>NC_086242.1:18973000-20404500 GCF_036321145.2 Pelmatolapia mariae | reverse complement strand
CAACCATGACAACAGGCTCCTCCTCCCCATCCTGGTTCTCCAGGTTAGGCCCCACTCCTGGACCCAGACCCGAACCAATCACGCAAGACTTTGGGCTTGACACTGCAGACAGACGGAGTACGTTTGTCAAACCGCCAATGTGCGTTCGTGAATATAAATGTGTAAATCTGTCACTCCACTGGAAGTGACACTGTGTCCCGTCCCTTTAATAAGCTGTACGTTCAACTCTTCCCCTACCACAAGGGGTCGCCACAGTGTTATGGGTAGCTCTGCATCTTTGATTCGGGAGCTTTATTCCCTTCCAGACAGAACAGAAGGGTCTGAAATGGGGACTTTTCGCTTGTTGGGCGCTAGTTTGCACCACCAAGCTATGGAGCCACTTAATGACCTGTACAAATAACGACCATCATTCAGCCCTCTCCATGATGTGTTAACAGCAGCGATGGTATAAAAGTGCAGGTCATAAAACTTCCCTAATGAAATCTTTAAATTACGGTAAATTATATTCAACATGTGCTTTGTGGAGGACTGTTTATAAAAATGGTTCTAATTCTTGAACAGTTAATGTTTAACTTTGTCAAACAGCGTGAATTAAAGCTTAAAGTCTGACTGTTCGATTTAACATCCACACCACCGCCACAACTTCAAGCTGGATAAAACACAAAGCAACAAAAAGGAAAGTTGATGCCGAGGAGGGAGACTGGGTTGTCAGTGTCTTTTTTCAAAGATCATAACTGGTGCTGATATTTTGATGTTTGAATCATTTGAGTCACAGACGGGGAACAGAGGCTTCAGAAAGTCGCTGAAGTGGAACGATGCATTCAGCCACTGCACAATGTGTCTCTCTGAGGCCATCTTAAAGCCATGGAGCTGTAAAAGGAGGTTTCCTTTTCATGTGCAGCCGGTTTCACAGCAGAAGGCTTGGCAGTTTGGTACAGGTAACTACACGATCAAAAAGCTTTTACTTTTCTTTCTGTTTAAAATGAAAACTCCCACACAGCTGCTGTAAGATCAGGCCTAGAAAACAGTCTGTGGGCTGCTTGTGTGCAAGAACAAAACTTATGAGTTATTATTTTGCTTTTATATCAGGACATATTTGTTACAATTAAATGTCCAAAGCTGGTGAAACAGGTGGTCGTGAATTATTCTGCTTTATTAATAGTTTATAAAGGCTACTGAGTGATTGTTACTGGTTAAGTAAGCTGTATGAAACACACTACACAAGCCTGGCTCTTGATGTGAATCTCATTTTCCTGTGTTTTGCATTTGCTGTTGATGCTTGTGATTATGAACGGTGTTTGTGGTGTGAAAAAAGCATCTACGTACGTTCTCCCTGCTTCTTGATCTTCAACGTGACCGTCTCGCCCGCCTGCTGCAGCAGACTGATGGCTTCACTCAGAGGTTTCCCCTTCAGGCTGCTGCTGTTGATCGCAAGAATACGGTCGCCTACATGGATCGCACCAGTCCTGTAAACAACACCAAAACACAGAGAAATACACACTCAGGGTTCAGCAACTCAAAAATCATACTTGATAAGACTGGAACTGAGTTAACAGTCTACAGGGAAACACAAATATACTTATACACAAAATAGAAATGAGAATCATTTCTGTAGTAAAGAGGTGAAAACCCAATTAATGATGAGGAAAATAATTATTTTTAAACAGCAGAGGGCGACACTCTCCACTTCATCTGGCATCCTAAGCTTATCATGTCTGTCACGGTTTCACTCCATATTTCATTCCTCCAGTCACTGATGTTATTTTTAGAAAGATGAAAAATCTTTTCTTATTTAATATTTCCTTAATTTTTTATAGTGAGACCATTTAGATGGCCAGCGCTGATACTGTATTTCCTATTTTATACATCATTAAACATAATCCCTCAGATTTAGGCAGCCAGCTTTAGTATTTCCTCTGTTTACGACCTTTGACATAAAGGTGGCGTTTACACAAACAACCCTGGTTCTAAGCTTCTTAGTGTCTGAGTTTCTGTAAATAAAATGCCGTATTAAGCACAGAATGTATTTAATACTTATCCAGAATCATACATAACACCTGCAGGGAACTACTAAAGACAATGAAGCCTGCACTAATAATAATAATAATAAACATCTATTTATGTCATTTTATGGCACTTTATAGTGAATAAATGCGATCCTCCAAATAGCTGAAAAGAACAAAAAACTAGATGTACTGATTAAGTGATTAAATAATCTACAAACTTGACATGTTTTCTACAGGTGTGACCTGTAATTTATTTTTTATGTAATGTAATTAGAGTCCATGTGTGTGCACCTCTCTGCCAGCCCCCCCTTGCTCAGAGAGGAGATGATGATGGGGTCGAAGGGCTCCTCGGTGCCTGAGATGGTGATTCCCAGCGGACCACCATAGCGTTGAAGCTCCACTGTGTAAATGATGCTGCCAGACATCTCCTGTTCATCTGAAACATTCAATAAAGATCGATTCCACATAAGGTCAGTGGTGAACAGATGATCAGGAGAAGACGGCATGGGAAGGGATGATGTGGTGACACAGACTAAAACACGCTAAAACTAGGCCAGAAGTGCAACGTTTGTCCTGAAAGTAGCATTAGACACCTCCTTTAAACCTTGAGTAGGTTTTCAGGGACTTAAGGGCCCTGTGTACCCTTAAGAGCGGCTGAGGACATTTAGAAAACCTTGACTGGGATCTATATCGCCATTAAAATGTTCTAAAGGTTATCAAGGTCCAGGGTCTGCCATAAGTTTAGTGAAATCCTCAATCAAGGTCAAAGTATTCAGCAATGTTTGAGTTAGTTTTGAAAAGAAGAGCCACCCTGGTAAGACACTTGAGAGGCCTTGAGAAGTTGATGGCATCGTCAAGTCCACTAAAATGTCCTCAAGGATATTTACAGCATTCAGAGGATTATTGAAAAAGATTTCAAGCAAACTGTTTGCTTTCGAGTCGTCCTTTAGGACGGTTGACGATCCGGCTCTACATCTAGTAGTAGTAGTTCTAGTAGTACCTTAGTAAATTTCTGTTCGTCCTTATGGATGATCGAGCAGATTTAGAAAATATGAATGGGGTCCTGAAGGCTTCAGGGATGTTCTAGCTGGTGTTGAAGATACTTTAGGGAACCTTGTTAAGATTGTGCTGGTCCCTTAGGGTTTGAAAGAATCTGGCCATCCTGAAGATCACTAACAAGATCCTAAATGTTTTTGAGAACATTCATTTTTTTGGAAGAAGATTTCAAGAATAATGGATTAGTTTCTAGTTCTTCAAGACTCCTGACAGTCAGGTTTTGATCAAGTTATGATTAGATTTCATGTTTAATGAGGTTTTAGGTTTGTCTTAAAATGATACAAGACAAATGATTTCAAATCAGCTATTGATTGCCTTCTAGAGAGTTTAGGACCCCATCAGGACTCTCTAAAGTACAATAAAACTGTCATAAAGATGCTAAAGATCTCAGGATTGTCAGAAGATTAGTGAAGATTTTATGAGCACCAGTTTGGCTCCTACATGCTTTTAAGTACCACTGTCTTTTCACTTATTCAAAAGGATTTAGGTGTGACTGTTGGTGTTGCTAAAGCTCTTTAAATATGATCTTTTGAGGAGAATTTGGAAAGGTCCCACAGCTTATTAAAGTTGGCAAGTAGGTCACCACGGAACGACTCTAGAGGTTCTTTTTAAGGAGGATTAATGATACTGTGGGCATCCCTGAAAGCTGGTTTATCACTCGGCCTCTTGCTTTTGGGGAATAGACTTAAAAGCGATACCAGAGTTGTCTTCATCTTTGCGGATCTTCAGTTTGACGAGCTCCTCACACTGCTGGAGGATCTGAACAGCTTCCTCCATGGAGCAGTTCTCCACACGGATGTTATCAATGGCCAGCAGCTTGTCTCCCAGCTCCAACGTCCCCGTCCTGAAAACACATTCAGGTAAATTAGAGGAACAAGTTTAATAAAGAAGTCAGCCGAGATCGTTGTAATGTCATATTATCATAATCATGACTGCAGTGCATCTGCTTTATGGACAAGATGGAATTTAGCATTAATATCAGTTCTTCAAGATATGAAATATAACCTTACAAATTTTACATGAAGATATGTTAACTTGTACATGAAATAGGGGCTAAGATATTGCTTTGGGTTTAAACCACGAGGTACAACTTAAACCAATTTTTTAGGCTTTATTTGTTTACATTTTGGGAAAATTAATCCCCATCATTTTACCTAATATCAGTTCCTTTTTACTAAAATGCAACTTCAGTCCTGAAATTGTAAATCCTGATGATACTCAGGCAAGTTCTTTAATTCATTTTTGTCCCTATTTTCGATGCGTTTATTGTTATTTATTTGTAAAGGACATCGAAGCTGAAAGATATCCTCTGAAATTGGTCCAAAATCTTGTAAAACTGCCGGCACTTTCTTTTCCGTATCAAGGTCTATAACTAGTCCTCTGCTTCCTGTTACTAAAAGTCCTGCAGAGTAAACAGATGCTACCTGCCAGCAGAAGCCCTTTAGCTCATATTCTGCTTCACAGTCCAAAACACATGACCTACAAACCACGACATGCACAGGCCTGGACCGTTAGCCTAATTAACCAAACACGTACAGGCAGCAGTCTGAGGTTTAACACAGCTGACACTGTTTTATTTTAGCCTCACATACTGTGTGTAGAGTTCAGCCTAGGTTAGGTTTAAGGCTGGATTAGAGTTAGTTTGTGTCACCTGTGTGCGACGCTGCCTTTTTTGATGTCCGAGATGATCAAAGGATCACCTGGTTTCCTGTTGGACGGAGCTGCAGACACACAAAGAGACGAGTTGGAGATGAAACAGAAAACTGTAAATAATTAAACCTGTTTACACCACTACAACCAGAAGTAACGATTAAATGTTAAAGGGGAAAAGTAAAATCAAAGCAGGAAATGTAATATTGAAGTGACACCCAAGAGGAGGTCGGGCTGGATCTGGTCTGATGAAATCCCTCTTTCAGAATGAAAATTTAATTTCCCCGATGTGTAAACATGATGAAACACCAAATTAAATCATTTAATAAAAAATAAAACTACTGTCACTGACAATAAAAAGACTTTTATAATATTCTAGTTGCTTGTTTTGGCATTGGCACTCTTTCTTCTGCCCTAGTTAATCAATAATTAACACACAGAGCTGTGTTACTAATAAAGTCTATCTAAACCATCAACTGTAGCGACCTCACATTAGTGTACGTGTTTGCGTAGTTGTTTCTCTTTACTTACAGCTGATGGTGATTCCCAGTTCCACTCCTGGTTTCTTTGGGAGCTTTACGTGGAACGTCCCTGAACTGGGGATGACTGACTCTGTGCAGAAAGATGGAGACATTTCAGCAGTAGAAATGTTTAATTTACTGTGAAATACATCAGAAGAGGAATAAAGGCTTTCTGCTCAACATCTTCTCAGTCAGAATCAGGTGGTTAAGCTTCTGTTCGAGGCTTTAAATCATATGCTCTGTATACAGTCCTGGCTGGATTGATGAGAACCAGTGGTTCAATCTTGCTCACACTTGGTTTAACGGTTATAAATACAGAAAGAAATAGAAATATTTTTTGCTCAGAGACCTCAGCAGACATGTGGAAAACAATTTCAATAACAGTCAATGATTAATCACAAAGTGAGTTCATAGGTACGACGTATATGTTAGCTGTCCATGGTATTAAACCTGATTCTACATAACTTAGAGGACACATCATGCTCTCAAATGTTTATAGAAGATCAAAGTTCAAAACTTAGAGGTGATCGTACATAAAAACCTTTCCTGCAAGTCAAAAATGTGCCATTTGTGACGACATCTGTCTGTTTTGTAGCTATTATGTTAAGGATGTTCAGGAAGTCTTTTGTGCTGTCCATTTGTACATTTTATTAATTTATTAAGTGAAGTATTGAGATTATTAATTGTTAATATCAACACTGGCTGATAGAGACAAAAAAAGACTGCTACAGATTCACACTGGCCGTAGATTCTGACAGTAGGTGACGTAACATTTAACTTCACCATTATTAGATGACACACAGCTATATCGCTTCTTCGCTACCGTTGAATACAGTAGACTGGACATCACAAAATAAATTGGGAGTTAATCTTTTAAATAAGCCTTTGTTTATAACTGGCTATGAGCATGTTCATAAACATACATCCACTGCTTGGTCCCTTTACTCCGAATATCCAAAGCACTGTTAAGAACTCATGTTAAAACTGAAAATCCAGATAATCTTCTAATTATTAAAAAAAGCTAAATTGATCTGTTCTTGTTGAATTATCCTTTGTAAAGATGATCTATTACTCACTTTCCATAAAATCAATCAGCATAGATGATAACATTATAGAGATTTGTAAAATAAATGATTGTAGTATTTGGCTCCTTGCAGGTTTTGGAAGATGTCCTCTTGGACTGACTTCAGTTATGATGCTTTTAAGAAGTGAGGAAAATTTTCTCAGCCTTATGTTTCTCTGGGAAATAACGTCCACGGTCTATATTCTTCTTTTGGTTAAATAGTGACTGTGACTGTCCTGTAAATGACATCTCATACAGTTAACCGTCCTGCAGCTACAAATCATACAATATGCCTGTGAGTCACTACTGACAGCTTGTTGTGTTGTTCTATTAAACTCAGGCGTAGGTGGTTATTTACACCAGCTGGAGTACGTTACATCCACAAAGAGTCTGACAAATTACAGAGAAGCAGAACCAAACACAGACTGGCAGTCAGTCAGCCAAAACACGACGACACAGAAAACAGATGTCTTTGCCCAGCAGACAGACATTCATCAACAAGCACAGTTTTCAGTGCTGATCAGAAGCATGAAAACACAACTCTGATAAAATGATTTTTTTTTTTTTACCAGCCACATCGAACTCAATTTCCAGTGTGAGCTGAGCAGTGATGGACGAGTCTCTGAGCAGCTGATTGGTTTCTTCAAGGGTCGAATCTTCGGTTGGAACGCCGTTTATGGATAAGATCCTGTCACCGATCTGCAGGATGCCACACCTACACATATATGCACACATATTTGATCACTGGAGCTCTCCTTACAATACTGTAGAGTCTGTACAGAAGGCCATGAGGTAATGGCATTTTGAACTGGTGCTGCAAACAAAAAATGCAAAGCTGCGATATAGAAAATAAAAATTATATATATGTTACCATGATTATCAATAAAGACAAAATATTAAATATTTCCAAATACAAAAAAAACTGAAAATTGGGGGAAAAAAGTTCAAATCTGAGAAGAAAGGACAAAAGAATTTTTTTTAAATTTTTTTTAAGCCATCATAGCCGTGTCAGTGTGTTTACCTCTCAGCGGGGCTGTCGGGGTCGATGTAGGCAATGAGTGGTGGGGATGACAGCGTTTCCGTGGCGAACACTCCTCCCTGCAGTTGCAGGCCAAACCCCATGATGCCGTCGCCAAGCAACGTCACCTCGGTGGTTTCCGTGTGGACTACCTGACCGGCCAGACCCACAGTGCTGGACGCAAGGGACACTGACAGAAACAAAGATTATTCTATTTTTTAGTCTCATTTTCCTCCCGTCCTGTGAGAGCACCTCAGTCCTGTCCTTGTTTTCTGTCATACATACGCTGTTAGAGGGTGCAAGCTCATATTAAAATGTCATGGTTTAAGGGGTTGTGATGTTTTTTTACATTTTGTTGGTCATTATTGGTCATGTTATGAATTCATGTCTAAAAACATCTAATAAAATAATAAGATTTGTTGGATTTGGAGACAGACTCACAGGAGCTCTTAAAGTCCTTTTTCTTGCCCTTCCTCCTCATCAGTGTGCCCCGTGGACTTGTGGGATACATGTTCCTGGGCAAGGTGCTCATGTTGAGAGAGGAGAGGCTATAGGCCGACATGGAGCCTGGAGAGAAGGAGTGGCTGAGCGCTGCAGAAAGAGAGAGGGCTGATGAGGAAAGGTCTCTCTCTCTCTCAACAGAAAACATGAGAGAGAGAGAGAGAGGTGCACGTACGAGGATTGTTTGTATGGCGGTTGTGCGATCTGGCGCCTGATTGATCAGGGTGGTACGTGTTGTAGTGGTAGGGGGGGAGGATAGGGGCAGAGCCTCCGGTCTCCCAGGGGAGGGGGCGGGGACTACGCTGCACCTTGACTGCACAGACACACACAGAGGAGGGTGTTCAGGTTAAGACAAGAGGAAAGGTCAAAGGTCAGGCAGGTGCTTGGATCACATCATCGAGATACCTCACTTGGAAGCCAGATGAGGAACTGTCATGCATACACAGGTGTGTGTCTTTCACGGCTTTATAAAAGATTACTCCTCTCTTCACATCTTTTATAGGGCCTCTTGAGTGTGTGTGTGTGTGTGTGTGTGTGTGTCTATATACTGGTCTGTGGTGCATTCAGGGCCTTGTCGGATGTGATGTGTGTACGTTTCTACCGTGCTGTGGTGCGTTCAGGGCTGGTCGGGTCTGGTGTTGTGGCAGGATCTCCAAGCGGACAGTCTGACAGGAAGCAGAAAGCAGCTGAGTGGCTTCAGCCAGGGAACAAAACTCCATCGACTTCCCATCAACGGACAGGATATGATCTCCTGCATGAAGAGCACCACACCTACACAAAAACACAAAAATAAACAGAGAATTTAAACCTGAACCTGGACAAAACTCATAAGTTAAATTTCTGCAGTTAAAAGTGCAACAAAATATTTCAGTTTCTGCACAAATACTGAAGTTAAAGTGTGACTGAATGAAGCTGAAAGATGACAAGGTGGTTAAAATAACCAAATTTACATGGAATCAAATAATAAGATAAGAAAACGGTGGTAATATTAGCTAATAAGCTGAAATTCCAGTTTAGGGGAAATGAAAGCAGCTGGAATGATGCTCAATACGTGAAAACAATAAATAAGTTTAACAATGCAGTTAAAACAGTAAAACAGCATCAGGGTCAGAGGTTAGATACCTGTCTGCTATACTGGCTGGTTTGACCTTGTCGATGATGATGACCTGCTTGTTGCAGAACATGGAGGTGGACAGGGCCACACCCAGGCTAGACCCTGCCGCCTTGGCAACTTCAACCAGCAGCGGCCCTGATGCCGTGGCAACAGAGTCTGAAGGAGGGAAAACAGACAAAGTTTTTACAGTTTTTACATCGTGTAATTTACAGAGTCCAAACGGTGTTCATCAGGGTTCCATCCTGGGTCCTGTTTAATTTTATGTAAAAGTTCCAAATAAACTGATCATCTGAAATCTTTATAATTCAGATGACACAGTTTTTAGCATTTTACTCTACACAGTACAAAGTAGAAATGATCTTTTATTTTAACCAAAAATCACATTTTGGGTTTCAGATAATAAATACAAAATAATACTTCTCATGCACTGTTTCCTAATGTTAACGTTAACCAAGAACAGGACTGAATATACACATAATACAGTTGTGATCACAAGTCTATATCCACTTAATCATGAGCATGAATGTTATGGAAGTTCCAGTATCTATTGGTAACTGTTCTTTTTCCAGGGTTAAATGATTGTGCAGCATACATCTTTAATTACATTTAAAAAAAGAAAAGAAAAGAAAAGAAAATTAGCTGCACAAGTTTGAATTTATTTTGGATTTTCTCTACTCCACAGTGCCCCTAAAAAAACCATGTTTCTGCCATAACTCGGGCTAGATGTTTGACCACTCATCTTGGCAGAATTGATACAGTTAATTTAAACTGACTGGTTTCCTGGGACATACTTATGGTCTACTCTCTTATTATTTTTCTAGTTACAGAGAAACATTGATGAGTTCTGCAGAACACAAATTTACTTTTTGAAATTGCTTTTGTCATTCAATGAACATCTCAAAACTATATCTAATATCTACATATCAGGATGGACACAAATTCAAGCTCAGCTGCAGTCCTGGCACACTGTTTGGCATCGTTTCTCATCTGTAAGCCCCCTGGCAACCTACCTCTACCCAAACCTTCCATTAAATGTAATTTCAAATTTAATAACAATAAATGTCAAAACCAGTACAAGCAAAATTTCAGCCTGAATCCCCACAACCTTCTCCTTTTCCTGCACAGTTCTGATGTTAACTGATTAACGCTTTAAGCTCTGCTGGGAGGGGACACTGATGACTGACCCATCACGGAGACGTCATACTCAATCAGCAGCGTGGCCTCCTGTCCACACTGCTTCAGGATGCTCATGGCCTCTGAAAGTGTGCTGCCATGGAGACGAATCCCATCAATGCTTAACAACCGATCACCCGGCTTGATGGTTCCTTCCCTGCAGCAAAAGAGAAAGAGAACAGTTTTTAGTGTCTACAAAGGCTCCCAAGGGACAAAAATCAGACAGACAGGTCAGAGGTCACGTACCGGTCTGCTGGGCCGCCTGGCCGGATGGTTGTAATGACGATGGGACGGGACTTGTTCCTGTCTTCATGGGCTCCACCTGCAAACACGCGGTAACATCACCATGTTTATTTTGATTTATTCTAAACACACAAACAGAACTCGCCTCACCTCTGATGACGAAACCAAAGCTGTTTCCTTCTTTGTGAAGCGTGACTTCCACGTTCTTAAACATGACCCCTGACCCCTGCACCGCTGCAACACACCAGAACATCAACAACACATCAACATTGCAGCCGGCCGAGTGCAGCTGAGTGTACACGTCTTCTGCGGGCAGAACTTACAGACAGGCGGCAGCTCGTACTCAACCTCCAGGACGACCCGTTCACCCACGTTCTTCAGCAGACTGATGATCTCATCGTGTCTGAACTTGGCCAGGTTGATGCCGTTGACAGACCTGATATAGTCGCCCACGTTCAGCTGGTCACTCCTGAGCAGACAGCCAAAACATCAGCTTTAATTTTACTTAATCAAACCTTAATTAGTTCGTTTAAGAAGAGGCTGTTCCAGAAAGGATGCTGCTAAACATTAATAACTGCCACTGCTGCACCAATATCCATTAATCAGTAACCCAAAGTGTTCTGTGTGAATTATCCAGTTTACTGGATAATTCATTTTTGCTCATTGTCGCTTTGTAGCTGGTAGTTGATCACACATTGCAGGCTCCTGCTGCAGCTCAGTCACCTATGCCTAGAGGGTAACGGCTGAGAAAAATATATATTGTCAGGCTGGTTAAAGAGGGGTTGCTGGAGGTTGCTGGCTGTCTCTAGGTAAACTCAGTCACAAAAAGGGTTCTTTCAGTTTGCATGGAATATGCAGATTTGTCTGCAAATACTCATCGACTACCCACTGAGCGTTAGTAAAACTTTAAAGAAGTGCGACAGAAATAGAAACCTTCACCTGTTCACCTTCAAAGTAAAAGCTGTGCCTCACTGCTACAACTAAGAGATTTCAAGGGCACAGCTTTTATTTTGAAGGTAAACAGTCTCGTCAGTGTCACTATGGCTTGGACAGCAGACGTATCAGCAGGTCTTCAGGTGTATCTAAACTGGTATAATTGGATCAATGTGCATTTCCAGAACATGCAACCAACCAACAAACCAACCGCTGTTCTGACGGCCGTCAAAGAATGGAGCCCACTATGTGGAATATTCATGTAATTTATAGGTTTTCACTAAGTACAAAGTGATGTAGAACACCTTTTGTCTTTTTAATATCTTATAATATCTTAATGCTCATCACTTTAAAACAACTGAAAATACCTGGTACAACTCCAAAGTTAGTCTAAATGGTGATTTTTTTTTGGGCTCAAGTCCTAAAAACACAAAGACCAGATGTAAAAGACATTACCGGGCCGCGATGCCTCCCTGCCGCAGGTTTGAAACTCGAGGCTTCCCATCTTTGTCGATTCCTCCTGAAACTGTCAGCCCGAGCGTCGTCCCCTCCTTCTTCATCAACTCCACCACCGTGCATCCCCGAAACTCATCTGCAAAAAGGGACATGGGATGAACTGAATGCTCTTCCTCGCCATTAAGGATTTTTTTCTTTTCTTCTTCCAGTTAAAATTATTCCTATTTGCTTTTTCTTCTTCTTGACTGCACAGCTTCTCCTCTCTTTATTTAAGGATGGAGAAATAAATAATAATCTGGATAAAAGGAGAAATGAAGTCATCCTCTGTTCTGTCATCCATCTATATTTCATCAAACAGATGAAATATTTAACAGAGAGAGAGAGAGAGAGCGAGAGAGCAGGGCGGGTATTTCAGATCAGACCTGCTACGATGGGTTGTGACCAGTTATCAGGTAATGAAACTGAAAGCAGGATTTTATTTAAATATTGTATTTTAATATTAATCAGGTTCATCTTCTTTCATACAGGCAGGATTAAGACGATCAGTCTTTGGCAGTGACCATCATCGTCTCCTCCTCACTCATCTTCCTCCTCCAAAGAGGCTTTACAAAAAAAAGCAGCAGCGCCCTTTTCAACTTTTCGAATACGCCATCGCTGACTCACACTCGGAAATAGAAAACCCTCAAATCTCTGATAAAAAACCGAGATGAACAAGTTTCCTGCAGCGGCGGCGGTGTCAGCAGCGGAGGGGGGGTGTGGGGGGTGGGTGGGGGGTGCTTCTTGGAATTTAACTTCACAAAGCTCCAGTTAGCTTTACGCTGAAGGAAGCAGCACAAAGTTTCCCTCAAAGGAACAGAGCTTTGTTAAAGCTGCGCTATTTCAGAGTTTAACATCAGGAGTATCTGGGCTAGGAAATCCAGACTGTATATGATGATTTAGCCTCTACGATATCACCCACTCGTTTCTACAATCTGTGTTTACAAGCTTCAGTGTTAGAGCTCTGGTGTTTTTGGAGAAAGAAATGACCATATTTGAAGAAGAAGAGGGTGCTAAGCTTATCAGCTAATATTGGTTAGTTTCATTTTTAAGGGCAGATACCAATGCTGCACTGATACATTTGACCAATCACAGTACACTTATGTCCCTCAAAGTCTTTCTAATCTAGCAAAGGCACCCACTTATACTAAGAGCTGAGGAAAGACCTAAAACTGAAGTTCTGACGACTACGATATCATCCCTAGGCTGTCTCTGACGTCAGTCTGACGGCTCTCCAAATCATTGATGTAATTTTTATGCTCACAGAATTTTTGATTGTGGCACAAAGACATCACAAGTAGGACACCAGCTCCAGGTGGGAGGAGATAAACTGCGACTGCAAGCATCTTCCTGTTCAGGTCACAAAATGGGAAACATCAGCTGTTTCTGAGCGTGCTCTATTTTCAGCTGTGTTAATGAGCTCAGCTGGTGGATTCAGACACTTTGATTATAAAAATGTTTGTTACCTGGTATACTCTGCCTCCTGATGGCCAGCGCTCCATCTGGAGGTCGCGACCCGGCGGAGTGTTTCGTGTACGGCCCTTCATCTGAAACACAAGGAGACATGCAAGAATATTACAGACTGGATCCAGACTTTAACTGGTTCCAGTAGCTAGAAGTAACGCCTCATAAGGCAGGTTCTTTTCAATAGTTTGGACACAGTGGCTCTGATGGCATATAAACCCCCATCATCACCTTGCACTGACTCCAAATCTCCATTTCCTTTTCTAGAAGGTACCAGACCTTTACCATTTACTCTAACTTGTTTCTAACCAGATCTAACTGGATCAATCGGGTCCTTTGACTAGTTTTAAAGCCTTTCCTAAAAACTGGTTAAATAGTTGGGATTTTTTGACAGAATGGTTACAGACCTTCCTCAATATTGGTATCTGACCTCTACCATCTCATCAACATGGTCTGTTTGATTGGTTTGGAGACTCCACTAGTGTCTGTAATTGGGTATAAACCTAAACCAATTTCTTCAACTGGTCTCCAAGCTCAGATTTTTACTCTTAGCGACCCTTACCAATTCAAACCTACTAACCAGCCCGGTTTTTCTGACTTGTTTTTAACCCGTAGAAACAGCTCTAGCTGGACATATACCTCACACAAAATCATGACATGTTTCCAAAGTTTTGGTTCTTCAAAGTGATTCTAAACTATATCCAGTTTATCAACCGTGTACCTGGCGGTACATCTAACTGGATATATTCCACAACTGTCCCACAAACTGGTTCTGAGGTTCTACCAGTTCTCATCACTGTTTTTAAATGCTTTCACTGCCCCTACATTCAAAAAGCAACTAGTTCCTTTAATTGAAATGGAGAAGGTTCAGTTCCTGGTCCTAAAGTGTTTAAGAGGCTTTAATACGTCATGGATCCAGACTAAAATGGCAAACTGGTTTTCCTTGACTGCTTCCTTTAGCAAGCTCCAGTTCAATCAACTGGTTTTGGAGACAACAGGAGAGTTCAAAAGTTCCTCCAACAATTTAATTTAAACTATACAAATATACAACCAGTGGCCGTTTCTGATATAAAAATTCATTGGTTCCTTCAGCAGGTTCAAATGCTCCACCAATTCATCCAACTGGTTTCAAAAGTCAAGCTGTTCATCCTTTAACTATTTTTCAGTATCCATTATGTTCAGAAGCTTAACCAAGCTTCCTTTAACTAGTTGTGAAGCTCTAAAATTAAACCTGCTGAGTTCTGACACAGATTACCTCAGACAGTATCCCCACACCAGGCTCCCATAATGCATCTGTACTCACCATCATCATCAGACAGTGCAGAGCTTCCACCACAGAAAAACATGTCAGGGGTGAGCTAAACAGCGAACACGTTAGTATGCTCGCTTTCAGGTTCTTTTACTCATTATCATCGTCCAGCAAAGCTCTGAAGGAGATTTCTCCTGACCACTGGTGTGTCTTGTTCTCAGCCTGAACAGCTGCTGAGCAGTCTGTCAACTCATGAATAAAGAAGCCACAGCCAGAGAGAGGTTACCTCATCAGCACAGCGACCAATCCCTGTGGAGAGCGGAGGTGGTCCAGCTAAGTCTGCACCAATCTCAGCAGCCCACCGGGAGATCCCGCCGGTGATGTCATCACACTAAAAGCATGATGTCATGTAGATATATCTGGATGGAGTGGTTTGACTGTTTATTCCCAGTTTACAACAGGTGAGACTCCTCCTATCATCTACTGCACCTGACACCAGGTACAGGCTTGAACAGCATTTAATCAAACCCTCTTATTGAATCTGGCGCTCCACCCGAAAGAGGGGAAAACTCGGGAAGACACTCATATTGCCTGTGAAGTGAATTACTTCTATTATTAATTAAATGCTAATCCTCAGTTTTGTCTCCTTTTTATTCCTCTTTAGTGTGGTGTTGTTCTATTTTAGTTCTGCGTTCGGCTCTACTTTATGTCATTCTAATTTATTCTAATCTGCTCCGAATCTGTTCTGTTTGGTTCCAGCAGCTGAGCTCAGAAACAGAGCGAGGCCATTACGTTACATTCACCTCCTGAATATAACCTGAATATAACCTACCGTGAACCCCAAACCTCATACCAAGTCTTTATGGTAAAATCTTACTCGGGAACTTCCTTTTGTTCCCAAAAAGAAAGTCGAGTCCCCACAAAATGAGCATGCAAACAGAATTAGGTCCCCACAACATGAGTAATACACGCACACACACACACACACACACACACACACACACACACACACACACACACACACACACCATAACAAACTGAAGATGAAAGCTAAGCCTCCTCCTCCTCCAGATGTAGGACAGCAGCAGCAGCAGCTCATTTTTTCTGTCTCCATCTACAGTGCAATCTACATATACACACATATACTGGATAATACTACATTCTACACGCTGCGGTATCTCCTGTGACACACATGCACACAATCTTAGCTCCTATTACCGAGCTGCAGTTCTTTAAACGAGGTCACGCATCATCTTTAAATGTCAAGCATCTGAAACCAGCATTTCAGTCCAATCAGGGAAGAAAAATACGAGTAGCTGTGAAATGGTACATGTAAAAAAAAAGACTCCATGATAGCAACAACAACAATATTGATAATAATAAACACATCCTACAGGCAAGACAAATGCAACCAGTCAAATGTGTCTGCAGAAATGCCCACAGCACTAACAGTCAATAAGGAATAACTAAGCAGCTGCAATAGAAATGCAAATTACACACCACGCCACCTACAGGCAAGACAGGTAACAGTAAAAATTTATAAATGAAAGGGCTCAAGAGTAACAATAATAAATGCGAGAAAACTAAGAAAAACGCACAAAAATATACATGTTTTATACACAAACGTCTGCAAAATTATATATATATATATATATATATATATATATATATATATATATATATATATATATATATATATATATATATATATATATATATATATATATACACATACACACACACACACACATATATATGTAATAAAAATCATAAACAGCTAGGATGTGCAGTAAACAGCAAAACAAAACTGTATATCATGTTACTTAGGTAAGTAACAATATTAAAGGTAACTAAAATGACAGCAATAAAACTGAAAAATCAACAATAAAAAAAAGAAAATGTTAAAAATAAATGCCACTTACAGGTGAGAAATGTACTGTATTTGAAAACGGAGATCTATATAAAGCAAATGTGTTTAAGTCCTTTCAAGAATTCAAGGGGTTTAGCAGAAAGTGAATCATGGAGATATTTACAGCTAAGGAGCTGCATGAAAAGTACAGCAGTTATCGTAAGTAATAAAGAAAACGCATTATCATCCTTTTTAAATCTGCCTCAGGAAGCTCAATCAGCATCAGTTTTCTATAAATACATCCTTTGAATCACTGGTGGCAAAGACTAAGGAAGTCTGACATGAAATATGAAACAGACAGAATATAAAGGCAGGTGCCCTTTTCCATTTTCTGCCTCCACTAAGTTTTTGGAACCACTGTCCAAATACTAGTACTTAAAAATTGTATTTATCTATTATCATTTAATTTATTATTTCTAAAATAATATTTTAAATATTTTTTTCTCCAATTACCCAGACTGTAAATATGTGTTTTAGATACTTTGATGGAAATGAAAAGATTTATAAAAATTTGAGTTACAAAACTAAATAAATAAAACAATAAGTGACGATGCATTAGCAATGGTAAATATTCATATATAAAAATATCAACAATAAGAGTATATGAGAGTATATGAGGTTTACTAGATTTACATATTGTTTATTAATACAATTCAGACTATTCTCTTGACTTTTTTTTGTTAATTATTTTTAGAAGATAAAACATTTATTGACACATCTCTAAAGAGGAAACAATTATCAAATTAATAGGAAACTTTTTGCTGAGATTAACTGTTAAATTTCCTAAGCATAAATTATCCTTTTCTTTTTTTAATAAGTGAATTTTCCCAGCCTTATAATTTGTCAATATTTTATTTTATGTATTTATTTTTGTACAAGTTTTTAAACTTCCTACCTCCCGAGCACAGACGTTGTTTTACTTTTAATTAAAGGTTTATGCACATGTTTGGGTTAATTGTCTGTACTGACTGCACAAAGTGTTTTATATTTTACGTTTTTAAACATCTTTTAATGTGCAAATGAGCTGGCACCGCTAAATGAACCAAAATGTTTTAATGGCATTTTTACTAATTATTTAACTTTTACGCATCAACAAATTTAATTACTGCTGTAATTCTCTGTACAATTGAGCAGATGTTTATTTATTCAGATAATTCACATGTTGGCTCTCTACTTTGATATTTAAAAACCTGAAAAACATGGATGTTGAGCCAAGCTCATGGATTTTTAAAATAAACCTCTTCCACTTACATTCATTTACAAAACCTCCCAAAGCTAACATCTGAGGTTTTACAGCCACTAGCTGAACTGTGTTTTCACTTGTATAATTAATATCCACTGAGAGCTGGAGCTCAATTTTTAATTATTATATTTATAACGCTCCTCACAACACGTTCAAAGATTTCTCCAAACACTCAAACTTTCAGCAGACCTTGAACAGAAGTAAAATCTTCCAAAGAAACAAATAAAAACAGCAGAACTATCAAAGGAAAACCGGAGCTGTGAAGACTTTGAACACAGCAGGTGTAAAACTTTCTTTGTCTGTATGATTATCTCAGCGCAGGAGGTGTCATCGAAGCCTCGTGTAATTTACTGGGAAAGGAGGATTCCAGCTCCTCCAGATTAACTGGCTTCCAGTTGAGGACAGGGCTCGGCATGTTCAAGTGTTCCTTGTTATTTCCATAAATAAGAAAAATCAAAGAGGCTGGGTGGACTCCAGAGTCAAACCCAACTGTGTGAAGATAACACTCTGAGACCAGCCAGGTTTCCTCCATGTCTTCTGCTGCCAACAAACTGAACAAACTACTCCTGCAATTCAAGAAGAGTCAAACTTTCCTGGCTTTCAAGTTGAGGCCAAACAGTGGCTGCTGAATTTCTCTGAACTCCTTCCTCAAGATGTGGACGTCAGCGACTAAAGCAGCTTTTTGTCCTTTGTCACCAATTTATAAGCTTCAAATATGTGAACCTCACAGTTTATTTCACCTGTTTATGAAGTGATGGAGCCCCACATAATTTAGAAACTGGACTTCATGTTGTGTTAAATAAGACCTGAAACTACTGAATGAAACCATAAACTGATCAGAAAAGCATTTACTGAGGTTGTAAATGAAGCCAGGAAAAGGTTGATTTTCTCATAGACGTCAATACGATCAGACTTCATATCAGAACCAAAGCATTCACCACTGGTGGCAATTAGAAAGAATGCAGATTTGCTTTACTACCTCATCACTACACCATTTTTATATATACAGCCCATGGTATTACAGACTCTCAGTACTGATACTGTTATTATGCTGGGTATAATAGTATCACTAAGTATCAGGCCCACCTAAAGATGGAATCAGAGTGTAAGGAGTTCTTCTGTCAGATAACAGACTAGCGTGGATCCAGCAACAGGTTTGGTGAGTGTATCTTCAAATAATTTAGAGGTTTTAAGGCAAACTGAGCTGCTGCAGAAGTAAACCACACTTTCATCTGGTATTCTCACCTTCATCCACATGATACCCAGCATTTTCTACAGATTTACAATTAATTTGTGTTTGTGCACAGCAGCACATCCTCCTGCAGGTTTTGCTTAGACCAACTTTTGAAAGCGGAACAAGAGCTACTGTCACCAGGTGCACGTGGAGACAGGGGAGATACAGCTTGTCTAATCATGAGATAGAGACCCTCTGGAGAGGAAGTTGAAGAAATCGAGGCCCTGTACAGCCTGTTGGTGGGCAACACTAGGGCCAGCAGAAAATAAACTAAAAATAAAAGTGAAAGATGGTCCAAGGATGACAAATGGAGCAGTAATCAGAGGCGTCTACAGTCAGTCCCTCATCCCATGGACGGACTTAACCTCTGTTGTCTTGAACCATAGATGGAGATGGTAACCAGTTTTCCACCTGCTGCATTTTCTACTTTGAATCTAATTTAGCCTGGACCAGATCATCAGAGTAGAAACAGCAAATACTGCTTATAGCTGCATTTGGAGTTGAAGTGTACTGGAATGCAGGTTGAGAGACTGAGTTTACTGTAGTAGCACAAATCCAACTTGTTCTGATTGGAGCATCCATCTACCTCACAGTCCAAGATGCTGGAGTTGGAGTCTATTCAACAAGGGGACAAGAAACCTCCTCTCGTGAACAAACTCAAGGTTAAATGTCCACAAGCCCGCTCAGGTCTGAGTAGGTAAATTTGATTATTAGACGGTGACCACAAGGGTCCGTGACTGTACACATGTTAGCCTCTTTTTTGAGCTCTAAAAATTTAAACTATAATGCACTACAGGCAATGGACTTCAAATAAACTTGAAAGAAGTGTAACAGGAATGACTGCTCGGCTGTCAGGTCCACTAAGAAATATAAACAAGGCTTCCACCATCTTGGACTGCAGCTGGTTACACAGTCACAGAACTGATATCATCAGCTATAGTTCAAGAATGGAGACAGAGTTTGTCTGAAGTTTCTGAACATCGAGGACCGCCACAACAGCAACGTACAGCTAGTCAGCAGCAAACCACAAGTCGGAAAGGGCAGCAACTTTTTCTTCCAACGTGGGAAAATAAAAATAGCAGAGCAACATTCTCCTAATGCCATTCTGTAGCTGAGTTACAGGTCAACTGTCTCAAACTGAGACCGCCACAACAGCAATGTACAGCCAGCTAGTAGGGAAACATGACAGGACAACAACTGAACTTAACTTAAAATAAGGAAAACTAGATGGTTCAGGGATGAAAAATTAAAAACAGCTGTTTCTATAGTCAGTAATCCAGAGAACAAACTCCAGATCAGCCGTCTTGTACTGCAGCTGGTGACGCAGTCCTTGTTCAGCTGAGTAACATGTTAACCAGCTCTCCACCTGCTGCAGTTTCTGGTTAGAGTGGCCATGTAGAACCACAATCACCAGCTGTGGTCTACAGCGGCAGACACTGAATCCATCTCACCAAGGGAGGACAGACTTTCCGGACATCAAGGACCGCCACAGCGGCGACTTGTGCCGCCTGCTGGTAGGTAAATACAAGACAGAAAAGGCAGAAGCTTAACTTTTAAAATATGATTGGGGGACTGTGCATGGAGGAAAGATAGATATATTTTTTTTAAAAAATGCTCAAATGAGTCATGAAATCTAATTGATCAGCCTAAATTGATAAATAAAGTTAGACGCTGGAGCCGACAAACACCTGAAGCTTCAAACTGAAGGAATTTCATAATCCTGATCGCTCTCTCAGGCTGTGCCTGCCCTGCTTTCTCTTCCCTGTTAATACAAACCATGAATATTACATTCATGAAAACAGGACCCCATGCTCGCTCACTCACTCACTCACTCTCTCTAAGGGTCTCTCGCCCCACAGCAACCTGCAGCCATCGACTGAATGAATCCATCAGGAGATCATTTACATCACCACACACACACACACTTACAGCCAGCGTTGGTCATAAACAAGCCACTCTCTCTCTTTTCAATGTCAGCAGTTTACAGCAAATGTCTCTCGACCACTCCTGCATGTATGTTGCACATGAAATTCTGCTCCATCACACACACACACATCCTCTCTCTCTCTCTTCCTCCCAGTGTTCCTCTGTGTCTCTCTACCTTTGTTCACCCTGCGCAGGATCTGGCAGCGACATTTAAACGACACGGCGATCATGGTGAAGCCGAGCCGAGCGCCGCCTCCCCCCCCAGCGCCATGCAGAAGACGTGCAGCCACCAAAAAAACCCTACACCTCCCAATCCTCTTCCTCGCTGTCTCGTCTGCAAACGACCAAATGACCGACGACCTCCTCCTCAAACAGAAACCATCATCGAGGCGCTTCCTGACGCTCGAGAGAGAGGGTGGGAGGGGGGGGGGGGAGAGAGAGAGAGAGAGAGAGAGAGCGCTGCAGATGTGAAGCGCCTCCATAAAATCAGGGAGGGGGAGGGTGGAGGAAGAGTCTGCGCAGATGGGAGGATGAAGAGGAGCGGGAGGAGGAGGGGAGGAAAGAGGCTGCCGTATCTCTGTGCTGGTTTGTAACGTGTGTTTGTGCAGCCGGAGGGAAGGAAGGAAGGATAGATAAAAAGGATTCTGATGTGCGACTGTGATAAGGAGACAAATGGAAGATGGAAAAAGGGACCTGAAGAAAATTATTAAAATTAAAAATGGAGGAACAAACATAAAAGAACAGAAGGAAAAAAGCAAAGAAATAAGAAAAAAGGAAGGAGACGAAAAAGGATTACACAGAGAGAGAAAATGAGAGAAGAAAGGGAGGTCATATTGAAGGAGATTAAACAAAAAGTGGAAGGATGGAGGAAAGGACTGAAAAATAAGGGAAGAAATAAGAGAAGGAAAGGAGCAAAGGTATTAAGAAGAAGAAGAAAAGGACAGATAACAGGAAGAGAAAGGGAAGAATTGAAGGAGACAAGGAATAATGGAAGGAAGGGAGGGAGGAAGGGATGTGATAAAAGGAAAGCAAGAACATTAAAGAAAGAAGGAAATAAGGGGAAAGAAACAAGGAAGCAAGCAAGGAAGGAAAGAAACAAGAAAGGAGATGGAAATAAATGAAAAGAAGATAAAAGGAAATAAAGAAGGATGCAATAAAGGATGGAAGGAGACAGAATGAGGAAACAAAAAGCAAAGGGAACAAAATTAAAGTAAGAAAAGGAAAGAGGGACTGAAATGGATAAAGAACAGCAAGGTTGGAAGTCAGCAAAACCGGAGGGAAGTAAATGAGAAAGTGAAGAAGGAAAAAAGAAAAGCAAGGAACTGAAACATAACAGAAGGAAGCAAACAAAAGGAAGTTTGAAAGGAAACTAAGAAGGAACGGAATGAGGAAGGAAATGGGAAAGTGAAGATTTAAATAAATAAAAAGGAAGGAAATAAGGAAAGTAAAATGGTGAGTGAAAGAAGGAAGCATGAAGTGCAAGGCAAAGGAAAAACACTGGGCCTTAAAGTGTTTCTGTGGACATCAGCTTGTGATGTGAAGACCGGAGTTTAAACCCTTAAAACTGAAAATTTCATCACAGGAATCTGAGTCTGCATCCCTCTGGCCACCGCCGCAGTTTTCAGGAGTCAAACAGCAACAGATTTGTCTGCAGGAGGAGCGAGGTGACGAAGATAAACCTTTAAAATCGCTCAATGGGGAGCTGTAAAGGTACTTTAGAGCCTTCCCTTACCGCTCAGCATACGCAGCTGGTCTGATTTACGTGATATGATTGGTCAGCTCCTGGGGGGCGTGTCCAGTAGCAGGTAGTGAAGTGGTCAGACATGTAGGTCAGTGTTTCAGATGCAGATTATTCTGGATTAGTGTCAGTGTGCGAGTATTAAAGGTATTAACAGTGATGTTACCATAACTGCAGTGAATCCGGCTCAGTGTGTGTGTGTGTGTGTGTGTGTGTGTGTGTGTGAAACAGACACACACAGTTATTATATCAGGACGTTTTTGTTCATGTTATTTCCAATGAGGCATGCTGCTGCTGATCTCTGCCGCCTCCTGCTGGAGACACTGCAGCAGCACAACAGCAAGAACTGCAACATGAATTGATTTAGCTTTTTATAACAAACAAACTCATGAAACACAGAAAAAAAAAGAAAAAAGAAAAACCACAACAGCCACAGGACGAGTGGAGACCCTCTGTGATGTGTTTTAGTAATGAGAAGAAAAAAAACAAAGGACACAGCTGAATATCACGGATATCATTTTTATCATCTATACAAATAATATCTCTGCTCCAGGGGCTGTCACTGGACTTACACAGGATCTGTCACCTTTTTAAGGGTTAGGGAATGAGTGAAAAGGAAAAGGGACAGAAAACTAATAAAAGGAGGGGAAAAAGGAAGGGAGAAAAACCAAGGATGAAAGGTGAGAAAAAAGGAAGGAAGCATAAGAGGGAGAAAGAAGAAAGAAAATAAATAGGAAATGGGAGAACACAAGGAATGAAATAAAACCAGAAAACAGAGAAGGAAAGAAAACAAAAAAGGAAAAAAGGGAATCAGGGAGGGAATTAAGGCAGGGAATAATACAGTGAAAAAAGGAACAAAATAAGGGCATAAACGGGCATAAATGAGGATGAAGAAGAAGGAAGGTGAAATGGTCCTTAGTTTGGAGGGTTTTTTACGCCATCGTCTTTCCTCTGTAGAAGTTTTTAAGCTGTCAGGAAACTGAGATCAACGAGAAACGCCGGTTCTCCTGTCAGCATCACCATCGTTACGTTGGCTGTAGCACGTGTTTTGAAGCTTTACATAAGTCGTTATGGTAACAAATCATGATCTAAAAGTCTTATTGGCCCACAGTGAGCTCATAAGCTCAGGTTCTGGTTTTATTTGGTCTTGTTTCTGTTGTTTTCTGTGTCAGAATCACACTGAATGAATGCCCCCCCCCACCCCCCCCACCCCACACACACACACACACACACACACACACACACACACACACACACACACACACACACACACACACACAGGTTCTTTGATTTAAAACACAAAAACATTAAACATAAACTTTACAAGCAGAACGTCCTGTTTACAGCCCCACATCACTGATAAAACACAGAATAATGAAGTGATGAAGCCCGTCCTGCTCATGTCAACACACACACACACACACACACACACACACACACACAAGAATGGCTGCAGCTGTTACCATGGAAACAAGCTGATGAATAATTGAGGGGAGAGAGCGAGCGACCCCGAGCTGCACAAAGACTGATTTTTGAGAGATGAAAGAAGTGTTCACACCAGCTCACACGCGCACACACACATACACTCACACAAACACTCACACACAAACAACTGCAGGTTATCATCACAGCCGGCAGCATTTCAAAACAACCAAATCAGAGAATAAACCCTGACATGTAGTGTGTGTGTGTGTGTGTGTGTGTGTGTGTGTGTGTGTGTGTGTGTGTGTGTTAAACGTAAGTTTGAGTCACTGTGCCATCGTCACATGCCACCACACACTCACAAAAACACTCAGAGTGCTAATGATGCCGTTACAGAGGTGGGTGGGGGAGGGGGAGGAGAGGACGGATGTGCAAACCTTTAATTAGCGCTAACGGTCGCAGTCAGACTGACGGGTTCACGTGTGTGTGAAGAGCAGATGGGATGAACTGTCACTGCCGCCGCCGCACTCGCTGTCAGACCCTTCAAGCAAACATCAATGCTGAATTTCCACCTATTAAAAGTTTTTCAAAGTAGTCAGGACAAAATTGAAACCCACCTTGTTCCCACTTACTGCTCCTTACTTACTATCATTTGTAAGTAAAATAGTTAACAGCTGGAAAGCAGCTCTACTGACTTGACTTGACAACTGAAGGTGGGTTTTGAGAAGGAATGGTTAACTACGTCAAGCAGAACAAGAGGATGTGCATACTAGCAGATAGCAATGAATTTAATGTTTCTACAATGAATTCTTCTTTCATTTTTCTTCTACAGCAATGCACTCAGTCTCAAAAACACAAATCTGTGAAGGGACGTTTAAAAGAAAGTCGCTCTACACACACAAAAATGTATACTCCATTACTAAATGATACTAAAACTTTCTGGCAGTATCTATTAGATAAGACACTTATTCATAACCGTATCGATATCAACCAAGAACTGCTGCAAACACGCAGGTACACAGCCCTTCCCTTCACTAGCAACTGCACAGACAAGCTCCCCTCTTCCCTAGCAGCTGAACACACAGTCCCTCCCTTCACTAGTAGCTGAGCACACATATACATAGCGCCTCCTCTCAATAACAGTGAGGAGGAGCTAAGTATGTCTGTGCTCAGCTCACTAGCAGCTGAACACACACAAAGCTCCTCCCCTCACTAGCAGCTAAACACACACAGAGCTCCTCCCCTCACTAGCAGCTAAACACACACAGAGCTCCTCCCCTCACCAGCAGCTAAACACACACAGAGCTCCTCCCCTCACCAGCAGCTAAACACACACAGAGCTCCTCCCCTCACCAGCAGCTAAACACACAGAGCTCCTCCCCTCACTAGCAGGTGATTATGTGAACAGGAGTTTAAAAAAACTGATCAACACTTTAGAAAGAGTTTCTGGAGGTCATTAAAGATCCTGTTTGAACAACATCAAAATATTAAACACTTATAAATGTTAGCTTTGATTAAGCTCATGTTACTGTTAGCTGTTTAACTATTAACAGTTACCCAGTAACCACATTAACCATCGGTTAAGTAATCATATGCAGTCAGTTCTGCCCATCTGTGACATTGTAACAGAAATGTTCTAACAAAGTAAAATTCAAATTATTAGAAAGCTAGGAAGTACAATATTAGAAAGATAAAAGTGAGCAGCAGCTCCAACAAAAGCTGAGAATTGAAGTTTAAGGAAAGCAGGACTTATTGCATTAGTTTGAGCTACGTGTACCTAATAAACTGGAAACACTCTGAGGACTCTGAAGAGTAAAGAAAAGAAGGAAGTCGTTGTTCTTTAATTTAAAAGAACTAATTAAACATCAAATCCAAATAATGTGGAGAAAGTGCTGTGAGTCCCGAGAGGCCTGCAGATTAATTAAGGTGGATTTCTGCTCTACTTTCCGCCTCTCTGGTCGAGCGTGTTCATTGGCTGCAAAGATAATCCAGCGGCGAAAAGCACGCCGCCTCCGAACCAGCACGGATTCAATCTGAGCAAATGGAAAAAAGAAGGAAACGTGGGCCGGCAGAGTCGAGAGGATCTAACGCAGTCACACATGAGAGCATGTGGGCGTGATGGCAGACCTAACGGCAGCCGGGAACACAGGAGGACGGTTTCACCACTTCATCAGAAAAATCCAAAGCAAGAGTCGATAAAAAAAGAGAAACAAAATCACTAATCGAGGGCCAGCCCTCCCTCCTGCAGCCTGTTTTCCTCTTTAATCTCCATCATGTTGAACACAGGACCAGTTATGCTAATGAGGGCTTTATTTAAAGCTTTAATTAGCAAATTTTTCTGTGTCAACAAGCCTCACACAGCACAGGACTGCTGTGAACTCTTCGCCGTGTTACAGTCACTTCATTAAGGTGCAAATTTATGCATCGTAATGTTTCAGCATGTAATGAGATCAGCGAGCACACGGAGAGGAGACGGCGGGCGGGCGGCGGGCAAGCCCGAGAGGGAAAGGTGAGTTAGAGGTGTGGCCTGAGGCTGCAGACCAACACTTTTAACCTGTGCCCCTTAAAACTGGCAATACAAGGCTAAAAATACTCAATATTCTCGTATTTATTTATTAATATAAGTGATTAAGTGAAGTGATGAAACAAACAGTGGAGGGATATAACCACACATTAAGGTTAAAGGACAGTTTCAGGTCATTCCTCCCAACTGAACCATTTCAGAATCAGCTCATTGTTTCTACTTATGTTTTTACAAAATGATTATATGAGATTCTTTTTATGACTCAACAGGAATCACAGCTAAAAGATGAGCCTGGTATCAAATATAGGCAAAAAGAAGGCCTTTCATATGCAATAATTAGTTTTGACTGGCCACCTATTCCACATGAGTTTGGTTGATGTTAGGTTTAATGATCTTTCAGTTCATTTCCCATTTTACGCGTGCTGCAGGATAATGATTTTAGATTTTTGCACATCCTGTTCTCTCATCTCAAAATCAGGATTTTTTTGTTCAGGTCCATTTTGTTCTGCAACAAAAAATAATTTTATTATGTGCTATGTGATGGTTTATCCTTTAGGGTGTCTTACATTTTAACCAGTCACCTAAGTCCAACACAAAACAATCCTCCAACTCTTAAGTCCTGTAATGGCACTAACGGTAAATCAGTGAGTTAAAATAGTTAAAAACGTCTTCAATTAATGATCAACGGTGTGCTGAAACAACTTCTATGACTTTATATCCAAAACATCTGTGTCTTGTGTCGAAGGGATATCTCCAGCATTTGAACTCAATCTGGGGCACCCTTTCCCATAATACCGACTCGCACCATAAGATGGTGCCATGAGCCAAACAGGCATTGAGAGTATAGTCTTATTTACAATAGAATCCACCTGAGGAAATAGTGATGTGGCAAAGAAAAATGGCAAAATGCTGCCCCTGGTGGTGAAAGTTTTAGTTTTAGTTTAGCTTTGTAGAGCATAATTACAAAAAGTCCTTCCTCCACAGCTCGGTTCAGGTATTTGATTTCTTACTTACAAAAATCATGAAACAGTAAATAAAAGTTAGTATTTCTTCATGTTCACGAGGATAGAACTGTTACATTTTTCAGCACAGTCACAGTCAGCACAGTGATTGTTTTTCACAGCATGTATGCAACAAACATTCAAGACTCATCAGAGGACCCATCACACTGGCAACCAAGAAAATAAGTTATCTTTTAACTCAAACCATCATATTTTTCAGGACTTAACTGTGTAGTTTTTAATACATGCACCCAAACTAGTAGTTTCATATAAATATTATATATATATATTAACAATCTAACGATCCAGTTTGTGGCCTCTAACCTCCAACTTCTAAACTCAGGCACACAGTTTCCAGCTTCCAGCTTATAGCATCCAGGTAGCATCTAGCCTCTAGCTTTTAGCATCTAGTCTGCAAAAGTTCCAACCTTCAGCTTCTAATTTCTAACCACTAATTTCTAGCTTCTAGTTTTCAGTTTCCAGCCTCCAATTTTGCCATTTTACAAGTAGAAAATAGTTATTTTCTGCTCTTGGATGTGAATCAATAGATATGAGACTGGTGTGTGGAACATGTGAGTTCAAATAAATTAAATTAAATCTGTGTCCAGAAACACAAATCAATACATCGTAAAATACTCAAATCAGCAGAAACTGACATGAAACTGTATAATATTTACAAATGATATAGAAAATAAAAACAAACATCCCTCACAACAACTTAAAAAAAGTGCAGTCGTTTATCTCACTTGGTTTATAATTTTGGTAACAAACAGACAAACCAATCCGGTCACAGCGCTCCCTTGGTGCAGGTAACAATGTTTTCTCCCTCTTTGCTGATTTTCTGTCGTGCGTTAAGGTGAATTCTAGGAGGGAGCGTTTCAGACACGGTTAAATGGACTCAACTTTAAAGGACTGCATGGAGGCTTCACTGGACAACCTGCTCTACCTCCTGAGGCTAAAGGCAGACGCCGAAGTGAGCATTACAGACCAGGAGCAGAAACAACTGATGTCATCTTTGTGTGAATGTTTTATTCATGAACTCTTTAAGATGCTCGGTCCAATAAACCAGGTTAACAAGGTCGAACCAGATTGAATCAAAGAGGAAATACGGGATGAAAATCACCCTAAACAAGGACTGAGGAGAGGAGGAGAAAGAGTGCGTGTGTGTGTGTGTGTTAGCCAGTCAACCAACCTTAAAGTGCTTTCATATACAATCACACGCTGTGATAAACACACACACACACACACACACACACACAACCCCGTTCAGCTATCTTAGTGAGGACCTTCATTGACATAATGCTTTCCCTAGCCCCTTACCCTAACCATTAAAAATGAATGCCTAACCCTAATCCTTACCCTAAACCTAACCATAACCTAATTGTAACCCTGACACTAAAACCACATTTTGAGCCTCAAAAATGCCTTTAAATCAATCAATCTTTATTTATAAAGCACTTTTCATACAAAAAATGTAGCACAAAGTGCTTTACATGGTTAAAAGCAGCCCACCCCACCCTCCCACTCACTCCCCACACTCTCATTAACATAAACCATCATGAATACACACATTCCTCCTCCTCCCCCCCCCCCCCCCCCTCACACACACACACACACACACACACACACACACACAGACTCGCACACTTAAAGAGTAAAATTGGGCTGGGTACGCATTAGCCAATGCCTTCAAATTTGTGAGGACCGGTTTGTGTGTCCTCACAAGTGACTGTTGGTTCTCACAAGTATAGTAGAATGCAGATTTCGGTCCTCACAAAGATAACTAGACAGGAACACACACATACACACACACACACA
Organism: Pelmatolapia mariae; assembly: GCF_036321145.2. Lineage (NCBI taxonomy): Eukaryota > Metazoa > Chordata > Actinopteri > Cichliformes > Cichlidae > Pelmatolapia > Pelmatolapia mariae. The sequence continues at coordinate 20,375,202 of NC_086242.1, read as the reverse complement.
CACACACACACACACACACACACACACACACACACACTGCTAGCCGGTAGCTTTGAGAAATGCCTCCTGGCAGCTCTGCACTACACACACAAATGGTTTATTTTCACACAGGAATAATAAGTTCAGTGTCAGCTATTAGCATTCAAACACTCAAATATGTTGCTCTTAATTATTAAATAATTAAATTTACACCCATAAGATTCCACAAAGGCTCCAGAAGGTGTGTGGATTTCTTTTTGTTTAATCTGTGCAGAGAATCGGTCCAAATGTGTTCCTCGAGTTCATTCAGAAACTTCTGAGACACCAAAGTGCCGCTCGCGTCGTCTGCTCACCGCCCGCAAACACTTCTTAATAGGTGTAAACAGTTTAGTAGACGGCGAGTTCAAGTCCTGCTTGAGTTTTCTCTGAAGGGAGACAGATGGAGACGGGCGAGGCGTGAACCAGAGTTCAACCAAAAATATAGGCAGTTTTTTCATTTTAGCTCAGCTGACATTTTTCTGAGAGGAACGTGTCAGAAACACACTTTCCTAGAAGCATGTGGACACAAAGAAGTTTCTGAGGGTGGATTTCAGATTTTTAACTCTGAAATCCACCCTGAAAGCATTTCAGAAAACATTATCCTGATTTTGAAAAAAAAAAAAAGCCATCAGGAGGACTGTGAAGGTGAAAAAATAAACTAGAGCACAGTAAGCTTCAATTTATCACTACCTGACTGGTTCCTTTGTTAACTCCCAGCTCAGCTCCCATCGTCTCATCAGAGTTAAAAATAAAGAACAAAAACTTCAGAATGTGCTTTAAAAACACATCAAAGGGCAGCAGAACAAACAGAATCACAATCAGAGACCAGAATAGAGTCAAGACGAGACCAGAATAAACTGAAATTCACAGCAGATTATTACCCGACAAGGCTCTGACCACACTCCTCCTGCCCTAAAGCTTAAACTCCTCCTGCTTTATCACCTGCTCTTACTGTAACGTGAAATTAAATTTGCAACATGAACATCATGTTTTGTTCTCTAAGACCTTGAAATAGCGGCTGAGAACATAAAACGATCAGGAAGGTGTTTGCAGACAAATTTAGGAAGCGAGTTATTTTATCAAAGACTGAACCAGAGGAGGCGCCCCCTGCTGGATATCAGAAAGAACATCATTTAAGACACCTCAGTATTGGCTTCAATCTTCACTCCTGGAAGCTACGTCCATCAATTGCATATATCAGAGTTATATTGATGGATAACCTCGAGCACCGATGATGATCAAACTGATCAGTGATAATTTACCAATATAGGTGGTTGTTAGCTTATTTTTGCATTAATGCAGGGGGCCAAGTGGGTGAGAAAATTGCAGCAAAGTTTTTTTTAAAAAGCAAAAGAGAGGGGCAGATTCACTGCTTATTACAGAATGCTGGCCAGACCCACTTTAGATCAAATTGGGCTCTTTGTAGCCCATGAACTAAAACAAGTTTGACACGCCTTCGCTGACGCGTCAAAGTTACATCATCATCATTAAGAGATTCGTATTAAAGTGAATCAGCCTCGCTAAGTGACCAACACTTCCATCGAGTTCAGCTGTCTTATTTCTGTCTGCAGGTGACGTGAACGCTGCTCGTGTGCAGAGACGCTCGTTAAACTTCATTTGTCGGTGAAAGACTCGGCTGTTTGTGTGGAGAGCTCGATGATGAGTGGAGGACCGGTGACACGTTTTACACAATTACAAAGCGGACTGGACGAGTTAGTCGAGCTATGAAGAAGACAAAAGGCAGGCAGATGTTATGACTTAATAACACTTCATCTGCTCAACTGATGTCCATCCACTTCAGCTCACTAATTACTACAGACTGAATCATTAATCGATATGCGAACGAGGCTCTTCAGCTGGGACAGCTTACATTACTTTCTCTTCTTGCTGGAAGTGGGAAATAACCTCCCCGGTTATTCAAAATCAAACTGTCTATCACAATATGTATTCATTCAGTCATAAACAGCATGAAATGGAGGAGATGGGTTGCAAAGCAACTTGCAGATGCACAACAGCTGTAGGCAGGCTAAAGCAGCTTATATGGCTGCTAATAAGACGTCTAGAAGAACACCAGCAACGTCAGAAACAGGCTTCATTTATCCACAAACACAGAGGAAGAGTCTGGAGTGTGCTAAACTAGTCGATCTCAGTAGATCCACCAGCATTAGCTTTGTTGTTGCTGCTGATGCTCTATAAAAGTGGCTGAGCGTAAAATAAGTGTAAAAGGAACCCCCAGATATGGGTCACAAAAAGACAAATTATATCTAAATGTAATTAAAGATCAGATAATTAAACTGGAAGTGTGAGTGCCTAGAGCTAAACGCATTATTCACGACTTAGTGTATCACGATCTGCTCCTGATGGGGGAGGAAATCCCGACTGGTCATATTTGGAGCAAACGTTTCGTAGGTTCAGTCAAGAACATGGAACAAAAAACGGAGTAGAAACTACCGCAGGACCCCAAAGAAGGACTGAAGCGTGCAGACTAGAACAACACAAGACGTTAAACCTGGAATTAGTGTGCGTTTTCCCACATTGTTCACATTCCTTCCTGCAGTAAACATCCTGCCCTGTTATTACCCACAAACCACCTGGTTCATGTCATCTGAATACCTGAGTGAGCGTGTGTGTACTGTAACTGAGCAGCTTCACTAACGACCTTCATCTATAATACAAGACCTTAAACACACACACACACACACAGTGAGAAGAGCAGTATTTCCATCACTTCACAGGACTAACCTCAAAGTCTTCACCCTGAACTTTACTCCATCACCTTTAAGACGACTCAAACTTCTACACTGAACCAAGGTGAGTCTTCACAGTAAAAAAGCAAAAACATACACACAGATAAAACTACCATCACAAAAACACACACACTCACACACACCCTGCTAACCCTGAAATTTGTTCCTTCATCTTACAGGGACTCGAGCTTTGTCTCCATGAGGACATCGACTTAGCGCAGTACGAGAATATAAAGACATGCATGTCCCCACAGGACATTTAATTCAAACTTCAAAGTCTTCATCTCCTCTTGGGAACTGATTTCCCCCAAATTGGACTAGCTCTAAGTTCCAAGCCTTCAACCTGAAATTTTCTCGATTACGGTGGTTTTCCCTTCATAGGGCTCGCTCTTTATTTAGACTCATTTTTTGTTCCCATAAGGAAGTCAAGTCCCTACAGTGTAAGAAGAGCAAACACAAATACGTCAAACCAATTACAATAAGACACACCTACAGCCTTTTTTCCCCCCATTATATCATTACTATATATAGGACTCGCTTTTTGTCCACATGTGCTTCCACGTAACACATAAATACAAGACCTCACACTCTAAATATTTCCACCACTTTAAAGGTCTCAAGCCAACCCTGAAAGTCTTCACCCTGAAATCTGCTCCCTCACCTTACGGGGGAGGTGGAGTGCAAGAAAGTACCCACAAGCCAGTGTCCCAGGAAACAAATTAAAATAGCACACACCCATGGAGTCGTATTTCCATCGCTTCAGAGGACTTACGTTTGTCCCCTGAAGGAAGTTGGGACCCCACATTACAGAAAAATTAGTGCACATATGTCCCCCCAAAACACACAAATTAAAAGACATCACACACACTCATTGGATTTCTTTTACTTTTGAGGAGTTGAGCTACCTGTAATATCCTCGTCCCTGAAATTACAGCAATTTTGTCCCCTTGAGGAGGTCCCCACAGAGCACTAAAGTAAACACACTCGAGTCCCCACAATACATTTAAAACGGCGCACACCAACACACTCTAGGCCACTTAGAGTGCCATAATCTGTTGATAAGCCTCTCTCTCTCTGCATCATCTCTCTACCTCACTCGCTCTACAGTAGGACAATAAAACAAAGCCTCTCTCTCTTTTTCCATTGTTTCTTTATGGGACTCACTCACTCAGTAGGTGTGTGTTGTACTTGCTGGTGTAGTAGTAAACGTCTTCGTAGCCTTCCTGGTAATCATCATCCGCCCGGTACCTCCTCCCTCGCCTCCTCCTGCTCAGCAGACGTAGCAGGGCCAGGAACCGCTCCATCCCCACCACCTCCACCACAATCACACTGGGTCCAAACTGGGCCGGGCTACGCTGCAAGCTAACAGCAAGGCCAATAACGGTGAGGGCTAAGCGTTTATTCCACACAGAGAGATAGAGAGAGTGAGATCAGGTTTCCTCCTCCTCGCCTCCTCTTTCTGCTGCGCACACACACACACGCACACACCTCTGGATATCACACACACACGCATTAGCACACATGTAACACACACACACACACACACTCCCTCACACACTCCCTCACTCGCTCGCTCTTTGTATTCTCTCCTCTATCTGCAGCCTCCCTCTCCTCTGTTCCCGTCTTCTTTCGGCTGTTGGTGCATCTAGCCGGGCTCAGCCAATCACAGAGCTCGCAGCTCACAAACACACACACAGACACACACACACTTTGCTCGCTTGCTGCTCTCGCCCTCTAACACACCACTCCTCCATCTCAGCCCTTCATCCTGCACTTCCTTTCCTTCATTAGATCCTTCCTTCCTTCGTTATCTTGTCCCTCTATTTCCTTCCTTCCTTCAATCCTTCCTCTTCTTTCTCTTCCTGTCTTCACATTTCCCTTCCTCTCCTCCTCTTCCTCCTCATTCATACACTTCATTCCAGTGTGGGGGGAGGGGAGCCGGTGAGTGAATTCCTCAGAGTCTTCTGTAATTGTACCAAGAGGAGGAGAAAGGAGGAGAGAGGAGAGGGGTGGAAACATGTGCAGGTAGCTGGTGGAAAATTGGGATAAAACCAGATTTCAGGAACTGAAAACCAGGATTATCCTCCTGGTATCAATATCAAGGTCCTGTTTGGTGTTTGGGAGAGCACTGGTGTAGTTTTACACTCGATTCAGGAAACAAATGAAGACACAAACCACAGACAAAAGATGTGAAACCCGGATGAACATCAACAAAGAGCTCTCAGGTTCCATTTACCTCAGAAACAAGTGAACAACATCTGCAGTCACCTTTGGAGCACATCTAGCTGACAACATCAACTCAGGGACAGCCACAGGTCCACCTTACATGATTACTGACCTTTTAGGCCACATCTGGCCCTGACAACCTTTGCTGTAACCGATATAAATCCCAGCTCCTTACTTTTTGCCTCATCTAGTTCTCGACAACCGTTGGAGTTGCAGTCCAAAGTCTAGCTTGTGACATCTGGGCAACATCTGGCCCGAACAACTCTCGCTGTACGTCACAATCATACTGGCTTATGACTTTTGAGCCACTTCTGGCGTCAACTCATAGACAGCTCCAAGTACAATTTATATGTTTAGTGGCATTTGAGGAACATCTGGCTCATCCAACCTTTTACATAATTTACATCTGGCTCATCCAGCCTTTGCTGTAACCCATGTAAAGCTCAGCTTGTGACTTTTGGGCCTCATCCGGTATCAACTCAAAAACAGCTGCCAGTACACACATTCAAACACACATTAGGTGATATTCGAGGAACATCTGGCCCTGACAACCTCTACTGTAACCCACCTCGATATCAGTTTGAGACTTTTGGGTCACATCTCAGGCATTACAGCTAAGACTGTATTTTTTCCCCATTTAAACTACATTTACAGCACAAAGAAAGAACTTGTAAATAGATCATATTGTATATATACTGTAAACTTGCAGGATGTTTGTCAGGTTAGTGAATAATTGTGTTACATAATCATAATTTTTTGGAACTTTTGGTTTCAAGCTCTTATACTTTTCCTGCTTGCATCACACAAAGAACTGATCACTCCATCACTGCCTCGTATATGTTACACCGTGAAAAGCCCGACTGTAACGGGGTAATCAGTGTTATTCACCTTCAGTGTTTTGAACACCTGACCAGTGTATAATCCCTGCAGGTGTTCTTGGTTGGCCACCCAGAGTCTACACAACCTCCACAGAGACCTGAAGTCCTGACCTCACGCTTCCTGCATCAAAAGGGTCTGGTCAGGATAATGAATGGAGACACTTGTGCTAAAGCAAGGACTAAACAACGCTGAAAAACAGCCTCCACTCTGAGTCAGTGGATGTGATCTGCTGAGGTAAGCCTGCTGCATGATGGCAGCATCCTCTGGTACCTGAGTTCATCTTAAACAAGGCTTCACAATAACACGGGCACTAAAGATCCTGAAACACCTTCATGATCATATCCAGCTGCTGACAACATCTGAGAGATTTTTTATTAAAGAATAAAAAATAGCCAACTTTTGCTTTTACCCTCATCTCCATTTATTTTATATTTATGCAATAATCGTTTTTTGTCTTTTGCTGATCGGAGCTACGCTGATGTTTAGAATTCATCATATGATATACGCCGTCATTTTACTCTGCCTTATTTATTGATTAATAAAAATGATTAAATCACAATGACAAATAAAGAGAAGAACCAAAAAAGAAAATAAAAACATGATCATGATCAAAAATGATATATGAAAACACTGACAAAATGAAACATATAAAATAAAATAAATAACAAATTACTGAAAAATTATACTTTCAGCAATGATGAATAAAGTGTGCAAAAAATAGGTAATAATATTTGGCATTAGTTAAAAAGCATAAAATATGAATATATTAATAAATAAGATACGTTACACAAAATACAGTAAAAAAATAAAAACAGAAAATAATAACAAAATAAAAATAGAAATAAGTGTAATAATACCAAGTAAAAATTAAATAAATGTTTTTAAAATAAAAAAAAATAAAGTAACCAAAACTGGAAAAAGAGTATTTTTAAAAAATAAGGCTAAATAAATCCTGGCAGACTTACACACCGCCTATGGTCCTACTCCAAACTGCAGGAAATCTTGTGAACTGGAATTGATCTCAGCGGGCGTATCTTCAACCAAACTCTTAAACCCAAAAATAAACATCTGAGAAAACTGTAATGTTCTGATTTTTCGTGCCAGGAAAAATAAAATATAATGTACAACATACAACGCTGGAACACGTCCCAGTGGACTTCATGATCTGCTCGGGTCAAACATTTAGCACAATGTGTCGTTTCTTTCTTGAATATGTTGACGTGAACGTGAATGACATCTTTTGTTGTTTTTGCGTAAGACTATCATGACATGATAACTGATCACAAGGACGGAGGTATGAAAATATCCACGCTGAGCACGATTATTACTGTTAGTTCTATTTGTTTGTGTTTGGTTGTTAACAAGTAAAAAACAATAATAATAAATAAATAAATAAATAGCACAATTAAGTAAAAGTAAATCTAAATATCTAATGATATATGTATAAAAAAATAATACAATAAAAACTATAGGGAAAAAATAATCAGTACAAAAAAAAAAAAAAAAAGCATAAAGGTGTTTATATAGACCAAACTATATTGATGTTTATTGGGGGAAATCATCGCGACATTTATCAATAATGAAAAGATTCTGGCCTAGTTTTAAAAGCAGCTTTACAGATGTTGCTATTTTTGGTTTTTAACAGCTACACGCTCGAGTACAACCCTCAAGTATTTGAGTAAATGTGATTCAGCTTCAGAAAATCTGCTGAAGGCAGCACACAGCGAAGGACAGACTGCTGTGAAATCATAATAAAATATTTCTACAGTTTAAATTCCTTTTTTTTTAATCCGTTTGCCAAACGGTGGATTGGAGGGAAGCTTGCCGCTCGTCCAACTGGGTCCCAGTCGGCCCTGTTGGCTCAGGAAATGACAAACGGGAGGGGGGCAGCAGATTGTGATCAGAGGGTATTTTAATCATGCACATAAGGAGGAGATTAACCAGGTTACTGAGTGTTTGAGGGTCCCGAAAACGATCAGAGCGGGGACGGACTTCACGCCAGAATTCGGCCGTCAGGCTCTGGGACTGTTCTTAAGCCAAGAGTATGATGGCTCGCGGCGGCATGAGATTTCTACAGAAAGAGAGGGAAATACCAGAATATCACCAGAGATAAGTTTAGACACAGGTGAACTGGTCCGGGCAGGTAAATCTGGACCTTTCCTCTCTGTGTGGCCATCACACTCAGCTCCCCTCCAATGTGACCTTTGACCTCTGACACACAGTGACTGACAGCTGGTCGCCAGGGTGTTCAGTGACAGTCAGAAAGCCATGTCTCTGAGCTGTGAGTGCTGACCTTTGACCCCTGTCATGTCCTGACAGCTCATGTTTCCCACGCTGCGCTGAAGCCTGACAGGCACAAAACTGCTGATGGAAAAATGACAGCACACACACACACAAACACACACACAGAGAGAGACACACATATACACACGCTCTCATAGTAAATGTATTGATTACTGGATCAGCAGCGGGAGTGAAGGAGAAGCTTCAGATTTTGTGGATCCTGCTGCACTGACACCTTTTGTCGTCTGATAAACACATTTTGAAGCTGTTGGCAGAATAAAATCAACACTCTGCTTTCATCCAGGTGAGAATGAAGTCATGTGGAGTCAAGGTTTTTTTTTTTTTTGTTCCTCTCTGAAAGTGACGTTTACACCCGGAAGGAGGATCTGCTGCAACCATCTCCAAACAGCGTCACGTCTTAGACTGTGCACGTGATTTATTTTCCTTTTACAGTATAAGAAACACAAATCTAAGGCACATGACTTAAAGCTTCAGAACACAACTGCAGACCACGCGTGAACCGAGCAGCTGGATCTGCTTTCATTTCTAAGAATTTTTCCTATTTCCATCTGACGCACGTTTGTGAAGATTGGGATAATTTGACCCCTAATGTCTGATCTCACAGCGACTCTAAAACTGAATCAGTTGCAGCTCAGGTCTGCTAAATGTTATAGATGCAAACCTGTCTGTAACGGCCTCTCTGCCGGGTTTAACTCGTCGTTGTCTAGTGCAGGAGATGTTTAAAGGTTGCAGCACTCGCTCGTTGCTAGCAGAAAACTAGCTGATTAGGAAGATTACACTTATCTCAATGAGACGTTACTCCACCCATGACTAACTGAGGACACATAACTGTCAACTGGAATGATGCGTTAAGACATTCAGGTGTGTGGACGATGGCCTGCTGCTCGATCTGCTAACATTAACCAAAAACTGGCTAACCTGGTAATATAACCTGAGATGTGACACGCTGAAAGCACTGCATATGCTGGAAGAACCACCAGGAGCTTCAAAGAGAGATCTGTGAATATAAATGTATATAAAAAAAAAAAAATCAAACTATGGAAAACCTGGACCCCCGGAGCAGACCCACAACACGCGGGACAAATTACAGGGAGAGGACGTCTCCTGGCTCAGTCAGCATCCACCTGCAATATCGGGAGGAGGTGGGCGGAGAGAGGGATGTGTGGGCATCCCTGCTTAGCATCATTTACTTTATTTTCCATATAAAACAGAAAACTACATTTTCACTTTAATTTGTGTTTGTTTTATTTAAACATGTTGGTTCGTTTAGACGTGATTCTCATTATTTTCTGCCAATTTGCTCCAAGAGCAAACTTAATGCATTATTTTACCAGAGGGCCGAGTAAGCACCACCAAATAACAACCAGAGCTAAACTCTAAACACAGGATGTCATGCTGGTCGTTTTTCACCTTTTTCCTAATGTTTGATTAGCGAGTTCATGGTGAAAGCAGCTGCGTCTCTGCCTGCATGGCTGGACTACGGTACGGTCGTTCAGACAGTGTTTTTAAATTTTCTCGCATGAGCTGCTCTCACAACACAAGAGCTGCCATTAAATGTGAGGGAAGAAAAAAAAAAAAAAAAACCACATCAGCGAGCCCTAAAATTAGACTGGCTCCGCCTCCCTCACCTGTCAGACACGCCTGAGGGCTTTAACGGCCCTTCAGGTGCCAGCCGGGCAGATGGTCAAGTCACATTTACTGACACAGGTGGAAAAAGAGAGAGAGACGGAAAGGGAGAGTGATGCTGCTGCTGCTAAAAATGACAAGTGAGGCTTCATTTGCATATCGCTGTCAGGATTCTGCTGCTCTGCAACCTGATTGGCTGCCTGTGTGTGTGTGTGTGTGTGTGTGAGAGAGAAATCCAGTTCTCCACGCTCCTCTCTGAGAAAGACTTTATACTCTACCTCCCCCTGGTGGTCACTCAGAGAAGCTGCAGCTTTTAAAAGACAAGTCTGAGGAGAAGACAGAAAGTGTCAGACGCTTTAGACGTCCAATTCCTGCCAAAAATACCCATGATTTAGCTGGGCAGACGTGCAGACAGCGATTGATAAAGCCGGAGGGAGGACAGCAGAGACGTAGAGACCCAGAAACAAGCAGAACAAAAGAGAGCCTTAATGGACTGCTGAGTGACTGACCCTGATTCCTAATGGACACAAACACATGCCGCATTGACTTTCATTCATTCCCCGAAGGGTCGGCCTAACCTAAACACAAACCAGAGAAAAAAAGAAAAGAAAAAACAAACAAACAAACAAACAAACAAACAAACCAAAAAACAAAACCAAAAACAGCTGGGCAACAGCTGTCAGGAGCCACACAGATTCATATCAGAGCAACAAAGAGGTTCAGTCAACAGGAACTCGTGTTATTGATCCAGAGGTGATCATAATCCATCACACAGTTATTGGGCATTTCAGAAATCTAAAAGTTAGTTTTAGACTTGCAATTAAAAATTTTTGTTTAATTAAGGGACATTTCTTCCAGCTGCACCACTTTAATTGCTTTCAGTTTAAACAGGCTTTTATTTGAACACCTGGATTAACTTTTGTGCCGAGCACCAAAAGCAAACATGTAGGTTTGAAATGAAATAAAGATTTTTATTGCAAGTTAACATTTTCCTAGTTTTACACTGCTTTTACAACCTGACATGGAAAGTGTAGCAGCCTACATGAGAGTTATCTATTTCTATTCATATTTAAAGAGCTGGCTATTTTCAGCCAGCCTGGAAGATGAAATATGGCATTTTTAATTCATAATAAAAGTCACACCTTTATGGTTGTGCCACCCTGAAATCTGAGAGCAAACAAATCACTGGAAGTTGTTTTAATAATCACAACGGTTTTGAATGTATTGCTGCTGATAAATATATATATAAAAATATAAATGTATTATTTTCAGAGTTATATACAATAAGGATTTTTGAATTTATTATCATTAAAACAACTGCGCCACCGTTTTGGTGTTTAGATATGAATCTATAAAATAATATTAATTATTTGAATGCAGTCAAAATATATTCAAACTAAAACAGTTTTTCAGGATGAAGTCCTGAAATCATGAATTAGAAATAAATTATTTTAAATAGAAATGATGCAGAGACGCAGCACGGTGGCACGGTGGTTAGCACTGTTGCCGCACAGCAAGAAGGTCCTGAGTTCAAGTCTAACATCAGGCCGGGGTCTTTCTGTGTGGAGTTTGCATGTTCTCCCCGTGTTTGCGTGGGTTCCCTCCGGGTACTCCGGTTTCCTCCCACCGTCCAAAGACATGCAGCTTGTGGGGATAGGTTAATTGGATAATCCAAATTGCCACTAGGTGTGAATGTGTGAGTGAATGTGAGTGTGAATGGTTGTCTGTCCCTGTGTGTTAGCCCTGCGACAGACTGGCGACCTGTCCAGGGTGTACCCCGCCTCTCGCCCTATGACAGCTGGGATAGGCTCCAGCGCCCCCCGCGACCCTGAAAAGGATAAGCGGAAGCGAATGGATGGATGGATGATGCAGAGACACAAAGATCAGTATGCACATGGCATCATTAACCTGAATATGAACAACAGAAGTGACTTCATCAGACTCCAATGACTCTCCTCTGCTTACAGAGAGAACTTTTCACTTCTGCTCATCTTTTCTTCATCATTAACAGTTTCAGCACTTTTATTTCCTGGTATTGAAGTATCTGCTGCTCTGGTTTTCAAGTAGTTTGTCACGTATCTGCTAGCATAGCATTGCCCTTTTGCTGTTGTAGCAGCCTTAGCCGCTGCGACCCTTTATGGTTATTTGTGCCAAGAGCTTCTTGTTAATGTTTGCAGGAGTGTCTGCTAAACACACACATTCACACGGTGAAGCAGAGCAGTTAAAGTTTCTGCCACCTTGATGTGAGCCTGTTAGCTTTAGCATAGCATTAACCAAATATGTATATGTATATATATTTCTAAGTTTAACAGGGAAGTTCTGCATGCTTGTCACCAATGAAATGAAACTGTGATGTTTATCGGCTTCTTTACCTACAAACCTCAGCTCCACTACCTTACTGAAGATAGCGGGTGTACTTCTCTGGGCTCAGCACTGATAGGCTTTTACTCATGATGTAACCATGGAGCCCAAGTTGCAACTGGCTGGGAGATGCGCTGAGCTAGTTTAAAAACTGGTGAACACGGAGAAAGTCTTTTATTAATTAATTTAACGGCATCTTTATCAGAACAGAGCTAATTAGAAAAATGTCTCACAAATAAAAAACTCAGCAGCAACCGCTTCCTGAAGGTAGAATATGGTGAACGAACAAAGATGGCATTCCTATGTTACCTGGCCTCAGTATCTGACTACATTTCACAGTAATCTGACACTATGTCGACTGTGGGGCTGTGGCTGGTTTCTGTATGATGGTTAATCTGAATGTGGTGTGGGTTTAAGGTGGGCCGAGGACAGCCTGCAAAGCAATGCTAATGTTTTATTTTCTAGTGCTGAACCTTAGAGAGAAAGAGGGACAAAGACAGTTATCGGGCAGCTGCAGCTGGCAAACACACACACACACACACACACACACACACACACACACGCACAATAATGAATAAAACAGATCAGAGAAAACAATGGAAATACTCTCCTCTCTCCCTGTCTCTGCAGGTTTCAGTGTCAGACTGACTGCTGGACCAACAGAGACACCCTAAGACACAACACGTATGAGTGTGTGTGTATTAATAAGCATGTGTGTTAGTGTGTCCATGCTGGGCTTATTCAAGTAGAAAATGAGTGAGTGTATGTGATGCCAGAAGCTCGGCTGTCCACCTGGATGCTGCCCAAGGCTCTGTGTATGTGCGAGTGTGTGTGTGTGGGATTGTGAGTGTCAGGATATAACAGATGAAGGGCAGTAAAGCAGATTCTCATCATGAGTCTCTTTCCTTCTGGAGTCCACAAATGAAACGTTTTTAAAGCTTCCTTGCTGCTAATTCTCTGATTTCATGTTCGGCTGTTAAATGCAGCTCAATGGTTGGAGGTCAAGTGATTGAGTCAGCCATTACTGAATTTTCCAGAATCAATAAACAGCACATTGGCAGTCTATACACATGCCTACACTGCCTCCTTCTCCATACTTGTTTCCTCTTACTAGATGCAGATGCTGGTTTTCCAAAGAAAAGCACTCTTGAATTGTTCTTTGTGTGTGTGTGTGTGTGTGTGTGTGTGTGTGTGTGTGTGTGTGTGTGTGTGTGTGTGTGTGTGTGTGTGTGTCATAAAGTTTCATCTCACATTACTGTTTTGGAGAGTGATCTCTGGTTTGCACCTTGAGGGGAACCCTTTTTACCATTGCAAGAATTCTGAAAACCTCCCTCACAGATGCCTTCTGTGATCACTTTTAGGCTTGGGTATTGCGTTCTGTGCTGCTGGATGTTCTGATGGGGGTTCCTTATTTAGCATTGAAAGGATCCAAAGATCATCCCCTATGGCTGCTTTCTGTGGACCTCCAATCACCTTGTGCCAAACCCTACTGTCTGCTGTAAAGTCTTAATAATAAACTATCTACCTCCCTGTCAATGCTCTACATTTGGCTTGGTGTTCTGAAGGTTTTGTTAATCATGGAAAGAATTCTATGGTCATCCCCTGCAGCTTTTTTTGTTTTGTTGATGGCAATAGTTTATCCTTTCACCAAAAATATACCAAACCCTTGATTTGGGTTTGCTTTCCTGGTACGTCTCCAATGACCTTAATGAGGATATTTCTGACTTGCACTGAGAGACTCTTTGAATGTGTGTTTTGGCTCCACAGCCTCAACTATTCAAATGCAACTCTGGAGCTTTGACCTACTTCATTTATGATGAAATATCAAAGAAATAGGCCACATAGGTCTGGAGATTACAGAAGTGAACTGTCAGCAAGTGTTAATATGGGTTAATGCATACACAGAACTTTTCTGAGCAACCATCCAGAAAACAGTCAGCCAGTCGTTAACCTTTAAAGAGTTCTTCCATATGTCTAAATTTGGTTGAAGTGAAAAGTTTTCTTTTTAAAATACAATTTTCTGTTGACTATAGATCTAACAGATCTAAATCTAAAGCTAATCATCTACTGCTTTTTCTGATCTGGATCATGGTTCCTTTTGACCAAGAAGACCAAAGACTTTACTCTGAGGTGGAGCCTAGACACCCTTTATGGGAACTTCACTCCCACCAGACCCTTGATTTCATTCAGTTAGTACCCACAGCTCAAGGCCACAGGTGATGGTAGGAACAAATATCGACCAGTAATATGAATTCTGTCACTTCTGAAATTGCTGCCTCAGAGAGGTTGATTATGGGCGATCTATGGTGTCGCAAGCAACTTACTCTGGTAGGGCTTCCCAAGCTAAACTGGTCCCGGGTGAAGGGCCAAATTAAAGAGCACTTAAAGGAAAACCCAAGAACGAGGCGCCAGCGTACACTTGAACACAAAAACATAAATCCTGTGTATCCATAATGTGAATTAAAGACCTGAATCCAGGTCTCAATCTAAACATGCTCTTCTTCTCTGTAATGTGCTCCAGAACGTCCTGGGTCCAAGATACGGCTTAGTCAGCCCTAAGCTTTTGTTCCAGGTGGGTAAGAGGCTGCTCATGTACATCACAAACAGGCAACAACAAAATAAATCACCTACTTTTATTTAACACATGAGACTCTTAGTGACCTCAACATTTCTGTGTTCGTTTGTAAGCAAATCCCTTCAGCCAAGTTCAACATTTGGCCTTAAAATCCCCGCAGGTCCACTTACTTTTGGTCATGTAGACGATTACACAATATTTGCACACACCTTAACAACATACACACTCACACACATTTAAATGGATGAAAAAGTCAGGAGATGAGACACACACACACACACACACACACACACACACACACAGAGTCAGCAGTTTGTTCAACAGAGTCGTGGTGTGTGTGTGTGTGTGTGTCTTGGTAAAATCTGTGAGAGACGATACGAATAATACATTAAGCTGAGAAATATGGATGTAAACACACACACACACACACACACACACACACACACACACACACACACACAGAAGCACATCTTCTATTTGAGGAGCCAGGCAATATGTCCTCATAACTCCAAATGTCCTCACAATACTGGTGTCAAGTACAAACACACACACAGATTCAGGTCTGCTTCAGTAATCCTGAGGACAAAGATGAGCAGAGTTCTGACATCAGCACCTCTTAAAGGACACAGTGTGTATTTTAGTGTGTGTGAGTCTGTCGCAGTATAGAAAACGATTTTGCGACAGTGTGTGTTTCAATGTGTGTGTACTTGTGTTAAAGCCATTTTCTCTGCTTCTTAGACGAAAAGCTTAAAACGGTGGGATGATGTCATGCTGTGACACACACTCATTATCGCGCACTTGCACAGACGCACACACACACACACACACACACACACACACACACACACACACACAGCCTAATCATAACACCCTTCTATGTGTGACTGCTCAAAGATTTTCTCATCTTTTTAGGGAAAGAAACACTTTAAAACCCGTTTAATATTTTTAAAGAAACAAGTCGATCTGACGGCCGTTCAGCTGCTGCTCCACTCGTGTCACATGACCTTCAGCGCCAAAAGGGAAGCTAAAAATCGACGGCACAGCCTGACTGCACTTCACTGAAACAGCCACAAAAATGTATTTAATGTTTCCATGTTGTGACACATCTCCGACTTTACAATCACTTTATCATAGTCACCGAGGATCTTTTCAAACAAAAATACAATTTAATCTTCGATGACTCATCTGTGATCCAAACTGAGAAGACGGTTCACTGTTTGGGTCATTTTTCACCAAAAGATCTCAGTAAATAAATAAACAACTACACAAACTGCATTTTCCAGCCTGTATTTGGAATAACTGGATTAATTATCTCATTTAAGACTGGTTTAACAACTGCAGCTGTAAGTCTATGGAGGGCCGTAATTGCCAAAACACATAAATACAATTAAATGTTTAAGAAAAAAACAAAACATAAAAATTAAATAAAAGAAATTTTAAGAAAATCTATAATATATAGATTAAATAAATAAAATCTAAACTTTTATTAAAATAAATTAACAAATGAATTTATTATATTACATCTAATATAAATAAATCTATTCCCAAAATGATTTTTTTTGTTTGGTTCTAGATTTCATGGCACATAAATCAGAGACATTTATTTATTTATATTAATTTTGGCAGCATCTGTCCTCCATAAATCACTGTCTGTATGCCGGCGGCTGTAGTCTGGACTCGGTGTTTATGAGGACATCTGTGAGGTAGACGCTCCTGTTGAGCAGCACATCAAATCTGGCCACGGATCAGACTTTCAGAGCGGCCTGCAGGCGCACAGGTGCTGGACCCTTCTGGACCTGCCAGGTAAGAAATCGGGGTCACGCACCTGACGCCGTCACCGCTTGCATGCTGCAAAAAGCTGCCTGCAGCATCCGTGTTCTCCTCCACAGGCCGGCCTCAGCTTCGTCAGTGAAGCCAGGAAATAATCATTTACTAAATCCACCACAGTTAAACGTGAAAGAGGAGACATAAAAACACTCTGAAGAGCCTTTTCACCTCGTAAAAGTTAACAGAGCGCACGCACACACGAGCTAAAGCCCCATTCGGATGGGATTAACCTTACAGAGGGAAGTTGGGGTTAAATATTCCCCCGAGGTCTCTGGCAGGGATTTGAAACTTTGCAAGATTACAGGAACAGACGAGCAGAAAGCCGCTTAGAAATCACAGAGAAAGATTCTGCAGAACTTCCCTGAAAATCGCCACATTTTCATAAAAAATAATCCTGCGATAGCTTCCTTTAGATCCACCACATTTTAATCAGGAAGGTCTAACAGCTAATACAGCTGCTTTTAATGGCACCAGGTGTGCTAAAAAAAAAAAGGAAAGGCGTCATCATGATCATGTCAAACTTGTACAAGGCAGCGAGTGTAAGTCTCATCATTAATTTCCAAAGATGTCACTTTGCACCAAATTCTAAAGTAAAACACTGAACTTTAAACATATCTGAGCCCTCACATGTTAAATACTAACAAAACACAAGAAGAGCTTAAAAAAAATTACACCTTGATATAAATGAAACTACAAATCTGTAAGAGACACTGAAAGAATGTGATATAAATGGATTCATGACAGCAATTAGAGGTCTAAGAGATGTTGACATAACCATCCATCTATCGATTTTCCACCTCTTCTCCAGGGCTCTGTCCCACGATGGAAGTTCAACATAGCCAGGATATGATTTCCCTCTCTGGCTTCATCCCTAAGGTTTCCCAATCCAGCTTGAAAGAGACAATGCTGCCAGAAGTTGACCAATCAGAAACACAGACAGGTCTAATGGCAGCAGATCAAACTGCAGTATTAGAAAGAAAAATGGAAGAAAATGAAAAAACAATTTTAATCAAAATAATGGACTGACAGTTTCTGAGAATCTCGAGGGAGGAGGTTTTTCATTTGACGACGTCCATGGATACTCGACTTCAGACAGTCATTCACTGCAAAGGATTATTATCCAAGTATCGAAAACAATTATTAAAATGAAAATTATATTTGGTTTTACAATTACTTCTGGACCTCTGAAAATGGGGTAGTGTATGAAAATGCCTAAATTCTGAAGACCTGATGCAACACTTTTGTTGTTTGCTTTAAAATCCACTGTGGTGCTGTACAGAGTCAAAACTGCACAAAATACGTTACTGTCCAAAATCTTATGAGCCTGTGTAGGGGTGGGAAGCAAAAATCAATACAGCAGATGATCACAATATTTTCTGTAGTGATATTGTATCAATACAGGTATACTAAATACTGATATTTTATTAAATAAACTAAGGCTAAGTCCACACGTACATGGGTATTTTTGAAAATGCAGCTTTTTCTATGTGTTTGGGCCTCTTGTCCACACGTAAATGGCATTTTTATCACTAAACTCCTAAAAACTCCTCCAAGGGTGGAGATTTTCAAAAACGCCCTTTTTGCGTTTATGTGTGGACAAGGAAAACTGAGATTTAGTCCCGCAACGTCAAAGGTGTGCACCTTTTATGACGTCATGCTGTGCGCCACATTATTGATGAATTTCTACGATGGCGGATATAGAAAAAAATACTCTTGGTGTAAATCTTACTATCTGCAGGTTTTACATGCTTACATATACACGCGCAGTTACTGTCACTCCATTTAGAAAGACTGCTTCTCTGCGCCATCTTTGTTTACTCTTTCTCTCCTAGGCTTCTAGACTTCTGATTGGCCAGCATTTCTACACGGTTAGGATTATATCGCCACCTGTTGCTTTGGCATGTTCTCGACAGCGTTTGACTTAGTTTTTTTGCGATTACACATGGACGGAGACATTTTTTCAAAACTGCACGTGGGGACAGGGGTTTTTTTTTTGTTTGCTTGTTTGTTTTTTTGTAAATGAAACCAGAAAATCTCAGTTCACAAAAATACCCGTGTGCATGTGGACGTAGCCTAAAACACTCTGGGAATACTGCGAACGGGAGGACCGATCTCATCAACATCTTGAGCTAACGTTAGCTGAGGAAACCTGGACTGGACTGGACACAAAGATGCCTCCTAATTCAGAGCAAACTAATGGCTCAGTCATGTGAGTAAAAAAAAATAGGACAGCAGCCTCCTCGCCTGGTGATTGTATTGTGTTTATTCAGCAAATTGTGGGGACTGAATGGCTGCTCATAGCTTTAAGGTGTTGCACACTCACGACCACTCAACCACAAGTGATTGGTCCTATCAGGTCACCTAATAGCAGGCAACCTTTCTCCAAACAGTTGCAGTCTGACGGACTGCAATTACTTTACAAGAGAAGGTTGCTGAGTGCAACATAACAGTTAAATGTGAATTTCTGTCAGTGTTGACACCAAAAGACATGCGATTTTTGATGATTTATCACAGTTACTGACAGTATTATCAGAAACAGGTTAATGTTAGTTAATGTAATTGCCAGCTTGACCCCATTTAATCACAGACTGGTAGGAAATGACTGGCATGCTTGACAATTTCATTTTTCTGAAAAAAAACTAAAGCGAGATAACTTTATCTTATTGACAAAATGTAACTTACATATTTCAACATAATTTGCAGTTAAAAATGTTGACAAATCATAATATCTGTTATTGTAATACTCAGCATAATGCAAAAAGTTAAATGCCATAACATCATATCCTCCTTAGAACCAGCCTATTCATTTACGTTGTATTACTTTATGACATTGGTTTTTGGTCTATAACTTTTAGCTTATTTGAACTACCCTGATAAGTCTCACTGCGCTCAGTAGCGAAAATCCTGGCCTTTCCAATTATATCTTGTGTGTTTGAGCGGCCTCTTTTAACTCCAATGAGGCAGGACATCCCAAAAAAAAAAAAAAAAAGTTAAACTGAAAGATACTCGTTTCATCAGTTCTCAGGAGGATACTGTAATTGAAATATTGTAGTAATATCATAACGTGGGGTGTCTGATGATTCTCACCTCTATTAATATGTGTCACAAACTTATGAGAACAGGATCACATATTTTACTTAGGATCAGGGGTTACGTTTGGAGTTTGGGCGATTTCTTAGAGTATTTTAAATTAAATATCAGTAATTTAAGCTGTTAATTTGCTCACTTATGTTCTTGTTTTTCTGTCTTTCTACCTACAAATCAGCTGTTGTCACATTTAATCACTGCCTGAATTTCTTGAACATGAGAACATAAGATTTATTTTTATTTAACTCTGGGTTTCCCTGCTCAGTTAAGAGAAAAACTCATGGGAAAATTTAACTAATTAACCCAAATTTCTGCTCAGTTTTTCATCATTTTATCTCACGGGGCTCCTGCTTTACTCCTGACTCCCGTGTTTAGATTTAATTTCTCATTTTCTTTGAGTCAAATCCCTTTGAGATGAGTAGTGACATGAAGCAGTAGAGATAAACATGTAAGTATAGTAGTACACTGTGTTTCTGTCATGGTCTGTCTATGTATTATTTACCTGTTGTCTATATTTATTCTGCTGCTTTCAGCTGTGTGATATTTTTTTTGTCCTGCTGTGTTTGGGTCTTAGCGTTTAACATTTTGGTGTTTTGTTCTTTTTTCCCAGCATCCCCGCTGTGAAGGACTATGACCAGTTTAGCTGGAAGCTGTACACACACGCACACACACACACACACACACACGATTATATTATTATCTCTCCAGGAGCCCCACACACAGGTTTACAACACAACACCAAAGCAGCACCGTAACGTCTTTGGAAAATGGCTCTGAGGCTCAAACTGCTCAGATTGTAGAGGCTTTTTTAGTCACTTCTACTCATCCAAAACTAGGAATAATTATTGGGTTTAGGGCTGTTCGATATAACGATATATATCAGATGACGATATAAAAACGTCTATCTTTGCATTTTACGCTATCGTTTGTTTCGTGGTGTCGCAAAAATAAACTGTTTACGGCAATATTTTTTCATTATTTTGATGGTCACCATAGTGGCTATATTAATTTCTTAACGTTCTCTCTTTCTCTTATATTTAATATAACCACACTACAGACAGACAACCGCTTGTTTTTATGCGCTGTCGTTAGCAACAACGACGGTAAAACCATCGCGTGTCCGCTTGTTTATGTTCCACAGAAACCTTTCACAATAAAGCTCAAGATCCTGTTGAGACTTTTCAAAATAAACTGAATCACGTGAAAGATGCAGAGAGTTTACGGATGAGAAGCAAAAAAGAGTCGTCAGGTGCTAAAAAATAAACCTTAGACTCAAACGTTAGAACAGACTTTTCCCCGCAGCACGCCGTGTAATAAATACTCACAAAGAAAATGGCGGCCGTTACAACCTATGTCTAAAAATGTATCGTTTCATGCATCGGTTAAAACACTCGACTCCAGGTACACGACGCCCAGCTGGAAACACTTGACGCAAGTCGAGCTGCCCGAGATTCCCAGAATTTACAGAAAATGTTACATTTTTGTGATTTATATCGTTATCGGACGATAGATGTCTTAATATCGGGATATGAGATTTTGGTCATATCGCACAGCCCTAATTGGGTTCATTATCAGTTAGTTTGTTTAATGATGTTTTTGTTCAGTGTTTTGTCTGTAAAATGTAAGAACACTGAAAACATTGGTTTTGATTTTTTTTTTTTAACAAGAAGCAATGGAAAATCCAAATACAAAGTTTACTTCTTTTTTTTTTTTTAATCAAAAGAGTGAAACACGGGACACTGTGTGTTTATTTGGGGGGTGGGGGGGTGGGGGGTGTTTATAAGCATAAGAAATTATTCAAATATATCAATAAATCACATTTTATTTATATAGCTACTGAATTCATGCCAGACAACTTAAGGGCCCTTTTACTCTCAAGGCACTTACTTTTCAGGCATCTTTTTGAAGCACTTACTGGTTCAAATCTTTGTGGTGTTCCCCAGGGCACGATTCTGGGGCTACCGTTATTAATTTTATATCTGATACACTCGGGACAGATTACTGAGAGGTTTTCCACTAGTACCACTTATATGCTGATGACACTCAACAATATTTAATTTGCAGTTACATAAAAAAGAGAAAGTGTTATAATTTCACATTTCTCTTGCTGAAATCAGCAAATGTTTGGGATTTTTTTAAAATAAATTAAACTTTTATTTTGGTCTAGGCCATCTGGAAAGAAATTGAAGGATGATCATAAATAAGCCTCAAATATGAGTCAATAAGCAAGCGATATTAATATAGTACTTTTTGCAGTCAGAAAAACAAGAACATGAGAGAAAACAAGAAGTTTTTACAATGCGAGAAAAAAAAGGATTTTATAATCAGAATAAATTTAAAAGCAGGACCTGGTTTAACTGAATGAAATACATAAATGTGAACTACTTCAGAATGCAAAATTGGATTTTGACAGAAAACTAAAAGAAAAGATGTTCCTGGGATTATCATTTGTTGTTATAACCAAGTAATTAATAATAAAAAGGCAAAGATTTTATAAGAGGTCAATCAGTACGCTGTGGGTGGATAAGTAAGACATGTGAAGACATGACCCCTTCCAATTAGGATATTTTTACATTTCATAGTTTCATTTATGAAGGAGATTAATTGGTACCCACTCAAATCGCAGGTTTCACTATTTTCAGAATTTAGCAGTTCAATAAACTTTATTCATCCTTTGTGGGGAAGTTAGACCTTAAACAGCTGCCCAGAATTTGGGTGCTCATCTGCCAAATTTATAATGAAGAGACAAAATTGTTGGCAACAGAGGAATTATTGCATCTTCAGTTTGTTGCACCACCCACTGGTATTCATGTAGGTCTTCTTAGTGCCCATAAAGGTTCACTACAGAGCTGAGATCCTATTGGGAGCAGTTAAAGGTTAACTCTTACATTCATGACCCACAAATCTGGATAATGTTAAACACTTAGCTGTCTGTTCAGGTCTCTTCAGGAATAATGTGAGTGAGACTGAATAAAAACACACCTCTTAAGTAGAGTGGAGAATGTGTGGCAGTGGTCATGAATAGTTTTTATAAAGTGAGCTAAAAATGGTTTGCTGAATCTGACACCGAGTATAAAAGGAGGAAAAACTACTGCGAGTACACCTTAGGTGAGTGTTGACATGTTTGTTTCTATTCTAACTCAGCCATGTGGTCAATCAAAATCTTCTTAAAATCAGGTTCATTAAACTGCAGCTTATCGTCATGATAGGATGCCTCTGTATAGACTCAAGTTTTATGTACAACAAGAGAGCTAATGATCATTTCTAATAAATACTGGACTATATTTAAAACCAATTACATTATAATCAATATGACAAAATGTTCAATCCAATTTACAAAAGCCCAAATAAACAGGAGTTCACCTACTTGCTGAAGAGTGGAAAATATCCACATACATTCTACACGGTGCTTTGGTTTGTGGATTTCAAGACCACAGAAGAGCACAGTATGGTTAAAAAAAACCAAAAAAAAAAAAAACATTTGACACTAACTTTCATTTACAAATGATTGTTTAGTAAATGAAACCCCAATTTGAATTTATCCTACCAAAGACTACGATAACGAGCAGTGTCTCCACATTCACAATACTTGGAACAAGATTTTTTAATCTTTTTACCCAAACAGTTCATTTAAAGTGCTGCTTATAGATTCTTTGTCACTGAAAAATAGAATAATAGGTGGTAGGTTTTGCAAAATAATCTGACTGATAATTTTTTTTATTCCCCTTATTAACTCTACCAAGAAGGTCAAACTATCCACTGAGGTTGAAGAAAGAGATGATGTGGCATCCAAAAGACAACAACTGTTCACTAGCTAGATTGAATCATTTTAAACGTAGACGGGATTAAAGTTCAAGACCTTAGCTGACTGTGGGGACATGACTCTTCTCTAATGCTTTTCCCAGCCCACACATGAAACAAAGCTGCTGGATTATTTCCCAACACATGAACAGGGTTCCATATCACCAATGGCTTGATCGTGCAGAGCCATTAAAAAAAAAAAAAAAGTATGTCCACCAATCACAGCTACAAGTTCACCCGTGAAGCAAACCTCACTATGAAGTTCTTTTCTTGAGCCAGTTGGCCTGTTCTCACAGTAAAGAATGAGCAGCTGTTTGTTCATAGTAATAAAGAATTGTACCTTGCTTTTTGAAATGGAAATGAAAATGAACGTGTGCAACGTAAAATCAATCACAAGTCCAGTGAACATACCACGAATTATCCTGCTTTCTACCACTTAGAATGACCAGAATTTACAAAACTAACTTCATCCATTTTCTACTGCTTATTCAAGGCTGGGTCACGGTGCAGCATTCTACTCCTCCACCTCCTCCAGCTCATCCAGAGAACACCAAAGCATCTCCACACCAGCTGAGAGATGAGTCTTTCTAACGTGTCTTGGGTCTACCCCTCTGGTGTCCTACCAGGAGGACATGCCTGAACCACCTCACCTGTGGAGGAGTAGCGGCTTAACTCTGTGCTCCTCCCAAATGACTGAACTTCTCACCCTTACCTCTAAGGGAGATCCCAGCCACCCTTTGTAGAAAGCTCATTTTTACCCCTTGTATCTTTGATCTCATTCGTTCGGTCACTACTCAGACCTCAAGGACCAGAGGTGAGGGTAGGAACGTAGACTGAACTTTGCTTTTACACTCAGATTATCCACAACAGACAGGTACAGCATCCACATCACTACAGACACCACCCGAGGTACTCAAAGTCCTCCACTTTGGGCAGCAATCATCCCGCAAAATGACCTTGTTTTAACTAAAACTGGAGTCACGGATTCAGTTAGTAGTAGGGTAATTTTCCCATAGACTTCTACTCAAATATCAGACTTTTTGCAACCAGGGGTGTCGCCCCCTGGTGGGGTCTGAAAAGAAAGTTGCATCCATGTTTATACTGTATTTAGGAGGACCTGTGCCGATAAGGACAGTGAAGATGGCCCAGTCTTGCTATTTATTGGGGTTTGGGTACGAAGACAAGACAAAGCTTGGTCATTTTGGTTCAGAAGAGTCTTGACCAGCATGCACAGAACACATCTCCTAAAGAACACACTTCCTACATGCCTACCAAAGCGATAACTGACTAATAAATTGCTTTTTCAAGCTGTCACTGCAGCTCACAAGAACTCAGAGCTGCCCATCAGCAAGCTTCCAGAAGCTGGCCAACTGGATGAAAGGGAGGAGGGTCTTATAGAGAGAGCAGAGTGGCGATAAAACAGCTTATTTTGGACATGGAGGCACAGAATTAGATTATTAAAGCTTACTTTGAACGTGAATGATGCAAAAGGCATAAATGGTTCCCTTTAACAAACACCACAAAACATCCAAATACACACACTCACTGTGGGTTTAACACCCTACAGCATTCAGCCATGTGTGGCGTTATGGAGGGGGGTGTTATGGAGACATTACAGGCTGCTGTCAGAAAGCCTTAGTCACCGATTTTACCGAGCACCGGTCTGTGTGCCAGGCATTTAAACGGCTCACCTGTCATCATGTAGTCAAGCCCTCCATTTCCACATTCATCCAACTAAACTGAGGTCACACATTTCACTGTAACACCGCCCGCGCGCACACACTCATACAAGGGCAGACCCTCGCTTGACCAGCCGTTTATCCCGCTCGGTTTACCCGCCTGTTAGCCCGTTAGCAGCCCCACTGCTAGTAACCGGTCACCGGCTGATCAACGTAAAAATCACCGTAACGTCACTGTAACCTCAGCCGCTGCGTCAGATTAACAGGAGACAACACACACACACTCTCGCGCGCATGCATGCATGCGTACACGCGCGTGCGCTGTTCTCACTCACTCACTGGGTATCAGTTACCAAGTTTCACTAATTTAAAGACACCAACCGTCTGCGCGAGCTCCACCAGCGGCGCCAAACCACGCTGCACGAGAGATTGCACGAGCGATAATTAGTGTACACATACACACACACAGACAGACATACACTAGTCGCCGGTTTGATCGTACCTCCCTCCTGGTCCGGTTGGAGACAGGCCGGGATGTTTTTCTTCCAGCCGGGCATGATGCACCTCAGGGCGGATAGGGAGTCCAGGGCGGCCGCTAGCAGACACACACCACCAGCAACGGAAGGCGCAACAGCAACGGCAGCGGCGACAGCAACATGGCTAGTTAGCTTTAGCTTAAGCTGCTCCACTACACAGGGATCCACCTCCCCCTGCACGAGCCTACCTCTCTCTACCTCTCCCTCTTTTTCAACCTCACACAGGCACGCGAGCCTCCCTCTCTCTCTCTCCCCACTCCTCCTCTTTGTCTATGTCTCTCTACCCCCTCCCCCCATTTGTAACTCTACCCCGCGAGCCTCGCTGTGGTCTCACGGGAGCGGGAGAGCGACGTTTACAGAGATGGTCAAAAGAAAGAGAGTGGGTGACGTGATGACCGTGAAGGAGCCCGCGAGGCACTGACGCTTTGATGTTACAGAGGGTTCTGAAGACTGTTAGAAATGTATCCAGGTTCCACTGAGAGTTCTAAAGACTGTTACAAATGTATCCAGGTTCCACTGAAGGTTCTAACAACTGTTACAAATGTATCCAGGTTCCACTGAGAGTCCTAAAGACTGTTACAAATGTAGCCAGGTTCCACTGAGAGTTCTAAAGACTGTTACAAATGTATCCAGGTTCCACTGAAGGTTCTAAAGACTGTTACAAATGTAGCCAGGTTCCACTGAGAGTTCTAAAGACTGTTACAAATGTATCCAGGTTCCACTGAAGGTTCTAAAGACAAATGTATCTGGTTCATAGTTTAGTTCCTACAGACACGTTGCTAGTGGCGCACCGTTCTACTGTCTTCATTCATTCAGAGCAGAGATAGAGAGAGAATCTGTAAAGAGACAGAAAGAAATCAATAAGACTGTCAGCCAGACATCCTCCTCCAGCAGCCAGTCAGCCTGTACAGTGATGAAGATCCATAGAGGCAGAGGCGTGGAGGGACTACTGAACCAGAACCAGCAGGACATGGTCCAGAGACCATATTCTGTACACAAAGAGGTGAAAAACAGCAACAATGGACAAAATGATGACAAGATGAAAAAACAAGCAAACAAAAGAAAAACAGGCAAAAGAGCTACAAGTCGATACAACAGCAACAAAAGCCACAAGTAGTGAAAAGTCATCACAAAAGTATATATTCTATATGTGTTCTAATAATAATTTGATGGTGATCTTGGTATTTGGTATTTTCATTGCCAAGTTGTGTGGCTTACTTTTACTTACAGTTGTAAAAGTATGTCAGCAGAATTCAGCTGAGGGGGCACAGTGACCTTTGTGAATGGGCCTGGACCCCCGGGCTGTCCATAACACCAATGCTGATGCAGAATTAGAACAAAGAGGGAAAAATGTAAGTTAAAGTGAAAAAATGACAACTATTACAGAGGGAAGGAAAAAAACAAGCATAGAGAGAAACAAACTGACAACAAATAATAACAAGAACACTGAAATATACAATATGACAACAGTGGCTCCAAAGAGACACAAAAATACTCAAAAAAATACCTCTACTGGAAATTTAAAAAAGCATAAAATCATGCAAAACAGCAACAACGAGAAACAAAAGAATGACAAAGAGATTTTTTTTTTAGTTTGTTACACAGAACACTGCAGTAGTTATTTATAGATACACATATAGTAACAAGTAATTTGGCAAGAACAGATAAGACTTTTGAATCCATGAAAGAATTGTTGAGTTTTTTTTTCTGTAAAGAGGACCCAGAAATGCTCCTCTGGGCTCGAAGAGTGAAAATATTCTGAGGACTGAATCTGAGCTTCTTCTTTGAGATCATGAACACTACGTCCTTCCAGACCACAGTTATTCCAGGAAGGGTTTTGTTTATTTAAGCAATGCAATCGAAGCCCAAAGTTCAAAGCCAGCATCTTTGATGGTATGGAGGATCATTAGTGCACATGTTATCGTATATCTGTGAGGGCCCCAATAATGCTGAACAATTTATACACATTTGCCATTGCTTATGGGTAACTAATGCGTTAAATAATGTTTTGCTTCTTTGTTGTGAAGCACTCTGTAATACGTATATATCTCAAAAAATGCTTTATAAATAAAATTTGACTTTACATTCTTTAGCCTGCGTCTTTCTTGGGTAAGGTCTTCCATGTTTGACCAAGAAACAGTGCAGAGCATTCTTTTTTGAAGCTAAGTTGTTCAAATCAGAACATGTCTCCAGTTAAACCTGATTTATTTATTCAGTGTTTTCAGTTGTCTATTTTTTTATTTTTATCTATTTTTTAAATCTATTTTTTAACAGAATATTTATTTCTCATATTTTAAATGGAGGTTGTTTAGTAAAGTCTGTGTGTTTTAATATGACTATGAAAATAATGGTTTAGACTGAATTTCATGGTGTCCATAAACATAAATCATTATGTGATTTTTAAAATAAGCTGTTGATATTTATCCACTTCTGTCTCAACCTCTTGTTGCCATTAACCAGGAGCAATGTTCCCTCTAATTTTTCATGTGTCTGAGCGAACACACAAACTCCCTGAGCAGTCCCTTGGACCACTGTGAGCAACATTAGACGTGTGCACTGTGGTCACACCAGCATCAAATCCATCCAAGTTACATGGTTTATTAAAATAATCAAATTACAGCATTTACATTTATGTTAGACTACTTTTAATTAACTGCTTTAGCCCACTTACAATGAAAATTTAAAAAAAAATCTTGTTCATGACCTGTGTAGTATGTTAACACTATTGGAAGTAAAAATAACTTGAACTCCAATTTTGAAAACACAACTTTCTTTTTTTTTTCTTTTCTTTTTTTATAAAGCTCTGACTTGTATTATGAGTATGAGTCTGTGGTCTGGGAGAGAGTCCTGTAACTCTCCGTCTGCAAAATACAGTATATAATGACCAATGTTGGGCAATTAATTATATAGTTACTTCTTCAAAAAAGTAACTGAGTTTTGCAAACAACAAAGTTTTTTGCAGCTGTTTACCTAAAAATGCAGCCAAGGCAGTTTTTTTAAATAAACATTTCAAACTATTTACAGAACAGTCAGCTGTTCTGCATCAAATCTGATGCCACACAAATTATTTGTGCCACTCCAAAAAATTATTTCTGTCCACTATGAGATAAAGGAGAACAACAGCCTGATACCTGCAGGCCTGACAACAGGAGATGTATCACTCCTGTAACACCTGTAACATTCAGCAGTCGCCTCATTGTTCTGACACACACAACAAAACTATTGACTACACTACACACTAATTACACAAGATTTGCGCTAAACGTCACAAATCTCTCACATCTCAAAACACCGCCGTCACTCCTAAAACTCCCCCCTTCCTAAACAACTAAATGCCATGTTGCCATATCATTTTTTGATTGGCTGACATGGTACATTTTTCCACCAATAGGAAAGGGTGAGGGTTTTTTCGTTTTGTTTTTGCTCACAGGCGGAGAGTGCTTTCCAGCGTTTTCCTTATAAAACGCAGTTTTTACCATTTCTTCCCGCAGTAAATATAAACAACGATAGTATTCAGGAAGAAAACCAAACATTGCATGTATTTTTATCATAACTCTGGTTTTACGTGGCCTATCAACACAATTTAAAAACTGGTATAAAGTCCACACTTTTTCCGTCAATTGTTCCGTCTGTCCTGCTCACATCTCCAATGGTTGTACACGTTGTCATTAATGTGGCTTCACTCCACATCAGCCACGCCGCTTTGCTAGCTAAAACACCGGTGTCGGCACATAAGGACGCTGTCATAGCCTGTCAACGACGTTGATTAGCTGCATATATACGAATGTGAATCGCATTATTGGCTGGACTATCGGATAAGGTGGCATCGTTCTAATCCCATACGGGATCAGCCAGTCACTTAATGACTAACACTGCAAAACAGAATTGTTAAAGTTTTAATTTTAATTTCAATTCAGGTTAGATTTTTTTTTGTGCGCAACGTGCAGAGACCGTGCCAGCAGTGCGCAATTGCGCACGCGCACAGCTTAGAGGGAACATTGACCAGGAGATGTTTACAGGGCGGTATTACAGAGATCCAAGAATATTGAGAAATTAATTCTCACTACAGAAATGTAAAATTGATGTATTAACATACAGTTCTGGTGTTTTGTGGGCCATGATCAAAAATAAACACAAGGGCTGACAGCCAAGTGTGAAAAAACGGACTGATCTAGTCAGTGTATTTTTAAGATTATAGCACATCTGCAAACAACAGACCAAAATGCAGAACAGCACAAAGTCAAAAAATAAAATAAAACTAAATAAAATAAAATTAAATAAAAATTAATGAATGAAGAATGAATTTTTTTTATTATACTTTTACTAAAACATTTGGAATGATTATCCGGGAAAAGCTTCTTGTTATCAGCTTACTGAAAAAGCAGACTTGAAATGAAATTCCCAGCTGTTTTTTTGTATTTGCCTCTCTGGATTTGTGTAGATTTCTGACCTTTGACTCCCAAACAACTTAAAATAAATGTACACTGAGCGCTGCTGGGAGTGACTCCTCCTCCTGATATCAGGACATGTTTGGGATGGTTTCTGCCTCAGTCCTAGCAGTGGGATCTTTTTTAAAGCATTTCCAACCTCCTGCAGTAATTTTATTACATAGGGTATAAAATAAATATGACCCCTGTGTTTGATTTCCAGCTTCAGCTCTAATATGAAGTGATAAAGCACACAGATGTGGGCAGCAGTGAACCTGCAGATGTATTAACAGGAAGCCACACACAGATAATAGCTTCTCGAAGATATTTGAAATCTGGTTCCTGTCCCGACTCGCCTCTGAGGAATTCACCCCATCGCCTCCCAGCTGAGGATTAAAGGGCTATTTCACTAAAAGTTTAAAGGAAAGGAGAACGTGGTGCAGGTGACGTCATGTTAATGAAGTGAGAGAGTCATGTCACCATGGCGACCGAGAGACGGGAGCATTAAAAGAAAAAGGGGGTGTTTTAATCCAAACCGTAATGTTTCTAGAAACCTAATAAAGTTGTTGGTTTTTTTTTTATTATAATTAATAATTAATTTAACTCAAAGCTATTAAAATTAATATAAATTGCATGTAATTATCTGTCTGACTGATTATTTGCTCTGGGTTTTATACCCTCTAAACACAGAGAATAATATTTTTGTGTGCATGTACACAAATTAGTACATATGAGACTGAACAGAAGAAAAACTTGGAGGAAATTAATATGAGTCCACAAACACCAATCAGAACATTACAGGCCATGATCATTTCATAAACAGAGACTACAGTGTGTAACTGAGGGGTGCGATTGCCCTGTCCCACTGAAGACGAACAAAATGACTACATAAACATGACATGGAAGAACTCATTTTTGAAAACTGTGCAGATCTCAAAGTCCAGATCAAAATGATACACATACCCAGTTCTACTTTTTAAAATGTCTGGATTTAAAGACGAATCTCTGTAGGACCCATGAACCCATCTTTATCCTGCCTGAACAGGTTATGACATGATCTCTGGTGCTTCTGTGGGTCAACTTATCTCCTCTCTGAAACGGTTTGACAAACTTTACCTTCACACTATGAACATCTTCTGAGTTACAGGCCCTCAGAAGGCAGAAGAGTGCATTGAAATTTGGTGTTTAATCCCTCATAGCTTCATGAGTACCGAGACATCAACATGATGGTGATCCACATTAAAAACAACATGTAAGCTGTGTTAGAAACTGCAACCGAATTCATTTCACACCAACTCCAAGTGTAACAATCTGAAGCCAACATCTCGTTTCTTTTTCAGTAACCAACTCTGAGCGTCACAGGACATCATAGTTTAGATGAACTGCAGGAGTTTAACATCAGATTAACAGAAACAAGCACCGATGTTCTGGATGTTTGATCTGATTCTGAATCACTGGACAAAAATCACCTCCTTTCTCCCACACTGTTAAAGCTATAATTGCATTAACATGACTGGAAAGAGGTTCTGTTGATCCCACAAGTTAGAATATGCGATTTATTATTATTATGTCTTTATTTTGAATATTTTTAAAATAAAACAACAAAAAAGACAAAACCACAAACAAAACATATTCATAATCACAATAAATAACCTCACATGTTTAAAAAAGAAGTAGGAAGAAGTGCCTAATCACAAGAACGTTAACCTCAAGGTGCTTTATATTGTATGATAAAGACCCTACAATAATACAGAGAACACCCATCAATGAGTCAACTCCCAATGACCAAGCACTTGGCGACAGTGAGAAAGAAGAACTCCCTTTAAGCAGGAAGAAACCTTCAGCGGAACCGGGCTCAGGGAGGTGCGGCCACCTGCTGTGACCAGTTCGGGGTGAGGGGAGAGAGACAGGATGAAAGACACTCTTTTCTGAGTTTTTTTCATGATTAAAAAAAAAATTATGTTTTTAAGCATTCAGTCATTAACATGTTGCTGTGTGGATTATTTATGCTCAACAAGCAGGTCAGTGGAACAATATCTGCAGCTGTGGTTAAAGCTGAGAGTACTTTATCTGAAGATGTTTTTCTCCTCATGTCAGAAATAACAGTTTAAACACAGAGACAGGTGGGACTACATCTGCAGTGGACTCTGACAGGAAGGAGTAAAAAAAAAAAGAAAACCCCCTGTATGTCAAAACAACGCCAGCCTGTCTGACAAGTGCAGCGATTAACTGACAGCCTTCAATGTGACGAGCGGCCATCTTTCATCCCCGTGGATCGGCACAGAGAGGGAGGAGGAGGAGGGACAGGAGGAAAAGCAGCAGTGAAGCGGAAGAATGAGTCTCTGCAGGCTACAAGACAAAAAGCAGAGACTGACCTCGATATGAAGAGAGCGGGCGGGACTCGTGTGATCCCATCAGAGAGAATCCTGCAGCTTTACAGCCCTCACACCAAACCTGCACTCACAAACTATCAGCAGTATTTATGGTGAACATTGTTTATCCCCTCACAGAGTCATCTGCACTCAGTCAGTGTGTCTTCAAACATGTTCAGACTCTCCATTTTCAGCCTGTAAGGACTCCCAGGACATCATAAAATACATCCAGTGAACTCCTGACCTCAAAAACAGCTGATCTCACCACCAGGTCCATTTAAGTCTATGCCCCGTAGCTTTGGACCATCTCACATGATCCCCAGCAGCAGCTGATGGAGCCTGGCCTTGTCCTTCACACTTAGCTCATATATGAGTTTGATGATCTTCCAGTCTAAACATGTAATTCATAATTACTGAAATCAGTGCATGCTCATTCTTCAGACTCAGCTCATGTGTTGCCGGGGGCTTCGGGGAGCTCTGTGCCAAATTTGAGGTCATCTGGTTGAGCGGTTTTCATGTTTTGGCTAAATGTTGCTCTCCATTAAAGGGACAGCTGCCTGGGAAATTCATTGCTTTGTATTTGAAGGTTGAACCATCACAGATAAATGTGTTAACCTGAACCTTAACCACCAAAAAAAACCTAAGATGGGTTTTAAAAAAACCTCAAGAGCCAAAAAGTTCAAAATTTTTGCAACTCACTGGCTCTCAGAACAGAGCTGCGTTGTTTCCAGTGACCAGCAGGGGGTGACTTCTCTGGCTGCAAAGAAGACATTTATTAGCCCTTTTTGATTAGCATCTACTTGAATCGTCTTGTGACAGCTCAATACGGTTTAAAGGTTTTTCATTAGGTTGCAGTACCTGATAACGGGTACCTTTTTAAGTACCTGCTCACCCGGGGTTCCAAGTAATCTGAGGTGATCTGAAAATGTGACATCAACAGACTGAATGCCACCGATTGGCTAATAGGTGGGATCACTCAATGAGTCATGAAAGCGACTCCTTGAAAATCAAAACTGCCAATGCTGAAATCTGGCGACAAGAGAAACGTTGAGTCACATCAAGTTTATCTGAGTAGGTACTAATGGAAACGGGCTATATAAAAACTTCAGACTTTGTTTGAAATGGAGACTTCTATGATGAGTTTTTTGTCTCAGTCGCCAGTTTTAAGTCTTAGTCAGTGCAGCATGAGGTTCATTTAGTAAACTGTGGTGTGACTTAGAGTCAAGCACACATTAAAGCAGGGTACTTGGTGGGACAGTGTGGGTTTTGATTCAGCAGGGGCTTGCTTGCAGTTGGATGGAGATGGAGATTTCCATCTTTAAATCTTCTTTTCAGGCAGTTGATGGAGTTTGCATGTTTTGTAATCTTTGCTAATGAAGTAATTCATGAGTTACCGCGTCAACTTAAAGGGGGTTTAGATTTGAATTAGTCACCGTTATTGATTTGGGGCAGTGAATGTGAGCTAAGCCTGGTGTGGCTGGGTGGTTCTGTGGTGTAGCGATCATCACATCTGCTTTACATGCAGACGGTCCTGGGTTCAATCCCCAGTGGAACCACAAATCCAGCTTTGATGCCGAGAGTGTCTTGAATCAAAGGTGGATAATGAATTTTGATAACTTTTTTTTTTTAAGACAAAAACATGGTCTCCTTTTCATCAGAGAGTTTATATAGTAATTTAAATGTATATAATGATTATTTGAAAACTGAGTCCAAGTAGAGGATTGGCTGGAGCTGTTTTTCAGACTTACCAGGTGCTACGAACATGTGGAACTTAGGAAAGTTAAATATTGCAGACATACATGGATGAGGTTAGAGCGATAAGAGGAACATATCCCAAAAGAAATTCCACTAAAACCAGAGCTGCTGCGGTTTGGTTTGTATCCAGGAGGACAAACAGCAATAAAACAGGCAAACATCAGTGAACTCTTTTAGTATAATTTTGTGTCTCACAAGTCTCACAGCTATCAGAGGAGGTGAACGACACTCAGTGACTATGGGTGGATCAACCACAGGTGACAGGAAGTGGGGGGTTTAAATCAAACCATCACTAAACTGGCACTCATGCACCAAATCCCCATCTTTTATATACAGTCTCAAGGCCTTGGTGTGGCCCTTCTAGTAGCTTCCAGAAGTTCATCAATCAGACTAAAGTGGACTTTTAGGGAGGGAGGCTCTTAAAGACACGGGAGAGGATAGACTGAGGGGCTTCATTTAGTATAAGGACTATTTTGACAAGTTAATTAGAGTGTGGAGTCCATGTGGCTGATGTCATCTTTTATTTACAGTTTATGGGGAAACCAAAACCAAAACTGCAGCTCTTGGTGCTTCAGTCTGAGCTTCATCTGTCGGACCCCGAGCTTGGGAGCTTCATTAACATGCAGGACATGAACACAGTGATGAACTCAGGTGAGCCTGCGTGGATTTTTCATCTTCATCGAGCCAAGGCTGATGATAAGCTGATGAGTCTGAAAGCGTGAATGGATTAATGATCCTCTTCATCGCTTCTCCGTCGAGTTAAAGAAATAAAAAAAAGTGCATCATCATTATTTCCTCAGAGATTTCGGAAGAAGACTGTGAGTACTTGAGATGCAGCTGCAGCCTCATTTCATAGATTACTGTCAAACGCTGTCAATGCTTTAACACACTCGTATGCAAACACGCACACACACGCTGGAATCACAGCGTGCATATGTCAGAGGCTGCATTATGTGTCAACAGAAAGAGAGAGCGCCTGGGGGTTTGTAAACATCCCACTCAACTGATCTGTGACTCATCACACACACACCACTCTGCTCCCGCCTCTGTGAGGACCCCTCACTGATGCCAAGCATGTCCTTTTCCTTCACTCGGACTCCAACCTGAACCTGAAAACCAGGCCTGGAGAAGCTCCAGCTGTACCCGAAGCGAGGACAAGCTGAAGCTGAGGCTGGTTCTTCCGAAGGCGGACATGAACACGCCCTCAGCCTCATGTTTCCATAATTTCAGAGTGTGTTACACTGACTCACAGTAACGCAGAGGAGACTCTGTGGTCTTTTTGTGCGTTACTTTGTTTGTTTTTCCTTCTTTTGTTGTCATTTTGTGCAAAAGCCATGTATTTGTTTGTGTTCATGGACACAGCTGGTGATGGACCTGTTATAGTGAAAATCAGCATGAATTTGTAATGTTTCTAATGTATTTCAGAAGGAAACTATTCCCTGTCTGCAGTTGTCCAGACAAAGTGGGAACACATCACCATGGTAACCAAGAAAACAGAGCCTTAAAAGAAGTGGCAACCTAAACGTAAGCGAGCAATGCATCCTGAGTCCTTAAAAGAAAAGATAATTATGTGTGGAAATCTGTGACGTGCACGACTCAAATTTGTGTCTTTGTGTGAGCTGCATTTGCTTCTCTGCCAACATGTCTGACCTCACATTTTGTTTGTCTGTTAAAAGTGGAAAGTAACCCTGAATGTCTGGAATCCCTTTCTGGAACACTTTGCAAAAGCCAGACTGGGCTAAACTGGACCCGGATTTGTAAACTCTCATCTATCCCACCTTTTGGTGTTCTGTCCTGTGGTGTTTTGTGATGTGCATGTTTATTTGAATTCACTGGTCTGTTTTTGTTTTTGTTTTATATTCTGAAAATCTAAAAT
Source organism: Pelmatolapia mariae (assembly GCF_036321145.2). Classification (NCBI taxonomy): domain Eukaryota; kingdom Metazoa; phylum Chordata; class Actinopteri; order Cichliformes; family Cichlidae; genus Pelmatolapia; species Pelmatolapia mariae. The sequence continues at coordinate 20,339,106 of NC_086242.1, read as the reverse complement.
AAAATTATCTAAAAAAAAAAGAAGAAGTGGAAAGTAACCCTGCTCGTTTCACTTAGAACAGAGATTAAATCAGAACATCTCTTACAAACTGAGAAGTCTTTCTTCTTCTGCCTTTCTTTCTCTCCCACTGCCTCCGAATATGCCTATCCCTCTCCTCTTCTTCTCTTTCCTTTATCACAGTTTCCACCAGCACCTGCTGACCAACAGCATTGAGGTAGTTATTGGTAATATGGGCTCCGAGTGATGCACTATGGAAATTTCATTCTCCTTTACCCATAGGTTTGGTTTAGCAAAGATTATACACTTGATGCATCCCTCCACATGTGTTCTACATTTTTCATGCATTTTGAACTGTCCTGTAGATTCACACAGTTAAGCAGCTCACATGGAGCTCAGTCCGTGTAATACAGCTGTGAATTTTTTCTTCAGTTCAGGATGTACATGTTTCTGATCTGATTAAAAATGTTCTAACTGTGCTAAGCACTCAACTTCAAGGAGTTTTTCTCTTCATTTACCTTTATGACATCACCGAGAGCAGCTATTCCTAATCTCAGGCTGAGGGGGAGGGGCTAAAACAGCCTTTTTAATAAGACAGAAGATGAACTGAGGGACTGCCCTGTGAATCATGCAAAGCTGCCCTAGCAGAGTCCGAGGATAAAATACAGTCCCTATTTACTAAGAGCAATATTTTATTTCTCCTGAATTTCACACAGACGACTTTTAACATCAAATAAAATCCAGATTTCATTTTAATGTTCATATTTACACAGTGAGACTCGTTGTTTTAGTCCCTAGAGGATCCTACAGTACACCTCTGTAAACACTCATGTCCTCACAACATGAGCATTACACACACGCACACACACACGCACACACACACACGCACACACACACACACACACACACACACACACACACACACACACACACACACACACACAGACTGAATTGCATACTGAATGCATTCAAGCAACAAAAACAGCATCCTGAATATCCTGACTGCGTCTCCCGCATGTATAAAATTACTGTGTGTGTGTGAGTGGTGATTCATTTCTGAGCAGAGGATAATATGCTCAATATAGCTCTAAACACACACAGGCACACACAAACACACACACACAGTTTACAGGTCCTGTTAAAGGGCGGAGCTCTCACTGAGGCTCTGAATAAAAACACCTGCTGCAGGTGAATCACGGCATTGAACACTGCTTGTAAAACTGTTGGATTCAAGAACACAGTTTAGTCCAGATGTTCTCAGCTTGCAGTTTTGAGTCCCTCTGCAGCGACAGTGGGTAAACCTGAGGGGCCGTGAGAGGGTTTCATGGAAGCGAGTGTGAAGTTACATCTTAAATATATAGAGCAGAGCAGAATGACTGAAGGAGGCAACTTTTATGTCCTGATGGGGGACATCTTTTGGATTTTTTTTTTAAATTTCATATGTGATTCTGTTTAACTTTTATGCAGAAAGTTAGAATTAGAAGATAAAAAAATCATTTTATCCTTTGTGTCTTTTATTTCTGACGTATGAGTTCAATGACTGAGGCTGTGTTTTAAATAATCATTTAGTATCTTTATCTTTTCTTTTTTTTAATCTTTCCTAAGGCTTCATTAAAATGGAAAAACAAATCTCATAAATCAAATTTAACTTTGAATTTCTCATCATCTACACTAAATAACTGAAAGATTCTGGAGGAATCTCTGTGCGCAATATTGGTCGCCTGTGATCTTCAGGCTGTTCTGAGGTCAGACAAATCAGAGTTTTAAATTCTTTTTGGAAAACAGATGCTAAATAGAAGAGGGACCACCAAGCTTGTTATCAGTGCTCAGTTCAAAGCCTGCATTTCTGATCGTATTGGGGTATATTAGTGTCAATGGAATTAGCAGCTTTCACATTTGGAAATACATCACCAATGCTAAAAGGTATACACAGGTTTTAAAGCAACATCTGCTCCATGGGACAATATTCCTCTCCCAAAAGTTCCAAAAGTGTTCTCCTCAGTTCCCAGATCTTTACAGATTGGTGGACGTCAACAGTTTCTACAGATGTGCAGTTGAATGCATCATCATCAGTTCAGTCACGGGGTGGCATCGAAGCCCCTCTGTTCAGGACAGGAAGTATCTCCAAGAGAAATTAAAAGCTGCCTTCCTATCAACACTGGACATTATCCCTGATGACTGACTGTCACCTCCTCAGTGCAATCATTAACCTTATCTCTCCAAGTCAGTTTTTTTAAGCTGACATCTTCTTGCCTGTTCCTCCTGCCTGGCAGCTCCATTTTCAACATCCTTTAACTAATACAGCAACTATCCCTCCTCTCCACATGTCCAAACCATCAATCAGAGAAGGTCACACTAACATCTTGTGAACCTCCCCATTCACTCTTGCTGCTATCATTCTTTTACTGCCTCACTGTTTTTTTTTAAGCTGACCTCTATTTAACTATTTTTTAAACTATTTTTTTGTGTATCACTACTGAATTTTACTGTACACGTGATAGTAAAACCTCTTAATCTGATTCTTTTTGACCTCAGTCAAAAAAAAGGAAAAAGGAAAAAAAAAGATAAAATATCGAACTTAATATGACTTAAAGTCTTTCAGTGAGTCGTTTTAATTCACACTTTGGACTCGGGTGAGTGTTTTATGCAGATTTTCATTTTACTTGGGGTAAAATGACCTTTTATGAGAGTTTAGAAAGACAAACTGACAGAAAAATTGGTCAAACTGTGACCTTCGACCCCGCATCGTCCAGCGCCACTAACCCCGCCCCTCTGCGGAGAGAACGGGAGCTCCATTCAAACACACCAAACTGGTAGCCCCGGGATGCGACAGTCGCTGTAGCTGAAGAGAAAGGTGGAAGAAGAGGAAGAAGAACAGAAACACACTCTCTACCCCCGAAATCATCCGAGCAGGGCGGTCACACAGCCAGCCAGAGACACCAGAGCCCGCAGCCGGAACATCCTCACCGAGCGCACTCTGCTAGTAGGAGGCTAACAGCACCAACATGGCGAGCGCCTCGTACCACATCTCCAACCTGCTGGAGAAAATGACCTCCAGCGACAAGGATTTCAGGTAAAACAACGCCCGGGTGGAGGGATCTGACCGTCAGTTGTTGTTTATCGCATCGGAGTGTTGTTATTTCGCACTGAAAGCGGCGCTTTGCTGCGGCGGGCCTGCCGCTCTCAGGCTAACAGCTAGCATGCCACCTGTCTGATCATCGTCACATCCGCGGTTAGCTGCTAGCATTAGCAGCTAGCCTGCAGGCTAGCGGGCTAGCACCAACTTCTGTCAATCCGCAGGCTAGCTTAGCATGAGTGACGGCGCTCTGTGATGTAGATTCAAATGTGAAGGTAGCCCCCCTGCTAGTGGGATTTCTCCCGGGAACCGGGCGGGTTTAACGTCAAAGTGTCGCTCCAGCTAACGGGGGTGTGGTGACGCCGGTAAACAGACGGAGAAGGTCGGAGCTTCAGCCTTGCACTCTGTCAGCGTTAAAGGTGTCTTATTCTGATCCCATTTCTGTGGTTGTTTTGTTTTAGAACTCTCGTCAGAGCAGCTTTGCGTAAGTCACAGTTCAAAATAAGCCAGCTTTGTCTCTCACTGGGCCTCGGTACAACCTTGCAGTTCATCCTCCCTGAAATAAGCTGCTGTAGCTCCATCAAAACAGCTTGTTTCATACAGAAAATTGGCTACTTTCTGGAAGGAAAGTAGACAAACGACTTGTTTCAGACAGAAGGTAGTTGTTTTTAGACAGTAAATGGCTTGTTTCAGATAGGAAACAAATAGGAACAATTTCTGTTAGTTTCACACAAACCTGGCTTGTTTCAGACAGTTTGAACACTAGGTAACAGAACTTCTGGGAAGCTGCTTTCTTTGATATTGAACTAAGTCAAGAGTAGAATATGAAACACTACTGTCCTCCTGAGTGGTCAGCTTTTAGAAGCCTGCTGCGGGGCAGCAACCAGCACTATACATAGTGTATTTAAAAGATGGTTGTAGCTAGAGTGGCAGCACCTTTTGGCTACTGGACTGAGTTTTTATTGTTTTTGTTGGAGTAAGAAGAGACCATATTCAAAAACATGGAAGCTGCATCAGTACACTGTTCAGGGTCAGCATACCTGCTAATTAAAATCCAAATTAAATCTTCGATCTAGGTTCATCTTTAACCTAAACTGGGGCTCAGACTTCTTGGATAGTCTATTAGTATGATTAACTACGCAACAGCCATATTATTAGTCAAATAATTTCATTAAAAATGTTAAAAAATGCACAAACGCTCCAATCCAGAGGTCTAGTTCAGACAGCTAACAGAGGCCAATAATGCACACTTTAACCCTTAATTGAATTTAATGGGATTTAAATAGGTGAGTTATATTAAATATACTCTCCATAAAGTCGCTATGGAGAAAGAAACTAGTTGTAGAGGTTGTTTATTGCTGCTGTAAATTTGGATTCTAACATGAGAGTTAGAGGAAGTGCATTTTCTGGTTTTTCGGTGTTGTCTTAAGTTTTCAAACTTTGAGGGTTGGTGCTTGGCTACCCATGGCACTCTGATAAATCACATGCAGTGACATAGGTTTACAAATTATCACTTGAATGCTTAAATTCATTACAAAATGCATTCACCAAAAAGACCACCTTAAGAAATAAGGAGAGTGATTTAACCAAGCCTTAAATTATGACACACCTGCTGCAGGTACCTGCTTAATACAAACATTAGTGTGTTTTGTAAAAAGTTGTATATTAAGTAAATAATACCTGATCTAAAATTGACCCCTGTGGTACACCACAGGTAGTGTAAGCTGAGATGATGGTGACGGAGCATGCTCTTTGTAGAAAATAAGTGTGAAGCCAATGAGGGAAACTCTTGGTCAACCCCTTCTTCCTCTTTGTCATTTTCAGGATGACATAAAAAGCAGTTGCTGCTTTTTAACTGATTACCAACTGCATCCCCCCCACCCCCAATAGGGCTTTTAACCACAGAAACTCAGGGCTAAAACCTACATATATAAATGACAGTATCTGAAAAACAAAGGGGAGTTCACAAAAGGCCTTCTTGCTGTTTTCTGTTGCTGTTTTTCATAATGTTTAATCGATTCATCTTCAGTATAATCAGCAGGTGAAATTGAAATGCTGCAGTCGCAGCCTGAACTGAAGCTTCAGATTAATGAGTTTATTAACAGGCAGACTGAAGTCACACAGTTTGTATTGATTATCTGCAGCTGATATCGTCTAGCAAACAGTGAAGGCAGATGAAGCGTCTGACAGGAGGTCCGTTAGCGCCAGACGAACACAAATATGCAATGATTTATTTATGTTGGAGCTTAAAAACTGAGCTTATAAACTGATTTGACAGGAAGAAGAACGTCATCAGGCCCTGCTCCAGGAGTTTGTTAATCCTGAGCTCAGGGGGAAACTGGGTTTTCTGGTTCACAGTTAACTTAAACTCTGTGCCAGTTACCACGGTAACAGACTCTGTGAACTAAAACTGTTCTCTGGCTCCTCCCTTCTTACTGCGCCTGAACCAGCTGACTGACCAGCTGACAGTTTCATTTCCTCATTCATGAAGTCGCCGCCGAAGATTGGAACGAATCCATCTACAGACAATTTTACACACACAGAAATCCCAGTTTAGGTGTTAAGTGTGTTTTATACTTTACACGAGCGCTTTTAAGGTCAGTCACTCGTCAATATATGAGGGCAGATTCTGCGATTACATCACTGATTTATAATAAGCTCAGAATAAACTGTAGTCTCATCTTTCTGCCTCCGAGACTGTGGGCAGTAACACAACTGTCAGACTGTCACTACTAACGTTTACTGTACGTTACTGAGAAACAGTGGTTAAATCAAACTAATCTGTGTAAAGCTTCAGACACAGAGCACAGTGATCATTCCTTGGTTGTGTTGTAACTGATCACACTGATGGAAAAACATCTGCCACGGCTGGAATTTTGGAGATGTAAAGATGAAACTGAACTAAATTTATTTAAAGTGAGTTTTTGGAAGCAGCTGCACACAGTCTGATTGTAAACTCATTACGTTTGTTCATTGATTGAGATTTAGTGATTAAATGATGCCAAACAACATTTTAAATGGATAATTAGATTTAAAAATCTAATCAAATTAGGATTACTGCGTCATCTATAAGTTAAAGTGCGGTTATCAAGTTTCATTCAGTCAGTGATGATGACAGAGTGGACAGAGCTGATTAAAATCACTCTCTTCTTCCCTCCTGTTTGAATATCACGGTCAGCACTAAAACGTCTTCATAGCCCTGCTCATCTGGATTGAAATGGAGGCTCTGCTCTTTATTTACCTGTTACCATGGTGAATTATAGTGTTGGAGCTCCATTGATGATGGCTTTTTTTCATTAACTCAGGGTAAACATATTGAGAGCTGATTGAACTAACTGATCAGCTGTTCGGGAACAGGAAAGAAAAGAGTTGTCGATCCCAGGTTTCCACGTCTTTGTTCTTAGACTGTGCAAGCGCAGCTTTGCATGATTCACAGTTCAAAATAAGCCACATTTAACTCATGTTCAGCCTCTGTGTTTCCCTTCAGTTCATCCTTGGTCTAAAACGAGCTGTTTTAGCTCCTCGCCCTTTAAGCCACCATTGAACGACATTCATAAGCATCAGTTGGGCGGGGCTTCGCTTCCAAGAGCAGTCTGATGCGTGTTAACGTAAAACTTTGCCACTGGAGAAAGAAGTACGTGGCAGAAAATAAAAAAAAAGATCTTAGCAAAATTAGAATACTAAGATCATTTAAAACATAAATACTACTTTAGTTTTATCTGTGCGGTCTTCATTTCCCTTGGTATGTTTTTGCCTGATTGTGTTGGTTTTTGTGGTGGTCGTACTTTGAGCCATGTTGATGTGTTTGTGAGGAGTGTTGCATAAAGAGGCACAGAGTGGCTTGGATCAGACTCTTTGACCAGTAAAAAGAAGCTCATATTTAGCTTGAAATTCAGAGCAGCCTGGCCCTCTTTGTGTCAGCTGCTCGGGGACGATCACAAGCTGGCAGCACAGATAATCAGCTTCATCGCTTCTGACGGCCGCCCTCTCAGAACAAGGAATCCTCGATATCATGGAAAGCTGTCAGTTTTGCCTCCTGTTGGGTAAAAATTGACCCACTTTTAGGCCTGATATGAGCGTTTCCACACGGCTTCTGTGTGACAGGAACTACATATTAGTTATTTTATAAACGTATGGAGCATGAGGTGATTGGTGCAGATGTCTGAAATTGCCCAAAAATGAAATAAAATTCACCGAATGCCAAAAAGAATATACTAATATTCAGTGCACCAGTACTGTTACATGCAAGATAAACATAGGTATTAATCTATAAAATACATTCATGTAAATATAACATTTAATGGAATTTAATTTTTCATTACATTTTAAAATGTGTTTATTGTTTATTTTTCAGATTATTCATTAATATAATAATTGTTAGACTTATTTTTCTGTTTTAATGCTAAAGTTTGCACACTGATACTCTATGAATGACCCACTCCTTATTTTCATAATTAAAAAGAAAATAAATGTATTAAAAACATAATGAAACATTTTTAAGGTGGGAAAGAATGCAGAATTAAATGCACAAAAAAGCAGGCAATGATTAGATTCATTATTAACTGGTTATGAATGAAATGGCGAAGATTTCAATTTATAAATGAATGAATGCCCACAGTTGGTAGATTCTATTTCATAGTTTTATTGATCTTTATTTACTCAATTTTTAAAATTCCTTAAGTTATTCATTGTTAGTTAAATAAGCAATTCTATTTTTTTAAATTAATGACAAAGTAAAGAAATCCGAGAATAAATTAAATGTGGCTTTTATTCATTATACTTTGTCACATTTTTCTTTATCAATACCAGTAATAAATTCAGCGTAATTTGTGAAATTTGAATTCATTATTTTGTCAATAATATATTTTTTGACATCACTGTGTATATTTATAATAGGTTTATTGCCTCTTTTATTAAAATTTATTTACTGATGGTACATATTTTGAATATTTTTTTACATTTTGCCCTGTACATCTCAGGGTTTCTTCAATTTTATCTCTGAGAATTTAGTACTTGGCTTATTAGGTAAAATAAATAAAATAAAACGTATTAAATATGTGCATTAGTACAAAGAAAAATGCAGTTTATACATTTCTTTCTCTCTGATGTTGGCAGCTTCAATCCTCTGTATTGGGCTGTATATATGTGAACCTCGGAGGACTGACAGCAGCTTTCATTCTGCATTAAAGGATTTGGATCTGCAGCAAAAACGGATCCATTTAAAGAAGTTAATAAAAGTGTCCTAAAACGGCTCGTTTGTCATCCTTCAGATTATTTTTACCAAGCTCGCTTTAGAGAGACGCAGCTCAGACAAAAGAGAGGGTCTTACATAATTTCATTTATTTCCATTTTGCTTCGTTGGTTTTTATAAAAGCTCTTTTAGCAGAGGTCAGGATGTCTGAATGAAGCACTCAGGACTTTGGCTGATGCACATTTGAGGACTAAAAAAAGACTAAAACTTAAATACTCTGAAGGTTGATCTCTCAACTGTCCTGCACCAGCGTCAGGTCCGAGGGCTTCATCCTGGCACCCAACAGCAGTCAGACTTCAGGTTGTGGAGGTCAGTGTGACATCACTGACCCACTGCCAAACCGGTCGTGTTGGATGACGTCACAGACGGGAAGTCCGAGAGTTTGGTGAGAAACGTGCAGTCGGTCGTTTCACTGCTCTGACACAGAAACGAAAAAGACACCAGCTGCTGAATCCTCTACTGATCCTGTCAGTGTGAGAGGAGCGAGTTTTTTTATATCGTCTACTTGCTTGTTTGAAACCCTGCTGTAATGAGCTCGACCTAACGGGGTTTTGGTGTAAAAATGAACCGTTTCATTAGGACAGCTGGAGAATAAACTGACGTGAAAACACTTTGGGAAGAACATGGATTGATGAGTCTTAAATATGCATTTTCAGAGTTCATGATCTGATCTTCTAGCAGAACAAAGAAGTCCTCCTTTGTTGCCCGTTTTGTCATGTCCTTTCCCCTTTTAGTGCTTTCCATTTCCTGGTCTCTTCAGCGCCTCCTGTTGGATGTTTTACTCCAAGCTTTAAAAACTCAAATTAAAATCAATTATTTTTTCTGAGATTTTCAGGAGGAAAGCTAAGACTTCAGCTCTGTCTGAAGCAGATGTTGTACTTTTTGCATCTCCTCAGCTGTAAAATGACTCGCCCATCTGTGCGTATAATCACCGCACACTTCGACTCGCTTTATTAATTTGTTTGTTTGCTGTTTTCCAGATTTATGGCAACTAATGACCTGATGACGGAGCTTCAGAAAGACTCGATCAAGCTGGACGACGACAGCGAGAGGAAGGTCCGTGTGTATGACCTCGCACTGCTTCACCTGGTGTCTGTCTAATGATTGATTATAATTTATTGATAATTTATTGAAATTTCTTGACACTGATGAACAGGTGGTGAGGATGATTCTCAAACTGTTGGAAGACAAGAATGGAGAAGTTCAGAACTTGGCTGTCAAATGGTAATTTATTTGATTTTAAGTTTTAATTTCCTATTTCCTGTTTGATCGTGTCCATGTGTGTGACTGTGGGTGTGTTTGTTTCAGCCTGGGCCCTCTGGTCAGTAAGGTGAAGGAGTACCAGGTGGAGACGATCGTGGACACTCTGTGCACCAACATGCTTTCAGACAAAGAGCAGCTCAGAGACATTTCCTCCATTGGACTCAAAACAGTCATTGGAGAGCTACCGCCGGCCTCAAGTGGTAAAATATATGACTAGTACTGATCTCATAACAGCAGATATTTCATTCAGTATCACTTCTGAGCGAGCAAGTTTTGATCTGTAAAATGTGAAAATTTTCAGCATCCAGTGATTTCATGAATCTTCAGATCGTTAATGGTTTTCCTGTGAAAATGCGAAGATTCATCTTTTCTCCTCCTGCCTCCGTCTCAGGCTCAGCTTTAGCGGCCAGCGTCTGTAAGAAGATAACGGGTCGTTTGACGAGCGCTATCGCCAAACAGGAAGACGTGTCCGTGCAGCTGGAGGCACTTGACATCATGGCCGACATGCTCTGCAGGTACGTAGTTAGGCGGTCGCCGATGGATGGCGCTGGTGGGGATGGGTGAAGTTTTGACTTCTTCTCCGTGTCTCTGTTTGCAGACAGGGGGGTCTGCTGGTGAATTTCCACCCCTCCATCCTCAGCTGCCTTCTGCCTCAGCTCACCTCCCCCCGGCTGGCCGTCAGAAAGGTCTGTCCAACCGCTTTGACTTTTGTGTTTTTGAGCTTTCAGGAAGCTGTTTGTGTCCTTACCTGTTGTTATTTGGGCATTTCAGAGGACCATCATGGCTCTGGGCCACCTGGTTATGTCCTGCGGAAATCTGGTATTCATCGACCTGATCGAGCACCTCCTCGCCGAGCTGGGGAGGAATGACAACATGTCGACCACCAGGACATACATCCAGTGCACGGCCGCCATCAGCAGACAGGCTGGACACAGGATCGGTGAGACGCCTGGCCTCCACACTGTCATGTCTCTGATTTAGAGATGAATCCTCCCTGACCTCTGACCTCTCATCTCTCTTTAACAGGTGAGTACCTGGAGAAGATCATCCCTCTGGTGGTGAAGTTCTGTAACGTGGACGATGACGAGCTCAGAGAGTACTGCATCCAGGCCTTCGAGTCCTTCGTCAGGAGGTAAAACCGTCTCAGACCGAAGAATCTGTGGCGGCGGTGCCTCGTGTGCTCACTGCTTTTATTCTTTCCAGGTGTCCCAAAGAAGTTTACCCACACGTCCCCACCGTCATCTCCATCTGCCTGCGCTACCTGACCTACGACCCCAACTACAACTTTGATGATGAAGATGAGGATGACAACGCCATGGATGCTGAGCAGAACGATGAAGACTATCAAGGTACTGAAACCCTGGCTCTGGCTATCGCTGCTGAAGTAAGAAACCTCCAGTTTATGTTAAACTGTTAAAGGCTCAGCTGATTGGTGCTTTGAAATCACATGACACTGCCCACTCATTTACATCCCAATTATTCGTTTGAACATTAATCGGTGACGCCATCTCTTCATTTCCTTTCCAGGCAGCGACGATGAGTACAGTGATGATGACGACATGAGTTGGAAGGTTCGAAGGGCGGCGGCGAAGTGTTTAGACGCTGTCGTCTCGACTCGTCATGAGATGCTCCCGGAATTCTACCGCACCGTGTCTCCTGCGCTCGTCTGTCGCTTCAAGGTAGCGTCATTCGATCGGCTTCTATCTCTGAGATGTGTAACGATGACCTTAATGTCTGACCTGTCTCTGTGTGTATGCGCGTGCAGGAGAGGGAGGAGAATGTAAAGGCGGATGTTTTCCACGCCTACTTGTCGCTTCTCAAACAGACCAGACCAGCTCAGAGCTGGTTGGCTGATCCAGACGCCATGGAGCAAGGGGACACGCCGCTGACGATGCTGCAGAGCCAGGTATGCTCCTGCTGTGGGCGGAGCTTTTTTCTCTTTATGCTCGCCACGCAGAAGCAGAATTTTTTTAATTAATGAAATAAAGAGATATTAGAGATGTATAAAGTATGAGATGTTAGAGGAGTTTAGGAGTAGGTTATTTAGATACAGGAGATAAAAGTTATCACCTCCTGGCAACCAATCAGTGCTCACTCTATATGAGAAATGGGTATAAAGTTTTCTCTCAGGACAGTTTCTCACTGGTCTTTGGCTGTAGTTCAGCTTTCCTACAGCAGATGTCAGTGCTGCACAGCTTTTAGGAGCATATCTTTGGTTCTCACGGCGAGAGGAAACCCTCAGCATCCTGCAAGGCCGACCGCAAGCAGCAGGAAGTACCTGCGGTGGTCTCCTGTGATTCTCTGGTAACATCTTTCGCCCTCCACAGGTCCCCATGATTGTGAAAGCTCTGCACAAACAGCTAAAGGAGAAAAGCGTGAAAACCCGTCAGTGCTGCTTCAACATGCTGACCGAGCTGGTGAACGTCCTCCCGGGCGCCCTGACTCAGCACATCCCGGTCCTCATACCAGGTGACGCTGCCGCAGGCCAAGAATAATCTAGTTATGATAGAATACAGTCACCACACACAGATACAAATATTTTTCACCAGTATTTTTGTAGTTCTTTACATAATTCTGTGGCCCAGTCGTGCAGAGTTGGTGCCATAAAACTGTAAGCCCCCCCCAACAGATTTCAGGGAGGACACAGGAACACACCCACAAAACAGCATCTTAGTCAGATGTCAGAATGGCCGGCTTTCTGCTGGGGTTAGGTTACGGCTCCAAAACGTTTTGTATAGGTTCTTGGAATGTTTGATGTTTCTGTTTTTGCTGGGGTTACTCTTTGGAGCGCTTTGGAGCTGTGTAAGTCTTGGTGGCAGTGAGGTAATTGTGTGTGTGTGTGTGTGTGTGTGTGTGTGTGTGTGTGTGTGTGCGCGCGCGCGCTGCAGGTATCATTTTCTCTCTGAACGACAAGTCGAGCAGCTCAAACCTGAAGATCGACGCTCTAGCCTGCCTCCACGTCATCATGGTCACACACCCTGCTCACGCCTTCCACGCCCACGTCCCTGCCCTTGTCCCGCCCGTGGTGTCATGCGTGGGAGACCCCTTTTACAAGATCACCTCTGAGGCTCTGCTCGTTACTCAACAGCTTGTCAAGGTCGGAGTCAAACTCACAACCTCCTCCTTTCTGTTTCTAATATCACAGCTGATTTTTATCCTCCATCCTGTTCTGCGTTTCCACCAGGTGATCCGACCACTGGACAGCCAATCAGAAGCCAGCGACAGCTTCGATCCCTCCCCTTACATTAACGACCTGTTCACCTGCACCATCAAGCGCCTGAAGGCCGCCGACATTGACCAGGAGGTGAAAGAGCGAGCCATTTCCTGTATGGGGCAGATCATCTGTAACCTAGGTAACGCACACACTTGCCAGTCACATGATGTGATGTCACGTAGCTTTCCTCGGTTTAATGTCTTCCTTTTTTCTGGTACAGGTGACCATCTGCCTGCTGAGCTTCCGGGAACACTGCTGATCTTCTTAGAACGCCTCAAGAATGAGATCACAAGGCTGACAACGGTGAAAGGTAAGCCCCGCCCACACACCAGTTGTGTCTCAAAGGAAGCTTGTCTCTTTTCTGCTTCCATATCGAAATGAAGTGTTGGATATTGTTCACCGGGCTGGAGCTGTTAGTGTTTGATGTGTGTGTGTGTGCGCACAGCTCTGACGCTGATTGCCGGCTCACCACTGAAAATCGACCTGAGGCCCGTTCTTCCCGACGCCGTTCCTATCCTCGCCTCCTTCCTCCGGAAGAACCAGCGTGCCCTGAAGCTCTGCACGCTGGCCGCTCTGGACATCCTGCTCAGAAACTACAGGTAACACACACACACCAGTAAGCCCCGCCCACCAAACCTCAGCTCCACCCTGTCCACCACCCTCACCCTCTCATCCTGTGCTTCAGCTCTGCGGTGACTCCGGTCATGGTAGATGCTGTCCTGGCCGAGCTGCCTCCTCTGATCTCTGAGAGCGACATGCACGTGTCTCAGATGGCGCTGAGCTTCCTGTCCACGTTGGCAGTGACTCACCCATCCTCACTGGGTCAGCTGAGCGGAGGGAACATCCTCCAGCAGCTCATTGCGCTGGTTCGATCCCCGCTGCTGCAAGGAGGCGCGCTTTCTGCTATGCTCGACTTCTACCAGGTACTTCCAGCTCCGCTTACCCTTCGGCGTGTATGGTGGGCGTGAATATGCATATTAACCATGTGACTTCCTGCTCAGGCGCTCGTGGCCACCGACACTCCCGGCCTGGGCTACATGGACCTGCTGAGGATGCTAACTGGCCCTGTTTACTCCCAGAGCGCCGCCCTGCCGCACAAACAAGCGTACTGCTCCATTGCCAAGTGCGTCGCTGCTCTGACCAGAGCCTGTCCCACTGAGGGGCCTGCCGTGGTGGGACAGTTCATCCAGGTGAGTCAGAGTGAGCAGCGTTCACCTCTCTGCAGTTTTATTGAGCTGTTTTTTGAGGTTTTCATTGCCTGTAGGGGGCGACACCTTCCAAACAGTCTTGTAATTTCTGACCTTCCGATGAACAGCGAGCAGTAAGAGCCACGAGATTCAGAGACCTTGTGTTCCTCACAGGATGTGAAGAACAGCCGTTCCACAGACTCCATCAGGCTCCTCGCTTTGCTCTCATTGGGTGAGGTTGGACACCACGTGGACCTCAGCGGCCAACCAGAGCTCAAGACTGTCATCCTGGATGCTTTCTCCTCCTCCAGTGAAGAGGTAACTACACCTGTCTACACTCTGAATCCAGATGTGACATCCCCCAGCTCTGCTGCACTGTTCTATCTGAATAAAATTAAAAAGTTCCATAAAAATTTTTTTTTATTTTTTTTAAAGATTTTACTGACTAAATAAAAAAGATGATGGAAAAGATGCTAATCTTTGATGTGATGTGTTCAAAGGAAGCAATGAGCTTTCCTGCGGTTGTTCACCTGTGCTGTTGTTTCGGTGGAGATTAAGCCACCTGCTCTCTGTGTCACAGGTGAAATCGGCTGCCTCGTACGCGTTGGGCAGCATAGCAGTGGGGAACCTGCCAGAGTACCTGCCCTTCGTCCTGCAGGAGATCTCCTCCTCCAAGAGGCAGTACCTGCTGCTTCACTCGCTCAAAGAGATCATCAGTGAGGAAAAACACATCACATTTCCTGCGTGTGTGTGTGTGTGTTTGGTTTTAACATTGTTTGTTTGCAGGCTCGGCATCTGTCTCCGGGCTGAAGCCCTACGTGGAGTCTGTTTGGTCGCTGCTGCTCAAACACTGCGAGTGTCAGGAGGAGGGAACCAGGAACGTGGTAGCCGAGTGTTTGGGCAAACTGACGCTGATCGACCCCGAGACGCTGCTGCCCCGCCTCAAAGGATACCTGCTCTCAGGTGACCCATACGGTTAGCCAATCAGATGGGTCGTTGCTGGCGATGAGGCTGATCGATATCAACGCTGATTTATTGATTTCTGCACGTTTCCAGGTTCGTCGTATGCCAGGAGTTCTGTGGTAACGGCTGTGAAGTTTACCATCTCTGACCAGCCACAGCCCATTGACCCACTGCTGAAGAACTGCATAGGTAACCCACACACAAATCCAAATGATTTATCTTTCTTTTGTCACTTTTGGGTTCTTTTGGTTTTTGTTTTTGTTTACACGGTGTCATTTTCTGTCTCTGGTCTGCTTGAAATTCAGGAATGTTTAACTTGGGATCCACAAGCTTCATGTTGTTGTTGTTTCGTTTGGGCGTTGTGGATACAGAAGTTTGTGAATGTGAGCAGGAGCAGCTAAAAATCTCAGACGAGTTTGAATCCCGGTGACCTCGAACTAAAGGTCAAAGTCAGGGCTCACGTTTTCTGAAAGTCTTGTGAATTTGATAACTTCAGAACAATGTGATTTTGAAATTGATGCCAGAGGTCTGTTTACTAGAAGGCTGAGTGGTAGCTGTGGCAATTGCAGATATTTTTTTCTAGTCTGTGTCGTTAAAACATTGGTTGGCAAGAACAGGGGATGAATCTTTTTTCTGCTGCTCGTATCCATGATTTCATTGTTTCGGTGACAGGTGAGGGTCTGTGATTAAATGAAAACTCGAAAAACCACAAATGCTAGCATTACTGCTGGCTTTCCATCACTTGTGAACACTAGATACTTCAGTTTGACGCTCTGGGTGGAAACCCAGAGATATCGCCCCACCCATCTCTAATCTCAGACTCGGAAACGCTGATTGCCATCACAGTTACTAAACTCACAGCTGCACGAGGTGAAGGTGGCGCTCTGATGATGTGAGCAGAATCAGGAGGTGTGCAGAAAGCAAAGACGCAACTTTCAGCAGTGTGTGAAACTAGAAAATGATCTATCAGACTTCTCGTCTTTGTTTTATTCTCGGGGTGGCAGCTTTTGGTTCTTGTTTTAATTTGCTGATTAACACATATTTAATAATATTGTGGTAAAAACGCCCATTCACAGTTGTAATAAACACAAGTTATAATAGAAAAATTGGATCAGCTGTGAAAGGCTATAAATGCAGGGCTTTTTCTCCTTCTTTATGCAAACTCTAAACGTGACAAGAAGACCTTATTTTCTTAATTAAACACTATAAAATGTCTGAAGTTGATGTTTTTATCATTAAAGTCAGAGTTTGTCACACTCTGGTGAGAAATGAAAATTTCCCCCTCTGTCTGTCCTCTGATTGGCTGTTTTTGTCCTCAGGTGATTTCCTGAAGACGCTGGAGGATCCAGACTTGAATGTGCGGCGTGTTGCCTTGGTAACGTTCAACTCCGCCGCCCACAATAAACCCAGTCTGATCCGCGAGCTGCTAGACTCGGTTCTACCGCAGCTGTACAACGAGACCAAAGTCCGGAAGGAGCTGATCCGAGAGGTGAGGACACCTGCAGCGGGGAATCGATTGCTGGGAGGGGATCGAGTGGGCGAGGTCATGCGTCTGACTACTGTCCTACTACTCTGCAGGTGGAGATGGGACCCTTCAAACACACGGTGGACGATGGGCTGGACCTTAGGAAGGCTGCGTTCGAGTGTATGTACACTCTGCTGGACAGCTGCCTGGACCGACTCGACATCTTCACCTTCCTCAACCACGTGGAGGACGGTCTGAAGGACCACTACGACATCAAGGTGTGTCTGAGCCCCAGGACCTGGATCCTGAGGATGGAGTTACAAATCATAAGTGTATTTTAACCTTTAGCATTTTCATTAAATTCAGGTTTAATCCTTCCATTAAAACTCAAATATGAGTGGCTGGCTTCATTTATGGTCCAGTGAAAAACCAGGAGAGTCATTTGTGTATATCTGAGATCATGATGTTTAAACACCATAAGGTATTTGAATCATAGATACTGAAGCTGCTGCTGTGTTTGCAGATGCTGACCTTCCTGATGCTGGCTAGACTGTCATCTCTGTGTCCCAGTGCTGTTCTTCAAAGACTGGACAGACTAGTGGAGCCATTGAGGGCCACCTGTACCACAAAGGTATTTTTAAACCAGTTTGGATCCAATGTGTCCAACATATTTGTTTATTGTGGACTTTTAAGGATTTTTCCTGGTTAAAATAACTCCCAATATTCCTCATGGTGTTCCTGGAGGCCAAGGTTAAAAGGAAGAAAGTACAGCTGTACCTCCATCGCTGTCCACAGTGAGGTCACTTTAGGAACACAGAAAAAGAATTCCCTGCTCTAGAATCAACACATTCAGTCAACTAGGTATGAACAGAATGAGATCTGCAGAAAAACTTTATGGTTAGAGAAGACAAAGATTGAGCTGTTTGGCCTCAGTGACAAGGTATGTTTGTAGTAAACATAGAACACTTGTAGCATCATGCAGTTGGCTGTTGTTTTGTACAAAGTGGATGGAGTAATGATGGAGAACTGCTTACAAATTTTTCAACTTTATCTCAGATCAACAGCTAGATGGTTGAACCTTAGATATACTTGGGTGTTTCAGCACAGCAATGATCCCAAACACTTCAAAACTGGTTATGGAATGGCCTTACCGAAACCTTGATCTCTCAAACCTTTTGAAAATTTGTGGGCTATGCTTAAAAGCTGGGTCTGTGCCAAGAAACCAACCAGTTTAAATGACCTCTACTGATTCTACCAAGAAGAGTGGTCAAATATCCATCCAGAAGTATGCCAGACGCTTTGTTGATGTCTACCAAAAGCATCTGGCTAAAGTATATTTAACCAAATGTTAGTGAGGTGTATTTGTATATTTAGTTTTGGCCCTGTGTGGATGAGGAAAAAAAATCCAAAATATATCCAAACTTGTGCTCCCAATTCTTGTTTTTAAACTTATTAAAAGTGTATGCAAAGACAATAATTCCACCCAAAAAGAACAGTTAAGAAAATAACAAAACCCTGAGATTTATGCCCATGATGAGTGTGTATAAACCTCTGACCGTGACTGTATAATGTAAAAAGTATTAGCTCCAGCACAGAACCCTGAGGAACACCATGACTGACTTTTGTGTTTAGACGACTCATTTAAAGGAGGCATCAGAGTGATGTTGCATTTTACCAACTGATGTCCCTTGAGTTAGGATTGCCTAGTTTTTTTTGTTTGTTTTTTTAACGGTCTCCACTGTCTCTGTAGGTGAAGGCGAACTCAGTGAAGCAGGAGTTCGAGAAGCAGGACGAGCTGAAGCGGTCTGCGATGCGAGCCGTTGTTGCACTGCTCACCATCCCCGAGGCCGAGAAGTCACCGCTGATGTCAGAGTTTCAGTCTCAGATCTCATCTAACCAGGAGCTGGCGGCTATCTTCGACTCCATCCAGAGAGACTCCAGCTCTGCCAACATGGAGTCCATGGATACCAGTTAAAAAAAACCCATGGACAAAAAGAAGTTCCCACGATGCAACACGGCACCACCCGCTGCTGGAGCGCTAACCCTGCAGCATGTTTCCATGACAACAGGACGCAAACACACACACATACACACACACACACACACACACACAATTGTAGTGACACACCCTCTCCTAGCGATCGATCGTTCCATGATGCATTGCACTGAATCAGCTGGTGGAAGAGAAAGGAAGTGGACGGATGGATGGACGGCTCACACACGGAGAAATAGGACAAAAACAAAAAATTACATACAAGGCTTGGAAGCTCCTCCCACTTCCTCTTTGTTTTTCTAGCGAGGTCATCTAACTGGTTGATCTCCTTGTTCATCCTCATTCTTCTCTTGTTTTTTTTTTTTTCTCTTTTCTTTTTTGTAATTCCTGAAAGTTCCACAGGTACTGTACTGCAACCTGATTCGCCGCTGCTGAGTGACTGACAGTTGGCAAGTTATTGAAACTGACCAATGGAAGGGCGGGGGGGAAACGTCCTTTTCCGCCTAAGCTGTGGTGACCAATGGGAGAAGGGCTCGCTCTGGGTTTTTTTTTTCTTTCTTCCTTTTTTGATTGATGTAGGCAACCAATAGGAGGCTACGGGGAGATGAGCAGCGGGCGGGATTTTACTGTGTGTGGACCAATCAGCATCTTTGTTTCCTCCTGATTCAGTAGATCCACCATTGACCCCTCTTAGGAAGGAAGTGAGAGAGGAAAGAGGAGGGATTATTGGATCAGGCCTCATCTGACCAGACCTGATTGGACCATAGTGGCTGTTGCCGTGGTATTGCAGTGTAAAAAACAAAGTAGTGTTCTGCTGGTTGTCCACAGTCTGGCTGCCTCAAACTCATTTCTACTGGTTTAGTCCAGTCAGCATGGGTTTGATTTTTACTGTCTTACTGGTTTCGTTGGTTTAATCCGGTCAAACTGGGTCCAGTCTAGTTCATTCCGGTTCATTCTGGTCTGGTCAGGACAATCCACTGTTGTTAATTGCCCGAGGAAAAATAAAAAGGTCCATTTCTGCCTGCCTTCATGTTCTGACTGGGGTTTTTTTTCTGTGTTATGTGTTGCTACATTTTAGAGATGCTCATTTTCCTGATGGTTCGATGATTTCTGAAAAGCAATAATCAGTATTTTATAATAAATTATGTTTGATTAGATGCTTATTAAACACACAGCTCATGAAATGAATAGAGAACAATAACAAAGTTCTAGTTTCCAGGCCACAAACAGCCCAGCAAATACATTGACTGGCCACACCTACACAGCCAGACTGCATCCAGAAATTCAATTCACTTACAAGCTGTGCCAAATGAGATGAACCCTCAACAACAGTGAAGTTAAGTCTTACTCCACCTTCTTTCTGTAAACCCAACACAATACACGTCTGCATGTTTAATATGCTGAAAATGAACACTAGCTAATCTGGTTTGATAAAAAGAGTTCTATTAGATTATCAGCGGCTTCTTAGGATCCATGTGCGGGTCTCCAAACAGACTTTGCATAAGGTGAATTATTTCTGGCTCTTTAAGCTGATCTACCCAGAGCCTTTATTACAATCTACCGTTGCACAGTTTTATTGTGAAATCATTTGTTACAGATACCCCCTCAGCTTCAGTCCTGAGCACAAACGGTACACTGGGGTTGTAGCTGTCATGACATCACCTGCTTATCTCTGAACTTCTGAAGCATTTCTGCCATCACCATCTTGGTTCTAGGAAATTGGATGTGATAAGAAAAGGCTGGTGTAGAGTACTACATGACAAGAATTTACCCAAAGCAAGCATCTCATAAACTGAGTGTTCAAAGAGGTCCAGCCAGAAAGTCATTTTCCCACAGACCTTTTGCAGCTGTCGCCATCTGGTGGTCTTCAGTTTACAGCACTTCTACATTGACATAATTTTTCCATCTTGGAAGCTACAATGCTGTGATCTCTGTCACTGCCATCAAATCCTTGAATATTTCACTCTCCACAAAAAAGACTGAAAACTGACTAAAGTCAAAAATATATCACAATCTTTATAAAACCAAAGTGTGTATTTGCAGCAGTTTAAATTAAAATGTCAAATTAACAATTGACACACAACACAACATAATATTAAAATCAGTGTGTATTAGATGTATACCCCCCTACAAACATGATGACCTCTTTAAAACTCTGAGGTTTTTTTTTTTTTTCAAACCTGTGGTGGTTGACTGTAACTGCTTGAATCATAAAATGTTCAGAAATGCGGACCTGGATTTGGACTGTTTGTAGGGATTTATCAAAATATCTGTATATAACTGAAACTATGAGAAGACCGCCATGAGTGTTTTTAGTTTAGTTAGTGTAGTTTGTAGCAGCAGAGGGAGCCAGAGTTCAGGTCACAATATAAACCCAAGACCTAAGTGAATGAACAGTTACAAACAGGAGTCTATGCTCTGTTTAGTTTAGTTTTATGGTCAGCCTAGATCTGCCTAACTTTCAGCACTACTTAGCCAACAGGCTAAAATACATCTCAGGATAGTTAAAAAATACTGTCTTAGACGAGCCCTGGCTAGACGTAGAACAGGCACTATGCAATAATATATAGACTTTGGACCTGCCATTCATTAGCACAAACATGAAACAACATGTATATTCAAAAGCATCAACATCAGCTCTTCTCTGACAGCATGGTTGGAGTTTCTAAAAATGACTGAGTCTTCCCATGGAAATGTAGACCCATTTGGAACAACCCTGACATACTGCAGAACAACTTCCCAGATTGGAGTTGTAAAGGAATTAAATAGTTGAAACATATATTTGAAGGAACATACTTTATTATGTTTAACAGATTAGTTATGCGATATGGGCTTAAGAATAGATAGTTAGAATATCAACAAATTTAATCTATAGTAAAAAAGAAAGTTAAGCCTACGCAAGTCAAATTACAAACACCACCAAGTGTGGTACAATTCCTTAATCTGAAAACCCCAAAATTACAAAAATATACAGGGCGCCCTCCAAAGTAGATGGATCAATCTCCCTTCCTATTGCAAAATGGGAGAGGGATCTATCAGTCAGCTTAGACCAAAACATCTGGTCTCACATATGTTTAAAAACCTTTACATTGATTAGAAATCCCAGTCTACAATTAATACAATACAGAATACTACACAGAGTGCACTATACAGGTCAACGGATGTTCGGGATGGGTTTTACATCTTGTAACAACTGCTCACACTGTCATGGGAATACACCTGACAGTTACACCCATGTTCTGTCCACCAGTTCAGAGGTTTTGGTGCTGGATATGTGAGACTTCTCAAAGTGTCTGAAATGTAACATTCCAGCCTCCCCTTCAGATTGCTTATTGGGCAACTTAGATGAATACAGTCCAGATGGCTCTCACTGCCTAATGCTTTGCTAAGAAGACTATCCTTATGAACTGCATCTGGGGGTTCCCTAGGGGTGGGTTTCTTGGGGGCCGGACACGAAAGCTGTGTTCCTGACCTGGATGAGGCTCTGGTGGCTCTTGGGTAGTGATTTTCTGGCGACTGCGTGTGGCAGGGCCGGAGGAGCGTCTGTGCTAGCGGACGTAGGTTAAAGCCCACGCTGCTCCTGGGTGGGGCCGGGCTTGGGGATTTGGGGTCATGGGGGTGCACCACCTCTGGGCTGGCGTTCTTGGTGGGCCTGGGGTGCTTGGTTCCTGGTTTGGTGTGTCACTGGGGTTGTGGGTTGGTGCATGCACGGGGCCCTGGCCCTGGCATGGGGGCCTTCGGTGCACCGGTGGAAATGGAGGCCTATTCAGCTGGTGGCGAGGTTGTTATTATCTTTTGCATGTGGTCTCTGCTCTTGTGGAGTCCACTCTGCAGGTTGGGGGATCCAGCAGAGGTGGAGGATAAACTCAACCTGGGTGTCTATTGTCTTATGTAGTCTGAGAGTTGACTCAATGTTGGGGTGGGTGTAGTTTTTCCCCTGCGGTGGGGTCGGCGCTCTGTGGGACTTGGTGATGCTGCTGTTGTGGGCCCCGGCCTGGGCCCCCTGACCCTGGTGAATTTCAAGGAATGGGGGTGCCTATGGGGGTCAGTGGGGGAACTGGCAACAGGGAGGGGTACTTTGCCTCAGTTGGGGGCTCTTGGGTCTTGGGTCCCTCGGCCCGCTGCTTAGGTGCAGCAGGCTTGTCGCCATGGCCCCATGGGGCAGGGCTGTACCTCCCCATACACACTGTTAGATACTTAAATGGAGAAACCTTATGAATAAGGTGCTTGCACACACAGGTGTATAAATGGGTAAGCATAGACACACACTATCTTGTCTGCTGCTGCCTCTAAACATATCATGTATTAATAGTCCTGTATGCTCCATTTAATATTTATTATTTACTGTTACTACTTATGTTGGTTGTTGCTGTGTTTTCCCTCCTGTGTTGTTTTTGGGAGGATTTTCAGCAGGTGTTTAAGCAGATTTTCAGTGTTTTTTCTCTCTCTATATCCCTATTCTTCTCAATTTTTCTCTCCCTCTCCTTCTTTGAACTTACTCTGCAACGTTTATTCCCAACTCATCCTAATAAAAATCTAATAAAATATGAATGAATGAAGTGGACTATTATAGCAAAAGCTGCAATGGTCCACTTGGGAAAATAAATCTGCTGGGCATTTTTTTGGCCTTCAGACAACAACTCTGATTGGTACACTCCTGGACAGGACAGGCAAAAAAAAATCCCCAAGACCCGAGTGAATGAACCATTACAAACAGGAGTCCATGCTGGGGTCAGTTTAGCTTCATTGTCAGCAGCAGGGCTGTTGGGCCTCACCTGTTTACCCGGCGTGCTGATGTCATCACAGATCCAAGGTGAGAATCAGAGGGCCGCACTCTGATTGGCTACTGAAATGAGGCAGAAATTCATTAGCAGGCAAACAAACAGGATGACGCTGGTTCAGCTGGTCTCCTAGCAGCAGCTGAATTGATGAGTTTGTATTTGTGTGTGTGTGTGTTTTAGCCTGGCTGATCATTGACATGCTGATGATTTTTACCCTTTGAAGTTTAGTAATTTATTCTGCTCAGATAGACCCCCGCCTCAGCACCAGCGAGCCGAGAAGTAAAACAGCTCCAAGTCAGAAAAAACTTCCTAAAAGAAACCTTTTAATAGGAACAGAGGAGACAGGAAATACATACAAAAGCAGCACAGCAGACTCACAAATCAAAACGACAAAATTAAAAACAGCATATTTCATAAAAACATAAAAATTTAACCTCAGTTTGCTTCTTTAACTTTGCTTATTTGGAGACAAAAAGAATATTAGCTAGCATGAAGTTGTTCTGCAGCACGTTTGTGTGTTTGATGACTGACCAACAAAGCAGGATAATTATTCATACATGTATTAATATTATTATTGGTGCTCATCAGAAGTTAGTTTCTATTCCTGAGCCTTTCACTGAGGTCCAAGGGATCTTCCAAGAATGAGGAGCCTGTTTTCCAAAGATCTGATTGGTCAGTTGGTGGTGTGTTTACACCTGTTGATCTCTTGTCTTGAACATCACCTGCTTTGGAGCAGCTAAGGTCTGCTTGATGAGTTACCCTGGTGGTACAATTAACTACACAGCAGCCATATTATTGGTCAGATAATGTCATTAAAAATGAGCCTAAAGGCTCTTGTTGTCAGCTTCACAAATCTGGGTGGATATTTCCTCCTGACATTTGTACACAAAGCTCAACTACAAGAACTCACAACGAACGCTCTTCATAATTTAGAAGAATACAAATTTATGTATCAGGCTTAATTGAATGACATATCAATATTTTATCATACAGTTTCATTTGGAACGGCAGTGAGGTTAAATCAGTCTGTGGGAGAAAATGCTCTGCTGGCTCAGTAGTGTTGAGTGGAGCTGGTGTGACAGTAATCCTATATAAAAATAATAATAATAAATCAAAGGTCAAAGGTCACCAGTGAAAGAACAAACAGAAATTACAGAGCAAGCGGTGTATTAGGGTGTGTGTGTGTGTTACTGGCATGAACAGCAAAACTTGTCAGAGCGTGTTGGAAGTACGCCTCAACACACACACACACACTCATGTTTCCATCATTTCATTCCAGGACTTAGACCAAAACATCACCTGAATGATTCACCTTAAGGCGACTTTTTATGATGCATAGTCAGATTTGCTGTATTGCCACACAACATGAGTAACACACGCAGGCATGCACACACACACACACACACACACACACACACACACACACACACACACACACACACACACACTGTGTTTACTACAATCATAGATACAGTACTGTGAAGCCACACCCAAACAGGAAGGAGTCACCAAGAATAGAGTTGCCCTCCACCCAAACAGCTTCCCTTTCACTGACACACACTTCCTCAATGTGTGTGTGTGTGTGTTTAGTAGCCTGAAAGCTCTGGTGCAATATGTAGAGTTCTTCACACACAAATGTAATCCGGCTCAGTCATCAACGATGATGCAGCACGGGGGGAGGAGCAATGTGTTGGTGTTGGGGTGACTGTTGTGTCAAAGCAAAGGGAAGTGCAAATGAATTTCTTTAGTTTTAAATTGATGGAAATTTTGATTAATGTTGTCATATTACAGCCAAAAAACAGTTTGAAATATCAGCAGTGTGCTCAGGAATATCAGCAGGTTGTTCTATATAGACATACTCATCAAAAAGAACTGTAAACTTTTTTTTGTTACAGCTTCATGGTCTGTAGTTTCCAGATTTGGTGGTATTCATTTATAATTTGAATAGCAGAGGAACAAAGCCCAGTGGCACGCCACAGCATAGACGTCTCTGACCCCAGGTGCTCAGTTGTGAATATTTGGTAATTTCATTCTTTTCTATGATTGTAAACACAAAATGTTATTCGTGGTTAGAAAAAGATGACATATAAAAGTCTCCGTTTTGACTTAAGGGTATCTAAATGTCCCCTTTTCATCATTAATTTATAGATTAAACAGGAAGAATATTGTTTAATATAGGCATAATAATAATTTAACTTTTTAATATACCAACTACAAACTTTACTATTGTTATTTATGGTGGGTATTATTAATATTAGTTTCCAGATTTGATGCTATTTACATATCGTTTGAAAGGACAGAGGTGAATGTAGGTTCAGAGTTTTAGAGGGGCTCAGCCCCCAGTCATAATGTCATGCGTATAGTGCCTTACAGTTAATATTAATGGAATATACCACTTTCAAATGTAGTCAGCTCTTTTCACATTTGCAAACCTTATTTCAATGAATAAAAGCAGTAAATTTAAAAGCAACTTAATTTTAGTTATAAATCTTCAATCAAAGGCTCAATAGATCAGAATTTTCCAAAGTAAAGAACAACTTGTGAGGAGAAAGGAGAAACATGCATAGTGTATTTTCAGTCTCTTAACAGCATAGAAGCAGCTGACCAGATCATTAAGCACTTAAAGCAGCACAATTCAACAAAGAAAGTGGAAAATCACACTACCACTCCATACACCTCAACATGAAGTAAACTGATAAGAGAGCTGCTTTTACATTAAAGTTTTTTAATTCATACAACCCCTCATTTTATTATGCAGAATCAGCACAGAGCATCAGCATGTAGCCCCAATTCAAGAGTGGAGAACAGATTTGTAGTCTGTGACTACAGTAGTTTCAACTATTGTTTTATGCCATGTTTAGAGTGATATAGATCCTGTCAAATTCTACTATACACGTCAATAAATATGTTCTTTCGAACATGCACTGACCATTTTCAGTGTGCTGCTGGAAAGCACACAAAGCATCCATGAAACACATGTCAACATATTTGGTAAAAAAAAACCCCCCAATAATCATTTAATTTCAATTCAATTCAATTTTATTTACATAGCACCAAATCACAACAGCAGTCACCTCAAGGCGCTTTATATTGTACAGTGGATACAGAGAAAAACCCAACAATCATATGACCCCCTATGAGCAAGCACTGTGGCGACAGTGGGAAGGAAAAACTCCCTTTTAACAGGAAGAAACCTCCGGCAGAACCAGGCTCAGGGAGGGGCGGCCATCTGCTGCGACCAGCTGGGGTGAGAGAAGCAAAACAGGATAAAGACATGCTGTGGAAGAGAGACAGAGATTAATAACAGGTACCATTCAATGCAGAGAGGTCTATTAACACATAGTGAGTGAGAAAGGTGACTGGAAAGGAAAAACTCAATGCATCATGGGAATCCCCCGGCAGCCTACGTCTATTGCAGCATAACTAAGGGAGGATCCAGGGTCACCTGGTCCAGCCCTAACTATATGCTTTAGCAAAAAGGAAAGTTTTAAGCCTAATCTTAAAAGTAGAGATAGTGTCTGTCTCCTGAATCCAAACTGGAAGCTGGTTCCACAGAAGAGGGGCCTGAAAACTGAAGGCTCTGCCTCCCATTCTACTTTTAAATACCCCCCCCGCAATAAATAGGCCGTTGATCTTCTTTACTCATTTCAGGTATTACCAGAAAAATAGTTGCATGTTTAATCATATGGGAATTTACCCAGATTTATTGATTTATTTGGACAGAGATCTTGACACCCCCCCCCCCCCCCCCCCCACACACACACACACACCCCCACCCCCAAAGTTCAGCACAAAGTTGTGCCGATGTGCAACACTGGATAGTTTTCACTCTATCCTGTCTGCAGTAGATGAGTTGGCATATATAACATTAGAAGACAACATACTATTGCTACAGTTATTTTTAGGGATGCTGTAATTAAATCTAAGGGTGCTTGAGCACCCCCAGCAAAGGACCAAGAACACAGCCCTGGGGTACTCCACAGCTCAAATGCCTCTGATACCACATGGAAACTTTTGGTAGTTTCATCATTTTCCATGATTATAAACACAAAATCTTACCCAGTGGTTAGAAAAAAATATAGAAGTCTGTATTTGAATCTCAGTGCACAAAAATGTCCCCTTTTCATTATTCCTGTGCAATTTGTACATTAAACAGGGAGTAAATTATGTTATAGACGAACGGTGATTATGAAACTTTTTATAATTAGTGTAGACTTTTTTATTTGTTGGTATTAGTGGATATTAGGGCTCTACAGTTGCTGTATTTGATGACATTTATGTAAAATTTGAACAGTAAAGGCCCAAGAACAGAGACATGTGGCAGTTCATTTCTAGCTAGTGAATATTTGGCAGTTTCATTCTTTTCTGTCACTTTTAGAATGTTGTTTTTAATATACTTAAACAAAACCCATTATGGATGCCAAACAATCAGATGAAAGGAAAAAAAGTTTTTTGTAGACTTCAATTAGTTAAAAATGTTTGTAAACATTTCTGACCTTTTACATATAAAAAAAAATACAAAGATTGTTCTAAATGAAACATTTGATGGATATATTCCCACTGAAATGTTTTCACAATTTTATCTTATTTTATCTAAAAACCTGACCTGTGTATGGATCCTGATTGGACTGATGATGACATGCTGACAACACTGACAACAACAACAATAGAAAACTGAAAGAGTTTAATGTGACTTTATTGAAATAAAAGCAGAAACCACAGAGAAACAGAGGTTCTGTTTTACAGGAAACAGGAAGCAGCTGAAAGCGAGGCTAAAACGTCACAAGAAAAAAAGAAGAGGGGTCTTGAACCAAAGCTGTGACGAAGCCTAGGAGAAACCGGAAGTAAATGCAGTCTACCTTCAAAATAAACATATAAGCAAGGGACAAGAGTGGAGAAAGTAATTTGGTTTGATATTAAATAAACGTGAATGGCTTCTAGTGAGTAAAATACAAAAATACAAAGTCTCATCAAATCATACTAATCTTCAGGTTCATGGTTACAGTTAGTTAATATAAACTTAGCATTTTTGTTTGTGTTTAGTTGTTAATTTAGCTGTTCATAACAGAATTTTAATTATCTTCTTGTGCTAGTGCATTTATAGACAATTTGTTTTTATTTCTTAGCTTATTTCTTAGCTTATTAGCAATAAATACTTCTTCTTAGCTGGTTTCTTCACTAGTTCTATATTTTTAACTATTTGTTACTAGTTAGTTACCAGGTATTAGTTATTTGTGTTTTGTATTTTTTTTTTTTGTATTTTTTTTTTTTTTTTTTTTGCTTATGAAGGTGTCTTTACTTTGAAATTCTGAAGAAGAACATCAGTTCTTTGTTGTATTATATTTATTTCATTCTGGCTGCTTATTGTCATTTTGTTTTGTGTTTTTTCAAAACTGGTGTTTTCACACCAGTAAATTTATACAACTTTTTCTCAGCATTTTGTACTCAATGCTGCTTAAGAGGAAAGCTTTATATTGAAAATACTGACATGAAATGCCTGTTTTTTGTTTCCTGCTGAAAATAATTTCCATGCTATTTATGCTTGAATCATGTTTTTAGTTCATTTAAATCAAGGCTCACTTTTTAAAAAAAATTGTAGCTTTCAGCCATATCTCACTATCGTGGCCCAATTCAAGTATACAGAGCTACCTGCGGTAGCAACACCTTGTAAATAAGATGTCACTATTTGTCATTAGATGTTTGATTCAAATAGAATTCCAACATTATATTTCTTTATTTATTAAGGTATATAAATTTCTAGTTATTTAATGCTATTTTTTCCAAATCGTTTTATAAATAAAATATATCTTATATTATCTTGTCTAAAATAAAATATAACAACAGAGATATCTTAATAATGTATAATGAAATCCAAATTATTAGAAATTAAAGTAAGCATAATATGTTATTTATATTTATTTTATGACTTTATGATATAATAATGTGTAAAAAAAACCTCAAGATGAAGCAGAATTATATGTTTAAAACTACAATTTATTTCATATTTGAACCAGTTTTTTAACGTCTTTTATTTTGAAAAGTCGGACAGGAGGCTCTTGCGTTCGCCGCGTCGAGCTTGACGTCAGCGCGTCGGGAGCAGGAGGGAGCGGCTCTGGTCGAGCGACGTTCACTGCGAACAGGAGAGAGAGTGAGCGGCGGAGAGCGCAGCGGAGCGGACGGGTGGATGACTGTGAGTACTGCTTCTTTTCTCCCGTTTCTCGCTTTTACCTCTTTTTCCTCGCTTCCCCCTCCTTTTTCCTTACTCTTTCATGTAGATGTGAGCTAGCCTGGGTCGAACCGGGAAATGTCCCGGCTAGCAGGGACGGGAGACAGGCCGGTCGGGAGCCGTGCTGGGCTGGGTTTGCGGAAGCAAGCGACCGGCGGACAGACAGACGGATGGACGTAAAGGCAGACAGACGGACGGCGGCTGTCCTGATGAGAATACAGTTTATATCAGACACGGGCTGACTGCTTCACGGCGTCACGGCGGCTGTCTGTCCGTCTGTGAGTCTGTTTCCGGTCTGTAGAGCCCGAAGTCCGCTTCTGCTCGCGTTTTGTCTCCGCTCTCCTGAGGCAGCGGGGCCTGCTTGCAGAGCTTCCCGGGTAGGGAGCATTGTGAGGCGGCCACAGAGCTGCGGAAGCCCCGTTGCTCTCTCGGAGGCAAAAAAAAAAAGAAAAAAAGAGTGGAAGTGATTGATGAGAGGATGCAGAGTTTGGGAGCTTGAGGGAACCTGCAATCAAAGCCAGTTTGGTTGCACAGACACTGCTTGGTTTTATTCCTCTCCTGTTGTACTGCCTGTCAGCAACACACACACACACACTGAGTATTGACAGGCCCCACCTAGTTCTGCTTGACTCAGGGATCTGTGCGTATTGTGAGTCCATCTTTCTGCTCTGACAACTTCACTTTAGTAGATTAACATTATTCAGTGATTGCTGGAAAAAGCAGAAGTGCCCACTGAGTGAGCAAAATACTGAAAAATAAGAATAAAATGCAGGTTTCAGGTCGGGTTGAACTGTGTGTATCTGTGCAGTGACGCTCTGGTAACTAAAGATTAATGTATTTATAGCCTATAAATTAAGGCCAGCAGTCTATGTTGATAGCAGCAGATCCTCTTTTTGTTCACATGTAAACAAAACAAGCAGGAAACACTGAGGTGAAGTATGAAGTTTCAGGTTAAAGTCTTCCTTTCAGTCAGCGTTTATGTGGTACAATCACAATACAACATAAAAGCCCTCAGTGACGCCTCATTTTACAGTTATATAATAATTTGCTGTGTAGTTTGATTATTGTTGTTCATGCATCAAGTCTGAACTGCAGTTAAACTTAAACAGACCCACAGTGAGGGTTCATTTATAAGGAAATACACTCGTAGTGTGCAGAAAGGGCAGTATTTCTTTTTTGAATTGTTACAAATTTGGACTATAAGGAGATATGGAAGCTTTCTACTTCTGTGTATTGTTGATGCTGTGAATTGGGACATGACTGTGTGTTGCTTTCTCCACAGACTGTGTATAAAAGATGGTGAAGGCACCATCGTTTGTGTTTTGTGGTCGTTTTGGAGATATTATTGGAGTCCAGTTCACAGACTCCAATTAGCTGAAGCCACCTGCCTCTCCATCTTTCTATAGCGAAAACAGTGTCTGTTCGATATTAGGGAAACTGCAGCTTTTTTGGTACTTCAGGTTAATTTTCCAGGTCCCCAGGTTCCTGTTTGGCACTTCCTCTGGGTTTGATGCCTGTGGGTGTGCCAAACCAGGTTTAGGCAGCCTGAGCTGTAATGGCAAATATTTCATGATCAGCAGTGGTTGGTAAGAGCAAATCAGCTGATTTTCTTTAAGAAGTTTAAGAGAAGAGTGTGTCTATTTTAATTTGCTCACTTTGCTCTGACCCAGAAGTGAATAAGTAGAAGTATATGGATGGATGGATTATGAGAGCTTTTTAAATTAAAGTACTTTCTGAGCCTTAGTTCTGATTTATTGGAAGACGTGATGATCTTTTACTTCCTGCTGTTGCTGTGTGTCTGTGCATGTTTCTGTAATGTCTCATTATATTTCGTTATAGCACAGCATCGTGAAGCATGAGGGGGGAAGTCCCGATGCAGGTGCTCTCCCGCAGAGGCAGGTTTCTGACAGGGGGACTTTTAAACGTCCAGAGATAGGGCTTCAGGTGTGATCGAAGGGTTTTAGATGTTTTGGCTCATCCAGCTTTCCCCTTGATGGCCTCACCTCTGCTGCTCCAGTGAGTGACTTATCGCGAAGCGTTGAACCCGTCTGGACTTGCTGCAGAGCGTTGTAGTGAGGCAAGCCTGTTCAGACCCTCAGGCGATGAAATCCATTACTGCTGATGCCTTCACTGACAATAGGGTAGATAAAACTTGAGATTTGAACTCCTCCCAGTCTCCACCTGATCACTTGTGTGCATTTAGCACATTTATACAGCTGTCGTGAATGGAAATGGAGACATTTAACATTTTTAGGGTTTTTTAGGGGGTTTTCTGTGACCCATACACCACACTAGTTTTTATTTAAAATATGAACAAAAGCCCTGAACAATAAAATCCACTGGGAGTCGTTCTTTTCTTGTTTCTTGTCCCCAAAATAGAATATAGATAAACTCTGAAAATAGGATTTGGGCAAAAGTTTCAAGCAAGAGTGCTCACTGAGTGTGATTAGTCATGACAGGAGTCTTGCAGTGACTTAAATATTAATATAACTACATTGAAGACATTAATAGTCACATTATTTGAGATAACGGATTTACCTAAAAATTATAAACAGTTGTTGCCTCCAAAATATTAAGCAACTTTAACTTAAGCTGAATGTTTGATGGTAACTTGTTTATTATAAGTGTTTATTCTGAGATTGGTTACCAAAATAAAAGCTTTAAATTTAAGAAGCACTTTGTCTTGAGTTAGTCTTGTCTTGGGTCAGTTAAGAGTATTTGTGACACAGTATTTACATTTTTTTTGTTTTCCTGTGACCCGCACACTGCACAGTTACAGAAACCAAACTTTCATGCATGCAATTCTTCTTTTATATCCCTCTAAAATTAAAGTAACAGCTTCTGCAGACCTGATCTAACATGGTTTCCAGGTTGCAAGACTTTTATCCTTCTTTTAAGTCACCTTTGTTCTGATTGGCTGCCCCTCGTAAACAGAATGTATGAACCACAGACAGGATATGAGATGGGTGTAGCCAGTGTTACATCACCAGCTGATCAGTGAAGTCTCGTAATGAAACCTCAAACTCGGTAATGAAAAAACAGAAGCCTGTTTGTGGCGAGGAGCCGCCCCCTGGTGGTCAATACATTTCTGGTTTTAACAGGAGGCAGGTTGAGCTCTGGAGCCTGAGATGATCAGATTAGGGATATCTGCACTCTTTGACATCACAGAGATCCGATAATAGTGAAAACTGTCTGAATCAGAGTGTTTAGAGTGCAAGCTTTTGGCTCATGGGGCTTATTTGTACATATGCTGACCTTATTAGAAACTTGGCCATGTTTAATATGAACATCCACCATTGGAGCAGGAGATATGTGGCAGGGTATAAGGGTCGACTTTAAATATTAGACTACACCTGGTGTTACTCATTTATAGAGTCTTTTCTGGTTGTCAGTTAGTAGCTGTATTTGTGTTGTTTACAGGCTGTGATGGTAAAATTTGAAATGGTTTTAGGGTCTGTAAACACATCGTGTCAGCGGGGGTCCTCATGAACAATCTTAAACGTGTGTGTATTTGGGTGTGTGTGTGTGTTTGTGCATCGTGTTGCTTCTTGTTGCCGTGACAGTGAAGGTTTGCACACACATGGCGAGGCATGATTGGTATGCATCCACACACTGAGACATGAACGCATAGCAACAGTAACCAGGAAGGATTCCATAGCAGTGACATCACCACCAGCTGTGAGATCACGTGACTCCGCAGTTTTCAGTAACTTACCGCATGCATGCTGGGTAATCATTATCTCCCAGTGAGGGGCAGGAAGTCTTCATTTGTGTGTTTGTAATTGATGGTGTTACATCTCCAGGTGCATCATAGGAGGAGGTGGGGCTTACTGTAATCCTGCTGTGTGATTGGTAGCTGTGACTGGATGTCCAATAGCGACCTGTTAACGGTCTCCTCCTCTGTGTTTGTGTCTCTCACCCAGCAGACAGACAGTCAGGATGCGTGAATACAAACTGGTTGTTTTAGGATCAGGAGGCGTCGGCAAGTCAGCACTGGTAAGTAAAAAAAATATCCATGTTAATCAGCTGTTTGCATTAAAGTGAGAGTCTGATGTTATTCTATTTAATGTCAGTGAGTGCCAAAAAAAATTTTTAATCAACACTGAAATTATCCTACTGTTGAGCTCAGAGCCACATGGCAACACCTTGTACTTTATTTTAACTCAAATATTCAATGTGGATTAATCCGCTGCTGAAAATAGTCCCCACCAAAAACTAATAAAGAAATAGAAAAACTGAAAATAAATACTTGTAATATGTAAATAAAACCTCCCACTGAAATAGTGACAAATATTTACATAAAATATATAAAAGAAAAGAAGAAAAATAGAAGAAAAATAAATAAATTATTATTTTTAAATATTTAAAATAAATAAAAATTGATAAAGAATGAATAGGAAGATAGAAAATATATTTATGAATACTGAATAAGATAAAGATTAAAAATAAAAAATACAATGTAAATAGACAAATAAATAATATAATTTATTATATAAAGATATAATAAAGCTTATATAAAGATAATCATATTCAAAATGTGTGTATGAAAGACTAGAAAAACTATTTTCAGTCATTATGTTTTACAAAACTTTATAAGAAGAGTCAAAAATTAATAAGAGGTGATGTAACATTGCGGGAAATCTCGTTTCCTGTTCTTGCACTAGTGTTTGTATTATTCATATACTGATTTTTGTGCATTGGCGTTTGTACATTGAGGTAAAACTGGGTTTGCAGCTTTGGAACTTGCATGGCTGGAGTGCTCCAGTGCAGATTCCTGTGTAAATGGCTGCACAGTGATGTCACTGTGCTTCGTTTTTGCGCCCGGCCATCACTGACACACTAACACGGCGGTGTCAGTCACACTACAATGAAGTGCTTTACTCCCCATGATATAATGGAGACGTGTCACAGTGTCACATTAATTCCGTTCTAATGACTCCCAATGGGGAGCTGAACAGAGCTCCATTAACACTGCTGTCCTACTTCTCTTTGTCCCGCTACTCGTGTCCGTCCGTCTGTCCATCTCCAGACTGTCCAGTTTGTTCAGGGAATCTTTGTGGAGAAATACGACCCCACGATAGAGGACTCCTACAGGAAGGTAGGACCTCTTTATCCTCACACGTTTTTAGAAGCATCTATAGTTTAATTAGTTTTAGTTATAATCCACAGTTATGATTCACTCCTTTTGTTTGTGCAGCAAGTCGAGGTCGATGGACAGCAGTGTATGCTGGAGATCCTGGACACAGCAGGAACAGTAAGACCTGGCTCTGTCTACATACTTTTGACCATGAGATGTGCCTGACTGAGTCCTGACCACCTGTCTGTCTGTCTGTCTTTAGGAGCAGTTCACAGCAATGAGAGACCTGTACATGAAGAATGGCCAGGGCTTTGCTCTGGTTTACTCCATCACGGCTCAGTCCACCTTCAACGACCTTCAAGACCTCCGAGAGCAGATCCTCAGAGTGAAGGACACGGAGGATGTAAGAAACCACAGCACCCTATACTTTGCCTAAACTCACCCTAACATGCAGTTTTAAGTCATGGTTTCAGTTAAGTTAAACACCTGAAGCTCCTCTTAATGTTTTCTGGAGCCTTCTTTGTCAGATGAAGGAGTCTGTAGCATAGTTAAGGAGCTCCTGAGTAATTTGTCCGGTTGTAGTTAGTCAGTTGCTGATGTTTGTATTTAAAACTCTTGTTTCTTGGCTCAGAGGAAGTTGCCTAGAAACTAGCGGAGAAAGGGAGAAGTTTCTGGTGGCAGCCAAAAATAGTTTGCCATGACATAAAAATGTAATTTTAGATAAATCAGTTAAATCTGAGTTTAAGAGGAAGTGGACTCTATCACCTCCACATAATCCTGCTGTCAGGCTTATGCTAAGCTAGCTAACTGACTGCTGATGGGTGTATGTGTAATTTATTCTCATGAAACAGAGGTCACTTGTTTTAACACGCCATCATCAGCCAGCCTGTGTGGAGGCCTTTACCATGGCTCCCCCTGCTGGACATGAGTTACATTACATAGGTTCCAAAAAGTTTTATTTTTAATCAGCATCTAGTAGGGAAAGAAGAAAATAAAAAAACTGTGCAAATTTGCAATTTAAATGCAAAAGAATAAAAAAGCAAATTTGTAATTAAAAAAATTGAAAATGCTTCTAAACAAGCTTTTAAACAAATAAAATAAAAGAAGCAAATGAATTTATAATATCTACATTTAAAATGAGAATAAAACAAAAAAATGAATTAAAAAAGAAAGTATTAATAAAAAGAAAACATTGTTTTGTACAACATTTTTTAAAAACCCAATATGTTTAATATGTTTCAAGCTAGAAATGTATTTATATTAACGTGAATTTAAGATTCTGCATTTATTTACTCAATAAAATGACTGAATAAAATTTCAAACATGTTTTTATTATGAAACAGATTATTTACAAAATGGATAAATATAAATAAAAAAATTAAGGAAACATACATTCTGACTTCACGTCAAACGTTACAGATTCTAAAAACCAGATGAAACACTGATGTCCTCTTTTCTGGTTTTCACATGATTTTTCTCCCGTTAAAATAATCCAGTGATCGTCTTTGAATGTGCTGCAAACAACTGTCTGAATGTGAGTGTTTGGCGTGCCACTTTAGGTTCCCATGATCCTGGTTGGAAATAAATGCGATCTGGAGGTGGAGCGTGTGGTGGCCAAAGAGTCAGGCATCGGTCTCGCTCGCCAGTGGAACTCCTGCGCCTTCCTTGAGACCTCGGCCAAGAGCAAGATTAACGTCAACGAGGTGACAAAACACACCCACAGCAAAGTTTACACAGTTAGTCAGAGCTGTATTTAAATCTAAATATCTTTGGGCTTCTGAGTTTTGAGCACCATTGATTCTGCAAAATGATGTACACATCATCTGGAGTTTGTAAAAAACTGAAATAAAGCTTACAGCGTGCAACACGAGAGAATCACTGTGATGTGTGCAGTCCTGGCTCAAAAACGCTGGAAGCTGTAATAATACAAACATCAGACTATTCCTCCAGAGTTTTTGTCATAGACAAAGAAAAAATGGATTTCATCGTTAGTTTCAGACATTTTGAAGCCTTAGCATTTGTGTTTCAGCTGCTGCTCTGTTGGTTTTGGGGATATGACCATTTTAGGACTATTATGGTCTAAATATGCATTTAGACTCTTTCAAACCGTCTGTCCTCTCTGTCCAAAATGTGTACATTTGAAAGAGGAGTAAAAGAGGCCATTTATGTCCACTGTGAGCAACCATCTTTGAACAGAGATAGTGGTTTACAACACCAACTGTCTGCCATCTATAATCCAGTTTTGAGATCCCTCCCAGACGCCTTAACGCCCACTCACATCCTGGGCCATCTGACCTCAGGAAATCACATGATAGGGTGGGGCTAGGTTTCACAATGAGCTTGCCCAAAACCTTGGCTGATTGTGACCTACACCCATTTTCACACCTTGGCTCGTGTGATTAGGTAGAGGATCATTAGGGGGTCCATTGTCCCTCTCGGTGGGTTACTCCCACAGAGCTTAAATCTGGGACTCTCCACCATTTGACCCTAGAACTGAAGAAGCTTCTCGGATGAGAGGTGAAACGTCTTCAAGCCACTTAAAGAAGTCCAGACGCTTTTCTTTCCAAGCTCCTTAGACTACGATGACCTGGATGACTGAGAACCTTCACAGACACATTTTTAAGTAGTTTTTGGCATTTTATTAGTAGTTTGGGGAATGTTTGGCAGTGTTGGCTTCATTTCTTCGTGTTCGTTTGCAGATCTTCTACGACCTTGTCCGACAGATCAACAGGAAGAGTCCCGTTCCAGGGAAAACCCGCAAAAAGTCCACTTGTCAGCTTCTCTAATGGCAGGTAGCTTCTATTGTCCCACGCGCACACACACACACACACACACATTGAGTTTATCACACACGTTGTTGTTCACACACTCTGGTTCTCTGTGTCCAGATTCCTGCTCACCTGATAACCAACCAACCAACCAATCACAGGACATCTTCCAGCTGGCCACGCCCCTTTAACACAACCATGTCATCATCAGCATCAGCCACTCTGTTACCATGACGATCGCTTCTCCCATCCTTCATCACACTATGTAAAGGAGACTGTTGCCTTGGAAACATTAAAACAGAACATCAAAGGACTGCTACGGCGGTGGCGATGATGATGATGATGATTCTGCTGTTGCGGGAATGCAGGGGCTTGATTTAAACTACGGTTCCCATCATGCTCTCTGCTAGGCTGTCTTTGCAGTGGGGAGTGGCTTCTTGCTTTTTCTTTTCTTTTCTTTTTAAAAAATTTTAAACTTTTCTTTTTTTGTTTCTTTCGCCTTATTGTTTTCTGGCAGCCCTGAGCCAATCACACGCAGTGTGACCGTCAGCTGTGTCGGCATCGCCGCGGTGATGACGGTGCCGCCGACACGGCTGACCGTGTGTGTGTGTGGCTCTGGTGAAACCTGTGGATTCATACAGTGGTTATTATTACAGTGATTATTATTATGATTCTTTGTGAAAACAATTAAGTCATTTTATGTTTTTGATTTTTGGAGAGGGAGGGGTGGGGGGGGGGGTGAGGCAGGGTTGGGGGGCGTAGCAGCAGGTCGAGAGGTTAGCTTACTGTGCTGATAGCAATGCCGTAATTAAAATTAGCCTAAAGCTAACAAACTGGGCGGAGTCAGGAAGAATACAGATATAATGGGAAGATGTTAGGTGGCTTGTTGCCATAGCAGCATGGCGACCTGACTCCTGATCTGCTGCTCAGGGCGGACATGTTGCCTTTTTGACAGCAGACTCACACTGGTCCAGTACCTTAACTCTGTGTGTGTGTTTGTGTGTGTGTTTGTGAGTGTATGTGAGCTACGTAACAACAGTGAAGCAGGCCACTTTCTGTAATGATCGTTTTTTGACCTGCGGGGTTGAAACACTGAATTATTGGTCCTTTAGTCACTTTAACTGATAAGATATTAAAGGGGGCCTGTCATGCTCATTTTCAGCTCTATATTATTTCCACTAGAGCAGTTTTACCTGATTTAAAAGTAAATTAATGCCCTTACTGTCCTTTCCCGGCCCTTTTTGGAGCTTCTGGGCTAATCTGCTTAAAATGAGCCATTTTAAGCCGTCGCTTTAAGGTTGTCCTCATCCCTGAAAGCCCGCCTTCTTCTAATCGGTCCACTGATGGGAGCCTGCAGAGGGGCAGCACCAAAAACAAACTGAAGCCTGAGCTTTGTGTGTACAAGTACAGCTTTCACACGTTTTCATCCCATTATTTAAAACTATGGCCATGTTTAAAATAAATGTCTGGCATTAAAGTTTAGAAAGGAGTACCAGGACCATATTAGGAAAAAAATGTGTTTGTATTGTCAGAATAAAGTTGCAGAATGATGTAGGTATTTCAACAATAAAGTCAAGAGTTTGAGAATAAAACTGAAATAAGATTTTAATTTAAAAAAAAGTCAAGATTTTGGAAATAAGGTCAAAATTATGAGAAACAAAGTAAAGCTTATGAGAGTCAAGATTTCAAGAATAAAGTTTCAATATTGAGAATAACGTTGAAGCGCGGTGTAGAGAGGACACACATCCTTGCAGTTGTTAGACTGTGTTCCTGAACTGTGTTGTTGAAACCACCCTTGAAAAAAGAATTTCAGTTTTATTCTTTTTAACCCTTTTCCATGTTTTGGCATGGCACTAATACGCCATCGTAACTGTACGTAACGTACAATAAAAAACTAACAAAGCATAATCGGTCCCCTTTAAGCTTCTGATGGATGGATTCCCAAATACAACCAGGAGAAGGCGGAGTTTCTTGTATTCTTGGTACGTCGTGCTAACACTTTAGCGTGCACCGTGCTGAGTAATACTTAAATGTTAAATTGTTAGCATCGATAGATGGAGGTGTTTTCTTATCAGTTGAAGAACAAACTTAAAGTCTCAGTGTTTCAGTTTAATAGTAGCATGGCTGCAGTCCAGCCGGAGGGGGTTAAACCCACAGAAATCCTTTGAATATGTGTTTGTGGGCGTGGTCAGCTCATGGGAAACGCTTGCTGGACCCGTGACCTCTGTGAGTGCTGCTGTGCACAGTGTTGTACTATCAGCGGGGTACTGCTGTCAGTATTCTGGGTCTCCTCCAGTGTCTTCAGTCATGTAGCATGTTGATGTTTCTGCCAGTACCGAGTCTGACCTCCAGGAGGTGCTGCTGCAACAGTTTGCATGACACGAGCAGAAGCTTCCGGGCCGGAGGGCCGTTTGTGGCTGCGGCAGGCCGATCGCCAACTGTTTCCTGCCAGCACGTTATGATGATTCCAGCTTTATTCTTGTAATATCAACAGAGGAGGGGCTCATGACTGCCTCTGTTGGTCATAAAGCAGAAAACACCCACTGCTGTTATTTCTGAAAGCTGCAGGTATAATAGGTGTTTCTGTGTACGCCACAAGGGGCAGCGCAGAGCACCTTTTATAGCCAAAAACAAACACGGAGTATAAAAAATACACCCCATCGTACTCTTGATAATGTTTATAAGCCACTTTCATGACAGTTTAAAACAATATGAGGCCATTTTTAAGTATATTTTATCACTTCTCCTACACAGTATCCATAACTGGTGTATTAGCAGTTAATGACTGATGATTAATGATGATTAGCAAGCATATTTAGTTACATATAATGGTGTGATTATGTTTATTTTAATTGTTTATTCACATATACATTGAGCATTGCAGTCTATTCTCAGTGTTGGAAAGCATTTCTTCATGTATCAATAGAGACGCTTCATATTATGTATTCATTTATGTGATTATAGCTGATTATGGTTATGAGTAATTCATTAAGAGGAGAAATGAGATGATAAATGCTTGAAATGTCCTTTTATCTGTTTAGAACTGCTTCAAAGTGAGTTTGTTAAGGGTTCTGGCTTTAAAGCGGGAGTTTCATCCTCAGAAACAACTTTTAGTCATTTTGCTGGCCAGCCGTGGCTGCACTCTGACCTTTCGGGCCTTCGCCCAGAGGCTGTGGTGCCATTCGTCATTTCCTGTGACTTCTGAAGGCGTCAGTGTGGTTTAAGAAGAAGAAGAAACAAGTCTGATGTTTTGGAAAAAAGTTCTTTAGATCTCTTAATCGTGTGAGAATCAACAGAAGCAGCTGTGTGACAACACGAGAAAGGGAGCTAGGCCTTATTTTCACACATCTGCAACGATGCTGCAGACTGAAAAGTAGCTGCGATTGTTGCTTTGAAGACGCGAAGCCAGGTCTGAGTGTTTGGACAGAAACAGACGTGTATTAAAGTCTTTACACACTTCTTTTAAAGCGCACTGAGGCCTTGACAGCTACAGTAAATAGGTGCAGATGGTAACACTTCACTTTAAGTGCCCGTATTTGGCATTTAAGAGCAGCATGTAAACATTTAATAGAAGTGGTAACGCTGTACGGCAGCTGTAAGCAGATATGAACATGTAAATGTAACTAAAAACAAAATCTGACTACATTTCATGTGTTTAAGCATTAAAGTTCACTCTTACAGCTGCATTACAGTGTGTCACAGACCATGTGAGGCACATTTACATACTTCACTCTGCTTTCCAGTCCTCAATCTGATGTGAGGTCGAAGTGACCATGGCAGCCACAGCCGAATGCAAACTGGAATGAGCAGTTCACAATACGAAGAAATTATTTTTATTTTTTTTTCTCAGTACTGATATAATTCTGCTTCTTTTTCTCTGTATGGCATGATGACCAGTGAAATGTAAAAGAAACCAGTTCAACCAGTGATGTATCAGCTTTGAAAAAATAAAGGAAAAAAAAAACACCCAGTAAGCTGCTGGGAGATTAAACACTGGTGCTGAAATGGTCTGAACTGGTTTCTTCCCAGTACGGAAACCCACAGTGGCGGCGGGAGGCAGGGGGAGGGGAGGGGGCAGTGAAGCCAAATGTAAAGTTAAAAACTAAAAAGCCTTAAATGAATAAAAGTGGTGCAATTTTGTAACAGCAACCTGTGATGTGGAGTCATTCTGAATTTCAGCCACTCGTAGAAATCAAACGGCGCAAATCGCTCGAGCTCTAGTTACCATATTCAAAGATCTGTGTCGACGATTGAGCTGCAAAACCAAGAAATGGTCAATGGGACTTCTTCAGCATCACAGACAAGGCTGTGTCCTATCTCTGCTCCTCTTCTTTGTCGCCCTGAAGCTGTTTAGAAAGGCCTCAGCGACCTGGACTTTGCCGTGCACTTCACTTTGCACAAACAGGATGAGATGAAGCTGCAAGATATGACAACCAAGAAGCCACCAAGATGGACATTAAATACTTAGAGAGCACTTCCTACTACTGGACATATTCAACCAGTCACACACACTCACACTCTGATGGATGCACCAGGGGAAACTCTTGAGTTCAGCATCAGGAACCATCCGCCAATCTTCCAATTGGGAGATGACCTGCTCTACCACCTGAGCCGCATTGTGTGTGGATGTGGAGGCAGATGTTGGGGATCTGCATCAAGAGCATATATGTCATTGCCTGAAGTTGGGGAGTGTGCATCAGTGTGAAACATGGGAATTGGAAGGTGGCAGCTGTGGGAACTAGAAGCTTAGTGTCATAGAATTCATAAGATCTAATACTTCTATCGCATCACCACCAAAGTGGTGAACAAGTGGTTTGTGTAAACCCCACATTACCATCACCCACAGAAGACCGACTGATCAGTAACATCTTCAGCGTGGAGAACCATCAGATCTGGTGGTACTGAGATCAGAATCTCTGTTTGAAGATTAATGGATGAAATAATATATGCTTTAATAGATTATGACCTGAATCATTAGTGATGTCAATGCTGTCAACTGTTCCTGCATTTTGAAGCCTAAACATTACCATCTTGTTCACTTTTGGAGCCTGAAGTGAACATAAATCATTGTAAAACATAATTCTCTGCAAAGCTGTTGTTAAATGGAAAAATGTTAATAGAGGCAGCATGTTTTTTTAACCAGGCTGTAAAGTGGATGGTTTTAAATGGGAGCCTCTGGTGGACATTGGAGGAACTGCAGGTTTTGTCTCTTTAGCACTTGCTTCAGCTGGATTTAACGTGTCGGTTTCTGTTTCTATATAAAATACCAGATGCTGCATTTCGACTTTTCCAGTAGGAGAAAACTAAACACCATGGTATGATTTTTCACAGGTGAGTACCTCCTGTGGGACATTTCACTGTTATGAATATGTTAAAATATCACAATAAATAATAGTCATTTTAATCCGACTAAACTGACTTAAATCTTGGTTTACGTAAACGAATAATTAAAATAATGTAACCAGGAAATTCATGAGAATTATATTTGTCTGTTGAATCTGTTACCCATTTGTTAGACCTTCATATCTGAGCTGCAGCTGTCCAGTTTTCCGTTTAGCCGTTTTGACGACTTTGAGCCACGTGATTGATCTGCAGCTTTCACAATTTGACAACAGGTCAGTACACGTGTTGAAATAATTACGTTATTTTTAATTTGATGTTTACAAGCTGCAGGATTGTAAGATAAATATTGGGCAATATGTTATTATACATAATTATATAATAAGTTAAAACATTTTTTATTTAAGTAAACTTCCGGTGTCGTAGACAGAGCTGTAGCATTTGTAACACATCCAAGTGCTTTAATGGTGGTTTTACCCTGTTTGGACCTCTGCCTTCATAAGCGACCCCGGAGCAATATGTCGGTCCAGTGACGCACCGTCCTACGCCGCCCCGCTGTGGACGCGCCTGCGCACGACACTGAGCTGCCATGGCAACCGGGGTAGCTTGTTTCCGTGATTTAGTCCGAAGAGAGAAGCGGAGCCGGTCGTTAGCGGTCGGTCAGGCTAGTTAGCTAGTTATAGCACATTAACCGACTAGTTAACGAGTTAACCTGTCGCGTGATGACAGAGGGGTGACTTCTCGCGGTGTCTGGAGAGCAGCAAGCGCGCCATGACCGTCCGATTCAAGGTAAACAACGCAACAGGTGTTAGCATTAGCAGCAGATGCTGCACAGTGAGTTATC
Organism: Pelmatolapia mariae; assembly: GCF_036321145.2. Classification (NCBI taxonomy): domain Eukaryota; kingdom Metazoa; phylum Chordata; class Actinopteri; order Cichliformes; family Cichlidae; genus Pelmatolapia; species Pelmatolapia mariae. The sequence continues at coordinate 20,295,661 of NC_086242.1, read as the reverse complement.
CTGACCCTCAGTCTGCACGTGATAGCAGAGGAGGGATTAATCTGGATTTAATCCGATGAAGTCAGATCATCCAAATCATTCAACACAACATACACCTCACTGCAACACCGAAAACACGTCGACCTGAAGCTGTTTCGCTTAAGAGTGCACCATATTACTGCTTTTATTTTGAAAGATGATTTTTCAGATAAAGACGTGAAGAACTGGCGCTGAACTTTTATAAATTGCAGAGTTTTATTTTGAAACTAACCGGTGGATGTAATGACCTTAAATCTACCTGCACAGCAACAAGTTCCAATATTTATATTAAACAATAATTAATCTATTGATTAATTGATCAGCAGTTTTTTCAATCATACCTCGTTACCTGTTTCCATCCTGTGAGCTTTTGCATCTCTGTGTCTTTGTTGTAGAGTCAGACTGAGTATCAGAAGAGCTTTGGTGTTTCCAACTCCAGAAATGCGTCTCCTCAGCGCTGCATGCCGTTGGCCGGTCTTCGCTCCGACCAGATGGGTAAGAAACAGGAAACCACCACAATAAAACAAACACAAGCTGCACCTGAGCTCTGACATGAAGAGATTGAACACATGAGATGTTCGTCTGTCAGGTGTCAGCAGGGAGCCGGGTCTTCAGCGCCTGAAGAGGCCTCTGGGCCCAGCTCAGTCCTCCACCTCTCTGCTCCATCCTCCAGGTGATGAGCAGCAGGACTCTCTGGCTCACAGAGCAGCGCCCTCTGCTGGTAGGAACCCCATGCTGCTGCTGCATAATGAAGGTGTATATGAAGTAGAAGAGGCTGCAGATCCAGCTTTGACATCCAGCTGTGGCACAAGTGTCTTTAATGTGAGCGTCACAATAGAGTTCAAGGATGACTGCATTCAGTCACAAAGTCCTCTTTACCTTCATTGCTCTTTCTAACAGCCTCCACAAAGAGGCCAATTTGAACAGCAGGAGGAAAGCAGAAGTCGTTCACACTGTTCTCGGACTACAGATTAAGCCTGAAGTTTAGTTCATTTTGCTAAAACAGCTTTAACTAAAAGGTCAGACTCTCCAGGATGTTTCATTTGATCGTGTTTGTCTATCAGTGAAAGAACAAGCTGGAAATTTTGATGATTCTCAAACTGCCAGGTTTTAGGAGCCACTCAGTCCACAGGAGGATGCCCTCCCCAGAGCCCAATCCACCAACAGCCCCCAGAGCAAATCCTGGATCCCCCACAGAGCCGGAAACTCCAGCCGGACCACGACCTGCTGAGGAACCGGCAGCTGATGGAAAACCTGGTGAATAAATACATGGAGCAGCAGCTACGTGATGACTGATTCAAATATCATAAAGCAAAGAGAAACTAAACCAGCTCCAGATGACCAACAGACCTTTAATGTTCTGAATGTTCAACACGCACTTTCATGTTCTTTTTCTCCTCAGTGAAGCCCCGTCCCCTGCAGCCTGTCAGCCAACCACAGCCCAGCCAGTCTGTGACAGCAGCAGCTAACGGGCAGCCGGCGCCATCAGGAGCTGAGGTGAAGTCCGCAAAAACTGACAAATCCTGATTGTTTCTTTGAAGACTATCCAACAGCATGTCATGTACTTGTCCTGTAGATCGATTATGCGCTGAGACAAAAGGCGGGGCTGAGATCAGGAGGTCAAAGGTCAGGAGGGAAGCACTCAGAGTATCACAGACAATTTGGATGGAAGAAGCCAACAGCCGCTGCTGCTTCGCCCATACTGACTGCAGAGCAGGTGAGACCAGATGCACACCTATGTTTGAGCTCGCACAGATCCAGGTGAGCTGCTGTAGAGCAGGCCCACCGACGGCTCATAAACCAAACATGCGGTGCTCCTCAGGTGTGACCTGGACGTTACCCTGAGGAACCTTGTGTCCAGCACACTCCGATCAATAAAAACTGACGAGTGCAAGAAAAATAAAAACTGTAAACATATTTCCAGTAAATTAGCCAGAGATCATAATTTCAAAGACAGTGAGTTTCATAAAAGTTTCAGCCAATCAGAGTCATTTTGTAGATCAGTTTCTAACATGCTGCATTTTTTGTCTTGTTTTTATTAGTCGTTAAATTTATGAAAGTATCTTATTTTTAAAAGTTGCAAAAGTTTATCATCTGTGTACAACTGTAAATAAAACACAGAAATAAAATAAATAGAAAAATTAAACGAAAAGAGTAAAAAGTTAATAGATAATATTAGGAATTATGTTTGTTTCATTGTGGTGCATTTAATGATAAACATACAGTTTTAGTGAGTCATTTGAAACAGTATCTAAATAAATGGATGAATGGGACTGTAAATAAATGGAAGCATTCATAAAAGTAAAATATTCACATCAGAAATGAAATGAATTTGTATTCGTAAAGTTCTTTATTTCACAACAGGAACTGAAATGAAATTTAAGTCAGAAACATTCATTTCTGTAACATTTTCTGATCAGATCAGTCGCACATGAATGCCACAAAGTGCTGATACTGTGTAAATCAACTGTTTTGTATAGTTTTTTACTGTGGTAATCATATGTGGTTGTCACAGATTTTACCCTTTGATGAATATGCCACTGCTTACTCAGAGTTTCTGGGTTTAATAAGTGGTTTGATAGCACACTGTGTACTGCTGTGCACAGCAGGGGTCAGCACCGAGCTTTAAACACAGATACAGGGGCGCAGAGTGAAAGGTGGAAACTAGATGATCACACCTGTGGATGCTGTGGATCCAGTTGATCTTTTCATTGATTGATTATCACTTCTGCTCTCCAGGTGCTGCACTCCAGCAGCAGGTCTGTCCCGCCCTTCAAGATAAACCCTGTCTCCATGAAAACAGAGTATCAGTGCAGCTTCCAGGGTCTGGCACCACCTGCTGGCCCCCGGCTTCGGAAACACCTGGAGCATCAGAGAGTCCCGCTCTTCCAAACATACAAGGTACAGATGTGTGCAGATGACCTACTTAGTGTAGTGACCTCCACCCTGAAAAATCACATAGCATTTTGAAGGTCACACACCAACCTGACGGTCCTCTGCCTGAAGGTCAACAACCTAAACCTCCGCTTGGCACAGGCAGTGTGAAAGGTAGAGGCTCAGCTCGAGGCATCCTGATGCTGATTTCTGCACTTTATACTTTGGTTAATGGTGTGTTTGGACCCTTGAGTGTTTTTGGAAACCAAACCAGTTCATGTCTTTTTTTTCTGTCTTATATCTTTGAGTTTATATGTAATTCTGCAGTAGGAAGACTTTGCCCCACATTCATTTGCTGTTCTGCAGGCGAGACGATTCTTCTTTGTGTCCCGCCAAGCTTCAGCCTCCAGGGCTGACTGGGTTAGATTTTATTGGTTTTGTGCAGGAGACTAGGAGAGAGAGAAGAGATGAGGAGGAAGTGAGGAGTATGACAGACAGAGTTGCTGGCGAGGTGAAGAAGAGTGTCAGATAGGCAGATAAGACTCCATTACCAGTGTGTCACAGTTAAAAGCTCTGCTTTCAGAACAGAAGCGGGAGAAATGAGACCTGTGAGTGTCAGTTTCCAGGAAGTCTCGGGCCAAAAATGAGCAGGAATGGTCATGCAGAGCAGACTCCAGGTCAGTTAAAACAACCCTGAATGCATTCAGTGAGGTCGGCTCTGTGAAATTTCATGATTTCTGCCTGTGACTCAAGCACAAAGACCTGTAAATGTGATTTTTTTTTTAAGATTTGAGTATAATGGCACTTTCTAATGGATGTATGTCAGACTAAGAAAGTCACTGTAAATAAGCAGAAAGCAGAGGTTGAGTCGAGGAGGGGACTAAGCAGAGCATTTTGACTGTGTACTCTATTTTCATATTTTTTAAAGCTTTTGTTCCCAGAGGCATTCATACCATTACTCATCTTTAAAGCCATTAATCAGTGATGGTGTAGGTTTAAGTGTAACACCTCTTTAAGCAAACAGCCACAGCTGCTGATGAGCTGCACACACACACCTGTTCTGTTTCAACCTACAGACCACCAGGAGGAGGAAGGAGGAGTCACAGAAGAAGCCCCGCCTCCAGCGGGATGCTCTTCAGAGAGACATGCCCCCTCCTCCGCGCCAAGTGCGGAGAGGATACAGGTGTGTTTGTGTGTGTGTGTGTGTGTTGCTGTGTTTTTTGTGCTCATGAACTCATTCATTAAATCGTTTGTGTGTGTCTGGCAGGATGTTAACAGAGTATGAGTCGAGCTTTCGTTCTCCCCTCTGCAGGATCCCAGAGGGAGGCGGAGCCATGGACAGCGCTGCCCAACAGGTCAGGATCTGGCGAAGCCGTTCACAGTGCTCAGCCTGTTTCACACATATTCATTTATGTGTAGTTATGCAGGTGGAGACGCTATCAGACACTGACCAGAGGTCATAGCAGAGCACAGAAGAGAGAGGTTCAAAGTTTGTTTCTTACCTGGTTTATATGGAGGACCAAAACTGACAAAACCACAAATTTACAGAAATAAATCCTACAAAATGACCCAATCACAGTGCCCATCCTCTAACAGTGGGCCCTCTGCTCACAGTGCAGCTCAACCTTCCTTCACAGAGAACACCAAAGCTTGTCGGGCCTCCAGCGGTGCCTTGTTCTCTGCACTGAGGAGAGCTCATGTGACAGGCCTGAAAGTGTCTGGAGATGCCTGTGAAACCGTTCCCATTCACCTCTGTCTCCTTATCTTTCACACAACCTGTTAACTGACTTCCTGAGTCAGGGTCAGATCGGATGCTTGCTCTGCAGTATGTTGGCACTGTTACACAGCTTCCCCTCACTCTGAATTTGACATTTTCCACCATCCAGCAGCGGACAAACACACCGGAGGATTTAAAATAATGTGTTCAACATTCAGTGTTTCAAACAGTATTTAACCATGTTTAACTGTAAGCCCCAGTCATCAGCAGTGATCACTGATCACCCTCAATGCTGCCTGAACAGAGTGTGTGTTTTCCTGTTTTGTGTTGTGTGTGTGTGTGTGTGTGTGTGTGTGTGTGTGTGTGTGTGTGTGTGTGTGTGTGTGTGTGTGTGTGTGTGTGTGTGTGTATGTTGCTGATAGAAAACCAGAGTGCTAGTGTCAGCAGTAAAACCACAGAGCTTCATTTCAGGGAAACATGTCAGACTTAGTCATACACACACACACACACACACACACACACACACACACACACACACACACACACACACACACACACAGGTATGCTCCTACCAGATGGATGGAAAGCGTTGTCACAGCAACATGAAACACTTTAAACTCTCTTGTTTGCAGGTTTCAACTGAATGTTTCCTGAAGCTGTTCCTGCAGCTCCATCCATGCTGCTGCTTTGCTGCTCTTATAGTGAGCTCCTGCTTCCCCCGCAGAGAGCATCTGCTGCCTGATGGAGGCAGTGCCCAGAGTCTGTGGTGCAGCTGGCTTTTGGGCCGCTCCAGCTTTGGGTGTTGTTGGTCCATCAGCTACAGAGAAGAGTGAAGTTCTGTAAAGATCTGAAGTGAAACTGAACGTGTCCGCTGCAACCGCTGTCTCTGCGTCTCATGCCGTCTTTTTAAATCTTTGACGTTTCATTCGAGCTTCTCCTGTTCCTCTTCAACCTTGCGGTAGCTATTTTGGCTTTTCCTACTCCTCAACCAATCAGCATTCAGCTTACACAGCGTAAGTGGGTTTCTGGAGGAAAGGCCTTTCTGCAGGCAAGTATCTACAAAAACACGCTGCACAAAGGCCTAACTGTTTGAAGGATGGGTGTGGAGTCCTGTGATAAAGCGTTTTCACCATCACCATCTTTTCTGCACACTTGCTGGCTAACTAGTTGTCAGTCAGAAGTTTGTCTGACACTTAAAAAGACCAAAACAACCAAAATTGACTTTATATTTGATTCCAGGGGCATCAGACTGATCTTTGCTCATGGACAGCATGCAGCCTAGTTTGAGCTAAAGTGGGTCAGACCAGTTCCATTTATAAATGGAAATAACCCACGCACGACTACAGAGGTGCTTCAAGGTCAAAATGTACACCGATCTTACAGCGTCGGGCACATATTTCTGTCCCTTTCTTTAACGTATTTATTGCATAACTGGCTGTAAACAGCAAGCATTTACAAAAGTCTTTTAATGTGGTTTGATTGTGAATTTCTGCCCTCCTAAAACCAGACCTCCACTCTTCACAGAAACTTTGTGAAGTAGCATTCAGGAGTATAAGATTAGTGAATCTGTGGGAGGTGTAACCATCTGGTTAAGCTTTCCAAGCCTGCGGTGGCCTTCGAAAACTTCCAGTGTGTGCAGGGAAGTTGTCGGCTGGCGTCACAAGCTGTGAATTCATCAGGGTGACAGTTGTCAGAGAGAGGTGCAGCGTCAGGCTTACTGCTGCTGGGTTGCTCGGTTAGGTTTAGACTGGAAACATACTGAGGTTTCAGAATAGGGTCAGGGTTATCCAGGGTTGGGCTGGGGTCAGGGTTGGGTGACTTTTTACAAGAATCTACTGTGACACATTACACAATCAGAGCAGATCAGCATCTTTATTAGCAGCTTCATTGTTAACTTGTTTTGATCCCAGCATGATCTGAGAAAGGCGGAAGAACTTTTGAGCAAATGCACATTTGGTTGCGCAAACCTTTAAATCATTTCCCATAAATCTGCAGGAAACTCGTTGTTCAGCACTTCCCTCCTGCTCACTCATTAATTTGCTAATGTGCCAGTCACGTGCACCAACCAACACACTTTCTACGAATTCGTGTTGTCTTTTGATCCACTCTATTCTGATTATGCTCTTGTTGCCTCATCATGTTGCTGCGTTCCAAGTAACTTGGGCATGATTGGACTGCAGCATTCACTGTCGAATCTGTCAGGCTGCACAATATAGTCAACGTGCAAGTATTTAAATTTGTCATCTTTGTATAACTTTTAGGAGCACATACAGATCTGGAAATGTTTGGACTGGTGACAGAGTTTTCTAAGTTTTTATTATACCGCTCAAAGCACATATGAAACAATCAGCTGAAGCTGAAGTGCAGATTTATCAGATTTCATGTCTCTAAAAAGGCTCAATCAAAAGATGTGGAGGGTCTCAGGATCAGTGGATGCAGTATGAGCCAACAAAAGAGGACACCACACTGAATATGTTCCTCTGTAAAGTTTAGCAGTGAATGAAAGGGACTCAGTCATGGCATGAGCCTATGTATTTTGAGCTCCTCTTTGTACTCAGATTGCAAACTGTAGAATTTTTTGAGGGTCTAATGTTGTTGGTAGTCAAAGACAGCAGAGGGGGATGGTCTTAGGATCCTTTACATGAAAAAAACTCTTCAGAATGTAACACTGTCAAGCTATAGGTATAATAGTTCAAGACTCTTTGAGAGGTACCAAAGTCACAAACTACAAACCGTGACACTCAAGAACAAAAAGTCCAGATTAGAGTTTTTTAAAGAAGATGGCAGTTACATAGCTTTGGAGTCTGAAACTCATTCCAATTTTCAGGCTCTGGTTCTGGAAGTAGTCCTCTGTTGAACTCATCATTCTGTCACGTTGGTCAGTGTGTGCTTTGCTATCATTGGTAATCACTTCAATCACTGCCTCAAAATTAGGATAAGTTTAATTGGGGAGCCATTCATTTGTGTCACTAATGGTTATTTCTATACGTTGTTGAATTTGTTTGGGATCCAGTGGTTCCTGGTCAGTCTTGTTGCTTTAACCTCGTCCTGTGTAGAAACACCTTGATAACAGTGTATTTGACATCAACAAGAAAAGTCAGGAGGTGCTAAATAATTTGGAGGCCGCCTCAGGCAACCCTGACGCTCTAAAGGCAGTCTGGTGAGTAACTGCTGGACTGAAACTATCATCAGCCAGTCTTAATGTAAATGTATAAAGTGTATTAAGAAATATTGTTGTAGCTGCTGCTTTTGTTGGAGCTCCTTTGGAGTGACAATTAGAAAGTTCTTTCCTAACAGGGAATATTTTTGGCATAATTTTTGCATCCGTCTTTAAAACCTTTTGCTTTATCCCTCCCTTTATCCCACTGTGCAGATGCACAGATGATGTGACATGATGCATTTCTTGCTTATTACCTTTTTTAGAAGGCAGGATAAAGCTGCCGAGGCTTTGGCTGCTTACAGTTACTGCTCAGACTTAAAGATAATTTGTGGTCGATTGTATGCTGTCACGGAAGTATCTGTCTGTGCTGTTTAAAGCTGTGGTTCTTGTTTGATAGCTGTGGTGTGTCAGCACTACACCACAGGAGTTCAGGGATACAGAAGCTTCAACTAAGACTTTAACTGATGTGTTACAGTTAGGATATTAACACCAAACACCGTCACAGTCAGTGAAGACTACCTGACAGTCACAGCTGAGACAGTAACTACACGCTGTGGTCACAAACAGCTGCAGTTTTCTGCTAAACACACAATGCTGTATCTCAGCCTTTTTATGTGGTCACACACAATGGAAACTTTACTTCAAGTAAACAGAGAAATTATCCAGAAAAAAGAAATCCCCCTCTGTGACCATAAGGGGGTTTCATAGCATTCCTATGCAAACTTCAGAGTAAAGAAGACAATGTACAATGGCAGCAATGTTAAAAGTTCATCAAATTAATCTTAATTGGCACATAAAAAAGTCAGATCAGTAACCTGAAATATTCAACTCATGATGGTAAAACAGAGAAAATCTTTGACACTTTAGAAGCTGTTACCAGTAAAGGTTTGACATTTTTGTCATTGTGAAAATTACTTTATATATTATTTGACTGTTTTATCCCTAAAATTTGAAGTTTACGTCTGTCTTTTGAGAGAGAAGACCATGGTCTTAATTACGTTTTCCTCTCTTACCCAGTTAACATCCTCGAGGTCACCAGGAACCTGTCAAGTGTCACAGTTAAGTTTTGTTTTAGCTGCATGCTAAATTAGCACATTTTTAAAAACTAGATATTAACATTTATTTCAGCTTTAACGTTTTCTGCTAAAAGCTTTTCCATATGCGTGTTCAAAGCTTTGCAGAAATGGCTGGAAGTGAACCCTAACCCTAGATAGGTTGGCGGTGACCTATGTGTGTGGAAGTTAAGTTAAAACCACCCCACTCTGGTGTTTTTTACTTTTCAGTGGCATAGAAATATGGGCTCAAATTGTGGTCATAAATATTTTGTACTTGTACTTGTTTGTAAAAAATATTTACACAAGTTGCAATTTTTTTTGTTAAGATCTGCTTACAGATACAAAGCAAAATACTACGTGTAAAACTCTGCGCTCAAGTTCCCTGGCTGTGTGTGACTTTCAACTTGCAAGTACAAATTCTGACCCAATTTTTCTTCCTTTCAGCTGATTGGTCAATGTCATGTCAATCACGAATTTAACAATCCAATCAGAGAACAGATGGATTTGGCTGTTGGTGGAGTGCTTTCCTGAGCTTCAGGTCCTGGAAGGGTAATACAGTTTAAAGCTGGAGGATCTCTATATAAATACAGTGGTCCCTCGTTTATCGCAGGAGTTAGGTTCTAAAAATAATCTGTGGTAGAAAGTGCTTGGAGTACTGAGCATTGAGTTGAAAGGCACTATAATAATAATATTAATAATGGATTGCATTTATATAGCGCTTTTCGAGACCCTCAAAGCGCTTTACAATTCCACTATTCATTCACTCTCACATTCACACACTGGTGGACTATGTAAGTACCAGCCCATTTACCATTCATGTCTGGATTATATCATCTTTATTTTGATTTTTGAAAGTGGATGAAGTCACGGGAAGAAAAGTGCACCACAGTTTGGTCGTTTCCTCTGAGCACCCTCCTCTGAGTGTCTGACCTCTCAGGACGTTACAGAAGAGTTCCACACCGACAGCCTCAACCTGGAGGATGAACTCCCAGTGAAATCACAACCATTTCCCTGGTCTCGCTCCTCACCTGATCTTCTGCTTTCAGTATTAGATAATGTAAATTCTTCTACTGAAAACTTCTAGATTGAAGTAGAGGTTTTATTGTCATAAGCACAGAGGAAATAAACACAGCAGTTTACACGGTACAAATGAGAAAGTGCAATAGCAGATAATAATAGTTACAGCAGTGATAGGGTAGGAGAGGGGCAGTACTGATTGTCTTATTCAGGAGTCCGTCCTTGATTTCAGACCACTGTAGCATATACTGAAGGGCAGAAGTTTGGGTAGGCGATGTTATGGACCCTCCCTACAATCCTGTAGGTGTAAATGTCCTGTAGTGACGTCAAGGCTGCTCCTGAGATGTACTGAGCTGCAGGAGATAAATCTTCCTGTTCTGAAGCTGCACTGTGACTGAGGTAGCGACTGCACATCTGTAAACGTTGCTAAGGACTTTGGCCGATATTCCAAATTTCTTCAGCAAAGTTAAGTCTGTGCTGTGATTTCTTTAGAAGCTGCTGGATGCTGCAAGACCAGGTGAGATCACACATGTACATGCCTTGATCTTATCTGCACTTAGGGAAAGGTTATTTTCCACCTGGCCTCCAGTCTTGCCTCATCTCTGCACAATGACTGTATTGTCATCCGCAAACTTCATAATGCTGGCGTCAGACTCACCGCGCACACAGTGTTTACAGTTCTGATACTCCTACAGTTTCTGACCGACTGGCGTCTGTTGCCAGTTATCTGAAGTTCATTTAGATAATGCTTTAAAACAGCTATCCAACCAAGTTCTTACGGGAATTCAGTTACAGTCTTAACCTCCATGAGCTGCTTATTACAGCCAGCAAAAAATGTCCGGAAATAAAGACTTCCTCCTTAGAAGGTGGGATGATCCATTTATTTGTTTCCAGGTGAAGGAGTTGAGGCAGAAGGCGTTGTTGTATCGTCATCGCGCCTGGGGGACCAACTTTTCCAGAGACCATCTGAGCCAGCTGGTATCCGAACACAATGCTCTGTGGGAGCCGACGGACACCACGGTCTCAGCTAATGATCCCGCCTCCCCTCGCTTTCCCCCCGACCCCTCACCTGACCGCAACAGCTACAGCACTTCCTGTGTGGAGCCTCTGGACCTGGCCAGGTGAGAGATGCAACTGGTTAGAAGTAAAAGAAAGAACTGAACGCTGCTCTGTGCTGATTTCTGTCGTCTGTTCAGTCACTCCAGTAAGAGATCCTCCATCGCAGGCTCAGAAACACAGCAAATGAGCAAGGACACACGAATAAAAAAACAAGCCGTACCGGGACCTCCTGCTGAACGCCGTACAGCCTGGGGGGAAGAAGAAAAAGAAGATGAAGAAGAAGAGGAAAAACAGGAAGAAGAAGAAACTACAGATGAGTGAGTTTCCTCTTTACAATCTCTCTTTTCTCTCACTGTTCTCTGTGAAAGGATAGCGGAGTAATGGAGGGACTGTCTCTACTGGATTTGACAGATAATCTAAGGAGTTTATTGATAAAAAATGAGAAAAAAACAGAAGAAGAAATTATTTTAAAAGGTCAGATTGAAGTTTGAGTTATCCAAAAAAATAAAGGAAATAAGCCTGATTACATAAAGGCTGGTGACAAATGAAAGGAAAAACCAGGATAAACCGTCAGAGATCCTGGATACTTGTCAGGTTTTTTTCCCTTTAATCTGTCACCTCTCCGTAGATGAGAACACACAACAGCCAATCAAATGCAGCACCAAGGAATGACATAATCAATCATAAAGACCAGGACAGACTCACAGATTAGATGAGGTCTGCTGCAGCTGGTTTAAAGGTTCAGTCGTCTGCTAGCATTAGCTGGTTGGCTCACATGAAACCGACGTGATGTCTGAGAGGAGACAGAAGGGCCTCGATTCAGCTCCATTTCTGCTGAAGAAAACAGTGACTCAAAAGTTTGACACTCAGATCAAAGCAGCCTCGCTCATTCTCAGGAACTGAAACTGTGTGTGTGTGTGTGTGTGTGTGTGTGTGTGTGCGTGTGCGTGTGCGTAGAGAGGAGGGAAGGCTGCCAACTCCCAAGATAAAAATGAAGCCGGTTCAGAGGACTCATCATGACCTGACCACCCCTGCTGCTGGTATGCAGACATCTTTCCTTCACATTAGATAGATAAATTTCATATTTAATAAATAAATAGATGCAGTGTGACCTGTAACAATAAGCTGGTTCGAGTCGAGTTCGAGTTCTGTGACCTAATCACATTTATTCTGGCCTCAACTGCATGCAGGTTAAAAAGGTTTTTTACCAGATCTTAAACCCACTGGCTCCCATCTGAGCTTTTTATTTGCTTTTTAAGTGTTTGAGGTCCAAGTCGTCAGGAATCCAACACTAACCCTACCATTTGTAGAAAAGCAGAGTGGTCGTGTTTTGTCTCCCGATTGCCAAGACCTGGGAGAAGAATATTAACTAAACTGAAATTACACATTTTGAATGGATTGAAATTCATCGGAATCCATGAGGAAAGACCAACACGTAGAAAAAAAACTCGGATATCTGTCAGCTGTAATTCTCATTCATTTATCCCAAAGACTTATGCATATTCCCATTACTTACTTTGACATTTATCTTTTGTTCTACTGATGGATTTTATTATTAAACATGACCAATGTTTCAGGTAATGAAGTCAAGTAGTCAGTGTGAGCCAGAAGCTCAGTTTATCACAGTTTCTTTTTTGCTTTTAGGGCTGTGTGATGTCAAAGAGCCTATATACGAAGGGCTTACTAATCAGAAGAATGTGTTAAAGGAAGAGGAGCTAAAACAGAATTTGTCAGACAGAGAATGAACTGAGGGGCCGCACTAAGGCCCTGTGTAAGATAAAGAAGGATTATTGTGATCTGTGAATCATGCAAAGCCACGCTGGTAGAGTCAAAAATAAATCGGTGTAAATGAGCAGATGTTACTGCCAGCACATAAATACATTAATGCCTGTGATTGTCCTGCAGGAGGCGCTATATTAGTTGGGAAACTGAGGAGCACTGATGGCTCTTCTCCACTCAAACATCAGGTAGTGATGAAAGTATAGATCATCTGAACTTAAATGATATCGGCTTATGACACTGATGTGATTCTTTCTGTGTTCAGAGATGTGGGTCGGCTGTTTCCATGGCAGCAGGGTCAGAAACACCAGCCAAACGTAAGGAAGCGTGGTCAGACAATATCGCTGTCTCCTATAGCCCAGCCCATGACCACAAATCAGCCTCCAGCCCTCCGTTTAAACCAACCAGGATGAAGCAAACACTTTCACCTGCTGCAGCGCCACCGCCTCTTGTCCCAGCCCCGCTGCATGGTTTCCAGGGCACTCTGAGACACCCGGACTTTCAGCACAACGGTGAGCATCAGAACTGGAATTAAGGCACTTGATTGGGCTGTGCAGTGGTGTGGAAAGACCTGGAGGAAGTTTGATTTACAAACCAGCCACCAGTTCTGTTACTGAGCAGTTAGAACAGATTTATATTACAAGCTCATCAGCAGGCAGGATGGCTCGAAATAAGCAGGTGTCAGTTTATATAAACTGCCTCTAAGTTTTGATTGGTCACTCAGTCTATTAGTATTCCTGCAGCCTATCAGGATCAGGTCGTGTTAAAGGATTGGAAGTGGCCTCCAAAACCGTGTTAGGATTAGAGATCGTCGTCTTCTTCAGACCTCTTGGCATGTTCTTATCCCCTCAGCATGAGACCTCAGACCTTCATACATACGATTCATAAACTGTTCATAGTTCAGTGAGGAGTGATCATTTGGAAGAGTTCAACTTGATTTATTGCACAACAGAATTTAGTAATAAACTCTCCGGTGGTTAGACCAGGGTGAGGAAGAGATGGGAAAAAGAAGAATAGACTAGCAGCTGAATAGCCAAGTGAGCAGGGAGGTGAGGGATTACAGGTCTTCCTTCATGAAATTACAAAAAAGGTTCATCATTAGAGACTGTAAATTAAAGATGGAGTCTCCACTTTGGAGATTTAAATGTAGCATTCTGGCTACCACGTTGTTGTTCTCTGTAGCTGCAAGTGACTGTGTTTGAGCAACAGGTTGGAGTGCTAAGCTATTGGCTAGTTAGCATAGACTTACTCATCAAAACTGGAGCTCAGAGTTCTTGGACGATCTTTTGGCACAGTTACAATACAGCAGTCAAATTATTGGTCAGATAATTGTATTAAAAATAATACAAAAAGCTCCAACAGCACAAACATGGTCTAGAGGTAGAGTTCAGTGACTCCAGTTAGATGAGGTGAAGTCTAGCAGACAGCTAGCACCTTTCAATCAGTAAAATACATGCCAGTCAAAGAGGCCAATATAATAATAATAATAATAATAATAGTAATAATAATAATAATATAATTTAAAAAATATAATAATACAGACTGTAGGCCTTCAATTTAACCGAGGTAAGCTAAATAAAGGTTCAGCTCCTGTAGATTTGTTATGAAAGAAGACAGTAGTTACAGAGATAAAACAGTGTTTGTATTAGGCTGTAAACATGTTTATTTCTGCTGTAAAAAGATTTTATCATGTGAGCCTGTGGTGACTGACTGACTGCTGAAGCCTCAAGAGGACGTTGGAGGAACTACATGCTTTGGCAGTTTTTGAGTAAACATGAAAAGTGTTACATTTAATGTGGAGAGCGTGGCAGAGACATACTCCTCTGCACAGCTGCAGGTGTAACACTGGAGCACTTTTATGAATTACTCTTCAGTCCTGATTATACAAGCAGCTCCTCCTGCTGCAGACAGACGGATGGCCTGGGCTTCCCCTCGGCTCCTGACTTCCTTCTCATTTTCTTTTCAGATTTCATTTTTCTCAACAGCTCGGATTTCATATTGAGACCTGAACACAGGGAAAGATAGTTTACCACAGGAGGCAATCTGTGCGTGTGTGTTTGTGCGTGTGTATATGTGTGTATGTGTGTATGTCTGCGCGTCTTTGCCAGCGACTGATCAATGAATCTGGTTGTTGTGCATGTCCTCAGGTGAGCTGGGGTTGAGGTTCAGGGAGCGTCCGTGTCCGGGTGGAGGCTGTGGCTCAGACGAAGGTGAACCAAATGTCTTTTAAGATAAACTCCTTCTAATTAAAATGACAATTATTTGACTTTTTTTTTCTTTTTGCATCTATTACCCAGACGACAGGGTCTCTGTGCTGTCATGGCGCTCTGCAGCCTCCTGCTCCATGGCGTCCGTCGTTCTGGAGCGTGCTCAGAAGAGACGGGAGGACTTCTGGGGGAAGAGATGACCCAGCGTGTTTTTTAATGTAGTCAGGATGAGGTTTTTATAGATTAATTTAAATAGAGAGAGAATCGTGTGTTTTACTGATTTTACTGTAATCCTTTGACCTTTGAGAGAAATACAGATGAAAATGATAATACACTGATGCAGTTTTGTTTCCTTTTACTCGACTTTCCTTAAAACTCCAGGTCTTTAAAATCTTTGAAAAAATGTAGACATGTTGGTGTGAAACAGGCTGGACATGAATTCTTCCTCAGGTTTTGAGGGAATGAGGTCAGACCGGTCAGCTGGACAAACGTTCCCACCTAAGTCGTGACAGTGACACATTTTGAAGGGACACACAGCGACAGCTTATTTTAGTTCCTTATGAACACAACTGTACATAGCATTCAATATAATTGAGTTCAATTTTATTTACATAGCGCCAAATCACAAACAAAAGTTGTGCTTTTTATTTTAAGGTAAAAACCTATAATAACACAGAGAATTTTATTTTTTTGTTTCATGTTTTGTTACTAATAATAAAGCTAAAAACATGAAGTTTCTTTTGAGGTTGGCATGAAAAAGGTTACAAATCATCAGTGTGATGTAATCACTTTTAAAAATCCTTCCTATGAATCAGTCATGTTGCTTTGTTTCCTACAGGTCAAATGTCTGATTTTATATTAGTCACTTTCATTAAACCAGGAAAGAACAGAAAAATTCCTGAAAACTTTTTTCCACACCTAGTGTCTCTTCTTTAATGGTCTGTTCCTCTGTAAGCATTGAGGTGATGTCACCCTGGGGGGAAAAGCAAATATTTAAATCACTTCCTTCAGTCAGAGAGGATACAATACCGAGCAGCTTGCTTTGTACAAACACAATGGAAACAGCGATTAGCAGCTGCTGAATTCCCCTCATAACAATGTACAGCACAGAGCAAACAATGTAAAGCTGAAGGAGCGTGTGGGCGTTAGCTCTCCTGCGATGTCATCATACTTTGTGAAAGTCCTGCACAGAGGAAAAATAACGTGCATGGCGGGTAATTTTTCCTCTAGATCAGATTAGATCATTTTTCCTTTTTTACTCATTGGGTAAGATTTAAATAAAAAGTGATCCAATTAAAACAAAAACAATATATATTTCCCAGCCACTTTATTAGGTGAACCTAATTAAAAGTTTAATTGTCTCATTTAGGCATGTAGAGATGAGTTCAAACTGAGCATCGGCATGAGGAAGAAAGTGGCTTGGTTGGTAGTGTCATACGCACAGGTCTCAGTGATCTGCTGGGATTTTCCTACATGACCATCTGTAGTGCTTACAGAGTAAGGCCTGAAAAAGGAAAAAATATCTAGCAGCAGTTCCCTGGGAGAAAATGCCTTGGTGATGTCAGAGGTCATTAGAGAAGCAGCAGCAGAAGACCACATCCGTTGCCAAAGATTACCCTGCAGGGCTCCCTTGTCACTGACAAATCATTACCGTAGGAGCATGCCGTCTCTCATGGCTTTTGGTTGCTTATTTCTAGGCTTCAAACATGGAACTTCACAAATTAGAGGTTGATGTCATGGCGTCTACATCCATCAGTGTGTGAAAAGTTCTGCTGCGACACTGAGACATGTGGCATGAACAGCATGAAAGGGTGGATACATCCTGCTGTATATAGGTCCATTCCTTTATGGACACAATACATCTTTTCTGTGCTTTAAATTGATTGATACGATATATATTGATATGAGTAGTTAGGAAGATTTATTTAAATGATGACAAACAGCAAATGCAGATTTTTAGAAAAAATGCAGCTTCTGGAGCAGCTTCCTTGGTTGTTTTTAAATGCATAGAAAAATCCTGTTTGGATCCTTGGATTTGTATCAAAACTCCCAGCAGTTCTGCTGAGGAGTCATTCACTTCAAATGCAATTGTGTTTGCAGTTTTGCCGTCTTTTGCAAAAAACAAAAACATGTTGCAACAGGTCAAAATTGTGATGCAAGGCTGATGCAGTGCCTCATCTGATGCACGGCTCCTCTATTTCACAACAAACTCAGCAGCTATCAGAGGAAAATGCTGAAGGTAAAAACAGAAAAAAATGACTTTTGTTACTGTTATAAAAGTCTTAAATTGTCAACAGATGACTGATACACTCAGCACCTTTGTGTTAGCTGCAAGTCTTAATCCCATCATCAGTTTTGGAGGCATTCTCACACCCACAGCCAACAAAATAAAAGAAACCAGATAAAGGAGCAGGCCACTCGATCCCTCATCTCAAAGACGGAAAATATAACATCCCAGAATTCAGTAAGCGCTGAGGGGAACTGGGTGTTGGCATCTATCAGATGACCCAAGGTCATTATTCAACCACTGGAGAAGGCATGATTACAATATCCTTGATCTGGAGCTAGATTGTGGAGCAGTGTGTCACTGATACAGAGACACAGCCAATGTTAATGGTCCAGTGTGTCATGGAGTCCCTCAGGGATAGACTCGGGGGCCCTTTTTATTCTCTCTGATTTACTTGTTTATTTATAAGCTTCCCTTGGGGATATCGTTTGCAGACATGGATGTGCAGGTGATATTCTCTTGCACACCCTGAGAAAGGATGTTGTTAATCTGTTGCATAATAATGGTCTAAAGCATGCTGTCATCAAATTTCCACCAAATGTAGCACAAAACGTAACCTACTTTTCAAAGGAAATGTTTAAAATAAAAAAATGTTTATTGCCTACTTAAGCTGGTGGTGCGATTTCCAGTCAGATACTTTTAGACAGTTGCCAAAGAATATTAATAAGAAGAGGGCTAAATATTATTGCAGGACAAATAAAGTCAAGTTTTTAAACTAGTGTTTTTTCCCCCAAGTTTCTTTTTAAAAAAATTGTCTCCATTCTGACCTTTTATATAAATTTTCAATTTGTGCAAAACAGACAGAAGAAAAAGGTTTGCTGCTGCTAAAACACAGAAAAAAGCTAAAACGGCTACAAAATCTTGTTAAAAAATAATTAAATGAGCTAATACTAAAATAATAGCCACAAATGCAGACTTTGTTAAAAACAAATAAATAAATAGTTACATTTAGATTATAAGGCATTGATAAACAGCTATTATTAAAAAAAAAGCAAATTTTCATAGCAATAGATAACAAACGTTAGATTTTTGCTCAAATAAAACTCGAAATCCATTTTTTTTGTGTAAAAAGGAGCATATTTTAGCTTTGGCTTTGTCAGCTATGACTAAAATATGCTAATATTCTTCAAAAAGATTAATATATTTCAGCTAGTTTATCAAGTTTTAGTCATGCTTTGCTATTTGGCTAGCTGTTATCAGTGTCTACACTGTTTTAATCCAGACTAAAATGTATCTCATATGTTCCAGAGGATGAGCTCCCTAGCTTGTCCATATGATAGTCCCCCAAATCATTAGGTGAAATGCTAATCTAGTTATTTGTTTCTAAGCACTAAATAGCGGTTATCAGTGTGTTATAGTCGATAGATACAGCAAGCTACCCTAGCTAGCTAATGTTAGCTGATAACTTGGTCAATTCTGCCACCAGAAAAGCAACATGGTGGCGAACAGAAAACTGATATTGATGCCTACTTGGGATATTAAAATGTGTAACAGGCCAGCCCTTAGTGGAATCACAGTGAGGCAGACCAAGGCAAGTGCAGTGGAACAATAAGCATGTATTTGCCATACAGCTCTCCTTACAAGCAATTCACTCCCCATCTAAAGGCAACTGACAGACTTAAGTACCTTCAGCTGTCACAGACTAAACCATTATTCCACTCACAGGTAAATTCTTAAATCCCAATCTTCCACCACAGTATACAATCAATTTGAATAAATATATATATATATATACATTTCACATTTTCATATTATTAAATATTTTACACTTTAATTGGACACCATACCCATTGTTATAAAACCCCCAAAACCCAAGCACAAAAGATTCCCCACACTCACTTAACCCACGGTCTCTCCCAGAACCTTTAAATGGTGTCTGGACCCCCAGGGAAACATTTGCCCAAACACCTTGGAGAGAACACAGGAAACACAGGTGAGTAATCACATCTTAAAATCACTTCTTTGCGCCCCCTTTAATTCTAGACTTCCACACACACACATCTCCATTAGTTCTCCTTACTGGTAAACCTTATTCTCTCTCAATCACAACCTTTTCACAGACAACCACCACAGTCCTTAATGAGGAGCAGCTGTACAGGACTTGAAACAAAGGCTACCGACTGATTTTAAAATACCCCAAAAATATTCAATAAATAGTTAAACTTCTTGTGTGGAAATGTTCTCCTGTGCAAATCCATGCTTAAAGTGCGATGCTAAACAAAGTGCTAGATAAGGTGCTTTTTAATCATGTTAAAGGTGCTCCTAAAGTGCTATACAGATTATAATATAAATAGTAGGGAGTCTTCTTCCTTACAAAATGGCTATTTTTATATGCAGTTTGTGTTATATATATCAATAAACTCATTTGAATCTATTAGTGTAATATATTTTATTCCAGCAGTTTGAGCGCCCACAATTTTGTTGCAATAAAAGGCTATTCTATTCTAGTGGATGGAAAGATGCATTAATTTGTATTTTTTTTGTTAATTTGTCAATTAAAATATACACATTTTTTCACCGTGTATCACAGGTCTAATATCTGACGGTGCAGCCCGGGAGTGTTTAACCATGTCTTAAACATATACTGATACTCCTGCAATATTAAGAGTTATGTGAGCTGAAGTTGAAGATTTTCTATACAGTACATATTTTCCTTAAATGTAATTTTAGGTGGAAATATTTTTTTTTTTTATCAAGGACTGAAACATTGTTACCATTTATGATGAAAAGTCATGCTTTAAATGTGTGTAATATCTGTAGAAGCTGGTCTATTTGAAGTGAATGTTGAATGACGAATTCTATAAACGAGTTTTTGTTTATCTTCAGCCCATCCGGATGAAGAAGATGCTGCAAGTTTAAAGCATAAACTTAGAAAAATGTCCATGTTGCTAATGAAAAGCTAGAATGATGCTATTGATATTATTAATTATTCCTATATGCCATTATATTTCCTCTGTCACAGAGTGTGAGATGCTGCATTTGCTCTGTCCTGGAATTCTTATGCCTGTTACATCTTAATGCATACATTAGAAAACAAAGCCTCTCCACAGCTTTATTTAAATTGCTTTATTAAAACATTTTACTACCCAGCCTGCATGTCAGCGCTTTTTGGTAAGTGTTGCATAATACTAAGATAATAAAGCAACATCTAAACAAGTGTCACAGGCCGGTGAGACGGGTTTTTTTTCTTTTTTTTCCTCCAAGCAATTGTGTAAATTCCAGTTCTTAATCCACCAGGGACGACGACAACACACACACACACACTGAAAGAAGGAAATGATGTCACTGGATAACTATAATTAACGTCTCTTTACTGATCCTGAGCAAGCACACCTTGAGTGAGAGTTAATTTCCTTTTTGTGTGAGTGACAGTAAACACACTGACCTGTGTGCGTGCGTGCGTGTGTGTGTGCGTGCGTGCGTGTGTGATGAGGTTTTTTTGATGGCCTACATTCTGGAGAGGGGGCGGAGGTTTGAGGTGTATAAAAGACGTCTCAGAGTTGCCTTCTCTCCACAGCAGCACCTGCTAACAGGTCAGGGCTCTCTCTGAGAAGCAAAATTATTGCTTTAAGGTGAAGCTTCTTCAGGACTTTGTTCTAATTTCATATGTTTCTCTGTTGCAGGTTGAAACTCTCAGACTCTCTCTGCAATCTAAAACGACTGAGATACACCTATCCACCTGTACTATGAAGCGCTACACTGCCACTGTCGCCTCCTTCCTCCGTCCCGCTGCTGCTGCAGTTCTCCTCCTGGTTTTCTTTGGCTGGGACGAGCAGGCTTGGGCACACCCTGTGGACCGTCCACTCAGCCCGGTGCTCAGACATCCGCAGACCTATCAGGACGTCCGACAAGTGTCAGAACATGTGAGTGGTCAATTTGATTGTAAATTAGAGACAAGTTACAGAAACATAATTCCGAATTACATTTGAATGTAGTTTTACATTAGAGAAATTCTGCATTTAAAAATTTTTTTGTGGTGATATTCTTCAAATTTAATGCTGCCTTATGAATGACCGCAGTAAAAAATATAAAGGGACGCATCAACTTTAATCCAGAAATTTTGGCTTTAAGTCTCACACTGAACTTTAAAGTAATAATAATAATTTAAAAAATATAAAATAAAAAAAGGGTTATAGTTTTGGCACTATTTGTACTCCACAGTTTGCAATCAGGAGCTAAAATCTGTAAATGTGTTCACTTTAACCCACATGCTACACAAACTTAACAACTTTTAAAACAAAAAAATATATAAATGGAAGCCTATTTCATACATCTCTGATACATATAAATGTTTTACTAATTTGGCACTAATCTTGCTCCGTAGGGTTTTAAGCATTGATTCACATTTTAAAAGGGATTTTATCAACCAGCGGAAAAAAATTTGAGTGAACCACAATTAAAAATCAAGTTGATTCAGTTCAATATTTGAGAAAAATAAACTGGCCTGATTATCCATCACCATCAGCGTTTAGGATCCTGTTTTGACTCAGTTTGAATGCATGAAATGAAGAAAATCCAAATAAACGTCTCTGTGTCTCTGCAGTATCAGAGGATCCAGCCAAAAGACGACGAGGATGACACCAGTATGAGAGCGATACCCAGAGTTAATACTAACGATGTGAGTAATCTAAACTTTAAGCAGCTTCTTTGTATCAGTACTTTGACTTGAAAGCAGTACTTGTAACAGAGTACTCTGAATATGTCCACCCAAGACGATGAAACAGCCTGACCTCTCATCTCCCTTCATTGTCTTTAGCACCACTTGGAGATCTGCTGCCTGCACGCCAACATCCTGGACTATTACCTGACCAACATCCTGCACCACACCAACAACGACCACACCCACATGCACCGGCTAAAGACCAACCTCCACCGCATCAGCACCGACCTGCAGGCCCACGGCTGCGTAAGTGTTTCACTTGATGGATTACTTTAGCAGACAGTGCAGGAAGCAAACGCCTTCTATGTGTAACAAAATAGCAAGTTATAAGCAGGTGTTTTAACCGGGGTGGTATTTATTGGTTAGAAAGGAAATTGACACGTTAAACGAGACGTGCACAAACTCCACTGTAAAAAGGACAAAATCCCACATCATTGCATGCTTTTAAAGTTCTCCTCCTTCATGTGGAGGATGGAGCTACTACAAACTTTTTGCAGCCATGTGTGGTGGCGCTGTGGTTGATCCTAAAATCGATAACGACTTTCTGTGGTTTCGTGCACACATAAATAGAAGAGATGGGACTGATAACAGTTGCTAACTTTCTCGATGTACCTCTCTGCAGAATGTCACTCAGTACCACGACCACAAAAATGCAGTGGATTTTCGCACCAAGCTTGAGAAGGTAAGATTGAACTTTCTTTTAAAATGCCACTTTATTCTGAAGGTTTGTTTTTATAAAGAAGAAGCACAGAAGGAATAAAAAATAAATAAATCATGAAATCAGGAGGCGATTAACTTCGGAGGAGGGCTCAGTAATTAGAGTGGACTCGTCATGCTTTGACCTGCTTTCTGTAACGAGGTCAAGAAGTCCCTGGGTGGTTTCAAACTGCTCCAAACACTATCATGGTCATCTCAGATGCAAGAGGGGCAGCCAATCAGAAGAAAGCTGGCTAAAAGAGATGTGGGGAGGGAGATAAAACAGCTTGTTTCAGAAACAAAGGGCCGCTGTAAAATGAATCAGGGTTATTTGAATCCAATAAATCATGCAGAACTGCAAAAGAGACTAAACTGACAACGATTTTGACACTTTATCAATCTTTCAGGTTGTTTTCAGTGTTTTTAATCTGTAAATGACAGAAATTTGTCAGAATTCATGTTTTAAGGGACAATATTTTATGATCAGTTTTGAGGATTTACATTTTCATAAGTTAATTGGTAAATGGTAAATGGACTGATTCTTATATAGCGCTTTTCTACTCTCCCGGAGTACTCAAAGCGCTGCATACAACATGCCTCATTCACCCATTCACACCCACTCAAACAAGCACTTCTAAACGCAAGTGCAAACTATAACTACATTCACACACATTCATACTCCGATGAATGCATCGGAGGGCAATTTGGGGTTAGTATCTTGCCCAAGGACACTTGACATGCAGACTGGGGAAGCCTAGGATCGAACCACCAACCTTCCGATCAGTAGCTGATCTGCTCTACCACCTGAGCCACAGCCACCCCAATTCCAAACTGTTAGTTGGAAACAGTGAGTAATGTCATGATTTGTACAACTTGGTATTCACCAGATGGCAAGTAGATTAAAGATAGAAGATAATCCGCATGATCATAGAACAGGAATTTAACTGTCAGCTTGAACCTGATGAATCTGACAAAGAGCCCACATACAGATCTAAATACCTGAAAACTGCAGGGCTTCCCTTTGGCTTCTTTTTGGGACTATTTGTAACAGCGGACTGATACAGATTTGGTGCTCTGCTGCATATTTGGATGTCCTATAACTCACCCTGTGTTTGCTTCTGTTTGTTTCAGATGGAGAAGAAGAAAGGCATCACCAAAGCGATCGGCGAGCTTGACATCCTGTTCAGCTACCTGCAGGACTACTGCGTGGAGCCGAGGAACAGCACTGCCGCCTAACACCGCCATATTTATCACCAAGTTTTATACCAGGAGCTTTTATACTTCTATTTATTCATTTATTTAATTTGAGGACATATTTAACATTTTATAAATATACAGTTAAAATATTTATATTGATTGAAGTATGATTAGTCAATGGTCTGAGTTGATTTATTTATTGATGATCATAACATTTATTGACGATTTTTTTAATGCCGGCCGTAAAAGGACTCTGGCGTTGGACTCTCACGTTGCCATGTTATGGCTGATTGTTACAGTATTTAAATGCTGATGTTGTTGCTGTTGGCTGTAATGAACTGTATGTTATAAGATTTTGAAATAAACATTTTTAAGATTTTATCCCCTTATTTCATTTTTTAATCATATAATGCAATGGCTACATGATTTCTGTTCACCTTTACACGAGTTTTACACGTTTTGGGAAAAACCAAAAACATATTTGACAGAAAATAAAAAAAAAAAAACAACAAAAACTAGTCTCCTTGTAAGCTTCCAACCTGCCCAAAAATATGCCAATGAGAGTACCAAATGTAAAAGGAAAATAACAGGAAAGCAAAGTTGAGAAACCGACCGTCAGAATCAGAATACTTAATTGTTTTGTTAGGTGCTCTATTCAAGCTTCAGGTAAATATTCCAAAGGTTAACAGCAGTGATACAAACTGTCCAGGTGTCACAGAGAGGAGGTCTAAAGTTTGAGAGCCGCAGGTAGGAAAAATTTCCCGTGTTGGAATGAGTCTGCTGCTCGTCGCGCTCTTTTGAAGATAGAGCACGTCACGGAGGCTCCGCGAGGGACTTTCCAATGTTGTCCGTAGCGTGGACAACATCGCTGTCACGTAGTGCCACACCCATTTATTTTAAAAATACACAGAATCAACAAATGCTAAAATAAAATAAAATAAAATAAATAAAAACAGTACCAGAAAGATATTAATAAATAAGTCGAATTAACCACCTCTCCCCCTCCCCCCAAAATAAACAAGCATAAAGAGTCATAAAAACAAAAAAATCATATGGCACGCATTAGCACATTGGTTTATTGAGTTTATGGGTCACCCCAGATGTTGACAGTCACTGAAATGAAAATGAAATTAAACAAAATAAAAGCTAATAAAATGTTAAAAACCTACATCACCTCTGTGTGTCTATTAGCTTTCATGGTATAGGCATCTTAAAATGCGTCACACTGATCTGAATCTTTGCTACAGCCAATCAAATCTGACCCAGACTGAATCAACGCCATTTGAACAGAATTACGCAACTCTCTTGGCACGTATTTGGCCTCTTAAGTGTTGAGAGGTTACGGGTAACAGTCATAGGCAGGGTGAGCAGTGGTTAAAGCTTACTGTAGCATTGGCGCTTGGAAAATAGGACAGTGGAGAATTCTGACGTGTTCTGGTGCATCGAAGCGCTGCCAACATGCAACACCGCGACCTAAGCGAACAATAAGAGTGGGTGTTTGTGACTTGACTCATACGCTGTGTGAATGTACAAAGCCCTTTAACATCACAATGTTGACATTAAATCAAAGACTGGTGTGTTGTCCGGTGAAATACATTTAGATATTTGTGTACTTTCTCCACCACTGGTAAAGCAGCAACACCTGAGCAGACTCAGGCCTGCTGGCAAAAAGATTTGGGCCTTAAAATGGGTGAAAATTGACAATTTCTAAATAAAATCCTAAAAACAAACAAACACATGAGCAGAAAAAAGCCTACAACACAAAACTACCAAAGAACAATTCAAGAAAAACAGCAACCAACTGATAAACAAAACCCCAGCAGTAACAATGTAAGTATATACTGCTAAACACCAAACAAAGAGCTAAAGAGCTGCAGACGATGAATAAACAACAATGCTGAAACACAAAAAACCCCAAACCACCTAAATGACCAAAAAAAGAGGGACAAAACTAATACACAGAGCTAATTATACACCCAAAACTTAAAAAACAAACAAACAAACAAAAAAGATGAAGTGAAAGAATAAGAAAGCGCTGAAAACCAACGACCTTTACTCTACAACCAATAGAAATGACATAAATCTTACCCCCAAAAACAAATAAACAGTGCTAAACTACTACACAACAGGTAAGAGTGCTAAAGAACTACACAAAAAACAATACACAGTGCCAAAAACTGCAGAGAATAAAAAAACAATGCCACAAAAAAAATTAAACCACAGAAAAAAAATCCAAAACAACCAGTGACGAGTAACGAGAACAATCCTGAAAAATTCCCCAAAACTGACATTAGGGCTGGAAAAAAAAAGCCCTGTGGTTGGATCTTATTTCAAAGCTCTTTACGACACACTGCATGCTGCAGGTCTACTAATTTGACATACTTTACATGAAATCAAAATTTCGTCTCATAACTGACTTTTTTTTATGAGATTAGATTAAATATAAAATGATGGCCTCTTATTCTCAGGGTGACACAGCCACTTTAACTGGTGCAACATGTGCAGAGACCGCACACAGACCTTGCAGACCTACTAACCTACTATCAGAGCTGCAGGCTTAGTTTCAGCTCTCTGCTAATTTGTGTATGCAGATACTTGGTATGAGGTGTGTGTGCGTGTGTGTGTGTGTATGTGTGTGCGCGCATGTGTGTGTGTCGGGGGGTTGGGGAGGGGGGGTCATTGTGTTGATCTGAAAAACGAATCTGCAGATATAACTTGATTGAAGGTTCTCCAGCTCGTGGATTTGCTGTTACTCTCAGTTTCATGTCATTTCTTTTTGAAGCCGTAAAAAGGCATCTCGGTCTGATAAAGATAAACATCTTATAATCTTTAACTTTCTGCAGTGCTGTCTGACATGTGGATGCAGGTGCTGCAGTTTTTTTGTTTTTTTTTTACATGAAAACCAGCCTTAAATCAATGCCCGTAGATCCTTTAACATCACTTATTAGGCTGCATCTCAAAACAAATATCTTTACCTTTGAAAGTGTCCTTAGTGTAAGTTCCTAAAATTAAAATAACCTATTAATCACCCCTATTAAAGGAGCACCTTGAGCTTTATTAGAAATGAGGACTGTTCTCACTTCACACTGGAGAGCTATAGCTGATCCTCACAAAGGTAGAAACACTCTTCCCGGTTATTTACCTCTCAGTGAGGGGGAGGGGTCAGCATTGCTCTACCTGTGTGATGTCATCACAGGGGATTTCCTACACATGTCACCAGGTAATGCAGGAAACTTAGCAAACTTTCCCCCCAATGTGTGTGAGAACTGAATTTAGCCGTTGAAATAGACGCTGAAAGAAAGCCATGGATTTCAAACAATGATGACTCGGTGCGCTGTGGTTATTTATATAACCTCAAGGTAAATGTGCACATAGTGTCTCAATGACCAGTAATAAAAGGGCGTGATGACTTGAGGTGCTATATAAATAAAACTGAATTTAACCGTTTGCTCTGCTGCCACATTCATCTACATCTACACTGCTGCTTTGTTGATGTGTCTGGCTTTAATGCAGATAAGACTTTCATTTTCACTCAGACCCATGTATAAATGTGTCTCAGTCAGATCGTAAATCAGATAAGAACCTGTTTCACCTTCATATGCAAAGCAAGCTCAGTCCACAAGGAGGCATTAATGGAGCTGATGTTACAAAAGTACAAAGGCCAGAAGAACAACTTCTGATCCATAATTGCAACAGTAACAGTTTAGCTTCAACCATTCGGTCTGGGATTACGTGATAAAACAGAAAAGTTTAAATCCACAGAAGAGTCATCACTCCAAAATATTTCTAATTGGGTTAAATACAACAACCAGAAACAAAGTCTGAAAGCAGAATACAGCCAGGCCTCACTCAAGTCTGATATCAGTCTAAAACCTCTTTAAAGCCAAAGGTAAAACACTTTAAAACCAGTCAAGAATAACGTGAAACTAGAAAAAAAGGCAATCTAAACCAATGTAAGAAGGACAAAATTAAGTATATTGAAAAAAAAAATCACGTCAGAAAAGTGTCTAAAACATCACAATACCCGAAAGACCAATCTGAAACTCAGTCCAAAAGCAGTTTAAAACTACTCTAAAACCAACAACTAAGCAAATGTTTAAACCAGTCTAAAGTTAGTCCAAACAGATTTACAAAGGATAAATTTGAAACAATGTCCAAAAATGACCCTACATCAGCCGATACTGCATCTAAAATTCAGCTGAAAAGCAAGTCAGCTCAGTCCAAAATTATTCAAAACCAAATCTAAAATGATCCAAAGCCAAACCAAAATGAATTTCAAACCGGTGTCAAACCCCTTCAAACCAATCTGCGAAAAATCACTTCAAACCAAGGTCCAAAGAACCAAATCATCTAAAATCAGTTTATACAACTCAAAAACGAGTCAAAGCACAAAGCAAGTACCAGTCATCAAGTATATATCGGGTGAAATAAACCATAGATGTCCATAAATTATGTGTAATAATGAGAACTGACACAAGGAAAAGCCTTGGTAGCTGATCAGTCCTCCTGGACCTCCGCTCCTGGCCACCATGCGGCTCACAATGCACCTGACCCCTACGGTGCCTCCTGCGGGTGGTGGGCCTGCAGGAAGATGGGCCCACGTCCCTTTTTTGGGCTGTGCCTGGCTGGCTCCCAAGGACTAAGGCCTGGCCACCACATGCTCGCCCTCGGGCACCCTCCCCGGGCCTGGCTCCAGGGCGGGGCCCCGGTAACCCTATCTGGGGCAGGGTGAACTGTTCCCTCGATGGTCTTGTCATAGGGGTCTTCTGAATTGCTCTTTGTCTGGTCCCTCACCCAGGACCAATTTTCCATGGGAGACCCTACCTGTTGGCAAAAAAGCCCCCAGAAGACATAGCCCCTGGGATCCCTGGGACACACAAACCCCTCCACCACGATAATGTAGCGATTCACGGAGGGGGGCAGGGAGCCAGCAATAAGTCGGACTCATTCCTGGTGGGTGATGTGCTCCACCAGGGCTGTCCTTTGTCACCGATTCTGTTCACAATTTTTATGGACAGAATTTCTAGGCGTAGTCAAGTGGCGGTAGGCTTTCACTTGGGTGGTCTCAGAATCTCATCTCTGCTTTTCGCGGATGATGTGGTTCTGTTGGCTTCATCAGGTGGTGGCCTCCAGCTCGCCTTGGAACGGTTCACAGCTGAGTATGAAGTCGTGGGAATGAGAATCAGCACCTCCAAGTCTGAGGCCATGATCCCTAGCCGGAAAAAGGTGGAGTGCCCACTCTGGGTCAGGGATGAGTTCTTGATCCAAGTGGAGGAGTTCAAGTATCTCGGGGTCTTGTTCACGAGTGACGGGAGGGGGAGATCAACAGACGGATTGGTGCTGCGGCGGAAGCGATGCGGACACTGTACCGGTCTGTTGTGGTGAAGAGAGAGCTGAGTATAAAAGCGAAGCTCTCAATTTACTGGTCGATCTACGTCTCTACCCTGACCTATGGTCACAAGCTGTGGGTAGTGACCGAAAGAAAGAGATTACGGATACAAGCGGCATTCCTTCAAAGGGTGGCTGGCCTCTCCTTTAGAGATAGGATCAGAAGTTCGGCCATCTGGGAGGGGCTCAGAGTAGTGCCGCTGATCCTTCTCATCGAAAGGAGCCAGTTGAGGTGGTTCGGGCATCTGACAAGGATGCCTCCTGGGTGAGGAGTTCCAGGCATGTCCCACCAGGAGGAGGCCCCGGGGCAGACCCAGGACACGCTGGAGAGATTATATCTCTCAACTGGCTGGGAACGCCTTGGTATTCCCCTGGACAAGCTGCAGGAGATGGCCGGGGAGAAGGAGGACTGGGCTTCTCTGCTTGGGCTGCTGCCCCTGCGACCCAGCCCCAGATAAGTGGAAGAAGATGGATAGATGGATGGACACAAGGAAAAGTATTGAACACATGAAGAAAGGGAGGTGGAAAAAGGCATGGAAAGTCATGGCACCAGGTGAAATCTATCAGTTATTAGAAATCAATCCTGACACTTTGTGCAAATTAATGTCAGCTGGTTCTGTCCCAACTGATGGCTTAAAAAAGTGTCTAATTACTGAGGTGTCACACAAATGGAAATGCAGCATTATTAAAGTTTCTTTCTGGGCAGAGTGCATAAACTGAACATTGATTGCAAAATGATCGGCAAAAAACAACAAACAAACAAACAGAGGGAGCAGAATGGAAAGTAATCGCTGAATTCAGCGATATCTATCTATCTATCTATCTATCTATCTATCTATCTATCTATCTATCTATCTATGTGTGTACAATATGTCCTTTACGTATTGTTGTGATTTACATCATTGCTGTGCTTGAGAGACAAGCTTCTACCGGAACCAAATTCCTCGTATATGTTTTCGCATATACTTGCCCAATAAACGCAATTCTGATTCTGAGTATGGAGGATGTTCAGTACAAAAAGAAGATAGAGATTAGGATAGGATTCAACTTTATTGTCATTACACATGTATAAATACAGGGCAACAAAATACAGTTTGCATCTAATCAGAAGTGCAAGAGTAGTAGTAGTTCTACTCCTGCACCATCGAGAGCGTTGAGGGCATTGCACAGCAATAAGCATTTCACCACATGTCATACTGTGTATGGTTGTGTGTACCAAATAAAATTTGAATTTGAATTTAGTAAGTGCAATAAGAGCAGATTATATACAGATAAGTTAAGCAAATATACAGATGTAGAGAACATATATACAGATGTACTACGGGCAAATGTACTGATATATACAGATAAGGGTACTATAAAGGGTGGAATAGTTATGAACAGATTATGTACAGAGAGACCAAATATACAGATGAACTACAGACAAATGTACAGATGCACTGTGAACAAATATACAGATTTGCTAAATATATACAGAAGTGCTATATATATATATGCTAATGTACCGGTGTGAGGTAAACAGATCACTAAACTTGCAGCATCTTCTTTAGCCATCCTATGAGTATATCTACAGCAATGGGAGCGTAGTGCTCTGAGCAGATTATAATAGTGAACAGTATGCACTATACCAGAGACTATACTATGTCAGTGTCCTAAACTTTAGCAGTAACCAATATGAGTATATGGTGGATGTTGAAAATGAATGACAGTCATGATCATGGTCATTGGGAGGAATAAGGGGTGTGGATGGAAAGGTTCAGCGGAGGACTGAGTTCAGTAGGGTGACAGCTGTGGGGAAGAAACCTGCTGGTTTTAGTCTGTAAAGGTCCTGTAGCGTCTTTCGGAGGGGAGGAGCTAGTAGAGTTTATTGGCAGGATGAGAGGAGTACCTGAGAATGATGCATGTTCAGAGTAGACATCTCTTCTTGTGGACATCCTCAATGGCAGGAAGTGGTGTCCCTGTGATGTGTTGGGCGGTTTTCACCACCTGCTGCAGTGCCTTGCGGTCAGCAACAGAGCAGTTCCCATACCTTACTGTTACGCAGTTGGTCAGGATGCTTTCTATCGCACAACCGTAGAAGTTACCCAGAATGTTAGTAGACAGGTGGTTCTTCTTTAGTGTCCTCAAGAAAAAGAGGCACTGATGGGCCTTATTGACCAGGCTGGAGGTGTTAATTGACCAGGACAGATTCTCAGAGATGTGGGTCCCCAAGAACTTGAAGCTGGAGACCCGTTCAACAGCTTTGCCATTTATGTAAATGGTTACATGGGTGTCTCTCGTCTCTCTCCTCTTTTGTTTTGCTGGTGCTCAGGAGCAGGTTATTGTCAGCGCACCACATAGCTAGTTGCTTTACTTCTTCCCTGTAGCCAGACTCATCGTTGTCACTGATGATACCAATCACCGTGGTTTCATCTGCAAACTTGATGATGGAGTTGGATCTATACCTAGGTCTGCAGTCATAGAGGAACAGGCTCAGCACACAGCTCTGTGGAGTGCCAGTGTTGAGTGTGATGGTGGTAGAGTAGTTATGGCCTGACCTAAAATGCTGGGGTCTGTTGGTCAGAAAGTCACAGCCAACCTCTCTCGCGCCATCT
Source organism: Pelmatolapia mariae (assembly GCF_036321145.2). Lineage (NCBI taxonomy): Eukaryota > Metazoa > Chordata > Actinopteri > Cichliformes > Cichlidae > Pelmatolapia > Pelmatolapia mariae. The sequence continues at coordinate 20,263,953 of NC_086242.1, read as the reverse complement.
AAAAAGCAAAGAGTGCACATGCACAAAAGATACAGTTTATGGCAGGGCATTCAGGCCGTCACACAGTACAAGCCTGCACCAAGCAGCTGTAATGTAGATACCACACTTCCTCATGAACTGAACAAGTTCTACACACTGTTTGATGCACTGAACAACACTCAAGCAAAGAAAGCCACGCCCCCCACCACCGACCAGACCATCTCACTGCCTGCAGCCGACGTGAGGAGATCTCTCACCAAGGTCAACCCATGGAAAGCTGCTGGACCAGACAACATCCCAGGTCGTGTGCTGAGAGACTGCGCTGATCAGCTGGCCAATGTCTTCATAGACATTTTCAACTCATCGCTGAGCCAGATGATCGTCCCAGCATGCTTCAAGTCCACCACCATCATCCCGGTGCCAAAGCAATTCTCAGTATCCTGTCTGAATGACTACCGTCCCATCGCCCTGACCCCTATCATCATGAAGTGCTTCAAGAGACTTGTCATGGCACATGTGGAAAGCAACCTCCCCTGCACACTGGATCTGCTGCAGTTTGCATACTGGCTGAACTGGTCGACTGAGGATGCCATTTCCACTACACCTCACCTCTCCCTCTCCAACCTGGACAAGAAAGACACCGATGTCAGAATGCTGTTCATAGACTTTAGCTCAGCATTCAACACCATTATCCCCCCAAAACTGTTTGACAAACTCAGCAAGTTGGGACTGAGCACCTCTCTCTGCAACTGGATACTAGATTTCCTGTCAGAGAGCCCTCAGTCCGTCCGAATAGACAACATCTCCAGCACCATCAGGCTCAGCACAGGAGCTCCTCAGGGCTGTGTCAGCCTATGGTTGTTCAGTCTCCTGACACACGACTGCCCTACACAGTTCTAACCACATCATCAAGTTCACTGACGACACAATCGTGGTTGGACTCATCAGCAGCAACGAGGAGTTGGCGTACAGAGGTGAGGTTCAGAAGCTGGTGTTCTGGTGCAGCGAAACCTGTCACTGAATGTGGACAAAACCAAGGAGATGATCGTCGACTTCAGGAAGACTTGCTCCACCCACACACCACTCAGCATCCACGGTTCCACAGTAGAGACTGTTAACAGCACCAAGTTCCTGGGAGTTCACATTTCAGATGACCTCACCTGGACCACCAACACCACCTCTATCACCAAAAAGGCCCAGCAGTGCCTCCACTTCCTGAGACGCCTGAAGCGGGCCAACCTTCCTCCTCCCACCCTCACCATGTTCTGCAGGGGCACCATAGAGAGCATTCTGACCAGCTGCATCCCCGTGTGGTTTGGAAACTGCAAAGTCGGCAACCTCAGCCAGCTACATCGGATCGTCAAAGCAGCTGCCAAGATCATCGGAACATCTCTCCCTCTGCTACAGGACATCTTTCACAAGCGCTGCATCAGTAAGGCCTCTTGCATCGTGCTTGACCCCTCACACCCCTCACATGGACTTTTCTCCCTCCTCCCATCTGACAGCTTTTTCCCCACAAGCCATCAGACTCCTGAACTCACTACCAGCTCCTCCACTCCCCCCCACCACACACCCCCACAGAAACCATTAACTGACTCTATTGCACTCCACATACCACTGCCTTTGTAAATACAGATGCTGCTCTATGGACAGTCCTAATCTCAGGAATCCTGCTCATGTTGGTGATCAAGATGCAGCGACACAGAGTCTCCATTTCAATGTGGGTCGAAAGTGCGGACTTCAAACTATATACCAGTTTTAAAATTGTCTCGATAGGCCACATAAAACCAGAGTTATGATAAAAAATACACGTGACGTTTTATTTCTGAACAAAACAGTGGTGTTTACAGCGGGAAGAAATGGTAAAAACGAGTTTTCTACTGGCAACATGTGGCATTTTGTTGTTTAGGAAGAGGCGGAAGTTTTAGGAGTGATGCCAGCGAGAGAAAGCGGGCGAGCGAAATAAAGAGAGCGCGCGAGTTTTTACATGAGAGACATTAGTGATGTTTTAGTGTGTTTGGAGGCTATAGTTAGTGTGTAGTGTAGTCATTGTTTTGTTTTGTGTGTCAGTTATACTGATGAATGTCACATTTGCTCCAAAAAAGCCACCAAAGGCAGATTCCAGTGTAAACGCTGTCCCCACATGGAAAACAGGACTGATACACCTCCTGTTGTCAGACCTGCAGGGTTTAGGCCTGTGATGTTCTCCTCTGTCTTACAGTGGACAGAAATTATTTTTTGGAGTTGCATATATAATTTGTGTGCCTTCTTATTTGATGCAGCACACCTGATTGTTCTGTAAATAGTTTTACATGGTTATATAAAAAAACGCCTGAGGCCTTGGCTGCATTTTTAGGTAAATAGTACCATATAACTTTGTTGTTTGCAAAACTTGTGCATAATTTTTAGAAATGTACAATTTCTATTTGCATTTCAAGTTATGAAAATGATTCATTAAACATGTTTGTGGTTTTTACAATGAAAAATAAAACTTTTTTCTACTCGAATTTTAAATTTTTTGTCTGAATTTAGATCAATTGTGCTAATATAGTATGTCAAAATGAAAAAAATCAAAAACGGCCAGTTATACCCTGGACCCCAGAGGGTTAAACCAATTCAAGGCCACTTTAAATATCAATTGAAGACTGTTATTAACCCTTTTTACCTCAAAGTGTATTCCCCTTACCTTAGTCTTAAAGTGTGTATATTTACTTCTTACTCTTCCTATATTTATTGTTGTTCTTTTGCACTGAATAGAACTGGAGCCTCATTGTCTCGTCTCTCTATATACTGTACTGTATATAGCAGAAATGAGAATAAAGTTTACTTTGACTTTGACTTGTGAGTAAAGTGAGTAAAGCGAATCTGGTGGTGTTCATCTGCCATAATGTTAATGCTTCTTCACAGCTCAAAAAGAAAAGCGACAAAATAAAACCATTGTAACAGCGGCTGGAAGATTTCAAGAGCTCAGAGATGCTAAAGCTGATGAGATCCATACAGCTGCTAACAGCAGGTAAAGTCAGGGAAAATAGAAATATTGAGGATTAACCCTATAATCATGGTACTGACCATACTGCTCATAGTCTCATTGCTGATGGTCAAGAATTCAAAAAAGATGTTCATGAATTAGAAATACTTCAACACATTATATTCATTCAAGACAATTGGCTGCATCCTCAGCTAGATTTTATTATTCCAGGATTTGATTCCATGAGCTGTGACAGAGAAAACTATCGAAGTGGTGGAGGATGTGTTAAAAATGAGTTATCTTACTGAGGTTCCATCACCCCAGGATGTCAAATGTGTTATCTTAGAAATGTGTGATACAAATAAAGAAGAAAATATGAAGTTGGTTAATTTATGAAGCTTATGCGTAAGTTCAATAAGGAAGGTCTGTGGCCTCAGATCTGTCTGCTCCCAGGTGCTGCTGGCTAAATCTAAGCTTTATCACTCCCACTTTCCCACGCTGTCAAGCTGTTTGTGTTATCACTGGTCTAGTCGAATCATCCTCTCCCAGCCTTCTCCAGGCCAATCAGCATTTATGCCGCGTACTTTAATGGTCACTGTGCACCTGTCATTCTCCTTTGCAGACACCCTTCTCCACCTCCCCCTCTCCTTCTCCACCTCTCTTCACTCAATAATTCCATTCAAGTCACCTTGATCTCCACCACCACCATCTAGGCTCCGGGGTTTCCTTCTCTAATCCCTTTCAAAGCTCGAGTTCTGTTCTGCCGAGACGGGACATTGGAGTCTAACCACCAAACACTTCTATCTATATTCTGTTTATCAATAAATCATGTTCATTCTTTCTAATTCTCTCTCCTTACTGAACTATAATCTGTGCAAAAATAAATCTTGATATGGTAAAAAAAAAATTGGCCGGAACAGTAAATAAAAAAAGAAAATTTTAATAGTCACAACAGCTTATGGGGAAGCTGTCACACAGACAGTAATGGTGATGTAGTAGAAGAGCTGATTGATGACAGATCACTGTATGCCTTAACAGGGCTCTAGACTAACTTTTTGCCATGGGCGCACCGGTACGCCTAACTTTAAAAAGTTAGACTTAGAGACTTAGAGCTTTTTATTGTCATTGTGCAGTTTCTTGCACAGCGAAATTGGGTAGCTGGACCACAAAGGTGCTAAAGTAAGAAGAAGAGAAACCAATATACAACGAAGGCGGAAAATAAATAAATAGATAAATAATTAAATAAATAGAATAAAATACAAAGCAGTGTATATGTATACATATGTGAGTGGAACTATATACATGGTGTATGTGTAGGAAACATTGAAACAGACTGGGACCAAAATAATTGCACTTGAGCCAAAAATATTGCACAGAACATGGAAAGACTGAGATATTGCACATAGATGATCAACAGCAGTGTCAGGGTGGATGTGTTGGGGAAGTCTTTACACACTCTTAGTTTGCATTAATAGTTCTGACAGCCCACGGGAAGAAGCTGTTCTTTAGTCTGTTGGTTTTGCACCTGATGGATCTGAGCCTTTTTCCAAAGGGCAGGATGTTGAAGCGGTGGTGGTTAGGATGGAGGTGGTCCTTTATAATTGCCCTGGCTCTGGAGAGACATCTTGAGCTGGCAATTAAGTCCAGGGAGGGGAGTGGACAGCCGATCACCTTCTCTGCAGTTCTGATGACCCTCTGTAGTCTCTTCTTGTCAGCTGTTGTGCAACCAGCGTACCACACAGGGATGGCGTGCACCAGCACACTCTCGATGGTGGCACGGTAGAAGGACACTAGGAGTTCAGTCTGCAGCCTGTTCCATCTCAAAACCCTCAAGAAATGGAGGCGCTGCTGGGCTTTCTTTACTAGGGCTGATGTGTTTGTGGACCAAGATAGGTCCTCGGATATGTGGGTGCCGAGGAACTTAAAGGAGGACACCCTCTCCACATAGTCACCTTTTATGGAGAGGGGAGGGGGGTCAGTTCTTGTTTTGCGGAAGTCCATGACCACTTCCTTGGTTTTCTTGGTGTTTAGGGTGAGGATATTGTAGTTACACCATTCTGACAGTCGCTGGACCTCATCCCTGTAGGCGGTGTCATCATCGTTGGTGATGAGCCCCATCAGAGTGGTGTAGTCTGCAAATTTGATGATGATGTTGCAGGGGTGCGTAGGGGTGCAGTCACTGGTGTAGATGGTGTATAATAGTGGACTCAGCACACATCCCTGTGGTGAGCCAGTGCTGAATGACAGGGTGGATGATCGCTGGTTCCCAACCTTGACTGATTGTGAACGGTCTGTGAGGAAGTTTTTGATCCATGCACATGTGGAGGGGGGGAAGTCCAAGTTTACCAGCTTGTCTATAAGAATGTCTGGGATGATAGTATTGAAGGCCGAGCTGAAATCAACGAAGAGCATCCTTACTGATGTCCCAGGATTCTCCAGGTGATGCAGAGCAGAGTGGAGAGCAGTGGAAATTGCATCCTCTGTGGACCTATTTGCCTTGTAGGCAAACTGGTGGGGGTCAAAGCTGGGTGGGAGGCAGTCCTTTATGTGTTTTAGGACCAGCTTCTCAAAGCACTTTGCAACCACTGGAGTCAGTGCGATGGGTCTGTAGTCACTGAGGCTACTGATGGTGGTGGACTTGGGGACTGGGACTATTGTTGATGATTTCAGGCAGTGAGGGACAGTGGCATGTGTCAGGGAGAGGTTGAATAGTCTGGTGAACACAGGAGCCAGCTGGTCGGCACAGGCTTTGAGCACTCTACCAGGTATTCCGTCTGGGCCAGCAGCTTTCCTCTGATTCACTGCTCTGAACACATTGCGGACCTGATGTTGTTGGAGGCTAAATGTGTGGGGGCTGTGCTCAGAGGACGCTGTGGGCAGGGTGGTGTGCATGGAGGGGGTGACTGCAGTTTTCTCGAAGCAGGCAAAAAAGTGGTTAAGTTCCTCCGCTAACGAGATGTCCATGTTATCTATATTTGTCCCATTGGCTTTGTAATTGGTGATGTGTTTCAGGCCCTCCCATACTTTCCTGGGGTTGTTATCAGAGAGGTGATCTGATAGCTTGTTTGAATAGTCCAGTTTTACTGCTCTGATGCCTTTTTTAAGGTCTGCTCTTGCTCTGCTGTACATGTTCTGGTCCCCAGATTTGTATGCAGAGTTGCGTGCCTTTAACAGTGCCTGAACCTTGCTTGTCATCCAGGGTTTACGGTTGGGGTAGACCCGGACCCGCTTTTCGGTGGTGACAGTGTCCATGCAGTGTTTGATGTAACCCAGCACTGCGGTTGTGTGAGTCTCTAGGTCATCCTGTTCAAAGACACTCCACTCTGTGAGAGCAAAACAGTCCTGCAATTGAGCGAGAGCTTCCTCAGAAATGGTGTTAATGGTTCTGATGGTGCGCTTTGTCCTTTTCCTGAGTCGTGTGTATGCCGGGACAAGGAGTAGAGAGAGGTGGTCAGACATGCTCAGGTGGGGGAGGGGAACAGATCTGTAGGCTTGCTTAATATTTGAGTAAACATGATCCAAGGTGTTATTTCCTCTCGTAGGGCATTTCACATGTTGTACAAATTTAGGCAGCACAGTTCTTAAGCATGCTCTGTTGAAATCCCCTGCAATGATGTGTACTCCCTCTGGGTATGTCCGTTGCTGTTCGGAGATCATGTCGTGCAGGTATGCAAGGGCTGAGCTAGCATTAGCGTCTGGTGGTATGTAGACTGCTGTTATTAGCACAGCAGGCAGTTCTCTGGGCAAGTAGAAAGGTCTGCACATGACAGACATTGCCTCTATGTCCGGGGAGCAGACTGTGGTGATGATCTTAGTGTTTGTGCACCAGTTGTTATGTGTGTAAATGCACAAACCTCCTCCTCTGCTTTTCCCCGCTGTAGCCTTTCTGTCGCTGCGGTGCATTGTGCGGCCCGCTAGCTGCACGGAGGCGTCGGGAATTCCCTCTCGTAGCCATGTCTCCGTGACGACCAGGACACAGCAGTCGTGGACGATTGGCTGTGCGGCGAGAAGTAGGTTCAGTTCGTCTATTTTGTTGACGACCGACCGTGCGTTGGTTAGAAAGATGCTCGGGAGCGGTGGTTTGAAAGGCTGCCTCGTTAGCCTGGCTAGCAGGCCCGACCGGCATCCCCGCTTTTGTTTGCGTTCCTTCCGCCGCCTGCGTTTCTTGGCAGAGCCGATAACAATCCACGGAGCACCCGATGTTCTCGCTATCTCCGGGGGGATGTTGTGCACCCTCTGATAATCACTGGTAATGGGGATCTGGCTGTTATATCTGATCTTGCATAATTCCAGATGGTTGTAGGAAAATTTGGCTTCACAATAAGGAAAACAAAAGAAGAAGAAAAAGAGTAGAAACGAAAAAGAAAGGCACCTAAGTGGAGAGCATAGAGCCGCTGCGTCTGTGCGCGTTGCCATCTAGGCGTACCGGCTCAAAAGTTAGGCGTGCACAAATTTTTCAACCGTATCGCTTAACACCGCAGTTTTACATGTGCACTTTTTTGGGGGGGAAACTGCAGTCCATACAGACAATATTCATTTCTAAATTATTAACTGATAATCTTGTGCTTAAAGTGCTTTGTCAATATTGTAGAAAATGTTAAACTTAATCATCATCTTGGCCTCCTCTGACGACCTGTTTGCTGTTGCATGCTGCTGAAAGGCAGTGGGGAGAGGGGACACTTGGGCAGTGCATTTATTGCAGCATATAATGTGTTTTCTGGATACACTGCTGCTTTTTCAGCATTCAAAGATTGATGACACCGTGTCAGAGCACTGGCTATGAATTTCAGAAGGATCAGGCCTTAACTTAACAGAAAAGTTATCAATAGTTCTTTTCTTATTACAGCTACATCCACTTCTCTCAGGCCTAGGCTGCTCACTAGGGCTGGGTATCATCACTGATTTCTATAATCCATTCGATTCCGGTTCTCAAAGTCCTGATTGGATTCAATTTAGCCTCAGACAGTCAGAAATATTATAATTCTGATCATTTATCAGTACTGATACATGTGAGACTTCATAAGAATTGTGAACATCACAGCAGATGCCTTTGTGTGAAAGTAACTGAGAATAAAACAGAAAAACATGAAGGAGATTTTTCTGGCCTGGCTTTTTATAGCAGATAACCTTAAAAATATTCTGCAATGTTCTGCATAATTTTAAAAAGTTTAAATTTCTTCAGTATTGAACAGCAGAAAAAATAGGCTTTCTTGTCCGAGGTCATTTAAGTGAAAAAAAGAAAAGAAAAAGACAGCGGCCGACAGCGCTGTAAACAACGGTAGACTGGTGGGTAATAAGTGAATGAATAATGCAGAAAACAGAGATTTGAGACGGGAAACTGTTCTTGAAGTACAGAGAGAGAGAGAGAGAGCTGTGCATGCAGTGTGATTTTAATAGTCGTGGAAGCAAAACAGTAAATGTGAAGCGCAGTTTGCTGCTTCTTTTGCTGCTGGCTCGGTGAATTTTGGTTGGAGAGACAAAACCTGCAGCTCAGAATCGAGCGCAAAAAGACGTAAACACAGCGCGGACCCGACGCATCAGAATCGCTGAGCTCTGACGGCGTGTCCGTGTTCGGGCAGTCGGGTGAGAAAGCCGAGAAAGAGAAAGCTGATTCTGATGCGTCGGGTCCGCTCTGTGTTTACGTCTTTGTGTGGAGTCCGTGTACCTGCTCTCATTTACTGTTTGGTGGTTGTTGAAATAGTTTTGTGAGCTTTAATCTGAGAATCTGGCGTTTCTGGCAAAACACAGTTATATTTAAAAGTCAATTCAGGATTTAATGAATCGATATCGCTTTATTCAAGCTACTCACCTCCCTCTTCCACCTGCACTTTCAACTGGACCACGGCCAATCAAAGAGGTCCCGCCCCTTACTATCTCTGATTGGTTTAGTCCACGATAGGGGCTGTGTGTCTGTTGTTGACCACAGGGAAGGTTGCAGATTTTTTTTTTTGTTACCCGAACAGTTTTTTAGTCGCACCACTGAAAAATTTGGTCGCACTCTAGAGCCCTGCTTAATAATGGTGAAGGAACAAGATGTTTAGATCTTCCTCTAGTATCTAGCAGTTCATTATTTCTTCAGAATGGTAAGTTAGGAGGGTTTCCACCAAAGGAAGTGATCATTTCCTCATAATCACTAACGTTAACATTAATATGTTTTAAGAAGAAGGAAGTTCATTCATTCATCGTGCTTTGAAAAGGGGGGCTAGGAGAAATCTAGAAGACTTCAGAAGACTTTGTATGCAAACAGCACATTTGGTGAAAATATAGATTACAGGACATATCCTGCTGCAGCACTTAGTATACCAAAAGGAACTACATAATGACATGTTTTCAAATCTAGAGGTATACATTAATTCTTCATTATATGCAGAAGTTGCTGCAATTTGAATGAGGGGAAGGAATGTTCAACACATAGTCAAACATTTGCAAAAAGCAATAGAAAAAGTGGAGGAGTGGCCACATGACTGGGGATTTAATTCCTGTTATATAATTATCACAGAAAAGCACAAAATCGATGCTCTAAAATTACAACTATATGCTCAACCAATGGTTAAAGTGACTTAATGTAAATATGTTGGTCAGTGGTTAGCAGTGATGGGAATAACTGCGTTAAAAGTAACGGTATTACTTTTTTCAGTAATTAGTAATCTAACTAATTATTATTTCTATTGTTACAATTCACTTACCGTTACTACCAAGAAAATGCGATGCGGACGCATTACTATTTTTCAACACACAGAAAGTTGAAGGTGTCTTCAGCTTACCGGGAGCTGGGGGGCAAACCAATCGCATGAGTGCTGCTGATTGGCTGTCTCCAGGTTGGAAACAGGAGGAGTGATACGCATTGTTTTCTCTCCGTTTTGGCCTCCCGTCCACACTAAGACGGCGTTTTCGCTCATGAAAAACGCAGCGTTTTGAAAACGGTCTCCAAAGCGGATACATTTGAAAACGGTGCTTTCGCGTTTGAAGACTTTTTGAAAACGATGACACATTTTAGTCATGTGATGCAGTCAAGTGACCAATTAAACTAAGATAGCAGAGGGCATTATACAGCAGTTGTTTTGTTTGCTCTCAATTTTAAAGATTAATTAAAGATTAAAATGAATCAATTAAAGATTAATATCAGTCTGTATGCTCCAGATAGCATTTCTTCAAATTCTTTAATTCTCATTCGCTTTTGCAACTTTGTACTTATGTGTTACTCGCAGCAACATCTCCACCTCATTGTTAGTCCATTTAAAAAACTCGGTGCTTTTCCTCGATATTTTGCCGCGACGTTTCAAAGAGACGGAAAGTAAATAAGCAGCAGACAGAAATGTGGCAGGTCGAATCTTCTTGCGTTTCACGCATGCACAGTACTGGAACGTAAGAGTTTTTGGCCGTTGCAATGTGGATGCACAACTCTGTGAAAACGACTAAAAATGGTAGTGTGGACGTGGATTCAAATCTATCCGGGCTAGTGTGGACGTAGCCTATGAGGCCTGTGATGTTCTCCTTTATCTTATAGTGGACAGAAATTATTTTTTGGAGTGGTACAAATAATTTCTGTGGCATCTTATTTGATGCAGACATCTGATTGTTCTGTAAATAGATTGAAATGGTTATATAAAAAAATAGCCTTGGTTGCATTTTTAGGTAAATAGCTACAAATAATTTGTTGTTTGCTAAACTTGTGCATAGGTTTTTAAAATGTACAATTTATAATTGCATTTCAAAAATGATTTTGTAAACATGTTTGTGGTTGTTACAGTAAAAATAACTGTTTCCTACTCTGATTTTATGTTTTTTGTCTCATTTTAGATCAACTGTGTTAATAAAATATGCCAAAATGAAAAACTAACTGTAAATTCAGACATGTGAGGTTGTGCTGAAAAACATGATACCAAACAAGGCAAGATAAATTGTTGGGTCTGTGTTTCCACAAGCCCCGCTGGTTTAGAGACTTATTCATCATGAAGAAAACAAGACAGTCAGTGATCAATCGATTTACTTGCAAGGGAGGCCTCGTTGGTATCTACCACAAAATGACTGACGGCCTCCTCTCGCTGCCTTTTATTGGGAAAACAGTTCACACAATACACATCACAGCAAAGCAACACCCACATGGTTCTAAGACAAGGCATTGTATGTATATGTGTGAACATCTGTATGCATGTGAGTATGTGTGTGTGTGTGTGTGACCTCCTGCTGACCAAAAGGGTCATAAAAGCAGGAAGCAACATCACAAGAAACAGATCTTCCAGATAGGATGTATCTGCAATAAAACACTACAGCCCCCCCAGAACCTCGAGAGGCTGGGGAGGGGGACAATTCCTTTCATCACAGAGTTAAAACAATGTAGAGATGGTAAGCATAAAAATGACAACATTTAACAATTCACTCTAACATAAATAGTCTAAGGAGCTTACTTTAACAACCACAAACATGTTTAAAAAATCATTTTTGAAATGCAAATATAAATTGTACATTTTAAAATCCTATGCACCAAGGCTTTTTTTTAAAATAACCATTTCAATCTATTTACAGAACAATCAGATGTCTGCATCAAATAAGATGCCACAGAAATTATTTGTGCCACTCCAAAAAATAATTTCTGTTCACTATAAGATAAAGGAGAACATCACAGGCCTCATTGCGAAACCTGGCCCCACCCTATCATGTGATTGTGGGGTGGGGCCAGGTTTCACAATGAGCTCACCCAAAACCCTGGCTGATTGTTACCCACACCCGTTTTCACACCTTGGCTCATGTGATTAGGTAGAGGATCATCAGGGGGTCCTTTGTCCCTCTTTGGGGGGATACTCCCACTGGGTTTAAATCTGGGACTCTCGGCCATTTGACCTTAGAACTGAAGAAGCTTCTCGGATGAGAGGTGAAGCGTCTTCAAGCAACTTACAGAAGTCCAGACGCTTTTCTTTCCAAGTTCCTTAGACTACGATGACCTGGATGACTGAGAACCTTCACAGACGGCAAGATAAATAGTTTTTTAAGCAGAAATGCTCTATTGTGTATGGAGTAGCAGCAAAAACAACATTACAACAAGTTGGCAGGTAACAATATAGAGCATTGCGGTTGTGCAGCTGCCATGGCCTGTATGCACATTCACCATGCAAGACTCCATTGCTGAAGAAAAAACATGCTGAAGCACGTTTAGACAAGCCTGTAAAATACTGGGAGGATATAGTCTGGTCAGATGAGACCACAACTGAACTCTTTGGGATGTTTGGAGGTCAGGAGGCACTTCATGTCGCCCAAAAACACAAACAGTGAAGTCTGGAGGTGGGAACATCGTGCTGTGGAGCTGTTTTTTTCCAGCATATGGCACAAGTGCACTTCATATAACTGAAGGAAGCATTAACAGAAAAATATACCAAGATGTTCTTGATAAAAATCTGCTGCCATCTACCAGGGTGATGAAGAGGAAGTGAGGGTGGACGTTTCAGCAAGACAAAGATCCTAAAACAAAGCCATGAAACTCTCAAATCTACACCTGAGCAATGCATGTGACCATACAAGAGGCGTCTTGAAGCTGTCATCACCAACAAAGACTTTTCCATGAGTATACAATAAATTTCAGTAAGTGTGTCATTTCTCATTATTACACTAAATTTCTGGACATTTATGGTTTGTTTTCTTTGTATGTGCAGATTGGATGGGTTGTTTCCAACATGATGTTGAGCTCACAGTATTGCGACTATTAAATTATAAATTTTTTCCTGGTTTTTGTTGGCTTAGAGAAAACTCGCTCTCCTCAGGCTAAAGTTAGCTAGCATTAACTTAGCTGCTAATATAAAGGTAGCAGCTAGCAGACTAACCTTCCTTCATAATGTAGCAAAAAGCCAGATGAGCGTCTGTGTTTGTCTTTATATGCAGTTGTGTGGAGCCTGTGTTGCGGGTTAGTGTGAGAACAAATGAGCTTTAAAAGGTGGAAAATTTCCAACTTTTACTTCCACTTTCTTCTGAGCTCCTGTTCAGTGACATACCTTTCTGCAAACACCCATCTGTTATCAACTCACATTCAAGGCAGCAGGTGTTTTACAGTCACTGATTAACCTGTTTGAGGAAACTTGAGCACTTGGAGAAAAGTCCATGTACACTGACAGAAAACCCACAAACTCCCCTCAGGAATGTCCAGACCCTAACTCCAAGAATCAGGGCCTTCGTTCTGAGGAAACCTGCTGAGGGGCCCTGACAGCATTACTAACTTAAATTCTGAGCTGGCATGGAAAATGTTCAATAACGCAAAAGAAAACAGACCACTGACCCCAAACGTGTTTGCTATTTGAGTCAAAAAGCAGTGTGCCATTTCTGTAAACTGCTACTTGGAAAAACAAAATGCTCAGTCACTGTTTCCCTGCTAACTCAACAAAGCCACAACCTACTTTTATTCCATGCATCTATACATTATAATCTGCTGACTGAAAGATGTAACATGCGATGTATGTCAGCGATAATGCAATAATTGCAGTTTGATGTAAAGGATATGAAGAAAAAGCTCAGAGTTCCTGATGTTGATTCCTCTCAGTTATTACCCAGAACATCAACACTGGACAATTCTGCACAACCACAGATAAGTATCATACTGTATCAGTCAATATCTGCAAATGGGACCTTCTGTATGGCTAAAATTAAAGAAATGTTCAGCTAATAGAAAAAAAATAAGCTGTTAGTCTGCAGGTATGCAAAGGCCTCCTTGTATCCAGGTGATTTGATCAGCAGGTAAATACAAACCTTTGTGCTGATGAGAGAAGTTGTGATTTATGACCTATTTTTTCAGTTTTTTAAATGCTGCATATAACTGCAGATTCATTTTTGTTTGTGGTATTTTATTACTAGTATCTGTTGCACACCAAAAGCTAGTCTATTCTATTTAGCTTTTTGTGAGAAATTATGGAGCCCTCAAGGTTCATCCAAATACCAGGTGCAGTGGAAAACTGTAAGCAGGTGTGCTGCGTCCAACCCCAGAACACTGCGGAAAATGCAAAGGAACACAATGATCACTTTTCCCTCCAATAGACTGAGGGCTTTCTTGTGGTTCCAAAGATACTTGGAGAATGGGAGGCAGAGCCTTCAGGAAAACAAACAAACAAAAAAACTGTGACAGGGATACATTTTGTTTAACACCCTAACTCAGGATTTAAGCTGCTTAGCAGTTTGGGTTGTATTTTTTAGTTTTACTACTTTACATCCTATTGGTTTGGCATTATTTTGCTGAAATAAGCCGAACTTCATGTCCAACCAAACCTCGCTATATATATCCATTGAATATGGCTCAGTGGCAAAAACTGAACCGTAGACTACAGATGCTGATGCTGGAGGTCTCATTGTGGCCACAGTTCTTCTTTATGTGCACATACCTGTTTATGCACATGGACAGACTTGTCCTTCCACTCGACCTCGGACCTTCTTAAATGACTCCAGAGAGAGCGGGAGTGTTTCTGGATCGGGTCTTTCATTGGAATTTGAACTTTTATTGGTGGATGCAGAGACGTCCATGCTCTCTGATGACTTTCAGGGGTGTTTCTGAGTTCTGGGCTTGAGGAGAGGAACCTAAAAGCACCAACATTCAGCATTAGTTTGCAGCCTCGTGGGCAGAGACTTTAGTCATGACTGAAACTTTTAATAATCGAGGAAAATCCTGAAATTCCTTCCTCGATGATGAATCGCCCACATATTCCTTCCTAAACAACTTTAAAGCCAAAACCAAATCAAACATTGATTCACTTATGGGGAGGCTCTGGTTAATTTTGACGAGTCATATGATTATAATTCATATCAAATATCAAAGTGCATGTGAATCATGACTTGACATAAGCTCTCAATCCGCCGTGCACCTTCAAACCGCCGCAGTAGGTGGATTTACTGAGCCTCGCTGTCTTTGTGGCAGCCTGACCTGGTTACTGCTCTGACTTCCAGGAACAACTCAGTGTTTTCTCCTGACACAGAAGCTACTCAGCTTTGTCTTTTGCTTTTTTTCCTTTTCTTCTACTCTTCTCCTGCAGTGCCGGCGCACTGACATTTTTGATAAACTGGGTCGATTTATGAAACCCATCTAGTCAAGGGTTCCTTGGCTGCCTCGATCAAAGGCACAACCTAGTTTTATCTGACCGCACATCTGAACATCAAAACCCAGGTTTTACCCCATGAAAGTGCCCATCTTCTCAGGAAGGAAGTGACATCATCATCATTACCACTGTGGGATCTGCTGACTCAGCAGGAAAAAAGAGACAGAGAGGAGGAGAAGGGGAGCACAGAAGAGGGAAGGATATAGGTGGAAATTGAGGAGAAAAAGGAGAAATAGGAAAGCCCACGATGATGAAAAGGAAGGCAGGTTTGGAGGAGAGCGAAGTAAACAAAAATGTTTTTAAAATGAGGAGAAATAAAAATTAAGAGGAAGTGATGGTGAGGAGACAGTGGAGTAAAGGGGGAAAGGGGGAGAAAGAAAAGAATGCAGGAACAAGGAGAAAAGGGGAGGAGCCATCGGCTGGGAGACTCCTTGGAAATTTGCAGTGTGACTCAGTGATGTTTTGAAATTGAGGGAGGTGACGAGAGCGAGGGGGGAGAGAGGGGGGAGGAAGATGATGGGGGAGGAGATATAAATACAGCAGGGGCGAGTGAACCCGCCACAGTCGAAGATGCCTCTTCTGCTCATCAGACTCTCTGCTGTCGTGCTCCTCGTCAGCCTCGTCTCCGCCCAGCAGCGCCTCACCTGCCCCCAGGACATCCACACGGGGCTGATGAGGGACCTGTGGAAGCACACCAGGCTGCTGATCAATAGGCTGCCGGTAAGTTCAATAACTGCTTAATACTGCTTTAGAGTTAAGCTCCCACCAGCCAGTCAGTGCATCATCAGTCTGATCAGCTACAGCTACTCAGTATTTCAGTTTGTAACACTTTTACTGATTTGTTTGCTGATCAATATCAATATTTATTTACCGATGAGTTTGCAGATGAATCCAATCTTGATACATTTTTAACATCAAGACATTAGTTAAGATTATTTATGGTTAATTACAGTTATTGATTAGTACTTCATTTCATTTCAGTAACAGGATCGATGTTCTATCGATCAATATGTGAATTTATTATCAATAAAGACTGCAGCGTGAATTTGCCCAGCAAATCAGTTTAGCAGAATTAATGATCAGTAATTCTTTTAAAATGACTTGTTTTAAAATATTGATTGTCTGTTTGATACTAATTGGCTTCTAATAAGGTCAGAATTGCAATATATTGATTAGTCTCTCAGTCATAACGTTACACTTTTTAAAGTCAAAGTCAAAGTAAACTTTATTGTCATCTCTGCTATATACAGTACAGTATATAGAGAGAGGAGACGACGAGGCTCCAGTTCCATTCAGTGCAAAAGAACAACAATAAATATAGTTAAGAGTAGGAATAAGAATAAATATAATGACTGGGGTAAGGGGAGTATATACACTTTGAGGGGTCAATAACATTCTAAAATTTACAATTTACAATCACAATTTCTATTCAATCAAATCATAAATGCAAATTATTGATTAGCAAACATTCATTTAACATGCATGCATCATCAATAACTTATAAATTAGTTTGGCATTTTGTGAGGTTTTGTGCTATCAACCAAACATGGGGACCAACAATGGGGGTGAGTTTTCAAAGTAAAAGTCTGTCACTGAGTGATTTGCTTTGTTAAAAAAAAATAAAAAAATCTGATCTTATTCACAGAGGACTGTGAGCACTGATATGAGTAGGAGTAGTATGAGTCGTCAATCGTATGAGTAAAACCGAAGCTCCTTTTTTCCACAAAGTGAAAGTCTGAAAAGCTGCCATTTTTAAACCAGATCAAAGACATGAAATCACATCTGAAAGAAACGGGAGCTCGCGCTGATAATGCTTTAAATGTTTAAGGCACTACTTTGACTCACTGACAAGGCTTTTAATAACTTATAACACATACTTGAAACAAGCTTGGGTGTTTTGGTTTTGCGTGTTTAAAGCTTTTATGCTTTATTTTGAAAGAAAAAAATGTGTCATGTAAATTAAAAATAAACTACAAAAACCTTTTGTTATGTAATAATGAGTTTCACACTTTCACTTACAGACAGAAAACCATTTCTCCCGGAGGTTCAGACTTCTGCCCAACTTCTGTGTCAAATGTCAGGAGGTCAGTAGTTTCAACTCGTCTACAGCTGCGAATGTGATGTTTTCTGAATGGAGTTTGGTGCTGTAGACCTGGTAGCGGTTTTTTCTGAGGTTTCACCTTTCAGGCATCATGGTGTCCGCCTGGTTTACCTCAACCACAGCCTCCACTCCCCTCCGTAATACTTCACCAGTCCTGAGCTGAGTGTTGCTTGTTATGTACACACAGAAACACAATAACGTCTGTGCTCCACCTGCTCTGTCCCTCACACACACACACGCACACACAGGCATTTCCAAACTTCTCGCAGGTGACATTCCTGTTCAGTCGAGCATTTTCTTCGACAGAATTAGTGACGTATTCTTACCCCACAGAGAGTTTCACGAGTGTGAGCTTCCACATACAGATGTGGGGGAAAGTCACGATGCAGCATGTGGTTATATGGACTTTTGTGAGGTGGACAGAAAGGCCGTGATGTTGCTGAAACTCTGAAAAATCACATGAAGTGAAAATTCAGTGTTTATGTGAAATAAAAACTGGGTTACAGCTTCAGTGAAGCAGAAGATCATGAGATCTTCGAGTGCAGCTGAATGTGTACAAATGTAAAAGTTTCAGTCATCCTGTAACGTCTTCACCTCTCTGTCACGGGTGTATGACGATGGTTTGGTACCTGATGATGCGCAGTGTGTCATTGTGCTGCTCTTGCCTCCTCAGCATGCGATTGGCTGGCTGGAGATCAGAGAGCTGATCAATATCTACCAGAGGAGTGTGTTCAGCAGCGAGGTCATCCAGAAGCTCCTCCACCCGCATTACAACGACCTGATGTACGGACTGCAGCACACACTGCGGCACTGTGTGAGTACACAACAGTAACACACATACAAGCGCAATGTGGTCCTGTAACACACACAAAAAATGACCACTTTATTCCGTGTGCTTCTTGTTCAGGTTTCCTCCTCTGAATCTTCAAAATATTCCAAGATCATGAAGAAGCTGGAGAAAAGAATTAACAAGGTAAAAATGTACACACTCTACAGCCCCACCAGTACTACTGCTGTTACCACTCCAACTACTGTCTTTTCTAATCCTTCATAGTAACCTTGCTTTGAAGTATTGTGCTGCTTCTGCTGCAACTAGCAGAAGCATACTCATTAATGTATTTATATCACTTGAGATATTCACTCTAACTGAACCTGATGTGCCCGATTGTCTGCAGAGGAGGAATGGCGAAGGAGATGAGGGAGACGACGGAGCGCTGAAGGCCGTCAGAGAGTTCACCTACATCCTCAGGTGGATCAATGAGCTGACACATCACCACACGCCGTAGAGCTGCTTCATCATCATCGTCATCAGTATTTGTATTATTACAACCACCCCAACCTCCACCACCATCACCAGCATCATCACTGAGGATTGTTCTTTGAGGATCACTTTATGTAGCAAAGAGCTTGTTATTAATGTTTTTATTTATTCTTTTAAACTGGAGTTTTGGATGTATCTGATTTTCTGGCACAAGCGCGCCAGAAAATCAAGTACGACTGAGAAGAACCAGCAGCTCGGCTCTGAGTTTTCTTTTTGACCCGACGCACTGATGGACTGAAGTGATGGACTAAGGTTTGTGTAAGTGGATCTTCTTTAACAAAAGAACATCCAGCAGAACCTCAAATTTGCTTTACAAATGTTTGAAAATTTTGATTTTTAAAACAAGGAAAATCTGGTAAAACTAGTAAAAATATAAGCTGTGTTGCTGGGAGCCTCTTAAAAGATTGTGAATAATTTAAAGTATTGAGAATATTTTACATGTGTGATGAAACATTATGTACAATATAAGTTATTTTGGATAATTTATTGTATTTGAGGACTTACTGAAGAATCTGAAGGATTAAAAATACTTGAAGCTTTATTATATCAACCTGACAGAAGAATAAAATAGGATATTTTTATATTTTAACTTTATGTATATGAATTTGTTATATTTTTTAGAGAAATAAACTAGTTTTTATCTTAATCACTGGTGACTGGTCTGTTTCTCAGAGTTCCTGAGAGTTCACAGAGCTTTATCTCCCTCTGCTGGCCTGGATTTGAAACAACAACAGTCTGCAGAGCCTGGGAGTGAAGACTGTTCTCCTGTGTTGACATTCATAGAAAAATTGCTCCTTATGAATGATTTCAGCCTAAAATCCGAGATAAACATTATGAATTATCTGAGAGATGATCTTGTACTGGGGCGACCGTGGTTCAGGGTGTTGGGAAGCTCATCTTTTAACCGGAAGGTTGCCGGTTCAATCCCCAGCTCTGTCTATCTTGGTCGTTGTGTCCTTGGGCAAGACACTTCACCTACCGCCTATTGGTGATGGCCAGAGGGGCCAATGGCGCGATATGGCAGCCTCGCTTCTGTCAGTCAGGGCAGCTGTGGCTACAACTGTAGCTTGCATCCACAATGCGCAGAGTGCTGCTGCTTCTCGCTCAGTGTCTTCGGTTTGCTGCAAAAATTGGTGCACAGAAGACGTATCCTGAATCAAGGGCTCGTGTTTGTTGTCAGCGTTTAGCAAACACTAAAGCAGGACACCTCAGAGCTGCACCAGCAAGGAGGAAGCAACTTCTTAAACCCGTAAAATCACTGAATACATATCATGATTCTCCAACTGAGAGAAATCAGGAAGGTAACAAAGTCCAGAGGAAGTGGACGTCACAGCAATAACCGGACGGGAGGCGAATCAACTCTGTACACAGACACAGGTGAAAATGATGAGGGCGAGCCAATCACAAAGGAGGGGAACCAATCAAACACCTGGAGGAAGACAAGAAAACATGGAAGGAAAGAAGAGGGTAAATCAGAAAGGTTAACTGCCCCGCTAAGGTTTTTACACCCTCTCCTGTAAGCACAAAGCTGGCACAAACATCTCTCAAATGATTTTAAAGAGTTTAAACAAACTCAGAGTCTGCTCACTGGGACATCAGCTGTAGCTCAGGATCAGCTGATCCGAAGGTTGGTGGTTCGATCCCTGGCTCCCCCAGTCTGCATGCCAAATATCCTTGGGCAAGATACTAACTAAGCCCAAGTTGCTCGCCGATGCATTCATGGGAGTATGAATGTAGAAAAGTGCCATATAAGAATCAGTCCATTTACCAAAACTCAACAAATAACCAATTAACACTCTGTTAACAGCGACATTCAAACATCCAGCATGTGAGGACTGTTAGAGGGCAGCTGCCGTTAATCAAGTGTCTGCAGCGAGTGGGTTTGAACAGGAGGACTGGGAAGGTTTCAGGAAGAAGGCGCTTAGCAGCATGATGGATCTTTCTCTGCTTCAGAGAACAAAAAAGAATCCAAAGCTGTCATGATCTCCTTATCCTCCTGTGCTGACCTGCCTCTCTCTCTGTGTGTGTTTCAGAGTTCAGTGATCACTCACCTGTGTGCAGTCTGATGATGACTGACCCAGACGTTGTGGGTCTGTGGACAGGAAACAGACCCTGTCCCCTGTGATTTCGTCTATAATGTCTGCGAGTCCAGAAAATTTCCCCCTGAAGACAGAGTTAGAGATTCTACTTGGAGTGATCGTGCTGATTGGCTGTTGTGGGTGGTGGTTAGCATGTTCACCCAACACACCAAAGACCCCCTTTGAGACTGCGAGGAGACACAAACTCAGTGTCAGTGCCTAGCCTGGATAAATGCGAGGGTCGTGTCAGGAATGACAAAATCCAAATCCTCGTTGAGGAAGAGTACGGGCTGGTTGGCTGCTGAATATCAACATCCTCCAAAGAGCGTGCTGTATCCCTTAAGTGCAGATATACATATTTTGAGGATGCCCGTGTTTACATTCTCGGTGGATAAAGAGCAGTAAAAGAGGCCGTCTTTGAACAAAGGAGCTGGCTTATGACACCAACACTCAGCCACCTACAGTGCAGTTTTGAGATCCCTGCCCAGGCACCTCCACTCCTGCTCACATCTCGCGTCAGGTGACCTCAGTAGGTTACATGATAGGGTTGGGCGAGGTCTCATGGTGGTTTCACTTGAAACCTCTGGAGGTAATGACCCACACCTTGTTTTACAAAGTCATGTGACGAGTTACATGATTAATAGTGGATCAACGACCCTCTCAAAGCACAACGGCCACCAGGGTTTAAACACCTGGGGCTCTCCAGCAGTTGGTTTTAGAACTGAAGAAGCTTGAATTAGAGGTGAAGTCGCTTTTTTTCAATCTCTTAAGACCACCATGGCGTGGATGACTGAGGACCTACACAAACATGTTAAAGCATGCAGTGCTTTTCACATGTCACATTCAATGCTTAAGGATACCTTGGCATCCAGACAGAAGCAGCCAGGTCGAACCACCAACCTTTCAATTAGTAGCTGATCTGCTCGACCTCCTGAGCTACTGCCAAGAAGAATACATAAAAATAAATGAAATTAAAGGGAAATACATTAAAATGGGATTTGGATTTCGAGGCTGGAATTTTATTTGAATTAATGGAAGGATTAAAGAAAAAAATCGACCTGAAAGCAGCTCTGAGTCACGATCCCTCCCCTCACCTGTCAGTGGAAACTCCCACAAAGACATTTGGACCATCAGCAGAAGCCACAGTGAGATTTCCACCCCCACAGTGACACAATACTGAACTCAAAGCATCGTCATCGTCAACTGCTGAGTCAGCCCCTCTGCAGCGGCCTCCTTACTCGTGTTCAGAATTAAACCAAGACAAGAAATCATTTCACAGTTACATCCCTTTAAGCTGGTTTCATCTTCAAACTTTGCCGCGTTAACACGACACTCTCACATCAAACATATACAATAAGTAAAGAAAAAAAATAAGTAGCCATCTCAATCGTTTTATAGCCTTTTGTCTCAGCCATTTTTTCTGTAGTAGTTTGACTGTCAATTACAGGAAATTGTTGCTTTGATATTATCGAGCGGGTTTCCTGACATATAGAATTTCATGATTTGAATATCACTGCTGAAGTTTTAATGTCTGAGTTTAAATAACTAGAAACCTCTGTGTGAGCGACTAAAGGTCATTAGCTCAACATCTACTACACATCGGTGGCTGTAAGACGACCCCTGTGCTCCACTACCTGTTTAAGAGACAAACAGTTTTTTAAGGCCTTGAAGGCATTTTCTTTTGTTTTGTTTAACAGTGTTTGGAAAACAGCTGAAACTGGAGCATCTCATTAAATATGGCGAGGCCCGCGAGTCACAGTCATGTGAAAAAGAAAGTACACCTCATGATTATTTACTTTTTGCATGTCTGTCTATATCCTTCAGCATTAATAGTGTCTTCACAGAGTTGCACTGATGTCCCCCATGCCATGACAAATACTTTTAAACTATGAGCTGGCATAATTTTGGCTGACCCAAGAGCTACTCATGTGAAAGAGACTACAGACCTCAGTTAGCATGTTAAAGGTAAAGTCAGTGAGATTTTGAGATTATTCAACAGAAAAAATATTTGTAGAGTACTCATAAATATATAAAACTTAGTTTGTAAATATGTCTTCCAAAAAGAATCGATGCATTCTAAACTTAAAATTAATTTATCAAAAATACATAGGAGCGGATTTGCAGATGTGGAACCTGCCGTGCCCACCATATTTGAGTACAGTAGCCAGGAAGGACATCTCCCTTCCAGCTATTCACATTTTACATATGTGGCTAGAGACTGGCCAGAAGCCATATGCTTTCGCATGTCACAGAGGGACATTTCAATTCCTGTCGGCTCCTTCAGACTCAGTATATGAAGGATTGTGGAAGAAGGAGTCCCCTTCACCAAAAAATTAAAATGTGAAGTGGCTAAATCACATCCTCTTCCTCCTCACATCAAGCCTCATCTTCTGAGCTGAAGTCATGGCTCTGACACACAAGAACTTGTATAAACATGCTCATTCATTCCTGATATTGTCACAGTTACCTTTTGTCAGCAGATCACACATGCGAACTCCCCATCTCCAGACAGCTAACAAGAGCTGGCGAAGCAACAACAGCTTAATATAAGCTAACGTTAAGCTCAAATCACTTTCCCTCTGAAAAACAGCTTGATTGCCTTCTCACATCATACGCAAGATTATTTAGTAAGTCGCTTTATTCAGCTGTTAGCTGCTATCAGCTGGTGTTCACTAACACCAGCTGATAGCAGCTAACAGGATCTAACAGCAGTCTTATGGACAGAAAAGTTCAATATATCCTCAAAACTCATCTCAGTATGGCTGTCATCAGTCATGACTCAAAGACTCGTATCAGACGTATTCGTATTTGATCTCACTAGGCTGATTATAACATGCTTGTTTTTCAGAGGCCAGTGTAGCTAAGATTATGCTCTTGAATTTGAAGGGATAAGAAAACAACTCAGTTAACTGCAATATGCAATTTACACTGAAACACTGTAACTTTAAATATTAAAGTTCATGACAGTAGATGCATAAAAAGACTGAAGAAGTGTGGCTTATTTGGAAAGGCTGCCAGAAGAAAGCCTACGCTCAGCACAGCTCAGGTTTGCAAAGTTGCATCTGAACAAAGCACAATGACAAGAGATGATTGGACAGATAAGACCAAAGTGGAGATGTTGGTCCATAATGCACCACCACAGCATATGAGCACAAAAACCTCATACCAAACCTTCAGCCCAGTGGTGGAGGGGTCATATTTGGGCTTCTGCAGAGACACTTTGACGACTGTGCTTCCTTGGAAACAGGGTTGTAGTTGTGCAAAGCTAACTTTCTGAAATGGCAGGCCACCCAATGGACCAATACAATAAAAGCTTCAAGCCCTTAAAGTTTCATTTATGCAACAGACCAGCTGTACAGCTGTTAATGATCATTAGTCAGTGTGATTGATGCTTTCCAAGTCTGTGTAGGTGGGAAATTCAACCCTCCACCACAAGAGGATGTGGTATGTGTTTGTATTTGTGTTACTGACGGTTGGCCCAGAGGCACAAAAAAAAAAAATCAACAAAAAAACAACACCCAAGCTAAGACTTCTAGGAAACACAGGCATACAGAGTGGTTTAAAAAAACACACACAACCAGCTAATTCCAGTGAATTAACATTTACCCTGAAAGCTTGCATGTGTGTTTTAGGGGGTGGCAAGAAACACTTTCAGCCCTACATCCTCAGAGTCATGTGCATGTGCATGATTTTATTTTTAAATATTAAAGCTAAAAGTATTTGTTTGATCAAATTTAATCTATGCTGATGACACACACTTCTATACTTCCTTTCAGCCTCATCTTATTACCTCTTTTTTGACTGCATTTTGTTAAATGCCTTTTTCCACACTAAATATATATGTATTAAGTTTGTTTTGCAGCTTGGGACCATGCCTTACTCTGTGTGCAAGCAGGCATTGGCAAAATCAGTTCTATGTGCTTTACCATGTATGCGGTACAGCAACTGAGCCACCAGAGCACATGCTGTATACCTGAATATAAGAAGGCCTATAACTAAAAACATGCCAAAGATACACGTGAAAGACACAGTCACCTGGCATTTTATTAGGTATAGCTTGCCAGTACTGGGTTGGACCTTTAATTCAACAAGGTGCTAGAAATATTCCTCTGAAGAAGAAACAGTGCATCATAGGAATCCCCCAGCAGCCTAGACTCTTTGTAGCATAACTAAGGAGAATTCAGGGTCACCTGATCCAGCTCTAACTGTATGCTTGGCAAAAAAGTTTTAAGCCTAAACCTAAAAGCAGACTGTCTGTCTCCCAAATCCAAACTGGGAGCTGATTGCACAGAAGAGGGGCCTAAAAACTGAAGACTCTGCCTCCCATTCTACTTTTAAATACTCTACAAACAATAAGCCTGCGAGAGTGAGGTGCTCTTATGTGGTGATATGGTCATTAAGATAAGATGGAGCCTGATTATTCAGGACCTTGTATTTGAAAAACAGGATTGTAAAGATTGGATTCTGGAATTAACAGGGAAACAATGAAGAGGAGGCAATGTGTAGGCTAAAGTCCTACATATTTGTGCATTTGTGCATTGAAGGACATATCCTGGTCAAAAATGACTGGAGGCAAAGGTCACGCCATCAACAGTAAGCATCTGGTTAGATGCCATATTTGTGAGAATGTTTAGGGCCAAGTACAATAGCTTCAGTTTTATCTGAATTTAGAAGCAGTAAAATTAGAAGTCATCTAATTTTAGTGCGAATAAACTGCCAGTTACTTAACATAGACCTAGGTAACCTCAGTAAACTTCTTTGTTTTTTAATATCAATGATTTTTTTATTCATCAATGTCAGTTTTTTGGATTGTGTTGTCAATTACTGTTGTGCTCTAGCAGACCACAAACATCGTGTCTGCTGGTTTTTCAACCTTCTCATAGAAATGAATCCACAAGCTGCAACAGAGAAAGTTGGTGAAGGTTGCATTTTTAAGCTCGGTTTCAATCTGTACACAGACTGGCAATAAGCAGGCATGCTGCTAGCTGCTACATCGTGCTCGTTTTACTTTGCACAACAATTAGAGTTGTAGCAGAAACAGGATCTGCACTTTAAGGCCTACTTTTCCAAATTCATTACTCGTTATTCTAGTAAAGATGTGTCGTGTAATTCAGAGAAACAGTGATGAGCTTGTCCACTTAATTCTTGGTATTGTTCATACTGTTGCCATGATCACTCATTAACAGCGGTAAGTTGGGTAAAAAGATAGCAGGAAA
This sequence comes from Pelmatolapia mariae, assembly GCF_036321145.2. Lineage (NCBI taxonomy): Eukaryota > Metazoa > Chordata > Actinopteri > Cichliformes > Cichlidae > Pelmatolapia > Pelmatolapia mariae. Next base: position 20,238,225 of record NC_086242.1, on the reverse strand, counting down.
GTGAAATTTACAATCTCTGTTTTAATAAATGTGAACTTTGAAATCTGCAGCTCTGTCCGTTCGTAAGGATAAATGTTTAAATACTTTTAGTTACTCTAACTCAATTAAGATCAATTTAACGGGGAATACCTAGAAATTATTTTCGTATGCAGTGCAACGGCGTTTTCTCTCCGCACTGATGATTCAGATGTCACTGCACGCCCTGTGGTAGCGTTTCCACCAGAAGAGATGATGCAGGGACAGCGCATCTTCCTGCTGCAACGGCATTTCTACTCTCGGCGGTAATACCTTAACCTCCAGTGGTGATATTTCCACCGGTGCAATGGCGCTCCAACCCACGATGATGATTGCATTTCTTCCCGCCACAGTTTCGCTCCCAGCTAATGTGGACGTATGAATATTACACCCATGTATGGTTGATTTACATATTTCAAAACCAAAGGTGTTACTCCATTGCCCCCTTAAACTCTGGACTATTTTTTATAGTTCCACCTGAAATGATGCCCGAAATTCAGTGAATAATAGCTCTACAGCAAACCTGGGCTTGTTGAGTCAAAAATAACTTTAGACAGTTTGGCAGGTGTGGCAGTAATCAGGCCATCTGGGTGTGGGTAGAGAAACTGAACTCAGATATCCAAAGATGTGATACACCACAGTTACGTTTGTTTGCCCCCTTCCTATTTCCTAGGTTTTGTGTGTTTGTCACAGATCATCACTTTTTCACACCACTATAATGCTAGGGTGAAAGAGAGCAACTGTGGTGCTGTATGAAGGGTCAGGGTGTAGCAGGACATGTCTGAGAACAGCGAACAATGGAGAGGTGTGCGGTGGGAGTGACAGATGGCTTGAAGGTGGGGGTGGGATTACATCAGGGATCTGCTCTGAGCTCTGTCTTGTTTGCAGTGGTCATGGAGAGGCTGGCTTCTGTGTATACCAAGATGGGAACAAAGCAAACACTACCTACATCACTTGCACTGTTGTTCCATATATTTTTGATACTGCTCCCAAGTGGCAGAAGAGAGCTACAGCATGCCAACATGGGGCACCAAACCTCTGTAGCACCAATCCAGGACCTTCAGAGCCTTTGGAGTCATCTCTTTAGCCTCTTTGGAGTCTAAAACATTACTGAAAGGCAGGTTCGTGCACATCTAAATAGGAGTGTCTTTAATTTATATATTATGTAGATTTACCAAAAAATTGTTTAACTGTTTAATCTCCCATCATTCACCACTTTCCTGGTGACCTTGATCATCTGTCATCTGTCAGATGTGAGTTAGGGGTTTTTTCTATCCCCAAATATGGAATTTTCACCTGTTTGACATTCTTTTAGAAGAAGAACTGTAAGAGAACGGGTTTCATGATCTATCATTTTCTAGTTTCTGAAGCTATTTTCATTCAGCGCTCGGCTAAAATGCAAACCTAACCCTGCCGACCTGCTGGATGTAAAGAGGATGAACTGGAGTAAAAGACTCAATCAGCACTATAAATAAACAAATCAAGATTAGAGACAGATGGTGTGACTGATATGAGCTGCAGAGGAAAGATAACAAAGGAAACACAGGCTTCAAATCTTTCACAATGACTGCTTTTTAACTACATTGTAGTGAAAACACAAAGGGACTTTCTCCTCACTTTACTAATCTCTGTATAACTTATAAAGAGCTTTCAGGGTCCACGTATCTTCAGAGTGAAAGTTAACAACAACCTCACCAACCTGTTTACAGCATCCAGCAGCCTGAGCGTACGATGTACAGAGATGACTATTTGATGTCGTCAGACGTGGCGCAGCATGTCGCCGCTCTCAAAATAGCACACAGAAAGGCTAAATGAAGGCAGCTGCTTTTAGCAGCGATAGCATCCCATCCATTCAGACCGTTACTGTCGACTGAGTTTGCCGCTCAGTGGGTCAGTCGGTGCGTCAGTCAGGCATAAAACCGCAACGCTAAAGTAAAGTAAAAAGTAAAAACTTTAGTTATTCAAGATATTGATCACAAAATGCTGAACAAAAGAAAACAAAAAACATTAGACATCAGTACATTGAAACGGTTAATTACAAGCATCTGTAAAAAGATGAGTCCCAGATGCTTCTGCGGTGCTACTATTGAGAAGGCTCTGTCCTTGTGCCTCGTATGGGACAGAACCAGCAGGCATGGGTCACATGACCTTAGAAAGCCACGAGCTAATGAATGAGCAGATGAATGTCCTCAGACACTATACAACCAACAGTCGATGCACCCTCACCTGATCTTTATCTTGAGATCAGGGTTGCCTAACCTTGATTTGAAGATAAACTCTGACTGGAAGTTACTCAGTGTGCAGAGTTGTATCTGTGTGCATGACTGCAGACACAAACCAGAAGTCACACACAGATGTGTCAAACTATAACCTACACCCAAAAGGATTTTTTTTCCTAAAATTAATCGTATTGCTCTCGTCCAACAGCATTAATATGTTTATAAACTCCCAGTGGTTGGGAGTTTAACATATGTATACTGTATATATTATGTACACTAACCTGACACTTTATTACACATGTTCAACTTCTTGTCAATGCAAATATCTAAGCAACCAATGACATGGTCAAGATGACCTGCTGAAGTTTAAACCATCCTTAAAGGCGAACAAAGGTGATTGAAGTCAACATGTGTGGTTGCTGGTCTGAATATATCATAAACTGCTTATCTGCTGTGATTATCCAGCTCAAACATCTCCAGGGTTTAAACTGAGGCTACAATTCACACAGAATCATCATCAAAAACTGGACAGCAGAGGATTGGCAAAATGTGAGCGAGATTTGATTTCTGAAGCAACGTTCACATGGTAGGGTCACAACACAATGGCGTGGATCCATCCTGGCTTGACTCAGTGGTTCAGGATGATGGTGATGAAATGGTGTGAGGGATATTTTCTTGGCACACTTTGGGCCCCTGAGCACCAACTGAGCATCACTTAAACACCAAAGCTTACATGAGTACTGTTGCTGACCATGTCCATCCCTTTCTAACCACAGTGAACCCATCTTCTGATGGCTGCTTCCAGCAGGATAACACTCTATGTAGCCGAGCTCAAATGATCTCAAACTGGTTTCTTGAACATGACAATGAGTTTGCTGTACTCAAACAGCCTCCACAGTCACCAGATCTCAATCCAGTAGAGTACCTGGTGAGTATATATATATATATATATATATTATTTTCGCACATTCACTAGTTTCTGTAACCACTACATTGCTAACGATACTAAGATGCACTTGCTGTTAAGACTAACAACCTCAAAGGTCTCACCAACCTCAGTGAATGTTTCACTTTGGATCGGCACAGGGAGTTTCACTTAGCAGTCAAATAATCTGCTAAAAGTCTTAGGTTTGACCTTCAGTTGAACTTTAAATCTCACATTTCTGAGTTCATCCACTCTTTGTTTCTGTCAACAACGAAAGACAAAAACACGCAAAAATAAAACCTACGCCGTCTGCTTTTAATATATTTATCACATGCCTTGTATAACGTCATTCAGTAGAACTGCTCAGATGTGTTTACCCAGCGGTTGGTCTTGCAAGCATCAGATCTGAAAATTCTATCATGTGATTATTTTAAATCCAGAGGCAACCACACTTTCCAGGTAGTAGCGTCTTAACTTTGTATCGGCCTTCCTCAGCCCATCAGGTTGGCTGGTTCACACCAACACTTGCACATAAAAAGTAACCTTTACTTCTATGTATCTGTACTGTATATTTGCATATGCATATTTAAATTACGGATTTTATCAAGACTGTGAAGCACTGTGCAACGGTGTGGTTTAAAATGTGCTATACAAATGAAATCGTTGTTATCATTACACATGATGGACTTTGCCACTGTGATGTCAAAGTAAAAAAAAGTACCAGCAATATAAAAACAGCAGTGAGGCAACACTAGCAGCAGCTGCCTGTGTGTGTCAAATAAGCCGTGCCCCAACTTCAAACCGTAATAAAATTCAAAAAGGTGAATACGGTGTTTGTAAAGGGAAAATATCCACAGGCATAAATTGCTTCTTGCAGCAGACTGGACGTTTTAGCATGTTAGACCCAAAACAGAGGCGAGCGGCTTCTTGAGAAGCTGTAAGCTGTAACCACATAATGCCTTTTCTCGAAACGTAACACAATAAACTCACTTATGTTTCTCTATGAAAGCAAACTGAAATGAAATAAAGGTCACGTAAAGTGTTTTATTGTAGGAACGATCGTTCATGATAGTTTGGCCTGTTATCTGTTTAGTTTTCAGACATTTTGTAGGCCACTGAAAGATGTGCAGATAATGTAAATTTGCAAACATTTACATGCACACATTTACATGCGCAGAGACACAAAAAATCTGTATAGTTTCATAAATCTTACATGAGGTTTGTTGCAACCCTGGAACCATTCATGCACATCAAACACACATTTTCCACTTAAATTAGAGTGAGCAGGTCTTTCTCTGACCAGGGGGTCCCCTCACCCCGTGCATGCGTATGCATTCAGAGAATGGAAGTGAACTGAAACCTGACCAGGGAGTCTCCTGTGTGTGCACGTTTAGCAGCAGCAGAGTTGTTTTAGAGGAAAAGTCATGTTGATGCTGCTGTTTCTGGTTCTGCTGCAGAACCCACAGCCCACAGACCACAAGAATAGATAGCTGTATATATAGAACCTCAGGTCAACGGAGAGTATCAGTGACTAGACAACACACTGTAGCACTTTATCAGCCTCCTTGTGAGAAGACACTTTTTGCTCGTTTATAGCAGTTTAATTTAAAGTTCCTGATAGAAGATGTCGCCATGCAGTACTTTAGCGTGTCTACTGGTCTTATTGGGAGCTGTGCTGGCAGCTTCTGGGTTTCCTCGCCATCGTAGGGCTCCTTGTGTGTCAGTTTCTCAGCATGTCTCTGAGAGAATGACACAGAAGCAGGCGCTCATAGCGCACGAACTGGTAAGTTTACCTGTGGAGTCCCGCAAGGCTCGATTTTAGATCCTTACGTGTTTTCGGTCAAACTTTGCGTTGACCTCTAAGATAAAGCGCTAATTTGAGATTTTCATTTAGAAGTTTGCTTCTTTAAAATTAGATGAGAGAAATAATCTGTGAGTATTTTCAGGTTTGTGACCAAACATTAAAATGTCGTAAGGTGTTGTACGGTTTTTCATGTATGACAAGGATGCCTCTAGATTTCAGATTTACGTTAGATTGATTTTTAGTGTAGACTTACATAGAATGTTTTTTATATTACTTCTAAGGCAGAGTTGATGAATTGCATAAATTACTTGGACTTATTGATTTATTATTACAAGAAATCAGTCGCATGACTTAATGGTGACTATCACGAAATCTGACACACTTCTCAAACTTCACAAGGAGATGAACTGAAACCAGTTCATCTACTTGTGGTTTGTTCTGATTACCACCATGTTTCAAAGAGAAAGAGGATATGTGTAAACGTGCTTTTTTTAAAAAAACAAAAAAACAACTTTGATCACCAAAAGAAAAAAAAAACTCTAGTTTTCTGCAAATGTAACCAAACTATAATATCCCTGTAAGATAAACATTGAGACCAAGGCTAAATGTCTGTAGGCACATCTAAACAACACTGACTATATTATGGTGCCCTGAAGAGGACAATATGTATATATATGTATTTGACTGTAACATTTATTTATTTTGCCCATTTCTTTGTGTTTGTTTTTGTTGTAGGTCTGTAGGTCTTTCTAAATATTTTTTGATTGTATATTTGTGTATATTTTAGGGGCTGACGCAGCCAGAGGTTGGCAACATTGAACTCTTCAGTTTTGTCAACAGTATTAACACCTCCTGCCAGGTAGGCTCAAACAGTTCATTCACACCTGATGTCTTATTTCACCAGTTTTCTTACTTCCCAGTAATAACAGCGCAATCAGATTTTATGAGCTAGATCTTTTAAGTCAACTGTAGCCTATATTGGGAGAAATTTGTGTTTAGAGAAAAATGTTTTTACATTTATATGTACGAATTCAATGTGTAAATTCATCCTTACTACATAGCAGTGAAGACTGAATATCTTTAGCACAACCTCCTTTAATTAGACAGGCCTTTTTCTAGAAAATATTATATCCAACTTGCTCATTTTTCCATCTTTTTTACACATCCTTTTGAAATATTCATCGTTTTATTCAAAACATATGTTTTCTGTGAGGTGATTAGGTTTGATAGTGCCCGTGTTTTGTTTTAACACTCATTGCTCCACCAACCGAGTCCAAATGCTAAAACTAACCCTAACCCAGAATCATCAGTGACCTTGGTCAGGACTAGTTATTGGTACAATGATCATGAATAAATTGGCCACCTGAGTGAAAGAGCCTAACTGCTTATGCCGTTTTTACTTCAGGAGAAAATTTTTTGCTAGTAAAAGAAGATAATGACGGGAAAAGCTTAAAGACACTTAAAAAATGTTGCAGACGATATTTAAGGTGATGACGTCTCTGTTTCGGCGGATAAACTTTCTCTTTTTTTTTGGTATTGCTTGTCAGTTAAGGTCCTGGTCACTGTTTGCCACACTGTTAATCTGTAATCTGTTTCTTTTTGTTGCAATTAAATCTGTGAACAAACTAAATGCTGGTCTAAAAAGCATTTCTTTGCTCCACAGAGAAACGACGACATAGAGCTGATAAATACTAGTTTGGATGTCTACAAACGCATTTTCTCCAGCATCCTGGCACATAGCAACCACCATCACCACACCCAAGGAGAGTCCACGGCCTCCGTGGGTCTGCTGGATCAGGTCTCCGATTCCAAGAGGTCTGAGGTCGAGTCGGCACTTAAGAATCTCCAGGATAAGATGGAGGGGCTGAAGAACCGCCTGACTCACATGAACCACAACAAAGAGGAAATACTCCGCAGGCTGAACCAAATAAAGGTAACAGGCTACTGATTTTTAGTCTTATTCATGAAACACTCAATGTTTGGGCAGTTTTCTGGGTCAGTCCCACCAGAGGGCAACACAGAACTCAGAAGAAGGGAGGTCCGTACATTGGTGTTTTTGTTCATCTTTATTATCATTCATGCTTTTATTTTTGGCTAAATCACAACAATAGTCCATTCAAGCTACTTTATCTCATGAGAGAAACACTCCAACCATCCAACAAAGGTTTATGAGCAACTGCGTGGTGACAGTAGAGGCAAAGACCTTTATTTTAAAAGCAAGAAATCAATAGACGCGATGATGCCGGCCATGTGCCAGGACCAGCATCAGATGAAGGACTAAAACTGAAATTAAAGAAACAGTCTATTAAATAAATATGTTATAAGTAAAAATTAAATAAATAGATACAAAAAATTACAAAAATTTGCAAAGAAATAAATAAAGTGAAAATATTTATCACACAAGAAAAATAAACATGGAAACAAACGCAATATCTAATTTAACGTATTGTCACATTAATTTAATTTAATTTATGCCCATAATTAATTTCAAGTTTATTTGAGGTACATTTAATGACTTTTTAATAAACTAAATCCAATATTCATTTATTATCTTTTTTTCAATATTTACAATTTCACTCCTCCACATAAGTGAAATTGCAGTATGCACAATTTTTTGTGTGCATACTGCATTGTGAGATTGTGAGATCAAACTTTAGCTGGTTGTGTTTTTAAAGTATCTCTGTGTTACCTTTGACTACCCAAAAGAGTTATTAAAAATGAAACTAAATCTGGGTCAAAGCCACCGGCTGGTGCTGCTGGAGTTCATGTAATGCTGCAATGGTACAGTTTGAGCTTTAACTGTGGGTTTCGAGCAAAAACAAAACTAGTGCAGCGATGAAGCAACAATGAGGGTTTTATTTAATCACCACCAACAAACGCACACACTCACACACTCAGTAGTGTATTCTGCCTTAATACTGATGCTACTTAAATAAACTAGTGGTTTGTTCTGCCACTAAAAATGGTCTCTGGGAAAAGCACCATTTCCTGCTGATTAATAAGTCAGACTTCCTGCAGCAGTTTTAACTCTTTTTAAACTTTACATCAGAGAGAAATAGTAGATTTCAAGCTGGCAGACTGTAGGTTTCGGCTTCTTTCAGGGTAAGATCATTTTGTTTTCCATCAAACTGGCCGACAAACAGTGTTACACGGGTCTGCGCGACAGATGTTAAACTGCAACTAAATAAAGAGATGCTGGTGTATCGTTGAAAAGATTACGCCCACAAAAAGAAAGAAGCCCATAAAAGAAAGAGTTGACTAATATAGAAAGAGACCAAACTTTGCAGAAGATAAACTCTAAAGTCATGTGATCTTTTCAGTTAAAGGTTAATGGATGCAATCATTGAAGAACTTCAGATGTAGTTCAGAAATTGAACATTTCTAGATGATGTCACTGGATTGCTGTTGGCACTGGAGCAGGTACTAAGGAACAGAGTTCATTTGAATGTATTATTTCATTTAGTAATTAAAACCTTTTACATTAAATGCATGAAGATGATTTGTTTGGGCAAAACAAAAGATTTCAAAGCACTTTTGTGTTTCCCTCTCAAAATACTAGAGTCACAGTTTTATTGTCATTGTCAGACAGACCTCACACAGGCGACAGCTTTAAGAAGACTATAAGAAGCCTGTGCCATGATAAAAAGCCTGAAATGATTAATTTCACATACTTTGAGACTTTAAAAGCCTTTCACATGTGTTGTAATTTTGGGAGCCAGCGTCCACAGACCTGCGAGCATTGCAGAAAGAGGTTAATGATTTATTGGAAGTGTATCTGATATTGGTTAAATAATGATTCTGTGGAGGAGGCTCCACCCACACTTGTCAGTGTGTTCCCCTGATCATTAACTGGAAGTCGTGTCTGTTTTTGCAGGTTGATGATCTGATGGCTCAGAAGAGAGCTCTGGCTGAGTACCTGGGCGTCTTCCAGGCAGCTTCTGTGATTGCCCACGCCAGCTGTTGATCCCACACCCACCCCTTCATCTGAATAATGACCAATAATTTGGACTTTAAGTCATTAGCTTTTTTTTTTTTTTGCTCTTATTTGTTATCTTCGTATGTATAACTTGGTTAAACTGCCACAGGTTGACCATTCAGTTCCACTTTTACAGTTACTTATTATTTATTTTCTTATTTAAGACCATGCCTCAATCCACTGCTCCACTTAACTGAGTTATATTTGTTTTGGTAGTAAATTAACGTGTGCTATTTATGATTTATTTATCTTATTTATTTTTTTTGCTGTTATTTTAAAATTGTATTGTGTTTGTTTAAATAAAATCAGAATTTTGCTGACCCAAGGTTTAAAGTCTGTTTGCATGATGAGCTTTTTGTCTTTTTCTAACAGAAAAATATCTCGGTCCAATCTCCTCAACCACATGTTATATGAATTCATTATCAGGTTTCACAGACGTTGAAAGCTGTTCACTTTGATTGCAATCTGATACTGTGAATAATAGCAATGATGACGACATTCTGCAAAACAGAAACACCACAGTTGTTTCCATCAGATAATGATGCAGCAGCGATGCACATAACTTGCAGACAAATTATTACTGTTTAATATGCACCACATCACTACTGACCCACCTACGGTTAGGGTTAGGTTAGATTAGGGGAAAAGCTCAGATATATTTAAAAACCTTTAAAATGACTGGAAACCCCTATCTACAATTAATACTAGGGCTGGGTATCGTCACTAATTATTAGAATTGATTCATTTCCGATTCACAAGGTTCGACTCAATTCAATTTTGACTCAGACAGTCAGAAATATTATAATTCTGATCATTTATCAGTATTGACACTTGTAAGACTTCATCAGAGGTGCAAGCATGACAGCAGATGCCTTTGTGTCACGCAGGTGGAATGGACTCAGTTGCAGACAAGCTGAATTTAGAATGGAAGTCACAAGTTTACTTACAATCGCACCAGGTGAAACTACAGTGGCTTGCAAAAGTATTCGGCCCCCTTGAACTTTCCCACATTTTGTCACATTACAGCCACAAACATGAATCAATTTTATTGGAATTCCACGTGAAAGACCAATACAAAGTGGTGTACACGTGACAAGTGGAACGAAAATCATACATGATTCCAAACAGTTTTTACAAATAAATAACTGCAAAGTGGGGTGTGCGTAATTATTCAGCCCCCTTTGGTTGCTCATAGACATTGCCTGATGAGTGCTAAAGACTAAATAGAGTGCACCTGTGTGTAATCTAATGTCAGTACAAATACAGCTGCTCTGTGACGGCCTCAGAGGTTGTCTAAGAGAATATTGGGAGCAACAACACCATGAAGTCCAAAGAACACACCAGACAGGTCAGGGATAAAGTTATTGAGAAATTTAAAGCAGGCTTAGGCTACAAAAAGATTTCCCAAGCCTTGAACATCCCACGGAGCACTGTTCAAGCGATCATTCAGAAATGGAAGGAGTATGGCACAACTGTAAACCTACCAAGACAAGGCCGTCCACCTAAACTCACAGGCTGAACAAGGAGAGCGCTGATCAGAAATGCAGCCAAGAGGCCCATGGTGACTCTGGACGAGCTGCAGAGATCTACAGCTCAGGTGGGGGAATCTGTCCATAGGACAACTATTAGTCGTGCACTGCACAAAGTTGGCCTTTATGGAAGAGTGGCAAGAAGAAAGCCATTGTTAACAGAAAACCATAAGAAGTCCCGTTTGCAGTTTGCCACAAGCCATGTGGGGGACACAGCAAACACGTGGAAGAAGGTGCTCTGGTCAGATGAGACCAAAATGGAACTTTTTGGCCAACATGCAAAACGCTATGTGTGGCGGAAAACTAACACTGTACATCACTCTGAACACACCATCCCCACTGTCAAATATGGTGGTGGCAGCATCATGCTCTGGGGGTGCTTCTCTTCAGCAGGGACAGGGAAGCTGGTCAGAGTTGATGGGAAGATGGATGGAGCCAAATATAGGGCAATTCCTTTCTCTGTAAGGCAGAAAACCAAAACACCTCTCTCCCTAGCCTTGATAATCTAATGTTGTTATCCATTGTTCTTCCAGTGATGCATATTTGGTTTAGCATATCATGTTCAGGACTCTCTGACCCAGGGACTTATTCTAATCATAATCTGTGTGTGTGGAAGGTAACACATTCCCATGTGTCACCTTCCAGCAGGACAACGACCCTAACCATAAAGCCAGGGCAACAATGGAATGGTTTAAAAAAAAACATATCCATATGTTAGAATGGCCCAGTCAAAGTCCAGATCTAAATCCAATCGAGAATCTGTGGCAAGATCTGAAAACTGCTGTTCACTAACGCTGTCCATCTAATCTGACTGAGCTGGAGCTGTTTTGCAAAGAAGAATGGGCAAGAATTTCAGTCTGTAGATGTGCAAAGCTGGCAGAGACATACCCTAAAAAGTGGAAAAGTTCAAGGGGGCCGAATACTTTTGCAAGCCACTGTATATACAGTGCACGGGACAGGGATTTCCAGGGGATGGAGGGGAAACGGGTCCAAAACACACTCCACACGGCCACTACTCACTCTCCACTTTCACACTCTTCTTCGGCACTCACGCTCAAGTTCTCTCCACACCTCACTAGCAGACTTAGGGGAATGGGTCAGGAACCAGGGACGGGTTCAGGAATGAGAGTTACTCAATAATCCAGCGAAGAAGGATTCTGAGACACCATCTCAAATAGCAGCTCAGGCAGTCAGGTAATCATGCAGATTCACAGCAGGTGGGTGACTACAACAGGTGCGTGGGCCAGGGGCGGAAGCGCAACCGAGCTCCGCCCAAGCAGACAGAGGACAGACAGGAGACAAAAGCAAAAACATGTGGCCTGAAACTAGGTCAACCAAGGAGACACAGAGACCATGACACTTTCTGTCAAAGTAACTGAGGATAAAACACAGAAAAAACATGAAGGAGGTTTTCCTGGCCTGGCTTTTTATAGCAGATAACCGCCTTAAAAATATTCTGCAGTAGATCAAAAACTGAAGAAAACCATGAATCAAGATGTGAACATTACCTGAGGCTGCTGAAGTGAAGCAGAGCAAAGTTATAGGGGTTTTATTAGAGACACAGCTAACCGTTTTGCAATTTAGCATAATTTAAAAAAGTTTATACTTCTTCAGTATTGAACAGCAGAAATTAGGCTTTCTTGTCATCATTTTTGAAAAAACAAACAAACAAACAAAACAACGGCCAGCAGCTCTGTAAACAATGGTAGATCGGTGCATAATAAGGAAGAGAATAATGCAGAAAACAGAGATTTGAGATGGGAAACTGTTCTTGAAGTACACTGAGAAAGGGAGAGAGCTATGCAGAAAGTGTGATTTTTATCGTGGTGGAAGAGGTTATGTTGGAGAGTGACAAAAACCTGCAGCTTCAGAATCTTTTGAACTGTGGGCCTTCAGCACCAATGACGTGTCCGTGTCAGGTGAGAAAGCCGACATCTCACGGATTCTAATGCATCGGGTCCACTATTGTGTTTACATCTTTGTGTGGAATCCATTTACCTGCTCTCATAGAGCGATAGAGCAGGAGGAGGGAGGCAATTAGGGATGGGGATGAATGGACCGAGGTTCATTCAGCCCCATCCCACATGCAGGGCCTAGGGGCTGGGCACACTGAACAGTGTTCATTCAGCCTCACGTCTGGTGCCGGTGCCCACTTCTTAATTTTAAATCGCATGTTAAGGGTTCATGGGAGGGGCTCAGCTGACACTAGCTGTTATCTGCCAGAAGGCTGTCTGCGCCATGCCCCTCCCCTGTTTTAAATTCACACAGGTGTAAAAACAGGTACTCACAGACACACACTATCTTGGGCATCTGCGGCCTCAAAAAATATGTTGTATTATTAGTACTGTGTGCTGTTCAGTAACATTGTCATTTTTATTTATTTATATGTTGGTTGTTGCTGTGGTCTTTCTGCTGTTCTTTTCCCTCTCATGAAGTTGTGAAGTAGATTTTCAGTATTTTTTTCTCTTTTTCTTCCTGTTAGCTTTCTCCCCAACTTTATTTTATTTCCTCTTCTTCTATTCTGTCCCCTGGGCCCTGTTTCAGAAAGCTGGTTTAGTGCAAACTCTGAGTAAGTATACCCTGAGTTAACGAAAACTCTGGGTTTTCGGTTTCACAACGTGAGTTTAGATTAATTCTGAGTGAGTTACTATGACGACACACTCCGTGAAGCTAACCTGCCCCCTAGCAGGTTTACTTCAACTAACCCTGACTTTCTCCGCCTCTTTGTCGGAAACCTGACTGTAGGAAGTGTCAGACATGGCGTGCCCCTTCCTTGAAGAGCCAGTAGATGTTGAAGCCCAAATTCTCCGCAGAGCTCTCCGCCGGGAGAGAGTGATTAGAGCGCGTTTGGACATTTTATCATTTCCTGATGATTTTCTGTGTGAACGTTACCGTTTTTCAGCACAATCTATAATTTATTTGAATAACATCCTCAGGCCTTATATTGCTCATGTGACACATCGCGGACATTCTCTCAGTTCTATACATATTATTTGTATTGCACTTCGTTTTTTTGCAAACGGGAGCTTTCTGTATAATATTGGTGACGCTGAGCACGTTTCCAAGGCTACCGTCTGTCGGGCAGTCAGGAATGTTACAGTTGCACTGAAACGTCTCCTGTACTCGTTTGTGGTGTTCCCCGGTCATAGACCCACAAGATTTATCAAAGAGGGATTCCACAAAATTGCAGGTATCAGGATGAACAAAACCTAATTCATGATGTGGTGATACTTGAACTACTACTTAAATTTTACATTTATTTTCAGGGTTCCCAGGCGTGATTGGCTGTATAGATGGCACTCACATTCCAATCATTGCTCCTTCAGTAAATGAAGGAGACTATGTGAACAGGAAGTCTTTCCACAGCATTAATGTACAGGTACATAGTTCCCTGTAGCATTTCAAACTAACAAATTATTTCGTTATAGTAATGGATGCTAATTTGTGTTCTCTGCACTGTGAAGATCATATGTGATGCTGCCAACATTATCACAAATGTGGAAGCCAAGTGGCCAGGCTCTGTTCATGACTCACAAATTTTTCGTGAATGTACACTGAGCACAAAATTTGGACATGGTGAGTTGAAAATACTTTAAAATATATAAAGACCAATTGCTACAGGGACATTTGAACTGAAGTGTATCCTTCTGTCTTAGGAGAGTTCACTGGCTACTTGCTTGGTGATAGGGGGTATCCATGTTTACCCTATTTGCTTACCTCTTACCCTGACCCTGAACCGGGCCCACAGCAGCGATATAATCTGGCTCATTGCAGGACAAGAGCCAGAGTTGAAATGACTATCGGAATGCTTAAGGCCCGGTTCCAGTGCCTTCAAAGACTCAGGGTCACCCCAGAAAGGGCATGTGACATTATTGTGGCATGTGTGATTCTTCACAACATTGCCACAATTAGAGGAGAACACTGTCCTTCTGAACCAAACATCAGCAGTGATCCAAACCATGAACATCCTGACCCTCCCACGGACATACAACATGGAAGAGCAGTCAGAGACACCATATGTCACAATCATTTCCTTTGACCCATCACCTCAACATGTTGAAAGAAGAATAAACAGATTTTTTGTTCAACTGGCTTTATTGGTCGTCTGTATTTCCTGTACACAAAGTATTAATAAGTATATTATTATGTTGTTCAAACACTGAAATAATTCGTCCATCTCTGACCACTTCACCCACCCTTAACTGATGTTCCAGCAGTAAAATCTCAATCTTGGTCTTTTGGATCTGCTGCTTGAAGTGTTCCATTTCCAAGTCGCATTTTTTTATTTTCTTGATCAAATAGGTCTTGTACAGCTGCTTTACAGGGAGCTATTGAAACACAGAAAATAGCATTGACATTCATAGTACATGCCTACTTAGGTTGGTTGTAAATCAGTGCTGAACATCTTACTGAGGAAAGGTTTGTTGGAGAAGTGGCTGGACCCTCTTCCTCTGCATTTCCATCATCACTCTGTTGGAGACATAGAAAGTCCATGGTTTTATTATAGTACCACATTTTATTCAATTGTTATATTTTCCATTGTAAGATGTAAACCTCATAAAGTGTCTCTGTTGCTTCCTCCTCTGCAACAATGTTTCTTCATTATTTTCCTGTAGTAATGAAATTAACAACATTGCTGTTCTACTGTAAACTCATATAATCTGTGTAGTATTAAGAGTACTCACAACTGCATGTTGGTCTGGCTCAACAGGAGGCTGCACCAGACGCAGTACACCATCACCATCAACTGATAGAATATGAGGTTTATACAGGTCACTTATAACTTACAAGGGACCAAATGGCAATTAACAAACATATACCAATCACCTTACACTTCATTGTCATTATGCTCTCAAAGACAACCAAGACTGAGGGAAGGCAAAATCAGTAGGAAAATAACTTCACTACAAAATAATTCATTATGGTAAAGAGTTTATCAAATGAATGAGTAGCACTGCAAAGGTGACTGTGACGAAAGGATGTATGCACATCATGTATTATTTTGAATTTACCTCTTATGTAGGCACTTGTGTCTTGCGGGGTTATTGACTCAGAGGATGTCCCCGCAGAGATGCCTTCAGCCACAGGGCGCCCACTGTTTTGGCTGAGGGCCAACTGCTCCGCCTCTGTGAGTGGTGGTGGTGGAGGACCCCCACCTGTTTTTCGGGCCTCCGCTTTTTTTCTGTTGGCTATAACGAGTCACATTTGAGCATACCGAGTAAGCAAATATGTACTTGTAATGTGCTCAGATAATTTCAATAAGTGCTTACAGAAAGAAAATTAATGTAGCCTCTAACTGCAATTGATTTACATAGGACAAACAGACCAAGCACTATGGCTCATAATACAATTACACCTTACCTGTTTGGACTATATTTTTATATTTCATTTTTACTTGCTGCCAGGAACGTTTGGGGCCTGTTGGGTTGCACCTGCGCTCACATCACATCACAAAATAAAATGTATAAACTAAAAAATAAAATGAAATATAATAAAATAACGTGTTAAATGGGTGGAAATCCCTAGATCAATGTTTAAATTAACACTCACGCATTGACTCTGTCGGCTATGTTTTGCCATGCATGCTCTCTTTCTTTTGCAGCTGAGGCTGTGTTACTTTTTTTCCGCAAAATTTGCATGTTATCGGCATATGCTGCCATCAGAATTTCGGCCTCAAGCGCTGTAAAATACATTGACCGCGCCTTCTTTCCCTCCGTCTCCATAGTGACTCGCTTAATCTGTGCTCCACTAATCAGGGCTTTATGTATCCTCGTGCGCGCGCTTAACATGGGGTTAAAGCAACTCCGCGTTGATTGAACTAATTGTTATCAGCCTTTCTGAAACCGAATATTCCGAGTTGGACAGTTCGGGGTTACTCAACCCTGAGTATCATTTTTAACTCTGAGTTTTCTAAACCTGCTTTCTGAAACAGACCCCTGGTCTTGTCCGTTGTTGTTGTAATTACTCAAAATAAAAAAATCCTAATAAAATATGACTATAAAGTGGACCATTATAGCAAATGCTGTAATGCTCAACTTGTGAAAGTGAATGACTTTTTGGCCTTCTGACAACAATTCTAATTGCTACACTGCTGGACGGGGGGGGATTAGAGGTAAAGCTTGGGTTTAGTTACCATCTGACCTGTTTGGAGCACCCAAATGAAAAATCTTTGAAAAGAAAAGCTGTAATGGCAACATGTACAAGATCTTTTAAAATGTAACATCTGAGTTTCTGGAATGAGCATGTGGCTCAAACAAAACTAACTGCAGGCGTTTGCAGAAGTTGAGATAGTTAAAGTCTTAAATGCTCAAGTAGATATTTACCTGAAGTCTGTTTATTTGGTCCATAGTTAAAATATATAAACTCCCATCTCGACTGTCAGAAAGTTTTAATTCAGTTAGAACTTCTCAGAACTTCAGAACTTCTCTATCCTGAACCAGTTTCTTGTCAGCAGTAACATCTGGGGTTCCACAGGGCTCAATTTTGGGTCATCTTTAATTTTCTTTGTACTTGATCCATTGTGATACTTATATATATTACATACATACATATATTGTATGACAGTTTCTTTAAAAGTCATCTTGGAGAAAGTGTGTGGAGAGGACAACTTTAAAATCTTAAAGTGGGTCTTTACTGCATCCATTATCCTCCTCTGTGGTCTTTCTTTTTTCCTTCTGCTTGGCAGAAGGAAAAAATGTTCAACAAAACATGTTGAACATGGAGCTCCATGTTCAACATGTTTTGTCCAGTATGTCCACTGTCGCTCCTGTGCACATGTCCAAACAATCTTGGTTATTTTTTTGTTGGTGCTTCATTGTGTTTGATGACGTTAGTGATCTAAAAATGTTAGCCCACTACTGAGGCTAGAGCAGAACAGAAGCGTCACTTTGTTGAATTTTGCAGAAAATGCAGAGTGAGTTTAATTAGTCCATGACCTAAAAATACCATCCGCACTTAAAGTGGTCCATACGTGAAGTGAAGTGCCCTTGGATGGAAAATCTTTCAATAAATTCAAAAGATGCATCTAAATTCAGCCACTATTTCTGAGGTGGTAGCGAAACAAGTGAAACGTAGTCAATGAAAGAAACCCCAAACTCTGCACGGTCGCGGTAAAAAGTTTCCCCGTGCAGGATCATCTCAGTTTGTTACACCGGAGCCGGAGCTCTTAAGCCTGATTCAGTTATTTAACTTGAGAACAAAATGTGTAAAAGTGAAAAGATTATGTAATATGTGTGAGACTTATCTGAATAGGAGGTTTCACTAGTGACACATGTAAATGATGTGGGAGTGTACAGGACATAACTGCCCACAATTACATGCTATACAATCTCTAATTTATACTATTGATTTCAAACTAATAAAAGGTTGGATTTAAAGATTCATATTTACCTGTTTAGATTCACAGGAATAACTGTAGCATCAATTGTTCTCTTTACTGGAGCTAAAAGACTGGAAAACACACCAAAATATGTATTTACATTGGGGTGTCTACAAACTTTTGGTTGTCCAGAAATAAACGTGGAATGTTACATGTACTTCTGTTTCTGCAGTGTCACATTAAAAAACAAACAAATTCTTTCAAGAAAGAAACAGAATAATAAAAAAGGAAATAACGGATAAGACAAAGAAAAAAGCAAGTGGTACTCGAGATATTGGAAGAGGACAAAGACATTTTCTAAATGGAAATACGCTTATGTGTTTCCTGAGACATCACGGTGTATTCTCCATCTCTGAACCAATCACACAGGGAATTTCCCCCCACCTGATGATGTCATGAAGAATCGCAGGAAGGATCAGCGGTTAAACTCTGAGCATAGTCATTCACACCTACCTACCTGCACACTAATAACAAATACATATTTTACAAACCTCAGCTTAGTCGGTCACAGATTTTCACACCTACAAGGAGGAAAATCTGTTGAGTCAAAGTAAATGAGAGTTAGTTCACAGGTTAATTAAAACATTCATTAATTAAAGACTGAAAGTGACCATCTATGCAAGCCCAAGTCATGTTACCAGCTTTGTTATATTACTGTCTTTGTGAGAACTGTCACGCAAACACAACCACAACACAAAGGTCATGACTTTACAGACAGATATTTCATAATAATACAATAACACACACCTCATATCACCTTGGCTTGTTTCACAACTTACATCAGAAGGTGTGAAAGGTCTTTCGTTCCAAGACATTCATGTTCCTGAACACAAAGTTCCCCATTTTTTTTTCTTTACCTCAGCGTGATCTCACATTTACTGACTTGTGTCCATGTATGAAAAATTTATATTTTCCACTTTCAGACGGTTAAAAATTTCACATGTTGAGACTGAAGGGACGGGCAGTGACGTCATTTCCATGTAATTTCACATTTCACACAAGAGATGTTAGTTGGAAAATATTTCAACACTGGAATTCAGAATTTTTTTCTGTATTTTTTTTATCTAAACCTTGTTACTCTAGGTTTAGATTAAAAAAAATCATGGCTCAAAAGAGCTAAAATACAACTGTTGCTATTTTTTAAACTTCTTTTTGGTTGCCAGGTTGATGACAAATTATATACTTCAGTTATGAAATGTACTTCCTGTTGACTTAATTAAGAGACTGATAGGTACCCTGACAATCACAAGGCACCAGAATGGAATTGACCTCTAACTTTTTGTTTTTAAACTCAGATAAAAGTGAGGTTATTGTACTCATCCTAAAAGTCTTAGAAATGGGGTATCTGACCAAATACTTACCCTGGATGGCATCACCTTGGCCTCCAGTAACACTGTAAGGAACCTTGGAGTCATTTCTGACCACATATTAAACAAATATGTAGGGCTGCTTTCTTCCATTTGCATCTTGTCTCAGAGTGACACTGACAAACCAGTTCATGCATTTATTATTTCTAGGCTGGATTACTGTAATTCTCTATTATCAGGATGTCCTAAAAACTCCCCGAAAAGCCTTCAGTTAATCCAAAATACTGCAGCAAGAGTACTGACAGGGACTAGAAAGAGAGAGCATATTTCTCCTATATTGGCTTCCTTCACTAGCTCCCTGTTAAATCCGGAATCAGATTTAAGACCTTGTAAGACTGCAGGCTTATTTGTTGTTCCTAGAGTATTTAAAAGTAGAATGGGAGGCAGAGCCTTCAGTTTTCAGGCCCCTCTTCTATAGAATCAGCTTCCAATTTGGATTCAGGAGACAGACATTATCTCTACTTTTAAGATTAGGCTTAAAACTTTCTTTTTTGCTAAAGCATATAGTTACAGCTGGATCAGGTGAGTCATTGAGTGTTTCTTCTTCACTCCCCCTTTTTCACTCACTGTGTGTTTACCAAGTGCTTACTCATGTGGGGTCATATACTTGTTGGGGTTTCTTTCTAATACTGTAGGGTCTTTATATGATGATATAACTGGGGTGGCTGTAGCTCAGGTGGCAGAGCAGGTCAGCCACTAACCAGAAGATTGGTGGTTCGATCCCAGGCTGCTCCAATCAGAATGCTAAATATCCTTGGGCAAGATACTAACCCCATGTTGCTCTCCGGAGTATGAATGTTGGATAAGAAGTATTTGTGTGATTGGGTGAATGAAGTAGTTGTATAAGCACTTTGAGTGCTCAGACAGAGTAGAAAAGCGCTATATAAGAACCAGTCCATTTACCATTTATAAAACACCTTGAGGCGACAGTTGTTGTGATTTGGTGCTATATAAATGAAATTGAATTGAACTGATCTCATTGCTTTGGTTGCTAGCAAGTTGCTTACTTAACATTCTTATAATTTTATTGAGTTTGTTCTTAACTGCAAATAAAAACACTGTATATAAAGCAGAAGAAAGTTAGGATACTAACAAAAATAAATGATAAAAAGAAAAAGAAGCAAGCATCTATTCAATTCAGACAGCCACAGCTTCAACATGAAGTCATAATGATGATTTCGTTCTCATTAGCTGATCTCAGTGCAGTCAGCACTTGCAACCACATGTTGGTGTGAAATAAAAAAAAACTTTACTTCTGTTTTCTATATGAAGTTGAAAAATTTAAGCATAACACCAGTAAGGAACTTTCATTCATCTTCTGCCAGCCCTGTGGTTTATGATTGTGTGGGTTATTGCATGAAGTAATAGTGTGTAACCCACGGCATTCCCCCCACTCCACCCCAAATTTAACCCCACATTAATGAAATACGTAGAAACTTTTGGGTGTCCATACGATATTTCAAATAAATGACTGAAGGTGTGAAAACAGCATCTGTGGGCCTAAACCTTTCAAGGAAAAAGAATATATATTCACAGTACACTCGCTCTTCCTTCTGGACTGAGCTGCCACCAGTTTTGGCATTGTGGTGTCCTGTGTGATGCGTGAAGGGGTTACCCCTAAACCCAACCTAAGAGATGGGACTTTTCTTACAAGAGAAAATGTGATGATGACTGAAGAAAAAAAGGTCCAGGTTTCTCCAGAGTTTAGAAACTCTGAATCATCCTGTGTCAGATGGCAGACAGAGTCAGGCTTGGAAGAATCAGCCTGTGTTCGCACCTTCTGAGTCAGTGGGCAGTCCTGTCCTGAGCTGCAGACCACCCTGCACATAACCTTTCACACACAAACATATAAAAAAACGCTTTCTCCATGAAGTAAAAGTAAGATTCACACGTGGTCCTGACCACTCATACTAGCCTGAACAAAAATTTTCTTTATTTAGGGGAAAATCACAAACTGTATATAAAAGATGGATGTCGCAATCGCAATCATTAAAACCACACAGTTTTGTGGACTACTGCTTTGACTCTTTGGGTTTGCATTTCATCCATGTCCTGTCTTTTTTCTTTTCTTATGAAGACACACGTGACCATATTTGGAAGAGAGTGTCGCCCAAGCACATGCAGCTAGTGCTGCATTTAGCTAGCCAGCTTGATTATAAGGAGATTTAGTTTTAATTTGCTTTGTTAATAAATGAGGAGCTGAAAACAGCGGAAAACTAAATTTAATCAACTGAAACATCGCTTCTTTAGAACATCTTTAAGTACAACTAAACTAAAAATACGCTTCATATGATAAATGCTGAGTTTTAAAATAAATATCTCCTTGCATAACTTTTAATAAAACAATTATTAGATTTAGAGATCAAAAATAGGTCTTATAGTTTGAGTGCTTAAGTTGGCTATTTTGACATGGGAGTCAATGACACTGCAGTTCCTTTAATGTCCACTTAAGACTGGCTACAAAGTGACTCTATTTCCACAGATTTCCATGTTAAAATGGAATTGAACTTTCAATTCAACTCTATTTATATAGCGCCAAATTACAGCAGCAGTTTGGAAGGCTTTGTTTTTGTAAAGTTTCAATAGACTCAAGGCGCTTTATATTATAAGGTAAAGACCCTATAGTAACACAAAGAAAACAGAGAAAACCCCAACACTCATATTACCCCATATGAGGAAGGAAAAACTCCCTTTTAATAGGAAGAAAACTCCAGCAGAACCAGGCTCAGGAAGGGCTGGCCATTTACCATGACATTTAAATGATTGTCAATGATGAATTTCTATTGAAATTCAACTGAATTTCCCAGGAAAGGTCTTACATTTTGAAAGCTTTGGGCTTTAAAGTTAAAACCTATTGTAAAGTTTTAGGTTTTTCTGATCCAGTAAAACATTTTCAATTCATAAAAAGCCATAAAACTTTGACCCCAACATTGTAATTATTTATTATAAAACTTGAAAATGTCACATCCAGCTTTGTATTGTTAATCTTTTAAATAAATATAAAATCTGTGCATATAGTCCTTAGTACTCCCAGTGGTTTAGTAGCTTGCAAAATCATTTTTAGCAGCAATACACCAAAGTGTTGGGGGTGAGTGGACAAATAACAAATAAACTTGCTTACAGCCTGCTACAAAACTAGTTTCCCCCATAACTGAACAAGTATGGTTTGATTGGAAGGGCAGCACAGTTTAGGTTTGCAAAGTTGCATCTGAACAAATCACAAGACTTCTGGAACAACGTCTTTTTGGACAGATGAGACCAAAGTGAAGAAGGACATAATGCATTTCACCACGCCCGAATCCAATTTTACCAGAAAACCAAACACAGCATATCAGCACAAACACCTCATACCAAGTGTCATCACAGTGGTGGAGGGCTGCTGATTTAGGAACCTCATAGTCAAAGTGTTCTAGAGTCACATGTGAGGCCATCTATAACACAGCTAAAGCTGGGCTGAAACTGGGTCTTCAGTAGGGCAATGATCTCAGTAGCAGCAAATAGGCAGCAATAGCCCAGTCGAAGTCCAGACGTGAACCTGACTGAAATGCTGTGGTCAGGGAGCTGGGCATAAACAAATAACCACAAAACCCAGTGAACTGAATCTATGCTGTAAAGAAGAGTGGGCCAACACATCAATGTGAGAAACTGATTAAATCACACAGGAAATCATCACTTTGGTGTATTGCTGCTAAAAATGATTTTGCAAGCTACTAAACCACTGGGAGTACTAAGGACTATATGCACAGATTTTATATTTATTTAAAAGATTAACAATACAAAGCTGGATGTGACATTTTCAAGTTTTATAATAAATAATTACAATGTTGGGGTCAAAGTTTTATGGCTTTTTATGAATTGAAAATGTTTTACTGGATCAGAAAAACCTAAAACTTTACAATAGGTTTTAACTTTAAAGCCCAAAGCTTTCAAAATGTAAGACCTTTCCTGGGAAATTCAGTTGAATTTCAATAGAAATTCATCATTGACAATCATTTAAATGCAGACTGATGCTTGATAAGAATCTGTCATGACTTCTTTAAAACTGAGACAAACTTCTAACTGTGAAACCCCAGGCCTTGTTTTTGTCTACGCACGAGGCTAGGGGATACCCACATCATATCACACCTGAATGCAATCACTAAAGCGTACCTGTCTGCTTTCCTGTCTGTCTTCCTGTTTCCTGCATTTCTTTGTCTCCCTCCTGCAGACCTCGGGGCCTCATCTGAACTCAGCCTCACTCATGGCAGTCGCTTTAGATCAGGACAAAGGTTGCTTCTTACTCGCTTTAGCTCTTCCTGTGTTAACAAAGGTGACAGAAGTTGCAGAAATTTGCAGACTTTCAGGACTTTCACCACTTGCATTGGTTGTATTTCATGCACTATGTTTAGCTATAAATTCTGTGCTGCATAATTTACACAGAATGTCTTGTTGGGAAAACTGCTCTGAGATTACATTAAATTGGATTCCAAAAAAGGTCTTGATTGTTAAAGTTGTATGTTTTTCCTATAAGTAGAATAGATGATAAATCAGGATGGACAAATAAAATAAATTGTAAGCAGTGTTGGGGAGTAACGGAATACATGTACCGCCATTATGTATTTAAAATACAAAATATGAGTAACTGTATTCCGTTACAGTTACCGTTTAAAAAGGTGGTATTTAGAATACAGTTACTTTGTTGAAATAAAGGGATTACACGGCGGTCTTTTTCTGTTTAATATGAAGGCAATAGGCAGAATGCTACAGGCATAGCCCTAAAGAATGTAGCTTCATGGGCAGTGTAGTCCGTGCTGCAGGGAGAATGGACTGCCATACCCGTTATGTGTCTGTGAGCGAGGGAGGGAGAAAAAGGAGAGTGGAAAAGTACGAGTTGTCACCGACCAGAAGCGGGAGCTGGAAGCATATAAATATAATAATAACCACTGCAGCCAAAAAGAGTGCCTGAATAGCCCAGTTGTAAGTAAACTGTTAAGACTCGACTGTGCACTGTGTTCGTGTTTTCCTCTGAAACAATAAGTTCCGTTGGAGCAGCCTTTCAACGCCTCTCTCTGTCTCTCGCTAGCTGTTGACCCAGACAACAAAGTAAAGCTAGTTTTCGGCTACGAGCCCGACACGGAACCCACCGTATTAGCCAGAGGTCCCTTTACTACGGTTCGGAGCCGCGACCCTGTTTTATATACGCGCGGAATAGTTTTCTATACGAGATCACTGCAAAAAGTGCAGCCTTACCTAATGTCCACCCTGCTGTTACTAATTTTATATTAAGATTTAAAAATTTAGTTGCTCTTGGTATGGCGAGTAATCTTCAGTACTAGTAATAAATCACACAGCAATAGTACATTCATGTAGTTGTGAAAAAGCACGATAATATCCTCCTAGGACCTGGCGTCCACATATGTGGACATCACATTTTTGGTTATTTAGACCCAAATACTCAATTTTGCTCTACAAGGGCCTGATATCCACTTACGAGGACATTATACTGCAACTGTTCTATCGAAATTTTAAAGGAATATCCTCATTTGTGGCTCTCATTTTTCTTAGAAACAAAAACTGGGTAAAAAAAAAAAAATCTGGTAATTCTTTGTTTTTACATTCATCGGGCCCCAATCAGCCCAAATATCAAAGAGAAATTAAAAATGCATGCTCTGGAAGAGTTCGGGTCTTAGGAGGTTAAATTAAGTAATCCAGAGTATTCAGAATACGCTACTCTCATTGAGTAACGTAACGGAATACGTTACAAAATACATTTTGGGGCATGTATTCTCTAATCTGTAGTGGAATACATTATAAAAGTAACCTTCCCAACACTGATTGTAAGGCTTCAAATGACGGCTTTAGAAACCAGCGAGTGATTTTAAATCCAGGCTATGAGTAAAACCCACCTCTGTGTATCTTTCTTATCACAGGTAAGAAAGCAGAATAATCGTCTTTGAAATCATTTCCATATCATCTTTTTTTCTAACTCATCATCTGTGGCCATTTCTTCTGAAACCTCTGCTTTAGGTTGCATTTTTCTTCCATGGCAGCCAAACACATTACAGGTGCCTAGGGAAAGTCCTGCAGGTTAAACTGGGCTAAAGAAACATTGGAAAAGGGTTTGCTGGCATAGCAACACTGGGGTGTACAATAAAACTCTGTTTTTTGTTGTTTTTGTCTTTGCATGAGTGTTATACTAGTTGGTGCAACACAGACATTAAGGAATTTTAGATGCTGAGCTGTAGAGATATCATCATAATAACAACAAGAATAAACATAATTTTGCAAACTGAGCAGTCTTTTTTAACTAATGGAACAGCAGAATGCATTTTTTCCACAAAGACCTCTTTCCTCACTTACAGTAAATCTTTTTCCCTGAAGGTCAGACCCTTCTGTGGTCACACGTTATTTTCGTTGGTTTCACTTGATATAAATTTCAACAGGGTTTTTTCCACACACTGCATGCTGCACTAATATTTTCAGTGTTGCTACTACCAAAGAATAAATATATTTGCATGAACGGGCGTGGAGCTAACAAGAAAACCCTTACATCACGTCTGTTTCCTTTAAACTGAATGGGGAACTGCTCGCTATTCTGATTACTCAATCGAGCCCTTCACACCTAGAATGACATAGTTTCCTGTCATCATCTTACCTGACATTCTCTTCTCTACTGTCCATTGCTCTGTATAATAAAATACAATGCTTCAGCTTTTTACAGATTTTCGAGTTTATAAGCAATCAAGGCCTGATATGCAGCTGCAATATGAAAACATAGCATCACATTAGCTTGTACAGACATTTGCAACAATAGTAGCCTTCCTCAGTTTTTCAGTGAATCTTCAGACACAAACTTAAACCTAACAGAGGTGATTATTCCTGATTATTCCTAAAAAAAAAAAATCCCACAGCTTTCATGATATCTAAGAGCTAATTCTCCTTTCGGATGTAACCAGGAAGGGTCCAGCTTGGAATAATGAATTTATTTATTTCAAATTCAAATTTTAATACTTACATTATTTTCAGCTTTCTAAGTCTTTATCTGCTTTTTCTTTGCAAACAAACTGTGAATTCTTGGAGGTCTTTAGGAAATTCCAGGGCTTCATTGTCTTAAATGTAAAAATGGAGGTTTGTGTAGTGAACAATCTTTTGCTTTTGGGAGATCAGCATACTCACATGGTTGCCAATTCCATTGCATTTTACTTATATTTGAAATCCTATTAATCATAATTGTCTGTCTATAATTTTTGAGTAAAACCTTTAACCCTGTGAAGACTGAGTCATTATCAGAGCTGCATAGCCCAAAACAACTTTATTGGAAAAACACGGAGAGTTTTTGATGCATTTCTGTAAGAACTATTTTTGTAACAGGAAAAAAAAAACCCTTACATATTCTCATCCACATTAGGGTTGTGATCATCACGGAGAATAACTTAAACTGCAGTTATATCATAAATGATCATGTCTGTAATCCCTTTACTTTGTCGTCTATGAGCTGGGTTACAGTGTAATTGGGGGCTTGTCCAGGATAGTTTTTACTTTGAATTGCAGTTTTGTATATATGGGAAAAATTAAGTGAAATTAAAATTTGCAGTGTGATTTAAAAGTCTCTTTTAGTTGCTTGAGTGTCCCAGTTGCCAGATTTTTTTCTTCTACTCTTTATTTACTGTTATTGTTTACCCATTACGTTTAGCTAATATTTCTATTTCGTTTGCTTGCCAACTTATTTTCACACACAATAGCTGCAATACATAGTGTCATGTGACTCAGGTAGCTGTGCATTTTCATTTAGTGTACTTAAGACTATTCACATGTGCATTGCTATTGAGTGGTTAATTATCTTCCTTATCGTGTAATTTTAACTGATATAAACTGCTGCATCTGACAGAACGTAGGCTACTCTGGGTCTTAACAGCATGCAGATGTTTCAAAATACAAGTCAGGTAATATTTTATATCTTGTGTACATGAGGATTTGCTTTGTGGTTTGGAATCTCTAGCCTCATGATAGTTCACTGGCCACTCAGAAGCCAGGAACTCCTATACTAATCCTATAAAAATGCAGGGAATCCAACTAGGGAGATTCAATGCATACTTATTACTGCTTTGAAAGTGCATGTGTAAACATTCAGATGTTTAAACATGTAAATATCAAAACATGTAACCAACAAATGGGTACATAACTAGCCCTATACCCCTCATAAACACCTCTGTGTGCATCAAATGACATAAAAGTCTACTTCTACACTTTACACTTGTTTTTGTCAACAAATCCAATAAAAGGAACAAAAATAAGTTAGTAACATGTATAAATAGTTTCTCAAATAAAGCAACAAAAAAATAATTTAACACTGTGAGGAACCTTGGAGTAATTTTTGACCAGGTTATGTCCTTCAATGCACATATTAAACAAATATGTAGGACTGCTTTTTTCCATTTCCAGGATATTTCTAAAATTAGAAATATCCTGACTTAGAGTGACACTGAAAAACTAGTTCATGTTCATGTAAGGTCTTAAATAATCAGGCCCCATCTTATCTTAATCACCTTGTAGTACCATATCACCCTATTAGAGCACTTCGCTCTCCCACTGCAGCCTTACTTGTTGCTCCTAGGGTATTTAAAAGTAGAATGGGAGGGAGAGCCTTCAGTTTTCAGGCCCCTCTTCTGTGGAACCAGCTTCCAGTTTGAATTCGGGAGACAGACACTATCTCTACTTTTAAGATTA
Organism: Pelmatolapia mariae; assembly: GCF_036321145.2. Lineage (NCBI taxonomy): Eukaryota > Metazoa > Chordata > Actinopteri > Cichliformes > Cichlidae > Pelmatolapia > Pelmatolapia mariae. The sequence goes on along the minus strand of NC_086242.1, from coordinate 20,210,306 downwards.
GGCTTAAAACGTTCCTTTTTGCTAAAGCATATAGTTAGGGCTGGATCAGGTGATCCTGAATCCTCCCTTAGTTATGCTGCAATAGGTGTAGGCTGTTGTGGGATTCCCATGATGCATTGAGTTTTTCCTTTTTAGTCACCTTTTTCACTCACTATGTGTTAATAGACCTCCTCCACAGCATGTCTTCTATCCTGTCTTCCTTCTTTCAAATGTAGCCTGGTTCTGCCAGAGGTTTCTTCCTGTTAAAAGGGAGTTTTTCCTTCCCACCGTTGCCAAAGTGCTTGCTCATACGGGGTCATATGATTGGTGGGTTTTTCTCTGTATGTATTATTGTAGGGTCTACCTTACAATATAAAGCACCTTGAGGCGATTGTTGTTGTGATTTGGCACTATAACTAATTTTCATTTTCAGTTCATAGATTGAAAAGATTTCCTGCTATTCTGAACATTTCCTGTCCCATCAAAAAAAAAAAAATTCCCAGCACTTTTTAACTTAATTTCCAGAAAAAAATACACTCTTAAAGTACTGTGCAAAAGGCTTAAGCCACTCATTACGTCTTTACATTTAACTTCAAAGAGGCCAGCTTTCTTGTAGTTTTGGTCTTGAGCAATAGTTTGAGAACTGTCAAGAAGATCTTTTAACATTTGTCTTTGATATTGGCTGTCCTGAAATTTCTTGTTTGTTAAGCCACTTCACACTGATCTATAAATCATTCGAGCCTAAAAAAGATTCCTAACTCTGGAAGAACCAGCATTGTGTCTTAACATGCAGTATATCTCAGAAAAGTGAGTACACCCCTCAACTTTTTGTAAATATTTTAATATATCTTTTCATGGGACAACATTGAAGATATGACGCTTTGATACAATGTAAAGTAGTCAGTGTACAGCTTGAATAACAGTGTAAATTTGCTGTCACCTCAAAATAACTCAACACACAGCCATTAAAGCCTAAACTGCAGGCAACAAAAGTGAGTACAAAGTGATAATGTCTAAATTGTGCCCAATTAGCCATTTTCCATTCTGGTGTCATGTGACTTGTTAGTGTTACAAGGTCTCAGGTGCAAATGTGGAGAAGAAGTGTTGAATTTGGTGTTATTTCTGCTACTGTAACAGAAACTTGCAATATCTTAGCATGGTGTGCAGTGCAGCCTTAGAAATTTGAGGAAACTGGACAAATTGAATTTGTTATTTGTTAATTTATTTATTTCAAACATGTAAACAATATGCAGGTACATTTAGAAAATAAGAGAGAAAAAAATACTATACAAAAGTCAATACATTTCAATATTGCTACCGTTTTGATTCATTTACATGTTGAAGGGACAAAGGAACAGACAAAGGAAGTGGTCGTAGGCTTACTAAGCTAGCTACAGCAGGTGAACACTATCTGAAAGTCATGTCCTTAAGACTGACCCTTTAGTTAATTCATTTAATGTTCACTGAAATCTCATCAGAATGGTCTTAGCGAAAGGGGCGCTGTCAAGAAGCCATTTGTAAAGAAAGGAAACAGGGAGAAAGGCCTAGGAATGGCAAATTAGACTAAGGAGTGGACTGAAAGTCAGTGGCAGAGTTCAGGGTGAAGAATAAAGGTTTAATACTAAATATTGGCTTTGAATCACATTAGAATTCCACTCATTTTTTGCCTAATGTTCTGTATTTCCATGTATGCTTGGACATCTTTCAGTAGCACCACAGTAAATGTCGTGCACATCCACAATTAAAAGTTAAAAAGAAACTAAATAGAAAATATTTGCTATGAAAAACAATGAGTGCTGTTTAAATGATAGAGGGATCCAAGTTCGTACAACTTATTGCAGGATGATGATATTTGAGTTCCTGCAGGCTTTATTTGTGCCTCAGCAGGCCTCCGTAGCAATACACACCGTCAAAAGTTTTAGAGTTTCCAATAAAACCTGAGATACAACCAATCCAGAAGCAACTTCAATCTGTGCAATGCGTCGCCTTGGTTTCTGTCCTGAAGAACCAGTTTCATTGAAACGATGTGCAAAAACGGGAAACGGGCTTTGAGGTGCGTGTTTGGCAGATGTGTCACAGAGGTGTTACCCAGTCAGCAACAAGAGGCACATATATTCCACCATAATACAAAGGCCATGCACGCAATGGATCAACTTTCAACTATTGTGAATCCCAACACATGGGTGATATCACAGCATTACCAGGACTGTTGTTTCTGTCAGTGCCATCACTGATGATGACCCTAACCCTGACTCTGATCCCACAGTCTATCCTCTCACTTTCATTAGTAACTTTAACCCAGAACTTTGGATGGAGGAGAATAAATTAGAAGTCTAATAGACCCTAAAATTTGATTAAACATGTTAAAATAAAAACAGACCATAAAACAGAATAAAATAAAGGCAAAGAGTGGATAACTGCATGATGACACGAGCTAGCCAGTGTCTTAACTTTGGAACACTGAAATCAGTAGTTGGAGCTCCCTCTGCTTTAATAATCTGGGAACTTAGTGCAAAGTGAGAAAATAAATTGACTCTGACTGTTATGAGTAAAAAAAAAAAAAAGTAATTTAAAAAAGAAAAATCAAGAAAAAGAAAACATTCCGATTTGGGAGGAAGTTGTAACCAATGATGACGTGGACCTCATGGGGCTGAAAGCCATTTGAACTGATTATTAAAACAAGGAATGTTCACTGGAACTCCAAATGGGGCAATGTGCAAATGAAATCCACAGCAAGCATGCTATTTCCTCCTGTCTGATTTTTTTTTATGTGGAGACATTTTTATCTTGTAAAATCTACCCAGTCACCAGCTGCCTAACCCAACCCTACCATGGAGGATGAGGGGTCGGTATTATCTCAGCCACACTCTGAGCATCCCAGCATATGTTTCCTTGCAGATCAGGACTCATTCAGCTTTTGATCTTACATTTAACTGTGCTAGTGAGCATATACAAAATAAGTTAAGAGTGTTAGTTCCAAACAGTTTATCAGGTCAGATGAATATTACGGATGAACAACCCTTGTCCTAAATATAAACCACTTAGAACAATTACTTTCTTTGGGCCCTGATTGCCAAGATTTGAAGAAAAATTAAAAAAAAAAGTCTGACTCCTTAAATGTGATGACCTCACAGGCTTTTATTAGATCAAACTATGAATCTGTACCCAACACTAATAGATCGATAGATAGGTTTATCAGCACGACGTGGCACATGTATGGCCCGCGATCAGAAACCGTCAGAGGTGGCTGTGAAATCCCAGATGCAGTGGATTCAATGGAGGTGTAATGATTTCCGTAACGGAATTGCTGGATCTAATGGTTTCTGACGCAGGGTGCCACCTCACTCTTTCACGCAGCGTGCTTTCCAGTCGTTGCTCCTCGAACCTCAGTGCACGCTTTGAGAGGTTAATGCAATTATGAAAGGTCTAATGCAAACTATTAGACCCCTCTGCAACTTCAAGTCTGACCAGCAAAAGCACAAATTTTAATAAAACAGCTGGGAGACGCAAAATTCTGCAGTGAGCAGATGATTTGGGTATGATATGCATGAGTGGGAAGCCGACCCCTCACCCTCTTCTGTGAAGTTTGATGATTTAAAGGAAACTGCACAACCACATTTTCACACCTAGATCATCGCTGCATCTCTCTCTCTCTCTCTCTCTGAGTGCATGTCTATGTCACTCTGCCACTTTGCCTCTCTCTCTCTCGCAGAGTTATAAATAAAAGCTTTCATGACAAGTCAAACAGTCGAGCCAACTTCAGGGTAAGAGAGGCACTGTCAGTCAGATCATCAGTCATTCAGTCAGGGAGGACACTGCTCAGCCAGAATCCGTTCTCAAATTGAAAACACTCGGCCCGGATTGGGAATCAAACCGAAGACTCAACTACACTCAGGGGTAATACAAACAGAGACAGGATGGCTACCACAGTGAGGGCAGCAGTCTGTCTGTGCCTCTGGCTTTTTGCCTGTCAGGTCAGAGGATCCCACATCCCAGCAGAGATGAACAGGACCATCCAGAGCCTCTTGCAGCACTATGTGAGTATTCACTGCACTTCAACTGCTACTTAGTACTTGAGTAATACTAGACTGTGCAGCTCTACAGACTTTCTGTTTCCTCCTGTTTGTCACAGTGATGCTCTTACCACAAACACACACACACACACATGCGCAAAGATGCCTTTTTAAATTTCCACTTAAGTGTGTGGTTAAAAGACCATTTTAACCCACGAGGTGCTAAATACTACACACCCAGTCTGGAGCATCTTACATACGAAACTTAATGTGAATGATATCAGGTTTCATGTGGTGATGCAGAGGCGAGCAGGGACACTTCCTGGAATGGTGGATTCAAGGATGAGACAGAGTCACATCACAGATGTGGGAGTGTCCTTGAATGCACCAGTAATGATAGAAAGCTCTAAACACAGAAACAGCTGAACTCACGCTGTCTTTTATAACTGCTGTTGCATTATTGGCCTTCTCATGTTTATCGCTGTAAGAAAAAAAAACACTTTTAAAATGTTTTTCTCTTTTTCAGACAAATTTCTCAATTTCTTTACAGTCTCCATATTTGACATCAGACACAGTATGGCCGACAGGCTTTAAACGCACCATTCGTACCACTTTCTAAAATTTTAATCTTCAGTTGTCAGTTTCAGATCAAATTCCAATTTAATCCTGGATCTTTTAGTCCAATAATTATTATATTTCACCTTTTTCCTTCACTTCTCTTATTGGTCTTTAGTCTGTCCTGAATATAGCAGCTAACCTGCTAGCAACCGGCTAGCAGGCATCCCTTCAGTGGCTTCCAGTGAAATTCAGAATTTAGTTTTAAAATGCTGCTTTTTTATATATGAAGCAAAGTAAATGAGCAGTTGCCCTCTCCAGTCAGCCAATTGGCTTTTTGTTTTTTGTTTTTTTTAACAACAGCTCGGCTGAATCATTGGTTTCTTTAAAAAACTAAAACTGAAAACCTTTTATAAGTTAGTGATTCCTTGCACCTTATTTTCTGCTCCAGTTCAAACCATGTTTGACCATGTTTGTGAGCTGGGATAAAACCCAATACCCGATGCAGTTATTATTCATTATTAACGTCAAACATGATCTGAAAATATCTTCCTTTTTTTGTCTTTTGCAGAAAATTACAAGCCGGGAAAGATTTGATGGGAAACCCGTATTTCCTAGTGACCAGAACAAAAAAATGGAGGTAAGATTCATGTGATTAATGGGAACCCGTAGTTTGTCCACAAAATGTAAAATGTCCATGCAATCCAAAGAAAAGGTTTCTTGTGGCAAATGAGAGTTTTGCTCTAACTATGGCCTTACTATAACCTCAAATGGATAGGCAGAATTTAGGAAACACACGTGTGGCTTAAGGTCCACGTGGTAAGCATCAAGGTAGCTTAGCCTAAAGCTCAGTATTAATACTGGAAACCATGCTGTATTCCATCCCTACACAAAGAAATGAGGAACTATTTCTATCCATCCACCCAGTGTCTTTGGCATCATCATCACTAAAGTGGATTTCCAGATGGTGTAAAGATAATAAAACCACCTTTTTCACTTTGACTTTTGCATGTCTATGAAAGAGTGAAGACACTGATTAGTAATCAGGCATCTTTAAAGCTGTTAGCAGGTGTATTTCTGAACTCTGGAAAGAGTCAGGATACTCGATGGAGGCAAACCTCCTGTTGAGCTCCTCCATCTTTGGCTAACAGGCACTGCCTGAGTCAGCAGCCAACTGGTATTTCCAGGTTTTGTCTTTCACATTGAGTTGAGGTTTTTGTGGGTTTTTCCTTCACTTTGCTGGCTTTGCAGGATGCCACCTTTCTACAGCTATTCTCAGTCTCCCGATCAAACTTTCACTTTTCACCAACATCACTTACAAGGCCGTTTCATGGTTGGTTTGAAGTACTGACATCAAGCCAAGAGAGCACAGAATGAAGAGCTCTGGTCGGCAGTTTTTTATGTCACTCTGTTTGAAGTTCTGTGTGGTTAGATGGCTATGAGGTTCAGGTTCAAGCTTCTGCAAATTTGGAATAAAAATGAACGTTTTTTGAGGATGTATATCTTCTAACTAATTATTAAATGTCTCATTGATATTATTGTAACGTAACTGTACTAAAACTGAAATTAAAGCAGTCAACAGCAACAAGAAAGAAAGAAAATAAAATGGAGAAAACTTGAAGCAAAACAATGGAAATTTTGTTGCACTGCCTCTTGAGGAAAAGTTAAAGATATTGCTAGTAAAAGAAGAAAAGTATCAGCGCCTTTCTAAAACTGAAATGTTCAAGTAGATTATCTTTGGTCACCACCTCCTATAGCCAGCAATATCTTCCAGCACTCAGAAACATTTTGACAGGTTAGTCATAACAGTTGGAAATTTAAAGTCAAGATGAGTTTCTATTATAGCTTAACACATGGTGGTATGCAGGGGGGAGGCTGGCATATAGTAGTTGTATGGAGGGTGGTATTTTGCATGAACTTTATGGCAACCCACCAGGTTTTCCTATTTAGAGGTTTCTTTACCACCACACCTACCCCAGTGCTGCATTTCATATATTTTAGAGATATCTAATGACTCATCTGAGCTTTAACACCATTTGCCCCCTCTCATTCGAAGGAAACGTCTTACATCTTTTAGCCTGCTTCTGTTCGGTCAGTTCATCGTGCTGTTGCCTCTCTCAGGTTTTAAAGCTCTTTAAAAACACTCTTGATGGTGCCACTGATAGTGTTTTGTCAGGGATCCCACAGCTTTTGTTGCTTCTGACATGAAAGGTTTTTGGTTGTCACCAGAAATTACCACAGATTATTCAACAAGTGTAAGTGAACCGACCAAATTGAAAACAGACACTGGGTCAAACATTGAGCCACAAACTCTCATTTCTTAGATCCAGACTAGTAGTTTCAGTCCTGTTAGCAGTGCATGGATACGACATTCAGGTTTAACAGCAGTCAATGAGTGGTATTCCCCTTTAAGGCCTTCTCTGTTAGCTTAACTGTTGTGTGGGAAACCACAGAGTTTTTTCCATTGTGTGAAAAGTTTTTAGCACCTAAGGTTGTAATGTTTGTGAAGCAATCTTGTCCTCACATCTCAGTTTTTCTGTAGGTTTATTTGCTACAAATGCATTCTGCGTTGTTTCAGTTTTTTAGCTTTTAGTACCCGAGTCCCCAAAATCTGCGAAATTCAGCATTTTGAGCATTTTCAAAGCCATATTTGCACAACCATATTAAATATTAAAAAAACATAAGCCATTTGTACTTTCATGTCATTACCTCTCTGTTTCTCTTTCTCAGACCAAGTTGATCTTCATGGGTGGTGTTTTGGAGTCGTACGAAAAGTTGCTTGGCCACATGTTGAAACAACTGCCCACTCCGAGTCCCCAGATCACCGGGAGCAACGCGCAACCTGGCTCGGCCATCACACCCGCGTCCAGCAGCACCAACAACGCAGGCTCGGTAGCGGGCAGAGATGTCAGATCAGAGCTGAATTACATCCTGAAGAAGGTCCAGGAGCTGAAGAAACGCCGCTACCATGAGGAGGAGAAGCTTCTGCAGGGATTGCAGACCCTCAGAGATATCAAGGTAGAGAGCACTCTGATTGCTTCTTGGCTGTGAAAGCCTTAACTTGACTTAGGACTTATGTAAACCCAACAGTGAGGTTTCTGTAAAGTCTATGTTGAGGATTTTGCAGTGATTAAGAGGAGCTCACAATAAGCCTCAGGATGGGTTGAGCAGCCAGTATGAATGGCTTATGTAAAGCCTGAAAAGTTAGACTTGAAAAGATTTGACCAACCTTATTGAGGGCTTATATAAGTCCTAAATTCATACGTAAGGACAAATGCCTGGGTCCTACAAATGTCTTTGGAAAGCTTACCCTCTGAACATCCAGAGCAAGTCCCTGGCTGGCCATCTGGGGTTTTGTTTTAGTGAAAAACAGGCAGATTTTGAGGATTTCAGATCATGTCTCATTCATTTTGGCAATACAGTTTTTGTGTTAAAGACTTTTGCATTTGGTATAAAACAGACAAAAAGAGAGAACTCATACCCTAACCTTAGATTAGTTGTCAGTGACCTGCAGGATATTACGAGGTTTAATAATGCATCCACAAGGATTTAAATAGAAACTAGGAAAAGAAAAGGCAGAGAGAAAGTTAATTTAGGGCCTAGGTGAGACTTGAAATAAGGTCTTATTTAGGGCTTAAAATAATGTGTTTTTTGCAGGTCTTAAATTTGTGATGCTTACACCACAGGACGATGTGCCTTAGTTATTCTAAAAGCTCACAAAGGTCTTACATTATTTAAGGGTTTTAAATGTTGATGTCATTGTGCTGAATCTTAACAAAGGTCCTCTCTGTGTGATCGTTATCATTAATGTCAAACTTGCCTTTGTCTCTCTCTCTCCTGTAGATGAACGACCGCATCGTCCAGAGCAAAGCACTTTGGCAGCTGCCACAGCTGTACGAAGAGGCGAGCTCGCTCCCCGAAATCAAGATCCAGAGGAGACGCAGACGGCGGAGGCAAGCAAAGGCTAAAGATCGCACCAGAGCCTAAAATGCGACCTAAAGGGCATAAAGAGAAATAACAGTAAAACAAGGATGCAGGATGTTTAAATTATACAAGACCAAAAGATTCTCAAACTGAAACAAGTGTGTCTAGTTGTTAGGATTTTGTATTCTATTGAAAATTTTCATCTATATTTATATTTAAATTAACAGTGAACCAGCAGCCTAAGCCTTTTAAGATCATAGTCTCAGAAAGATATTTTTATATAACGTTTGGTGTGTGATACTTGAAACCAGCATAAAAGTTTGATCCTGTGGAATATTTTCACTGAAGGATCCAGAGATTATACCTAATTGTTTTCAACGTGGAGTTTCACCCGGTGGAAATATTTGATTTAATGTTGTTGTTTTTTCTCGGCTTTAAAAACTTCACATTGTTAAAAACCCACAAAACAAAGATATGTTTAATAGTGCTTAGAGTTTATTTTTTACTGAATATTTTGTAAATTTAGGTCATTTCTTTCTTGTATTTTTTTTAAGTTAAAAAACCCTGAATTCTTTCTGAGTGAAACTCCCTCTTGTTGCACTGAGATTGGACTGCGGTGGAGAAACGGGCGGTTCCACTGATAATTACTGATAGGTAGTTTTCCAGATTTATCACATTTTGTTGAGGAATTACATTTATGCAAAGTAAATGTGTGAAATCCCGTTTACGTGACAAATTTAAGTTTTCACGTGATTGTATTCTATAAGTTGATTTTTTGTCTCAATGGGAACCCTGACCTAGCTTCTCCACTGCAGTGCCAATGAGAGCTGATGGTGATGATGTTTACAGTACAAAGTACTTCAGTGTACTACTATTCCTCTGAACAGTCAGGTTCAGTACTGTAGTACTTCAATTTCTTTGTAGTTGAAGTACTAAAACCTTCAGGATGTTTTTTTTTATTTTTACTGACATATTGTAGTTTTCTTTATTTATTTTGTATTTAAGTTGTTGATTGTTGATTATTTATTATTAATTTATTGATTGGCAGATGCACCTGAATAAAACAGAATGACGCTGATTATGGCTCATGTGCAGTTTCTTATAGATTTAAGTTCTTGGTTGTAAAGATTTTGGTTTTGGTTTTCCAAAAAACACTTTTCCTGCAGCTGGATGTAAAACATCATGAGGAAGGAAAGGTGTGATGCAGAATTTATAGGAACAAGCTCAGAGAATCATGAGTCATGACTTTTAATCCACTGATTCCTGTTGCTGAACACAAATTTTTACTTTATTATTATTATTTTGTCCCTGAACATGACTTTTTATCAGTGGAGAGGAGGCGGAGGAGCGAGTTGCCTCACGCCACAGAGCTAAAGTCATGCATGTCTCCGTTTTTTGCACATCATTTGTTTGAAGTTTAAGCACCAAACCAGGTTAACTCTAAAAAAAATTCCCTTCCCATTTTCTCTGCATATATATATACAGTGGCTTGCAAAAGTATTCGGCCCCCTTGAACTTTTCCACATTTTGTCACATTACAGCCACAAACATAAATCAATTTCATTGGAATTCCACGTGAAAGACCAATACAAAGTGGTGTACACGTGAGAAGTGGAATGAAAATCATACATGATTCCAAACATTTTTTACAAATAAATAACTGAAAAGTGGGGTGTGATTAATTATTCAGCCCCCCGAGTCAATACTTTGTAGAACCACCTTTTGCTGCAATTACAGCTGCCAGTCTTTTAGGGTATGTCTCTACCAGCTTTGCACATCTAGAGACTGAAATCCTTGCCCATTCTTCTTTGCAAAACAGCTCCAGCTCAGTCAGATTAGATGGACAGCGTTTGTGAACAGCAGTTTTCAGATCTTGCCACAGATTTTGATTTTCGATTGGATTTAGATCTGGACTTTGACTGGCCCATTCTAACACATGGATATATATATATATATATATATATATATATATATATATATATATATATATATATATATATATATATATATATATATATATATATATATATATATATATATAAGAAATATATGACCTATTTAAATGCATTACTTTCAAATTTGTATTCACTGATACGAAACAATAAGATGAACACGAAATGACTGATTCATTCGTTTTGTGACGAGTTAATGAATTTCTGTGAGACTGGCATGCCTGCCCACAGACAGACCAATCTTAAAAAAAGAAGTTTCATTATCAATGGCAGGCGGTAACTTCTGCAAAGTAAAATGAAATGTTTGTCACGTTGATGTTGCTCTTCATATCCTCTTACATCATCTCTTTCTGCTGCACAGATGATTCCATGTAACTTCTACTTTTGACGAAAAGCGTGGAAGGCCCAGGTCAGCTGCATCAGCTAATAATTGCCGTGACATCAAAAATAAATTAAGAGGAAATGAAGCCAAAAAATTCTGTTCCAGTTTTGAGTTTATGAAACGTTTATCTGTTTGGTAGCTTTTAGTTTTGTTTGTTTTATAAGTTTTATTTACTCAGTTTAACAAGCCTTTTGTTCTGGTTGTGTGTATTTATAGAGTTTATCCATCCCCCATGTTTAGCTCATGTTTCTTTATTTCCATTCACAGTCCTGGTTATGTTTCAGTTCCAGTTTGTGGTTATGGAGTTTTATTTAGTCCTCTCCTTCTCATCCTCCTGTGAGTCCCCCTCTCGTTGAATTCTCTTATTTTTTGGTGATGTTTGTTTTCCGTTTCCTGTTTTATTTTGGTACCTCAGGTGTTTTACATTTAGTTTTACTTCCACATAGGCTAAATTTGTTTCGGCTGTGTCGCGATACTCTCCCTGATTACATCATTAGTGTCCGGTCCTTCCCCTTGGTCTTTGTCTCGGTGTCTGTTTCATTCGAGGACTCACATTACTGCTTTGGACTTCTGTTGGTTTGATTTTGGATTATTTTTTCCTGAATCAACCTCATAAAACCAGTTTTGGTTCATTCAGTTTCAGTTTTCACTCTCAGGTTCCCCTCCCCAGCAGCCCTGGATCCAGGAGAAGGGTTTAAGGGTGAAAGAAAACTGCTGGTATGAGGAGGCTTAAATGGTAAAGTGACAAACTGGTGTCTGGAGCAAAATGTTCACTAATGTATAGTTGGTATATAAAGCTATACTGGTAAATGCATGCAGTATCTAAACTGCAGGAAGAGTGGGGTTGGAGGGAAATTACTTTGATAACATCCAAGTGCAAATCCAAAGGTTGCTCCGTGATAATCATCAGAGCACATCTCAAATGTTGGATAAGCTGTGGCAATGACATAAAAAACAAACAAACAAAAAAAAGTAATGATAACACGTAACAACACTCATTCCAACTGTATTCGTCACATTCACAATTATGGAAGTGTAATGCACAGTGAAATGTATGTACAAGACTGGCTGTACAAGTAATGAGGAAGGCATAAATAGAGAAGAATTCCAATCAACTGTTTTTTGGAACACGTTACACCTAAAATTGCATCTGACTAGAATACTTTGATATGCAGAAGAGTTCATGGTTGACTGAGTGACTACAAGGTTCCCAGGTACTGTGGCTACAGAACAAGCCTAAATCAACACCCCTTTACCACTGTGCTGACAGTTGGTATGATGTGTTTGTGCTGATATGCTGTTTGGTTTTCTGCAAACGAGGTGCTATGCATTATGGACATTGTTCCAGAGGTCTTGCGGTTGTTTCAGGTGCAGCTTTGCAAACCTAACCCATGCTGCCATGCGAGAACAGCTTTCTCCTGGCAACCCTTCTAAATAAGCTATACTTGTTTGTTGTCTTTTTCTAATTGTATTGTCATGAATTTTAACATTTGATATGCTAAATGAGGCCTGTAGAGTCAGAATACATGGAGTCATGTGAGATATAACTCTCTTTTCACAAGATTGTATAATTACTATACATTATTTTGGGCATTCAGACACATCTTATGTTAGTGAAATACACGGGGGGGGGGGGGGGGGGGGGGGGGGGGGGGGCATTAAAGGAACAAAAATGGAAAAAAAAATAATGCTGGGTGTCTATACTGATATGGACTGGGTAAGGTTTTGGAATGAAAGGATGCCACATTGTTTTTTAAAGACACCCCGAAAATCAAAGGCTAGTCCATTTTGCTGAAATTTCATTGCAGCAACTCAAAATGGAACTCACACAAGTTTGCATGCATGTCTGACAATGTCGGGGCATGCTCCTAATGAGATGATGGATGGTATCCCGGAGGATCTCCTCCCAGATCACAACCATCACTGAGTTTCTGGACAGTCTGAGGTGTAACCTGGTGATGTCAGACGGATTAAAACATAATGTCCCAGAGGTGTTCTTTTGGATTTAGGTCAGGCAAACCAATCAGTGCCTGCCTGCATACTCTCTCCACTAGAGACCGGACATTGGGTTGCACCGGAACTGAGGACCCACTGCATGCGTTGTGACAGAAGGTCCAAGGATTTCATCCAGATGCCTAGCCTGTGGAGGTCTGTGGCTCTCTTAATATTACAGGCTTCTCCATATGCTTTCATATCTGTCAGATGTGCTCAGGGTGAACCTGCAGCTATCTATGAAATGCACAGGGCACCTGTGGTGGACCTGCTAGTTCTGGTATTCTTTGGCAAATACCAGTCAGGCTTCACAGTGCCAGACACTGAGCAGAGCGCTCACTAGAGGATGTCAGGCCCTCAGGCCACCCTCATGAAGTCTGTTTCTGATTGTTTGGTCAAAGATATTCACACCAGTGGCCTGCTGGAGGTCATTTTGTAGCTCTGGCATTCGTCATCCTGTTCCTCCTTACACAAAGAAGCAGATACAGGTCCTGTTGATGAGTTAAGAGGCTTCTACTGCCCTGTCCAGCTCTGCTAGAGTAACTGCCTGTATCCTGAAATCTCCTCCATGCTCTTAAAACTGTGCTGAGAGACCACAAACCTGTTGGCATATACTGATATGCCATCCTGGAGGAGTTGGACTGTCTGTGAAACTCTCCTCATGCTGCCAGTAGTGACACTGACCCTAACCAAATGTAAAACTAGGGAAATATAAGAAAAGATCTGGAGGGAAAAGCTGTCAGTTGCCTCTTACTGAATCAGTATCTCAGAGGTTTAACTGACATGATGGTCTGATCTGATTAAAAATGCATTACGTTTTTTGAGCAGCATAGTCACAACCTCTAAGGTAAGTTTACCTGAGTAAACTTTCCATTTTTAAAGTGTGAAAAAGTCCATATTTGGCAGCTGGAGGAGCTGCTGGTGGAGTGAATCATTTTAGACTTTTTGCACTTCATTTGTTTTATTTTTTATTGCATTATTAATTTTTAAAAATAACACTTGGTTACAGTTAGTCTATTAAAAGGGCTTTATTGGGTTTAGACAATGAAACTACTTGCATAGCCTGAGAAAACTATTTTTCTGGACAAAATGCATGCTGCTGACATGAAATACATTTCTTATTAGAGTTATTATTTACAAAGCCTACATCACAACTCATGTCTGTGAAAAGCAGGTTTCCTGTGACTATTTCATGTTTTCTTATGAGAGTGGCCCGAGCAATGAAGGCCATGACACTGACCTGAAACTCCACTCTTATCTTTCATTGTATAAATGACATGTCATATGTATCACAAGCATGGAAATTGGGAATCTCGTGGTTGAATATTTAATAATACTTTGCATTTTATAGGCCTATCATTCTCTTTATCTGTAACTTTACACAGTTTTTAAAATGTTAATATAAAATTTTAAAACAAACTAATTCAGATGGAGTTTAATGTGTGTGGGCTTGCATAGCCCGAACAATAAACTTCTGCAAACAAACAAGCCACAGAGACCATGAGCCTCTGCAGGCAGACAGGCGGCCCTGAGTGTTTAGACCCCCACCCTGCAACCCACAGCTGTGATGTCACTTCCTGTGACATCACTTCTGGTAAATATCACACAGCTCTTCTTACAGTAAGTGCAGCACTTGCCCACAATGCACTGCGAATTGGCTGCGTGTTTGTGTGTGAGGCTGTGACTTCTAAGAACCAGAGCTGTGCTTCCCCACAGAAACTGGGGTTGCAGCTTTGTGTGTGTTTGTGTGTGGTCAATAAAGAGTCTTTGAGGCACTTCACAACTGTTGTAGAAGACAAACAGGCTGCAAAAACTACTTTTTATGGGGATGAGTTTTTACTTTCTTTTTGTCTTTCGTTTTTTTGTACACAGAGTGAAGACTCAGTAAACCAACTGTATGAGTGGAGTTCCCCAAGGTTCAGTCCTAGGGCCTCTTTGACACATGTACATGCAATCATTTTAAATCTTGTTGTTGATGCACAGACAACAAACTGTGTAAGCTGTTTATTATGTATTCATGTTTTCGTGCTGGCGACAATTTCCTCAACAATTAGCTACCAGGATAGCTGAGTGACAAGGTACATGGTACACCAATTATTACACTGAAATAATTGGTGTGCTTTAAAAAAAAAAAACCTGTAAAAACTCTGTATTTATAATTGTGCAGATAGCAAAAACATTACAAAGCCGTTACAATGCAGCTGCAGCAATACAGAGGGCTTTTTTCCATTTATTTGATTAAATAAAAGCCTGATAAAGTATTGTTATTGTCCATATTCTGGAATATTTAAATTCCCATGAAAGTCTTTGCAAACTTGGGCAACTTTTTTCATTCATAGAGTACAAACTCTGAATGCATGCAGGCATTGTTGAAGCCACCTTTGTGTATAACACCAGGAAGCATGCCGGTAAGCAGCTTAGAATGAGAAATGATAAAAATAGCGAACATACTGTAGGTGGTAAATGAGAATCCTGGCAGTTATAAATGACAACACAGGCCACCGGATAGTGTGTCTCTGTTTGGACTGATGGCTATGTTGGTGCTGTTGCATAGTGGGGGGGGGGGGATTGTAGTGTCAAGGGGGTGGACTGCTGCATTTCTGCAGGACTCCAGTGGAAAACATGACAACAAAGACTCAACTTTTATCCCCACCTCTGTTTCTGTGGCTGCTCTTGGCTGCTCTGTGAGTCTTTGTGTGTGTATGTGTGAGTTTCAGTGTGAGTCAGTGTGTTGCAGATGCTAGTGTGAGAAAATGGAAATGCTTTTCTCGTGTCTTCAGATGGCTGAAAATATTCAGAATGAATTATCTCAAAGCTCTGAGCTGCTGATGCTGCTGATGCGGCAGCGAACGAGCGCCATGGAGGTGTGATGGAGCAAATTTCCTTTTGAGTTAGCAGTAGCTCATTTAACCTTCACTCCCTTTCAGATCTGATGGAGAGGAAACCACAAGAAGATGGTGGCAGATTGTTTGGAGGGAATGAGAGTCTGACGCTCAAGATGAAAAGAACTCATGAGATCTGAAAATAGACAAAAATTAGGAAAAAAAGCTACTTCAATTGAGGGTCAATGCTAGCATGTTGTCCTGTGAAAAACTAAGTACACCAACACTGGTTTTGTAAGAACTCAGAGGGGGAAAGTAGCCAGGTGCTGCTAATCAGATGCACTTGATTAACTGTTAACTTAACTGAGCACTTGCTGTTTTGGCAGTTTGCAAGTTTAGAGCATTCAAGTGTGTATTAACACAATGCTATAATCTTTTTAGGATACAATGTCCCAGCAAATTCACTCGAAAACTGTTGGTGCAATGCTCAGAGGAAATGCAAAGAAGTCAAGAGCTCCATCAAGCCTGAATTAGCATGTTAAAGGTTAACGTTCATGACAGTATAATTAGAAAAAGACTGAAAAAGTACAGCTTGAAGCCTATTCCGTCAAAAAAAAAGAAAGGAAAAAAGTACAGGTTCGGTTTGCAAAGGTGCGTCTAAACAAACAACAAGACTTCTGGAACATCTATTATGCACAGCACCACATTTGCAGAAAACGAAACACAGCATGTCAGCACTAACACCTCTTACCTACTGTCAGCATGGCGGTGGAGGACTGTTGATTTGGGAATTGCAGTCAATGAGACAACCATGAACTCCCTAAAATAAAAAAGTATTCTAGAATCTTCAAAAGTTGATTCTGTTCATCTGGACGTAGCGTTTTGTGGGAGAATTCTATTCTAGAATCAAATGTGATTCTATTCTAGAATCAAATGTGAGGGCATCTGTGGTACAAAAAAATGGTTGAAACTGAGTCAAGAGGATAATCAAGGTCCAGTGCAAGTCCAGACCTCAACTAAGAAATGTTTAAAAGTAAAAAGGGTGTCTGTTTCCTGAATCCAAACTTCCTCAGAAAAGGTTCCTGAAAGCTGAAAGCTCTACATTCTACTTTTAAGTACTCCAGGAGCCACAAGTAAGCCTGCAGTCTGAGAGCAAAGAGCTCTAATGGGGTACTATTAGCTCTTTATCATAAGGTAGGGCCTAATTATTCATTAAATTGTGTGTAATGAGAAGGATTTTTAATTCAATTTTGGATTTTTAACAGGGAGCCAATAAAGAGAAGTCAGTATTGTTTGTTTGTTTGGCTTCATGAAAAAGTATGCTATGCCTTCTAATGACACGGCCTAAAGAAAGCATATATAATGTAAACAGAATTGGTCCTAGCACTGAACCCTGTGGAACTCCATAATTAATCTTAGTGTGTGAAGAGGACTCTCCACTTACATGAACAAACTGGAGTCTATTAGACAGATATCACACAAACCACTGCAGTGTAGCAGCTTTCATACATGTAGCATGCTCTAATTGCTATAATAAAATATTATGTTCAGTGTTGAACTGAACATAATATTTCACTGGGGTCTAGCGGGACAAGCACAGAGATGAGTCCACTGTCAGAGGCCATAAGAAGATCATTTGTAACTTTCACTAAAGCTGTTTCTGTGCTGTGATGAGCTCTGAAACCTGACTGAAACTCTTCAAATGAATCATTCCTCTGCAGATGATCAGTTATCTGTTTTACAACTACTCTTTCAAGAGTTTTTAAGATAAAGGGAAGATTGGCGTGTCATGCAAAAAAAGGCAACAAAAATAGAATCTAAAGTACAACAGAGCATAGAATGAACCAGACTGAAAACAAGCTAAACACTAGTGAAATACAGAACTCAAGACTAATACAAAGCTAGAACTTAAAACCCAAAGAAGTAAATCAAAAGTCCAGAACTCACAAACTGGGTTAACGACCCAGGATGAGGACATTTCCCCTTTAGCTAACACAACAGGGTTAAGTGATGGCTTTTTTAGTAATGGTTTAATTACTGCCAGTAATAACTGCAAAAATGAATGCTGCTGCAAATAGGAGTGGGTCAAAACTCCTTCACAATGACGCACGAGACTGATAAAGTCATACAGGAAACCATTATTTAAAGTTATTACTGCTAAAGGTGGTTCTACTGAATTATGGGGTGCACTTAGTTTTCACAGCACTTTATAATATAAACACAGTTTAGCACTAAGCACAAAGGTGATATTTAATGGGAATGCCACTGCTTTTGCAGACATTTGGTTGTAAAGATGCAATAGCCGAAAAACCTAAACGTTGACATGGTGATGACATTCAGAGGAAGAGCAATGGTATATCAAACTCTGTTAAATGCTGTCATTAGAAAATCAGTGCTAAATGTCACAATGAAAGCACTGCAGAAGAAAAATCTAATTTAAAATGCATTAAAATGTTTCTTCTTTGTTGTTCATATTAGCAACTGGAAATATCTGACACATAGACAGACACATCAGAGATCGTTATCTAACCACTGAAGGTGGAAGTAAACTGAAAAACACCCAAATAACTAAGAAATTAGCTGGAAGAAACTTAATTATATGTGAAACGGAAATAAAATATTAAAATGCAGTCAGACAATGACCCTTGAGCCTTGATGTTCAAACGTGGCACTGCAGATCTGACAGCTGACACGATAATCTTTGAAGGCAGCTGAAGAATTAAAAATTAAGAAAGGAAGTTATTGTAACATCAGTGAGAGTAAATAGTGCATTAGAGAGAGCTGACACTAATCTGGTTAGCTGGGTGGGAGGATATCGGTGGTTCAAAGCTGTGTTGCTAATTCTCATGTATTAAACACTTACTAAGATTTCTTTATCTGTTATTTTGTGTAATTACAGAGAGAACGGCCTGTAAGCCATGTGAGCATTTGCACTGCTTTGTGATTTGGAGTGACTCTCAGCTGCTTCACTACACATTCAGAGAAACTCCATAGCACCTGGGAGGAGAGGCGTGCAAATACAGCAGCTCAGAAACCAACTCAACTAAACTAAGGCCTTTATAGTCAACAGCCTGTGTTGTTTATGTTTATTGAATAAAAGTTTAAGGGAAATGCATCACTTTCTCTTGTATTTTTATTAGGGTGGAGATTTAAGCTTGAGTGGATCTGGAATTTAAATAGACAAATCAATAGCAGCACACACCTTGAATATGTGGTACATTATTACCAAAGATTCAAACAATGTGCAATACAAGGCATAACAGCTTGGTGTGTACTGGAAACAGAAGGAGGACTGGAGAGTAAGTAAAGCCTACCAAAACAAAAACATTAAAATAATCTCATTATACCGAGCACTTGAAGTCAATGAGAAACACACAACTAACTATATAAAGAAGGAATAGGAGAAGGACTTGGAAGATAATATTGGAGATAAAGACTGGTGAAACATGTGTATAGTACACCATACAACCACCAGTTCGAGGTCCTGGAGGGAATTTGCCTAGAAAAACGTGCAATATTTTATCATTCCAAGATTAAAAAGTACACAAAGAGAACAGAGAAATGGTGGATAGAATGTGGGGAATATAATGTTGGACATGCACACATATTCTGGAAATGCCAAAGACTGAATGCATTCTGGGGAGAAATATGCAAACTGTTGAAACATATACTTAAAATACTGTACCTCAGCTAGCTTAAGGAAGGAGTTAGCTCAGCATTAGCATGCTGTCTGTGCTGTTGTTTGCAAAGAGCCGAAGTTGTGTTAGCAGCACAGTGCAGCTGTTCCTGTCCTTGAGCAGTCTGCACTTTAACATCATGCTTTCGTCCTTTTGTGCAATAAAAATAAAAGTAGTGTCCGTATTCACGCTGCAGATTGTGCCACTATTTTCCTTCTTAGGTACATGTACTGGGATTAGCTGATTGTTGCACAAATGCAAGTGGAACTGATCTACAGGCGAGCAGACTAACAATTCCAAGGAATTGAACTACTCGCAACTGGTTCTCTGCGAGAACAGGTTAGCAGTGCTGGTCAAAGAGAAGAAGTCAAAATCAGAAGCAAAGTTTTTTTTCTAGAAAGCCTAGAAATTTTCAAACTGTCTGACCAGGACTGCCTTAGGTCAGGTGCTTCAGGCATGTCCTACTAGGAGAAGGCACCAGGGTAGACACAATGGAGAGATTATGTGTCTCACCTGGGTTGGGAACTCCTCAGCAGGGCTGGAGGAGGTGTTTAGAAGATGGAGATCTGGACATGTCTAGGTAGATTACTCCCTCCACAAGATTTCCAATGAAGTCTCTTAAATGTTGCCAAATGTTTTCTTTTCTAAGTTTTTCCATTTTTGCGTTCCAAACAGCAAAAAGGAGGTAGATAATAACTAAACCACAACCATAACCTTCAAGCTAGACAGGCAGGCAGTTACCTGGTGGATGCAACAGGTTCCTTCTAAAAGTAGGATTACCCAGTGCTGTTACAGAGGGGGGACCTTAATTTAAAACCCAGAGGCCATGTTTGATGGAGCGTTTCATCTCGCCCTGCACACAGTCCCAACATCAACAAACTACTTGATGCACATTTTATTCTCCCATGGCTGTCATGTGTTTAATCTTTATCCACACAATAATGTGGAAATAGAAATTTTTGTTTTGTTGCTGTTAAAATTATTACCATTAACATGAAGACAGACACAGATGGCCCAACTGAGCTTTTAGGTCAAACTTTTTTTAGTGCATTTCATACAGAATGAAAACGTCATTCACACGCATCACGTTAGAGTGGAGGCGGATATTTTAATGGGGTAAAAAAGAGGAAGCCTATCTGCCCTTTGAGGCCAAAACTCGTGCATTTTATTCCGTGAGAACGTGAAATAAAAAGATGATTCAGGCTTCTTTCCATTTTGTTTTTAATTTGTCTCAGGATGTTTCACGGTTTCACTGAAAATGCTGACTGTTGAAAAGAGATTAAAAAAACGCATCATCTAAGTCCCATTATACACACACACACACATACACACAGAGCTCATTAGCATATAACACTGAAACTCATTGTGGCATTTCCATGAAGTTGTGTGTTGTTTCTTGCTGCAAAGGAAGCTCGCAGTGGGTTAACAGCAACCACACACGCACACACACACACTGAACTTGCGTTTAGTTTCACATTAACAGTCTGCAAAAGTAAACTAGAAATAAGAGTAATTTGTTGTATTTGCATCCAAAGCAGGTTGATGTTGGCCTGTTGTTGACCTCAGGCTGACCTATATTTATACCACTGTTTAGCAAAAGTCTGTAATTATTATTATCATATTATAATGCAACAGCAATATTTTACATTGCGTGGACATGCACTATGTGAGTTCCTGTGTTACTTCACTATTTATTTATTAATTTTCACTGCCTTACTGCTAAGTTCCATCAGTTCTTGTCAATGGCGTCCCAGAGTTAAGGGACTGCTTTTATTTTGAAAAACGTACACAGGAACAAGGCCTACGTGCAAAATCAAACTGTGTTTGCAGCAACATCAGGGGCTGAAAATTTTAAGCCAACATGCAAAAAAAACAAAAACTGCAGATCCTCTTGGGGTGACCTGCGGCTCCAGCTGTGAGTCAGTGCTCACAGATAAATGTCCAACATGTTTACAGCCCGATACAGAAACCATTTCATCTCTGAGGATAGTTTCTGTGTTTTCATGTTTCTTTTAATAAAAGAAGGTGTGTTTCTCCTGATTGACAGGCTGTCCACCTCAGTTAACTGGAGGCCCTGATTATCTACTGTGTTGTTGGCTGTACTAACGCGCCATCCAAAAAGTGTGTGCTCTGTTGTTAGGGAGTGCAATCTTAGCTCTAAACCTTTGATCCACAGCTCCTCCAGTCTGCATGCTGCAGCATCCTTGGGTCAGACGTTTCAAGCACAGCTTTAATCTGATGGGAGGCTTCCTGGTTTGGACCTCCTGGTTGGCTGGGCTCTTTCTGTGTGGGTGCTCTGGCTTCCTCCCACAGTCCAAACACAAACATGTTAACTGGTGATTCTAAATTGATCGAAGGTGTGAATACAACTGAAGTGCAAAACACAGTTCTGGATGAGTATGTGTGGAAAATGTAACATGGCTTGAGTGGTCAGTAAGACTGGAAAACCCCTAAAAACAATGCCGCCAGTCTACTCCTGATGTTCTCTGAGAACTCAGTGCAGATCAGAGGAACCCTCACAGACACGAATGACTTTAACATGCAGTTCCTATAATGGCCACTAGATGCTGCTGCCAGAAAAAGTAAAAAAACCCAAAAAACTCCATCACCTCTCTATAAATATGTAACCCCTAGCAGTTGATTGCACTTGTGTTTGTGATGATGTTTTTAGCATCAGTGAACATATTTTTAGAGAAATTACTTCCTGGCGTGGTTCAGCCTGCTGCTTAGAAGTGACCAGAACGGTGTCCTTATTCGCTGCTTCCTGTCCCACGTTTTAACTGGCTCTTCTTTAGATTCCTCCCCACTGGAACGCAAAGTGATTACCAGACAGAAAAGCAGCTAAAATAACGGTTTTGATAGATATTGCAATGGAAAGTGGGATTCACATGTGTGCAAAGACCTTAAAAACAAAATTCTCTGTCCTCCACATGACCCTGCAGAGTCTCTGTGTGTGTGTGTGTTTTTTTTAATATGTTGTCCTCTTGGTTGCACATCTCCGTGGGGAGATGTCTTTTGTCCTGTCTTCCTTTTCTCTCCCCAACCGGTCACAGCAGATGACCTCACCTCTCGCCTGGTTCTGCCAAAGGTTTCTTCCTGTTAAAGGGGAGTTTTTCCTTCCCACTGTCGCCAAAGTGCTTGCTCAGAGGGGGTTATATGATTATTGGGTTATTCTCTGTATGTATTATTGTAGGGTCTACCTATAATATAAAGCCCCTTGAGGCAGCTGTTGTTTTGGTTTGACGCTGTGTAAATAAAATGGAACTGAATTGAACAAACACACTTCTACCCACATTCAGTCTGTTAGAATCTGATCACTCTCGCCAAACTCAGACTTCTTCCCTGCAGAAATCCGAAATGCTGCAGCAGCATCGGGAATGTGGACAAACTTATGACTGGAAAGCACTGAAACACCAGGATTTCTGTGCTTTTTCTGCTTAAATGCACTAAGTTCAAATAGTTAAACAGGACCTGACTCTCTACAGCAGGGGTGTCGAACTGCAGGCCTCGAGGGCCGGTGTCCTGCAGGTTTTCGATGTGTCCTTGATCCAGCACAGCTTATTTGAATTGCTAAATTACCTCCTCAACATGTCTTGAAGTTCTCCAGAGGCCTGGTAATGAACTAATCATTAGATTCAGGTGTGTTGACCTAGGGTGATATCTAAAACCTGCAGGACACCGGCCCTCAAGGCCTGCAGTTCGACACCCCTGCTCTACAGGGCCTTACAGGCTCATTCATCTGAGGCTACATTGCAGTTTTTGATCTTGAGAAATTAAAAGGAATCAATGCTCAGGTTTATAGACACCAAGCTACTTCAGCTTGAAACCTGGTGAGCTTAGCTTGGGTTAGATGTTTGCACTTGTCTTTTAACCACATAAGACATGATGTGGTTAAAACCACTTTATTAAGAGATATCGTCTTGGATGAATTATGGCAAGTCAGCGTCTGGTTTTCGCAACACCACGGATCTGAGGATCTGAGGGTCTGAGAGTCTGAGTGATGGTGAAGGCCTCCTGGGACGTTCCTGTTCTGGGGTCGTGTGCAGCAGGTCGTAAACCGGTGTTTTTAAATGGGATCTGATGATTTACTGAGCATAAATCCTCGGCCTGGTCAGTTTAAAGATGTAAAGGCGGTCATTTTTATGCAGCTTTTAACACGAAAGGAAATTTAGCAGATGAAAGGAAACTGATGGAGATGTTCTTCCTGCGCTTTGCGATTTGCCTGCGCTGTCAAACCCTTAATGGCCCAAAGCTGTCACATTAACAGACATAACTCAGTGCAGGTATGACATGAATAATAAGTCCTGCTGATGAGATCTAACCAAATTCCGATCAGGTCATAACATAAATAATCCTTAATTTGCAAATTCTCAGAAAAAACAAACAAGAACCACAGAAAACCCAATTTATCTGTCAACCTTTGCCACAGAGTCCGGACATTAGTGTGTCAGAGCTGTTCTGGAAACACTTACACAAAGTATGAGTAACAGGTCAGACTGATTGTGGCTCATTGCTGTGACTCGAAACTGCAACGAGAAACTTTGACCTGAGACCAGACTGACGATAATAATGACGTGTGGCTTAAACGTGGTTCCTAAGGCTATTTGAACCATTTATCCAAAGCTTCCCGTGACATCTAGTGGACAGAATGTGGAACTACACCCAGAACACACCAGGGAGATCTACAGCAAATAAGAATGAAACTATTTGTTAGCAATGATAATAATAATAATAATAATAATAATAATAATAGTAATAATAATAATAATAATAATAATAATAATAATAGTAATAATAATAATAATAATAATAATAACAGCAACAACAACAACATGCTTCACTTTAAGGACAAGACACAGTCAGTGTGCTTAAACAATACACCAGAAGTAAAAATTAGTTGATTATTTTTGCCTCCATCTCTGGTTTCAAATCATTTGTAACTGATTGTAGTCACGTGATAACTTTATTAGTTTTGTGAGATCTTGTACAAGTGAACTAAAAGAAGAGTACTTTTTTGCCAGATGTTGCTGTACTTGAATAAGTTTTGATGGGAAGTATGTAAAATATACCCGGGGACGTGACAGTGCACGTTAACCTTCTGGTAGCAGTTTCTCAAAGATGCATCAAGGTTTGGGTTTCGACGTCTGAATGTGTTTGTGAACACCTCAGTGGTTTATCTGTGCAAAATACAGGTCCGAAAATATTCATTTGAGTCCCTCATACAGATATGAAACATATTTTGGTTCAGTGGTGTAGGTCACTAACAAATTTGTGATGAATGAATTTATCAATTAATTTTTATGGACAGGATTTCTAGGCGCAGCCAAGTGGCGGAGGGGTCAGAAGCTCATCTCTGCTTTTCGCGGATGATGTGGTTCTGTTGGCTTCATCGGGTGAAGGCCTCCAGCTCGCACTGGAACGGTTCGCAGCCGAGTGTGAAGCAGCGGGAATGAGGATCGACAGACGGATTGGTGCTGCGGCCGCAGTGATGCGGACGCTGCACCGGTCCGTCATGGTGAAGAGAGAGCTGAGCGTAAAAGCGAAGCTCTCAATTTACCGGTCGATCTACGTCCCTACCCTCACCTATGGCCACGAGCTGTGGGTAGTGACCGACAGAACGAGATCGCGGATACAAGCGGCGGAAATGAGCTTCCTCCGAAGGGTGGCTGGCCTCTCCCTTAGAGATAGGGTGAGAAGTTCAGCCATCCGGGACGGGCTCAGAGTAGAGCTGCTGCTCCTCCACATCGAAATGAGCCAGCTGAGGTGGTTCGGGCATCTGATAAGGATGCCTCCTGGGCGCCTCCTGGGTGAGGTGTTCCGGGCATGTCCCACAGGGAGGAGGCCCCGGGGCAGACCCAGGACACGCTGGAGAGATTATATCTCTCGGCTGGCAGGGGAATGCCTTGGTATTCCCCCGGATAAGCTGGAAGAGGTGGCTGGGGAGAGGGAGGTCTGGGCTTCTCTGCTTAGGCTGCTGCTCCCGGGACCTGGACCCGGATAAAGCAGAAGAAGATGGATGGATGGATGAAATTATCAATCCATCTTCTCCAGCTCCTTCGGGGAAACAGCGTCCCCCCTCTTGGTAGGAACACCTGCACTGTGGAGGAGCAGTGGCTCTACTTTCTCTGATGCTGCTCCCTGCCACCCTTCAGGGGGAGCTCGTTTCCATGAAAATACCTAGATTCAAATTACACAAAGCAAACCGGACAGAAGGCGTTTTACAGTTCAACAGCAACTTCGCTGAAAAGAAGCAGAAAGAAACTGGCTGCAGGAATGCATTTAAACCACTCGATGGCAGCAGAGTTCTCCTCACGTCACAACATGAAGCCATAACTCCAAAAGATGACTTTAATCTCCAGAAAATGTCCTCAGCACACTTCACAGCTAAAACATCTACCTCGGGGACTTCATGCTCTTTTAGAGGAATTTATTTACAAACAATAAGCTAATGCATTTTACAGCTCTTTAAAATAGAAATAAAAACTTGCACAAATCACGTGTGCAAACAAATCGTTGTGTGTTTCCAAGCTGACAAAGTCAGAGGCTGCCTGCCTTTAAGCTGTAGTCTGTTCGTAGTTCTAATGATTGTTTATTTGAATTCCTGGAGTTTCAGTTTATCCCGGCCAGTTCCGTGTTCTTTTGTGAGTCACTTCCTAGTTTTGGTCACCTGTGCTTTTAATTGTTTAACTTCTCTTGACTCATTATTCCTAACTTGTGATTCCCACCTGTTTTCCCCTACACTATCTACCTTCTGTTGGCTATTTATTGTCCGAGTCTCCTCTTTGCTGCAGAGCAATGCCGTCCCACATTGCTCCGTGTTTCCTGGTTCCTGGTTTTTAGTTTTCCTGGCCCTGTTTTCTTGTGTATTTTTGAACTTTACAGCAATAAAGCTGCACTTCACTCTCTGCTTCTCCAGTCTAGCATTTGGGTCCTTATCCCTTACTTGATCATACTTTAAACGTCTTTCCTCCAAGCTCCAAAACAGTTTCCACTCAACATCATCAGTGCTGCAGATTTGTCCAAATGTAAACTGCATTTAAACAGAATCACTAGGAGACAAATGATGGTTAGACTGTAGAGCTGCTCTTCAATTTCCACATTAAACATCCCGCTTTAAAGCTTCCTCTGACGAGGAGTTTAAGGTTCCACCAGCTGTGATTCCTGCAGAACATGACGTTCATTCTGCACATGCTGGGCAGCTTTCATCTAATCTCTGTGTGTTATTATTCACCACGTTATTCAAACAACAAAAGATTGACTGTCAATAAAAAACACACCTGAGTGCAAAGGTGTGACCAAAGTCAGACCCACCCTGGATACTGGGGTCATTTTTTAACTGCTAGAGTTTCAGTTTGGTTATGTCTAAGCACCAAAGATACCAAAACATGGTGGTTTGGGTTAAAATAAACCCCTTATGATGATTAGCACATGCACTTATTCATAAGACTGCACAAAGTGACAGAAGACACAAACGTCGACTGCTTTAATTCTTTTAAACCAGGAGAGGTTGATTGTTATTACTGTTAATCGAAGCTCATGCAGTATTATTCGAGCAGAGCCGTGAATGACAAACTGATCTGCGTGTGTGTGAGAGAAAGCTGCCTGATGAAGAGCAACGCTGAAAATAAACTGACCTCTGGCCCGACAAATCTGACACCCTGTATACACATGTGCGCACGCACACACACACACACGGTTTTCCATTTGTCCTGAACTCAGAGACCCTCTGAGCAGATCAGTGTGTGCCTGCTGAAGTCTATATTCAATTATACAGACAGACGGGGACAGAAGCAGGTAGAGAGACAGTTTCCATGGCTGGTTTTATATTTAGGGGTTTAAACCCTCAAGGGAAGGTAAAATATTTGACTGAGACCAGAACGCACAAACTCCACTGGTCACTCGGAACGTCAGAGCCAATACTGAGTTGAATAGTTTTGTATCTGCGATGAAACACTGAGACAGAAAGTAGACAGCATAGTTTTGTGCTGCAGAAAAGCATGGCTGCTTCTAATATTACAATGCATTCAGATTACAATGGGTTTGGAATTGGTTTAGATTGGGACAAAGGTTATAAGATATCTAACCTTTAAGGGCTTTTTAGTTTAACTTTTGTATTTAGTAAGCAAAAAAAGCAGGCGACCACATACAAATAAGTTTTGAGCTGCTCTTAAAAAGTTTTCACAGATCTCAAATGTAATGGTAGTTCCAGTGTAGAATGAGGAACCACCAACAGGTTCCATCGGTGACCCGTTCCTGTTCCACAGTTTCCAGCCCCTCTAAGTAAAAGAGAGTTCTGGGGTCAGTTTTGGTTCAGAATGGGTGTAAATAGCTATACGGAAGAAATATAATGGGGTTAAAATGTGTTTACAGATTGCAGGAAGGGCTGCGCTGTATCATATCATCACATCAAGGGTTTAAACTCAGATAAAGGCTGGGAATAATGGGTTAAGAAACGTGTACGGAGTCATGTTGGGGGTTGAATTGATTAGCTTTGGTATAGAATACATATAAAGAGGTTATGGTATCAATTTAATGGCATTAAAATGGTTTTAGAGGAAGAAAGAGGAAGAGCACAGAGGAGGTTCATGGATGTAGTGAAGGACATGCACAGGGTTGGTGTGACAGAGGTGGATGCTGGGATAGGTGATGGAGGCAGTGATTCATTTATTTATTTATTTATTTATTGGGTTTTTTTGCCTGTCCCGTTTGGTTCTTTTGCCATCAGAATTATTGTCTAAAGGCAAAGAAAGATGCCCAACGGATTTACTTTACCAAATGGACCAACCCAGCCTTGCCGTATTGGTCTATTTGATTCACCTTTGCTTTTATTGTTTATTTTATTTTATTTTATTTTCACTTTGCTAAACACGGGACAGACTTGACTGGGGAAAAGAAAGGGGAGAAAGAAAGAGGGAAAGAAAAACAGCAGGGAAGAGGAACGGTGATAAAGGGCAAAAAACCAACAAAACAAACAGACAAAAAATACATATATCAATCACCTGGATCACCTGTTGAGAAAGAAAAAAGAGAAAACAAGCAACAAAAAAAAGAGAGCAATATAATAAACAACATCATCGTGATGATCTATGTGAATATAACAGTAAATACTAAATATCGAATTTTATTGTGCAGCACATAAGATCGACAGCGCACAGTGTGCTTTGAGGTAGCAGCCAAAAAGGGTGTAGTTTGTGTGTGTGAGCACCCGTGTGTACACTTGTGAGCATGAGCATGCTTGTATTTAAAAGGTTCCTTCATGTAATGATCTGCTAGAGGGTGTGGGGAGCCATAGTCCCGTCCTCCAGGGCATGAAGCAGGTATGGAGGAGATCCAGGCTCCAGACATCCAGAGGCCCCAAGAGCAAAGGAGACTAAGGAAGACCAACGGAGGGGCAACCGTACCACTATCCTGGAAAGACCGGAGGAGAGCCCCAGTGATTCATTTAAAGACCACTAAAAGAAGCAGCTCAGTGCAAACTGAGAGAATGGAATGTTTCTTTTTTTTATCTTTTTTAATAGTTTTTTTTATGACTTTTGTGAGAATGTACTTAATTTCACTTTGCATGTTGCATGTTACAGTCATAATAAAGATATTCTCTTTTATGCTATTCCTTAACTCTTAGCTTAGACCTCATTCTTTCAGTGATCACCCAGAGCTTGTAACTGCAGCTGAGCCACAGGTGAGGGCTGGTGTGCAGGTCAGCTGGCGAACTGAAAGCTTTTCTTGCAGCTCTTTCTTCATCTGAATTACTGCTGGTGCTGAAATCCAATGCCACACTTTTACTCCACCTTTCCAGCCTTGGGAACAAGATCCATCCAAACTATTCAACTCTGTGCAGTGCAAACCTTCACCTCTATTGAATTACTTGCGTCACATGAGCCACGCCGGATGCACACATCAGGGGGCGCTGCAGAAAGAGGTGAGCAAGCATCTACCAAGGTTAGGGTTTGTTCTGCATGAATTACATTTTGGGGTAATGGGATTCAACAGATTCAGATTAGATTCAGTTATCATGGTTACACTGGAAATAAGAGGGTTTTACAGTAGTATGAATGGTTAGTTACCATGGCAACGGCAGGACAGTGGTCACTGCACTGGCGTCTGTTCAAGTGTAAGAGCCGTTACTAATCCTCATCTGACTTGAATCAGCTAACTCTACTTTTCTCTCCCTTTTGTCTTCATAATGTAGGTCTGTGGGTCAGAGACACCCCACCTTCCCCACCTGCTCATTTATCAGCCCAGATCATGCTGGGAGAGCTGGAGGGGTCGGGGTGGGGGGGGCTGCAGAGTCATCTTTCTGACATCTACTCATATTTCTGCCTGCAGAGCGTCTGCATCTAGGATCAGTCAGGATGAAGCTCACATATACACCAGCTGTTTGTCCCAAAGCAGAATGTAAAGACCCTAAAATACAGTGATGGGAATAACGGCGTTACAAGTAACGGCGTTACTAACGGCGTTACTTTTTTCAGTAACGAGTAATCTAACTAATTACTATTCCTATCGTTACAACGCCGTTACAGTTACTAACAAGAAAATGCGGTCCGTTACTATTTTTCAACAAACAGACGGTTGAAGCTGTGTTCAGCTTACCGCATCTTATATCAGCTGCAGGAAGTAGCTGACTACGTAAGTAATCTGGGTGCTACAGCTTTAAGTAGCTGCGCGCGCTCCCGCGGACGGCAATCACGATCACTGTCTAGCACAACACCTGGAGCTAAGGGGGCAAAACAATCGCATGAGTGCTGCTGTTTGACTGAGGAAGAATAAAGTAGGCGTGGTAAGTCAATCACATGACCACTTAAAGACAAAGCAACAAGGTGACATATACCAGTTTTTAAATTGTGTTGATAGGCCACGTAAAACCAGAGACATGATAAACAATATATACGCGGCGTTTTTACCTCAATAGTTTTGCCACGTTAGCGCTAGCAAGCATTCTCTGCTTATGAGCAAAAAACAAAACAAAACAGGAAGTTTTAGGAGTGACGGCGAGAGAGAGAGAGAGAGAGAGAGCAGAAAGAGAGAGAGAGCGAGTTTTGAGATGTGAGAGATTTGTGACGTTTAGCGTGTTTGGAGTGTGTAGTTCATGTGTTGTCTTGTGTAGTTAGTGTGTAGTGTTGTGGATAGTTTTGTGTTGTGTGTTAGAACAATGAGGCGACTGCTGTCTCCAGGTAGAAACAGGAGTGATACACCTGCTGCTGTCAGACCTGCAGGTATCAGGCTGTGATGTTCTCCTTTATAGTGGACAGAAATTATGTTTTTGGAGTGGCACAAATAATTTGTGGCATCTTATTGAAGAACAGCTGATTGTTCTGTAAATAGTTTGAAATGGTTATTTTAAAAAAGGGTAAAAGGTAAATGGATGCAAATAAATTTGTTGTTTGCAAAACTTGTGCATAGGATTTTAAAATTGACAATTAATATTTGCATTTAAAGTTATGAAATATGATTCATTAAACATGTTTGTGGTTGTTACAGTAAAAATATAACTTTTTCTACTCTGATTTTATGGTTTTTGTCTGATTTTAGATCAATTCTGGTTATACAGTTTGTCAAAATGAAAACATGACTGTAAATTCAGACACGTGATGTTGTGCTAAAAAGAAAGATACCAAACAAGGCAAAGTAAATAGTTTTTAAAGGTAAAATGTGGAGGGAAAATCAAGAGTAGCAAAAAAATGGCCAATTATACCCTGGACCCCAGAGGGTTAAACGTTCTTTGTTTTTTTTAAAGTAACGCAATAGTTACTTTTCCAAGTAATTAATTACTTTTAGAATATTGTAACTCAGTTACTAACTCAGTTACTTTTTTGAAGAAGTAACTAGTAACTATAATTGAATTACTTTTTCAAAGTAACTTGCCCAACACTGCTAAAATACAACATGGAGGCAGAACCTGAACTCACGGCTGATTTAAGGAGAGAAAACATCCTGTTGGAGGTCATCATTGTTCTGCTCAGAAACAGGAAATGGTCTGAAAGGTGAAACAGCGTTGTTAGGTTGAAGATTATTAAATACAAAATTACATCCAGTATGTAAAATACATTTCAAAAAGTGCATAAAGCAGGTCATGCCCGAGGATCGACTTACTTTTCTTAAACTTAAACTTAAACTTACGCACTACCCTGTCCTTCCCTTTAATCTTATGTGTGCAGGAAAGCGTGTTTCTGGTAGTCCGTGGACTGTGTGCTGATGCCCAGGTCACTGTGCACATCCACTAGATGTTGACATGTTCCAGTCTGAACCTCACCTAGTTTAAGTGAAAGGTCTGATCAGAAAAATCCAAGAAGGAATTCATGAAGTTTAAAAACCTGGTTTCCATTTTTCCAATCTCTGGTTCAGGGTGATTTTCTTGGTCATGTTGAGACTGCTTCTTTCTTCAGTTCTCTGATACTCACACTCTGCTTACTGTGATTTCACAACACCACAAACTTCTGCAGAATACAAACATTACCTCTTGTTTAGAAACACAGCAGTATTTCACTTAAAGGATCATTGCTGCTGATGAGAGCTGGGAATCCAGATAGAAGTTAGATGTTTTCCTAGTTTTTATCTGAAGATTCCAGCTTCCAAGTCTGAGAGAAGTGAGACCAGGAGAATGGCTGCTGTGCTTCAAGAATTCATTCCTAGGATGAGCCCTTCAAAGTTGATTTCTTCTGTAGAGTCTGAGAACATTCAGAGGAAACGATCTGATCTGTGCAGGCATGACACCATCCCTCATCGAACTTTGCTTGGGCGGGTACTCCTTCACTAGCCAGCCTCGGACGTCTGGTCGAGGAGGGGATCTTGCTGTGGTGTATCGAAGTCGGATCTATTGTCGCTCATTAATGGTCAAGAATTTTTCGTCGTTTGAACAGCTGGTTAAAATTGGAAATAAAGATCTGTGTTACTGTGCTGTAGTGTATCATCCACCTGGAATAAATGGTCAGTTCTTAAAGGAGTTCAGTGACTTTTTATCTTCCACCCTGAAGCTGTCCAGACTGGTTGTAATTGGGGATTTTAACATACACATTGATGATGACTCGGACCTCTTTGCCAGAGGTTTTTTTGGCATCATAGGCTCCTTTCATTTTACACAGCATGTGTCTGGCCCCGCATATACCAAAGGACACACACTGGTCCCTCTCTCCTTTTCTAGTCTTGCCTGTCTCTAATGATGTTGATCTTTTTAATAGTCATTGTCTCTCTATTTTAGATCATATTTGTCCTGTTAAATCCAGATTAGCTCCTGTCTTAAAATCATCCCCCTGGATAAACGAAAGCATTTGCTGCTTAAAGCGTGCATGTCGTAAAGTGGAGCGTTTGTGGAGAAAAACTCAGTTACAGGTTCATCTTCTTCATTTAAAAGACCTTTTAGCTTCTCTTAACACTTCAGTTCGAAATGCAAGGGCTGCCTATTTCTCTGACTTAGTCTCAAAGAGCTGAGGTAACCCCAAGGTACTTTTTGATGCCATTAGTGATATTGTTGCTCCTGCTCCACCTGCTGTCCCAATTTCATCGAATGATGACTGTGAAAACTTTCTTTCGTTCTTTGTTGGAAAAGTTAACAAGGTGAGGAACGATATCTCTCCTTCTGTGTACCTCTTATCTGCTCCAAATTCTTTTAGGCCTGTTACTTTAGAAAGGTTTTTACCAGTGTCCTTACCTGAGGTGGTCAAATTAGTTGATTCAATTAAATCGTCCTCCTGCCCTCTTGATGTTTTATCTGGACCTTTGTTTAAAAAGGTCTTTCAGTCCACTGGTCCTAGTGTGCTTACAATGCCTCTCTGCTTTCTGGTCAGGTCCCTGTTTTTTGTAAAAGCGCTGTTATTCACCCACTGGTAAAAACAACAACAACAACCAAACTTGATGCTTCTCTGCTTATCAACCATAGACCTATCTCAAAATTACCATTTATTGCCAAGATTTTAGAGAAGGTTGTGGCCAAGCAACTCACAGTGGTTTTTGATGCAGATAACATTCTTGATCATTTCCAATCTGGTTTTCGTAGAGCTCATTCCACCGAAACTGCAATTCTTAGAGTGTCCAGTGATATATTGATGAATTATTATGCCGGCGAGTGCACTGTTTTACTGTTGTTGGAACTGACCTCTGCCTTCGATACTGTCGGCCATCATATTCTGTTAGACTAAAACACTGGGTGCACATATCAGGAACTGCTTTGGAGTGGTTTAAATCCTATCTGTGTGAACAATCCTTCTCTGTGGCTACCTCCAAGTTCATGTCCTCTCTCACTTCTCTTGCCTATGGTATGGCACAAGGTTCTGTCTTGGGTCCCGTATTGTTTTTGTTGTGTTTACTCCCTCTTCAGGATCGCCGCTATAAAAATGATGGGACAAACGGGACAGGCAAAATATAATAATAAATAAGCTATGAAAAAAGAAAAATTAATACAGTTATACAAACTACGATTAATGAGATAAAAGGCTTGGCGGAACTAATTCTCCAACTGGGTAACATCAAACTGACTGTAGAAGAAGAACAGGACATTAGAATAAGTGTTAAAACCAGACACATGCACTATATGGACAAAAGTGTTGGGCCATGCCTCCCGATCTTTGCCACAGATGTGTAAGATCAAACATTAAGCCACGCCGTCTGCGTTTGCAGAGATCTGCTAAGAAACAGCTTGTTCTAAATAGTGTGGTGCTGTAACAGGATGCTATGCTGAGGTGTGCAGTGCGATAAAGCTGCCAGCGTTGTCTGGCATTAACATCAGCACAAAAACTGACTGCTGGGAGCTTCATGTGTCAGCAGCTCTATATAGCTTAAAAAGCACAACCTACACCAAGGTCAGTGCCATTTTTTGTCATTTTAAATAAAGCTCCTCCTCTCCTGCATGTGTGAAACTTGTGCCCAGTAGTTTTTATGTAATCTTTCTGATAAACATCAGCAATGAGATTCTTTGTCTCTCGTCTGGGCAGAAACATGATGCAGGAATGGCATGTGGGGTAGTTTCTTCGTCGCTCCACAGAGAAATTTGATGTTTTTATTTCGCTTCTCGTTTTTCCGGAGCAGCAGCATAAGTTTCAGTAGACGTCATTATCTGCCACATCTGTTCCCATCGCACTTTCATTAACGCTCAGACAGTTTCATCACAGCCAAAAGCTGTTTGGATAATTTCATGCAAAGTATCTGAAAACAGCTGGATTGAAACCCAAATCTAAAGGCCTAAAAGCTGAAGCAGTTGAAAAGAGGTGGAAACAGAGACAACAAAAGAATTTTCAGCGAGCCATGAACGTCATGCACGAACAGCTGCTGCATTGTTGAGTATGCCGTCTGTTTGGGTGAACATTTGTACAGTAGGTGATATTAATTTAGACCCATAATCCTTTTCAGCAAGTCACAGCCTATCAGATTACCTGTGTGTGTGTGTCTGTGTGGCCTTCATGACCTCCTGCAGAGTCCTGAGCCACATCCAGTTTTAAACAGACGCCCAGACACTCTTCTTTATATGGTTCCTGCCGCAGCCACGTCTGGCTCGTCAGGCTTGAAACAAAAACAACAGAGTCTAGATTGACCTCCATCGCCACATCCCTGCTCGCCAACTCAGAGACGTTCACTGACTCAGCAGCCACTCTGGGAAACTGTGACGGAGGTTTCAGCCTCGTCTGTCTCACATGGAAGATAATCAACATGTGTAAAGTTCCATGTGTCTTGTAAGCTGCCCGTTAATCCAGACATAAGGCTGTAAACACTGAACAATGTGGTATGCAGTCCTGTGATGTTTCGATAAGAATTGATTGAGCAATAAACAGAACAAAGTCCAAAAATATGAGCAATAAGAGAGGGTTAGAATGAAAAATTAAAATGGACAAACATAACTCCTTTTAGGTCATTTCTTAGCATTTTGAGTCAACTTTAAAATATCACATATTTCACCATAAATGAAGTAAAACAGGGCTTAGTCATTATTTAGGGAACTGTACAGTCTGTGTTTTTCCCATTCGCTTCAGTAGTGTTTTGAATGCTGTGATGTCACTGCTGTCTTCTGTTTCTTATGCATGCCAGCTGCACTGTGTAATGCACAAACACGTACCTGCTGACTCACCTGTACCTCTCACTTTGCTTTTCCGACTACCACCAACTCTGATTGGCTGATCTGGCGGAGTGGGCGGGTCCAGGTAAACAATGCCACGTTTATTTTGGAGATTAATCCGACGGCTGAGATGGTGAGTCACTTCCCTCCTTCTCATCCTGATCCTCTCAAGCACCTGTCGCCTCCAGCAAAGAGAGACTCGTCACTCAGGGTGAGACCGAGCTCCTCTTAACTCACCTGTCACACCTGAGAACCTTTAATTAACAATCACTAATATTTTATAACTTCGTTTTGAGGTTGTCAGGGTGTGAAAAATGTGACTCCTGGTGAGTCATTAATAAACGTTCCCAAGTTTTCAACGTGCTGATGAACAGTTTAGACCTGAGATGTCTATTGGAACTGAATCCATGAGTCAGTCAATGACTAACATGATCAAAAGCACCTGCAAAGATTTGGACAATCAGTTATAAATTTAAGTACTTATCTTGCAGTAACCATGTGGTGAAAAAGGTAAAAATGAGAGTAATTCTCCGTTATTCAATGTTTGGGAATCACATGTTGTAGTTCTTCAAAGCCAGTGATGTCACCGGTATTTGTATAAGGTGTTGACTGGCGTTGGCGTTGTGATACCAAATCCCACGAACAAACACTTTTGTTCGATAGCGCATCAAAGGACTCGGTGGCACCTCAGTAAGGTGCCACTCCTGTCAAATAAGAACAGGAAACTGAGCCTAGAATTCACACAGACTCACCAAAACAGGGCAACAGAAGATTGGAAAAAGTTGTCGGGTCTTGAGTCTTGATTTCTGTTGTGACATAATATTGTCAGAATTTGGTGTAAACAGCATCAAAGCATAGATCCATCCTGCCTGGTATCAAGAGTTCAGACTGCTATTGGTGTAATGGTGTGGACGATATTTTCTCAGTGCACTTTGGGCCTTTTAGTACCAGCTGAGCATCATTTAAAATGCTACAACCTACCTGAGTATTGTTGCTGACCATGTCCATCCATGCCCATCCTAAGACCTTTTCTCCTTGGTCTGGCTACAGTGCTGAAAAGAAACCTGGAGTTGTTCCTGTTTTACTCATGCAGCGACAAATAATAAGACATCCCAGCTTTAACCTTTTCTTTAAAATAAATAAATAAATAAATACAAAGATCTTGAGTGTACTGCCTTTGCCTCTTTAGCTTGCAGCTTGTCTGCTTTCAGGTGTGTTGAGAATTATATCAGGGAGTCGAGCATCTCTGCTTTGTTGTTCTCTTTTTCAGAGGAGCCACAGGATCGTACACGGGGAGGATGAAACACTATTAAAAAGATAAACGTTATTTCCACAGAGGTCAATTAAGTACCTGCTCTACATTGTGCTGGCACATGGCACTGAAGATGATAACAGTGGAGGAATCACTTTCTTAAACTTAGAGCACTTTTAGAAAGACATCTACTGTAGTGACATTCATTCAAATGTATTATTGTAATGGTGTGTGTTGTATTTTCCTGTTACAATTTCCATGCTCAAATCATGCATGTCACAAAGCTCAAAACTGGTTTCTTGAACATGACAATGAGTTTTTTATACTGAAATGACCTTCATAGTCATCAGATCTAAATATAGTAGAGCACCTTTGGAACATAGTAGATGTGCAGTGTGATGCTATCATGCCAACATGGGCAAACATCTCTGGGGAATTTTTCCACCAAGAATTAGAGCAGCTCTGAAGGCAAGGGGGTGGTCTAAACTGGTACTAGCACAGTGTACCTATGAAAGTAGATGGTGAAGGTATATATAACCTGGAAAAAACATGCAAGCCCAAGACGCAAAATTGTCTTTTGGATTTTTATTCTGAACACTAAAGAAAATGGAGCTCAGTCAATAAGAAAAATGAGATTTAAGTTATCAGCCTGCTGTCAGTGAGCGAAAAGTCGATCTTTCACATGCTTTAGTTTGTTTTGAGCAGCAACCCCTCCCACATGGTGATATAACTGTTTAAAGTTTATCCAGAATGCACGTTAAGTTTTGAATTATGAGGAAACCACTCAAACATCCAGGGTACACCGTGATTTGAGTCCATTTCAAAGTAAATAAAGAGAAAACCAAGCATCAAAACTTCCACAAAATTTTGATTTCTGGTTGACTTCCAGTTGCATTAGGGCTTCTCTGAACACCTGCCTTTGAGCCAGGCAGCAGCTGCTCCTGCAGGGCTTCTTTGAGACATTAGCATGTTAGCCTGTTGCTACAGCTGCTATAATTAGCAGCCATGTCCTTCCTGCTAATCTCCCCCTGCAGCCTTAAACAGAGCACAGCTGCTCCAATCACATGGTTGTACTTCGTTACCATGGCAAACTAATTATCTTGTTAATGACAGGCGAGAAAGAAGAAGTGTCAAAAATAGGAAATCTGTGTGCATGAGCGCAGATGTGACAACCTCTGTGTGTGTTTAATATCATTATGGGGACAAACATGCTTTCTGGGGACATGGTGATGAACTCAAACTTAACTTTTAAAGAGTCTACATGGGTGTACTGTGAAAGACCTGGAGACGAACGAGCCACGTCCTCAGAATGAACGAGGATGCCATTAGAGAGGTGGGCAAGCAAAGACTAGAAAGACCAAAGCAGACAGAGAAAGGCAGCTGAAGAGGAGATAAAGCAATTGGGTTTTATGTGGGCACCTATTGGGAGGCTGGCTAAGGAAACGCCTAATGAGCAATCGGAGTAATGGGTGAAACCGACTTCTGATTTCATTGGGAACTTGCAGAACAGCCAACTGTAAAGACTGAGAACATGACTCTGGGGAGAAGAGTTGAAAAGAGGCTCTGTCTATTGGTGGACGTTTTTGAACCTCATTGTGTGTTTCTTCTGATCGTTTGTGGACATTGTGTGCACAGCTGGTTAAAAGGATTGGCTCCATAGCCATTTCCTTTGTAGAGTTCACTGGGTATAACTAAGCTTTTGTTAGACTTCAAGCATCCATCAGTTGGTATTAACTTGCCAACTACTTTTACTACTACTGTCAGGCAGCCTGTTTCAGATTAGAAAGTTCTTAACAAGAAAACCTGTAACAACCAAAAACCAACACATACTGTTACTTGGTGAAAAGAAATATTTCACACTTCAGACATTTTGTGCCCTTTGTTAAATTACAGCCTAACAAAGACATAGTTTCTGTTTGTGCTGCATATTTCCTCGTTCTGTGGAAATGTGTCTCGTGTGTCCCACACCCAGCAGCAGGTTACAGAGTCTAAATGCATCTTTTCTGGAAGCATTTCGACATCAATAATCTGTGTGGTGTAAAAATCCCCCAAAAAAGCGTCCAGCTACCAGAGGGCAGGAACAGCTGTGCTTTCAGTGAACATGCTCGTGATTCTGCTGAGTCACGAGGGAGGCAACAATGGGAAAAATGTCCAATCTTTACACCTTGTTGGACACGCCCATTGATTGTTACTGGAAAGTTACAGCTCTGTTCATGCCAAGAATGCCTTTAAGGTTTTAAAAACTGAGCCTAAAGTGCACTTGAGACCCAATATTACAAAAAGGAACAAAGGAATTGCTAAGATTTAAACACCTGTCCTGTCAGGCAGTTGTAGCAAGCAGAAGCATGTTCTGAATAGTTTGTTGTGCCAAACACATTTGCTTTCCAAAGAGAAGCATTAAAAACAGTCACCCTCTATCGTCCTTATGGTAATGTGTTTATATTACTCTGAGCTGTGTCGCTAGCTACCAGATAGCATATCATTAATGAGGTTTTCCAGTCATGTGACTACTTACCACACATCAATAATTTTTTTGTCCACTATTTTGGACATGAAACCGTGTGGAGTTAAGTTAATAAAGGCCCAATCACAGACTCCAAGAGTCCAGTCTGCAACCATCTGGCAACCACTTCTCGCTAGAGAAGAAAATACTTTTGATTGCTTTAGTTGACTAATCTGAACATACTCAGAAACTATTCACTGAGCAGGAGTGAAACTGGAATTGATAACATTTAAAATAATGCTGAGGATCACATTTTACTTTGAAAAGTAAGTTTTCTTCCATACAAATTACAGATGACCGATCGGCATCCAGTCAAAATCTTTGCAGAATTAACCAATACTGCCAAAGGTTCTACTATTTTAGGCACTAAAGCTCTCTAAGAAGCATGTTGGTTTCATTTTTTCCCCAGACAAAAAAAACAAACAAACAGCCAGTAAATAGTTAATTAATGTTGATTAGTTATCATAGATCCTCTTGTTTAATGTGAATTTGGAGGTTTGACGGGTTTTTATGAAGGTAAATTAGATATTTTGGTCCAACAGAGTAAAACATGAGAAGTACCGTACTGGTTTTAGGCAACAATAATGGTCATTTCTGAGCTTTCTGATCATTTGTATACATGAAAATTCAATTAATTATTAATATCAGGTGCATTTTGGATGAAAACTATTACTTTGTGTGAAGGACCTCCAGTAACTACAGGCTCTAAAAATAGTTCTGTTCAGTCTCTACAAGGCCACAGAACAGAGGATCTGATGGCTGATATTATGAAGAGGAGGGGTAAATCTTCTCTTAACTTGCTGCTTCTTGGCATCTGTCCTTCACATGGCTCTCATGGATTCTCATAAGTAAATTTATATGTAAATAAAGACTATTTTTGACACCTATAACACCTTCACATCCTGTGTGTGCTGTATTCTAACACTTTGTGTTGTCGGCGCTAATCTAAACAGCGCTAATAACGCCGAGGTGGTTGCCATGACAACATGCCTCACCGTTTCCTGGCTCCTTGTCGCATGTGATGTCACATCCTCCTCCTTGAAAACTCTGCATTCATTAGTACTTTGGAGACTGTGTTGTCATGGCAACCCCCTTCTAATCTCCTAGCTTCCTCCACAGACTCCTGCAAGTCATTAAGTGTCTGATGGATTTCTACCTGAGATGAAAGAAGAGGAGAAACATTCAAACTCCAAGCTGAATTGTTCTCTGTTTCCAGACTGGAATAAAAAGTTTGTATAATTCTAACTAGCTTGAAACAGATTTATTAGGACCATTTATTCTTTAACACAAGATGGACTCTTAGGCAGATGTCTTGAGTTGTCCAGCCTTCTAGAAGGACATTCCAACCTCTTCTTTGCACATTTCTGCCTTTTGTACCATTTTCTGTCATGATGATCCCACATTGGTTCAGTAATGTTGAGGTCCAGGTTCTGGAGAGGCCAATCCAAGACCTTTCCTGCATTGGCAACTCAAATTTGATTCTTACGTGCTTTGTTCCTAGTTTCCATTTCTCACCTCATTTTCCTTGATTACTTTCAGCTGTTTTTTGTTACTCCGGCGTTTCCACTCTACAGAGGCACCGGGGTTGTCAGACAAAGTTTCAGTGTGCTTGTGCACCTTGTGGGGTTGTACCACCTTTTAGGTTAACTTCTAAATAACTCTTAGTGTTCTCATGTTTTGTGCCTTTTTTCACTTTTCGTTTGCAATTAAAAAGTAGGCACAATGGGGGCACATCTATCCCATTCATTACACTCCGACTCACAAAAAGACAGAAACCTAAAGACGAACAATAAAACTGTTTTATTAATAATGATCCTTTTCTTGCACCACAATAAAATTTAACAAAGGCTCACTAGAAAAGTCAACTTCTGTGTTCTGTACAGTAGATACAGTACGTTGTAAAACTGGCCGCGGCGTGGCACATCAGCGCATTTAATCCCCCCCCCCAAAAAAAACTATTATTCAAACACTTTGCACATTATTTACAGATAAAATCCACAATAAAAACCAGCTGGCAAATATCACAGAAATACAGCGCAGCTTCAAGCTATCAGCCGCTAACCTCTGGCTGCAAAGACTCCCGAAGAGAACCTAAATGGCTAATGGGATTGTACATTAACAGGCTAGTGTAGCATTGAGCTAGCAAGATAGCCAGGCTATAGTTGCTGTCCCCAAAAAAAAAATAAAATGAAAAAAATAAAACAAAAAACCCAACTGATTGCTACCGGAGTTTATTTAAATCAAACATCATGAGCGTGACTGCAGCCAGTGACAATATTTAAAAAAACAAAAAGCAAAACAAAGCAATTCATGCTCTTTTGATCTCAATGACAACGGCTGCTTCTCACTCGATCGCGTTTCTGTCCACTTCCCCTTTGCGTTCTTTCATACTTCCTGCCTACCTACCTGCGTGTCTATCTGAGCAGCTAGCTCTGAGCTAGCTTTGTAAAGGAATGCACTTTGGTAGAGTCAACCAAATGCCCTGGGTGTTAGTGACAACATTGACAGCGGTTATAATCATAATAATAACTGAGCGATCTGAGGTACGAATATAAAAAAAAACAAACAAAAAAAAAAAACCCCTTTAAAACCACATTAATGCTAATGCTAACAGCTTGCACGAGCACCCTCTGTGCAGAGCTCAACGCTAGCAGGTAAAAATGTGCTACTAGCATTTATTTAGCAGTAGGCTAGTGTTAGCATCACTGCAAAGAAAACAAACGTCAGTGCAGCAGCTAGCGGCCGGGCGCTAGCAGTCGAACGGCTAGTGTTAGCTTAGCCCTATTGTCAGCAGGTGTCACTGGTCTGTACCACAGTGACAGATGGCGACAGTGGGCTGATATGTGTCTGTACATTGTGCAGCCATGTTATACACCCCCTGCCCACCCCAAAAATCATCTTATCACACACACACACACACCTGTGGATGTCGGGTTAGCTTAAAGCTACTTTGGCTGGTAAGTTAGCATGTTCTGTAATGCAGCAGATAGCAATAACAGGGAAACCATTCACAGGTGGATACAAGTACTGAAATATGGTGGCACGTGTACTAATTTAGTATTACTACATAGTTTTTTGATTCATTCACAACTCCAGGCCCCATATGGTCTTACCTATGGCAGGAAGTTTGCCATTTACA
This sequence comes from Pelmatolapia mariae, assembly GCF_036321145.2. NCBI lineage: Eukaryota > Metazoa > Chordata > Actinopteri > Cichliformes > Cichlidae > Pelmatolapia > Pelmatolapia mariae. The sequence continues at coordinate 20,168,074 of NC_086242.1, read as the reverse complement.
GTGGGTCAGGACTCAGAGTGACTATTCAGAAAGCTATAGATCTGACTTGCTTACAGTCAAAAGTATTAAGAATCAAGAGTAAAACCTCTAAAATGTATCCAGGGCTTGGGATTTGAGCAAAACAGCTGATTCCTAGATCGAAATGAAAGCTGGACTGATTTTCACAAGAACATCTCCACAGGGTCAAATGTGGACGTTTTGGTGTTTGTGTCCACTGTTTGAGCTTTCTGCTGCACTATTGTTTGCTCTGTAAACTGTGCTAAAGACATGTGTTTGAGTCTCCACTGACCACAAAACCATTGTATCAGATCAGTGAAGACAAGCTGGGGTTTAGAGGTCAAAGGTCACACGGGTTCACAAGGTGTCTTTGGGCTTAACTGAAACAAACCAGGAACTGATCAGCATCCAGACTCTAAGCCATTAAATCTCACCATGCTGGTGTGAGTGGCACCAAAGGATACTGACGGACTTCCTGGGAGGTTTTGTTGTTCATTTTTGTTATTGATGCTATGACATCACCTCTTTAAGAATGTGTGTGTGTGTGTGTGTGTGTGTGTGTGTGTGTGTGTGTGTGTGTGGTGGGTGTGACATGGCAATGAGATACTGAAGGCACACAGTTACGACTCTCTGCACTTCATCTCACTAAATTAAAAAACAAAACCAAAAAACTCAACCAATCAAGTCCTCAGAAAAAAAAAAACAAACATCAGAGAGGACCCCCCCCCCCCCCCTCTTTATCCTCCTCTTCCTCCTCCAGAAGGGGGACAAAGCTTCCCCTGAGATGGGTGGAGCAGGTAGTGTCTGTGTGTTTTTTTTTTTTGTTTTTAAACAACAGTTCCTTCTGAGCATCGTCATCCACTTCCTGCGTGCTACATTACATCACCAGGCTGATGGTGCACACGGCCAACTGTGGGCCAGCTTTTCTCCTAGTCGTCATCGTCATCTTCCTAAGTTTTAGAGTGCGTTCAGATACAGCTCTCTCTCTGTGTGTGTGTGTGTGTGTGTGTGTAAAAGTATGCAGGGTTGAGGGAACAAGCTTTTTAAAAAAAAAAAGAAAGAAAAAAAAGAAAAAAAAAAAAAACCCTTTACATTGCGTACGCACATACACACACAAGTACATACATCCAGCTCACACACATTCAAGTATACAGTATAAACTGCACGTAATACATAGATTAGATTAATAAATATTAACGTGTCGCAAATAAATAAAAATCACCTCCCATCCCATTATAAATTTTTCAATAATGAACTCTGATCCGTGTATCAGCAAATGTACTTCTTTTTGGATCTATATAATCAATAATCATTTAAATTAATCTGTAATTTTACTGCGTCATTCAGGGCCAGACGCAGTGGCTCACCATGCTTAGGTCCCATTGGTATTCACCTTTAATCGCTCACTGACTGTTGCAAGTTAAAAAAAAAAGCAAAAAAAACGCAAAAAAAAGCTGAACTTTAGACGTTATTGCTCGATCCAGTCCGATGTAGACGCTCCTTAAATATTCTTTGTTACATTTTTTAAAAGGGTATTCACTACATATCATGCTCCAAATGGCTCTAAAGGCCGTGATTTGAAACAACCTCACCATACTTTGAGAAAAACCAAATAGAGGAGCTCAGTAAACCTATGGCACTTTAAAAATCAAATAAAGTTGCTTACACCCATTTTGTTGCTCATGAGGATTTGTGTATAAGTTAATTTTAGATAAACTTTTTTTTCCGGGCTCAGGTGAAACGTCTACCGGTCAACAATCATCTTTTATTTTCTCTGTACAATAACAAATTATTATTAAATACTATTTTAAATGGCTATTTAAGAAAATTCTTCACTGTCCCCTTTGGTTTACAACATTAAATCTATTTTTATTTTAATCCATGCTCTTTGCTGTGAGGTTTATAACGTTACTATTAAACCAGCTCCTCTGTGGTAATCCCTCAAACCCCATTTCGTGTCCTCAGTGCTCAGTTTTGACTCATTACAAAAGGAAAAAACTGGTGCTTGTTTACTTCAAACATTCTTCTTTTCAGGCATTATTTTATCCCCATCAAAAAACAAAGTGTAGATATTAAAAACTTTTTTCATTCTGTCTGTGCTTCGTAAGGCTGGGCAGTGAAGAGCTAACGAGCTATGGCTAAAAACAGACTAAGGCTAGCCGCCAGACTGCCAAAAAAGGCAAACATGGAGCCAGCTATAGCTAGCTGACAGATTTAAAATTTGCTAAGCTAACTGCTAGCCAGTCAAAAGGTAAATTGCTAGCAAAGGGACAGCTAAGAAACATGTAGCTGTCCAACAACAACCAGTGCCAGCTAGCAGTTAGCCAGCTGACAGGCACTATGCTAGCACGGTAAAAAAGGCTAGCTACACTGTAAAACAAAAGCTAACTAACAAAGTTAGCCACCTAGCAGGGAGTGGGTTCTGCTGGGCTTTTAACAAACACCACCAATCTACCCCTAACTAAAACCCAACAAACGTTTTTTTCACTCTGACATAAAACAAAGACTAGAAAGCTAATCACTGCACAACTATACCTTTAGAATTAAAAGGATATATCAAACTTAACTGTCAGTTAACCTCATAAACCTCCTTCATAAGGCCCTACACTGTGTTTGGATATAACCTTGTAAGACTGAAGTTGTTAAATTGATTCATCAAACCAGCTAAAAAGATTCTGTACTAAAAACACTTTAAAAACAGCCTTGTTCCCCCGTCAGCACCATGTTGTTGATGTGTTTGTGAGTTTGGAGCTACAGAGCGGTATAGTGAGTTCTGATTGTCTGAGTGGCGCTGCAGTCGGGTCCAAACAAAGTGCGGTTACTTCGTGTCTCGCTGCTCAAAATGTAAAACTGAGGATTTGAGGCGTTCCTGAACGCAAGCAAGTTCATCTAACTGGATTTTGTACGGTGGAGTAGCCAATCCGCACATTTCCATGCCGTGTTTATTCTGAACGCACCCCAACAACGCTGAAAAAGCAAACCTTTGTCAAACTGGACGAAACCATTTTATTCAGTTCTGGCTGGTTTGCCGTCCTCCCCGCAGCGAGTGGGGTGCATTCACTCTCAGCTGACCAGTTTGGGCAGCACTGTCCTTGGCTGGATGTTTCCGTTGGCGTCCGTGATAGCTGTTAAGTTAGTCCTGGTTTTTGAGGAGGATGACGTGGTGGTTGAGGTGGTGGTGAGCTTTGAGATGGAGGTGATGGCGCCATCAGTGGTGGTTGTGCCACGTTTGGACGATGAGGTCTTTTCTCCTGCCGTGGTTCCTGACGGAGGCTTTGGAAGCCGCCTCCTCAGCCACGGGTGCCGAAGCGCATGACTGGGCGTGATCCTGAGTGCCGGGTCCCACTCTAGACACTGTTTGAGGAAGTCGATGAAGTGCGCGTCATCGCAGCCCTTCAGCGCCGTGCTCCAGTCCTTACTGCCCGGGGGGCCGCGCATTTTTCCCCGCCGCGAGCGGCCGCTGTTCAGCACTGTGGTGCCGTCGGGTAGCGTGGTCACGGTGCAGTACCGTGGGTAGCCTTTTGATGACACAAAGTTTTTCGCTCTCTTGGAGCCGTCAAGGAGCTTCTGACTGGGCATTCCCAGGAGTTCGATGATGCAGGCAAGCTGGTCAGCTTCATCTTCGCCTGGCAGCAGGGGGTAACCGGTAAGCAGCTCGGCAAGGATACAGCCCAGAGACCACATGTCAATGGGCATCCCATACCTGGAGCCTGGAAGAGAGGAAAGAGGGTCACAATCAAATCCAGCCTGTGTCATTATTGGCTAGTCGGTCAAACAGAAAGTAAAGCAGTCACATTCAGGAAGTCCAAAGACCGTTTCCTGCGATAAACTGCTTTACTCAAGAGTTTCCTGAAACATCATTAGAACGCAAGTAATAATAACTATATCTATTATTAAATTGCAAAGATAACTTGACGCTGATTAATTTTAAAGGGAAACGTTTGTTTTTTTTAAATCACTGGTTGGTTCTCATTTTAAGTCAGAATAACAAGCTTTTATTCTGTATATTATCTTAAAAGTGAAAATAAAACGCTCTGCTGTCAGACCTCAATAAATATGATGACAAGTTTGGTTAAAATTTATTTATTTTTTTTAAATTAAATACGCAATTTCATATATATTTTATTACTATTTATTTAAAATGTTTAAATCAGTTTCCCTAAATTCAGTCTTCTTCTATATTTTTAATATTATTTTTATTTAATGGCTTTTTATTCCTTTGAGTAATTTATAACGTGCCAGTTTATTTTGGCACTTACTATCTTCCATACACAAAAGGAAACGCTGCTCTCAGTTTTCTCAGTGTTTTTCTTACCCAGAATAACCTCCGGTGCTCTGTAGAACCTGGACTGGATGTAGGTGTAAACCCTCTGATGTTCATAACAGCTGGAACCAAAGTCTATGACCTGAGGAGAGAAAGAGAAGCAGTTGGAAGGGGTCTGTGAAGTGAAGAAAGGGGGTTTTCCTCTGATTCGTTTACAGTAGCTGACCTTGATGCCGCTGCGTCCCTGCTGCTTCAGTAAAATGTTCTCGGGCTTGAGATCGCAGTGGATGATGCGGTTCTTGTGCAGCGCATCCAGACACTGCAGGATGGAGTGGGCAAACTTCCTGACCAGCGGGAGGCTGAAGCCCTGAAACTTGTTCTTCTTGATGAGCTCGTACAGGTTCATGCTGAGGAGCTCGAAGGTCATGCAGATGTGGTTTCGGAAGGTGAAGTTCTCCAGCATGTGGATGACGTTCATGCTCGAATCCTTGTCCTGCTTCTTCAGGTGCTCCAGGATGCGGATCTCCTCCGCTGCCTGCCGGTGGAAGCGCTTCTCGTTGCGGACCATTTTCAGAGCCACATGGGTCTGAGTCTTGTGGTCGAAGGCCTTCACCACCTGCAGGAGGAAAAGGAAGAGCATGACGCCGTCATTAATCTTAGATTAGATATTCTTGGTGTCAAAAAAAACACCAACTAAAGTCTCGAAATAGAAGAGTATGCAAAGATATTTTTAATATTCATGGTTTTCCTGGTTCTATTCTACAACTGTTATTTCTCTATTAAAAAAAATCATCTTAAAATTAAACATGAAGACTCATAACCTGATAACTAAAAGCTCCTTTTGTTGCGGCTTTCCTTTATAATGAGACATGTTTCACCAAACAAAACTCAGCTGCTAAGCTGTGTAATAACCATCTCTACTGTGTTTGCTACAAACTACAACATCATCTGGAAACTTCTGCAGGCATTAAGGTTAAAAATTATTACTACAAAGACGCTAAAACCTGTCATCACTCTTAAACAGTCAGGAACTAAACATAACCGCAAACAAAATTTAATAAAAAGTCAACATAAATAATCTAAAAAAGAAAAACAAAGACTAACAAATTCAGAGACTAAAACCAGGAAATTTTAAGAAAAAAAAAAAAGGGGGGGGGGGGGGGGGGGGAGCAGTTGTACCTGTCCAAAGCTGCCCTTGCCGATGACCTTCAAGACTTCGTAGCGATATGCGATGTGGTCATGTGGTACATGGATGTAAGACCCCTGATCATCGTCATAGCCCCCGTTGTTGGCTCCACCGAGGACCCCCTGCCTCTTCTTGGCATTCTGGCCAACAAAATACACTGAGGAGGAAGCAGATGATTGATCAGTTATTAGTGGTTCTCTCCTGCCAATACACCCGACCTCTAATCAATCAGAACGACCATCTGCAGGCGGAGTGGTCAGGGACGCTCACCCTCTGAATAGCTGAACACCTCGTGTTGCTCGAATGATGAAATTTTGGACATGAACTGCTTCATGGCCTGGTCCGGGGTCATGGGGTTGACCTTCGGCTTGCTGTCCGTCGACTTGTTGGAGGCTGCGCTGCTCTGGCGGTGGTGGTGGGCAGGCTCTGACGCCGAGGTCTGCCGGTCTGGCAGCGGCAAGCCAGGTCGGGACGAGCTGATTGGAGCCAGCCCGTTGGGCTGGGAGGTCAGCACAGGGCGCTTGTTGGTGTTCTCCTCATAGAGCTGAGTGACGTGGCCCTGCGACTGCGATGACAGCTGGACGGCGTCCGACATCGCAACTTTAGAGCCTCCCTGACAGAAAACAGAGGGAAATATTGGCTAAAAATAAGAGTGAGTCCTCTGCAAATTGAGCCGAGGAAACAGAGGTTTATTTAACAGCAGTAACTAGCAGGTGGCTACTTTATGATCACTTATGATGTCTTTGGTTTGAGTTTAATAGATTGTGGGACTTTATTTTTCTCCTTGTAATGATTCATTTTCTGATGCGTGTCATCCAAATATGGACCTGGACGTGCGCTCTCAGAGAAACGTGGATAATTAACACCTAGAAATGAGTGAATTAGACAAAAACGATTCCCGGGAAGATGAACTTTGTCGGGGAAATTATCCCCCTCTGATTAACAGGCGGCTCCGTCTCCGTCTCATTGTCTCCCTTTGTTTCCCGCTCACTGAGTCACTCCCCGTTGCTGTGGTGACCAGCACACCTGGGTCCTTTCAGATAACAGAGGTGCTTTCTCACACTCTCTCTCACTCACACACACACACACTGCAGAGCGGCTTGGTTCAAAGACCTGGTGCTTAACACAAAAACACAGTAAGTGTGTGTTCTCGTAACCCGGCAGCTGAGGACACGGTGGCACAAACATGAGGATGAAAATCAGGAGATGAAACACTCACACAAACCTGTTTGTGTGTGTGTGTCTCACCAGCTACAGTGAAATATAAGATGACATGTGGCTCTGCTGACTCCTCCCTTACCCGACTACGCCTCGACTCAGTCAGCCAATTGTTGCTTCTTTCCTTCAATGATTTCCATTATTCATTAATCTGCAGATTATTTATTTTTATTATTAAACATACATAAAAAAGCTAGGTGTAATATTTCCCTGTTTTTAAATGGTTTTATATAAGAGGGCTGGGAAATGAGTTCTTTCAGGTGAAAGGTTAGCCACTGGACACCCATCTTGAAATGTTTCCAGGTACATAATTCAGGCAGTTATTTTGAAGAATAATCAACATTTATGTTCATTTCAATTGTTACTGAGGACAATCATATTTGACATTAAATGTCAAATGTGATTAAAGAATTTGCCCCAATATAAGATTTTATTTCTTCCAGGGTTCACTTGTCGTTAGGTTGCCCTCATTAAGAATTTTATTGCATTATATTAATATTAAGGCACACCACTGCAGGTAAATTACTCGAGGCTGGAAGATCAATTTCTGACAATGAATATTTGCTCCTTGATTAAACATGTGACTTTTTCCAAGTGATAAGAAGCCTCTGATTTGCCATCCTTGACATCAATGTTAATGTCTGGTAAGAGATTCCACTGACGTGCCACAGGAAACGTTATTATCGCGTACAAAAGTGGTGATAAAATAAACAGAGCAAATAAATGATGCATTACTTCTTTTATAGCATTAGTCTTGTGTGTGCGTTTGTGCGCCCTTCACACCAGCCTATAAACCATTTAGCTGTTTAAAGCATCCTGGCACAGGAGGCTATTATTAGCCATGTGGCTACAGCAGGCTGGTGCACAGAAGTGCTGCTTCTTGGCGCTAACAGCACGCTAACACGCCAACACCGACAGATGATTTCACCAGCTTATTTCTCCCAACGATGAGCCAAGATGAACGGGACAAAACCCCGAGCTGCAGAATCTGAATCAAACTCAAAAATCACGACCTGCACGAAGCTGCTGACCACAAAGGTCTGAGCAGAACATCTGCCGCTAATCTGTTCATCACTTTTTCTGTTATTCACCTGCTGATGACTATCAGAATAAAACCATGAACCTGAGGCACACTAGCAGACTTAATGTTTATAATTAAACTGGATCAGATTCACATTCTTCTTGGTAACAGCTTCACAGTTATTTATTTTAAAGTAGGCGTTGGTGTAGTTCATCCACTTCCTTTAATCTCCTGATTGGCTGCCTCCCACAAACAGAAGATCTGAACAGCAGGAGGAGAGTGGAGCTTCTATTCAGCTCAGTAGACTGCTCAATTTTAATTTCCATGTGTATTGTAAGGTAAAGTACCCCAATGGTCAGGTGACTGCCTGTGAGCAAGCACTTGGTGATGGTGGAAAGGAAGAACTCCCTTTTAACAGGAAGACACTGTTGGAGGGGTAGCCATCAACCCTGATTTGTTGAGAGCGGAAAGAGAATAGAAAAAAAAAAAAAAGGAGAACCACACAGTAAAAGAGGATATAAACTACTCTGAGGTACTCAAATGACTGTATTAGTGACATTCCCTTTTCATGACATCACACAGAGCAAAGAGCAGATAAACAAATATAAAATAATTGCCCCTTGGGGATAAATAAAGTCTTTCTGATTCTGATAGAGCAATCTGAATGACTTCTGCATGCTACCATCGTTGTTCAAAACCTTGTTAGGCATCTTTGTTGAAACTTTTTCTATCATCATTATTATCCTGCCCTTGCTCGGTGGTTCATCCTCTGTGTTGATAGACTACCGAGTCTCACCTGCGTTCATATAAAGCCAATTAGGGCGGAGCATGGCTTGCTCTCTCCCCTCGCTCCCTGACAATCTGCTGCGTGCAGGGTTCATGGTCTTTTTCTTCTTCTGTTTGTTTTTCCAGGCGGCTCTTTGAAAGCTTTTGTATAATTAAGTGCTTCCTAGAACTGCAGCAACACTGTCACCTCAAACATTAAAAGTAGGTAAAGCATAATTGGCCTAGTTGGAAGAAAAATGTTTGTATTTTGGTAAAAGAAAACATGGTTTGAGGAGTACGAATTTCATCAAAGCACATTTACACAGTTTGTGAATTTTGGTTAAACCTAAATGAGCAAACTACTCAAAGTTCATCTAAACGCAGCCTAAAGTTTTAAAGATTCTGAGATCAAGAGGAAGAAGTCCAGATACTTAGGCATGATATCCACTCTATGCTCTTCACATGTGTGTTATTTTGAACACAACAATGACAAAGAAGTGAAAATAATAAATGATAAAGCAGTGTGCAGCCATACCGTCAAATGATGGTGGTTACTGTTGCGAAGTGGGGGCAGGGCGGCGGGCGATGTGGCCTGAGAGCCGTTGTGACCGGGAGAGTAGACCGGCTCGCCCGTTTTGCCTGAAAGAGAGTGAGAAAAGATGATTATATGACAGCTTTGTTATTGTCATATGTGTTTTAATGCCTTTTACATCTTAAAGACCAATGACTGTGTTTCAACAAAAAAAAAAAAAAAAAAAAAAAAAAAAAAAAAAAAGGGAGAATGCTGAAAAAATTGTTTCTTAATTTGAGTGTTTTAGCCTCAGGAGGAAGCCAAGATGGATTTTTTTAAGTCATAGATGGGAAACCTGGCGAGTTACACAACCTTTATTGGGCAGTATCACAAAAATGAAAACTAAAACTGTGGTTTTAAGATGTTTTAGACTGACTGAGCACTGTGCTGTCTAAGAAGATAAAATGAGCTGAATTCACACCATGGTGGAGGAATGGGAAGAATGGAAAAACCTCCAGTTATTCCAGCAGCACAGGAGCTACAATTATTAACTAAATATCTTTAAACAATATCTGTAAACATTCTACAGACGCAGCTTCACATATGTGAAGGTCTGCTGATTTTTATGCAGTTTTTGCAAGAAAAGTTAATCTGTAACTTTTCTTGCAAAAACTGTCATAAAAAAACCATCATCATTTAATGACTTATTTTTAAATCTGAATTAGCTTAGTTTATCATTTTCTCATTTCTTTGACAAAAATGTCCATAAGCAGCCAAAAAGCCCACTGTGACTTTCAAACATCCAAGCCTGACCTGTGCTGATTGGCACAGTGACTATGACTTCATCCAACACCTCCAGCCTCATCAGCGCCTTCATCAGTGTCGTCATGTCTCGCATCTGCTGCGCTTTATGACACCAAAACACACTACACCTGACCTGTAAACCTTTTACCTACATAGACATGCTGATAAAACTCAAACAGCTTAATGCCCCAGTTCTCGATTTTAAAGAAAGTTATCTGCATTTGATAAGAGCTGTAAGAATAAACTTAACTCTTATTCTTTTTTATTTCCTGGAACAAGAGAAATCTGACTCCACAGCTTTTTTCTGTGATGCTGTAGTCTTTGACCTCATGTATTTTTCCTGTTTGTACTGTACCGTCTAATCACTGCACCAAAAACCCTTTTCATGCTTTGCCCCAAGGTAACAAAGATGATGTTCTTCTGATTTTTGCAGTTAAATTGCTGTGAGTAAACTGCTTCTAACATTTATTTTTATTTAACAATTTTATTTAATTGTTATCCAATTAACTAATCACACAGCAGCACCTCAAAGCACTCAGACATGGTCAAGATGACCTGCTAAACTTCAAACAGGAAAGCAGTATTTACTCAAATAACCACTCGTTACAACCTAGGTATGCAGAAGAGCATCTCTGAATGCAAAACACGTTGAAACTTGTAGCTGATGGGCTGCGGCAGCAGAAGACCAGCAGATCTTTCGCATACATTTCTTTAGATCCTGGGATGATGTGTTGCTTTTTGAGATCTTTTAGGCCAGTGGTCCCCAACCCCCAGGCCTCGGACCGGTACCGGTCCGTGAGTCGTTTGGTACCGGGCCGCGAGAGTTGAGGCTCAGGTGTGAAATGTATGGTTTTCAGGGTTTTTATCGGTTTTCAGCATTATTTTGTTATCGTTTTTATTGTTAACTCGGTTTTCCTGGGTCTTTTCACATGTGTTATGAATAAATCTTTTTTTCGGTACCGGTACTAGTTTTATTTTGTTGTATATATCCGCGACACCTTAAAGGCCGGTCCGTGAAAATATTGTCAGGTATAAACTGGTCCGTGGCGCAAAAAAGGTTGGGGACCGCTGTTTTAGGCTACTTCACTTTATCATACAGGTTCTATTTAAGCAATTTAATGATTCAACAGGTCTGGCAGAAATCAGACATGTGACTAATCACAGTTAATTTATAACTTAGAGGGGGTAATTACTTTTTTCACATGAGATGAGTTAGCTTTGGATACGTTTTTCCCCTTAATGAATGAAATAATCATTTTTTAAAAATTGTTCACGTTTCCGAAGTCACGAAGAGGCGACGGAGGGCTTGGATTGCGGGGTAAGTCCCGAAACACATGGTGGTACAAAAAAATCCCTTTCACTGGAAAGAACAGCGACTGTCGCTGCCCCCTCTCTCTTCCAGTACTCCAGAGTGAAGAGACAGACAGGACGGCCGGGGACGTCGCTGGGTTTTCTTTGCCCTGCTCCGATTTTAATGCTGTGGCTGACGCCACTGGACTTTTAGTGTTATTTTTATGTTTTTACTGTGTGTTCTCCTTGGCCAGGGGTATTTTTAACTGTTTTAAATCTTTTTTGTGAAATAAATTATATTTTAGTAATCGAGTTTTATATTGTTCTATTGCCTTGGCTACTCCACTGCTCTGTCCGTTTTTTGAAGGGTTGCCCTTCACTTAGAATAAAACCTGGTATCCACCTACATATCTGGCTAATCGGAACATGTCAGTGTCCTGTAACCATCCGTCGGTAAACTGGAACTGGGCTTGTTGCAGGGATCTGAAGTTACCAAACACTTCATGAGTGTATGCACTCACACTTAGGAACATATAATTATAAATATGAGCGTGATTAAAGCTGGGCAGCACGCTAACGTCTTTAGCCCACTCTGTATGCTCGTATGGGTCTAACCCTTTCACTCCTTGGATTTTTTTCCCCTCGTACCTTAAATACTTTTCGTCAAGTCTGTCTTTGCTGTGTTCTCCTTCGTTTTGTACTTTGTTATAACTGTTTTTAGGGCAAATAAAATGCAGGTAGGGATTAAAACCGCAGAATTTATGGTTACTGGTGCTGGAAATGCTAGCGCTTGATGCAGTGTTTTAATTTTGCTGCCACTCGTACCTACAATGCAACGTGCGAAAGTCACGTGGTCTGTCGATCTCTATTTACCTGGGTTATTTTTGTCCAAGATTAATTTGATGATCTGAAACATGTAAAGGTGACAAATGTGTAAAAACTTTGTGTTGACACATACACAAACATACACATGTGCCAAAAATAAACCTGTGGGAAACACTGCAGTCTGTACAGTACCATGTAAATACAGCATAAGAAAGCTTGTAGCTGAAAGCTTAGCTACCAGTCCGCATGTAAACAGCTCATTGACCGTCCTGCTAACTGCCTTCAAATAGCCCTGGACTGGACTGACCCAAAGCAATCCTGTTCATTCTGGAGTCAGTCCTACAGAGTCTAAGGAGGATGAAGGTTTTAATTTAGCCTCGTAATCTCCAACACAGTGCCTACCTCTCTGCCTCTCCCTCTGCAGCTTCACCTTCTTTAACAGCAACATGACGACAGCAACACGATGCACGGGTCAGAGGTCAGAGGTCACAGCGGACAGGTATCTTAACTGAAGAGCCAAAAGTTTAACAGCCGCTGGGTGATAAAGCATGTTGGACTTTAAACAACACTCTTATCAGCTTCTGCCGCTGTCAATGGTTCACGGCCCGACTCAGAGTGACGACGTAAAAAAGGAGAAGCAGGAAATCAAAACTCAGCAACCAGCAGAGTCTCTGAACTTAAGAACCGCCTCTGAGGGAGCAAAGCAGTCACTTTCACATCACTTTTAAAGGGGAACCAGTGATATAAGAGCAGGCCAAACATTACCACATACTGATTGCGCAGGGTTAATACGCAGATTTCAAACAGCTCTGACCTGAACCTCCGAAAACGGTGACAGGACTCCAAGGAGTTTAGAGGGAAAAGGTGTCTGACAACAGTCAAAGTTTTCATGTCTTCTCTGCCACTTTGGGTCGTTCACAGGAAACGTGACTAACAAATGAAAACATAAAACAACAAAGAGAAGTTCAGCGGCTGACTCTTTTGGCCTCCACACAGCCAATCAGGGCTTTACGCTGTGAGCTTCAGATTGTGTTTCAGGAGGTTATAGACACAAGTGCCTGCAGCACAGATGGACGTGGTCCAGGATACTTCCATGTGCTACCTGGGAAATATCACCTGTAGAGGCTCAACTTTCTCAGGGTAAAATATTTTTAAAGCCTCATTCTGAAGTAAAAACAGCATTTATCAGATTTCACAACTAAAGTTGGTTTCAACAAAAACAGACCAAACTCTGTTTTAGATGGCTGATCAGTGAGCTAACCCACCCATTATGTTGAGTCGTGCCTGTGAGCTTATTTCTGTAATAATTCAATCATCGGTGAATCAGAAGGCTCCAGATCATTAAAATATTTTCCGAACAGCTGGAAATGAAAATCAGAATCTTCCGCTGGCTCGTCATGGAAACAATAAATGGATAAACAAAGAGGACCCTTGCAGGCCACCGTCTGTGTCGGTGCAAGTTGAAGCAGGCAGATGGTCCGTACTGCTGCTCTCCGCCTCTAATCCAAACTTAATCCCGCTAATGAGGATGACATGGAGGGTGAGGCAAAACCACATCGGCAAGCCCACGAAGGCATGCCGCAGGACGTCGAACAACTGCATGACGAAGTTGGAGACTGTGGACTAATTTTTGTTAGTTCAAAACTAAAACTTTTATGTCACACTGGGATTTAAAAAAACAGCCATTTTTGCCTATTTGATGACATTCTATTGGAAAAACTTTTAATCAGTTAGCCAGAAACACTGTAGTCAGATCAGGGCTCTAGACTAACTTTTTGCCACAGTTGCACTGGTGCGCCTAACTTTTATTTTCCTTAGGTGCACCAGCACAAAAGTTAGGTGCAACAAAATTTTTCATCCGCATCGCTTAACACTGCAGCATTACACATTCACTTTTTTTTTTTTTTTAAATTGCTGTCCATGCAGACAATATTGATTTCTAAACAATTAATAATCTTGTCAACTAGGGCTGCCACAAACGATTATTTTGATAGTCGACTAGTCACCGATTATTTTTGCGATTAATCGACTAATCAGATCATGCATCCATTGGACGTAAAACGTATAGCTTATTGGACAAGAATAACTTTAATCTCAGCCAAACCAATTTACTGAGGAACAAATAAAATACTGAAAAAAGCCAAACAATAACATTTTTAAGTTATCTAAGTGACTTATATATCATGTTTAACCTGAGTAGCAAAAGACGGCGGTGGGTTTGAAAACGATTTGCCGTGAGTCCGGTGTTCTCACCGGCTCTAGTGAGCCTTGAACCCCAGCTAGCTATCGAGCTGGTGGGTAACAGACGTTTTGAAAATATGTGGTGTCTTGATAAATCGAGCAGATATTTGAAGTTTACACAGCTACATTCTTGCCTGAAAATATGTTAAACGATTATATTGTGACCCAGAAAGAATAATAAGAGTAATAGTAAAATTAACTAGCTGGCGCCATTGTAGGAAACTAAGCAGGGCCGCGCTATGGATTCTGGGATCGGTTGGGCCTAGAGCTGGGCGATATAAGATTTTTTCATATCATGATATGTTTTTTTCATTTCAGGCGATAACGATATATATCATGATTAGGGCTGCCACAAACGATTATTTTGATAGTCGACTAGTCACCGATTATTTTTGCGATTAGTCGACTAATCAGATCATGCATCCATTGGACGTAAAACGTACAGCTTATTGCACCAGCACGCATCTGCTCTTATATAACTATCATTAACTTACAGCTTTAAGTGTTTAAGGTATGTGCTAACTAAAAATAAAGACAAGATGATAGTTTATTAAATTTTAATGAAATTTGCAGATTGTTTCGGTGAAGTTTAATAAACTCCTTGCTATCTAAAATATAACGGGACACGAGGGTGTATACGAGTATATTCTCGAGCATCTCACACTTCTGATAATCAGTTGTCTGCTTGACGTTTATTCAGCTGTGTAAAAACTATAACTTTAATCTCAGCCAAACCGATTTACTCAGGAACAATTAAAATACTAAAAAAAGCCAAACAATAACATTTTTAAGTTATCTAAGTGACTTATGTATGTTTAACCTGAATAGCGAAAGACGGCAGTGGGTTTGAAAACGATTTGCCGGGAGTCCGGTGTTCTCACGGGCTCTAGTGAGCCTTGCCCCCGGCTAGCTATCAAGCTAGTGGGTAACAGACGTCTCCGAAAACGTCGGAGCGCTTTTGAAAATATGTGGTGTCTTGATAAACTGAGCAGATATTTGAGGTTTACACAGTTACTTTCTCGCCTGAAAATATGTTAAACGTTTATTTTGTGACCCAGAAAGAATAATAAGAGTAATATTAAAACTAACTAGCTGCCGCCATTGTTGGAAACTGAGCTGGGCTGCGCTATGAATTCTGGGACAGAGCTACTTCTTCTTCTTCAGGGTTTAATGGCAGCTGGCATCCTTGTACACGCAGTGCTGCCATCTTCTGTTTCAGTCAGTTATTACACTCTTAAATCCTACTGCTTATTCCTGCGTCTTTTGTGATCTTACAAAACTTCAAACGACGCGTCGACTATTAAATCAGTCGTCGACGATTTTGATAGTCGACGTAATCGTGACTAGTCGACTAATCGTGGCAGCCCTAATCACGATATTAGCCAAATAACTATATTTGTAAGATTTAAATGTGCCGTTGCTCACAAGTAAAATGTGAAATAATCAGCAGCTTGTCTTGATTTTATTATTTATTTCCCATAAGTTCAACAGGGTAGATGTACTTAAGGACCATGAGACTTTTTCAGATAAATAAAGGCAAATATTGCAAACTACACAAAAGGCAGCCGCTAAAGCGTTTAAGTTTCAAAATAGAACAAATAAAACAGACTACTAAATTGTCAATTCCACTTAGAAACAAAATATTAATTCTAAAAATAAATCTTAGTTTGTTTTACAGAAGAACAGACAAAATTGACTAACTTTTGTCAATATCAAATAAACTGAGAACTAAAAGGAAATTTTCAATCTCTCCTTGTTGTATAGCTTTCTGAACTTTCTGAATCCTTTATCATCCGCAACTGAAAATAGTTGTGGATGATTACTATACCTTTCTAATGTGACGTTGTTGTCCCTGGCTCTCTTTCTCTCTCTCTACCTCCCACTCTGTTCCTGTGCTACTGCGAGTGTAACTACCGCCCCTCCCCCCTCTTCCCAGCGCAAAGCACAAGGCTCGCGTGCAGAGTGAAGCGGAAAAAAAGTGCGACAGAGAGGGTGAGAGAAGGAAAGAAAAACCCCACAGCTCGCGATAAGGAGCCGGCTCGCGTCGTTCACGTCAAAAATCCGGCTCCGGCCATTTCGTTCGCGACCGACACATCACTACGAAATGCCTTCGCACTACGGAACTTCTATGGCCCTTCCGTTCGACAATCTCTCCGGCATTGGAACCATCATCTCTTTTCTCTTCGGTAACCTGGTCACCCACGCTCTCGGTTGATTTTTCTCTAGTCGGCACACTCATTTCCTCCATTACCTGGGCAGCCCGGCTGGCTGCTTCCCAAACAACTACACATGTGCGGCTTGGCACTTGTGCTGTACGTAACAAGTCACGTGACGTGACGCAGCGGCTGTGATTGGTTCGGCTCTGCGCTACTTAATTTGGATTGGCTGTTCTTTTCTTTCTTTTTTTAAGAGAGCAAGGTCTATCACAATAGTTTATTTTTTCTATCGAGAAAAAGTTATTTAGCAATACATATCGTTATCGTTCTATCGCCCAGCTCTAGTTGGGCCACGAAGTATACACCCAACCCATCCTTCAAATCTGGGGAAATGAAGGGAGTATTTGTCGGCCGCATTTGTCGGAGTCTTCGAATTTGGACAGTCTTCGTCGTGTCGCTGTAACGTAATCGGCCTACTAATGCGGGCACAGGAGGATGCGGTTCCTGAATTTGGACACAGCTACGATACCGGACACCGCTTCTTCTTCGGGGTTTAATGGCAGCTGGCATCCTTGTACATGCAGTGCTGCCATCTTCTGTTTCAGTCCGTTATTACACTCTTAAATCCTAATACTTATTCCTGCGTCTTTTGGGATCTTACAAAGCTTCAAATGACGTGTCGACTATTAAATTAGTCGTCGACGATTTTGATAGTAGACGTAATCGTGACTAGTCGACTAATCGTGGCAGCCCTATTGTCAACACAAAGTTCTCCTGACTACAGTAGCCGTAATGCTCCAACAATCCATCAAGCGGTGTGGCTTTGTAGCTTACCAAAGTCATACTAAAACATTTTGACAGATTTTTGAGCGCCATGTACTACATAAAATCAGTTCGTGGTCAGTAAGCACAACCAAAATTCATACATAAAGCGCACTTTTGAGGAAATAAAAATATTTTAAGTGCGCCTTATAGTCCGAAAAGTACGGTGCTGAAAAAGTTCTTGTGCTTAAAGTGCTTCAGTGAGCTGAAATTTAAATTTAAAATATCTCAAGATATATAAAAAAACAGATAGTCAAAATTAAAAGTGCCTCAAAAGCTTCGAACTGAACATCTTACCTTGGACATAGGCATCTGACAGGTTCCGCCCTTCACTATCTCTGATTGGTTTAGACCACGATATGGGCATAATGTGTGTCTGTTGTTGGCCACATAGAGACTTTCAGAGTTGCTGAAACTTTTCAATTATCAGAACATAGCATAAGCATAGCAAACAAAAGATCTCCGGTTTGATCCCGGAAGTTGATGCAGATCCATTTGGGTCTGTGTCTGGAAGGATATCCAGCGGAAAAATATTGGACCCTTTGTGAATAAGGGAGCAAAGTAGAGCAGGTTTAAAATGTGCTGATGTACCGCGTCTCTGTCTTTCTTTAGAGCCACATTATTCGTTACCTGTCATGAGTAAAACCCAATTAGCTTGCAGAAGTGTCCACAGTCTGAAAAAGCTCCAGTAAATGAACGAAGCTGCTGTTTGAAGCCAAAGATGCTAATAAACATGACATCCTCTCTGTTTGAGTCACAACAGCATTTGAGTAATGGCAAAGTTGCATGACGGTAACGTTACACTAAAAATACTTGAGGAATGCACCTCACTGTGGAGATGGAGGCGTCTGTCCCTGAAGCATGTCAAACTTTAACAACCTGTTCTGACTGGCAGACCAGGCCCTATGGCAGACACACCCAACCTGAAGAAATACCTGCCAGGGCTACCCTCGGCCTCCTGCTACAAGCAATTTGAACAAGCTCAAGGCATAATCACGAACAGAGAAAAAGAGCACAGTGGCCAAAGCGACGCTAGCAACAAGAATGGAAGGTCATGCTAGCAGCTAAGATAGCAGGCAGCCACAGGAAACAGCTCAAAGTTTAATATTAGTTTCTTAGTGGAAAATGAAAGTGCTTTAACACTACTGTTATTGTTCACTTTTATCTAAGAAGACGCAGTCCAACATGTAAAAGTGACAGATTCAGCCATATTTATGACATCTGGCTCATAAAATATAATAAACAGGAAATGAGCAAAAGCAAAGAACTGCAACAACCAGGCATGAGAAAAACTGTAAAGAAAACACATACAAGGCATTTCATCATGGAGAAACAACAGAGCAAAGAGAGCCCTTACTGCACATTATGACAGCATGTACTAGGGCTGCTCAATTAATCGAATTTTAATCTCGATTACGATCTGGGCTTTCAACGATCATTAAAAATGACTGAGCCGATTATTAGCACCTGCCTCGTGCTTTACTCTCGCGCTGCTCCGTGTGGCAAATCGAGCGCACCTCTCTGCGTTTCGAACACGCGTCACAACAATTAAGAGGACCCGAGGGAAGCTCGGAAAGCTCGGAAAGCTAAGCAGAAGTTATTTGGAGAGGAGAGGATAATGGCTGCTGAAGAAAGAATGCCGTTGGTTGAAAAGAGAGGTAAAACGACTTCAGTGGTGTGGAAACATTTTGGGTTCGCGGAGTCAGACGTGGATCAAGTAGACATAGTGTGTAAACTTTGCTACGGTGTCGTAGCTGCACCACAGAGCAACACTACAAATTTATTCAATCATTTGAAGACCGCTCACAAAGTGACATACGATCAAACAATAAAGGAACATAGAGAAAAACACGCTACCCTGTACAACGCGACTAAATATCCCACCAGCTCCCAGAGACACAAGGAGATAACAAACGCGGTAACGTTTTTCCTCGCCAAAGACCACTGCTCAATTAACACAGTGAACAACCAGTATTATGCAGTATTTTGAAGTTCACTAAACATAGATGTTTACATTTTTCATTTATTTTTTATATTGCAAACATTTGCACTGTTATCAGTATTTGCACACTATTTTATATTATTTTTTGACATCTTTAAAGCCATTATTCAATACATTGTTATTGTTAAATAAATATCGTCAAATAATCGAGATCTCAATTTCAGTGAAAATAATCATGATTATCATTTTTGCCATAAGCAGCCCTAGCATGTACACAGACAGAAATATACCTCACTGGGAAAACTGGTTTTTCTTGCATATAACCATTTTTGACATCCATCAAAGAGACTATGGATTTTACCCAAAGGAAAATCACCACGACTGTGATCACAAAACAACTTTTATTTTTACATAGTTTAATTTACTGAAGCTTGAAATACATTTATAAACAAGAGGAAACATAAATAAGAGGAAAATGCACTGATGGTTACCCCATTTTTATAAGATGGATAGTATTTTTCAGATGTTCAGAGCAGATATTGTACAGCGATACTTTCTGAAGCTGACTTGGAAACAGTTTGTTTAGCTGCAGTTCACTGTAATAAACTTTGCAAACATTTTTTCTTTTACTCTGAACGTCGACAATTAGATTTAATATTGAATGCCAGTGTATAGGGCTGTTCGATATAACGATATATATCGGATGACGATATAAAAACGTCTATCGTTTCCTATTACGCTATCGTTTGTTTCGTGGTGTTGTAAAATAAACTGTTTACAGCAATATTTTTTCATCGTTTTGATGGTCACTGTAGTGGCTATATTAATTTCTTAAAGTTCTCTCTTTCTTTTATATTTAATATAACCACACTACGGACGGACAAGCGCCTGTTTTTACGTGTTGTCGTTAGCAACAATGACGGTAAAACCATCGCGTGCCTCCGCTGTCCGATTGTTTGTTTTCCACGTAAACCTTTCACAATAAAGCTCAAGATCCTGTTGAGACTTTTCAAAATAAACTAAATCACGTGAAAGAGTATGCGGAGAGTTTACGGATGGGAAGCAAAAAAGAGCCGTCAGGTGCTAAAAAAAAAATAAACCTTAGACTTAAACTTTGAAAGAAAACGGCGGCCATTACAACTTATGTCTAAAAATGTATAGTTTCATGCTTCGGTTAAAACACTGGGTTCCAGGTAAAGGACGCCCAGCTGGAAACACTTCATGCAAGTTGAGTTGCCCGAGATTCACAGAATTTACAGAAAATGTTAAATTTTTGTGATTTATATCGTTGTCAGGACGATAAATGTCTTATATCGGGATATGGGATTTTGGTCATATCGCACAGCCCTACCAGTGTATATTTGTTATCAGTGTCTGATTACTTATAATCCATGTCTCTGTCAAGCCTGAAAAAACAGAAATCAGCTGACTCCTAATTAGGGCTGCTCGATCTGAAAGCCCAGATCGTAATCGAGATTAAAATTCGATTAATTGAGCAGCCCTACTCCTAATGTTTACTACAACTCTTACTTAACAAATCTGAAAGAAGCTTAAAGTCCTTGCTTTAGTCAGAAAAATAAAATTATCAGCCAATAAAAGCATTAAAAGCAGAGGTTAAATCTCCAGAGCAGCTCAGGCTCTAACTCAGACCATCCAGTGTCCTGCTGGGCTCTCAGCCCTTCATCAACTCTGCAGGGGCTCCTGCAACACGTACTGATAGTGTAACAGGGATCTGTACTGGAAGGCATACACAGCCTCCCTCGCTGCAAGTCCGACAAATGCATGCTACTGGAGTGGAAAAGCAGCGCTCTGAATGCAAACTCAACACCGAGCTGGAAATGCCAGAGAGCCGGCGAGCATGATCGGCATGCTGCTCAACCGGTCGAGTGGGAAAGTCAGCGCTGTGACGCTCAGCAATGTCACAAGCCAGCAGAGGTGCTGGAGATATAAAAGATGTGGGTTAAAAAAAAAAACAACTACGAAGCTCCCAAAGTCACAGCATCCTGTCCCTCACAGGGTCCTGTAGATGACTCACTGACATTTAGTTGAACTTCTACACTATTCCCTACTTCTAACACTGTAAAAATAGTGAGTGAAGTATCATAAAAATAAAAAAAATTTCATGTGTGTGACAGACGCACATGGCTGGGTGTTAATGACACCCAAATTTAGCAGCACATACAGCTGTGGAGTCAAAGTGAAGCCCCCCTTAAGTCCCTTAGTTTTGAAGCTGCTGATTGGCTGTTAGGGCTCTGGTTGGGCAATCCACTAATGTAGAGGTGTCAAACATGCAGCCCGGGGACCAAAAGTGCTCAGCCAAATGGTCCAACGGGACCTGGGTGGCTTTACAAAGTGTAAAAATTGCAGTAAAGCCATTAATTACTTGTATGTTTTTATCAACACATGCTGCTGTTCCTTTGGTGGTATGCTAACATTACTACGCAAGAGGGTAAACAAACAGTTTCAGTCATGAAGATGTAATCTGACCCGTACTGCTGCTGTTCAGTCACACATGTGAAGACTTTTCAAACTGTAATTCATCCAAACTCGACTTTTAAAGAGCGACGGCTAAACCAAGAGCTGGACTAAAGTATCTACCTATCTGCTCACGAGGCAGGTATGTGCTGGGTATTCATGTTTCTGTTTAATTATGGAAATCGGATGCCGTCATCATACTTATTCAGGCTGCCTCGCCTTTTTAACTTTTCACCTCCCTTTCAGCAGCATCTTTTTATCTTAAAGCCACAAATTCAGCCACATTTTCACTGTTTGGACTTTGAAACTTGATTTCTGGGTAAAATCACCAAGAATATTAATATCAGAAATTTCACAATTTCACCTATTTTTGCCATTTAGAAGTCAAAACTAGTCACTTTATGGCACAGACACTCAGATACACAAAGATAAGGACAGGGAAACTGGGAAAACTCATGTTAAGAAACAAGAATTAAGAGATTAAAATGTGACCATTTCAGCAGCAGTGCATTCAAATGGAAAACAACAACAAATCAGCCCGATGACATCCAAACTTTTCCATTTCAGAATCACTGTTAATTAGCAGCAGCTGGTAAAAACCCACATTAACGAGGTTTGTCGATCTATCTGCAAGAGTGATGATCAGCACTGCTTGTAAACAAGCAGCCGTGATGTTTTCAAAGACAGAAACTCTCTGAATGTGGGTATTCTGATAACCAGGCACCATCTGCTTTGA
This sequence comes from Pelmatolapia mariae, assembly GCF_036321145.2. Classification (NCBI taxonomy): domain Eukaryota; kingdom Metazoa; phylum Chordata; class Actinopteri; order Cichliformes; family Cichlidae; genus Pelmatolapia; species Pelmatolapia mariae. The sequence continues at coordinate 20,145,821 of NC_086242.1, read as the reverse complement.
CACAGATAACCGAGACAGTCGCAAACTCCGCCCTCCTCTCAAAAGCACCTTTTAAAACCCCGTGTGCTGCTGCAGCAGAGCCAGTTTAACAGACATTTGTCAGCACGCAGTGTCAACATTACGACATCCAACCCATGCTTGTTGGTGTACAGTGAGAAACTGGGACACAGATCTGGAAACAGTGCATGAACCGGCACAAACTGCCAGCACACAGCAGGAAACAGACTCTGATTCAAGCAGCTAATGAACTGATTATACAGCAGGTGGTTAGACGAGGATGAGGGATGAGCAGGGAAAGCTTGCTACAAGTCTGAGAGTTTAAATGACAAAAACAGGACTGTGATCACAGAGTAATTATACTCTGTATCAGTCACTGTCTAAACTTCATTACTGACAGCACATCGCTGGCTGTGAGCGAATGACAGCAATAATATCAGAGCTATGTTACATCTGGCTGCCTGCCTCCGTTTACATCACTGTAACTGAATACAGCAATGTGCAATCAAACTCAACTGAAGTCTCTTAGTTCCTAAAGATAGCATGATACATTGCAAAGCATATACTTCATGCTACTACACATAACACCCTTACATTATCCACAAGACAAGCTTCATATAAATTTGGCACAACCGCCTGGCATACACGTTGCTGTATATATGAGGCCTAAAAAGGTTAAATTACCTGTTATTTATTTCATGAAGCACGTGATATTTCTTTTAAATATGTTTATTGTAGAATTAGAGTGAAGATGAGTTAACACAGTTTGAAATAAACTTATGAAAAACAACTTAACAGTAACAATAGTTGGGTTTTTATGTAAAAACAAACAGAAACAGGCAGCACAACAAAACCTAGATATTATTACCAAAATGAGGTCTATGCCAACACCAATCAAGGAAGTCACAAGAACTACTACTACTGTGCCAAGTTAATAAGAGGAAATCTTGAAAACAAGAAATACTCGTTTCACCTGGTACAACATGTCCCTACGTTATCCTCAGATGCCATAAGGACGTACATACATGTGTATGTATACACATACATGCGTATATATAGCCGGTTTCAGTTTAAGCGTTGCTTTCAAAAAATTGCATCCTCAAAAAAAAATGTTTTGTCTCACTCCTATTTCTTCTTGTTGCATGTTGAAGCTCTACTTGAAACCTTGTTAAGATCCAACAATGCAAAATACAAATCCCCCCCCCCCCACTCTTAAACATGGATTATTTGAGACTGGTGTGACTGTTGTTAATGTAAAAAAATCCCACAAGGATTTCTTGTTTTGTGCAACCAGTACGATAAAGAGTAAAAATAGTATGGTCCACAGTAAACGATAGTAAACAACACAGTCAAAATAAAATTGCCACAGATGACCGGTACGGGCCTTATACTATGAGAGACTGCAGAAATTGTTCGATTTACAACACTGACAAAAAAAACAAAGAAAAGTAAAAATGAAGTTAACGGTGTAATTTTTATTTTAAAGGTAAACCTCCGTTTACGGTTTGTGTCGCACTTTTCAGCTTTACCGCTTTTGTACACAAGTCAATTCATTTCCACTGAAACTGTGACCGCAGCAATCACAAGTTTTTTGCCCACTAGTCGGGGGAATCCATGTCTTTTACCCTAGCAACAGGTGAGTTGCCAGGGGACCTACGTGACTGACTTTAGCGATCATTTTTCCAACGATTGCCATAAACCTCCACAAATTGCTCACAACTGTTATATTCATTTTGCACCTCACAACTGGTGTGATCGGGGACTTATTCACTTGATCCCTTCCCTTAATTATCACACATCTAGAATGGTGGATAAGTTAAGTCACATGGTTAGTGGTCAAGAGTCTCCAAAACCTCAATAAGCAAAACATAAAGCCTGTTTTCCAAAACCCAGTAACCCTGGTTATCACCTTGTCAACCAAGCTAGTTGCTGAATAGTTCCCTAGGTAATCCCTCCTGTGGCTACCATTAGCTTTTACATCCATGTGTGTATATTTAAGGCCCATTTTTCACTAGCCAAGATTAGACTACCATTTTATATCACAGTGTGAATTACATTGGAACATCGCTAACCAGGCTAGCTAACAACTTCCTAGCTCAAATATAAACAGATTTTCCACGAGCAAAAGTTAGAACTCCATTTAATATCATGATGCTAGCAAGCGCTAACATCAGCTAACAACTCATTAATATTTTTAAATGCCTTTTCAGCACCCTATTTAACAAGAAAGTAAATTGTACATATTATAAATTTTCTCCAAATAGGGTCATGTCCTTTAAAAAAAAAACACCAACAAAGGTTTAAAGTAGTAAAGTCTTTAAAGTAGCTAACCAAATAGCTAACCAAGCTAACAATTTCCCAAGTCTGCCCCACATCCGGTTTCAAGAAAACATCAAAATGGGCCAAAGCTGTGGCTTCAAAACAGCAGACCACAAACCAGCGGGTGTCTATATCCAACATGTCCAGAAGTCTATGAATACACCAGCCAAAAATAGCCCATCAGTGTAAATAAAGGAGTTTACGGCTAATAAAGCTTCAAAATAACCACTATGGCCAACCTTCAGGCTTCAAAACAACAGTCCACGCACAAATGGATGGCTACGCCCTTTAATCTGTTTATACCATAAGTAATTTCTGCTGTGACTTCCTCACACTAACAGCATTAATGCAATGCTAATATACCAATCAGGCTCATCACGCAAAATGAAACTGCCTCCAACCATCAAAGTATTTATTGACATTAAGCGTATGAAACCTCTGGAGAGCGAATAAATTTCGTATTAATGGTTCAAACACAGACACCAGTGTCTGGAGAGCTTCCATGCTAGCACAAAGCCACTGAATCCTTATATGAATATAAAGGCAGAATATCAGCTGTAACGGTCTCCAATAGGATCAGCGTGAGGCTGTCAAGCTCCTTAAATAAGATGTTAGGAAGTGATAGGAGGGGGGAAACCATACCTTTAATGTGGAGCAAACCAACTGACCTCTGACCGAAGATTTATTTCTGTCTGTGGAGCCGGAGGCCAAGAATTACCCGGCAACGGAAAACACACAAAACACACAGAAACCAGCAAAGCTAATATCACACACAGGGCACCATGAGAGCCAGGACACCGAGGAGTAGCACGGTGACAAAGGCAGCTTGACGGAGAGCAGGAGGAGGAATAACCGGAGCAGGGAGAGACTGTGGGAAAAGCTGCTGCTGCTGCTGCTGTCACTTCTCATCTGTTTGCTAAAAATAAACCTGACGGACAGAGCTGAGTTTCCTTCCTTCACTTCTCCCGCTGTCAGCCCAGCTAGCTCCCAGCTTTTATGCTTAATTTAATGAGCAGAGACCGAAAAAGGCGAGCCTGGAGGGCTGCTCGTACTGGAGCCACTTAGCTAGCACAGCTCCCAGCCCTCCCCGCTCTGCTCCTCCGTTTCTCACTCACTTCCTGCCGTTAAAGACAGCCAGAGAAACACTGGGGCATCTCCTCAACCGTGGCCGGGCTCAGGTGCCTTCTGTCGGATACAAAGGGTATGCTCACCCGTCGGAAGGACCGAGGTTCCGGGCTTCTTGGTTAACATGGCGGCCGCTCCTCTCCTCTGGACGCAACTGTGCAGGACACCTCCTCTTCCTCCATTAGCCACCCCTCCTCTTCCTCTACCTACTCCTCCCACTTCTCCTCCTCTCTCTAATCCTCTCCTTCAGACCCCGAAACAACTGAAATACCTGCGCATTAGCGCTTCCGTCGCCTCATTTAAATATAAACAAACAAAAAAATAATAATAAATTAATTTTGTTATTTATAATAATTTACTGTTAAATCACCGATATATGTTACAGTAGTAGTAGCAATAATAATAATAATAATAATAATAACGGATTATATTAGATTTTCAAATGATAAATAGTACATTGGTGATGATGATTATTAAATACAGTAATTAATCATGTAAAAAACAAATAAAAATGTAAAAAGATAATGTAAAGTATAAAGTAATATATAAAATGTATATAAGAAATATAAAATGTGAAATAATATTAGATAATATTTAATATTTTTTCATTATATTCATTTTAAAATGTTAATTTAATCTAATCTAATCTAATTTAATTTGATTTAATTTAACCTCCTAAAACCCGAACTCTTCCACGGCATGCATTTTTAATTTCCCTTTGATATTTGGGCTGATTGGGACCTGATGAATGTAAAAACAAAGAATTACCAGATTTTTTTTTAACCTAATTTTTGTTTCTAAGAAAAATGAGAGCCACATATTAGGATATTCATTTAAAATTTCGATAGAACAGTAGCAGTATAATGTCGTTGAGTATGTTGAGTATTTTGGTCTAAATAACCCAAAATGTGATGTCCACATGTGGACGCCAGGTCCTAGGAGGTTAACATAATACAAAATATGCACTGTTATGACTGTTATTTCGTCTTCTCATCATCATTATTATCATTAAAAAAATATAAACATTTATAGTCTATGTATTATTAATATTTTTAAAAAATAAACAACTTGTGTCCATAACTATGTTTTGTTTGTTTGTTTGTTTGTTTGTTTGTTTGTTTGTTTATGTTTTTAATTAGTATTTTTAGTATTATTTTTCGTAAACATAATAAAAAAAAACTAAAGTCCTGGGAGTCTGAGGGTTTGGTGCAGTATCTTAGCTGTTACTAAGCCTGTGCTCTTCTGGACAGAGACCTCTGATCCTATTTGGACTTTACCTTCCACATCTGCTCCAGTTGTTCCTTCTGCCCCTGGTACTTTCTCTCTCTCTCTCTCTGTGGCAACAATTTTTTTTCAGTGTATTATGAATACACTGAAGTGTATATGTATAAGTGTAATGTTCTCCTATTTGAAGTTGTGTATAATCCATATTACTGATAGGTATAGCATATGAGATATATTGTGTATTATTGTATGCTACTTTCACTTTAAATGAGTGATCACTGTCTATGTTACACCTCCACAGTGAGCAGCAGTCTGTCATAAAAGACAGTGACAGAAATGTGCAATGTTACTCCTGTAAACAGAACATTGGAAACAAATCTAAAAATAATCTTGGTCAGATTATGAGATAGTGGGCACAGCCTTGTGCACAGCCACCATGTCTTTTACACAGAAGAAGAGAGACAGCCAGACTGAAAGAGACTCTTTGTGGTCATCTTTTTTTTCATTTGGTTCTGCCTTTTTGGAGTCATTGTGTAGCTTGAGTCTTTGCAACCAGTTTGTATCTATTCATGCACATTGATGTGCAGCTTTAAACAGAGGTTAAAAATAGATCAGTGAAAAAGCACAAGAACAGTGAACATTAGTGAATGTGATGCCCATGTACTCACCAAGTAATTCTGACCAACTTGTTTTTCTTTGCTGTAAGTCCCAGAAAGCTGTCAGTGATGCTCAAGAGAGCGACGCTCTTCATCATCCGCAGTCTTCCATATGAGGACATCATCACTTTACAGGCTGTGTGTGTTTATGAAGCTGCTTGGAGACCAAAAACATGTTTACGTGACCGACAAAGAGAGGTTTGTTGCTGCTGCTTCTGGGTAGTGTTGTGTAGACAATAAAGTTTGTTCAGTCACTACGTGAGTGTGTGTGTGCATGTGTGATCTCAGGTTTCATGGCTTTTACTTAAATTACACAGTGTAGCATGCTTGTGTAACACATGGACACACACAATAGGTCAATTCAGCAGACTGGGACCACACCCAGAATATTCTCAACACCAACTTTACTAATTTTGACCAAGTCTTGCTAATCAGGTCATGATCCCAGACTACAGCTCATTCACCAAAAGCAGCCTCCTACAGCAGAGCAGTATCAGTTACCATCAATGAACTGAGCAAAGATGTATCAGAGTGAACTTCCAGAAGAATCGTTTTAAAACACGTTTTTGAAGGAAAGTCAATACTGCTCACCATTACAAATGGAATTGAATTTGGATCATTCAAAAATAACTGTCCAAATAAGTCCCATATTTGTTTCAAGATGGCTGTTGATTCATGGCTTCCAGGTGAAGTGGTTTGATCAGATTGAAATGGACCTCCTGATTATCTGCTATACACTTCCTAAATAAATAAATCTAAAATAAATTAAATATGAATCCCTGAGTAATTTGACAAGGTTTGCAATAACACAATAGAACTTGTACGACTTTCTTGAGAATAAAGAATAGAGGTACTTGTAAAGAGAAATAAGAGAAAGAGTATTAAAAAGCATATCAGGGTGTCAAACTCCAGTCCTCGAGTGCCAGTGTCCTGAAACTTTTCCATCTGTCCCTGCTGCAACACACCTGACTAAAATTAGTAGGTCATTAGGAAGACTATAGAACTTGACTTCATGTTGAGCTGGCATGCACTCCCTAATCCCACTCAAGTAAATTTAAATAAATATAAGTGTTTGGAAAAATGTACTTAAAAAGTACTTTTATTGCTCCCTGTTCATTAACTGATGAGCTGCTGTAACATGAATCAAATGGCTGAATTGTCACCTCAGCATGCAGTCAAGTTCAAAAGTTTTGCTAATGATCTACTAAATTTATTCAGGTGTGTTGCAGCAGGAACACATATAAAGGTTTCAGGACACCAGCCCTTGGAGACTGGAGTTTGACACCGGTGGCATAGATATACAGGGAACCAAGTGAAGGATGCCATTGTTAGGGGTAGAACAAAATATTCTTATGGCTGTTAGAGCCACCTCTGTTGGTATAAAACATGTGCACAGGTAATGGTAAACGTTTAAAAACGATAGAATGATGCTAAATATTTAAGAAATGCTGCGTGAATCTGTGGAGCTGCTTAGCCAACGCGTGGCTGCCATCTAGTGGTAAGGCTCTTATTGTGAAGGTGAGAGCTGTCCGGAAGCCACAGCCTCATTGTGAACGCGGCCAACAACTTCAGACGAATCCATCATGGCGGAGAGAAAGAGTGAAATTTTCCGCAGTTTTCCCCAGACTTTGAACAAGTGGAACCAGCCAGTTCTGGAGAGACTGCAGCAGGGTCACGGCAGAGGACGGCCAGGTCCCAGGCGACCGAGCAGAAGACAGACCAGCGGCCGGAGGTGGCCGAGTTCAGAGTCCCCAAACCCGAGGCAGTGTGGCGGGAATGAGCCCCGGTAAATCCCCCCCCTCCCCCCGTTAAGTTAATGTATTATTGAATTTAAAATGATTATCATTATTTTTTTCGTCATTTTTAAGTAGATGTCCAGAAGCACCGACAGACAACAAAAAAGCAGAATTTCCCAAAGTGAACTTGGTGGAAAGGTAAGCTAACCAGTGTTGGGCAAGTTATTTTGAAAAAGTAGTTGTATTTACTTCTTTCATTTCACCTTTAGAAACTATTTAACTATTTATCTTGTCTTGTTTGGTATCATTCTTTTCAGGACAAACGCACATATCTGAATTTACAGTTAGTTTTTCCATTTTGACATACTGTATTAACACAATTGCTATAAAGTCAGACTGAACACACAAAATCAGAATAGAAAAAAGGTATTTTTACTGTAACAACCACAAACATGTTTTAAGAGTCATTTTCATAACATGAAATGCAAATATAAATTGTAAATTTTAAAAACGTATACCTATAAAAACCTTTTATAACCATTCAAACTATTTACAGAACAATCAAGCGTTCTGCATCACTAAGATGCCACAGAAATTATTTGTGTCACTCCAAAAAATAATTTCTGTCCACTATACGACAGAGGAGCACTTGACAGCAGGTGGTGTATCACTCGTACTGTTTCCCACCTTGAGCCAGCGTTTACACTGTAATCTGTCTTGGTGGCTTTTTGGCAGCAACAGTGACATTCAACAGTCGCCTCATTGTTCTGACACACAAAACAAAATGATCGTCTTCTCAACCCACTAACTACACACTCCAAAGATGCGACGTGTCACAAATCTCTCACATCTCAAAACACACTCTCTCGCTTTCTTTGTTTTTTCCTTTTTTGGTGGCAAGATTTCTCGCAAGCGCTTTTTTTTTTCTTTTTTTTTTTAGAAAACAGTTTTTCCCTTTTCTTTAGTAGACATAACCATAGTATTCAGAAAAACACATCACATAATTTTTTTTTAAAATCATAACTCTGGTTTTATCAACACAATTTAAAAACTGGAATGTTTTTTAAAGTCCCCACTTTTAACACAAAATAGACACTCAGGCTTGTCTTGGGTTGACATAGCATCTTGTTGCTATGTCATCTTAAACTGGTCATGTGATTGGTTTGCCATGACTACTTTATTCTTCCTCAGCCAATCAGCAGCACTTGTGTGCTGCCAGTAAGCTGTCTACTGGGAGCTGATTTTTTATTTTTTTTTTTATTTATTTTTTTTTTTTTAAAACCTGCTGAGCTGCAACATGAACAGAAATGCCAGTGTGTAATGTAATATATATATATAATTTTTTTTTTTTTTAATACCATTATTCCTATCACTGAAGCTAACCTTGACTCTAATGGCAATAATGGAATCAATACTGTAGATATTTGGATCAATCTGCCCACTTCCAGGCTGCACAAAGGCCCAGGATAACATAACTGAGGATATTTGGACTGTGAGTCATGCAAAATCATGCACAGTAGGGCTCCTTTAAAAGGTACAGGTACATTTTAGTGACCTGCACAAAAATCCTAAATTTCTGAGGCCTCACTCTGTTTTCTGCTCATCTTTTCTCCGGGTTGCCGTCTGAGATTCTGCTCAAGATTCTGTCGTATCTGGACGTGTCCTCGCTGTTCTGCATCAGCCACGTCAGCAAGCTCTTCTACCAGCTCACCAATGACAAGTAAGACGAAGCACACCTGCACAGCCTTGCATCGGATGGCTTCAAGAGTAAATCCTGAATTTTACACGCCCGGATTTCCAGCAGTGCCTGCATCTCAGTTTAGTTTTCATTAAATGTGGACTCGGTGGACTGTGTTAAATATGCAGGGCTCTAACTACGAAGCGGCTGAAAGTGTTTAATACTTTTTAAAAAATGTTCAGATAGTCACTAAATGAAACAAACAGATCTCTGTGATTGTTTTCTGTCCTAAAAAAATTGGGAGGACGTTTTAAATTCGCAACATCAAAACCTGCTGAGCTGCAACATGAACACAGCCTAGAAACACCTGGAGTAATACACCCCTGCAGCCAGCAGGTGGAGGGATTCATCTACCCACCAGGTGGTGAGATTAGAAGCTCCTGCACGAACAGCAGAAACATGCAAAAGAAACATTTTTCTCTGCAGCGTCTTGTGGTACAGGATCTACATGTCAGAGTTTGGGTGGAAGCCAAAAGCGGCGGGCAACGTGGCGGTGAAGATGGAGCCAGCGGAGGATCGATCGACGGGCTGCTGGAAGTGGATGTACTTCAGGACGATAACTGGGCGAGAGATGAACAAGTGGAGAGGAGAGCTGAGAGACATCGGCCCATTCACCGGCCTGCCCCAGCAGACTGAGTGGGTGCTCAGGTACAAGCCGCTGCCTCTTCAGGTTATTCTGAAAGTGTTTGTTTCTTTAATTCAGGGTCACTTAGTCGGTTTCATGAGTTTGTGACCCATAACTGGATAAATGGTTAAGTCACTAAAACGGTTCCTGGTTGAACTCCGGGGCGGCCCGTGTTTCCTGTCTGTGTAATATAGATTTATTCACTGGATTTTTGCAGGAACCTGAATGTGAGCTGGGAGCTGATGCTGCACACTCACCGGGGTCAGGTGGTTGTGCTGGAGCAGAGCCGAGGGTACTACTTCGAGTCCTCCATGATCGTCCACTGGAGCGGAGGCCGCCTTCCGTCCTACCAACACATCAACAGCATCCAGCTCTACGGAGTCAGGAAGGAGAAGTAAGACGGCCACAGACCTGTATCTCTGTGTTATTCTCTGTATTTAAGAATAATAATAATAAGACGAAACTGGAACCCAGGGCCGCTTTATACAAAAAGTCAAGGGTGTCAATGAGCAGGCAGCATTAAAGAGCACTGAAGGCTGTCCCTGAAAGACTACAGTCTGAGGGTTGGATAGTAAGTTTTTATCTGTGGAATGTAGAATCTGAGATGGGATGCAAGAGAAGATCAGATAAATCCTGGGAGGCAAGACCATGGAGGGATTTATAGGTGAGGAGAAGGATTTTAAAGGAAATGAGTTTAATGACAGTAGGGCTGCCTGTCTCGGTGGAGTTTAAAGTCAGCTGTCTGCTTCTTGCCCCCTCAAATATAACAGGACACTGGAGTAAATTCTCTACCATCTCACAGTGTTCTGTTTGATTCAGCTGTGTGAAAACTATAACTTTAATCTCACCAGACCAATTTACTGAGGAACAAATAAAACACTGAAAAAGGCCAAACAATAACATTTTTAAGTTCTCTAAATGACTTATATATCATGTTTAACCTGAGCAGTGAAAGACCGCAGGGGGTTTGAAAACGATGTGCCGGGAGTCCGGTGTTCTCGCCGGCTCTAGTGAGCCTTGAACCCCCGGCTAGCTATCGAGCTGGTGGATAACAGACGTCTCCGAAAACGTCGGAGCACTTTTTGCAAATATTTGATGTCTTGATAAATCGAGCAGATATTTGAAGTTTAAACAGCTACATTCTTGCCTGAAAATATCTTAAGTTTATTTTGTGACCCAGAGAGAATAATAAGAGTAATGTTAAAACTAAGTAGCAGCTGCCATTGATGGAAACTGGAATTGGCTGGGCTGCGCTCACGGTCACGTGGCTTCCCGTTGCCCTGGAGGTCCACCCATTTGTAGTTAGAGCAACAGAAGATGCCTGGGACAGTTCAGCCATAACTTTAAACTTTTCCTGCTCATACATGCTTGGAACGATCTTGTCACACTGAAGTGGACGCGCAACGAGATATCATAGCGTGGCTCAAGCACGTTCATCACAGTTTAAACCTCTTGTTTTGCACAAGGGAATACGGCCTCCCGTCTGCAGCTAAACACCCCAATAGCTTTTGTAATAGCTTTAGCCCAGTCGGACTTGGGCAGCAAAAGGCTGCAAACTCCTCTACTCTGCCACTTGGACCTCTAGTGCTGGCCATAACTACCGCTTGACAGACTGACCACGCGCACCATACACATACTTTTTTTTTTTTTTTTTTTTTTTTTTTTTTTTTTTTTTTTGAATCTTCGGCTCACGTGCGTCCCGAACCGTGGAGTGGGATCGGTTCGGATTTCGGATCAACCGTGATCCGTTGCACCACTAATAAATATCTGGTAGTATGAAGCCCTCACTCTGGGCCTGTAATACATTTATGTTATTTATTGTAGACTAATTTCCCTTGTGGGATAAAATCAAATTTATTCATCCTTTTGAATTCTGTCAGTAATTAAATTTGATGCTCAGGTCAGGTGTGCTCTCATCCTCCTCCAGGCTGGCCTGGCGCTCTCTGATCTTAAACCTGGATATGGAGACCCATCCGTATGAGCTCATCGGCAGAGACGGACAGATCAGGCTTGCGTGTCTGTCGCCGGGAGTCGTCATCGGCTTCTTGAGGGTAAATATTTAACAAAACTCTTTAAAGGAACAAAAACGTTTCTGTGGCTTTTCTGTTTCTGTGAGTTTTAAATCTAGGTGTTGTAAGTTTAGACGCACATTTCATAATCTGTTTAACATCTCATGTTTATCTGCTGATTATTAAATTAGTTTTAAATCAAGGTGGGAATTTAATGTGTTAATTGCAATTAATTTGAAAAAAGGCGTTTTCCAGTTAAGTCCTAAATAAAACACAGGGAAGCTCTTTGCGTCAGGGTCTCCAAGGCCAAAACAACAAAACACTCCCTTTCTAACTAAAAAACAAACCAAGATCTATCTATCGGGAAAACAAAAATACAACGGCTGAGCTGCCTGACTAGTCACAAAACCTGAGAAAAAATGGTTGAAACAAAAACAGCAGAGAACCTCCATCTACTTCCACTGTGGTTCACAAATGTCTCTGTAAAGGCACACTTTACTCACAGAAATAAGAACCTTTAGTTACACCAAGTTTGATAAATTCATACACAGCTACAACCCGCTCCCCAAACCACTGCAGCTCACAGCCTGGGGAAAAGGGAAGGATTAAAAGGGGTGTGGCGTTTCGAGACATCAGTCTTTATTCAGTGGCTGATGAGCTGCAACACATCTCAGCTGCGGCTTATGAGGCAGACCTGAAACACAGGAGAAAAAGCTCTCTCACATGGGGAGAGCCTCTAGAGGTCAGCGACCCTAACAGTCTCATAGTAACAAAAAGGAGAACTGCACTGAGCTCTGAGAATGTGAACAGGCTAGTTTGTCTAAGTTGACAGTAATTGGCTGAAGGAGAAGGACAGTAAATGGGAATGGAGGTATTGTGAGTCCAATGGGGTTTTGTTGTTTGTTTTGTTTTTTTCCACTGAAATGGTCGATGATCACACAGTTTTAACCTAATGTTAGGCCTGGGCGATATGACCCAAAATTCATATCTCGATATTCTTTAGCTAGATAGATAGATAGATATCTATCTATCTATCTATCTAAGTAAGAACAAAAAGAGTTCTTAGTCAAAGCTGTGTCCCAAATCTCACATAGGCACTCTTATTAACATACAGTGTAGATGTACAGGAAAAAATTACTCGAAATAAATTATCAGCATTTATTAAATAATAATGCTCCATAAATAAAATAAAACAATGTTGTTTTAGTGCATAACAAAAAGCTCACAATTGTGCAGTCAAAATGTAAACTAAAAGACGCTGAGCTTAATAACAAAGACAGATTTCACAGCTGCTCTGTTCCCAAGTTCTACTGTGTGACTGACAGCCTTGAGTTTGAAATCCTTGTTGTAACCATGTCTCTTAAAACAGTGCCATTTGTGGTCCTTATACACACACAGTACGGTAATATTACGTTGAAGCAGAGTAGTATCACTCCGCGAGGCTCCTCGGTAGCCGTAATGCTCCGACCATCCATCAAGCAGTGCAGCTCCTTAGCTTACCAAAGTTGTACCAAAACATTTTTTGAAAGTTTTCTGAGCGCTGTGTACCACATAAAATCGGTTCGCAGTCAGTAAGCACAACTAGAATTCACACATTAGGCACACTGTCGATTTTTGAGAAAATGAAAGGATTTCAAGCATCAACGCGTTAGCCCGGTTAGCTCGTTAACGCCGTCCAGCCCCACGCACGGGGCGATCCGCGGTAACTCGTTAACGGAGATTAACGCCATAACTGCATTAATGGGGCAAACGTTACGCTGACAGCACTAAAATAGTAACCTCCAAATGTATTCTTTTTACCGACCAGCCCCCCTTTGATAGCTGCCGAGTCCATCCTGTCGTTGCCTGCAGGTGAAGCGATGGGGGAGGGGGAGTTGTGTTCAGTGAAGGAGAGGCGAGGCAGAGTAACGCAACGTAGAGACAAAAGTGGACAAAAGATAGGCAAACTTGCGGCTCCACAGGTATAATTATAACGTAACATAGACTATATCGATATAAACGATATTGTCACAAATCTTATCTCGTATAAAAATTTATTGATATATTTAAAAACTCGATATATCGCCCAGTCCTACCTAATGTACAACATAAAGTTGGCTTTATGTTGTACATTAGGTTACTCGGAGTTCAAAGGTGAAGCTGGTCAAATACCATTTTGTTTCTGCCTTTTTTTTTTTTTTTTTTTTATTAAGAAGAAAAACTGCACTTTATGTTGAAATTTTTATTATTATTTAAAGACAATACCATTTTGAAAATGTACTTAAAGTATTTAAAATAAGTCTGCTTAATTTTGGCTAGGGATGTTATTTTTTTTCTGTTTTGCATTGAAATGCAGTTTTTTTTTTTTTTTTTTTTTTTTTTTTTGTTTGTTTTTTTTTATGTGATGAAATGTGATTAATTACAAAGAGTCCCACCCCTAGTTTTAATTCCTGAGGGAATTTCTGTGTGTTTTAAATACAGTTTTTCCTGTTAGTGTCCCTAAAATAACAGAACATCTTTAAGTAGTTCTTCTGCAGTGAAACCTCTAATTCTGTAACGTTAACTTGTATGTTTTTATTAGAATAAAATGAATTATAAAAGTAAAAGAAGATTCTGTGTGTAGGGTCGGGGCAACGTAGCCTTCATCATGATCAGCCTGCACTTCCACAGGCTGGTGGAGAAGATTCTGCTGGGATCTCCAGTCTGGTAAGTTTAAGGAAGTGGTCCTGCTTTAAAACAGGCCAGCATCAGTACCCTGGCTTTCCTGTGATGCCGAATAATATTAACAATAAATGGGCCTGATTTAAATGTTTGATTCACAAAAAGACAAACTTGTACGTCTGTCATGAGTTTAAGAGAAACTTTGTTTAATATTCAGTTTTGTGTTAATGCTCATTTGTCCCTTCCTGCAGCCCATATTCCGAACCTTTGGACCCGCCCCCCGTGGACGACTCTGACCCTAAATTTGGTCTCCACGGCTACACTCTGCACTTCGTCCTGCACAATACCAGGACACAGATCATGTCGGGACACTTTTGCCGGCTCTCCTGCAGCACAAGTAATCACGGAGTAATGAGATTACATTCCCTGTTAAGCAGGGAGTCTTTCACAAAAGAGCAAATGTAACTTTTTAAATTAAAACGTGCCAAGAAACTGCACTTTAGACTCGGATCTTAGGATTTACACTAAATTCTGTTTCCTTACATTTGCGCTGCGTTGAGTTATACATTTGACTTGTTCTTATAATGTAAGGTAAAGACTAGGGGTGGGTGCCATGTTGTCTGTCGAGGGTTTTTTTTTGTTTGTTTGTTTTGTTTTTAAACCAGCTGTTTTTCCACCATGTGTAACGACATCGGTAACTTCCATCCTGTCACATAGAGTGCAGATAGTCACACTTGGTGGATTCACATTATGGAAACTCTAAAGTCAACAAACTGAGTAAGTGAAAAATCTTAAATCACCAACACTCTCTGGCCTGTGGTCAGTTCAACAGGGTCTTGCTGAGATGAAGGTCATCAGCAGGACTAACGTGTCCCAGCACCGATCGCTGTCTGGAAGCATCCATCTGCCCTGGAAGAGGGAGAAACTGGAAGGCTCGGTAGAGGTACAGCCGTCTGACACACATGATTCAGAGATTTATAGTGCTGTGCAGAGGTCTCAAGCTACCTCTCAACAAGGTGACATAGGATTTTGAAATGCCAGTGTGTATTATTTTTATTTATTTATTTATTTTTTTTTTTATCTTCCATTTGTCCAGTTTGCTCATATTTTTTTAGAGACCCACTGCAAATCATGCTGAGAGACGTTTTTTGGCTAACAGCTCTCTGGGAATCACCTTGGTGCAAAAATACAGTCTTATGTCAGTTTGTGTTATCTTTGGCTAAAATGATTTCCTTGCTGAGTTGGATCTAGACACAATACAGCTTCATCCTGTGAGCTTGAATGATTCACAGGTCGGTGTGAATTGCCCTAACAAAGGAAAAACCTTATAACGACAAATTACAAAGAAATGAGGGTTGGCTCAAGACTTCTGCACAGTACAGACAAAGAAACCAAATGTATGAACTCATGCAGATGTGTTTTACACATGTGATGTCTGAGTTTAAGCTGCAGTTAAAGTGTAATGTTGCGTGTGTTAAGGTTGTGTGATGTTGGTGTGAATAACTAAGCGCGTCGTGACGTCTCGCTCTGACTCTGTCTTCAGAACTGCTGCGTCATGACGTTGACCCTGCTGGACGAGTTCCAGAAACCCTTCTGGTGCGTCAGCACCCCGGTTACCATCTCCATGGTGAAGAAGTCGCAGTCGTTGGGCTACAGCGGCACAGACTTCCTGATGGTGTACCGCAGCTCTGAGGGGCAGGTGAAGATGAAGCTGGTCTGGCTGAAAGAGCAGCAGCAGTTCTTCCTCGTCGGCCTCACGCTCTACGTCTCCATCCTCAAAGTCAATGCTCACTTCAGCACAAAGTACAAAAGCTGAACTGGTCCAGTTTCACATGTTTGTCTGTTTTGAATCAAAAGGTAAAAGTTGAATTTTAATTTCAGAGAAGAGATTCTGGTGTTAATTTTATTCATTGAGACTGTGTGAGTGCTTTTGTTCTGGCCTATGGTTTGACGCACAGTCACGTGACAGGATCTCATGTATAGAATAAACTGCATTTATTTCAGTGGAATTGTTTTGTTTTTTTTCATTTTTGAGAAGCACTTTGCAGATTAAATATAATTTTACATTAAAACCTTCTGTTGTGAGTCCCTTTATTTTATCCTAAATGACTGAAACTGGGAATTATGGATCCCAGTCAGTGGAAGAAAAGCATGGGGGGGAAAACTCTGAAGGACTGAGGACAGGTCGAGTTCAGCCAGATAATCCAGAGGTCATGTCTGAATCAGTCCAGCTCAGCTTCCTTTTGCTTCAGACTTCTTTAAGAGCAATAAACTCAAAGGGTTAGCCTGTAAAGCCAGTCAGATGGATGTATGAGTATAAATGTGTGAAAAACTCGCTAAAGATCCATACAAAAAGCTGGAGCTTCAGATGTGACATGCTCTCTGACCTCCATGTCTTCATCATTCACTGACTCTCATTGAAGGCTTCCCTCATCTCTGGGGCAGTGTCCTACTCATGAGAAAATAAGTACGGTCAATCTGATCTCTTTATTTCCTCAAGAGGTCAAAAGGTTGGTGTCAGCTGCATTTAAAGAACTACAAAAAGCTCTTCCTGGTCTCACGGTCAGGCATGAGGCTTTCTATGGCTGCTGCTTCAGCTTCAGCAGGTGCTCCCCTCACATCTTCCTGCTTCCTCGGTTTATTAATGATGTTAGGAGGCAGAATGGAGCGTGCAGACAAACCCTCAGACTGAGCGTGGCGTCTGTACGCCTCAGCAGCCCATCTGTGCAGCAGAGTTAACAACAGAAGGCTCACGAATTATTAATTTAGTTTGATTCGCTCTTCAGTGAGCTCCATAATGTTCATGATCTTACGTGAGAGAAGAAAACTGAAGGAATACGAGCACACAAAACAACTGCAGTAACTTAAAAGCAGAAATTAACTTAAAAAAAATCAACAAAAGAAGAAAAGAGGGGTTTCCAGTTACATGTTTGGATAAATTTCCTGCAGACATCTGAAATGAACTTTAGTCACACAACTCGCACATGCTGTTATCGGACAAAAGGTGGCGCTGTTCTTAAACCACAGCTCAGCTGGATTTTTAAACCGTCACACAATCCATGTAAATGTGTAAGAATAGAAAACTGGCTGTGTTAATTTAACAAGTTCAGAGTGTGAAACAGTTATTACAGTTTTCTATTTTCTCATTTTCAATTTAAATGCTTTTATTTTCTCAAAGCTTTGTTGGCAGACATGACCTTAAAATATTGAAGCACAAGTCGTAAAAACTCTTCGTGGACAGAGAGAGATTGAGGAGCTGTGAGACTTAACTTATAAACAAACGCTGCTGCAGAGCCCGTTTGTGTACATGAGAGAAAATAATGTACTAAAGCCGAGCTCTGTTTTGCTGGCTGCTCAAAATACAGTTTCAGAGACGAGTCTGCGGTTTACACGCCAAATAAACAAAAATCTCCCTGCATCACTCGATGCTCGTGCTGCAATTTGCAGCTTGTTTTTCAGAGAGAAACAAAGCTGGAAGAAGCTAAAAAGTAAAGATGTGTCTGAGCTATCACATGTAATTTAGAGAGTGGCTCTTTATGCAGGGGAGAGTTTAGAAGAATGATTTATGTCGTCCACAGACTCTGGTCCAGCAAACTGCAGCACTCTTCATGGCTGTTTTCTCTCACAGGTGATGTGTTTGTTCAAGATGATGAGATAAAGATACAACTCACCCAGAAGGTGTTTACAGAGCTTCAGTTTTTCTACATTTTGTTGTGTTTAAACCTTATTTTTATGTTTTATTTTTAATAAATAGGACGCTCACACAGACTTTTTTCCATATTGTCATTTTGGAGTATTGTCTGGAGAGTATTGAGGTGAAAAAGGCAAAATGTGGAACAACTGAAGCGCTGTGAGTAGTAGTGAAGGGAAACAGCCATGAAGAGTGCTGCAGTTTGTTAGACCTGATTTCTGTCCCATCACTGAAGTCTGCAGAGTTTTCAGACCTAACACAGAGCAGAGCGCACACATGGTCAGTCTTAACGTTCAGCTGTTGTTTTAATGCAACGTGAAGTCATTAAAAACGTTCAGTGTTTGTTCATTTATGTTTACAACTTCTACTTTTTCAACCTTTTGTAAATACCTGAGTTAGGACAAGTGAACTCGGCATGTTTTCTGGGACTGGGCAGATTTTCAAAGTTACCTTTGAGTGACTAAAAAGTATCTGTAGGATTATTTTGTGTCTGCACTAAATTGTTGTGTGTGTTCATTAATAAGCATGAAAAGCTTGGTGTTGTCTTCTATCTACGAGCTGTGTGATTCCTTCTTGACAAGCAGAAGTGTGAAAAACCTTCAGTTTTGATAGGCTTGGAGAAAAACTTCCGATTTAAAATCATTTTGGCTCTTTTTGAGAAATCTTCCTTGGTGTTGTCCTGCTTCAGAACCACTTGAACGTCTTCAGCTCATCACGTGTCATTTCCTCCAGGGTGTTTGAAAGAAATAGTTTATAATTTAATTTTCATGTTACTTACATTTTACAAGAGAATTCCAAAAGGTTGATTCTGTTCATCTGGACATAGCATAAGCTCATTGATCAAAGACCACTGATCAATGGCTATGATTACCATTCACACAGAGTTGGGGAATGACTGCAATCACAGCATTGTAAGAAGGCAAAAGATGTACCAGAAATCATGGCAGAGCCTCCGCCGTGTTTTACAGATGGCTGCAGACACTCACTGTTGGACCTCCCTCCTGGCCTCCTCCGTACATACTGACAATAATGTGAGTCAAAAATTTCAAATTTGTTGTATGTTTGTTTTCAGTCCAGTTCATGCATAATTCAGCGACCCTCAGGTCAGAGTGAAGCGGCTTAACCAAACAAAAAGAAATAATTCTTCTAAAATGGTCCAGTGTAAGGACTGGAAAGGCAGCTAATGTCTGAAATGTCTAACTGCAGTACACAAGTACCTGATAGTACTGCTCCGGTATCTGATGATGAAACCACGCTGTATCCTCTGGTTGGTGTTTTCTGATTTTAGTGCCTCTCAGTTTACTGAAACATTACATCAGGCAGTGCAGCACAGAGGCTCGTTAGCACAGCTGGTTCCTGTTGGCTGAATCATCTATTGCTCCAACTCAAAGCAGGTAGTTTTTGTTATTACTGTTAAATTTTTGGCAGTTCTATGTGTCCTGGTGGTTAAGTTATTTTGTAATCAGCCGCCCATCGTGTCTTTATTACTTTAGGAAGTTTGCATACAGGTAACATATCAACGCAGTCGCTGGAAATACGAAGGGACTCAAATACGAAGGGAAACTGCAGCAAATTTTGGGGGGTGCTAATGTGGGACATAAAAAAAAGACTGATGACATTACCCATCTTTATTAAAGTAAAATTCAGTGTGGATCTTTTCTAGTAAACAGTAAAGATTGCTTCCTTGAAGAAGAAGAAAAAAAATGTTTGAAAACAAATCATTTACACCAGGTGTGTCAAAAATAAGGCCCGGAGGCCGGATTAAACTTTTATTGGTCACAGCTTTTCCTACTGATAATGACCTCACCCATTGCCATTTGTACTCCAAATGAAATAACAGAAAACTGTTGTTGTTGATTTTTTTTAGCATTTATCAGAGAAAAATCTGTATTTAAAAAATAAAAAAAATCAGAATTTTAACAAAAACCTGTCTGGACAATGAGCTACCAGATCTTCTGTAAATTTACACATTTATTCCATCTTAAATCAGCAAACTTTTTAAACATTTTATGCTTGACCATCTCTGATTTGAACAAAAAATGTTATCATCCAAATTTTTACCATATATAATGACTGCGGAGAAACTTTAGATACCTTTCTGTCGTCCGTCAACAGACTTTCATGTGATTTCAGAATGATTTTGTTAAATATGTATTTTTTAGACCTGGGTCGTTCAGATTTTAGGATTTTTTTCTGTTGCTCCTGTCGAGCAGAAGATGGAATGACCCAACAGCAATATTTCTTTATCATGCAGAAAAACTGAGGTGTACAGTTAAAACTGCACTTATTTGCCTTATATTAAGATGTGTTGGTGTAACTGTGTAGTTACACTGACAGAAAGGTCAGTTTCACTGGTCTGATTCACTTAACATCAAAGTGGCCTATGACATAAAAGGAGTCTGACATCCCTGTTCAAACACAGAAAGAAAAATCAAAGTAAGCACTGAGTGAGTGGTGGCATTGCACAGTGCACTAGGAAAAATGTCTCAATGAAACACCATCAGCAGAATAAGCATGAGGAACAAGAAGGTGACACTGAAGAAAAATGTTATGGATGAACTGGAGAGTCATGATATTTCCTGTAATAATGTATTTAAACTAATGAAGTGCCATTTTAAAGGTTTCTATATTCTTTGATACTATCAGTGAGAAAATTGAAACCATGTCTGCTCCATTTTGCAAAAAGAGAGGATTAGAAAGTATGCGATAGTTGATGGTGAAAGACGCGCCTCGGTGAGACCACAGAGTCTAAATGTAGAAAAACCACACCTGCATTTAAATGAGTTTATCTCCTGCTAGCTGCGTGCAAAGTTAGAACGGTTACCGTCGCAGTTTGGATCCCCACACTCGACATGCAAGTAAAACATGATCTGCTGGAGGGAGGAGATGTTTGAAAAATGACTGTCTGTGTGTTAAATAAGACCCTCAAGGCTCAAGGTCTCTCTCTCTCTCTCTCTGATTGTTCAGGAAGGTTTTCCTTCTCTAGAGTTGGGACCAAACCCTGAACCTTTAGAGTAAAATATGACACAGAAGCTCATGTGCAGTGGTCACCAGCATGGTCTTAAATAAGCTCAGGCCAAAGTTACCTGTTCAACCATGTAACTGAATACCGAGAAAAAAATCTGTCAGGGAACGCCGTACTGAGCGTAAAACTGTGGCCCGTCTGTGACACCTTCCACAAGATTACAACTAAAGCTCCTACATCAGGGTGTCAAACTCTTTTTGGCTCATGAGCCACACAAAGACTTCAGAATTGTGTAAAAACTTATTTCCCACATCTGTTATTCACTTAGACTTTTATCATTACAAAGAAACTAGACGTTCCTTTCTTAAGCACCTTATTTCAGTGTGACGTGGCAAACTGCAGGCTCTAAGTTTGAAGGCTGTAAAACTGACGATAAAATAAACAATTCAAACAGCCCCATATGACACCATCTGTTTAACGACTGGTGACCCAATCCTGACCCTGCTGCGTAGCATGGGGTCGGTGAAGGGTTGATTACATTTTTGTGCTATTCGGCAGGCCACACTGGACCCTCTGAATACTACAAACTACATTAACCCCTGAACACTCCCATCAGGTTAACAGTGAACCACTCAAAAGTTGGCTGAGGGTTTGGTGTAATAAGTCTGTCGCATTCATCTGACCTTTTGTTTTCAGATGTCCACTTAGGGGTGATAAATAAATAAAGGTGGAGAAGCTGACCACTCTATGACGAGTCTCACGCAGTTGAAAGGATGATTGATCAGATCTGACAGTTGTGATAGACAGGACAGATGATGAGCGGAGTGGAGTTTTGGCCACCATGAAGAGTCCCGGGGCTGAAGAAAGGGCGGAGTTTCTCTTTGAAGGAGCAGTCAGTGTAGCAATGAATGAGTTGTGCGGACTCAGCATTATAAAAGGAGACCGAACGATTCTCATAATCCACAAACACTCCCACTTTCCTTGGCTGAGAGTCCACACTAAGATGGACACGCGAGGCTTTGTACTCTCCTGCCCTTAAACATATTGTCCAGAAGCCGTTCTTAGTGCTCACTGTGATTGATCCCTTCCTATTTATTGACTCTTTAGCGACACCTAAATCCCAGGAAGTTTTCTCCTTAACCTGAACTTCATAGTAGAAGCTTTCTGAAGAGAAGCTCTGCTTTCCCACAACATTAATAACACAGTCAAATCTATCTCGGTTGTCTGGGAGAGTTTGCTTTATGTCACCACAGCGAACTTGCTTCCTGTCCTCAGACAGGATGAGGTTGGGATGTGCTGTGTCTGGATCCAGCGTCACATCCACTGCAAACTGCCGGAGCCTGTTCAGCTCAGTCACAGCGAGAAACATCTCCATGTCTTTGCTGAGTTTTTCCTTCAGCTGAGTCACGGTGCTTATCACAGTTTCTTTGTAAGACGGCTGGGGGAACCTGGCTTCTGTCAGCATCTCATTTGTGAACAAGAAGTCACGTTGGTCTTTGGTAAGCTGCTCCACCTCTGCGCTCCTCTTGGTCAGCTCAGAGATTTCCTGCTTTAGCTGCTGGATTAATCCTCCAGCCTGTTTCTGTGTCATTTTCTGCTTTTCATCGATCTCTCCAATGATTTTATCCAGACTGCTCTGGACAGAGGCCACCAGAGCTTCAAATGCCCTCTTGCTGTCTGAGGTCTGCCGCTCTGCAGACTTCCTGCTGAGCTCTGCTGTGCGTCTGACTTCACAGATCTTCATCTGCTTTTCCTTGATCATCAGATCAATTCGGGCTTTCATCTCCCTCAGTTTGGCCCTCCTTGTCTCATCTTCACATGGAAGCGCTGCAGAGATCTTGTGGTCTAAAACAAGCCAAAGCAAGAAAAGCTGTAAGCAACATTTTTATTGAGGATTTTTCTCAAGCTGTATTAAATGCAATCATTCATGCAACTAATGTGAACCTTTATTTTTCAGCTCTTCATATTTTTACCTTCATTTAACTTGTTTGACAAATCCTGAACCAGATCATTTCTGTTGATCTTCCCTAAGATCTTCATGGTTTTTTGCACAGCTCCTGAGCAGCGGTATTTTTGCACCATCAGATCGATCGTATCTTGCCTGTCCGCTCCTTCCAGTCGGGCCTCTGCAATGGCTGGAAAACCGTTTTTCACATCCTCCTCCTTCAGGAACCACTTAAAGTTCTTGAACTGTTCAGCTGTCAGACTCTCAAGAGTGTGCCAAAGATCTTCTTTAGTAGACGTCATCGTGGCTTCCTGATAAACCAAAGAGCAGAAATAGATGGGATGTTTGTGTTATTCTTGTATACGCTGCTGTGATAAAAGCTTCTTCTTGTGAATTTGTCTGCTCGCATACTTTAAATAAATATTAGAGCAATATTAAAGTGCAGTTAAGACCTACAATGATTCAGTTTGCTTTGATTATGTCCTAAGTTTAGGTTTTGCAGTGTTGAAAGCCTTCTGGATTCTTAACAAACGGAGCAGTGACACCACCGGATACAAACTCAGTGTTTTTAGTCCTTTTCTCATTTTAGGTGTCAGTCTCTGTGCTGCTGTGTGTGTTTTGTTCACTCCACACGGGTGAACATTTACAGCCATGCATGGACTAATTTGATTGAAATTTCCACTAAATGTAGGAAAAAGTGCTGTATAAATCAGGTAAATGAGCAAAGGTTTGGGTGTTTTCTTCTAAAGAAAAGATGAGTCCTGACATGCTGAGTCTCAGAGAATCCAGATTATGTTACAGTTCCTGACATTTTTCTTTACTGCTCCACTGAAATGAAATATTAAATATTATATAGACTTAAAAAATATTTAAGTCTTTGACTTTTTTTTTTATGTTGAAATCTTCTTACCACTTCCAACGTGCCCAGAGAAAGTCACCACAGCTTGCTTTCCTTCCCTGCTTCTTACACGTCACATTCACAGCCTGAAAAATGTCAGTATGACATCACTCCAGACTGTCCTATGAGCTGCGCTTCATTTAAACGGTAACTCAGGTTGTTACACTCCACGTGTAAGACGTGTACGGGCAGACCAGACTGCACTATAAGAGTGCAGGAACAGGAAGGACAGCATGTGAGTACATGGGGAACACCCACTAAATCCAGCAGATATTTTCTAAAAATAAGAAAACACTCAGTGAGAAGACAAAGAATGAAACATTTAATATTTCATTAAAGAATAAAGCTTAAAATGACCCCCAGTTCTTTTGACAATGTATATCATCTCCGACCAAACTTTGTAGAACAGTTAGACGGACCTTCAGCAAAAGGGAGAAGGTCAGGGTGGATGGAGGGTTCAGAAGACCATTGCTGAATAAATGATGGGAAAAACAAAACTGGCGGAGAAAAACCAGCAACGACTCAGAGACTCAAGAAGGCAAAGAGGTGGAGAGCTGATCCAGAGCGGTTCACCGATTTTTCAAACATCCTAGTTTTATTTTAAATGCTCACATTATTTTCTTTATACACAGAAACACGTCTCACACGTCCCCTGTGAATCTCTCCGGTTCCTTCACATTCGATGGCCTTCTGGTACGGACCTTGGTCTTCAGTTCACCTCACACATTTTCAGTGGGAGTGAGTCAGTAACGTTCACAGTATTCCCACCTCCGTGGTTCAATGTGGGGATGCTCTACTTCGAGTTGTACTTTTCTCGCTTTTCTCTTTAAAAACAACATAAACTGCGTCTCTGTGACCAAAGAGCTCCAGTTTGAGCTCATCTGACTAACGTACTCACTTCTAGCGTGAATAATCTGTCTCTAGGTTGTCCTTAGCACACTTTAGTCTCTTCTGCAAAAGTGGAGTTTTTCTTGGTCTGCGACCTCACAGTTAATTCCTGTGCAGGATCTGAGTGATTGTTTTCATTAGCTAACTCCTTCACAAGTGTCTGGGCAGTTGTTCTGAAGTCTTTAGATGTCTCTCACTTGTTTTCTTTCCAGGGTCTTTATATTGTTTTGCATCCTACATCTGCCAGGCTTGTTCTGTACTGTGTGGCTCTCTTTGAATGACACTTCTCACTCCAGTTCCTGACACTCAAATATCAATCTCCTCCTGTATGAGCATCTATTCTTTTAATTCAAGTCTAAACTGACGTCTTTTGTTTTAGCATTGATGCCTTCTTAGTAACAGCTCAAACCCTCGTGTAAGTTTTTATTTTAAAAGAATCCTCAGCAGGGGCGGATCTAGAGAAATTTTCTTAGGGTGGCAAAGAAATCAAATGGGGTGGCAAAATCAAAGCATTTTTTTTCAAACATATGCAGGTGGTTACATATGGTTGAAATGATTCAAATGCAGTAAGTATACACGTTTTTCATAAAAATATAGTCTATAACTTAATTATTTTCTGTAGCCCACATAATTAAACACTTTAGTTACATAAAAAATGTGAGTTTTAATTGTATGTACTGTATAGCCTATATAATAAATAAATATGTAGCCCAATAAGTATAAAATCCAGAAAGCTACACAACATGGGGCGGTTCATTTACAAACAAGTTCAACTTCAGTTTCACACTGTTTTTTGTTAGAAAACAATCACATTGTTACAGCTTAAATTACACAAAATGTCAGAAATCTGCACCGTCATGAACAAAAATTTAAACCTAATTTTTCATGATTTGTTGGATGAAACCAAACAAGGCGAGGGGAAAAATAAAATGAAACAATTTGAGGGTAAAATACAAATGTAAAATCAAAAAGAGTCAAAAATGGTCAGTTATATTTTGGACCTCAGTGGGTTACACTGAGGTCCAAAATATAACTGACCATTTTTGACTCTTTTTGATTTTACATTTGTATTTTACCCTCAAATTGTTTCATTTTATTTTTCCCCTCGCCTTGTTTGGTTTCATTCTTTGCAGCTCAACCTCACGTGTCTGAATTTAGTTGTTTTTTCATTGAAATACTTAGTATTACTGATCTGAAATCACACAGAAAATTTAAAATCCTAGTAGTATTTTTCTACTGTAAAAAAAACCACAGACATGTTGAGTCAGTTATTATTTTTACAACTTGAAATGCAAATATAAATTGTACATTTTGAAAACTTATGCACACATTTTGTAAACATATACAACTATTTATCTAAAAATGCAGTCAATACACCTGCCGTTAAAAAAAAAAAAAAAAAAAATACTACAACCATTTAAAAATATTACTAAAACTAAAATGAGAGAACAATCAGGTGTTGCAATAAGATGCCCCACAAATTATGTGTGCCAGTTAAAAGAAAACTGTTCTTTCACCAAAAGACAAGAGGGATAAACCTGCAGGCCTGACAACAGGAGGTGTATCACTCCGCTGCTACTTGGTGAGTGTTTACATTGCAAATGTGCTTTTGTGACATTCATTAGTCCCCTCACTGACACACAAAACAAAACAACGACTACACGACAGACTAACTACACTAACTCCACGCTAAACGTCACAAATCTATGGGCTCAAAATGTGGTCATAAATATTTTGTACTTGTAAATCAGTTTTGTACTTGTAAATCAGGATTTGTGTGTGCGTAAAAAAGATTTGTGTGTGCGTAAAAAAGATTTGTGTGTGCGTAAAAAAGATTTGTGTGTGGACTTAGCCAAAAACCCCCTGCAAGTTACACGTACGAATTTTGACCCTATTTTTCTTCCTTTCATCTGATTGGTCAATGTCATGTCAATCACAAATGTAACAATCCAATCAGAGAACAGATGGGTTTGGCTGTCGGAGGGGCACTTTTTTGAACTGCAGGTCCTTGAAGGGTAATACAGTTTGAAGCTGGAGGATCTCTATATAAATATCCGATAGCAGCTAGGTCCGCTAATTTTCAGCAGCTGTTGAAAGGATAAAGTTGTGGTATGTCAGTGGTTAGAAATACCATCATTACTTTAGGATTAGTTTAACACAAAGTCAGGGCTGATGGCTGTGAGTCACAGTGCGCAGCATAAAAGTCCTTTCACATCGGACGCAGGATGTGCTGCTAATGCTAACTGCTAACTAAAAGCAAAGGATCCAGAATTTGTTGCGCTGGCTGCTGAGCTCTGTGGGTTTTTGCAGCAGCTCTACCTGTACTAGATGCACCTGCTCCTTGTCGTTTCTCTCTGATTTTATGTCCTCTACAAGAGTTTCGTTTTTTTTTTTTTTGCTAGTTCTTCAAATGTTCAATAAAAACATGTATGCTAATTCATAAGGAAGAAAGCTTTGTAATGAAGACTGTCATTTCCAAAACACTGCCCGCCCCCCGCGGTCCGCAGCGCTGTTGAAAAGGCTGTGGAAGTCCCTGTATTAAGCACGTAGACCTGTGACACAAAAATCACCAAACTCAGACGACCACAGACTGTTTTCCTTCGTGGTGATGAAGGAAAACGCTGGGTTGGCATGTAAAAGGGCATTTATTCCCTTCAAAGACCTGCAGTTCAAAAAAAGCGCCCCTGCGACAGCCAAACCCATCTGTTCTCTGATTGGATTGTTACATTTGTGATTGACATGACATTGACCAATCAGATGTATTTATTATTTATTATTGTGCTATCTACTGTACAATATAAAGCGCCTTGAGGCGACTTTTGTTGTGATTTGGCGCTATATAAATAAAATTGAATTGAATTGAATTGAATGAAAGGAAGAAAAATAGGGTCAAAATTCGTACGTGTAACTTGCAGGGTTTTTTTTGGCTAAGTCCACACACAAATCTTTTTTACACATACAAATCCTGATTTACAAGTACAAAATATTTATGACCACATTTTGAGCCCATACAAATCTCCCACATCTAAAAACTCTCTCTCTCACTCGCTCACGCCGTCTCTCTGCCGTTACCGTCACTCCCAAAACTCTCCCCTCTTCCGAAACAACCTAATCCTACGTGACTTTTTCTTTTAATTGGTCGACATGGTACATTTTTCCACCGATAGGAAAGAGGTGCCTTTTTTTCTTTCTTTACTGTTTTCGCGCTGTCTTTAGAAAACGCTTTAAAACACACACACAAAACCGTATTTAGAAAAAAGCATGGCTTACATATATTTTTTTTAACATAACTCCGGATTTACTGGCCTGTAATTAAAATTTAAAAACCGGTGTATACTTTGAAGTCCGAACTTTCACTATGAGCTGAAAAACCGAGTCAA
This sequence comes from Pelmatolapia mariae, assembly GCF_036321145.2. NCBI lineage: Eukaryota > Metazoa > Chordata > Actinopteri > Cichliformes > Cichlidae > Pelmatolapia > Pelmatolapia mariae. The sequence goes on along the minus strand of NC_086242.1, from coordinate 20,117,985 downwards.
CGTGGCTGCAGCTTGTTGCTGCGTCAGCTTAAATCAGTCATGTGATTTGGAGGTGCAGCGTGTCCGTGGACCACAGAGGGTTAATAACACTCACCTTCATTCCATTTCCAGAGTGTAACAACCAACCACCTGTGCGAACTCTGAAATTCCCATGGTGTTGTTCAGAATGTGCTCTGGCACAATCATAAGCATCGCTTACTACTGAAAACAAGAAGAAAAAAAAAACGGTCTGCGCTATGGGCTGAACCATTTGTTAATGGTGGAGGGGGGGAACACTATGCAATATATTCAGTTTTAGCATTTATATTCACTGTTAACTGTAACTACGCTCAAAGTGTTAATGCCATCTTATTTTAATAAACAACACTGTTATATGCAAAACTAGGGTGGCACTTGGGGTGGCAAGAGATCATTTTGGGGTGGCACTTGCCACCCCATGCCACCCTTCTAGATCCGCCCCTGACACTCAGAACCTTCAGAAACAATGACCAGACACATGCAACGGCTGTTAGCAGTCAAACACCTGCCTGACTGCAGTCTCACAGGTGTGAGGGTATCTGTGAGCTCACAGACAGTGAAGGGGGAGCTGCAGTTACACAGGTGTGCACTCACTCTGCTGTATTTTCATACAGCTGCCGATAGATGGCGACTTACAAGCACATTTTATTGACAGAACTTCTCAACAACTATGTTTAGTTTTTATTTAATTCATTCATACTCTATAAGATTAAAATAGGTTAATGATTCACTACATATTGAATGCCCTTCTTCTAAAGGAATCAACTGGTTTGATAAAGACTTTAAATATGTTTCAACTGTTGGTGTTTTCATTCTAACACCAACAGTATATACAAATATATGCAAACAAGAGAGGCCATTAGTTTATCGTTTTCTTCTATTTTCCACTGCTTCCTTTAGGGGTCACTACCGCGGATCATCTGCCTCCATCTCACCCTGTTGCTAGAATCTTACCCTCTGCATGAACCTCTTCTGGGGTCTTCCTCTTCTCCTCCTGCCTGACAGCTTCATCCTCATCATCCTTTGCCAAGTATATCCACTATCCCTCTTCAACACATGTTCAAACCATGTCAGCCTCACCTTTCTAACTGCTGAAACAGTGACCATGAGGCAGTTTTATCCAAAGTCTCCATTTTTTTGTTTTCATTCTACTTTTAACTTAACCTGGTGTTTGGTAAAAGCCCAAACAGGTGCTGAAAATCAAAGGTGAGCTGGGAATGATTCGGATCTTGTTTTTAAATTACACTAAAAGGTTAAAATAGTTGTGATGATAATATGTGTAATAATCTACTGACACATAAGGTGGCTGATTCTGAGATGAGTGAGAAAATAAGGTGTACCTCTGTGTGTGGGTGTTAGGTCAAAACCAGAGGGAAAAACTCACTAGGGTAGAACAGAAAACCCAACAGTGAGTGGAGAAATCCTGGAGGTACTGGAGGGGTAATTGGGTACAAGGAGGCAGGTGCACTGATTGGGAAACTGGGAACAGGTGAGGAGTGAAAGGCTGGGGAATAGAGTGGACCTGGGAGAGGCCTGAGTGAGTGAATGAATGAATGACAGAACGGAAACAGAAGGTAATGTGAATGATTAATCTGCCATCTGCTGGTTTACACCGAGATGTTATCTGCAGCTCGCTGCTTTGTTCTCATTTATTATCGGATGTGTGATAGAGGAACCAGGAAGAACACTATGCAGAAATTCGGGCGCACAAACACCTGAAACAAGAACCTGAAATAATTTTCTTTTCAGCGTGGTGGCCTGGTGTCCAAGTTTTTGATGCTTTGTGTCTTCATTTATGTATAAAAGAACCGGGGTCTAAATTGTGGTTTGGTGATCTGATTTTACCCTGAAACCAGGCTCCGCTGATGGGGAAATGACTTTGTGAAGGTTTAGGAGTTTATGTTTGAGTGAAAATGTACCAGGTAGCCTCTAAGCTTGGTAAAATGTGGAAACCCCAGAGAAGCTAGGTTGTCTCTTTACTTACCCACCCACCTAAAAAGGGAAAAAAAAAAAAGAAGTCCTGCAGCTGGAAACAGAAACACCCACCGTATTATCCCTGCAACTGAAAGCCACCTAATCAGGATTTTCTGGCTTTTGTTACGGGTTATTTAAGACTAAATAACCTTCTCATGCTTAAACTAATCCCATTAATCTTGCTGGAATTTTGGCTTAGTGGCTTCTTCTTGGGTAAAGTCAGATTTACATTGCTGGTTTTGCTGATGTCGTGCAGATGATCATTCAGATCATCTGATGCTGCTTTACAAGTATAAAACTGATCCAGATGGATGTGAATGTTTGAACGCATCCATCCATCCAACAGCAGTTGACTTATCAGACGCTGGAGTGAAACAGTTTGCTTATCCTTCTTTATCCTAGTTGTTGAAGTATCATTCAGATTCTCGTCTCAGCCGAGCAGTGAGTTTAAACATGAGCTCTTTCCATATGTTGATCTTAATTTTATCTGATTATAGTAAACTGGTGGGGGAAAAAACAAGGGAATCCTGCAGGGAAAATGAAAATATTAAAAAAAAGAGGAAAAGAGAGAGGAGATGTGGAAGCAGGAGGAGGAGGGTGCAGTGAGGGACGCACCCTGAATGGGTGGAAACAGTAGAGCAGGCTGGTGTGTTTACTGGCCTGACGGACTGTGTGTGTTCACTGTGCAGGAAGCTCGAGTCCTCTGAAGCAGGCGGTCAACGTGAATCGAGGGAAAAACCATGGCTGTTAACAAGTGTATCAAATACCTTCTCTTCTTCTTCAACCTTCTTTTTTGGGTGAGTATTTAATACAACTTGAGTTCTTACAGTTTATTCACAGGTGATGGATTGGGCAGGTGTTTACAGGTGGCGTCTGAGTTTTTGAGGCTGTTCACCAGATTTCAATTGAGTCTGATTTAAAAGTTTGCAAACCTGCCGGTTTTATTTGATTTGTGGTTGAAGCGCTCAGTTTATTTGATTTGGGCCTCGTCTCTAAATCAGTTTGACAACTGGCACAGTAGGTGTGGCATGCTGGTTTAGGAAGCTGTGATGCAACTTTCAATACTAAAGTTATTATTTATTTATTTCCAGTATATTTCTACTTTTTCTAACTTGATTAAGATTTTTCTTAAATTTGGTCTCTTTAACCCCCAGTCTTTCCCTTTTCTGCATTCTTTGTGTGTCCTGACCTCCCTCTGTTTTTCCGTCAATTGAGTAAAGCAGGTTATATCAGATTTTTCTTGCTCCACAAACAGGCATTTGTTCGGTTTCTGGGCGTGGCTGTCCCCTCCGCCCCTGAGTTGAGCAATTCAGCATGATGGTGCACCCTGGATTTAAATGTTTTTTTGTTTGTTTTTTTGTTTTTAAGCATCGCTGTGTGTAGGTCTTTGGAGTTTCTCTGAAGTCTTTCCAAAAAACACTGTTTGCTCCATCCCACAGATTCTGTGCTGCTAGCAGCCCAACATGTAGCTTGACTGAGTCATTTTTGTTGTTGCTCAACACCAACCTGGTGGTGCCAGGAAACATACATTATCTCTGTTTTTGTAGGTGGAAGAATGAAAGGCCTTTATCAGCTTTGGAGCTGAAGTATTTGACTAGCCGCTCCCACTAAAAAGTGTAAAGACTTTAAGAACACGTATTTGTGCAAGGCAAGAGTTTGTTTTCCCCGTCAGAGCCAGAACTACAAATGCTGGTGTGCTAGAAATGTAAAATTTAGTCTTAGTCTGACTTCACACGTAATTGTGAAGCTTTTCCTCCACCATCAATACCCCAACAAGCTAATTATGCTGTTAGCCAACGAGAACAGCACAAATAACCATAATTTTTCAACCATGACGTGATCAAGATTTACAAAACAGACTTTTTCTTCAGCATCACCGTGAAGATAAACTCAGCAGTAAAGTGTTCACAGAAGTCTGGTCAAAAACTCAGGTTTCCTGTAAACTTTTACGGGGCTCGAAGTCTTTTTGAAACCACAGCTGTCGCCACCTGGTGGCCTTCAGAGAGAATCCAGATCTGAGAAACTTCTTCAGTGACTTCAATGGCTAAGCCGTGTTTTTGTTTTTTAAACCGATCTTTGTTTGATGATGAAAGCCAAGGCTGTTGACAGTTTCATTTTGTCGCCAGTTTGAAGATCACGCAGATTACACTGGTGTAAAATAAATGACTGCAAGTCTTATTCTCTTCTGAGTCACTTCAGGTGTGTCAGCAGACCGTAGTTTCAGTGAAATCTGTGGGTTTTTAGATTCTGGTGTAAGATGATGAACACTGCTCATAAAGCTGGCTTCATATGCTGTACATGATGATCTGCACTTGTATCCGTCTGGGTTAGTGGCCCAGTTATGAAATCATTTCTGTCGTTCCAGCCTGACGAGTCGGATATGTCATTGTTGGAGCACAGCCAGTCAGAATAAGCAGAAGCCATGTTATCATGTTCATCTCCGCAGGCTGTGTGATGTACACTGAAGTGTGTGTGTGTGTGTGTGTGTGTGTGTGTGTGTGTGTGTATTCGCAGGTTTAAATGTTATTCGGTCATAAACTCATGCATGTAGCCTCTGGCATTTTGTAATCCTCATCAAGCAGTGCGTCCTGCTTGAAAGGTTTCCTCCTGCAGCCTGCTGTGGTTATTTTCAGGTCTTCTTTCAGATTCCCAGAACTGAAGTCAAATCGATCCCAACTTAATTACAGCCACTCAGCGGACGTGATGTGTTTACCTAATGATGGTGGCGAGGGTGGAGCAGACCCCTTATTTTCTGTGGAGCTCGTTTAATGCTGGTTTTCATGTTGTGCTCTGCTGCGAGAAACAACAAAGAAAGATCCTTTCTCACCACCTATCTGCTCAAACACCACTCCGCCTTGTCCTTCGAGCAACTTTTAAGGTCTGTCTGTAAAGCACTCAGCCACAGAAACCACTGCAGACCAGCCCTCAGGAAGCATTACTGCAGCGCTCAGCACCGACCAGAGGCACAGAGCCGAGTGGCATTAGTGTTGAGCTTTATTAATGTTTTATGTATTTTTCATAACTCAAACAAGGAGAACGCTTGTATACATTATTATTATTAAAGCAGCTGTCAGTAAACCTGCTGCTAGAACTGAACATTTCAAAAGAAATCTAATAAGCCACCCGTGGTTAACGATGAAGTGAGGCACAGATATGGTACCACAAAATGGGTGACCACTCTCTTTTGGGTTTTTTTTTTGTTTGTTTGTTTTGTTTTATTCCATCTTATAGATCGAATAAGGTAAAAATTAGGTAAAAAAAAAAAAATGATTAGAATGAGATTCAGAACATCCTGAACGACCACAGAGATGAACTAAAGGAAGATCCAAATGCAAAACAGCCACACAGCTGGCTCTGCCCTGGGTTCTGTCTGTGAGGCCTGTTTTGTGTCCTTCCTCTATTATCCTTGCCACAAATCCAGCTGATTCTCTGCGAGCACTTTCTGAATCTGATTTAATTGAGTTCAGAGACAACATTTGTACAAATCAGTCCAAATGTCACCTTTTGTTGGGATGTTTGAACAAGTAACAAAGAGGAACTGTACTGTGTCATTTTAAAATGTTGCTTCCTGTTTATGTGAAGAGCTTCATTGTTTCCAGAATAATTAAAAAAAAAAAAAAATTAAATAACTGGAAGTTTGGGTGTGGGTTACCATCTGATATGACTTGACAGTCCAGTTGAAGCAGTGTCTCGGAGACCTCACTGAGGGAGGTGTTTACAGTTTCGGTGGTCACATGGCATTGCAAAGCTCTGTGGTTACTAGTAGCCACACTGCAGCGTGTGTGTGTGTGTGTGTGTGTGTGGGGGGGGGGGGGTTGTTATTGTGAAATGACGATGAGTCTCCAACTGTGAATCAGCGCTGAGGAATTAACCACCCTCATTCCTCGCTTTTGGGAACATGCCCAATCATGACATACTCACTGGTTTTACTCCTGGTTTAACCATCTAAATTCTTTTAGTCCGAGTCGATTAAATACCAAACGATCACTGTAGACTAAATCTAAAGTGTAGAAGTCTGTCGTGTTTTTTACTGATGAGAGTTGCTCTACACGGTTTAGTCTTCTTGTCTTTGACATTGAGAAATGTGTTCACACGTCTCTTTTCTCTTCCTCCCACGCGTTGACATTTTGTCATGCTTTTATGTGAAAAAACTTCTGATTGGCGGACTTCCAAATTCCTCCCACCTTTCTGCGTAACTTAATTAACTCTGGTTGGATCTTGTTTGTCTAGAATATGTTTGACTCGTTTTTCTTCATTGACAAAAATGTCAGTACAAAGATCCAGCATGTATCAGTTTGATATGATACCGACGTTTGTATCTGTTTTTTCTATAATATTCCAGCACTAATACTCTGAGGCCAAGATTAACCTGTGTACATGCGCCCTGTCACTGGGATCTCTAATCTTAATCTTTGTTGGGCTTTTCTGAGCTGCTCGTTTTTTCCCATTGTGGTGGAGTAATGGTAAATAATTAACAGGCAACGTTACCCTTGAAAGGCACTTAAAAGTTAAGTTGTGCATGTCATGAAATTACTCATAAAAAGGACAGAACTGTGTGACAATAACACGTGAACGGACTTCAGTGGTTTCCCATTACATTAACAGAGCTGAGAGGGCCCCACATGTCTGCCTCTGTGGGTTGTGGTTAAAAAGGCTCTAAATCAGAATCGGAATACTTTATTGATCCCTGAGGAAATTGTGTGGTAAATGTGAGAAAGAATAAGTTGTGATGAATTCCTGACTTAGTTTATAGTTCATAAAAGCTTTGGCCTTTATTTCCGCTGCTCCCTGGGGCGGGTTCGTCTCTGATAGCATGTTGCTCTGCAGGTTTTCTCCTAACAGAAAGTCTCTCTGCGTGTATGTGCTGTGATGATCCCCTGCAACCGTCGCCAACGCCTCCCAAAGAAAACAATGACTTTGTTTGGGTGTGGGTTTTTTTTTTTTTTTTTTTTTTTTTGTTCCACTGATAAAGCAGGTGAAACACTCCTGTGCTGCACGCCCACTCACCTGACAAAGGACGGTTCCCAGTTCTCGGTACTGATTTGCACACACTCTCCTGGAAGTTGTGAGACCCAGAACCAAATGTCTGACTCTGCAGGTGGGACACGTCTGTGTTTTTGGCCTCTATTCGTTCTTTACTACATGAGGGCAGATGTCTCAACAGCAAACGTAGAGTCCAAAAACTGAGTTTTGTTTTGTTTCACCTCGGGCAGTATCGCCATCAGCAGGCTTTTGTTTGTTGTTAAACCGGCCTGAACGTCACGTTGCTGTCATGCACCCAAAAGCTGTCCACGACTTGTTTGCGTGTGACATCGAGGACAATTTGAAGCGTGGGAAATGACACAGTGCGTTTTCTTTGCGCCCAAAGATTTGAGGAGCTCTGTCTTGTTTTAATTCTGCATATGTTATGAGTCTGTCATTTTTGTTAATCTCATAATGATCTATATAGCTTTCCTCTGCGCACTTGGTCAAGACTTCTCCCGTCACAGATTTTCAAACAAAATGAGTTTAAAAGGGGAAAGCAGCAGCCTAAATCTGACAAATCTGTAAACCTTCTCAAGCTTTCACTGCTTCTAATCACCATTTTGATTAGAAGCAAATGTTAGAAGGTTAATTCACCAGTGAATTAACTCATGTCAAAATGCAGCGGTTATAGCTAAAATGCTTTATGATCATAAAGAACTTGAAGTGCGCGTCCTTCCTGCCATTATGACCTTTTAATGACTTTGTTCTTAGAAATGAGCACGTCCCTCTGACTTCATCTGAAAGTCCATCTTTTGTCTTTTAAATCTAATTGTAGCCACAAGGAGAAAACAACCTCAGTGTGTTTTTCAGTGTACAAAATGTACTACAGGAAACAGACGATGTAGGAAGTCAATACTATGCTGCTGCTTAACATTCCTGTGATTGACTGGGATCATTTATGACCCCTGCTGTGTATCTGTGACCTTTTTAATCACGGAAACCTACTTTTCCCGCAGCTGGGCATGTTTTACAGGAACTGACCCAGAACACGTGTACAGGGAAAGAGCTGACTGTAATTTTCCACTTTTAATCACTAAATTGTGACCTTTTAAAGTTAACCAGGGTTTTATTTTTAGAGATATTTGAACAATGTTTGTTCCAGTCGCCTAAATCCTAGACACAGTCCACACAGATCAGTACCGGGGAGATAACAGCTGGTAGCAGGTGCAGTTTGAGGTGTTGCATCCTGAAATCGGCCAAAAGAAAAAACAAAAACTGAAAGCCTGATTCAGTTATAACGCACTTGAATACCTGCCACAGGTAGAGGAAACAGTAAATGGACCAAGCAGAGTCCTGAATCACCTCAATCACTCATCCAATTTCTCATTATGAACTAAACTGTGTTAAATGTGTGGTCATCGCCAGTGATGGGAATAACAGTGTTACTTTTTTCAGTAACAAGTAATCTAACTAATTACTATTTCTATTGTTACAACGCCGTTACGGTTACTAAGAAAATGCGGTGCGATCGCGTTATTCCCCCCCAACAGACTGCTGAAGCTGTCTTCAGCTTATATCAGTTGCACGGAAGTAGCTGTCTACGTAAGTAATTTGGGCGCTACAGCTTTAAGTAGCTGCGCGCGCTCCCGTAGGCGGCAATCACTTTGTGGCAGACGATCAGTTTTTGGCCCAACACCTGTTGCTAGGGGCCAAAACAGTCGCATGAGTGTTGCTGTGTAGTCGTGGTAAGCCAATCACATGACCACCTCAAGGTGATATATACCAGTTTTTAAATTGTGTTGATAGGCCACGTAAAACCAGAGTCATGATAAACAATATATACGTGTGGTTTTTTTTTTTTTGTTTGTTTGTTTTTTTTGTTTTGTCCTGAATATTTTCATCACATTTAATGTCTAAGGGCAGCACTAGAAAGCACTCTCAGCTTATGACCAAAAAATAAAACAAAACAAAAAACAGCCCTTTCGTGTTGGTGGAAAAATGTACAATGTCGACCAACCAAAAAAATGATACGGCAACATGACATTTGGTTGGTTTAGAAGGGGGGGAGTTTTAGGAGTGACGGCCAGAGAGAAACATTAACGCAATAGTTATTTTTCCTAGTAATTAATTACTTTTAGAATCTTGTAACTCAGTTACTAACTCATTTTTTTTTTTTTTTTGAAGAAGTAACTAGTAACTATAATTAATTACTTTTTCAAAGTAACTTGCCCAACACTGGTCATCGCACATCCTGGTGTTCGCTTCTGCTCATTTCCACCCCCCCTTTATTTTGTTCTTGGACTCTATCACAGCAGCTTTGCATGATTCGCAGTTAAGAATAATCCTCCTTTCTCTTACATCAGTCAGCTGCTCTGCCTGCAACAGAGGAAGAGGAGCTGAAGCAGCTCAGGGAGCTTTGGAGAAAAAAAAAAAAATCAGTGTGGGCCGAAACTGAAGCACAGCAAACACAATCAGAGCGCGTGTGTGTGTGTGTGTGTGTGTGTGTGTGTGTGTGTGTAAAATCCTTGATAGACGGTGAGTCAGGATAGAAAGGTTCAGGGTGTAGTGCTGTTTGTTATATTTGTGTGCGCGGAGGTCAGTCTTTTCCCTGTTTGTCCTCACCAGCTCCCATTCATTCAGAAGCCGAGTGGGAAATTCAGCTTTCGTTTTTAAAATGTTATCCCCAACACTTCACTTCATACATGCATGAAACTGTTTTTAAACTAAAAAATAAAACTGAAGTTGAAGAATAAAGACCTCACTCCTCCTGCTGCTGATGAAGGTTCTGTTTTTGTTTTTTAAGTATCTTCTGCAAAATCCCACTTCCTGCTCCTGGCTGGAGCTCCAAAGATGAACTTTGTTTACCTTCAGTCAAGTGTGTGTGTGAGAGTACAGAAAGAGAGATGCCGTGAATAGAGTTCCTATATCAGGTTTCACCATGGCAACGGGTAAATAAAGAGCACATGAAGGCGTGTTGGTGCTGACATGATGTTTATCTTTAAAACAGGCGTGATTTAATCTGCTCGGACCACTCTCACATCATCGCAGACATAATAAAGTTTGACTATGAATAATTGTTTTGATTCTGTGTGGTCGCCATTTACCTGACTTCAACTTTCATACATGAAGCTGGAGTCCTAATTTTATTTCATTTTAAACCTAATGATTCAACTGGAACCTGAGAGGGGCAAAGTGCTCAATTTTTATTAATTTCAGTTTGTTTCTTTTTTTTTTTTTTTTTTTTTTTTTTTTTTTTTTTTTTTTTTTTTACATTTTTACTGATTATTAAAATTTTTTTAATCTATTGGTGGATTATTATTATTATTATTATTATTATTATTATTATTAATGGCAAACTTTTATTTCTGCCTTTTGATCCATTTGTTGGAGTCTAAAAGGGTTATTTCATTCCTTTTTGCTCAGTCCCATCTCCCTGTTCTTCAGTCAGAAACATGTGGTTGGCAGCTAACGTTATCAAACTAACCAGACAGATGTGGCTTTAATCGGCTCACAGCTGTGACAATCTCACCTTACTTATGCACATGTGATCAGGACCTCAGATTTATAAAACTCTGGAAACATGAGATGTGCTCAGTTGCCCCCCGCCCTCCAGCTCAGAGTAAGCTGGGTGTGATGATGCATCTTATGATAACTGGTAGATGTTTTGGTAACACTAGTCAAACCATAATATGCACGTTTATTGATTTTTATTTATTTTTTTTATTTATTTATCCCTGTGTAGAACTATAAGTGTTCTGTTATGACTTTTATCAAATGTATTTTAAATGTATTGATCTTATTCTAATCAGTATGCTGGATGAAAATAAAGGACAATGTAATTTTTACTTTAACCTGATGGTGGCAGTGCTGTGTCATGTCTAAATATGATGCTGCTGCACAGCTTTGACTCTCATTATTGGAGGACTTTGATAATGGCAGAATCAGAAAATCAAAATTAAGACGACACAAACAATCTTGTACTCGCAAGCAAGTCACCTTTGAGTAGACATGCACATTTTATTCCTGCTGGCAATAGTCTGCTCTATATTAAATATTATCTTGTGTATGTACCTGGAAATATTGCCATGCATTACAAATTCTGAAAACGTTTCTTTCCCCTGACTGAGATGTTAAAGGAAAGCTTTAGAGCTTTGTCCTCTAGGGAGCATTGAAGTGCTCTTTAACCACCATGTCTATTTTGTTATTGTGCTGCTGCAGAGTTTTACCACCTGATGTCGCCAGATTCTGTGTAAAGTTGGCTCATTTAGTTAATCTCAGTCTTCTTCTCCCTCCAGCTGAGTGGTTGCCTCATCCTGGCCGTCTCCATCTACCTGAGAGTCAGCAAGGGTGGAAACCAGGTGAGTCAGCCATGGACTTTAAGGAGACTGCAGTATTGCATAGATGCAATACTTCAGCTGTTTACATCCCCCCCACATGCTGACAAAGCTACAGCTATGGACGAACTGTATGACCTTATTATTGGATTTGAGAACTGAAACTGAGCTCAGAAGTGTATGTTCTAAGGCTTTGGGCAGGCGATGGTGTAGTATAGTGGTGTGACAGTGTGTCTCTTCAGTGGATTCCAGATGATGTGTGGACCTTGCACACAAGAATAAGTCTTTACCGTGTTTATATCATCTGTGGTAACACTCAGAAGGTGACTTCGTTTCATTCTTCAGGGAGAATAAGTGATAAATAAAACTGTTACTGTGATTCCAGCTTTGCCTTCAGAGCTTTATATATCGCATCAGAGCTACTCTGATGCTCAGAAACCAGGACCAATCATCTGAAACTTCACTCACTTCACATCACCTATATCGTTGTGTATTTTCCCATCTGTCACTCAGACATTTATCACATTATCTGTGTGATCACACTAAACAATTCCATAAAGACAAATCTCAAAATCCTCTCTAACACATGTGAGTGCTTTTAAAACTTTAAATCAACCTCTGCCTGTCTTTGATTTGCGCCTCATCTGTCCACAGATCACCGATCAGTACTTCCCTGCTGTCAACCTGATGATCGCCATCGGCGCGATCATCATGGTTCTCGGCTTCCTGGGCTGCTGTGGAGCCCTCAGAGAGAGCCGCTGCATGTTGCTGCTGGTGAGCATTACATTTTGATTATTTTGGAAATGGTTTTGGAGAGAGGCGAAGCAAAACACATCATCTAGTTAATGAAACCTACACTGAGGGATTGTACTGACACAAATACCTGATGTTCAGTAACTGAAACAGGCCGACAGCTGGTGGGTTTATATCCAGATGCGGAAGTAATTTCAGCTAAATTTTAAGATTAAAAAAAAAAAAAAAAAAGTATGTTGGTTTGTTACTATGACACAAATGCTATTGGTTTTTTGTTGTTGTTGTTTTTTGTTTATTTGTTTTGATAAAAAGATGTGTGAACTTCAGTTGGACAGCAAACACATTCTGCTTTATTGAACTTTACTGAACTTTCCACCTCAGAAAATGTTACAAAAATCTTTGATCTATATAATGTGTGTTCCCTTAGTTCTTCATCTTCCTTCTCATCATCTTCATCCTTCTGGTGGCAGCAGGCATCGCAGGAGCTGTGAGCCAGAATAAGGTAAAATGGAGACTCTGTGACTACTTAATTTTATTTTTAATGAGGCTAAAACGTCATGTTGCTTTTCTGTTTGCAGATGCAAGATTGGGTGAACAAGCAGTTAGAAACTATGGTGCCACTCTCATCCCAAACTCAGTCAGTGATAAATGACCTGGAGAATCTGCAGAAAGATGTAAAAAAACACACACACACACACTTACTTTCTGCAGTGATGCGGAAAGACACTGCTAGAATCAGTCAATTGGATACCTAAATCTTGAAACACATCTTTGGTATTTAAGAAGAATGTGCTGGCAGTGTACAGGGTATCTTATTGTACTATGATTTACATTTACTGAAGCTCAACATGTAATCCAAAAATGAATAACCAGTTAACTGCTGCTCACACATGACCAGAGGGCGTACTCAGTTACAAAACTCAATTTTAAAAATATCGATTGTTTTCAGTACTCAAAGGCTGCCTGATGAACCAGAGAATCCTTACATTTGAGATGCATGAACAAGAGAATATTTTTGCATTTCTGCTCCTAGTCAAAGGAACTCTTTTAAGGGGGATCGTTGATATTAATTGATGAGTAAATGCCTGCTGGAGCATGCTTCAGTTATTTTGAAGAGCTGCTGCTCTTCACCAACTAAACTGAAAGTATAACTTAGTTTAAACCCAATATTTTCCCCTTCAGTGAGCCAAGAGTGGGAAAGAAAAAACCTAAACAATATTTTCCTAAAGCTAATGAGGCAGTTAATTATTGCCTACAGCTAAGTAAAAATGGACTGCTCCAACTTCCTGTTAAAAATGTTTGAGGTCGTCAAAAGGAGTCCCATCTCTTGGCTGCTAATATTGCGACAGGCTCAACAGGAATGAAGGGTTTACTAGGATAATCTGATACTTTGGGAGAGTCACAATGTATTACACTAGTTCCAATCCTATTTGCATTTTCCTCCCAGCTCAAGTGTTGTGGTCTCGTCAACGGAAAGTCTGACTGGAGTTCAGTCCCAGATTCCTGTCGCTGCAACTATACCATAGGTGCCACCCCTACCCCCGGTGCTGAGTGTGGCTCAGATCGTTACTACAGCACGGTAAGGCTGTGCCTGCTGAACACTGGATTGAGCATCCCAGCAGGAATCTGATTTCAATTTATATTTGTACAACACATCCACACTCTTACTTTCCTCTCGTCGCTGAGGCACAGTTAAATGAACCATAATAACCCACGCTGCTCTGCTTTCACCCTGCAGCCCTGCTCCACCCGAATCGTCAACCTGATGAAGGACAATATGGTGATAGTGCTGGGAATTGCCTTCGGCATCGCCGTCCTGCTGGTCAGCTGACACACACAGTCACCACATCAGTTCAGGGGACATTTGAGTTCACTTGATAGAAAGTCGTACTCTTAATTTTTAATTTAATTATTTTTTTGTTGTTTTGTTGTTGTTTTTCTCTTGATAGATAAATTGTGAAACATGCAAAAAGCAGATTAATTAACTAATTGGCATTAAGTCAATTTTATTTATAGTGCCAAATCACAAAAACAGTTGCCTGGAGGTGCTTTATATTGTAAAGATAAGACCATATTGCATTTGAGGCCCCCCCCCCCCGTTTGAAAGCGGTGGGAAGGACAAACTCCCCTCCTCCCCAGCTGCGACTGTGGAAGAGAACCAGAGATTAACAATTACCGTTTTTATATTTTCTTTTATCTTATTTTATTAAAGTTTTAATAATGAGTCATTTGTTGTTCCTGCAGATTTTCGGCTTGGCTTTCTCCATGGCTCTCTACTGTCAGATCGGCAAGAAGGACGGACCTACCACCAACGCCTGAGGCACCATCATCTCTGCCCAAATGTAACCGCCATATATCCTCCGTGCTAATCTAACTCATCCTGTGCTTTCACTGTGAAGGAGCACACTGAGATAAAGCTTCTTATACACGAGTATGGCGTCCCAATGGTTACCAAAGAAACAGACCTTTCATATAATCTGTATTTTGTGTAAAAGGCATTATGTTACCTGAAATGATAAAATAGTTTGTGTCAGAGAGAAAGGTGAAGCGAACAGCTTTAAAAATCACCCAGTAAATGCAAAGTAAATAACTGCAATATAATTAAATTTTGTTGATTTAAAATTTCCCAAACCTTGAACTGTTATGAGTATGTTGGTTATGATTTGATTGTGTATTTGACAATGTATGGAAGCCAATTGAAGGCAAAAATATTCAATCAATAGCCAAGTTAGTGCACAAAATAAAAATTAGTTTCTCATGTTCTCGTAAAAGTAACTTTTTCCTTGCTTGTCACTTTCTTGGGTTTTTTTTTTGGGGGGGGGTTTAAATCTGGGTTATATGGAGGACCCATCACGTCTAAGTTTTCCTACTCTTTTTAAAAGGTAAGTCTATAGTCTGGATTTTTTTTTTTTTTTTTTTTTTTTTGTCTTTTCTTTAAATGATTTTTTTTAATTATTATATTTCTGGTTGTAACTGGCTTCCATACATCTTTCTCAGTGTGTGCTACCATATTATTTATATTCTTTTTTTTTTTTTTTTTTTTTTTGGGGGGGGGGGGGTTAATTATTGCAAAGACAATCCTCAGGAAGTTGAAAGGACAATGTAATTTTTACTTCAATACCTCCATCAATAAATGTCGCACTCCATCATGGTTATTATTATTAATATAAACGTTTATGGTTTATGTTGAGAAAAACTTTTTTCTTCTTCTTTCTCTTGTTGGTGCTTTTTAAAAACTGTCACTGGGTAATAAGGGATGCTGGGATTTTTTTTTTTTTCTTTTTTGTTGGGTTTTTTTTCTTTTTGTTTGTTTTATATCAAATGTCAAGCTTCTCAAGTGCTCCAACATTTGCTTGTTTTGTTTCACTTATTTTGTAGTCCATTTTAGGAAAGATGTAGAAAAAGCTAAAAAATAAATTCAGCCAACTAAAAACTTTCACGTATCACATAATTAAGAAAAATTTTATCCTGAGACATTACAAGTTTGGTTTTTTGTTTTTGTCTTGTTTTGGTTTTTTGTTTGTTTCCCATGTAAGCATAAAAAAACCCTGAAATGTGATCGAAACTTTTTTTAAACCAAAGATCGATGTCGTCAGACCTGAGGATGCTCAGTGTTTGCCTGGATGAATCTGCTGTGTTCATGATGCTATTTAAAGCAGTTTTAATCACTGTTCCACCTGTCAAACACAATTTAAAATAAATAAATAAAACTTTAAACAAATCAAAAAGGGAAATTCAAATTGAAGATAAATGTTCTTCTCATGGGCCATATACACTCTAACCAAAGGTAAGTTTTGTTTTTTTTCATTGATTATTCTTTTTGTCATGAGTTTGAGTTTTATGGTAGTTCCAGCTGATTTGCTTTACTTGTATTCATGCAATGCAGAACATTTTACTGTGACAGGAAGTGGCCTGTATCCGCACACTGCTCACATTTCCTTCCGTCGCTTCCTTCCCATTATAATTGCAAGGAACAGAAACCTTCCTGATGTGGTTTTACTTTTACTCGCTCTAATCAACTATCAGATGGGGAGATCAAAATGAGGTAATGATGGACTTGATCTGAGGAAAAAAATTCTAATATATTAAACCATTTTTTTCAATATCATTATGGAGTTGTCACATTTTTGTGTTTCAATGAATGAAAAATGTAACAATAGAAATAACATTTAGAATTCTAAGTGGATGTCACACAGATTCTGGTTACTCCCATTAATTCTGAAATCGGGTTAAAGCAAAATCTAACTTGGTACATGGACAGAAACAGGACTTTTAAACCCAAAAGAAATTAAGTTGTGAAATACATTTCCAAAGCTTACTGCCTTAACTATTTACCCCATAAAGACAAAATCTCACGCCCTTCCCTGTGCCTTCAATGATGAGTTCTGACACCTCAGTATATAGAAACATTTGTTTATTTAGCTGCTTGTTCCATGTGAAATGATGTGATAGCTCTGCTTAACTTAGCAAGTGGAAAATGGGGTCCCAATTCAGTTATACTTGTATAGTGCCAAATCACAACATAGTTTACAGCATGGATGTGGACATTACTTTTATTTTCATTGCACAAAAGGACAAGAGCATAATGTTGAACTGCAAAACTGCATCCAATGACAGAAATAACTGTATTATTCTGCTAACTAACACTTTCAACTCTTTTTCTCCCTGGAGTAATTAAGTAGCGTACTGCATTACTTTTAATAAATGTGTTCTGTGTAATATCTGTAATACATGACTTTTTTGAGTAATGACCCAACACTGAGGAAATGCATCCAAAATGCACAAACATTTGACCAGCATGCAGCTAATTTGCACAAATTTAATGTTTGATATGCTGCTTAGTGATCGTGGTAACGCTCAAAGCGGAGCTAGCCAGAATCCAATGAGAATCGATATGAGAACTGATAAGGAATCAAATCCTTAAGTGATATCGGTAAAAAGGTATCAGAGTTGCTAAATTCATCTAAATTCCCATCCCTAGTAAAGTAATAACAATAATACACAGAAAATCCCAACAAATATATGATGCCCTGTGAGCAAGTGCTTTGGTGGCAGTGAGAAGAAAAATACCCTATTAACAAGAAGAAACCTCCAGCAGAACTAGGCACCCTAAATAACTTAACTCGTACCTCGGGAAGGATGGGGTTTGTGGGTGCCTTTTTAGGTGATGAAGTTTAAAGTTAAATATTAGATTAACTTCATACAGCATTTGGTTACTGTTTAAATTATGGAACATACACTTCAGACAGCTATTCAGTGGGATTACGTTAATATAACTTAAAGATAACGGGTTAAAATTTTGTTTTCATGGTACTTCAGCTCATTACTGTTTTCTGGAGACCTGTGAAGGTTTTACTTTAACTTAACTGTAGAGAGCAGAGGTGATGCTCGAGTCTGTTGGAAGCCCTGGACACATCACATACAGCAGAGCTGGACACACTGGCTTCCATGCTAGCTAATTTAACTAATGTTAACCTTCAAAATATATGATGCTGGTGGACCGTTTAACGCTCATGCACCTCCTGAAGCTCCATTGTTCCACTGAAGGAAAAAGCACCCCAGATCATTATGGCGCCCCCTGCACTGTGGTGCATAGAAAACATCTCAGGTTGGATCTGCTTGTCATGCCATGTTGGAAACCATCAGGACCATCAAGGTTAAATTTTTTCTCATCAGAGAATAAAACTTTCTTCCACCTTTCGATGTCCCATGTTTGGTGCTTTCTTGCAAAGTCCAAACGGTCAGTTCTGTGGTGTTCAAGGAGACAAGTCCTTTGGCGTTTTTTGTTTTTGAAGCCCTTCAGTCTCAGATGCCATCTGATGTTATGGGGCCGCAGTCGGCACCAATAACAGCCTTAATTTGGGTCGAGGATTGTCCAGTGTCTTGACAGACAGCCAACTGGATCCTCCGACTCAGTGCTGTGGAAATTTTTTTGTCTTCCACTTGACTTTTATGTTCCATAACCCATTTAAGAAATTCCAAATGATTGTCTTACTGCCTCCCACCTCAGCCGCGATGGCATGCTGCGAGAGACCCTGCTTATGTAGTTCAACAACCCGACCACGTTCAAAAAGGGAACCTAATTTTGTTTTTGCCATCAGAACATCATGACAGTGTGACTACCAGACAGAAAATGAAAATGAATCCATATTTTTGCACAGATTTGTCAAAATGGCAAATCTGTAATTGATGTTGTATAAAAATGCTATCATTAGTCTCATTATATATGAGCTTAATAATCAAGGCTAAACCATTTAGATCTGTATCTATAAATTACATACTAATAAGGCATAATGCTTTATAAATGAAGTATTCACCATTATCTCACTAATGCTTAATACAGTGCGGTTATGTGTATGTGTCAGTGTATAACTACTATCGGGTTAGATATTTAGCGAGGGATTGCAGATGAAAATAAATAACAGTGTTTATTAATGTACACTGTGCCTGTTAAAAATAAACAAATAAAAATATGTAATTTAATATAACAAAGTAAGAATTTTTTTTAAAATATTCATTTTACACTTTACACTTTCAATTTGAGTACTTCGGGTGTTTAAGTTGACAGTGCAGTTTTTATCTATTTCTTGCCATCCATAATTAAAGAAAATAAGATAGCTGACTACCAAACAGAAATGACAGGACAAGCAACACCACTGTTCTTAGTGAGTCAAAATCAAACTGTGTGATGGCGTGAAATTTGGAAACTAAACCTGGCCCCTCCCCCTTCTGCATAAAATTTAAATTCCTCAGAAAGAAAACCACCTGCGTTCAGCAAAAACAATCAGGAGGATGTTGCAGAAACAAACTTGGAACAGTCAGAATAACAAAGCAGCCAATCCTTATGGTATTAATTACTCATAGAACAAGAGTTACGTCTGGTACCTCACAGCTGCAATGGATGTTTACACTGCACACGTCATTACCACTGTTTTGGCTAATGTGGCTGATTTTTATATTTCTGCCCAAATCTATAAATGTCTGCTGGGAAACAACCAGGTACACTGTTTATGACTGTTTCTCTAACACACATAAGTTTGGCCATAAACACACTCTGCTGGTCCATCCCCTGCAGCTATTTTTAACCTAAAGTCAACACAGCACCCAGTTTAATGACTCTGCTGGATTCCAGTCTATTTTACTCCCGTCCTGGTACAGCACTTACTACAAAATAACACTGATATGAAATCGAAATATTATTTTGATAACAGCCAAGTCCAAGCAAATAACTCAATCACAAATATACAAATCAAACTGAAGCCAAATTAATATCTTATTGTAGCAGACTTTGTGCATCAAGATCATGGAATCCAGTTTTCCATAGCAAAACTGCATCAATCAGAGCTAGAAGATGTTCCTGGTATCAAAACATAGGTAAAAAATAATGTGAAATGTCCAATTTGACTATGGCTAAAACATCCTTCCAAAAAAATCTTGGAAGCAGTGACCTAAATCAGTTCAAAAAGATAATCACTTTTGGAGGTCGTATGTGCAATGGCCCATAACAGTATTTCTTAAAGACACAAACAAACTGATCCACTAATATAACCACCTTCTGGTGTGTGCTGAGAGTTTGTTATGTGTGAACACATAATGATAATAAAGGATTATTCTTCTTCTTCTGGGTAAAGATAATTGCAAGAAATTTAAGTTTGCAGCTCACCTCTCCAGGTAGAACGATGATTTATGCTCAGTTGAGATGCTTTTGGCCCATCACATGTTGTTCTGAGCAGTGCTGAAAGGAGAGAAGGAAAAGGTGAAGGAAGGAGTTGTGGAGCAAGATTGTTGGATTGTTGGGTCTGCAGTTGCTATGCAACAATGAAGTTGGGCTGTTGCTGCTGTGTTTGTTTATGGTGTAAAAATAAACACGTTTCACATTAGAAATGCTATTTGTCTTCCCTGTGTCCTTTCATCACACTTGTTACTTGTTTTCCTCCCTTTCCTCCTGTCACTTTCACTTTCTTTTTCATACTTCTTTGTCACTTACCTTCCTGTTTTCTTTCTGACATTCATATCTCTGTTTCAATCACCCTCCACGCTTAATTAGTTGTTATTGTTACCTGGAACAACCTCTCCTCTCCTCTTCTCCCCTTCTCTCTTTTGCTCTCAGCCAATCTTCCAAACTTGGTCATGTTATTCGTTCTGCCGCCAAACACGGAGCTTTAAACAACATCCATCACACACACACAGGAGTGGGCTCTGGACTTTACTCTGTTTCTATTTTAACTGGACTCGCTCAGACAGCAACCATGGCTCGCTGCAGGAGCTACTTGCGAGGACTTGCTATCTGTGTCACTGTGTTGCTACTGGTAAGCACACTGCTAATTGTTAACTGCATGTTTGTGTGGGCTGTCGGAGGTAATTGGATCTTTAAAAAATGAAAATTTTAAAAAGGTAATCTTAAAAAATTCTAATTGTCTAAAATCTTAATCTACTATTTTTGAAATACACAGTGTGTCATTCAGGTGTTGATTACATGTGCTAATTAATGCATTTCAGTGTAACTACAGTCTTGTAAATAGAAGGTGAAAAGCAGAAACAGTGTGTTTGTTTTTAACTTTTTTTCTTTTACTTATAATTTTGTAGACATGTAATTATTTTGTGTTGAGCATGCTCAAAATTTAGTTTCTTTCTGGGTTTAAATACATATTTGTGATAATTGTGGTAATAACTAGCAACTGTTTTCTGGTAGCAGGTGCAAGATTATATTTGTCTAATTTGATGTCTTTTTGGCAACTAAGTAATTATATGCTGTGTTTAAATCCAATAAATCTTTATTTATAAAGCACTCTAAAATACCCAGCACAGGACCAAAGTGCTGTACAGTAAAAATGTTAAGAACAATAAAATAAAACAAAACAATAAAAAATAAAACACATAATATATCAAAATTAAAGCAGCCCTATATTTAAAATGAGATAAAACAGCATAGAATCAACTAAAACAACTAAAACAAAACTAAAACAAAAAAAGCATTTGCTATTTTTTTTTTGGTGAAGTATTTGTTTTCATGTATTTTTAATACTTATCTAAACATTAAAATATTTTAGGTGCTGTGTTATGTTGCCACAATCTTGCAATGTGTGGTACTCAAATAGATTTTCTTTTATTTAAAGTAAACATTTAGTCTTGATTTAATCTTTTTACTAATAAATCTCTCTTCACAAAAGTGCTCGAACACTAAAATAATGTGGAGGTCTTTTAGCAACAATTTTAGAACCTTTACTTTTTAAGTTCATAAGAGGAAGGAAGGAGGCAGAGGACTAGGGAGTGTCATAACCACTGTCTAGGACGAAACAACAAAGATCCATGAGTACATCAGGAAGATGGCCTCACAACTGATAGTGTGCTTAGTGAATACCTCAGGCAGCAGAAACCAGAGAAAGGAGAGGAGCAAGAAGGGGAACCATCATGGGAGGACAGGCCCCTGCATGGTATGTACCACCAGGAGATAGAAGAAGTGGCTGATATCAAGAAATCCAACCAGTGGTTAAACAAAGCTGGACTGAAAGATAGCACAGAGCCACTAATCATGGCAGCACAGGAACAAGCACTAAGCACGAGATCCATACAGGCTGAGGTTTACCAAACCAGGGAAGATTCCAGGTGCAGGCTGTGTAAAGTTTCCCCCTAGACAATCCAGCGGATAACAGCACGGTGCAAGATGCTAGCAGGCAAGGCAACACTGAATGCCATAACCAAGCAGGTGCCATAGTATACAGGAACATCTGTGCAGAGTATAGCCTGGACATCCCAAGGTCAAAATGGGATACACCCCGAGGGTGGTTGAGAATGACCGAGCTAAGATCCTGTGTGACTTCCAGATACAGACAGACAAACCAACCAGACATAGCAGTGGTGGACAACCAAAGGAAGAAGGTCCTCAGTGAAAGATGTAGCTATGAAGCTGTGAAGTACCAACAGCAGAGAGAAGCTTGAGAAGATGTGTAGGATGAAGCCAACAGTGGTCCCTGTGTTCATCGGAGCACTGGATGCAACAAATCCCAGGAACAACCTCTGCAATTTTTATCCAGATGAGCGCAGTCCTAAAAACAGCAAAGGTACTGTGGAGGATCCTCAAGGGTGGTGGGCGGCGGTATATATGTGAATACATTTGTGTCATTAAGAGAAATTTCATTCCACAGCTAGGCTGATGATATACTGCTATATGTGGTCTTTGCTCCTGATAACTCATGACCAATTGATGCCCTCCTTTTTAGATATAGTTTTAGATTTATTTAGGGAAAACAACCACATCTTTAAAGGAAAATATTTTCAAAATGTTTCTTATAACTTTTAAGTAGCTCAATACTTTTATTGCTTATTTTAACTGTTATTTCCTTTATGTCCATTTTTTATCAGCGTCTTTGTGCTTTCTTGTGTTTCAGTGAAGCACTTTTATTCTTACAAAACATTAGATAGAAGTAAAGTAAATCAAAACTTTGTAGAACAGACGTTGTCAAAGATTATCTTTGAGGCCCCAGCGTTGTTAATATAGCTCTTATCTATCAGAGAACAGTCCGACTTTCCATGTTACATTATAACTTCGTATACAGCAAGTTCATACACTTTTAAACCAAAAAGATTTAAAAAGTAAGTTTTAAATAAAATGTGGATAGAAAACTTGTTAGAGGTTTGTTTTGTCCATTTTTAAAATCTCTTTTCCTTTATTTACTGTTGTTTATTCACTCATTCGTTCTTCATATATTACCTTCGTGTTTCCCCCCTTTGCCTTGAGTCAGTGATTTCATCAGCTTTTTTATTCCTCCTGTTGTACTTCCCAACTTCTCTTCACCACCTGCAATCAAATTTAATGCTTAAAATGACAATCTGCGGAATGATTACAGCAGCTTTTGTTGCCAGTTTGCAATAAATAGAGATTATTTCACAAACACTCCAACATGGGTATTTCTTTCCTGCTTCCTGTTGTGGCTGCTTCGTTAAGTGTGCACTCTTTATCAGCTGATTATGTTCATTTTTGTATGTTCCAGTTCAGCCCAACTTTAAATCACAAGTGACTTTCACGTCTTTGTTGTTATCTTCACTCATGAAACCAGAACCACTTTGGAAAATAGTCAGATGCATTTGCAGTGTTTTTGTTTTGGATAATTTTATTACTTTCATTTCAGTACACACCCACAGTCAAAATTGCCCTCAACGCCCACCACAAAAAAAAAGAAAAAAGAAAAAAGTAGTAGTTTGTAATATTTGCGTGCATGGTCAGATTATAAAATAACTTTTCCCAGGGCCACTTTGCTATTTTGTTTATAAAAAAAAAAAAAATTCCCCACTCGCCCCTGTGGGCGGTTAATCCTTCAAGCTTGGGTCCTCTACCAGAGGCCTGGGAGCTTGAGGGTCCTGCGCAGTATCTTAGCTGTTCCTAGGACTGCGCTCTTCTGGACAGAGATCTCCGATGTTGTTCCTGGGATCTGCTGGAGCCACTCGCTTAGATTGGGAGTCACTGCACCTAGTGCTCCGATTATATATGTATATATGTATATGTATATATATATATATATATATATATATATATATATATATATATATATATATATATATATATATATATATATATATATATATATACACATATATATATATATATATATACACACACACACATTTTGCATCTCTGTGGTTGTGAATGCTGGGGCTCAAACTCAGGAGCTTCCCTGGTGCTCCACTAAGTTTAAGCAACATCTTGTTTTGTTCTGTTCATTTAAACTGCGTAAGACAAGTTGCAGAGAGAATATTCACTAAATCAGCCAACAGAGGCTGGGAACGTGGAAGTGAAAGAAACAATGAGAGTTTAAGGTGTAGTTGGACTGTTTTGGAAAGTTTCAACTTGCTGACTGTGAGACAGATTACATTTGTGATATAAAGCTGTCAGAGTTCCCAGTCTCTCTGGGGAAGAGAAGGCATTTCACAGGAATGTTTCTGCTGTTAAAGACTTCCTGATCTGTGAACCCAACCAACAGCCACTTTTGTGTAAACCAGTTTGAGTCATTGCCTTTTACTATTTTTATTCTTTATTCATTTGTATTATGCAGGTGTCTGGGTTTGTGATGATTGGTGCTGCTTTTTCCTCCATTGATGATATACCTGTTGCAGAGGTAAAATGGGATTTTTTTTCACCACACTTTTGTTATGAAAGAATCAACTATGTAGTGAAACAGCTCTAATTTCACATTATATTTCCTCAGACTCACAGTTGACATTTTATAACACAACTTCTGCTTTCTTGTGTAGATTCTGGTACGTACATTATCCACAATGCAACTGTGAGGCTGCCACTTGTAATGTAGCTTGGACTCTAGCACTGATAGGAAGCAGACTAAAAATGTCTAGTGTCATGACACAGCGAGACTGTTTACTGAAGACTTCATACTGCTTCCTCTAGAGACACCAAGGGTGTCTATCTATCTATCTATCTATCTATAGATAGATAGATAGATAGATAGATAGATAGATAGATAGATAGATAGATAGATAGATAGATACTAATCAACATGTATGATTTCCAAAGTTCTTTCTATTTTTTGCTAAAAACAGACTATGGTTAAATAAAGGCAGATTTGAATAAATAACTACTGGGTAACTTTAATGTCATTGTGTATTGCTGCGCTGTTATTAGTTACTGCATTTAGTAGTTATTTTATACATTTTCATTCTTACATATTTTATCTTTTATATTATTGCTAAATAGTACCCATCACCCGTCATTTGGTTATAGTTTGCTTCCAAGTAGCCAGACCTTCTTGAAGTCTTTAGAGTGGTCTTTAATATAGTTTTCCAGGATTTCTGAGGGTCTTTCAAAGTTTTCTTTGGACACTGGCTGCTTTATCCTCACTTTCATTCCAGCCAGTATACTTAACAATTTTAGAGGATTTATTTCTTTTTTTAGCCACAGAACACCAACTTAAGAATAATTCAAGCACAAAAAGGCACCTAACTCAAACAATGATTCAGTGTTATGTCTAAACATGACAATCAACTTCACCAATAAATCAATTTTCAGTAGCATCTTCAAGCACTTTATTACCGGAAGTGTGTCACAAACGTGTCACTTTTTCCTATTTCTTTTGTTGAATCTATAAAAATGCCAAAGATGGCACAGTTTTACAGACATAAAATGGTAGTTTTTGCACCAACAAGGTGATTCCCAGAGAGCTATCAGCTGAAAACTTGGCATATCTCTACATGGTGTGCTATGTGTCCTTAAAATATCTGAGGAACCTGGACAAGTAGTGGACGAAAGAAGTGGCAGGCCTAAAGACTAACAACAGCAGATGAATGGTATCTCAAAGTCACGTCCTAAATAGGAAAAGGACTTGCAAGGACCTGGCACAAAATCTAAAAGATGCATCTGGACCTTCTGCTCCACACTGCATCACCAGTGTGTGAATGTGTGTGTGAATGGGTGAAGGACTATATGTGTGTAGTGTAAAGCGCTTTGGGGTCCTTAGCGACTAAGTAAAGCGCTATACAAATACAGGCCATTTACCATTTACCATTTCTGCTGATCCTGTTCATTGCCTCATTAGAAATGGTCTCAGATACTGTCCTGCATATTCAATAGTTATTATTATAAATATTTGTTATTTATTCCTTTTGTTTATGTTGAATAAAATATATTTCTTATCTGACGTTCTCTCTTTCAGTTATTTGACCAGCTGTCCATTAGTAATGGCTTACTGGTCCTGCAGGTGTTTGGTCCACTCACAATGGTTTTGTCTGTTCTGGGCATATCTGCTGCCTCTTTGGACTACAAATCTTTGCTGTTGGTGGTGAGTAACACAAATTCATACATGTGTTTGTTAAGATAAGATAAGATAAGATAAGATAAGATAAGATAAGATAAGATAAGATAAGATAAGATAACCTTTATTAAATTTGTTTTGTTACAGCAGTAGGCAGTGCAAAGTTGCATAAAAAAATTAGAGAACAAACACTGGAATAAGATATCCATAAGATACTGTACACAATAGAATAGAATAGAATAAAATAAAATACTATATACAATCGAATAAAATAGAATACAAATGCTATATACAATTGAGTATAATACAACAATGCCAGAAAACGAGTAATGCACTTAGTGTTATTGCTATTGCACATGTGTGGATGTGTGTGTTTGGTCAGTTAAAGTCTTTGTTGTGGAGTCTGACAGCAGTGGGGAGGAAAGACCTGCGAAATCTCTCCGTCCCACACCGTGGGTGCCGCAGCCTGCCACTGAAGGAGCTGCTCAGTGCTGTCAGGGTCTCCTGCATGGGGTGGGAGATGTTGTCCAACAGGGATGACAGCTTAGCCACCATTCTCCTGTCACTCTCCACCTCCACTGGGTCCAGAGCGCATCCTAGAACAGAGCTGGCCCTTTGGATCAGCCTGTTCAGTCTTCCTGTCCCCAGCAGAGATGTTGCCGCCCCAGCAGACCACACCGTAAAAGATAGCTGAGGCCACCGCAGAGTCATAGAAGGTCTTCAGGAGTGGGCCCTTCACTCCAAAAGACCTCCAAAAGTTCAAATGTAGCATCTTTGTGAGCATCCTAGCTGATACAAGTATTCCCAACCCCTAATCCCTAATTGCATATATACGAAAACATAATTTTAACCTAAATTCTAAAGCTAAGTTTGAAGCTGCTGTCCCTAAATGAGGCTGGCCCCCAAATGCCCCTGTGTTCCAAAAATGTCCTCACTACAAAGGTTATTGGTCCAAAGTGGTCCCCCCAAAAGTACACATACAAGTACAAACACACACACTAGAGTAGTGGCATTAACCTGTAATCTTTTTTCCAGTTTTCTGCTCTGACATTTGTGGAGTTTGTGGCACTAATGATCGTTGCCTCACCCCTGGTTCAGGTTCAAGCTCAGGTAACTACCTGTTCGTTTCACTTACTGTATTTTTATACAGTCCTTGCTTTCTTGTCACCAGTGCCCCCTGGAGGTATGAAATGACTATGAAATATGAAACCGATATCTTTGGGCTGTAAACTGACTAAATAAGAAAGTAATACAGATGAAAGTTAATTACTCTTAAAACTCTGCTTGTGTTTGTTTTTGTGTGTCACTCTTCAAACGTTTATATTATTTACTGTAGATGGACTTTGCCGTGGATGAATTGTTTCTCAATGTAACACCCCTACACAATGCAGCAGCTGACATCCAGAAAGAATTAAATAAGCTTCAGACGTCGGTAAGTAAAACAAAGAAAAAAAATAAGGATAAAGAAAAGAAAAAAGTGATATAGCTTTTTAGTTTTTCCTGTTGTCCTGTTGTCATAGCAACAACTATGACCTAATTTTATAGACATATATATATATATAAATGACCTGAATGAGTAATTCAACACCAACACTAAGGATAACCTTGAGCTTTAACTGATGATAATATTTGTGTGTTTTCAAGGACTCCTGTTGTGGTTTGAGGAAATTTGAAGACTGGGATAATCAGCTTCCTGTTTCCTGTATCTGCACACCTCCTACAACCACCTATACCAGGGAGTCAAGGTATGTAAAGACTGGATTTTACATAGATTAGCTGAATATTGAATTGTAGAGTAATTTTCTATCTAATTTTTTAAATAATTTCTATTTCATAAGTTTAGAAAATGTGTAATTTGCTAGAGTTTTTAGCTGTTTTTCAGAATAAGGTAAGGTAGACCCTACAATATAGGGTCACAACAACAGAGGTGACTGTTGTTGTGATTTGCCACTGTATAAATAAAATTGAAATGAACTGAATATTTAAGTTTAATACGTTTTTAAATTATAGCTCTTGATTTACCTGTCGATCTACGTCCCCACCCTTACCTATGGTAATGAGCTGTGGGTAGTGACCGAAAGAAGGAGATTGTGAATACATGCGGTGAAAATGAGCTTCCTCCGAAGGGTGGCTGACGTCTCCCTTAGAGATAGGGTGAGGTGAGGTGTTCCAGGTATGTCCAAGCAGGAGGAGGCCCCAGGGCAGACCCAGGACACGCTGGAGAGATTATATCCATTGGTTGGCCTGGGAATGCCTTGGCGTTCCCCTGAATAAGCTGGAGGAGGTGGCCGAGAAGAGGGAGGTCTGGGCTTCTCTGCTTAGGCTGCTCCCCCCGCGGCCCGGCCCCAACAGAAGAAGATGGATGGATGGATGGATGGATGGATGGATGGATGGATGGATGGATGGGTCGTCTTGGCTCTTAAATTTTGGCTTACTGTTTTTGCCCACAGATTTCAGCCTGGTAATTCCAGCTCATATGAGCCTTGCGTGATGGTGGGCAGTAATTCCAGAGTGCAGTTTGTGCACTCCAAGGTAAATATTTGCTTTGGGGTTCTTCTTCTATCATAAATTTTCAGACAGTTCTACTATTTCCTCAACATCTTTCTTTCTACAATTCTCCAGTGTTTTCTCCCTTTCTCTGGTTATTTTGTCTTTTTTCTTGCTCTCCTTTACTAGTTTTCCTGATTATCCTTTTTTCTTATGTTTTGTTCTATTTTACTATTTTCTATTATACTTTTAATTTTCCATTTTCCACCTTCCCCCTGTACATCTTTGATCCAGTGGCAGTCTGGTTTAGTCTTTCTATTCTGTATTCTGTATTTCTATTCAGTTAATCTTTTATAATGTTGTTTAGTTATGAAGACGTCTTGATGCATGCTCAATCATCCAGGTAAGTAAATCTCCAAAAGTTGATTCTGTTCATCTGGACGTAGCGTTTTGTGGGAGAAACGTTTCGTCACTCATCCAAGTGACTTCTTCAGTCTCAGCTGACTGCAGGTTTCCCCAATCTTATAAACAGTACATTTGCATAATAACTGAAACCAGCCCAGTGAAGGAACAATGGGCTGGGAGGTCAGTTCCTTAATCTTAATTATGCAAATTCTCATGACCATTGATCAACAACCACTGACCAAAACCCACTGATCAAAGCCCAATGATCAACGGCCATGAGTACCATTCACAGAGAGTTGGGGAATGGCTGCAATCACAGCATTGTAAGATGGTGACAGATGTACCCTTAGTCCCCCTCCTCAATTCAGAGATGGCCTCCTTGACTCTGCGCTCAAACCAGTGTTCCTCCCTGTCCAAGATGTGTACATCCTCATCACTGAAAGAGTGTCCACTGGCCTGTAGGTGTAAATAGACTGCAGAGTCCTGGCCTGACGAGGTAGCTCTTCTGTGTTGTGCCATCCGCTTTGCCAGAGGTTGTTTGGTTTCCCCGATGTATAAATCCTGGCAATCCTCCTGGCACTTAACAGCGTACACTATGTTACTCTGTTTGTTTTGGGGGACCCGATCCTTGGGGTGGACCAATTTTTGGCGCAGCGTGTTTGGGGTTGTCCTTCTCTCCTGGATCGGCTGGAGCTTTCTTTTGGTGCCTTCCCAGCTTTGACAAAAGTCCAGCTGGGATAACCACATTTACTCAGGGCCTTCTTGATGTGTTGTTCTCTGTACCTCTGGCAAACCTGCAGTCAGCTGAGACTGAAGAAGTCACTTGGATGAGTGACGAAACGTTTCTCCCACAAAACGCTACGTCCAGATGAACAGAATCAGCTTTTGGATAGTTATAAAGACAAACAGAAGCAAGTAAATGCAAAGGGAAATGTTACTTATGTACGCCAAAAACAGAAGTTTTTTTATTCACGTTGATTCTTCACCTTTATATTTTTGGCAGCCCTGTGGTCCCATCCTAAAGAGCTACCTGAGTTTCCCAGTCAAGCTCAGGATAGGAATCATTTCAGCTTTCGCCACCATTGCAGTAAGACAAAAACACTCAGCTTTTTTTCTTACTTTAAAACCAAGATCCATATCTTTTTTTCTTCAAAATATATAAAGAGCTGAAAAGAGAACAAACTCCAGCTGCTTGAAGAAACTAACAAATGCATGAATGCAAAAATTCTAAAGTCTAAAAGTTACGATAATTGTAGATATGTTTGCATGACTGAGGAAGAGGCAAACATTGTATGGGTATAGAAGGATTAGAGGAGACATTTAAGTTCATAGAAGTTCCCAAGACATGAATTTTAATTTCTGGAAATGTCTAGTTTATAGATGTGTTTGTCTAGAATTTCTGGAAGAGTTTCTCTGATAGTGTCCATCCATTCTAAAACACTTGCAGTGCAATTTTTACTATAATGTATAAAATATTATACACAGTGTGTGTGTGTGTGTGTGTGTGTGTGTGTGTGTGTGTGTGTGTGTTGCAGATAACAGCCATTGCTCTGTGTCTGGCTTTGGCTCTGGAGAAATACTGGAAGAAGCCTCCAGTTGAAACTACAGTCGATGACTACAACAGAGTGAAATACCAACCTAAACCCTCCCTCACCTGACCTCTGACCCCCTTTCACCCAAAATTAAGACAACAATACCAATGCACTTCCACTCTCTGGACTTCTGGTGCTGATGAGATGGTCCAGAATGAACAAATGGAGCTGTTGCCTGAAAATGCTAATTTTATCGTGTAAAAAAATTCCTTCTTGAAATGTTCATCTTGTGTTTGATGGCAGGGGATCAAAACAATAGATACTTAAATTTTTCATTGTAGGAAAATACCTTCATGTATTCAGTAGCAGAAGCAAATTTCTAACAGCAGCATCCTGATGGCATCAGCTTTAACATCAGCTTTAGCTTTATTGTTATTATTATTATTATTATTATTTCTAGTATACATGAGTTCTCTCCTACTCGCCTGATAGCCTGCATCATCTGCGTTTGTTTGGCATTTCAAGCTGCAACCTGAAGATGGCAGCGATGGTATACATTTTGCAGCAAGTCAGTGTGTGGGTGGTGTGCTTTGTAAAATTAAATTCTTAAATCTGAACTTGTTTCTAATCATCTTCAGTGACTAAAACCCTCAAAGAAAAATAAATGAAAGTAAAATGTTAATTCCACATAGAAACATTTCTTTATAAAGAACATTACCGCAAACAGACATTTACTATTTTATCCAACTGGAAGCCTCTCCTTTTATATACAGGGCTCACAAAAATTAGGAACACTGTTTAATCAGAGTTCAGCATCGAGCCAATTAAACTTCTGGATTATTGACCTGGTTGGTTAGGTAGCAGAGGGGGTTGTTAATCTGTTTCAGCTGCTTTGGTGCAATAGAGAGACAACAATGAGACAACCACCAGAACAGGAACAGGCGGAGGCCACTGAGTCTTTTTTTTCACTGCGGGAACATTCAGTTCCTGCAATGAAATTTTTAGTCTGTTGCATCATTTTGTTGCATCACTTTGATTTCAGGGGTCTTTTTGAAATTCAGCCCTCTGAAGGTTGATCTTCATACATCCTTTTGTTCCTAACACATTACCCAGTCCACACCAGTGCAGATACCCTGGATGATTTTTTCCCATTGAAATCATTGATTTGTTGTTTTTTTTAAACAAAGTATATAGAACCAGCTTTCCAAAGAAGTGGAGGACTAAAGGTACCAAACAGACCTCACTGCATTGAATCATACTTGTTATCAATCTCTGGCTCTCTTCCACAGCATGTCTTTTATCCTGTCTTCCTCCTCTCGCCCCAACCAGTTGAGGCAGATGGCCACCCCACCCTGAGCCTGGTTCTTCTGGAGGCTTCTTCCTGTTAAAAGGGAGTGTTTCCTTCCCACTGTCGCCAAAATGCTTGCTCACAGGGGATCATATGGTTATTGGGTTTTTCTCTGTATGTATTATTGTAGGGTCTACATTACAATATAAAGCGCCTTGAGGCGACTGTTGTTGTAGTTTGGCACTGTATAAATCAAATAAAATTGAATTGAATTGAATTATTACCATCTTCATGCTTCATCAGGTTAAATGTAATGACAATAAAGAATATAATAAAAGCAAGAGTTACTGAAGGGGTAGCTTCCGCCACCACGGACGAAAATGATTGTCAGAATGGCATTTAAGCTGTCAGTTAGTGAAGACATATAATACAATAAACCCTTACTTTTTAAAAAATCTATCTGCCTATGTTGTGTTTAAATAGCTGGTTTGAAGTGTTGTAGTATCATGATAGATTTATTTATAGCACAGAATATAAAGCAAAAGCTGAATAACATTTAAAATGAAGTTAAACTGAAAGTACTTATTTGAAAAAAACAAAATAAAAAGAATAATATCTAATAATATGAGTATATACTTACACCAGTATTTACATTGTCCTTCATTAAAAGCATCAATATTGATATTTTTTCATTTATATTCATATTTGTAAAATTGATCATTGGTTGTTACAATAATAATAATAATAATAATAATAACTGTGTCCCTTTCCCCCTTGATGTGTCTTTTCTTCAGTGCAGCTGTTAGAAGAATACACTTAGCACACTCTTAGAAGAGTTCACGTTCCAGCACTAACAGTCATCTAGACTTCTTCTCCTTGGATGAAGCTTAACTCTCCATTTCACCTCCCAGTAACGCACATGTTGCTGCTGCTTCAGTCTCTTGTGATGATCAGGACACAGCTCATCCACTCACATTATACACTGTTACCATTGCCAAGATCATCATTCCCAGCTGTAAATAAGAGAAGAAACTGAGATGAATATTCTGTTTACTGAAACTCAGTTTATTTGCTTCATTGATGAAGCACATCCAGTAAAACATGCAGCAGAGGCGCAAATGCCAATGTGCAGCATAACCACTGTCCTCTCAGCTCTCATGTTAAGATGTTGGAGTGAATATATTGAACTTCACACAGTATTTTAGCATCAAGTTTGTTTCACTCAAATTCACAGTGGAAATGAACCGATGAGAATCTTTAATACTTCATTGCACTTTATGATGAGAGTCTTGCTGTTTCAAAGAGTTTCTGTACATTGATGAACATCTCATCAGCTAATAAATAAACATTCAGGCTGTCACTGAATATATCTAGATGAAGCCACTGACGGGGAAACAAATGCAAATGCAACTCTGAACTTCAAAAGAACTTCTGCGCTGTATGAAGACTAGATGTAGATACTAGATTATTAAATGTAACAGTGGTTCTCTGAACAACAGTCCGCAGGCTTCTTTTAGAACAAACAGATTTGATGCTCCCACAGTCTGATGAATGAGGACCATTGTTTCTTTAAATCTTATAAGACTGTCAGCTAGAATCCAAGTTTATATCCTTTAGACTTGAACACAACAACAGCAATCATCTTTACAACAATTCAAACACATGCTCACAACAAAAGCTGCAGTAAGCTGCAGAGGGAGATATTTTATGTCAAGCCATCATCATCATTTTTATTTATAAAGAACCTTAAAACAACCATAGCTGACACAAAGTGCTGTAGATTGGAACTAAATAATAACACTTACATAAGATATAAATAAAAGCCAAATAAAGGAAAAAAGTAAAATAATTAATTAGTTAGTTAATAACTAATTTAATTTAAAGCCAACACTTGGATGATACAGATTTACAAGAGCAATTGGATTATATATGTGTTGACCTTTCATAATAACTGTGTTTAGTACAATACCAATCAACCTTTACTGACCTTAGGGTATCCAGTTTATACTGTAGACTCCTCACAAGTTTAGAGATTTGCTTAACATCTGAATCCTGCAGGTTGTTGTCACTCAGGTTCAGGATTCTTAGATGTGAAGGATTGGACCTCAGAGTAGAGACCAGTGCAGCACAGCTGATCACTGACAAATTGCAGCTCCTCAGACTGGATAAACAATAAAACATATACATATAATCAGTGATAATTATATCAAATGTGTTCAGGTTACTTCCCCAATTTTCGTCAGCATGTCAACTGTACTACACGTGGGAAAAGCTACTGAATAAAGTCTACTCCAACATTAAACCCAATGCTGTGGATAGTGACGCTGTGCTGCAGGTTGTTGTCATTCAGGTTCAGAACATGAACCGCTTGTTTTGAGAAACTGGCCAGAAGTTATATCACCCAAGGACTTCCACCCACATTCGACAACCACCAGTTTGCATGCAGGGATAAGAGATGCCATAGCCACAGCTCTAAACAGAACCCTGACCCATCTGGAATACAAGGACAGTTATGCCAGGCTTCTTTTCATCGATGTCAGCTTGGCATTCAACAAAATCATCCCTAACAGACTGATAACAAACCTAATCAACGTTAGTCTCCCACACTTCATTTGCCTCTGCATTAGGGACTTTCTCAGAAACCACCAACAGAGAGTCACAGTAGGGTCTCACCTCTCCCCACCACTCAGCTTAAACATCAACTTAAAACAGGGATGTGTGCTAAGTCCCCTAATGTATACTCTACACCCATGATTGCACTCCCACCCACCGAAACAACTCTATCAGTTGTATGTTGTTAGGGTTGTATGTCCACTTCTCTAACTTGTGCAATCAATAATGACTCAAGCACACACACATATGTACATACGTTAATATGTACATATTAAATATGTACATATTTAATCATGCTTATACTGTATTTATTTATTAGAAACTTTTATTTTCTATTTCTGTATTGTTATGAATAGATTACTTTCTTTGCTTTCCTTGTTTTTCTTTGCACTGAATAGAACAGCATATATTATCAGTGTGTTTTTTGCATAATGACAATTAAAAAAAAGATTCTAATGATTCTGATTTAGCAAAACATGACTTTGTCCTTATTAAATGAGCAATCCCTAATTTCTGAATTTCTTTGTGTCTGTGTGTTTCCATAATGTAATTATGTATTACAGAATTAGAGAAAGTGAACCGACCTCAGAGTCTCCAGTCTACAGAGAGGAATCTCCAGAAAACCACAGAGATGCTTCACTCCTGAATCCTGCAGCTTATTTACACCCAAATCCAGATATTTCCAATTGGAGGGGTTGGCCCTTAAAGCAGAGACCAGAGTAGCACAGCTGATCTCTGACAAACTGCAGCACCACAGACTGAACAACGAACAAAAAATGTGGATAAAATCAGATACAATCCAGCCACAGTTTTTAAATTTGCACATAAACCATACTTTCCCTCATCAGTAAGAATTTCTTATTCATAAATCATTATCAAAAAAAACATTTCAGCTTTGAAAGAGGAAGTTAACTATAGTATACACATAAATTATAAGATTTAGTAATAGCAGACAGTAAGCAAACTGACATCAGAGTCTCCAATCTACATAGATGAATCTCCAGAAAACCACACAGCTGCTTCACTCCTGAATCCTGAATCGCGTTTCCACCCAAGTCCAGATGTTTCAGATGGGAGGGATTGGACTTAAGAGCAGAAACCAGAGAAGCACAGCCAATCTCTGAAAAACTGCAGAGCTCCAATCTAAATAGAGAATAAAACATGTAGATATTTTTGTCATTTATACATGGAGCTCATGGAAGTCTATCAAATTTAAGTTTTTCAGTAGTCACAGAATAGGTTAACTGACCTCAGAGTGTCCAGTCTACAGTTTGAACTCTCCAGAAAACCATATAGTTGTTTCACCCCTGAATCCTGCAGGTCATTAAAGGCCAGGTCCAATTTTTTTCAAATGGGAGGGGTTAGACTTCAGAGCTGAGACCAGAGCAACACTGCTTTTCGGCGACAAACCACTGAGCTCCAATCTAAGTAACAAATAAAACAATAATAAACAAATTAGATGTGGAAAGGTTGGTAATTTAAAGTTCAGGGAATCTTCTGTACACCATGTGACTGTTTAGCAGGTATATGAAACATTTATTTACTTTAATAACTAACAGTGGCCATTCACTTCAATATCTGTGCCCAACACTAGTCTTTAGTGACCACAGACCAATAAAATGTTGATTTTTAGATGGATGCTACACGATGGAAATGAATTAATAATGAAATTTATAATAGTAACAGAGAGTAAGTGACCTAACCTCAGAGACTCCAGTCTACAGTGTGGACTATCCAGAAAACAACACAGCTGTTTCAGTCCTGAATCATCCAGGTTGTTGTTGTAGCTCAGGTCCAGATCTTTCAGATGGTAGGGGTTTGATTTCAGAGCAGAGAATAGAGCAACATGGCTGATCGCTGACAAACTGCAGCTCTCCAACCTGAATTGGGAATAAAACACGTTAATATAATAGCATGTTTTTACCTTCTCTCAATCAAATGAGTACTTAGTATCTGTCTTTCTTTTACTTTCACTTTTACACTCATATTTGGTCAGAGCGATATTATATAATGTACAGTGCCGTGAAAAAGTGTTTGGCCCCTTTGTGATTTTTTTTAATTGCATATTTGTCATACTTTAAAATTAAAGTGATTTTAAATGATCGCTTTAGTTTTAATATTACGCTGACCTGTTATTCAAACAATATTATACACACCAACTTAGTCCTATGTGAAAAAAACAATAGACATGGGTTTCATAGAGAATTGTGAAACTTTCTGTGGAAAAACTGGTCTTGCTGGGTAAGATGGCATTCATCCTACTTTAGATATAAAGGACATCATTTCTATCACATCATTTCATCATTTGGTCAAATTAATAACAAAGTGACTATCCTGATTTGGTACCAGGAAAGAGAGTTGCAGTCTCACACACCTCTCTGAAGTTTCTCTCCTTATTTTATCCATGAGAAACCCCATCCCCACAGAGACTGTGTCTGCTCCCAGATCATCATCAAACAAACCAAAAATCAGCATATTACAAATAATAATATAACACCCTAAACTGCTTCAAAAACTAAAACAATTAAATGTGGACTATTAAACATTAGATCTCTCTAAGTTACTGTGAGTAAATGATTTAATAATTGTTCAACATATTGATTTATTCTGCCTTACAGAAACCTGGTTACAGTATGATGAAATTTTTAGTTTAGATAAATCAGTACTACTGAGTCCCACTAACTTTCACAATCCTCAAATTTAGTTCAGTTCAATTTGATTTGATTTATACAGAGCCAAACCACAAAAACAGTTGCCTCAAGGCGCTTTATATTGTAAGGTAGACCCTAGATTAAAAAAGCACAGGCTGAGGAGGAGTGGCTGCAATTTTTCACTCCAGATTATTTATCAACCATGTTTATCAAGCCAGTTTTAGTTCTTATCTGTTGCCCTCCTGGTGCATACTCATACATACAGAATACCTTTCAAGATATTTTTTTGGTTGGTCTATCAATTTACTTTCCGGCCTTTATTTTGCACTCTAAAATTTGAGTTAATGGTTAAACATGTATATCTTTAAAACTATTGACTGAGTTGAATATTTAACTGGTCTTAGCATAAAAATCAATTTCAGAAATTTGTGATAGATACATTTAAAAAAACATTCAACAGCATTGAATTAAAAATTGTAAAAAAATTCCAGCACCCCAGCAAGTAAAATATGTTATATCACAATATATTGTTTTAAGTTTCGAGTACTCTGTGTCTGTCAGGTTTCCTCTTTCCTTTTGATAGTCATTGTCTGCTGTGTATAACGTTCAGTTTGCTTCCCTTTCCTCGTTATGTCTAATTTGTTCCACCGTGTTTCCCAGCTGTCTCCACTCCCTAATCTTCCCCTTGTGTATATATTTTCTCAGTCTCTGAGTATGGAGGTCTGTATAGGAACTGTTAGTGCAGAACACCACATGAAGAGACTAAAGGCAAGACAAGTTGACACATGGCATTGCATCAGGTAGTGTAGAGTGTAGGATTTAACCTATTAAACTATGTGTACAATCTGGTGCCAAAATTCGAGTCCTGGATACCCAAAACCAAGATATCGTAAAGGAACTGGAAAAGATGGGTCACTCCATCTGACAGCACTAGAGTCAGGTTATAAGGGGAAAGCTTTACAATTTATTGAAATATCTTCAGAAATAGTAATCGGTGAACTGACCTCAAAGTCTCCAGTCTGCAGTTTGGACTCTCCAGAACAGCAAAAAGGTTTTTTGACTCTAAATCCTGCAGTTTGTTTCCATTCAGGTTCAGCTCTGTCAGATGGGAGGGGTTGGACATGAGAGCTGAGGCCACGATTTCATAGTGAGTCTCTGACAGTTTACAGCCAGAAAGTCTGTGATGACACATATTACAGAACAAGTTATTATAAAGAACTAGTGTTTTGTGTGGCATGTTCCAAAGTAAGATGTCACTGAACAAAAGGAAAAGAGCACAATGGTGCAAACTGAATCCAGACAGAGACAACTTAATATCAGCTCTTTCCACACATCTGCAGACAGAATGCTTACACAAACCTAGTGAAGTATGCAGAGCAACATTAAAGCTGCAGCGAAAGGCGGAGTTCAACAAGTACCAATAATATTGATGAGCAGTTAGGCTTTTAGCACTGTAGCCTCAATTTCTAGATGTGCCTGCTCCTACAGTACAATCATTATGCCGATTTTAAGTCTCTTTGCACAAGATTTCATCTTTGTTTTTTGTTTTTGATGCTATGCTTAAACATTAACAACAAAAACAGACACTAAAAAAAGATGGCAACTGTGTCCTCATTAGGATAGAGATTTGTGTTAACATGTGTAACATGAAACAATAATTCTCCTCAGTCTCTCTCAGACCTGAAGATTTTAGGGCAATTTCACATTTGGTCTATTTACTGTGGTCGTAATTAGTTAGAGTTTGTAAGCAAACAGTAATGCATCGTTACAATGCATTGTTACAGTAATTCTTACTTAAGAAACAAACAACATTTTCAGAGCAGCTCAACAGCATCTGTGAAAATCTAACCAATGTATTGTTTGCAATAGAAAAAATGGAATTATAAGAAAGAAAAATGAGAGCATTATAGTAAGAACTTTTGAACACCTTAGCTACAAATTTACATTGATTTACAATGTTAATCAGATATTTACTCACTGAGCCTTTCTACAGTTCCTCACAGCAGGAATCAGTCTCCTTCGTTCCTCATCTGATGTGTTTTACTTCTTCAGGACAAACTCATCTAAAACCTTCTCTGACATCTGCAGCATGTAGGCCAGAGCTGAGCAGTGGATCTCAGAGAGCTCCTTCTCTGATCTGTTTTTGCACTTCAGAAACTCCAAGATCTCCTGATGTACTGTGAGTTCATTGATCTCCATCAGACAATGGAAGATGTTGATACATCTATCAGGAGAGGTATTCTCATTGGTTATCTTACAAAGGTTGCTGATGATTCGCTGTATAATTTCTGGAGTGCTCTCTGTCTGGCCTAGCAGACCTCCTAAGAGTCTCTGGTTGGACTCAAGAGAGAGACCATAAAGGAATCGCACCAACAGGTCCAGGTGTCCATTTTTAATTTGGAGGGATTTCTGCATGACTCTGCTCAGAAAGACATCTAAAGATGAGCTGTCACCACAATAAACATGTTCACCATTCCCTAGAAAATGCTTTAGCACTTCTGTTTTTCTGTTAGTATGACAGTGAAACATGTAGACTGCAGCCAGGAACTCCTGAATACTCAGATGAACAAAGCAATAGACTGATTTCTGGAATATCACACAGTCTCATTTGAAGATCTCTGTACAAACTCCTGAGTACACTGAGGCCTCTGTGACATCCAGACCACACTGCTCCAGGTCTTCTTGGTAGAACATGATGTTTCCTTTCTCAAGATTTTCAAAGGCCAGCCTCCCCAGCTTCAGAAGATCTTCACTGTCAGCCTCTGTCAGCTCCTGTGGACTCGTCTCATATCCCTCATGGTACTTGTGCTTCTGTCTCTTTGTCTGAACGAGCAAGAAGTGTGAGTACATGTCAGTCAGGGTCTTGGGCAGCTCTCCTCTCTGCTCTGTAGTCAACATGTGCTCTAGGACTGTAGCAGTGATCCAGCAGAAGACTGGGATTCTACACATGACATGGAGGCTCCTGGATGTCTTCATGTGGGAGATGATTCTGCTGGACACCTCTTCATCACTGAATCTCCTCCTGAAGTACTCCTCCTTCTGGGCGTCAGTGAAGCGTCGTACTTCTGTCGCCCTGTCCACACATATCGGAGGGATCTGATTGGCTGCTGCAGGTCGGGAGTTATCCAGATGAGAGCTGAGGGAAGCAGATTCCCTTTGATGAGGTTTGTCAGCAGCTCGCTGACTGATGACTTCTGTGTGACATCAAACACAAGCTTCCCTTTAGTGAAATCCAATGAAAGTCTGCTTTCATCCAGGCCATCAAAGATGAACAAAAGTTTGCAGACAGTGAGCTGCTCTGCTGTGACCTTCTGTAATGTTGGATGGAAAACATGGAGCAGTTCCAGAAGACTGTACCGGTCATCTTTGATCAGGTTCAGCTCCCTGAATGAAAGCAGAATCACCAAACTGACACGTTGGTTCTCCAAACCTTCTGCCCAGTCCAGAGTGAACTTCTGCACTGAGAAAGTTTTTCCAATGCCGGCAATGCCATTCGTCAGAACCACTCTGATGCGTCTCTGTTGGTCAGGCAAGACTTTAAAAATGTCATGACAGCTGACTGGAGTGTCATGGAGGGTCTTGTTCATGGAAACTGTCTCCAGCTGCCACACCTCATGTTGGGTATGAACCTCTTCACTCTGTCCTTCTGTGATGTAGAGCTCAGTGAAGATCCTGTTAAATAGGGTTCCACTTCTTGTTCCTTCAGTCACACGTTTACTTCTCCTTCCTAGATTGGCCTTATGTTCATCTAAGAACTTCTGCAGACGACTATCTGCTAAAAGAATGAAAATCAATGAACATAAAGCAAAATGTCTGTGAAGGTTCTCAGTCATCCAGGACATCGTAGTCAAAGGAGTTTGCAAAGAAAAGCGTCTGGACTTCTTTAAGTTGCTTGAAGACGTTTCACCTCTCATCCGAGAAGCTTCTTCAGTTCTAAGGTCAAATGGCCGAGAGTCCCAGATTTAAACCCAGTGGGAGTATCCCCCCAAAGAGGGACAAAGGACCCCCTGATGATCCTCTAATCACATGAGCCAAGGTGTGAAAGCGGGTGTGGGACCTAATCAGCCAGGGTTTCGTGTGAGCTCATTGTGAAACCTGGCCCCACCTTGTCATGTGAATTCCTGAGGTCAGATGGCCCAGGATGTGAATGGGCATTAAGGCGTCTGGGGAGGGAACTCAAAACTGGATTATAGATGGCAGACAGTTGGTGTCGTAAACCACCGCCTCTGTTCAAAGATGGTCGCTCACAGTGGACATAGATGGCCTCTTTCACTCCTCTTTCAAACCATCTGTCCTCTCTGTCCAAAAAGTGAACATTGGCATCCTCGAAAGAGTGACCTTTATCCTTTAGATGCAGATGGACTGCTGAGTCTTGTCCTGTGGAGGTGGCTCTTCTATGTTGTGCCATGCGCTTGTGAAGTGGCTGTTTGGTCTCTCCAATGTAGAGGTCTGGGCATTCCTCGCTGCACTGTACAGCATACACCACGTTGTTAAGTCTGTGTTTTGGAGTTTTGTCTTTCGGGTGAACCAGTTTTTGTCTGAGTGTGTTGCTGGGTCTGAAGTACACTGGGATGTCGTGCTTGGAGAAAACTCTCCTGAGTTTCTCTGATACACCGGCTACATAGGGGATGACAACGTTGTTGCGTCTGTCTTTCTTATCCTCCCTCGCTGGTGTCTGATCTTCTTTTCTGTGCCTCTTTGCTGACTTTATGAACGCCCAGTTAGGATAACCGCATGTTTTGAGTGCTTCCTTTACGTGTGTGTGTTCCTTTTTTTTCCCCTCAGGCTTAGAGGGAACATGTTCTGCCCGGTGGTGTAGGGTCCTAATTACTCCAAGTTTGTGTTCCAGAGGGTGATGGGAGTCAAAGAGGAGGTACTGGTCCGTGTGTGTGGGCTTCCGGTAAACTTCGATGTTGAGGTTGCCATTCTCTTCAATGTGCACAGCGCAGTCCAGGAAAGGCAAACAGTTATCCTTTGTGTCTTCCCTGGTGAACTTGATGTTTTTATCCACGGCGTTAATGTGCGCAGTGAAGGATTCCACTTCTTGTGTCTTGATTTTGACCCAGGTGTCGTCTACATATCTGTACCAGTGACTGGGTTCTCTTCCTTTGAAAGAGCCAAGAGCCTTCCTTTCCACTTCCTCCATGTAAAGGTTGGCTACAATAGGTGACACTCGGGAGCCCATGGCACAGCCATGTTTTTGTCTGTAGAAGCCTTCGTTGTATTTGAAGTATGTTGTGGTAAGGCAGAGGTCTAACAGTGTGCAGATCTGATCGGGTGTGAAGTTGGTCCTGTCTTCCAAGGAGCTGTCTTCTTGTAGTCGTTTTCTGACAGTCTCCACTGCTTCCGTGGTGGGTATGCAAGTGAAGAGAGAGACTACATCAAAGGACACCATGGTTTCATCTGGATCCAGGGTAAGTTTCTGGACCTTGTCGGTGAAGTCGGTGGAGTTCTTGATGTGGTGTGGGGTGTTCCCCACGAGAGGTGCAAGGATGGTAGCAAGGTGTTTCGCAATGTTATAAGTGGCTGAGTTTATGCTACTGACTATGGGTCTGAGTGGGA
Organism: Pelmatolapia mariae; assembly: GCF_036321145.2. Classification (NCBI taxonomy): domain Eukaryota; kingdom Metazoa; phylum Chordata; class Actinopteri; order Cichliformes; family Cichlidae; genus Pelmatolapia; species Pelmatolapia mariae. Next base: position 20,075,643 of record NC_086242.1, on the reverse strand, counting down.
CCCCTTCCTTGTGGATTTTAGGAAGTCCATAAATGCAGGGTATGGCATCCCCTGGATAAAGGCGGTGATATGTAATGCGGTCAATGATTTTGTCCTTTTCAAGGTCTTGAAGGCAAGCTATAACTTTCTTTTTATAGCTGCTTGTGGGGTCTCGCTTTAAAGCTTCGTAGGTGTTGTTGTCACTGAGGAGAGTAGTGATCTTTGTGTGGTAATCTGTTGTTTAGGAGCACCGTGCACCGTGGTCCTAAACACAAGTCCAATAGTGAAAGATGGCATGCCTGGAGCATCCTCCCTGGTTGTAGTTGACTATGGATAAAGGGACCAAACCAGTCCCTCTAGGCTGGCTGGTGTAGTTGAAGGCTGAATGACCTTGCAGGCCTAACAGATAAAGTCCATTGGTTTTCCTTGCCATTTATGGATTTGGACCATTTCAGCTGTGCATTTGTGAGTGAGCTTTAAGCAATGCACTAGAAGAAGACAAGCTACTATAGTTGCTGATGCACTCAGAAATGTTTTCTCCAAGGTTTGAATTGGGGGTTTTTAGAATTCAATTTGTTAAGAATAAAGGCCCTTTATGTATATTTTGTGCTTTTTCCTTTGCTCATTTGGCAAGACACCACATTTTATTTTAGCTTTTAATACCTGAACAACACAAGAAGTCCAGCTTTCAGAAATGAAATAATCAGACAGAGGTTCAGTCTTACTTTCATAGCTTCTCTGAATGCCTGAAGAGCCTTCTAATGAAGCAGACTGGTGCAAGGAGATAGATTGTCTGCATCCACAGCTGGTAGAGACCAGATCCTTCTTAAAATCCTGATAGAAAGTACAGCAGGACTTCTGCTCCTCCACACTGTGAAAACCAAGGAAAATTTATTCTGATCAGAACAAAGCACAGTAAAGCCAGAAGTGCTAAAATTTAACACTAGCACTGACAAATATATATCATGGTCATGATCAGTCTGTAGTGGGCTGTTGGAGCCAATCACAAAGCATGGAAAGGCTGCAGAGCCTAATTTAATGGAGGGGGGAAAAAAATGCAAGCTTTCAAGAACAAGCCTGGAGCCTTAATTAAGACCCAGAATGGATATGAGTATAGTTGGATGTGCTACATGGAAATGTGGTTAAACTCACACTTCCTGGAACATAACCTTTCTAGCACATAGCGTAGGACACACCTACACACACCAGAGATGAAGGGAACCATCAGACTGAAGAAGAAGACCCGTTGGGCTTGGTTAACCTGTGGGACTTAGGAGGCAATGGATGGATACTGATAGGCCAAGTGGAACATGGCTCCGGCTGAAGCAAAAACTCAGGTGTGGAAGAAGTTCAGAGGGGCCATGGAATACTTCAAGGACCTCATTAAACCCACTGACACGTCTTCTGTAGAGGAAACAGTCTGAGGACGAGGGGGATAACTCGTCTATCACCTTGGGTGGCAGACTGGGATGATGGTTCCCATCTTTAATAAGTGGGACCGGAGGGTGTGTTCCAACTCTAGGGAGCACACCCCTTTCCTTAGCCTCCCTGGGAAAGTCTATGCCAAAATGTTGGAAAGTCTAATCCGTCTATTAGGCAAACCTTGGTAACAGGAGGAAAAATGCAGTTTGCGTCCCGGTCACGGAACACTGGACCAGCTCTTTACTCTCTCAAGGATACTTGAGGGTACATGGGAATTTGCCCAACCAGTCTACATGTGTTTTGTGGGCTTCAAGAAGGCATTCAAAACTGTCCTTCAGAGCACTCTTTGGGATGTGCTTCAGGAGCATGAAGTGTCTGACCCATTGTTAAGAGCCAAAAAAAACCCTGAATTTTCCCCTTGTTGACTTTTCTCCCAGTACTCTGGCTTCCTCCCACAGTCCAAAGACGTGCAGTTAGTGGAGTTAGGTTAATTGGTGATTGTAAATTGCTCATAGGAGTCTGTCTCTTTGCGTTAGCTTTGCGATTAGACTGGAAACCTTCCCAGGGTGTACCCCACCTCTCACCCACGACAGCTGGGATAGGCTCCAGCTCCCCCATGGCCCTGAATGGGATAACTGGAAGTGAATGGATGGATTTAATGGGCCATCTTAAGTTTGCCAGTGAGCATCTCAATGATTCCAAGAAGGCCCAAGTAAAAGTCCTGTTTCAGGTGAAACCAAAATCAAGGTCTTTGGTGTCAACATGACCAACCATGTTTGGTGGAAGAGAAATGTTGAGTAGGACCCAAAGAACGGCATCCCCACAGAGGCAGAAACAATATACATTGGGGCTGTGTTTCTGCTAAGTGTACAAGACAACTTCAAAAATGGCCAATGGGTGGGGCCATGTAGTGCAAGATCTTAGACAAGGACTTCCTTCCTTGCATTTCTGGGAATAAGTCAAATGTAAATATTCTAATTTGTGAAGACTTGAAGTTTACTGTATTTTACTATACTATATATACTATATTCACTATTTAGGACACAGTGTCTACTAAAAACAAAGGTTTATAATTATGTATTGCTTCATTTGTGTTTTCGTGCAGTTGTTTGTTTTGTTTTGTTTTGTTTTAACCATCATGCCTCTAAAGCAGGGGTCGGCAACCTTAGGCACGCGTGCCACAGTTGGCACGCGAAGGGTTAACTGATGGCATGACCATAGCTGGACTGGCCATCGGGTATACCGGGCATTTGCTCGGTGGCCCGATGATTTTTTTGTTTTTTTGTAACGGTATAAACAATAAAAGGTGGTGGATTGGCCAGATGCTGGTCGGTGTGTAAAAATAACTCAGTTGTTTGGTGGTGGCTATGGCGGTGCTTCCTTAGATTCAGTAACATTAGCAAGTGGTGGAGGCCAGCAGGTGGATGAGAGAAAGGGGAGGCAGGAGGAGAGCCCCGAGGCAGCCGCCGGTCCGAGTGTCAGGTGAACTGAACTTCAGGTAAGAAGTTATGACCTGCAGTATATCTGGGTCAGATATAAACCAAGTTTAGGTGGAGTTTATTTTCGTTGTGCTGACTTTTTACAGTCAGTTACAATAACTCGTACTGTGTACTAGCTAGCATGACGAAATTTCTATACAGCTGGGTGGATTTATTCTGTCGTTACACTGCACAGCTGCCTCTTCTTCTCTCATTCTCTCCCCCTCTCTCTCCTGTTGCTACTTCAATCATGAAACTGATCAATGATCAGCTGATCGGCTTTTCTCTCTTGATTGTTTATCGCCCACTTTGCACCAGAAAGAGGAAACCAGCGGATGTCGCGCTAAACAACAGTAGCACGTTTAAGCTTGATCAGCTGTTGTTAGAATTTATTTAATATTACTTTCTAGTAGCTGATGTTTGCTGGAGCCACAGCTGTAAAAGCTGCTGGTCATGATATCGGTTTGTATATCTGGTGAGAGGGAAACATGAAGATGAAACGAGGAGATGTCCTTACTGAATCATCAGAGCTGAACAGGTGATGGAGAAACAGGTTTACCTTTTAGGTGACATGAATGATTTGAAGGGAAGTTATGAACTGTTTCTGAGAGACAAATAACACCAGGATCCTTTTTTAATGTAGCTGACAGCTGGTAACTGTGCAGGGGCGGGTCTAGCAAAGTTTTGCCAGGGGGGCCAGGTAGGGCATTAACAGGGAAAGGGGGGCACAAAGAAATACTTTCTTATTCTCATTTAAAATGTCTGGCTGTTATTAAATAATTATCTGAAGCTTACAACCAAAGTTTTTATCTGACGTAAAATGTATAGAAATCATACATATACCAACAAGACAGTGTACATCACTGTCACAACAGCGTTTGTTTTCATTCAAAGGCTTTATGGCTTTAATAACTGGTGGGCCGGTCTTTAGTTAAAATGCCCGGGCCGTTTTTTTGTCCCAGTCCAGCCCTGGGCACGACACGCAGTAAATTAATCTGAGAGGGTGCATCAGAAAATAAATGGCCGCGCCAGCAGTGCACATCGCAAATCAGCTTGAATAGACACATTAGTTGTGCCTCTTCTTAATGACGGTATCTTAGCTAACAACCCCAACTATCAGATTCAACTTCTAATTGGCTAAAAATAACTTAGCCTACTGGTGAGAGGGAGGTTGTTAGCTTTCCACATTCCGACACTTCAAAAGCTTCAGGAGCTGTCCGCTTAGCACAGCATCAGCACCAGCACCACGGAAATACACGGATACATCCTTAGACTCGAGACACAATGCGTTTTTGGGACTTTCAGGTGTATGGACCAATGTTTTATTTTCTGATCAAACCAGAAATCTTTAATGAGCAGCTAATTTGTCTCGCATTAACTGGCTGAGTTAATGCCAGTTAATGCAACATCGAAGCAGCTGGAATCCACAGCTGTGCGTGTTCATGGAGCTTGCATTTTCACCTGCTGGACATCACTACCTGACAAGTTTAACTGTCTTCAGAACATTGCAGAGGCCTTATTGACAGTATTTGGCTCTACATATCTGTGTGAGCAGATTTTCTCTCACACGAGTGTCCTCAGGTAGCCGTCTGAATGCTGGACACTCGGAGACCTGTGTCTCTGAGTGGGAGACCAGAGATCACATTAACATGTGTATCCCTGTATTAACAAACATGCCATATTGGCCCAGTTTATTTTTCTTATCATTGTTGTGAGGAGACCATAAATAGCATTTGTATTTTCTATTGTACAGTTCATTTGCTGTTATGGAGTTCTTGTTATGGATAAAAAGTGTCTTTTTTTGTTTCAAAATAGCTGATAACTATTCACTGATAGCTGCCAACATCTGCAAACAAATATAATTCTATAAAGTGGTTCTATATAGTGTGTAACTGTTCATATAGAGCGTTATTAAATTTATTGCTAATGCAATCATATGGCACACTGACTTCTGAGGAAATTTTAAATGGCACTCGTCATCAGAAAGGTTGCCGACCCCTGCTCTAAAGAGACAAAAGATTTGAGATCTTTATCATCCAAAATCTGATCTTTATGTCAGGTTATCCTGCTTACTAATATTTAGCTGTGCATGTATACGGATACATTCAAATAGAAGAACTCCTTCATGTGTTTATCAGTGTGCTTTTCACACCAGATAAGTTTTTTGTCTGGTGGGGAAATAAAAAGATTTTCAACATCCTCACAGAAACTTTGCATTGTTAGAGCTGAGTGCAGGTGGTCTAACAGTTACTGTAAAACAACAGTTGTTCTCTTATCATGAATTGTCTTCAGCTTCGTTTACAGAATAAACACTGCCTTACTTTGTGTTTGAGGGTCCAGGTTCTTTACTGAAGATTGGGTTTTCAACTGGACCGGTTACTCTTCAAAGACACACAGCTGGATCTTGAAAGCTCTGCACTGTGTCTGTGTTGCTGACCGCTGGAAACACAAACACAACAAAACATCACAACAAAAACAAAAATCCTACATTTCTCTTGTGCATGTTCCTGTTGTTTGGTACTGAGCTTCTTCTCCCTCAGGGTTGGGTTTATGAAGCCAAAACTTGTGACGTCTTCAGTAAATTTTTAATCTTTTCCTCTTCAATCCTAATCCTAAACTCTGATCATGACTGTGTAAGGACTGAGAAACAGTGAGAGTGTAGTGCTGAGAGAATAGTATTATACTCTGATTATTACCGTCCCCTGTGTAGTCTTTCTGATCAGACCCAAATCTTTGAAGCAGCAGCAGAAAGAGTTTCCACTGAGCAGCCTTTATATCATATAAAATCTGACGTTAACGCATGTTTTTATGGTAGGTTATCCTCCCCACTTCTCCCGCCATACTTATGTGCTTGCTTGTGTATAGATACAATGAAACAGAAGCACTCCTTCACTCCTTTGTCAGTAAGTTTATGTTGTGCTTTTTAATCCAAATAATAGTATCTCCTGCCAAATGATTCATCTTCCCCTTAGTTTACAGAAGAAACAGTGTCCTACTTTATGTCTGAGGGTCTAGGTTCCTTCAGTTCACTCATCGTTAGTCTGAGAAAGAAAGCAGCATTTCTCCTGCTCTGTCAACTGATCTCACTTTTAGTTTCGTTCTCAGCTGAAAGGAGCAGCCACTCCCCTCTACATTTAATCACCTGACTACATAACAGGTGTGCGATGCAAAGATTAGCTTCTGTTCTTGCACTTTGGCATGAGGGCTCAGTCTGCATTACTGTGGCTTCTTACCCTCTTCATCAAGTATGTAGACAAAGGCACACACACAGGCCATTTACTCACTTGTGCAGTTCTAAAATTGTGATTGAACCATTTTGCTTTTCTACTATGTCTTCTTCTTCTTTCTTATTGTTATTTATTTCTTCTATTTTTTCTATTTCTTCTATTTTCTCCCATTTTCTTTTTCATTTGTGTCTTTTTTTTCTGCCTGGCAGCACTGACATTGCTATATTCCACATGTACTGTGAATAATAGTGAAATAATAAAAATAGAAATCAATAAATCGATTGGTAAAAACAAAACAACAAAAAAAGACAAATAAAAGGAGCCTATAAAGAGTTTCTATAGTGTGTGATGGAAAAGCAAATGTTTGGCACAACATTACAGTGAGATCATAATTTTGATTGCAAAAGCTGCCGGGCAAGATTAAAAAAAAATCAACATCTACACACTGCCAGCCATCAGACACCCTGCTGGGATAATAAACTGGCCAAAGGAGGAGATAGAAGCCACATAAAGACAAGGAAGCTCCTGACCATGTGTGATGAGTTACATCCCAAGTCCAGCACCCAGAGACTGTACACTTAGCGGGAGGAAGGAAGCTGAGAACTTGTGAGTACACAGAACCATTATCCAGGATGAAACAACAAAGATCCATGAGTACATCAGGAAGATGGCCACAACTGATCATGTGCTTAGTGAATTAATCAGAAATCAGAGAAAGAAGAGGAGCAAGGAGAAGAACCATCATGGAAGGACAGGCCCCAGCACACATGCACCCCTGTCAGATAGAGGAAGTGGCAGATATCAGAAAAATCCTTCTAGTTGTTGGACAAAGCTGGATGGAAAGACAGCAAAAAGGCATTAATCATAGCAGCAGAGGAACAAGCTCCATAAAGGCTGGGGTCTACCAAACCAGCCAAGACCCCAGGTCCAGGCTATGTAAAGATGCCTCTGAGACAGTCCAGCACATAACAGCAGGGTGCAAGATGCCAGCAGACAGGGCATACATGGAACACCATAACCAAAGTCCCAAGGTCAAAATCGGAGATGCCCCCTACAGTGGTTGAGAATGACCAACCTAAGATCCTGTGGGACTTCCAGATACAGACAGACAAATCAATCGGACATAGTAGTGGTGGACAAGCGGAGGAAGATAGCCGTACTGATAGACGTAGCTATACTGACTGACAGCAACATCAGGGAGAAGGAAGATAAGAAGTTTGATAAGTACTGAGGGCTCAAGAAGATGTGTAGGGTAAAGGCAACAGTGGTCCCCGTGGTATTCGGAGCACTCAAACCCTCAAGCTCCCATGATCAGGACCACTTTCCTCTCCTCTCCTTGTGGGCTCCATAATCTCCAAATATGGCGATCATCATAGTGACGCAGTAGAAAATGAAGAGTTTGATGGTGCAGCTCTCCAGCAGCAGACTGATGAAGGAAGTGTCATAAAGAGTTTTGTGGGCTTTGTCAAAAAAAGAGCATGTTTGTCTTTTAGATACATCACTTTGGTATTTTTTACATGTATTTACACTAAGCAATACCTGCAGCTCTAAAGAACCGACTCCAAAGCTTAATACTGAGCTCAAGTATGAGAGATCATGATTGTTATTGGCTTTATAAAAGTTTCTTGATTATGGAGGAAATGAGTTTGAGGCAGCTGTTGATCTGAGCCATGTTTGCAGCTGGAAAATATAGTAAAAATAACAGCACTGTTCCCAAAGTGCAGAGGAGTTTTATTGCTCTGGGGGGAAGGATTTCCAGAAAACCAAAGAGAGGGGCAGGTGTTTGTTGGATTTGAAAACTTCTGTGAATGTAGGGCCAGTCTGAACATGACCTCCTACAAACAAATCCCAGCCCGTTCTCACTCCCAGGGCATAGCATACCGACGTTTTGTCACGTCCCGCGGCGTTCCTGAGGAATGCAAAAGGTTACCTTCCGCGTTCTTAGGGTACGCGTCGGGTTGTGGGTGAAATCCAGTGGAAGGACAGTCCCGCGGTAATACACGTTCCAGGCATGTATTCTAGCCCTAAACTTAACCTTATCCCTAACCCTAACCATAACCCTATTCTTAACCTTAACCAGCACAGAAATGGCATAAAATAGTGTTTTCCAAAGCGATTTTAAGAAAATGAACGAACATGTGTAGATTGAGTCCAAACGGCTCTCATGTTTTCTCATTTTTCCGATCTCATCATTTAGGAACGTGTTGGGTACCCGAAAGCGTAAAATGTTGACGATTTGTCACCTAGCGTAAACGTGTTACAAATCCAGATGTGGAAGGAGAGTGAATTTACTGGAACACTGTAAGCACATTTTATTTTTTAAAATAACACATTTACCAATATAATTAAGTACAGTGATGTAGGTTATGTCATTTTTATGCTACTTATTTCCATGGAAAATGTCTGGTGTTCACATTAATTACATCTTCCATATCAGTAGTACTGGTAATGGGTTCTGACTGTCTGTAAAATTATGCATACAACCTGCTGCAACCTGCTGCAGTTGTTTTTCGTTTGATTTGTGTTCGAATAAGTTCCTTTACAGCAGTGAAACAGAAAAAAATTTCAGACCGACACGGTTTCTTTTTTCCCCTTTTAATCCTGTAACATGTTTAGATTTACAGTTTTAATAATAAGAAAACATGACACATAGAGACGTCAAAAATGCAAAGATATACAAAAATATTTCCCTTTATAAACATTTTACAAGCAGCTGTGTCATCACAGCACTCAGGTTTCAAACTGCAAGCTTGGAAGATTCTGTCCTACTAACAAACTTTACATGAGGTCGCAAAAGAATGTGGCTTTTCTTTTAAGTACATTTAACATTACCATGACAAATGAAATCAGTAACATTAACACTGTCTTCCACAAACACAGCAGGTTACACGAGTCCAGGTGTGAGTGGTCTCAGGGATCTCAAGATGGCTGATAGCTGGTGGAAGCTGCCAGCTCTGTTCAGAGATGGAATGCAGGAAATTCTGTGAAAGAGATTTTAATTTAGAGATTAAAGACTGTTTTTACAGTAATGGTATTTAAGGTGAAGACTTTAGAGCCAAAAGTAGGTGAATTTTCTTCAGCAAAGAGTGAAGAAACTGGAAACTAAAAGGGTGAAATTGTACAAATCCCATTTTGAATTTAAAAACTTTTTTTTAACACAAACACAGAAAAGTCCACGTGAAAAGAACAATTTCTATGCATCAGAAAAGCAATTTTGGCAGATAAGAAATTAAGAAATAAAACTGGTATTTTGGGTGATATTATGCTCGATTAGTGGGCTGGAGAAAACAGTTAAGCTATTGAGATGGATTTCTTATGACTCTGACTTTTTGCCCAATATTCACGATAATAAGTTTAGGATATGGGTCTCAAAAGGTTTAACTACTTATTATTCTCTTACCCATGAGGGGGCATTCTTGAGCTTTGAGACATTAAAACAAAAATATGGACTAGGTCAAGACCATTTTTACAGGTATTTACAAGTCAGGCATTACTTTGATGAAAACATTAAAATTATAATAGAAAACAGTGAATTGGGCTTTGTGGAAACTTTTTCCATGTTAATAAAATCCCATTCTATGAGTCATATGATATCCAAAATGTATAAGTCAATCCAGCATGGCAAAGAGACCATTTCTGAATACATTAAGAGGAGGTGGGAGACGGAGGGCAATGTACTCGTCCCTAGTGAAAATGTGTCAACTGCAGTGGACCACAACAGTCTCCAATACATGGCGAGAGTTTGGATGGAGAAACTTAGTAAGATATTTTATTACACCAATTCAAAAAAGGCAACGAGGAGGTGGTGATTCATGCTGGAGGCTTTGTGGGACCTCTGGGGCTAATCATTATCATATCTTCTGGGAATGTAATGTACTAAGGTCATTTTGGTCCTGTATTTGTAATCATATAAATTATGTTTTTGGATCTAAAATCCCCTGTTCATTTCAGAGAATATATTTGGGAGATGTAAACACACAAAATTGGAAGAAGTCTGATATGAGACTGTTGGCAATTCTATTGATTGCTAGCAAAAAAGCAATTACAAGGAAATGGTTAAAGGTTGAACCACCGTCACAGGAGGACTGGATCAATATAGTCAACGATATCTACATTATGGAAAAGCTATCATACACTTTGAGGATTCAAAGTGACAAGTTCTATGAGCAATGGTCAAAATGGACCAAATATGTTACACCAATAAGATCTGACTTTTTATAAGGTTCTGGAAGTACAAGTGATACATGGATTTCAGGTGGACCTCCAGGCCCGGTGGCGCTGGTGCGGCTGACTTTTCTGTTAACCCAAATTAATTTAACTATATACGTAAAAGTATATATATTAAATAATAATGGATAAATTGATAATAATAATAATAACAAGAATAATTATAAAAATATTATTATAATAAATAATTAGTCCAGTAAAGTGCCAAATAAGGATCTTCGGAAGAGTCTGGCAGCTCAGCGTTGCTGAAAAACTGTACTCAAGTGCAGTTGTCTAAATCTGGGGTACACTTGGGTACTCCCAGATCCGGTCCTTTTTGGACCCATGACATACTCATATATGCCATATTTACCCTATTCTTTTTTATCCTTCTTTTCCGGAACTGTTCCCATGTATGTGGGGGGTTTTTTTGTTTTTGTTTTTTTTTTTTGGGGGGGGGGGGGGGGGGGGGGGGGGGGGGGGTTCTGACTGTTTGTTTGTTTCTTTATGCTGCACTGTTGTTATCGAAAAATTAAAAATTAAAAAAAAACAAAAAACAGAAAAGCAGTGAAATTTTTCATGCTGCTTGAAAAATATTTCACTTTGAAATTCAAGAAAACAAAAAACAGGACTTTATGAAAGAAAAAAACAATGCATCGTACTTTGGCTAGTATTCCGGGATGTTGTACAGCTCCTCGTATTTTGGTGGCATCATGGAGAGCACGATGGTGGGTCTGTTTGGGTAATACAGCTGGTGGATCATGATGGAGGACAGAATCATGCCAAGCAGCTGTTGGGGAACACAGGAAGTTGAGTTAAACATCTGCAGGTTGTGAAATGTTGATTCTGATTCTGTATTCATAATGAACTAATATTATAATAAACTTAGACTCAAACTGCTACGTATTTACCTACAAGATGATTTTTCACAAATTTAGATTTTAGTACTAGTTTACTTTTTGTTTCACTACAGATGCTGTCATTCTTCAACATTTGATGGAGAAGATGGAGAATTCAAACTTTGTAGAAAAAATATATTACATGTATACTATGACTTTCTCATTGTCGCATAAATAATAGCTGGGACTAATTGATAATACTCACAGCTAGAACAGCCAGAGTGAAGCTGATCACAAGCATGATGTTGTAATGAAACTGGATGTGGTCCATGATGGTGGGAAAGCAGGTCTGAAAATAGAAGGAAAAATAAAAACTGTCAGGTTCTGATATAAACTGAGGAATGATTTAAGCTTTTTCAAAATGGTGCTGGGTCGCTCACCTTAGTGTAGACGGACATTGTCTGCAGCATGAAAGTCTGGAAAATTTACAGAAATAAAGACTTTACAAACTGTGACACACTGTGACCAGTGAAGCGAGTGGGTGCATCGATACTCACGTTGTTTTCGACAGTCTGACATTTCCCCTCCTTCTCCTCCTCCTGGCTGCACACACAGGAGTTGGGGATGTTCTCCCAGTCTTTGTAGCTGAACAGACCACAGCAGTGAAACTACAAACAGCAGGGGAAGAAAGAAAGAGGAGGGTTACTCATCTTCAGGAGGATCATCAGCTGGAAATAGACGTTAAAAAGTGTGTGAGGGTTTCTTTTTCCCCCTTTTGAAAAATTTTTTAGAAAAAAGTGATCAAATTACTTGTGGACAGTTCGCTTGCTCTTATTCTGAAAGCTCACTTGCTGCCAACTATCAACTGTATATAAATAATGGCACAGTGTATTATGTCATGTTTAAAAGCTCATCTGATGTTATTTTACAATCATCACCAGTGTGCAAGTGCTAAATCTTTTATGCCCTGATTGAGTGTATCTTTTTTTCTATGAATGTAACTTGTATGTAGCAACAACAAAAGAAAAAGAAAATCAAATTTTAGATAGATTAAGAGATCGCAGCGAGCGAGTTAGAATATCTCACCTTCTCCTGAATGCCCTCAGCCATGTTCCTCACATCCTCTGAAGATCTGTCCAGAGGCACAAACCTACTGAAAGTCTTCTCCGCGATGCCTTTGAGCTGCAAAAAACAAATATTTTTATACCATGTATTACATTTATGGTTTAAAAATTAAAGCATTTTAATGGTTATGAAAGGTAATATGGGTAAGGTAAAGTAATGAAAAAGTAACTGTATTTATATGTGCTGATTATTTTAAAAAAGCATAATTAAAAAGTTTTTCCAGTTAAATCAAATAAATCTCTTCACTTGACTTCGTCCAGCATCCTGCCTTTACCTGAGGATGAATGATGGCAGCAGGGATTCCAATTATGAGCATCAGCAGGCATCCAATGACCATAAACACCAGGAACTGCAGAGGAAAATTCATTCAGTTTTTAAACACTTGCATTATCAAAGCACGACTATTACATTTATCACAGATGGTCTTCATTAAGAAATACAAACAGCCCATAATGGAATGAGACTAACAAGAGAAGAGGAAGCAAAACTAAACACAGCACACAAGATGGGAGACCATCAAAATAAAACAGGAAGTAGCAAACACTGAGGCACTAGGAATATAGAACATAAAAAGACGACTTTGGACTTCAAACACAAAACTCCTCTTAACCTACAGTGAACATAAGGACCTGTAAAATCAGAGCACCATACTGTAATGCAAAGATAATAAAAATGAGAAAAACCCAAAACATCCCCAAAACTCAAAACCAATGACAGTCTGAACTCACCATGATCAGGGCCACTTTGCTCTCCTTGTGGGCTCCGTAGGCTCCCAGCAAGGCGATCATCATGGTGATGCAACCCACCATGTAGAGGATGAAGAGTTGGGTGGAGCGACCCTCCAGCTATAGACAGAAGTGTCATGAAAAGGTTAGTGGGCTTTGTCTGTTTGTCCCCACGTGTTGCATTTATGTTTGAATGTGTCCTCACGTTGTGTCCTCCTCGAATGTCCATGAAGAACTGGCACCACAGAGCGAGGAGGATGGCCAGTCCACCAGCAACCTGAACAAAAAGAAAGTCTGGTTAGAACTGCTGCATCCTTTAAACACAACCAGGACATGAAATGACTGCACAGCCACACATGTGGACGAGCACAACAACAAACTCTGAAAGTAAGAACAAACATGTTGTGTTTATGTCGCTTTATTTTACTCTTCTAAGCTTCGGTTTCATTTAATTGTAAAAAAGGAGGCAAATGTGGTTGTTTTTGACTGCTGAGTCTGCCTGCGGACTAGTTGAAGTCTTTACTGAGATTCTGGATTAAAGTCTGCGATTATCATTTGCTAAATAATCTCTTTACTCACCATGAAGAATATGTTGAAGACAGTGAAGATGCGTTTGAGGCAGATGCTGATCTGAGCCATGTTTGCAGCTGGAAAATGGAGTCAAAATAACAGTACTGTTCCCAAAGTCCAGACGAGCTCCGACTGCAGCGAAGTGACGTGAGTGGAGAGCAGCTGAGTGAGCTGCTTTTAAGGGTTTCAGGGCTCTGCTGGGCGGGACATCCGGTAAGTTAGAGGTGGAAACTTCTGTGGAATGCTTGTTTAACAAGGGGAGGTTCTACGCAGGGTCTTCCTCCTTCCAGTAAATCCAGCGGAAATAGTTGTTGCTGTGAGCAGGGAGGGAAGCTGTTCTCAGGCTGGGAGGAGTGGAGGAGAGGGCGGTGAAGAAATGGTGATGAAATCCAAATGTGGAGACATGACTCATTTTAATTTTATGAGAATCTGTCGTCAGCAGGAGGAGAGATAACTTACCGAAAGTCAGTTTATTCCTCTACAGCTCAAAGTAGTTTTTACTGCATCTGCACACAATGTACTCAGAGTTTTCTTTTAATAAATGAGATATGTTTATAAGGGTACTGCACTTATGCACAAAGATTTGTATATAACTTTTTATGTTGTATCATTTCTGCAAATGTAAAGCAGTATGAGTACTGCACTCAAATACAGATTACATCGTCTTTAACTTCCCCCCTTATTACTTTTATAGTTGCATCTTATTAAATAATACTTTTTGTTTTATGAAGTAGGTTTTGTAGTGTTTTTGTGTCTTTGTAGTTTTTTGTGCATATCACACTTGACTCTTTTATTGATTCCTAATTAGTTTTCATTGTGTAATAATTCAACCCACAAAGACTTTGAGCATCCACAGAGCACTTTTAATCCTCCAAGTGTGAACGAGCTGTCAGACAGAGCAAAGCAATGCAAACACTACCCTCCAATGAGTCCCACGTCACTGTTTTGGAATCTGCAGCTGTGAAAAAAACAGAAACTGGTGAGATGAAAAAATGATCACTGAATGTAAAATTTGGAATTGATGCCTACAACATGTTGCAGTGGTTGATTTGATTTGTGTTGGATTTTGTACTTTGTGCCGTCTTGCAGTTGTTTTTAAATCCTTTCTGTCTTCTCATTTCATTTCTAAAGTTGTAAAGTTTCATGTTACCCTTTTGTGACCCTTTCCTGTTCAGCGGTCAGCACGTTTAAAAACAACTGCAGTTCAGCCTAAAGTGCTGTTTTTCTTTTTCAGGACAAAGATATGTAGGAAGCTAAAGAGCAGCAGAGAAATGCCAGGAAAGAGAAAGTGAGGGAAGGAGGGACAACTTTCCTTGGAAGTAAACATGTGGGAGGTACGAGATTAGGTTACTGTGACGCAACTCAGAGGAACAACAATGAATACTTTGTGGAATTTAAAGGAGAAAAGTTATTTGCAGGACAGGAAGAATTCGTGAAACTGTTTAGTCTTCTTGTGTTACTCTAATAAAATAATAATTACAAATATATTATTATTATTATATTCCATGATCAGCTGGAAGTGGTATTACTGCAAAGTGGGATCATTTAGTTTTAATTTGGGACAAATACATAAAGTCTCATGCTTACTTTTTTTTACTTTTTTATGCTGGATTGAACAAATATGATGAGTTGCACCACAAAAACAAAATTAACAGTCTCACTGATGTTCCTGATGTTTTCAGATGTTACTCTAATTTAAACTTAAAATAATCCTGTTGACTATTTGCATATTTGTTTAACTTTTGAGACCTGAGTAGTTTCTCTCACATCATCAAATTTTTAAAACAAGTATCTGTGATACTTGCCGGTCAACTCGCTGTTCTCTTTCTCTCTCTCCCCTCTGTCGTGTGTGTCTGTCTTTTCTGGTTTTGGTGCAGAAGCAGGACTGTGTGAGGTTTCCAATCTTCTGCCTTCACACACCTGGATTAATCACGCACCTGTTCCTGATGCCCTCGTTGTGGCCTCTCCGTAAGGGAGCGGCAGCTCTTGTGTACTCCCTGGATCGTTGTCTTACTAAGTTAGTGCGACCCAAGTACAAGCCAAGCCTTGAGCTTGTGTTTCCACTTACCTGTGAGAGAGATACTTACAGTTGTACGTTCCTCTTCTGAAGTCCTGCAGTCATTTTCACATAATTTCAGTCTTCTCATTTTATTTCTAAAGTTGTGCCTTACCATTTTGTAACCCTTCTTGTACAGTAGTCCATACAGCATTTTAGAGTTGACCCTAAAGTGCCGTTTCTCCTTTTTAGAATGAAGAGATCTGGGAAGATGTGAAAGCTGAAAAGCTGCTGAGAAATAAACAGTATTCCATTTAAAACGATGCTCAGTTGGTGCTAAGGAGCCCAAAGTGTGCCAAGAATATATCCTGCACACAATTATCAGCAGCAGCGTGAACCACTGATAAAAGGCAGGATGGATCTTTTCATGTTGTTTATGTCAGATTCTGACTACAACATCTGAATGTTGGGGCAGAAATCATTTTCTACTGGAGTTCGCCTCTGCATCACGCTCAAACACTCCACACAGCATGCTCTGCAGACTGTGACAAAGCACAGCTGTTGCTGAATATAAAAGGCCCCTGTGGTTCACTTTTTATTGCCTGTAGTTTACAGTATAATGACTAATACTACAATAATTAAGTAATTATTGACTATGACTAATTATAATAATGTAAGTTTAATCTGATCATCTGTGTAGCCTCACAGGGTTATATTGAGTATATTGTGATTGAAAACATATATGTATGGAACTGAGTTTAAAGACTTGTAAAGCAATTCATGTGTGACCGACCTAATGAGAAATCATGTTGAAGTAAAATGTAGAGAAGAAGAAAATGTAACCCTTGTGACTTAGCTCTAAATGAAGTATGCAAAAGGTTACTCAGGGGGAGAAACTACAGGGTGTGACTTAGTATGGGGTGATGTAGATATCATATTGTAGATATAAAGGAGCAGAGGAGAAAGAATAAGATGATGAGAATGATTTAAAATGATTTAAAATGATTAAAAAAACCCTGCAGACCAAATAAGTTGTTCTTCCTCTTGATAAATTTCCACATTTTGAGGGTAAAGAGCCATAAATAGGTTAATGTAAGAAGTACTTTTATTCCTCACAAGTCCTAATTTTCTTCAGGAGTAGAGAAGAGTCACTTCCTTTCACACTTTTACATTTTCTTTTCTTAATTAGATTTTTCTTTTAAACATAATAAAAGGCTTCAATTTAAAAAAAAAAAAAAAAAAAAAAAACAAGAAACATTTTGGTTTTTTTGTTGTTGGTGGTGGTTTCTTTTCTTTTTCTTTTTTCTTTTTTCTTTTTTTAGATAAATGACAAATTCCAAAGGTTCACCACTGTTAACTTGGAAACAACATTCATGGCAAAACTGGACCAGTATTCCGCAAGAATAATGTCACTGGCCTCTTCAAAAGGAGGTACTGCAAAAATTAAGATTGAGCGCATCAGGAACATGCTGCAAGAGGTAAGAAAAAAGAAACTGAATATAACTGATAATCTTACACAACAAAAGTTAATTATCTAATTCATTATCTTAGGAGCATTGTTGGCTATCTTTTATTGAAGCGTGAATAAGTGAAAATCGGAGGTGGACAGAGTAAAAAAATGCACATTGTAAGTGACCTTTAAATTTGGTAAAAAAAATTTTACGTTTGTTTGAAAGGTACTTCGGTTTTATTTTGAAATCCATGCTTTTATTTTGAAACAGGAAACTGGTGCAAAACCGTTAAAGGGCTTGTTAGTAACGTTTGTTTTAGAATATGGTAAATAGTGTGCCTTAAAGTGAAAAATATGTACGTTTCCTTTGCCAATTAGTACCTGGCTGACAGTGGCACAAGGTTTGTTAATGTTTCCTTTAACGGAATAAGTTATGTGCAATCAAAATGTTGTTTAATAGAGTTTATATGTTGTTAACCTTGACCTTGACCTTTATGTGTAGTGAGGTGATATAATGAATTGAGTGATGTAAATTTGATGTATATGCTATATGTGAGCAGGAGAAATTTGTTTCCTTGATATTTTGATGTTATGGTATTAATATTGTTGGTTTTGTTTTGCTCCTAGCTCTTACGGTGTCTCCACTGAATGTTTCAATAAAAACTTTTCCATTAAAACCTCTGCATCAGTATAAGAGACCATCATTCAGCCAGGGATGCTACACACATCACTCAAAACAGGTTTTTTTTTTTGTTGTTGTTTTTTGTGTTGTCCAAGTCAAAATTATAGTGATGTACTTGTAACTTAATAGGTAACTGAGATTCAAGAGAAAAAATAAAACTTGCACCTCATAAGTGAGTTGAAAGGCCATTAATGCAACTTTTGGTCACATTATTGCAAACTGAGGTTGGTAAATTTAAATAGGTACTTTCCATGTAAGGTAACTTGGTAACTTGAGAATACATTAATGTAAGTATTGGTCATGTTGCAGATAACGTGAGGAGACTAACCTGAGTTAATAATTTGGAGTGTTAAAAGTATCTTCATCGATTGCACAATGAATATTTATGAGGAAGACAAGTTACACTAACACATTAAATGACATAATTGTAGTGTATTGGCTGTATTGCATTGAATACAAGTTTCCTGTAATTTCTGAGGAATATTACAGTAAATCTGGATGAAACTTGGCCCACAGGTAAAGTAGATGTCCCAGAGGAGGAATGTGTTGAAAGTTGGACATCAACTAGTAAGGGTGATTTTTAATAGATTTTTTGAAATTGACATAATTAAAGTGTATTGACTGTATTGAATTGAATATAAATGTCCTTTTATTTCTGAGGAATATTACAGTAGATCTGGATGAAACTTGGCACAGAGGTACAGTAGGTGTTCCAGAGGACGACTGTGTTGAAAGCTGGATATCAACTATCAAGAATGATTTTTAATATATGCAGTGGCCCCTAGAGACAAAGCACCCACAAACTCCAGAAAGCACGTACAAATTCCAAAGCACATTTCTAGCTTTAACTGAACTTACAAGACAGAGCTACCTAGATCACTTAAATTACACAATGGAAAGCATGTGTGTATTGTTTGTGTATTTATATACAAGCACTCATATATATTCAAATAATTAAAATAAATGTTCATTTACCTTTTACTACCACGCACCAAATCCGGTCGTTGGTACTTGCTGGCTTGTGTAGCCACTAGGTAACAAAAGCTCAACACTGCGCCTAGCATCCTGGAGCACTTCTGTTGTCTTTTGTACGTGCTTCAGAGTTCGTACATGTTTTGAAGTTTGTACGTGCTTTGTCTAAATATACTTTTATTTATTCACTCCACATAAAATGTAATAAATAAATCATATAATACAAAAACCAACTATTCACATTTCAACTTTTAACTATTTAAATTTTCAGCTTTTTCCTTTTAAACCAATTTAAAGTGAAACAACACAAAACACTGCAAACCACAACACAATTAAATATAAATTAAAATATGAAAACAAAAAGAAGATGCATATTCTCTGTCATATAGAATAGAATAGAATAGAATAGAATAGAATAGAATAGAATAATCCTTTAATTGTTCCACAAGGGGAAATTTGGTTGTAACAGCAGCCAGAAAGACACATATACAAGCAAACAGTACACAGGACACAGAACAGAAACATACACAATTTTTTTTCTTCTTACATATTTACATTAAGGACAATGGTTACTATAAACAGAGTACTGTACAGTTATTAAATTAAATAAAAATAATGGGCCTGCATGAATAAACTTTCTGAATCCTTTATCATCCGCAACTGAAAATAGTTGTGGATGATTACTATACCTTTCTAACGTGACGTTGTTGTCCCTGGCTCTCTTTCTATCCCTTTCCCTCCTGCTCTGTTCCTGTGCTACTTCGAGTGTAACTACCGCCCCCCCCCTCTTCCCAGCGCAAAGCACAAGGCTCGAGTGCGGAGTGAAGCAGAAAAAAAGTGCGAGAGAGAGGGTGAAAGAAAAAAAACACGGCTCTCAATAAGGAGCCGGATCGTGTCGTTCCCTTCAAAGTCGTTTCGTTCGCGACCTACACATCACTAGTCCCGCGCGAGTCTAGGCTTTCAATCGGGATATAACGAGAAAATGCGTAAAGACTGGTGTAAAAGCGCAAGAAAATTAATGCGGCGGATAAGAAGCGGCTGGCTCACAAGATGGCTCACTTGACCGCGGTGTGTTGAAGGTGTTTCTGGAGAACGTCATCCGTGACGCCGGCACCTACCCTGAGCACACCAAGAGAAAGCGCCATGGATGTGGTGTACGCTTTGAAGAGGCAGAGCCGCACTCTGTACGGCTTTGGTGGTTAAATTTGCAGTACTGATCTACACAACACAAGGTTCTTTTCAGGACCACCCACCTCTTCGATAGAGTTGATTCTACCGTGTGTGTGTGTGTGTGTGTGTGTGTGTGTGTGTGTGTGTGTGTGTGTGTGTGTGTGTGTGTGTACGGGTTCGTACTATCCTGGTGGGGACCAAAATCTGACTTTTACTATCCTGGTGGGGACTTTCTGCACCGTGGGGACCAAAATCCAGGTCCCCTCGGGGTTGAAAGCAATTTTCACACTCAAAATGCGGTTTTACTGTCAGGGTTACAATTAGGTTATGGTTAGGTTTAGGGTAAGGGTTAGGGTTAGGCATTCATTTTTAATGGTTAGGGTTAGGGTAAGGGGCTAGGGAAAGCATTATGTCAATGGGATGTCCCCACGAGGATAGCAAACCAGACATGTGTGTGTGTGTGTGTGTGTGTGTGTACTTGGCCAAATACAGTAAAAAAAATTCAAAAGATAAAGCAGAATAATTCAGTATGTGTCATAAAAGTGAAGATGTTTTTCTTTATCTTCAAAAACTGAGTCAGTACTGGTTTCACTGGACTCCTTACACCAGTGCAGCATTCAAAGATATGCACCATCACTAGATGGTGCACAGCACTCGGGAGGAACCTCAAACTTGTCAGACAATGCTGAGGTGAAAAGAGACTTTTTTGGCTCCAATGTCTGATATTAAGGTGTTTTACAATGGAAATAAATATGGACGATTACATTTTGTACTTTAGTATCAAAAATGTGTCAAAACCACATATTTCTACAAAAACTGTCAGGCCCATGATGATTTCCACACAATACATTTGTTATTAATAGTTATTAATTTCACTGTTGACTGTGTGCCTTTGTGTAACCCTGAGCAAACAGCTCGGCCAATGACAGGCGAGGAACAGCACAGCCTTATTTGCATACAGCGGAAATAAAAGAGCCACTCTCAGCTGACGAGCACATTCTACGCTGTGAGGAAGGAAAGGGAAAAAAATGCCTGAACCCGCGAAGTCAGCGCCCAAGAAGGGCTCCAAGAAAGCCGTGACCAAGAGCGCCGGCAAGGGCGGCAAGAAGAAGAGAAAGACCAGGAAGGAGAGCTACGCCATCTACGTGTACAAGGTGCTGAAGCAGGTCCACCCCGACACCGGCATCTCGTCTAAGGCCATGAGCATCATGAACTCGTTCGTCAACGACATCTTCGAGCGTATCGCCGCAGAAGCCTCCCGCCTGGCCCACTACAATAAGCGCTCCACCATCACCTCCAGGGAGATCCAGACCGCAGTTCGCCTGCTTCTTCCCGGTGAGCTGGCCAAGCACGCTGTGTCTGAGGGCACCAAGGCCGTCACCAAGTACACGAGCTCCAAGTAAACTGCATCTTTACTTGATCCCAAACAACGGCTCTTTTCAGAGCCACACATCTCTTCTAAAGAGTACATGTCCTGACTTTATTTATTTAAAATTGTAGCTGTCAAAATGGTGAAAAATAAACTACAGCTTGTGTTACTGTTGTATGCTTTAAAGGAAAAAAAATGTTTTGTGGTCCCTTGTCTGCGAAAAGCGCTGAATAAGTAAACTTGTGGGTTTCTCGGAAATAATGACGTGAACATGAGCTTATTGAGCTCATCCTGGTGAGGCAAATGTTTGGCTTCAAATCACAATTCTGATCGTAAAATCTGCTGGACAGGATTACAAATACAATAAATAAACGCGATTTGTTTTTAGTTTCACATTTCAAACTATAGTGACATCCTCTCTGTGTGTGATCTATCCATGTATTAATCGTTTTGATGTCAATAAGTTTTAATTTAGCTTCAACACTTATGCTAGACTCTGGGTAAAACGTTAAGAGGGTGTGTGGTTTTTGTTACTAATGCGGACACTTGGGTTTAGTTTGAAATAAAAATGTGAACTCGACTCAGACATTGTGGGTGTGATTTGGTGTGAGCCTCCCTTCGTTAGACTTAATTTGTCATTAACAAAAGACAACATTTCCACATTTAGAAAATAGAGTGGGCGGAGCCACTGAGCTTCGAGTCGTCATCGCACCGTCTGTTTTCTCTTACGTCCGCCGAGCACACATAATAACACGGCTCCGTGGGGTTAAACTTCATTCGACTTTGCTCGTTCAGAGAAGAAACTGTAAACATGAGTGGAAGAGGCAAGGGTGGCAAAGGACTCGGAAAAGGAGGCGCCAAGCGTCACCGCAAAGTGCTGCGTGATAACATCCAGGGTATCACCAAACCCGCAATTCGCCGTCTGGCTCGCCGTGGCGGAGTGAAGCGTATCTCTGGTCTGATCTACGAGGAGACCCGCGGGGTGCTGAAGGTGTTTTTGGAGAACGTCATCCGTGATGCCGTCACCTACACGGAGCACGCTAAGAGGAAGACTGTGACCGCCATGGATGTGGTGTATGCTCTGAAGAGACAGGGCCGCACTCTGTACGGCTTCGGCGGTTAAACTCATTCGCCCTAATCCACCAAACGGCTCTTTTAAGAGCCACACACCTCACTTTAAGAGCTCTGTTCTGCGATGTTGTGTTTTTTTTGTTTTTTGTTTTTTCTTTTTTTTACTGCCTTACTTAATGTATTTTGTTTTGCACTCGGCATATCTTATATGCCATTAGGTCATTTATTGTGAAAATTGTGAGGTAGGAACTATTGTACTGCATGATGGTTCCACTGGTGCACCTGAGGGAGATGCACGCCCATGTTGAAGCCAATGGACTACTTGCATTAGGGCATGTGATGTAAGTCCGTTTCCAAATACTACCGCTTGGACGTTTCCGGTTTGTTTATCTATCGGTAGCTATGCTAATGTCACTTCAGAATGAGTATAAAAAGGAAAATATTTAAAACAACATTTTCAAAAACAGAAGAAATACTCCGAGCATTGCTGTGTCCCACTTTGTTCGGCTTCAGCCAAATTTAACGGCATACTAAGTTTTCATGGCTTTCCGACCCATTCCGACTTGAGAAGACAATGGCTGGTAAACATACGCCGGGATCATTTCACGATTACCTCTCACACCAGGGTCTGCAGCAGACACTTTGCCAGTGATCAACTCATAGAGCCAACAACCCTTGATGGTCGAAGGCGGCTTATTAAAGGGACTGTACCAACACTTTTTGAGTGGAATGGCTATAAAGTTGAACCACCGCGGCGCAGTGTTTGGGAGAGAACGGAGCGACGCCCTGAACTAGTTCCTCCTGACGATCAAGAAGAGCAGTCTTACAAGAGATCATGACTACTACTCAGTCCCTGAGCCGTCTGCATTGGACATATCTGCATCAGCTGCAGAAGACCTGTCCAAAGACGTGGAGAGTTACGTGTCCAGCGAGAATTTGGGTTATAGCGTTTTGCTGGCTCCGACACTGACATCCGATTCTATACCAGGTACACCTAAGCTCTATTCAAGCTAACTGTTTAAAATATACCAAGGTCACCATCAGTTAAATTTCGAAAGTGTTTCCAGTCTTAATGAAAACAAAATAGATATTTACTTTTTCTCTGCTGATTGTATGTTTCATGTAGATGCTTTAGTATTTAAACAATATGCTACAGGTAAAATACAACACCAAATAGACTCTTAATCAGAATATGTTATACAGCATACCATTAGCATATTTGTCACAGTTTACATTATTTTTATGTCAGTGTGTAATGTTAATTAATGATTGACACGATGTATGTCTCTCTCGTGAATAGATTTCCAAGCTATGATCATTTGATGGCATTTTGGTTTTTGATTGAGCCTTGCATCTATAAAATGATCCGGGTTTCAAGAGCCAAGTCAGCTGCCAATAGGAACGAAGAAGTGTTGACACCTGCACGCACATCAACGGTAGGTTATGGGTTTGTTGGTAGTTAGAACTAGAGGTGTAATGTTAATGTATTTATGTACAATAACATTACATTATGTACAATAGCATACATACACAGGTGTATATATGCTAAATGACTCAGCATCCTTTACATACATACACCTGTGTACTACAGCACCTCGTTTACCCCATGGTACAGTATGGTATGCATAACCATTACAAAACATTTAGCCAAGAAAAGCATAATTTTACTATTTCATAGCTTAAGGAGTAACATTTTCCCTTTTGTTTTCACCTTCCAGAGGCAGCTGCTACAGCCAATTGACAAGTTCTTTCTTTTCCTGGTTTTCCTGTCAGTTGGTTTGAAGGAGAGGGACCTGGCACACCGATTTAACATACACCAGTCCACAGTGAGCCACATTATTGCAACATGGACAAATTTTCTTGCCACTGCACTGGGGTCTCAATGCATCTGGCTTACACGTGAAGAAGTGCAAGCTTACCTCCCTGAGGAATTCAAAGATTTCTCAGACACCCAGATGATCCTTGACTGTACAGAGCTGAGGTGTCAGACACCATCCTCACCACTTCTCCAAAGTGAAATGTACTCTTCGTACAAATCCCACTGTACGATGAAAGCCCTGGTTGGCATAGCTCCACATGGTCCAGTGACATTCATCTCTAATCTGTATGCTGGTTTGGTTAGTGACAAGGAACTATTCAAACAATCAGGCATTGCTGAGAAGTTGACTGAAGACATGGCAGTGATGGTAGATAAGGGCTTCCTAATCACCGATTGTTGTAAATGCAAAGTGTACTGCCCACCTTTTCTATCTAAGCAGAAGCAGATGCCAGCATACCAGGTTAAGGAGACGCAGGCCATAGCCAGACTCAGGGCACATGTGGAGCAAGTCATTAGGAGGATAAAACAGAACAAACTTTTTGATAGCATCATTACCATGTCACATGTTTACAATATCAACCAACTGTTTGCAGTAGCATGTATGCTGTCAAATTACCAGAACACAGCATTAGTTTAAAAATGGGTTAAGTGAGACAAGATGGACTTTTCCCAAGACACCACTGCCAGTACAAGTAACTTATGGAAAATGACCTGCAGCTGAGGCCACTACAGTTGCATTTCTTCCTTGACAAAACTTGATTACAGAACTGGTACTTGAGTGCTGATAGAGTTCCAGTTATTGATAATTCTAATTGATTGCAAATGTTGAATGTTAATAATACTGTTTAATTATACTACTATATTACTATTCATATTCAACAAAATTGTTTATCAAAATTATAAAGTAAATCACTAAATTGTTTTAAAATCATAAGTGACATTGTGCCTTAGTAACATCCAAAATACCATTTGTCATTTTCTTCATTCAGTTGTGTTATTGTCTAAATGTATGTCGGTATGCTAGGCATGGATTTTTAAATACTTACCATGTAAATAAGTTCTGCACAAATTCAATGTTTTAATGTGTTTTTAAAAAATGAAATTGATGCCATTGCTTAAATAACAGTTTATTGATTTCACATAAAAGTAACATGTAACAAGTAACAACAAAAAAAATTCGTGAAATACTTTGCAAATAAAACATCAGTTATTTTGTTCCAGCCAGCCTGAAGGATCTGTTTTCCTTTTTGCTATGTTTTCACTGTTCATTTTTCCAAACACAGGTATTTTGGCATATATATGTAAAAAAAAAAAAAGTAGTCAGCCTTTTCTCTGATTGCATTGTGCACATCTGTATCCATGTATATTCTTTGCACTAGGTAGTCCTCTTGTGCCCACACAACAAAGTCACACCACTGCATCCCACTGATGAGCAGTTGTCCTTGCACTTGCCAGTAATATGCGTGGCTCTTTTTTAGTTTAGGGGTACCACATTCCATTTGCACATATTTGCAGTCAATAAAGTTTTGTACATTGGGACATTTGAATTTGACAAGGCCAAACTGGGGGTATTCATTGGGGTCAAAAACAACACCATCAGGAGATGCAGCAAGCCAGGGGGCAATGGGGTGAATGACCAGACCACAGGGTGAGTAGTTAACATTCATTAGCCTACTATACTCTGCTGCTATTGCAGGCTCCATCTCAGTTCCTCTCCTCATGTCTGCTGTCTGCCTTGTTCCCTTCAATATACGCTCTGCTAGTGACTCTGCCGAGCTCTGGCCTCTGACGTGACACACCTCCCAAAACCTAGAGGCAGTCACTCTGGGCCTGCGGAGCTGATGCCACTCAGATGAAGAGCTTTGCTCACGTGTAGCTTCCTCTATTTTGTGAGCCATTTCCAGAGTTACAGACAAGCTTTTCAGATGCAGAAGCTCTTCTTCTGAGCACACAAACAATCTGATGGCAAGATGTCATACCCCTCCAGAGGCAAGTGCGGTGTTGGTGGTGCATCACGGTGTAGTGTGATGTACCGGGTTGTCAAAACTGGCTGACCCACCATGCCTCTGTAGAAACCACCCCTAAAGAAAACATCAATGACAATAATGTAAGGAAGAAGGTTATTACACTGAACAACAACTAAACTAAACACTAAAAGGTGTAAAACAGTGGTGCATAAGTTAGAGACTGGGATGTATATGTACATGACTGAGTTAGCCGTCTTCAGAAAGTGTAATGTTGTATGTAAATTAATACCTATTCTGACAAATGTATGTATGAACTAATAGCAACATGCATTTGTAACACAGGAAACCAAATTTTACAAATCTAATTACCGTACTCCAGTCTGGGCCATCCTATTTGGTACCGGCTTAGTGAAGATCATGGAGTTGATGGGTCCTGGCTTCACACCCTAACAGAAGACACATTTACTATGGATGGTGTTGCTGTTCATATGTAAACATGGACTAATTCAAAAACTTTAACCTCATTTAAATTACCACTGTCCGTGGCTTGTGCCATTGCTGTTCAGATTCCGTGCAGCTATGCACAGGGGGGACAACCGGCACTCTGAGTTGTGAGTAGTGTGCTGTTTGGAAGAGCAATGCCACTGTGTGATTGCACATAACAGCGCCTGCCACACAAGAGCACTGGCTATGTGTCAGTACCACTGGCGATGAATCCAGAAGCTTAATCTACGAAGAAAGAACGAAAATTAAAAATGTAACATCATCTTCATGGAAGAGCCGAACAGGAACATAGTTCAGTGTTATGGTTATTGACCCCTACAGGCTTACCCTCCTGAATGCTTAGTGTTTCCTTCTCTCCCTATTAAAACAACTTAACCATCCTTGATAACTGTAATAACTTAGATTGTGTATATTTGCAGTATTAACTTGGTGTAAAATGTTTCTGATCACCCAAACACACGTTGATTAAACTATCTGACTAGTCAAATTAGGAGTGATAAATCAGGGAGACAAGGAAAACATTCAAGTTGATGGGCCTTTAGGAATGAACTTAACTAATGCTTAAATGAACTGAACCCCACTGAACGGGGATTAACAACGTTACACAGCTTCCTGCCTACACTTAGTCTGTGTGGTGCCTCACTCTTCTTCATTGACCTGTAGCACAGGGCTCTCACACCGACCTCCCCTGACAACCTGTCTTTATTGGACACTGAATAAAGATACAAGTACCATTAGCATTATTTCTGTATTACTCATGTCAGCACGTGGTTTTTTTTTTTGTTCCTGCTTTTTTTGACAAAAAGAATTACTAACGTAAAAGGGAAAAAAACGTAATTTTATTTATATACGTTTTATATATAAATATATGCGGTGGCCCCTAGAGACAAGGCACGTACAAACTCCAAAACACATTTCTAGCGTTAACTGAACTTCCAAAACAGAGCAACCTAGATCACTTACACATATGCTTTCAAGTAATTTATTGTTTATTTATACACAAGCACTCATATATATTCAAATTTAAAAAATGTTCATTTACCTGTTACTACCACACACCAGATCCGGTCGTTGGTACTTGCTGGCTTGTGTAGCTACCAGGTAACAAAAGCTCAACACTGCCCCTAGCATCCTGGAGCACTTCTGTTGTGTTTTGTACGTGTTTTGGAGTTCGTATGTGCTTTGTGTCTAGGGGCCACCGTAAATATACTTTTATTTATTCACTCCACATAAAATGTAATAAATCTTAATACAAAAACAACTATTTACATTTCAACTTTTAACTAATTCCATTTTCAGCTTTTTCCTTTTAAACAAATTTAAATTGAAACACCACAAAACAATGCAAACAACAACACAATTAAATATAAATATGAAAAAATATGAAAACAAAAAGATGCACATTCTCTGTCATATGGGCCTGCATGAATAAACTTTCTGAATCCTTTATCATCCGCAACTGAAAATAGTTGTGGATGATTACTATCCAGTCTTTAAGTCTGACATCACTAGCCGTGTCTGGGCTCAAGCTCCATAAATCAAACCATCACTGTGGCATAACTGAGAGTTGAAAAACTCTCTAAAGTCTTTCATCTGTAATAAAATGATCAGCGTTCTGCTCTACCAGGTGTAAAAACTGAGCTTTAAAATGATTAGCGGTAATAAAAGCCGAGGAAGGCCAACAGTGATCACTTACTGTTTTTAGGAGCTTTTTGAGATTAAATAGAAGAAAATACAAACCATTAAACATGTTAACAACACAAAAGCCATATTAAACGCAGACTACTTTAGGCCCGGAAGCAGGATTCGTCACGTCATCACTTAAAGACCGGATACCTTTCTAATGTGACATTGTTGTCCCTGGCTCTCTTTCTCTCTCTTTCCCTCCGGCTCTGTTCCTGTGCTACTGCGAGTGTAACTACCGCCTCCCCTCTTCCCAGGGCAAAGCACAAGGGTCGTGTGCAGAATGAAGCGGAAAAAAAGTGCGAGAGAGAGGGTGAGAGAAAGAAAAATCGTCCCAGGGGACGATCCTGGGAAGAGAGTAGATTTGGTTTTGGCATTGGTGGGGACGGATGATTCAACCACCGAACCCTGCCCTGCTTTTGTCTTTGCTTCTTGATAAAAAGAGGAGAAATATACTTGCCTACATATGCTGTGCTACATGCTTTTAAACCATTTAAAATTACAATTCATAGTTTTATATGTGAATTATATAATGTCAAATTACTATTAAACAAATGACTAAGAATTGTAGACTTTAGTTTACTTCAGCCATATTCCGTCATAGTAAATCAGGTATCATACAAAAATAAAAAAAAGCTTCAAATACAGTCATGGCAATAAAAGAATATGACTTTAAGGACTTAACAACATTACTTCAGTTATAGTACACCAACATCTCTGATACATTAGCACTAAGGGAACACTGAATGACCTGGTTGTTTTTTGTCCATCAAACTACTCATCTAAGATGACCACAAAGTAAAAGATCTCTCAGCAAAATTATGCAACATTTTAGGCACTATTGCCCCGATCAAATCAGTGAGCTGGGATGTTTTATTCTAAACATGAACTACTGTTACAGCAACAGACATGGACTACTGGTGCCCCACACAACAACTCAATGTCCACTATGTGAAGGAGCCAAACACATGCCTTCTCCTCTCGTTAACTGAGATAAACTGCTGGGATATTTGTTTTACATCTATACTGTCCAGTCTCTCCCGGTGGACATGGCATACAGCAGCATTGTTTAATCTCATTTGAGTCATTGTTGACCTTGTTTTTAGTCTTGTGAGAGCACTGAAGCTTCTTTCAGCCTCAGCCGAGGATACTGGAATGACTAAAAGCAGCCTGACAATTGTCATGATAATAAATACTAGTTAATATATAGCACCAAAACATCAGTCACTCACCTGTGACCTCGCCTCTTCACCTCTGTCCGAGCTACAACATGGCAGAGCTGCCTCTGTCACCTGATAAATAACAGTGAGACATTCCAAATACATGCAGTCACACATGTGCTTCAAAAACAGTAATGAACCACCAAGTCATCATCCAATTTCACCTGTGATCTTGTGTCACCATTGCTCTCTGAGCTTTGTGTTGGTTCTTCTGTCACCTGACAAATAGGACATACATGACAATAAGAATAAAATGCGTAGCTGCTTCAGTGTTTCTGTCGATTTGTGCAGATCTTGACTCATCAGTAATGTTTGTAGGGTGAGTGCATTTTTAAAACAATTTGTGCAAACTGCACTACAAGGTGGAATATTTGCAAAAGCATGACAACCTCATGATATTTTGTCTCAAAAATTAACCCTATGAATATGTCAGTATCATTAGGATGAAATTATTGTGTCACCAACATTTTAACATTAGACATAAATTTAACAGCCTCAGTAAACTAATGTTAACATGTTAGGCTTACTGTCATGTCTATAGTATTTTATAGCACATTTAAAAAAAAAAAAAAAAAAAAAAAAAAAATTATATATATATATATATATATATATATATATATATATATATATATATATATATATATATATATATATATATATATATATATATATATATATATATATATATATATAAAAAAAGAGTTTACCAAAGGTACTTGAGAGCTCAGGGTCTATCATGTTGCCGAGCACAAAGCACTCCAATGATGAGCTTTGGGGGAAAAAATAAATATGTGAATAAGTAAAGGAGGGAGACATTTAAGGATACAACAATTCATGCTAAAAATTAATGAAGCATTTTTGTAACTGAAGTCAGTGATTTCCACGTTCATGCCGACCGTAGTTTCTAGTATAGAAAGAGCATGAAGATTGAAGTGTAAGTATAATATTGTTGTAATAGTAAGAAAGGAGCGAGCTCTTCGTGTGAGGGAGTTGGCTCTGAAAAGAGCCGTTGTTTGTAGGAGAGAGAGTAGCTTAAGCTCTCTCTCCGCGGATGCGGCGAGCCAGCTGGATGTCTTTGGGCATGATGGTGACCCTTTTGGCGTGGATGGCGCACAGGTTGGTGTCCTCGAAGAGACCGACCAGGTAAGCCTCGCTGGCCTCTTGCAGAGCCATGACAGCAGAGCTCTGGAAGCGCAGGTCGGTCTTGAAGTCCTGAGCGATCTCGCGGACCAGGCGCTGGAAGGGCAGCTTGCGGATGAGCAGCTCGGTGGATTTCTGGTAACGGCGGATCTCCCTCAGAGCCACGGTACCGGGCCTGTAGCGGTGAGGCTTCTTAACGCCTCCGGTAGCCGGGGCGCTCTTACGAGCGGCCTTGGTGGCCAGCTGCTTCCTGGGGGCTTTGCCGCCAGTAGACTTGCGAGCGGTCTGCTTGGTTCTTGCCATTGTTTCTCACTGTTCTTTTCCTGTGATAAGAGCAGATTTAGTAGCAAACAGAGGAGACTCGCTGCTCTTAAAGTGTGTCTGGCTGTGACGCGGTGCCGCTCCGGCTCGTGATTGGTGAGGGGCTCCACGTGGTGCTCAGCACCGTTTAGAGGAGCACCGCCCCGCCTCGGTGTGTGCTGCTCATTGGAGAAAAGTGCATTGAAATTGCGCGCTGCCGCAAGCCTCTCTGCGATTGGTGCGTGACGAAGCTGCCCGCGCTCTGCGGAAATATAAGCGAGGCTTTGAGCCGATCGGGCCACATTTCCTTTGAGTGTTAATACTACGAAGACAAAAACCTGTCAAAATGAGTGGCCGCGGAAAGACCGGAGGCAAAGCCAGAGCTAAGGCTAAGACCCGCTCATCCCGTGCCGGACTTCAGTTCCCCGTGGGTCGTGTCCACAGACTGCTACGCAAAGGCAATTATGCGGAGCGTGTGGGAGCCGGCGCCCCCGTTTACCTGGCAGCTGTGCTCGAGTACCTGACTGCTGAGATCCTGGAGCTGGCTGGCAACGCAGCCCGCGACAACAAGAAGACTCGCATCATCCCACGTCACCTGCAGCTGGCTGTGCGCAACGACGAGGAGCTCAACAAGCTCCTGGGGGGAGTCACCATCGCTCAGGGTGGTGTGCTGCCCAACATCCAGGCCGTGCTGCTACCCAAGAAGACTGAGAAGCCCGTCAAGGCCAAGTAAACGCAAAGCGCTGTGCTTCAACAAAAACAAAGGCTCTTTTAAGAGCCACACACTTCTCTCTGAGTAAATATCCTTCTTGATGTGTCATTAACAACTTGTGTACTTGGAAATTTTAGCAGAGGTGCATCTAAATTTCTTTTGAAATGTGTATTAATTCATGCCATCTTTCACAGTAAGGGACTCAAGTGCACCTTTAAAAAATTGCTATTAACTCAAACTATCACTGTGCTTTATTGTCATCAGACAAGAATAGACATCAAAGCTCAAATTTTAACATTACATCCAAAAATAAAACTAAAAGTTTGCAGTCTCTCACCGTGTGATTAAGGCCTGCGCCTTGTTCAACCTTGGTGTGCTCATATAGCTTAATAATTTGGGGTCAATTTGAAGCTAATCATTAGTGATATCCTAACTATGACTGCATACATGCATCATGGTTCACTCACTTGATAATAAAAGCAGATCCTAAGCTCATGGAAACAGACAAACGCAATAGAAAATCATAACACAGAACATGAGGAGGAGAGGGACAGGTGGAGTTCTTTGGTGCTGCAGGAACTATCCAGGTACAGAGGGAGGGAAATGTGGAGCTGTTTGCGACATGTTTGGCACTGCTGCTGAATTTGGGACATTTTGCAAAGTCACTTACGTCTACGCTTAGGTTTTTGTGTCTATTGTGAGTACAATAAAACAATGATTTACAATACAATGTACTTAGGTTTGCTTAGATAATAGGGGGCAGCTGGAGATCAGAAGAACAGGAAATGATTCGTAAGTGTTGGTTTTGTTAGAATGACTTTGTCAACCCCTGTTTTAAGGACAATGGTGGATTTGTGTTCTCAAAGCATTTCATGCGACCTTAAAGCTCTCAAGAATGACATTAAGTTGCTGAACCCTGACCTCTGACGTGCCAAATCAGTTGGTTTATCTATAAACTTTGGCGTTTAACTGTATGGAGGGAAGGATTTATTGACAGTGGGGGTCTGCCTGTCGTAAAATGAGAGTTACACAGTTACTAGCCTGGGGAGAGGACAGCCCCCCCAGACTGAACAATAGAATTAGTGGAAAACTACTGAGGAGGGGGACACAGGGCAGCCCCGGACTCTTCTTCAGCTGGGATATCAAAAGGATCGGTGAGGTCAAGAAGAAGTAAACCTCAACACTATATTTTGAAATAACGGATTTCCCCGCATCCTTAACCCTACAGAACTCAATTTGTTCAAATGTACATGAATCAAATTGGTTATGAAATTATAATGAAATAAATACATGGTAAAATAAATAGCTGTTTGGGTTCAGCTTGGAGTAAAATGTGTGTCCTTAAAATCACCAAATATCAATTCAACTTGCCTAGATTTAGTCAGGTAAGGTTGTAGAGTAGAGCATTTCATATTGGCTAGGTATCAATAAACTATACATTGTACTTCTACTAAAACAGCCAGTGGAGGCTTTCAAAAAATATATATATATAAGTGAAACATATCTCACATATAGATAATAACATGCATCTATAAATGTAATATTTTCCATCACATTTGTTGTTTTTTAATAGAATATTTTAAAATGTAGGTGATAACTTTTAAAGGTGTATTTCTTGTATGATAGTGTCTCATAGCAAAACAAGAAGTGGTGTGATGTCTTGTACTATGAAGGTATGATTGTAAATATTGAGTTAATATTTGTATTGTTGTCTTTTTCTGGAGTTGTAGACTTGTGAAGACAGAACTAATGTGCACCATGATACTAATACAAGTTGTAAATGTAATGAGAAAAATGGGGGGGGGGGAGTGTGTGCTTTAATAATAAGGACATTATTATGAATGATAGAGTGGTGAGTGAGTGTGAGGAAGGGGCTCTTGTGTGTTGCTGTGGTGGCAGCTCACTTGCTGTGGCTGCCTTCTTGACTTTGGGCTTGGTGGCCTTCTTGGCGGGGGACTTCTTTGCTGCGGGAGCCTTCTTGAGCACCTTCTTGGGGCTCTTGGCCGCCTTCTTGGGGCTTTTGGGCGCTTTCTTGGCCGCTGCTGCAGGCTTCTTGGCCTTCTTGGGCGACTTCTTGGCTGCTACTGCCTTCTTGGGCTTTTTGGCAGCTGCTGCCGGTTTCTTGGCTTTGGCCGCGGCGGGCTTCTTGGCTTTGCTCTCAGTAGCCTTCTTGTTCATCTTGAAGGATCCGGAGGCCCCGGTGCCCTTGGCAGTGTTGCCAACTCCTCAGTAAGGAAAATCGCTATTGGCTGTCCTAGAAGTCGCTAAATGACGTCATCACCTAATTTGCATAATTGGTCATGCTAATATAATTGTAACCTATGTTGTTGGAGAGAGAAATAACATCGTGGAAGAGACAAAGTGAGCAAAAAACGTCCTAAATGCATTTAGAGTTTATTTAGAACTAAAAATTAAACTTCTTTTAGCAATTATTGTTTTTTTTTTTTAAATGTCACAATTCCAACCCTGCTCCTTTACCTGGGCCTGGACCGGCAGAAGTGACCCGAAATAGGCACTCTGGTGGCGTTACTTTGTGTGTGTTTATAAGTAGTTTTAAACCTTGTGATCCACAAAACAGCATAAGAGTAAAAGAAGAACTGCCTGCGTTACAGCACCCGCTGCTTGTTGAGAGTAAAAGCATACCCGCTTTCACGTCTTTTTTAGCGACTTTCTTTAGAAAAAAAAAAAGTCGCTAGGGGGTCTGAAAACTCGCTAAATATAGCGACAAAGTCGCTAAGTTGGCAACACTGGCCCTTGGTCTGCACCAGAGTGCCCTTCGCCACCAGGCTCTTGATGACGGTCTTGACGCGGGCCTTGTTCTTGTCCACATCGTAGCCTCCGGCAGCCAGAGCCTTCTTGAGAGCGGCTGCGGACACGCCGCTGCGCTCCTTGGAAGCGACCACGGTTTTCACAATCAGCTCGCCCACACTGGGGCCGACCTTCTTGGGCTTGGAAGCCGTCGTCTTCTTCTTGGCCGCCTTGGCCGGGGCGGCAGCAGGTGCGGGAGCTTCCTCGGACATTTTCCCCTTTCGCGTCTGATCGAGCTTCAACGAGATTCGCGGTATAGTGATGGCAAGTCAGAAGCGCCACGCTGCACTTAAACGCACCATGAGAACCGTGGAGAGTGAAGGCAGCGCGCGCAGCTCTCGCGTGTGCCTCGCAATGCTTCATTTTGTGTTTCGTGTCTCGGGATCAAAGAGCTCAAAGTGAGTGTGTGAGCAGCACTGCAGGTCGACAGTGGAGCAGTCCACAGCGGGCTTGTGTCTCGTCGTGCAGGCCTCGTGTCGGACTCTGGTGCTCTCTGCTCTCGGTTCGTGGAGCTTCCAAAGCTCAGCGACTCAGTGCGGAGCTCAGTGCTGCTCGGCGGCTTCTTGCACTCTTTTCTCTTTCAAAACCGATGGAGCCGCAGCAGAGCTCCGTATAAATGCCTTTTCCAGCAGATACACGTTTCTTAACGCACTCCGAGTTAAAAGCAGCATCTGGTGAGCGCAGCTGTGGGACAAAGTGAATCCGCGAGCTCCCAGCAAACACACCGATGCTGCTGGAGCCCCACGGAGCAGCGAGACTTCTGTGAGAGCTGCTCACTTCTAACCAAAGCACAGTTTCACTCACATTGTTGTATATCAGAAGCTTCATTTGTGACCTTACAGCAGCTCGCTTCCACACTGGCTCTGATCTCTTCTGCATTGACTCTGTTTCCTTCTACAGTTACTGACTCTACAATAAACAACAACAGTGAATGAACACGTGAATACACACATCCACAAACTGATCACTATCTCAATGTGTAATACTCAATACCTGCTAAAAACATCCAGCCATCTCACTGTTAAACATTCTTTTTGCCACCTCTAGTCAAAGATATTTTATCATTGTATCTATTTTATTTATTTAATCATAGTAATGTTGTTGTTATTATTTGTTATTTATTTTATCCTGCTCTGCCCATGTCAGTGAATTTCCCAGCTCTGGGACTAATAAAGCTTATCTCGTGTCCTGGATAGCGACCTCAGTTTAATCTAGTATAGTATTTTTAATTATGCCCAGTATGTCTCTGCTCCTCTTTCTGGAGGATTCTGTTATTCTTCCACCTACTGAAAAACATGTAACCACAAATTTTTGTCCAAGATAAGTAAAATGCTGAACAATACCTCCGACCCACTCCATCATGTGCTGATCAAAATTCACCGCTTAACACCACAGGAAATCATTCCCTGTACAACTCCATCCTATGCATAGCACTTACTAGTTGCATTATATAAAGGGAGATAGAAAGGTGGCTACGGAGCCATCAAATTAGGAGTTAGATTGAAGATAGCTTTGATGGAAATTCCTCTTTGGTCATAGCTAGGAAAGCTGGATGCGAAGGACACAGCAGAGCCTGCCTGTGGCATAGGCAGACCTACAACAGGGTGGATAGGAGCTTTTATTGGTTTATCACATCATTACAAGACTTGTCCACAGGTACTTTTTCACATATCTTACACATAACAATTATAGTTTAATCCTTAGAACACAACTCAACAAAAAGTTTGAAATAGTCTCTAAATTTAGGTTACATTTACTTTTATTCACCTTATCCTACTGCTAGCAAAGGGTGCATTTAAAGCAGGCCCGTATGTAACAGTTTAAATTGAAGTTCCAAAGATTAAATCTTTAATTCTTTTAAAAACATATTTAAAATCAATATTTGGCACAACGCAAGTCCCATAAATGTAACAGTTTTGACTTTTCACCTAATAAACTGTAAGTTTAAGTTTTGTTTTGCTTTTTTTATTCTCCAGAGTTCGGTGGAAACAAGAAAAGAGGTCGCAATCCGTTGCCTGATGGTGTATCTGAAAGAGAAAGAAGAGGATCTCTTCAGAGAACAGCTGGTAGGTGAATCTCACATTCTTTTGTGTTTTATTTGTAAATGGCACATAAAATACTGACATGTTTCCATTTAACCTACTTGCCAGGATGGTGAAGAACAGTTCCCAGAAGAAGTGGTAAAGATTGTAGTCACAAGACGTGCAGCAGTCTGGAAGACCTTGATGTGCCCAGAGCATGTGCCTTAATGATGGGGCTTATATACGCTCTCAATCTGAGCTACCCAAAACAAGTAAAGAACACTCTAGAGGTATTCCAGAAGGTATTTCTGGAACTTGATGGACTTAAAGCCAGTCCACGGGTAATGTCTCTTAAGTGCAAACTTCTGTCATGAAACAAATGTGAATTGGACTGTAGTATTCTGATGTGCCTCTTATGTTTTTGTATGCAGTCCTAGATGAGTGTAGCTTTGAGAGAAGTTCGTATTACATATAACCTTAGCTTTGGACTGTTCCGTTGTTGAACATTAAAATCTTTTGTCATTTCCTTGATTCTGCGACAAGTTGACCAAGTTGATACCAATATAAGTTAATGTTAATGTACATGAAGTACATTTTTTTGCCCAGTCATTTATAATTAAAGGGCTGCTGTAATGTTTAATTTATGTTGTATTGACACAGAAGTGTATTACTTTGTAAATGTTTTGTAATAGAATAATCAATTGGAATAAGTGAAATGGCTATGTGTGATTTTTTTTTAGAAAAGTTACTATAGAAACCTAAACAAATTGGCATGGATAATTGTGAGTAGGATATATGTAAAAACATTAGTTAGTGTAACTCAACTAACGTAATTTCTCAACTTAATATTACCAGAAATTTTAAATTAATATTAGGTTGCATAAACTTAATTATGCTTTTGGGGGTCAAAGTAAATCATGTTGGTTTGTTAAACCACTTGAGTTAGCCAAACCTAAAAATTACTTGCTGGATTTACTTAATAATATGCAAAATTTGTAACTTAAAAAGCTGAGTGGAAATTGTTGCCTCAATTTTTAAGTTGAGCCGACAAAATATTTTTAGATAGTGGTTGCTACGTTGTTTCTGACAGTCTGACACTTGCCCTCCTTCTCCTCCTCCTGGCTGCACACACAGGAGTCGGGTATGTTCTCCCAGTCTTTGTAGCTGAACAGACCACAGCAGTGAAACTACAAACAGCAGCAGGAGAAGAAAGAAGGAGGGTTTTTTTTTTGTTTTTGTTTTCTTTTTTAAAAATAAGGTTTTTATTGAAAGTTGAATACTTTTTCTTTTTTGTTAAATTCATTTTCAACTCAAAGTATGTATTCATTGATTAATAATACATTTTGAAATATCGATTTATAAATACAGTTTTCATTATCAATTAAATAAATAATAAATTACGTATGAAATGATTTCTCAATGTGTTGAGTCACATTTCAAATTCAAAATTAAAAAACTGATTTTCAAAATCTTTTTTAAAATAGAATAAAGAAAAATAAGTAAATGGATTCAAACAATAAAGATTTATTTCCGACATTTAAAATGCACGTGGCTCTTTTAGTCCCCCATATGACCTAACAATTTTATCAAGAGGAAGAATCACAAGAGGAGAGCTACAGCTGCAGGAGTCACGGCTCACTGCACCTAACTAGCGTTGCTAGTGGGTTGTATCCTTAGAGGATTATGGCATTGTACTCATTTAGATCTTTGTTTGGTCTGGAAAAATAATTTTCTACTCTACATCTTATTATTTGTCACTGTTTGAGGAAAAAAGGAAGAACCCCAGGTTTCTTTTTAGGGAGGCTGAGGAGTAAAAGATCTGTTCTGAGTCAAGTATTCCTTATCAGAACCATCAGAATTACCCCTTTTTCACTTCTATAGATCTTTCTACGTTACCTTCGCTGATTTCTTCCTTTAAACCATCAATGTGCCTTTTAGACCACATTCCTACAGGACTGTTCAAAGAAATCTTGCCACAAGACTTCAATTTAAAATCTGATTAATCTCTCTTTAGGAACAGGCTACGCATCACAAGCTTAAAGTGGCCGTAATTAAATCATTAATTGACCTAGTTATCTTAGCTAATTATAGACCAATTTCTAAGTTTACTTTTACTTACAGAGTTCCTCGCACCACAGAAACATTATTAGTGAAGGTTTTTATTAATGTTCTTATGGCCTCTGACAGTAGACTCATCAACTCAGTATTGGAGTTCCACAGGGTTCGGTGCTAGGATCAATACATTTTATAGCATAAGTGCAGCCCTTATGCAATATAATTAGAAAAAAACTGCATACATTTTGATTGCTATGCAGATGACATTGTGCTGTATTTATCTATGAAGCCAGATTATAGAATTCTGCAGATTAAACTAAAAGCTTGTAACAAAAAACCTGATTCACTTTTAATTGCCGACTTTTAAATTCAGACAAAAATTGAGGTTAATTGTACTCAGTAATAAAAATCTTGGAAACAGGATGTCTAACCAGATATTTACACTGGTTAGACAATAACACTGTGAGAAATTGTAGATCTGTTGTTTACCAGCATATGTTGTTCAGCACACTTATTAAACACATTAATTTGCACAATATTGCTAAAATTTGACTTATTTGTTTTTTATTATTTCGCTCATATTAGCGTCTCTCCAATGGTTCAATTAAATTCAAAGTATATACGCAAATGTGAGAAGGATCATATCTTAAAGACTTCACATAACATATGCTAACAGAGCAGTTCACTCTCAGACTGCAGGCTTCTCAGCTCACCAAGTTCTACTATAACCTTTGTCTAGTAACAGTCAATAAAAAAAGTTCCTTTTTTGTGCAACAGAAGAAGATTTCACACAGACACAGACTTTCTTTTGTCACCATTTAATCCTGTAAAACCTTTAGATTTACAGTTTACATCAGAAGAATCAAAAATGACACAAAGATGACACTAAAAATACAAAAACAATTATACAAAAATATTTCCCTTTATAAACATTTTTACAAGTAGCTGCATCAACACAGTTCTCAGTTTTCAAAATATAACTTCACTGTCTTTGTATTACTAAGAAACTTCACATGAGGTAGCAAAGGAATGTGGCTTTTAATTTCATCAAATGTTACCATAGCAAACAGAATTAGTAACAGTAACATTGCATTCTAGAAACATAACAGGTCACATGAGTCAATAGTGTGAGTGAGCAATAATTTGGCTGGGAATGGTCTCAAGACTGCATAGTAGGTGGCTAATAGCTGGTGTTGTAAGCCATCACCTCTGTTCAGCTTTGGAAATCTCTAGATTCAGTTATTTTTCCTTTTTAGACATTTTCTCATTGTCAATGTGATGAAAATAAGGATTTCTGATAAAGGTTGAATTAAAAGAGTCCAGTCAAATTTTAGACATTTTCATTTCAATTTAAGATTATTAAGTATCGGTTTTCAAGTCGCTCGAAACTGATGATCTCAATTTAGACAACTTCATCATGAAGACATAAGGCACAATGATATGAACCTCAACCAAATATGTCATTTTCAAATTCAAGAAAACAGACTCGACAGGGCTCCAGAAATCTGTGCACCAAGCTAGCAAAAGAAAAAAACTCTATCATACTTTGACTAGTATGGTGGAGGTTTGCACATCTCGTTGTATTTTGGTGGTCTCGTGAGGATCATCATGGTGTGGCTGTTGGAGCAATACAGGTGGTAGACCATGATGGAGGAAAGAATCACACCAAGGAGCTATTGGGGAACACAGGAAGATGAGTTAGGCATCAGGTTTTCTGCAAGTTAACAAATTTTGATGTTATTAAATTCTTTTTTTACTTTTTGGAATTTGATTTTGTACTAGTTTCCTTTTTGTTCAGAAACAGATGCTGTAATTTTTCAGCATGTCAAAGGTGGGGGTATCAAACTTTGCTGAAAACAATTTTACAACAGATTTGACTCCCAATATCTGACCACAAAAACATCTCTGTCTGATGGTAAAAAAAGCTGAATTTCTCCCCACTGTGGCACAGGATCTAAGGACCTCACAGTCAACAAAAAGTTATAACTCTAATTTTAGATGTGAATAATAAATAGTGACTAACAGTGACTAAAAGGAGAGAATGCAGATTTTAAGTTGTAGATCAGACATTTATGCTGCTGAATCCTTGAATAAGTGATAATACTCACTGCTAGAATAGCCAGAGTGAAGCTGACCCCAATGTTGATTTTGTTAGTAAACTGGATGTGGTCCATGATGATGGGAAAGCAGGTCTGAAAATAGAAGGAAAACTGAAAACTGTTAGTTTCTGTCATGGACACACAAATGATTTAAGCTTTTTCAAAATGGTGCTGGGTCGCTCACCGTAGTGTAGACGGACTTCCTCTGCCGTGTTAAAATCTGGTAAAGCTGCAAAAATAAAGACGTTACAAAATGTGACACACTGAATAGAAGTGAAGTGAGCGGGCGCGCCGATGCTTACGTTTTTTCTGAGAGTCTGACATTTCCCCTCTTTCTCCTCCTCCTGGCTGCACACACAGGAGTCGGGGATGTTCTCCCAGTCTTTGTAGCTGAACAGACCACAGCAGTGAAACTACAAACAGCAGCAGGAGAAGAAAGAAGGAGGAGGGTTACTCATCTTCAGGAGGATGAGACGACAGCTGGAAGCAGACTATAAAAAGTATGTGTGAGGGGTTTTTTGTCCAACTTTAAAAAAAAAACAACAACAACAACAAATTCGAGAGAATGATAATGTAATCAAATTACTTGTGGACAGTTTACTCGCTCTTATTCTGAACGCTTGCTTGCTCCTAACCATTAACTGTATATAACACACAGACGTGCAGTGATGGGAAAAAGAAAACACATGTCTTCTGTCAGTTCCAAGGTTTTACATATCAGGGCTTAAAATGCAATCTAACACAGGGTCTTCATTTATAAAAATTACATCAAAATGCTGGAGTGCTGTGTGAAAAACCAAGAACACCCACCATTTAGTATCATGCAGCAATGACTGGCAAACATTACTTGTTGCAGTCTTTTCCATATGGTTTTATTAGTCTCTCACATCGCTGTGGAGGAATTTTGGTCAACTGTTTTGGTTAACTTCATTAACAAGTTCATTGGTGGTTGTGGAGACCACCAATGAACTTGGAGGTCCCACAACACCATTTCAGTCAGGATGGGGTCTGGACGTTGACTGGACCATTACAGCACCATGGCTCTTTGCTTTTTCAGCCATTCTGTTGTAGACAAGCTGCTGTGTTTGGGATCATTGTTCTGATCATACTCGGACATACGTGGACAGATAGCCTCACATTACACTCTAGAACACTTTGGTATACAGAGGAGTTCAAGGTCGACTCAGGGACTGTAAGTTGACCAGATCCCATGGCTATAAGATTAGCCCAGTTGTTCTGAGGTTTTAATGCTGATATGATGTCCTTAGTTTGGATCAAACGTGCCACTGTTCATTATGACCAAAAATCTCCACTTTGTTCTCGGACCACCGAGAACAAAGTGGAGGTTGCAAACCTAAACTTTGCTGCCATGTTTTTCATTTTAGAGAGAAAAGACTTCCTCCTGGCAACACTTCCTAACTAAAGTCACTTGTTCAATCTTTTTATAATTGTACTGTCATGAACTCTTTATTCATGACAGCAGTAAGAGTTAAGTTTATTGCCACACACTCTAACATAGATTTGTTGAATAAATAATGGCACAGTGTCATATGTCATGTTTCATAGTTCACCTGAAGTTATTTTTTACCTAATATTAAGACCTGCTAAGGGGAAGATTACAAGTATTATGTCCTGATACACAAAACCTTCGATTTTAAAGAGGGTTTACTTTCATTTTCCCATGACTGTAGCTGGGGAATGAAGCCAACACTCAAGGGCCCTAAATTCACATTAAAAAATATAACATCTAAATAATGAAAATTAAAAAACAAAATA
Organism: Pelmatolapia mariae; assembly: GCF_036321145.2. NCBI lineage: Eukaryota > Metazoa > Chordata > Actinopteri > Cichliformes > Cichlidae > Pelmatolapia > Pelmatolapia mariae. Next base: position 20,033,258 of record NC_086242.1, on the reverse strand, counting down.
AGACATTTAAAATAAATAAAGAGACAACCCTGAGCAGGTTAGAATATCTTACCTGTTTCTGAATGTCCTCAGCCATGTTCCTCACATCCTTTCGAGATTTGTCCAGAGGAACAAACTTGCGGAATGTCTCCTCCATTCTGCCTTTGACCTGCAAACATGAAACATTTTTATATCATAAATTAAATTTACAGGATAAAAAATTTTAATGTAGATTGATCATCATTAAAAAACATCTGACATTTCAAGGTAATGAAAAGGTGTCAGTATTAACTGAGTTGACTTTAAAGTACATATTTAAAAAACATTTCCAGTTAAATCAAATCAAATACTTTTATGTACTTGACTCCAAGCGTCCTGTCCTTACCTGAGGATAAGAGCTGGCAGCAGGGATTCCAGTCATCAGCATCAACAGACATCCTGTGAACATGAACACCAGGAACTGCAGAGAGGTACACAAAGACTTTTAATCTGATATCTTCAATATGTGGAATTACTGAAATTACTTTACCCTGACCACTTTCACAAACATGTTGAGGCTTCAAAGTGACATTTCAGAAACACATCATTGAAGCGACACTGTTACATCATCATTATTTATGGTTTTATAAGGAAGAAAAATAAGACAGTGCTGATCAGCTGGACAGTGCTAACACTGATAGAGTCCTCTAACTATTTTTCACAGCAGCTCATTTTAGAGCATTCGGAGCTAAATGGCTTCATTTAGGTTGATGAACGATTTCTTTTCTTTATTAAGTCAATGAGATTGTTGGCAGCTAAATGACTAAACTTTCATTCTGAGGTTGTGGAGATCTTTGTGCTCACCATGATCAGGGCCACTTTGCTCTCCTTGTGGGCTCCGTAGGCTCCCAGCACGGCAATCATCATGGTGATGAAACCAATGATGTAGACGATGAAGAGTTTGGTAGCGCAACCCTCCAGCTGTGGACAGAAGTGCCACAAAGGTTAGTGGGCTTTGTCTGTTTGTCCCCATGTGTTACATTTATGTTTGAATGTGTCCTCACGTTGTGTCCTCCTCGAATGTCCATGAAGAACTGGCACCACAGAGCGAGGAGGATGACAACTCCACCAACAATCTGAACAAACACAAACAGTCTGGTTAGAGCTGCTGCATCCTTTAAACACAACCAGGACATGAAATGACTGCACAGCCACACACGTGGACGAGCACAACAACAAACTCTGAAAGTAAGAACAAACATGTTGAGTTGATGTCGGTTTATTTTACTCTTCTAAGCTTTGGTTTGATTTAATTGTAAAAAAGGAGGCAAATGTGGTTGTTTTTGACTGCTGAGTCTGCCTGCTGACTGGTTGAAGTCTTTACTGAGATTCTGGATTAAAGTCTGCGATTATCATTTGCTAAATAATCTCTTTACTCACCATGAAGAATATGTTGAAGACGGTGAAGATGTGTTTGAGGCAGATGTTGATCTGAGCCATGTTTGGAACTGGAAAATGCAGTCAAAATAAAAGTACTGTTCCCAAAGTCCAGACGAGCTCCGACTGCAGCGAAGTGAAGTGAGAGGAGAGCAGCAGAGTGAGCTGCTTTTAAGGGTTTCAGGGCTCTACTGGGCGGGACGTCCGGTATGTTAGAGGTGGAAACTTCTGTGGAATGCTTGATTAGGAAGGGGAGGTTGAACGCAGGGTCTTCCTCCTTCCAGTTAAATCCAGTGGAAATAGTTGTTGCTGTGAGCAGGGAGGGAAGCTGTTCTCAGGCTGGCTGGAGTGGAGGAGAGGGCGGCGTTATGCCCCGTTTAAAACAATCCAGATGTGGAGACATGATTCCTTTAAGTTTCATGAGAATCTGTCGTCAGCAGGAGGAGCCGACTTACTGAAAGTCAGTTTATTCCTCTACAGTTTAAAGTAGATTTTACTGCATCTGTACACAATGTACTCAGAGTTTTTTAAATAGTGAGATATATTTATAGGAGTATTACACTAACACACAGCGATGTTACATCCTTTTTATGTTATATCATCACATTTCTGCAGTGATTTAAAATGTAAAGCAGTATGAGTACTGCACTCAAATACAGATTACATCGACTTTAATTTCCCCCCTTATTACTTTTATAGTTGCATCTTATTAAATAATACTTTTTGTTTTATTTATTTTTTGTTTGAAATAAGTTTTATACTTTTTTGTGTCTTTGTAGTTTTTTGTGCATATCACGCTTGATTCTTTTATTGATTCCTAATCATTTTTCATTGTGGAATAATTCGACCCACAAAGACTTTGAGTGTCCACAGAGCACTTTTAATCCTCCGAGTGTAAACGAGCTGTCAGACAGAGCAAAGCAATGCAAACACTACCCTCCAATGAGTCCCACGTCACTGTTTTGCAGAAATCTGTAATTTGGGAAAAATACATGAAAAAATGTGTCATTATTGCCTCGTTAAACCATGGAAAAAATTCAAGCGTTCCTGTAATGTCCCGTGTTTGAGCTCGCACGAATACAAAATTTTACATTGCACAAGATAACTAGTGATAATTTCTGAATGATGTAGAGCTGAATTTCACTATGTTAAAAGAACATATAGAGTACTTTTTAACATGAAATTCTCTTTCACAAAAATAAAGAAAATGCTGTTTTCACTCATGTTGGATTGAACAAATATAACAAGTTGTGCCACAAAAAATTAAATTATCAGTAGATTATCTTCAGGGGCCTGCGTCTGAGGACCCAGAGCTCATGAATCATTTTTGGGTTTCCCTGTGTACGTGTGTGTGTGTGTGTGCGTGTGCGTGTGCGTGTGTGTGTCTGAGAGAGAGAGAGTTTTGCTGCCACACCAGGCCTGGAGAGTCTCCCGCCTCTGAGTCAGACACACCTGAGGATAATCCTACTTAAGAGAACAGTGGAGAGGTAGTTGGCGTGGCATCATTACACTAACACAGTTAGTTCTCCAGCTCATATGGCCGTGTTTTCAGTTGTTTCCTGTTGGAATGCTTAAAGTGTTTTTGTTGGCCGGTGGATGGGGCTGTACTCACTGTGGCATCTCCTGTTTCCAGGTGAATTGCGGAAACGTGTGGAGGGAGCAGCACACTGTTGTACACATGCACCGAGGAGGACAAAACATCACCACGTATCAAGGAGAAGAATCACGGCACGTGGACTGGGAACACATGCACTGCGGATTGTTTCATAGTTTCTTTTCATTGTAAATAAACACACTTTTTCCATTCAAAAAGTTATGCATTTTGGTCCTCCTTCAACCATCCTTGACAATTGTCTAATCAAAGATCATTTCATCTGAGCAGTTTTGCAAACCAACGTTCCTGTGTACATACTGCACAGTTGGTAACCTGACCCAGTTTTGGCCCTCGGTCTTATGTTTCACATCCCTACTCTCAGACTAGCACAATGTTTGATGTAAAACCAATTCATCTAACTGAGGATATTAGTGTTGCAGAGTATAGCATAGTGGAAAAGAATGAAGAGAATCCTCCACTAAACTTTTGGGTTGACATTACTTTTGATTTGTTTTTTGTTTTGTTTTTTTGTAGTATTAATTGCATGCTTTGGTGTTTGGTGTGTCTTTCTGTGTCTCCACTTCCACATTCTACTCTAGTCCAGCTGCCAGCTATTTGGAGTTGAGTACAGGGAGCAGCTGATTGGGTAGGATTGGAGCCCTTCTCTATAAAGGGGAGAGGAAATAGGAAGGGGGGGATGTTGTTGTTTTGTTAGTAGGATACTGTTACAGCAGGGAAGCCTTGGAGACTCCAGGACGAAGAGTGCACATTTTAAAGCAAAAGATCTTCCCCCGATATGTTTTTAGCTGCTTGTTCTTCCGAGTGACCACCTTTTCCCTGTCTGTAACCAGGCTGACAACCCTGACCGCAGTGGCTTTGGGCCTTGGATTCCAGACCGGAGTTGTGCCTTCAGCCAGTAGTTTGACTCAGAGGGGAAAAAAAATAAATCTTGTGTACACCATTGCAGTGTGAGTGTGGTGGTTTCTTACTGGTCATTATTAGAGCTTAAGACCTTCTTGTACAGAGGCCATTTGGGGCCATACGTAACATTAGCATAGTTTATTTTGTAGAGCCCAGTAGGTGCCCGATGAATCACATATATCTACCATTTTAAGAGGATAATAAACATAATTTTAAGGATCCTGTATGCTCTGTGTAATATGGATAAACTGGAATAACTGTAGCATTAGAGCAGAAGGTACCTTCATCTGACACTGCTGATCCCGATAAGTATGAAGACACCGTGACTTTGGGAACAGGTAGAAAATATTCTTCAGAGTTGAGCCATTTAAATAATTTATGTGTAGTGTAAAATATAAACATGCAGAGAAGACAGAGGAGAGACGTGATAGAGTCTAAATCACATCAAAACATTCAGAGTATATCTGGAGGTAGCCTAATTTATTTCAGCCTATCAAGACAAACAGTTTATACTGTGCATCAAAAACTGTTATGTAATAAAACTGTTTAAAATTAAATTGAATTAAATCCTCCACTGTGGAAAAAGTAGGTGAGGTTTGTGTTTATGCAGGGGCGGGGCATAAACCCATACCCAGGCTGGTGGCTATAAATTGCATGTGACTGCTAGGATTAGCAAAGTTTTAAGGCGTGTGTCACCCGCCTGTCATGGGAACACAAACTTCAATAGAAGAGTAGTAAATTTAGGTCAGAGTAATATCACGTTCTTTTACCAGTTTCAATTTAGCTTTGATAAAAGTGAGTAAATATTTCTTTGTATTTTATATAGATAAATTACTGTACATACTTGTAATTTCACACTGAATTTCTGTTATTACTGCAGCCCGCCTGCACTACCTATACACACAACTAGGGGGCCCTGGCCAACACTTTGTGCCCCGTAAACACAAAAGTTCCCGGAAGAGTCCCACAAAAGACAAGTTAGCTTAGCATTTTTACATGGTTAGTGGTTTAGATTGTTACACTCCAATTTTTCCAGTAAAACAAGACAGACTGAGGATGCCTCTCTCTCACTGAGTGCTGCCGTGGCCCGTGACCTTTCTCTACTAACCAATTACTAAGAATACAACAACTTCCTTTTTTAAACAAACATCAGTGAAACAGAACAAGATTTTAGACCAACACAGATTTTCTTTTGTTATCTTTTAATCCTGTAAGACATTTACATTTACAGTTTGCACCAGAAGGATTAAATATGACACAAAGAAGACTCCAAAAATACAAAAAAAGTACAAAAATATTTCCATTTATAAACATTTTTACAAGCAGCTGCATCAGCACAGCGCTCAGTTTTCAAACTACAAGCCTCAAATTCTCTGAGCTACTAGCAAGCGTCACGTTACGTAACAAGGGAATGTGGCTGTTCTTTTATCCAATGTTACCATGACAACAGAATCAGTTACATTAATGCACAGTCTGATATTGTCGACATTGTTCCTGGATCAGCAATACTAATTTGAGTCCAGGTTTAACATTGCAATTAACCAATCACATTGTAGTGATGTCATCACTGTCACTTGTGGCGTTGCTTTTTGAATCATTTTACGGACTTTTAGTAGATACACCTGTGGTATCACTTAGAAGTTCCTGCGCCACTATCGTTCTCTAGTTATGGCATTCACAAACTTGAGTGTCCACACCGTCTGCCCGCCCAGCAGCATTAGGATAATACCTGATCAGCCTTTTATGACTGAGGGCTAACAACATGCAGTGCAGCAAGGTAACTAAAGAAAAGAAGTCCATTGTATTTTGACTAACATGCTGGGGCGTTGTGCAGCTCCTTGTATTTTGGTGGCATCATGGAGATCATGATGGTGGGTCTGTTGGGGTAATACAGCTGGTGGATCATAATGGAGGACAGAATCATGCCGAGTAGCTGTAGGGGAACACAGGAAGTTTAGTTAAACATCCGGTTGTCTTCAAGTTTTTGTTTTTAAAGTGAACCAGTATTAGTGACTAATGAGCTGCTACATTGTTGAAAGATTTTATTATGTTTATGTTTAGAAGTACATTTTGTTTAAGGTTTTATAGATGTGTTTGCTCTTTTCATTAGAGAAGTTACGTTGTGCAAGCTTTGTGTGCATTCCAGAGCTCCCTGACTTTCACACCCACATCCTGGGAGCATGGGAGAGGTCGTACCTTGTCTTATTGTTTTATGGTAGGATAAACGTATCTATGTCTGTTTTACTCTAAGTGCATTTTGTTTAGATGAACTGCTGGACTTCCAGGCCAGCAGGGTTAGGAAGTCATTTTATGACCACACACACACACACACACACAAGGTATTCTTTGTTCACATGTATACCTATAAGATGTCATATGTTAATGACCCTATGCATATTCATGTAACCACAATAAAAGAGCAGTGTTACGGGAGAGCGGACGAGAGCAACTGAGGTCAAGCGAAGGAACAGCGCCTGTCCAGTTCTCTCCCGTGCACGTTAATTTGTAAAACCTGTCTGAGTGTCATTTATTCCAATCTGAGTTGAATTTACAGGAAAACTCCTAACATACATGTTTACCCAGAAGATGATTTTTTTTTGACTGAAGAAGATTTGAGTAATAATTTAATTTTTGTTCTGCAATAGATACCATACCTTTCTAACTTTGAACATGGAGAATTCAGACTTTGTTGGCACATATTTACCCACAATATTAGTCTATATATGGACTTTTTGAATGTTAGGTGCCTGAATCACCATCCCCTTCACCACCATGCTGATGGTTAATATAAGGTGTTTTTTTTTTCCAATGTGATGCTTTCCATTATGACCAGAAATTTCCATTTTAGTCCCAAAGTATTGTCTTTCTCAAATTGTAAAGTCATGAACTTTATTATTTAAGTTGTTAACAGGCATCTGTAGAATTTGACTGTAGTTTGTGGGATTTTTGAACTTCCATCCACTCCTAGTAAAATCGTTGCCTTGTGTTTAAACACACCTGATTGTCCCAAAACAGTAAACTGCTTTTATAGAGGTGCTCACACTTTCTGATGATCAGCCCTGCATTTGATTGGCAGCAGAGGCTGCTACCTGCCCTGGCAGAGAATGCAGATTGTAAATTATAGAGTGGACATTTACACTATTGAAACCTTGATTAATACTCACAGCTAGAATAGCCAGAGTGAAGCTGACCACAAGTATGATGTTGTAATGAAACTGGATGTGGTCCATGATGGTGGGAAAGCAGGTCTGAAAATAGAAGGAAAATGAAAACTGTCAGGTTCTGATATAAACTGAGAAATGATTTAAGCTTTTTCAAAGTGGGGCTGGGTCGCTCACCTTACTGTAGACGGACTTTCTCTGCAGCATGAAAGTCTGGAAAAGTTACAGAAATAAAGACGTTACAAACTTTGACACACCGTGACCAGTGAAGCGAGCGGGTGCGTCAATACTCACGTTGTTTTCGACAGTCTGACACTTGCCCTCCTTCTTCTCCTCCTGGCTGCACACACAGGAGTCGGGGATGTTCTCCCAGTCTTTGTAGCTGAACAGACCACAGCAGTGAAACTACAAACAGCAGGAGAAGAAAGAGGAGGGTTACTCATCTTCAGGAGGATAAGACAGAGGAACACAGAGGAGTTCATGGTCCACTCAGTGACTGTGGTATTGTGTTAACTCACACCTGACCAACAAACTGCCAAAGCTTCTGCTTTTATAGAGGTGCTCACACTTATTAATGATTAACTAATCAAGTGCATTTGAAACAATAAGGACTTAGTTTACTTTTATACAATTTAACTTAGTTCTTTTTATATAAATAAAGGCACCATACGGTGTAATATATCTCGTTTGACATCTCATCTGAGGTTATTTTTAAGTGATTATAAAACCCGCTAAGGACCACATTGCATTTTTTAAACAGTGGATACTTTCTTTTTTCCATGACTGTAGCTTTTGGTTAAACATTAAATGTAAATTAAGTAAAATAAAACAGGTGGCAATATCTTACCTGTTTCTGAATGTCCTCGTTCATGTTCCTCACGTATGTCGAGGATTTGTCCAGAGGCACAAACTTGCTGAATGTCTCCACTCCGATGCCTCTGAGCTGCAAACATAGACATTATGTTTACATCCATTAGATTTACATAGTAAAACTTTTAAAAAGCATCTTAAGGGTTCAGGTAATGGTAAAAAAAAAAAGAGTTTATATGTGTTGATGATTAATAATGTAAAAAAGGCATGTTTATAAGTCTGTCTTCATGTCAAATGATTCGACTCCACAGCAGCACATCCTGGCCTTTACCTGAGGACGTATGATGGCAGCTTGGATTCCAGTTATTAACATCAGCCAACATCCAATGACCGTGTACACCAGGGACTGCAGAGACATGCAGGGATACTTTTAATCTAATATCTTTAATCTGCGGGGTTTAGAAGAAATCAGAGTGATGGAATTATAACTTTTACAGCATTCTGAACTAAATGGCTTCATAAGATTTATTGAATCATTTCTTTTCTTTAATTTAATGAGTGGAAAATGTAATCACCGTGATCAGGGCCACTTTGTTCTCCTTGTGGGTTCCATAGGCTCCCAGCATGGTGATCATCATGGCGATGCAGCCCACGATGAAGAGGATGAAGAGTTTGGTGGCTCGACCCTCCAGCTGTGGACAGAAGTGTCACAAAGGTTAGTGGGCTTTGTCTGTTTGTTCCCACGTGTTGCATTTATGTTTGAATGTGTCCTCACGTTGTATCCTCCTCGAATGTCCATGAAGAACTGGCACCACAGAGCGAGGACGATGGCCAGTCCACCAACAAGCTGAACAAACACAAACAGTCTGGTTAGAGCTGCTGGATCCTTTAAACACAACCAGGACATGAAATGACTGCACAGCCACACATGTGGACGAGCACAACAAACTTTGAAAGTAAGAACAAACATGTTGAGTTGATATCGGTTTATTTTACTCTTCTAAGCTTCGGTTTCATTTAAATGTAAAAAAGGAGGCAAGTGTGGTTGTTTCTGTTTTACTCACCATGAAGAATATGTTGAAGACGGTGAAGATGCGTTTGAGGCAGATGTTGATCTGAGCCATGTTTGGAGCTGGAAAATGCAGTCAGAATAACAGTACTGTTCCCAAAGTCCAGACGAGCTCCGACTGCAGCGAAGTGAAGTGAAGTGAGAGGAGAGCAGCAGAGTGAGCTGCTTTTAAGGGTTTCAGGGCACCTCACACAGAGAGGCGTCATGGATATGTTGGATACGGAAACTTCCAAGGAATGGATAGAGAATAAAGGAATCAAATTTAAGAACTTCCTCTTTGTTTTTCCAGGAAACCTAGTGGAGATCACTGGGTTCGGAATAAAGGGCGGTGGAAAAATTACTCATTCAACAGGAGAGGCTGCTTACTGTAAGCCAGCTTATTGACACGGCACCTGAACAAAATGTATTCCATTTTTTGTTTTGTTTTTAATAAGAAATGTACGTTTCATAGGCTGTAAGTATATTCTCCTGAAATCCCAAAATAAAAATGTTTTGGGATTGAAAATTTTTTAAGTTTAAGTATAATGATTAAAAAACAGACATCAGGGGTTTTATTAATGTATTTTCTGGTTCAAATGTCTTTTAACTTCAGGAGTTTCACAACCTGAAACAACGGAATGAAACAAAGACACGTCTGAACATTAAATCATAATTTTTAACATCTCATAGTCGAGCTTTTTGCAACACCTGACACTCACCTAAACCTGGGTCATCCGTGGCACTAATATGACAGAGGGCTGAGTGAGGAAGATGGCATTTTACAGCATTTGGAAATGGAGTCATACTCTGCTGTCAGGGGATGAGGTGGAAGAATGTCAGATATTAGAAGCAAGAACATGAAAGCTCAGAGGACATAGATGAGGACCCTGAGCAGAGTTAAAGTGGCGACACCCAAATACCATTATGAATCAGCTAGGGATCTGCCAGCCTGTGTGGTCTCACGTTCCAGAGGTTTATCCTCTGAGCAGGGATGGTGTGACAGCAGATCACACTGTCCCTGCTCAGGCTCATCAAAAGCTAGTATGAAGCTTTGGCCTTTTTCCACCTCACCTTCTAATGTCTGGAGGTCTGACTCTTCTTCTACATATTTATCCTTCCGTCTGCTTCCTGAAGCGTGGATACAGGTTGATGTGCGGCAGACTGAAGTAGCTTTGTTGCATTCAGTTTAAGAGGTCCCAACTTCGGTGGGACAGTGGACGTGCTGTCCTCCTCCTCATTCTTTACAGTGACAGTAACACACAGACAATGACAGTAGCGGTTTTTGATACGGGCGACACGGGCGGTTGCCCGGGGCGGCATCGTGGTGGGGGGCGGCATCACGGGCATCGGCAAAAAAAAAAAAAAAAAATTGCTCGTACTCATGCTGCCCCGACATCAGCCAGCGCATATTGGGAATGGCATAGGCACCGATCGGTTTTCTATCGCCCATTTGCTGGGAGTAAGGGCGCCCTCCGTTTGCGAGGTGCGCCTGCTGCTTGCGGCACAGGGAGAAGAGGGCGGGGCGGCGGGGGATTCTCTGGCTGGCTGGAGCAGCATCTAATAACCAACTCGCAAAATAAAACAAAATAAAAACAAAACAACAAACACGAAAATACCAGACATTATGGTACAGACTTATAATTTGCACCGGTGTTTTTTTGAAATTCTATAAGCGAAAAGTGAGCGCGAGAGTCCTCGGTGTGCCTGCTCGCTGCTGAAGTCAAAGTAAACTTTCTTGTCATCTCCGCTACATACAGTCCAGTATATAGAGAGACGAGACGACGAGGCTCCAGTTACAGCAGTGCAAGTAAACAAACCAAGAAATATAAGAAGAGTAAGAAAATAAATATACACTTTAGGACTTGGGGTAAAGGGATCAATAACAATTTAAAATTTATAATTTACAGTTTGATGATTTAAAGTCTCACACACAACCCGTCGAAAGGGGAGGGGGGCTGGCTGCTTCCAAATAGAGCACATTTCATTCATAATGATGTAAATCCAAGCCCATCCTGGGTTGTGTGAAATCCCAGAAATACACCTTAGACAAAGTGAATCTGTGAACTAAGGTATAGGTCTATTAGGTTATGTTGTGGCGATCCTCGAGTTGGGGGATTGTGTTCATGCTGGAGTGCAAAATTAAAACCAATGGAAGATGGACAAGAAAAGTTCAAAGCCATCAGGTCCTCAGTTTAGAAAAAATAGAAAAGAAGAGGAGGAGAAACGAGCAAAAGATACCAGAGAGCAGATGTGTCATTGGATAATGGCAGGTCATCCTGAAACAATCAGAATCAGAATCAGAATACTTTATTAATCCCTAAGGAAATTATGTGGATTACAGTTGCTCCAAAAAGAAATGGTAAAAATAGTAACAGTAACAGACTAAACTCCAAACAATACATTATGTTACAGATTTTAATATTAATTAGTCATTGTCAATTGTTGATTTGTCCTGTTCTCATTGTATGATGAATTATGATGGCTGTTTGGTAGCTGTTTGCATACAATGCATACTATCTCTCTCTTCATATGTGTGTGTGTGTGTGTGTGTGTGTATGTGTGTGTTTCTCTGGCGAAATTCAGTGTGGTTCCGACAACAGTTATATGTTAATGTATAATCCTTAATATGTTTTATGTGTGTGGGTGGGTGGGGGGGGCGCCAGAGGGAGTGTTCGCCCAGGGCACCAAACAGGCTAGGACCGCCACTGGACAATGATATTCAACAAGAAAACAATAAATAGTCTGAGGTAAGGCAAATTTGTGACATTAAATATTATGAAGAGAAGATGGGGGAGAATCATCAGAATTCGTACAACACGTAACTGTAAATACGTTAGAAAATAACTGTAAACTGCTACGTCCACACTAGCCCGGACAGATTTTTCGTCTGAAAACGCTCCGCGTCCATACTAGCGTTTTCAGTCGTTTTCACACAGTTGTGCGTCCACATTGAAACGGCCGAAAACTCTTACGTTCCAGTACTGCGCATGGGTGAAACGCAAGACGATTCGGCCTGCCTCATTTCTGTCTGCCGTTTATTTACTTTCCGGCTCTTTGAAACGTCGCGGCAAAATGTCGAGGAAAAGCACCGAGTTTTTTTAAATGGACTAACCATCAGGTGGAGTTGTTGCTGCGAGTAACACAAAAGTACAAAGTTGGCAAAGCGAGTGAGAATTAAAGAATTTGAAGAAAAGCTATCTGGAGCATGTACAGACTGATATTAATCTTTAATAGGGCTGTCAAAATTGAGAGCAAACAAAACAACTGCTGCCCTCCGCCATCTTAGTTTAATTGGTCACATGACTGCATCACATGACTAACATGCGCCATCGTTTTCAAAAGTCTCCGTTTTCGCTGTCCACACTGCGAGGCATAAGTCTTCAAATGTATGCGTTTTCATTCGGGGAAAACGCTGTCTCAGTGTGGACGGGAGGCCAAAACGGAGAGAAAACGATGCGTTTTCAAACGAAAAAGCATTAGTGTGGACGTAGCCTTAATAACAAAAATTCACGTGCTTTACCTTGTGGTAATTACCAATACTTAGGACACCGTTATATTTCTCACCCGATACAAAAGGTGTGAAGATTGGAAATACAATTCCCATAATGCTTCTGGAAACAAACTTAAAATATGTGTAAATAAATGACAGACCCGTGGTTAGAGAAGTTAAACTTTATTTAGTTTCACAGGAAACATTAAATTTACCTTGTTATCCAAAAAAAGCTTTCAGAAACATTTCTTAAATAAACTTGAGTATTTTAAATAAATAAATATCAAAGATGTTCAACACTCCATTTTAACGGCAATAATTTCTCAATAATTAAACAACTTTCAAAGAAATTTCCAGAAAAACCTGAAAACATGTCAAAGAAATTTCCAGTAGTTAAATATATGCATGAAAATGAATTTGGGTTCCTTTCAAGGACACTTCCCATAAAAGGGTCAGAAATTAAATGCCGCTAAAATAAAGCACTGCTTGATGTTAGCACCCCCGGACACTTTCACGTGGCGGCGGCATCGTGCACCATGCAGCGTCAGAGTCCTTTGGGTTTTTAATCCGGTTAAGGTGAACTCATCTCAAGGGAGAAGCTTAGATGCAGAATGAGGCGATCCAGGAGCGAGCGAGCTTGGCGGAGGCGACGGAGAGCTGGCGCAGAAATTACAAGATGCGGCCGATGCTTCTAAAGTTTGCATCGTACAAAATATAATTAACACATTCTAAAAATATCTCTCTTTGCCACAGAGCGCCACACCTGTCCACACCAGAACACTAAATGTGGTTTAAGCCTCAAAATAACTGACAACAAAATCCTCCCGTTTTTTAAAATGTCGGCTTAAAAAAACCACAAAGATCTACAAAATGTCTGAAAGCTAGCTGTGGAGATGTTTCCATCAAATTTCAAGGTGACACAAAAAACATTCAACAAGTTACAACTTCTCACATTTGAGCTCCACCTCCATCTGTTTTCTGATTAAAGATTTAGTGAAAAAAATTTCTAAAACTTTTCAGAAATAGCCTCTGCAGAATTTAGTTTTCACCACCAGGGGCAGCAGTTTCTTCGTTCATTTTAGCATTACTTCCATTTTTCAATATATGCTGCCATTAAATAAAGTTTACATTTACTCATGCACCATCTTGTGGTGCGAAATGGTATTACATTAAGGTACAACGCAGCCTTGGTTTAAGGTGGTATCTCTTCAACACCACACACAGGTGTTTTGAGAATAAAGTCATAGCTGTGTTTCTTAATATTCACCAATATTTATAGATTTAGTTAATTTTGTGAGGTTCTAAACTATTTTTAAATAAAAAGTCTTTAAAATGCAGCAGGAAAAAGAAAAATCTAATATTCTGGTCTTTTTGCACTGCTCTTCATATGAAACTCTGGGGGCTTCTGTTTGTAGGACTTTCATAATGATGGTGGAGCTTTAGAGGGCGTAGACCTGAGATTGGCCAGTTAAGATGAGTGTTTATGTAAGCTGCACCAAAATACACAAAGCAAAAAAGAAGAAACAACACCAAGCATTTAAAACAAAAGAAGAAGAAGAACAGAAAAAGAAACCCATGGCAATGGGAAGCTTGGCGTTACCCGACAGACCCTTGACGGGCACATTCCAGAGGTTGAAGGACAGAGAAACAGGTCAAATAGCAAAATTATTAACTTTTTCAAGAAAATCTTCTCAGTTTTGAAGAAGGTGCCCGCATGTGCCCGACAACTGAAAGTTTATTTTATTTGGGATTTAGTCAAAGTAAATCCGCAGTTATTCTGAAGTCTGTGGAAGTCCACATGTGAGAACACCAGCTGTGAATGCTCACATGAATGGGCGGTGTGTGGGGGCAAGGGCGTGGTCTCAGCTGAGGTAGGTGAGGATGACAGACTGGATGGGCAGCCTGCACACTGGGCACAGTTTGTTCCTCTTCTTCAGCTTCCTGGCGCAGACGTAGCAGGACATAAGGTGTCCGGTCCGTCCGTGCACGATGCAGCCGTTCTTTGGTCGCGACTGACAGATGAGGCAGGGGTCCAGGCACGAGTCCGGCAGACGCCACTCCGCCGAAATGCTGCGCTCCATATCGGGAACTTGCATTGTAGGAGGAGCAGCTGGAGCTGGGGAAGGTGGGAGAAGCTCCTGAGAATCAATGGAGGATGAGTGTGAGGAAGAGGAGGGCTGGGATTCGGGAGTCCAGATCTTCTCCTGCGAATAGGAGGAGGAGGAAGGCTGGGAGCATGAGAGGAGATCCTGGGAGTTTGGTGCGGAGGAGGCGGAGTCAGCAGCGGCGGAGGAGCAGGTGGAGTCGGACGCACACTGCGAGTGCAGAGGAGGAGGAGTTTTTAATCTTTTCCCATCTGGAACGTCGACTCCGTTCTCCTCCACGTCAGAACCTGCAGGACACAAATCAATCAATCGATTAGCAGATTATCTGTCACCGAAGATAAAACTGACAGCAAGCTGCAGTTCCTCAAGTGGCCACTTGAGGAAAAAGTGAGCCAGTCAGCACCTGCAGGTTCTCACCTGAACTGAACATCTCTGTGCTCTTCTGGAGCCTTTTTAATTAAATTATTTGATTACTAATACTACTACTACTAATTATAATAATAATAAGAGACTTCAAAATGATTTCTACATTCATTTTGTGATTGGCTATTCGTGAGAAAGTGTCTGCAGATAGGGATGTGCACCAAAAATAGAGTATCAGCTACATAGATCTGAGATGAGGTGTACAGCAGCAGCTTGTCTCTTTTTCCTCTCTGCCTAATTATTGGTTTTCTATATTGTCGCTTCGGTATTCTGATGTAGACAATCATCATCAGTGGTTTTACGTCAGCTGTGTCTGACTAATATGAAATAATCTGAGTGATGTGTAATTCTGCACAGGTGTGTTGACATTGGCACACAGGGACATCTGACCTGGTTTTATAGACTGAAGATATTCTGAGGGTTTTCTAACCTTTACACTCGTCTTTGATTCACTGGAGATTTCACTTTGTTATTTAAAAACACCGGCTCTGTGCTTTTTTTTGTTTTTGTTTTTGTTTTGTTTTTTTTTGGGGGGGGGGGGGGGGGGGGGTATGTTAAATGAAGGAGTCCAAACTTGATTGACTTTTGAAACGTCTGTGTCCCCCTTCTTTCGTTTGCACCTCTTTGACAGCATTACCCTGAAAATAAACTACTTTGGTCTCTGTAGTCATGATAAGATTTACCTGGAGGTTCTTTGGCAGCTGATAGGTTGGTCGGCTTTGTGGGCAGGGCTTTAGGGCTGGAGGAGGCGCAGTTGACGGACACATCAGGTAGCCAATCCTGGCGCAGATCCCAGCAGCGGAGGCAGTTTCTGGGCAGAGGAGGGTTCAACTCATCGCATTTCGCACAGCGCCAGTAATCCTGAGAGGAAAACACTCCATTACACCTGAACAACTTGCGTAAGTGTGTACGTTTGTGTCATCTGTGTGTTTGTGCAGCAACTCACAGCTTCAGTAATCTCTGTGTCTTCATCAAAGGAGTCGTCGTCATCTGCTTCGAAGATTGTGACCTCATATACCTGCAGCACACAGACAAGATGGCTATTAGTAACGGTGTCGAGCTAAGGTAGATGTTTAATGGCCAGCTCGGTCTATTAAGTGGTTCTTACCTGATCATCAGCAGAGAGAGAAGCATCATCTTCATTGTAATCATCTGAATCTATGGACTCGACTTCAAATTCAACACTGAAGTTGTCGCTGTCAGAGTCTGACACTGCGTCCGTGACCTCTGACCTCCCAGACTAAACACGCACAGAGTCCACATTACACATGATACATCAATACAGGCTCAATAAACCACTGATTGTGTGTCGTGCTCACTGTGCTGTGCGAGTCAGATGATTGGCTGCTGTGTCTTTCCCGCCCGCTCCCAAGTCCTCCAATCACACACCAGGACAGGCTGTCGTCAAACGTCAGCGAGTAGCTGTCAGACCGTCTCCTTTTCGTGCCTCCCTCTTCCTCCTCCTCCTCTGAGTCTTCCTCAACATCCCCGTCGTCTACACTGTGTGAGGGACCTGCAGACAAAAGGTGGGCGGAGTTTGGTTAAACAGTTAAACACCTTGAATGAAATGGTGGTGGAGTAAGGGCTGGTACCTCTTGAGGACAAACTCACCTGGCTCATTGCTCCTGCAGCTCCACCTTCTCCTCCTCCTTCTCCTCCTCCTTTCAGGCGATGAAGAGCGACCTTCTGTTTCTGCCGCCTGAAAGCACAAACACGTTTTTGAGCTGATTTTCAAACTTTTAAACTCTTGTTGGGCCATAGAATAATCACCAAACTCCATTGTAAAATCCGAGGACTTTTAAATTAGATCATACACATTAGATTTGTTTATGATCATCATCCCCAAAAGGTTCAATTTCTCCCAAACACAAAACAGAAAAGTCACACAAAGGCAAGAAGGAAAGACTGGAGTCTCCTGGTGTGCAGCCAGATGTGTTTGATTAAACCGCTGACAGAGCAGAAAAAAGGAGAAAGCATGTGTTGGAGTATGTGTGTTAATAGGATAACGTGGCTTGTGTTCTAATGCCACAATTGAGTTAACTAGGAATACAGCAAAACACTTTGTTTGTTGGTTTTTGGTGTTTTTTGTCTTTAAAAATTCGGGTGCAGCTCGTTCGTGGTTAAAGCGTACATGTGGGTTATTTAGCCACAAACAGCAGCAGCACAGATTCAAAGTTTCACAGTTTTACTGCTCTTTATGTTCACCGCCGCCCTCTTGGATTGTTAAACTGGGGTTACTGGGACTGCTTTGACTTTCTAAGTTGGAAATCTGAGTTTCCAACTCAATCAGGAATTCACTATAATAGCGGTTTGAGTGCTCAGTAAGAGTAGAATGTTTCTGTCTGTAATTCAGAAGGAAGTCAGTGAAAGTGTCGGTAAATATATTCCTCAGTGAAGACTGCAGCAGTGTTTTTGCTTCTTAGGTGGACTCATAACTGGAGTTGAGTGCACCTGGAAGTAATTCTCTCGTAAGCTGGAATGGTTCAGAGGTTGAAGCTTGTAAAATGGTCCAAAATAGCCTGTGTGAATAGCACAAGGTGAAACTTTACTTCAAGTTTATTCTAAACTTCTTAAATGCTGCGCTCACAGCATTTAAGAAGCGATTAGCAGCGAGAGAAAGAAAGCTAAAGGTACGTAAACGTGAAGGAACAAACCTGGGCTAGAAATATCGAAGGTTTATCTGGCAAAAACACAATAGATGTAGAGAATCCAAACATGGTGTGCGTCTTACCTCCGTCCTTCTGTCTGTCTGGCTGCTGCTGTGCGGCTCACTCAGACTTGTTGTTGATTCTAAAGAGAGTGTTTGTCAGAGTCAGACCAGCAGGATATCATCTATATATACACAAACACACACACCCTCAATATTTAGAAGGTATTCCTTTATCCTCCAGAAGGAAAAAGCAGGTGGAGGTCTGACATTTCTTCCCCAAAAGTCAGAAAAACAAGTTCATTTGGAGTCAGTTGATGTTTATACAGAACCAAAACTGCTCAATTTTAGCCCCTTGGTTTTCCACCCGTGGGTACTTCAGGGGATGTAAGACTGGAAACTTTCGGACCACGAAGGTGTAGCTGTATTTAATAATGTGCCTCGTGTGCAAAATGTGATTCCTACCTGGACTCCTGACAGCCACCAGGTTCTTGGTGATCATTGCAAACAGAACCCTGAAACAGGAAAACATCACATATTTTATTTAGAGGGGTTTTTTTCCCTTTTAGTGAGTCTGAAGGACCAAAAGCTTCATCCTCTACCACTCACTCACCGCGGCTCTTTCACAGAGAAGCTGTCGACTCCCAGCACACGGCCCAGAGCATCCTGGGCGCAGTGAACGATGTGTTGCTGCTTCTGGTCGTACAGCTGCTTCTGGATGATGTACTGACCCAGGTAGAACATTACCTGCAAAAACACAGAGATACATCATGGGATGATTGTAGGATGCACAGGCTAATTATTACATTTGGGTGTTTTGTTATTGTGGTTTTTAAATATCAGCAATTTTACCACCATAACAAGACTGCAGTCAGATTAACTGAAGTTATGCACTCTGAAAAAGGAAGAGGATAAGCTGAGTTTCTTCTCTTTTCTCTACATCCAGTAAACACTGTTCAGGTGTTCTTTGTTGATCACACATATAATTACAGCGTTTATCTTGCCTGAAAACTGGAAACTCTGCATGTCCCTGTTAGTTTTGGGGCTTTTGATGAGCAAACATGGAATTTATTAGTAAAGTATTTTCCGAAACTAATTTTATTTCCTTTTCAAAGGCACCAAAAATCGTTAATATGCAGGAAAAATCCTAATAATATGGGCTGCTTGTAGCTTTTGTTAGTGGGTGTTTTCTTCTCAACATCTAAGCTGCAGCAACAAATGAGAAAAAAGAAATCCAAGTCACAGATGATGAGCTCAAAAAGAAAACAAAACAATGTATAAATAAATAACGGTGCAAACAAATAATACAACCGCAGGGTCTGCTTATAGAGCTTAACACAACGAAGACCACTGCCCCCATTTGGATTCCACGATGGTGGAGCTAAGGTTTGTGAACTGCAAAAGAGAAAATCAAAATGACACTGAAGACTGGCATAATAGTGAGATGCAAATGACAAGGATTTAACCTTCAAAATAAAAGACCACGGGCAGGGGGACTGTCCAGAAATTAAAAAGTGTCTATAAGTGGCAAACACTGCAGACATGAGACTGAGAGGGAGAAGGAGTCGAATAGGGAATCCTGGAAAAATCATGAGGATGAACTAAAGGAGAGCTGAGGTGAGTGTCAAAGTTCTCCTTTTTTCACGCCGTCTTCATTAAAAGGCCAAAACACCATTTTTTCTGCATTGGTAATAGATCCTCGCAATGACCAGTAATTTCCAGCTACCACACAGCTCGATCACACCAGTGTACCCATGGAAAAGAGCAGCTTGGTCACAATCACGATATCAGCTATAATGGCAGAGAGTCTGAAACTTTCAGGGGCAACCAGCAGTGACGTGTCAACCGAGTGTCACAAATGTCAATGACAGCAACGACAGCGTGCGAAATCACCTCCGGCAACTCGGGGTGGGCGGGTCCCACGCTAGCCTTTGGACTTTTCTAAACTTTCAGAGGAGCAACTGAAGCGAATAAGAGCGCAGTTCAGTGTAGTGAATACAATAAAGGGGTTACCTAGGCAACCAGAGCCTGGAACAGCCGCTATTGACGCGCGATGAGCAAATTGCTTCCTGTTTAGCTGTACGAAAGCAAAAAGAACAATCAAACACTTAAAATAGTTTTGCACTTATAGTTTGTAAAGTTTCTTAAGACTTTCTGCAACTTGCTTTTTTATTCTGTCTTTTGTTACATAATGCCTTTTTTTTTTTTTTTTTTTTAACATTTTTCTTTTTTTGCGTGCCAAAGAGCAAAGCGAACTGGACTCAAATATCTTGTAAGTGTGCACAAACTTGGCCGAATAAAGATGGCATGCGGGTTTCTGATAACGATTTTTAAATATGTAATCGTAACACCATCAGAGACAATATATATCACATTTTATAATTTTTACTTTGCTGAGCTCATCCTGCATTTTACTGTATTCAGCCGATTTTATTACAGCTGTGTCTAATGTTTTGGCTGCTGTGATAGCAGATTTTTGGACAGAAAAAGCATATTTAATCTCACACACTGCATCAGTGTCCGCAACGTATGACTACAAACTTCACCACAAGGTGGCAATGTTTCATCATAAAGTGTGCAAATGCAGTATGAGGCAGGAGGGGGCAGTGGTAGTAAAGAAAGTTCTGGGTTCATTCATTCATTGCTGTCCGTGAATGCAGGTCCAGTAACAGTCCTAACACCACCTGACGACACCCCTCAAACATCAAAGTCAACAGAAAGACCGTCTCAAAGCTCCCGGTGAAATGTGGAGCAGTAAATGGAAATGCTGTACCTCCTTCATGGTGAAAACATCTTTAGTGGCTCCAGCGTGCTGCAGCAAAGAGCAGAACTCTACCTTTGGTCTCACCTGAACGCACACAGAGAGGAAAACGTTAAGTCACACAGTCAGTGAAGAGTTACGAGCACATGGAGAAGTCGGGAACTTGCCACCCTCACCAGTTTGTTGTCGTCCTCCGTGGTCCAGGTGTTGGTATCACTGTCGGCTGACATGGTGAAGCTGATTGTCCCTGCACGCCAACACACAGCAGATTATGACAGATTACATAAACCAGTACAGGATTTTTAAAATAGGATAGATTTGGAAAAAGCGCTCCTAAAGTAAATCTTTTTCACAGCGTAAGATAGATTAGGCATTCATCATTAGCATTAGTTATATTTCTTTGAAGTCCTCCCCCTCCACCTGCGGCACTGCTATATAAACCCGGACACAGAAAGTATAATCCCAGGCTTACTGTGTAAATATTATCATCTTCTTCGTCTGTTTTTAATCTGCCTGGTTTAAAAAGTTAATTTAACCTTTTAAGATGATGCAGGTTTGTTTAAAGCATGACGACTGCCTGGTGTTGACTGAGAGGAGTGGGTTCCTTTTCTGTGTTTTTATTTTGCTTACATAAAAACACATCTGGAGGAAAAACCTCGGCCCTGGACGAGGGCTGCTGAGCCTCCAACTGTGGATCATTTAACTGAAGAAACCACTCACATGTCGAGCTGATACTTGAATCAGATATCGGTAATGAAAAAAGCAGATCAATGTGGCCAATCTATTGAAATCTGTCCTCTGATTATTAGATTTATTACTCTGTGATGCAGCCTAGCAAAAAATGTTCATTTGTGCGTTTACAAAATTCAGCTTATTCATTCAAGAATGGTACGGGATTTGCATGCTGTACTGAAAACACCTGCAGTCAAGGTACTTGTACACTAGGAATGGATCAGTGCATCCTCACCTGAAAGTCTGAGGCACCCTACCTGACAGAAGTTTGTGTATTTCCCTATTTGATAAACAAAAATGTTTTTTTAAGTTTGAATAAATTATACTTCACCTTAAAAAAAAAAAGAAAGAACAAGCCTAATAGGGCTGTGCGATATGACCAAAATCTCATATCCCGATTTAAGACATTTATCGTCCCGCATATCACAAAAATGTTACATTTTCTGTAAATTCTGTGAGTCACGGGCAACTCGACTTGCGTGAAGTGTTTTTAGCTGAGTGTCGTGTACCTGAAGTCAAGTGTTTTGACCGATGCATGAAACTATACATTTTTAGACATTAGTTGTAATGGCCGCAATTTTCTTTGTATTTATTACACGGCGTGCTGCGGCGAAGAGCCTGTTCTAATGTTTGAGTCTAAGGTTTATTTTGAGCACCTGACGGCTCTTTTCAGCTTCTCATCCGTAAACTCTCTGCATACTATTTCACATAATTCAGTTATTTTTTGAAAAATCTCAACAGGATCTTCAGCTTTATTGTGAAAGGTTTATGTGGAAAATAAACAAGCGGACGGCGGAGCTACGTGCTGGGTTTACCGTCGTTGCTAAAGACAACGTGTAAAAACAGTCGCTTGTCCGTCCGTCATGTGGTTATTTTAAATATAAGAGAAAGAGAGAACTTTAAGAAATTAATATAGCCACTACAGTGACCATCAAAACAATGAAAAAATATTGCCGTAAACAGCTTGTTTAGCGACACCACAAAACAAACAATAGCGTAACATGAAACGATAGACGTTTTCATATCGTTATATCGAACAGCCCTAAAGCCTGGTGATTTTTATTTTTGTGGAGGGCAGAAACCTCTGAGCAATAATCTGATCTAAATACTGAGTTCCACTGTAAACTCAGGAGCACAGGTATCAGTGCAGATATTACCTGTGACTGTAATTAACAGGACATTTACTGATGTAAGTGGCTCATATTTACAGTATCTGATCAGTTGTGACCGTAAGATGAAAAGCTCTAAAATCAAACTTATGGAAGATCTCTTTGTTTCTATGATGTACAACCGGAATATAAATAACCACAAATATGTGCACAGGCTCCCAGCCAAACTGATACCGAGCCAGGATTTCATAACCGGTGCATCACAAATTTTCGTTCAGAGCAGAATGTCACTTTTCAACATTTTTCAACAGGAAAATAAAGCAAGAAAATGTAAAAAACATCACACTGTCAGACTTTAACAGAATTTACTTACAGATATAAAACAAATATTTACAGAAAACAATTCAAAGAAGCTTGTACAAACTTTTTTGTGTCAGTTTTGCTTAAAAAGTTACTGAATCTTTGCTTGTTTTTAACAACACAGACGTGTAGTCCTGACACGACACCTGACAGACAGATCAACTCAATTACCATCCAGTCATTCTTCCATTAGCACCAGGTTAATGCTTAATTAATCAGCTGTTAAAAGTCTAAAATGTTTTGCAGTATTCAAGGAATAAAATGAAGTCCTTACCAGTATATGCAGGGGAAATAAATGAGTTTTAGCAGCTCATCTTGTGCAAATAAAGGCAGATAAAGTGCAGAGAGAGTGGAGCAGGGCAGAGCTACAGCCTCTTATAGAGCTGCTCAGACATGTCAGGACTAGACCAGTTTAAAGGACTGGCCTAGTCTGACTGGGGCCTATCATGTCCTGACTCAGCTGCACTTGTAGGACTGGAACAGCTGATTCAATCATAGAGCTTCTGTAGACAAGCCAGGGCTAGTCTGCAATGACTCATCCCATCGAAGTGACATAACCACACTAACCAGAGTGCTGGTTATCTCACTAACCAGGACAAGTCTTAGCCAGATAACCAGGGCCAAATCAGGGGCGCAACACCTGCTTGATCTGAGCACAGGAAACTGGGAAGATCAGCGCAATACTTAATTCTCCAATTTTTTATTTATTCCAACCAAAAGTGTTTTTTTACATATACCTTTTCTTTCTGGTCTCAAGTCAAAAACACGAAATTAGACCTATATTAAAATAAGTCATAAATAAGAGTTCTTCTATTCTATTTCTTGTTTAATTTTCTGTTTTCAGTTCTTTTTTTCTTGTTTATTTTTATTTTATTGTGACTTGGATTTTAGTTTATTTTATTATACATTAAAAAATATATTTTTAAATATGTTTTCTTTGTTTCAGTGTTAGTTTCACACTTCTGTTTTTTACTAAATGTAGCTTTTTGAAATGCACAGACTTCTGTTAAATAATGTAACATAGACAGGTTGGCTTAAAGGCCCATTCAGATTTTTTTTTAAATCAAAAACTTAAAATCTAGTTTTTATTTTGATTAACAAAAATGTGGTTTCACACTTTTTAGTTTAAATCTGGTTAACTATGATGACTAAGGATGGACCTTGTTCTTTCTGTTACTGTAAAAAGACACTTATTGATTGGATTTTAAACTTTCCAACAACCCTGGAAAGCACTGCCTGTGAGACTTTGCTGGAAACTGTAAAAAAAGACAAAGCAAAAACAGACAGTCCTGTTTCCACAGAGGTGCAGGACTTTATTTTAAAGTGCACCCACACAGTTCAGAGGGCTCTCTGAACAGCTCAGAGATGGAGAAGACCAACCTGACCACAGTACATTAATCCTCTGTGTTGGAAAAACCCTCACTGATGTTTAACTTCAGAAAACACTTTGGTTGTTCAGGTTTTTTCTTTTTTTCTAAGTTGAATAAATCCAGATATAAATAAAGATGATTGTTTTATGCTTTTTACTGAACTATGTAGCTTTTATTATCCATCTTATTTCTTGTAATGATTTAACTTGTGAGGTGTTTTTATTTTAATAACAGCATGTGGTCACTGTTTCCCAATTAAATTACTAATCTATTGATTTTCTTTCACATCGTCTACACAGTGCTGTGGCTGTAACCTCTTTACCTCACAGTCTTCCACCTGGAATAAAACCGCATTATGAAGAAAGTTTTGCTTGCTGTTTCAGACCCAGAAATTAAACTGCTTGTAATAAAATTTAACTCAAATTGTTAACACAACTGTGATAATCTAATGAATAAAACAATGTGAGGCAAATAAACATGTTTAACCTTATATTATGAAGGAATATTATTATTATTAACTTTATCTGCATTGAATTGTGAATATACTCAAAATGCTTAAACTAATTATCTTGCAGTGCCACTTTTACTACTTCAGCCTGAGTGATCTTATTGCTGTTCCTGTGTGCACCATTTCTCCATGTCTTCTGTTTTTATGAGCACATCACTAGTTTCCAAAACTGATATTTCATACAAATAAACTTCTTATTTTTTAAGGATCCTAAAAGAGCTGCCAAGGTGAAGCCAGTACACTTTGTACTTGTTTGGCTATGCTTTTCCCCTCGAGTGTGTAATTTTTCCCCGCAAACAGCTGACCGGCTGTGTGAGTCAGCTGCTAAACCGTGACAACTCAGAAAGGCAGGAAGGTTTGCCCGGACATGTCCCGCTCACTCTCCTCTGTCTGAGTTTCTGTCTTACACACACAGATCTGAGAGAGCCCGGCCGGAGCCTTTCGTCACCTCTGAATGTATTATCTCACACTCATCGGAGGAAAATTAATGAGCAGATACTTCAAACTGACCGCAGACTTCAGGAGCTAAAATTACAGGCCGATTATTGTTTTGTCTGCAGAACGAGGTACTAAAGAGCTCAGTTGTTGGCTGCTAACAGTGGATAAAAACACATATCTACTTAAAACTTTATGCATGAAGCAAAAACAAAATTTAGCAATACATTACCATAAATCAGATGTAAAAGCGTCTCTATCTGAACAGTTAAATCCAATTTTCTCTGCGGTATTGACGGCTAACGCTGAAGCTTAAATATACTTTTTAAATATCCTTTGAACAGTATTATTTTTAAAAAACGCAGACTAGAAACCCACCAAAAGCATTAGTGTTAAAGCACAAAGGGTCATTTTAGAGTGTTCTTTTTATCTTACCAGGATTGAGCAGACGGACTTGAGTTGCTAGAAAGCAGCGTCCACGGCGCTACTTCTCAACGCGTGTCAACTTGATCAGGAAACCCCGAGGCTCCGCGGCCTGCTAGCCACAATATGCTAACAACTTGCTAACGCGGACTTCTGCTGCAGTTAGAGCGCTAAACTCTGGCGCAGAAAAGTTCAGCCGTTATTTACGCACATTTCTAATTCACTTGTGATGAAATAATATCTAACAACGACGTTAATCCAACAGTTTCCCGGACAGTTGAGCTACTTCTACTTAGTGTTTACAACGCTCGCCACTCAAAGGCTGTGACTTAGTCAGATGGCGCCCCTAGTGGCTAGGAAGCCGACACTTTCTCAATTCAAATCCCCAAACACACTGATACAACAATAAAAGCATTAAACTCATCCAATCAGAGCAGTTTGGGCCATAAAATTCCTGTTTCTGTTTTTTTTTAAAAAATGGCAAAATAACAGAATAAATTATTAATTTCAAAATAAAGGCCAGTCTACATTAGCAGGACATGTTAAAATATGATCAGTAAATTGCTATTTTTTTATATGAAATTATTTTACCTCAAAATTATACATATGATCATGCTTTCCATTTTTAAAGAAATTTCTTTGACATTACCCAGAGCTGTGGGAAGTGTGGGGTGAAGTGGAGGCTGTAAAAGTATTCATGTTACAATCAAGTCATATTTTTGAGGTTGATGTATATTTTACCCCAGTAGCACATGGTTTGGAAATATTTCTTACATAAATAACTGTATAGTTTTTAAATAAAGAATTTGTTTATATGTACATATATTAATTTTAAAACCCAAACTGGCACCTGTGGCAGCTCTCGTGTACTGGGACCTGCTTCTAATTAAAATACACAAGGCACTACAGGAAACAGGCTTTTAATTTTTTTTATTTTGCAAAAAACAGACAATCGAAAAACAAAACAAAATCAGCAGCGCTTCAAACACTGCTATGTGTGTGTGTGTGTGTTTCTTCGTTCATGACTGCAGTTCGTAGCCCAGCGGGTCGACTCCTCGGTCCAACAGAGCGAGAGACGACTCCCTCAGTTTCTGCAGAAACCTCCTCAGCTCCTCCTTAGAGAACACCTGAGAGCAAGCGGAGAGGAACGAAGAGTGAAAACAAAGAAACAGAAACCAGGAATTTCTACAAATTCAAGTTTCACGTTCCAGTACAGCTGATGTGAATATGATCTATCAACTCCGAGTATGTTCACCCCAAGTTAAGTCTGTCCTTAAGTAGGGAAAGAAAATCTTCATCATAAATGGACCTCCAATAACACGATTCATCATGGCAACGGGTCGTTTTAGAGGAATATTGAAGTCATTTTAATTAGCTTGGTCAACTCCATCATCACAGACAGTATAAAAGTTTATATAATTTTAGTTTTTATGTCTGATGTTTACCCCACTTTAATTTTCATCAGATGAAGATGGAATCCTAATTTTATATTTGGTTTTAAATGTAATTAATCAGCTGTAACCCGAGAGGGACAAAACTAAATAAATAAAAGTAAGAATACTGGCAGACTCCGGTAAATGCACCTTAGGCATAAATTTGTAAATGCCACATTGCCTCGTTTTCCAGTTAGTCAGCTGTGAGACATTGTTCCATCAGTGACTAAGTACAACAGGATCAGTGACTGATCATTGAGATCACTGATCAGTGTGATCTGTGTCTCTAGCTTTGCACAGATCTGTTTGTTTCTCACTAATGTAAATGTTTCAGAGGCACAGACAATCTGAAAGCGGCATCACTGTCCAATAATGTCTCTGTCCACATATACTGACGAATGATTATAAAAGTGTGCCTGTTAAACACATCTCACTGGGATTCCAGTGCTTGTAAAAATCATCTGATGGCCTTGCTCTGAGCTTGGACAGCGACTTCATGAATGAGAAAATAAAACAGTGTCAGTCAGGCGGTTCAGGTGTAGCAGGAGGGGTGGAGTCAGAGAAAAAGAGCCTGCTGAAGAAAACCTGTCTGCTCCCATGGTAATCGACTCAGAGTTGAAGTCAACTCTCTTTCTGGAACAGAAAAGTTTCCCTTCAACTTAGGATTAACAAACTCAGTTGATAGCTAAACTTGCTTTCTGGAGTAATACCCTGACAAAGAAAACATAAGTTGACAGTCGGAAGTTCACGCAGGCTTCAGTTACCTGGTAGAGGCGGTGCTGGTCAGACGAGATTATGTCAGCGAGCCGCAGCGCCTCCTGGTGTCTCGAGGAGCTCTGCAGCACGCTGAGCAGCAGGAAGCTAAGGCGTGGAAGACACAGAGAGCGCAAAGCTGCCATTTGGTGGCTGCGCTCTGAGTCTGGCTCTGAATCCTGAAAACACAACCAACCAAATATTAAATTACCACATGGTCACGTTATGAATGTAGCTGATGCTCCTAAATTAACCTTTTAGAGTTTGTGAGTTGTGATTTAAGCAGTAACCTGTCTGTTGTCGACCATCCAGCCTCCGTCCACAAACAGCAGAACGTTGTAGATTCTCTCTTTCACATCTTCCGTCAAAGCATCCAAACGGCAGGACCAGGCGGATAGCGAGGCCTGAAAAACCAGACAATGCACATGTGGAACATCTGCAGTGGTAAAGTTTTTATTTTTAAATACTGATGCCTTAACTACATTAAAAATAAATAAATAAATAAAATACCTGGTACTCCTTTTCCCTCATCTCATTGGCTACCCTCTCTGTGAATTTGGCCTCGGGTGCCGGTGCCGGCTTCTGTGGGGCTGAACTGCTGTGTCTGAACCAGTCAGTGAACGCCTCGTGGGCCTCCTGCAGGACCATCAAAGCACACGTTCAGTCCAATACATCTCAGTGAACTAGGTTATAAAAACAACATGGAGAGAGGTGTTGCTAACAGACCAGGTAGGCTCTGATGCACAGGTGTTCTCTGATGGCATTCTCGTCCTCAGCAGGAAGCGGTGTGGTCTGACTGATTCCTGACCACTGTGAGCAGATCTCCCTCATCGAGTCTTCCGGGACTTTAGAGAACACCGCCTTGGCTGCGTCATGTTTCTGCAGAGCTAAGGCACGACAGACGAAGGAAGTCAGCTGACCACTGAATCGCAATTTAATTGGAATAAAACAAAACCATCAATAAATAAACAGCTAAAAGAAAAAAAGAAGAGTACCCAAAAACTTCCTCATGATGGCATTTGACTGCTTGAGGGACTCAGCTCGGTGGGCAGGGTCATACAGGAGCCAATCAATGACATCAATCTTCCTTTGGTCCTCCTATCAGAGCACAACATCACTGTAGCCATTTTTACATGAACAAAACATCTTCAGCCTGATGAACACTTGGATTAGAACATCACTGTTCATATGGACCCTAAATTAGCTGGTCTGATCAAGACGTGCTTGAAGAGAAAACATCATTCGTCAAACGGAAACAGACATTGTTGCAGCTGTGTGAATTTCTCCTGTTATCTCTCTGAACTTCATACTATTGTTTTTGCTTGTGTTTGATATAGGCCAGCTCCAAACAAACTGCCATAAAATACATAATTCCCTTAGGGATTATTTAAGTATTCTAATTCTAAAAAGTGGAGATACGGCACATCAACGACCCAGCAGACTTGCGTATATGGAATAATATTTATGTCAGAAGTTCGGTGCAAGAAAAAAAAAAATCCTTAGCAAATTAATTAATTTCAAGGGTGCAGGTATTCATTGCAGAGTCAGTCTCTCGCAGGTAACTTCCTGTGAAAAGTCAGTCGAGTCGAGCAGGAAGGATTCAGATCCAAGAGCAGAGTTACCTGCAAGAGCGTGAAGCTCTCGTAGCACGCAAACCACACACTCTCCAGACACTGTGCGTGATGGCTGCTGAATTTAACTGTGCAAGTGGCCTTAAATATCTTTTCCAGTTTCAGTTCACAGTTCACCAACACTGCAACATTCTGCATACCTCTGCTAAATAAGGCAGTTTAGCTTTAAGATGTTCCACATATAAAAAATTTTATGTAGAGTTTTTAAAGGTTTAAACCAAAGGCCTAATACGGTGGTTCTCAAACTTTTTGCTAGGTCCCCCTTTGTTTTACAAGAAAATCTTCGCATCCCCGGCCCAGAAAAAAAAACAAACAAAAAAAAAAAACATCATTATGGTGTAATTAATTTAAGTACAGTTGTTGTTGATTTTTTACTGTGTAATACTATTCAACACTACTATCAATACATTTTTCAAAAATGTCTCTCTGTACAAAATGGGTTTAAAAACAAACAGCTGTGGGATACTGTTTGTTATTTTAACCGGGGGAACAAATTGTGGCAGGATCAGCATGATATTATTTGTATCCCACTGTAACTTTACTGTATAAAGAGCTAACATCGCCAAAATTTCATTATAAGAAGTGTTTGTGAACTAAAAATCAAGAATGTGGGATACTGTTTGCCCGTGATTTGGACAGCCCAGCGCGTGCTCCCAAAGCAGGGGAAACAAATTCTGTTCTGGGTACCTATCTTGGCACCACCGTTGTGCAGGTGAAGCCAAAGGCAAGATATGTGTCACCATATTTTCTAGTCTTTGGTTTGAAAGGAAGTTGGTTTGGAAACGTATGTGGCGAAGGTTCATTCATCTTCTGCTTTGCGTTTGTGTGGAAGCCCCATCAAAACCCTGTCCATTATGCTAGCAGTGTCCAAGCATTCTTTTTTTTTCCTTTTTTTTTTAAATTCATACTGCCCCCCCCCCGCAATGGCTCTGCGCTCCCCCTACTTTAGGAAACACTGCCCTAATACATTCCCACACATGTGCAAAGTTACATTTTTTTTATAATTTAGACAAATTACTTGAATGACCTCATAAGAGAAACTAAATCCAAAGTAAACACTTTGGTCATTACCTTTGTAGTTCCTGTCTCCAGCGTCTGGCTGTGGTGCGTGAACTCTGTGTCGTCTGTCTCTCTCACAGTCTCCACCACCAGCTTGGTTATGGCAGAAACATCCAGACCTATGCACACACACACACGGTCAGTTTTCTTTCAGTGATAAAGCGTCTGTTCTTACTGACCTCAGCGTGTAACAGCGTCTGTCTCACCAGCTTCAGTGGCGAGCTGCAGGCAGCGGGGGCGGAGTTCCGGCTGGGTGACAGTCTCCAGGAAGGCAGCGTATTGAGAGATTGCAAGATCGGCAGGAAGCTGGCCGACATAGCTTGCCACAAGGTCTGTCTGCTGATCTTGGATCAGAAGGGAGACGTACGCCTTCACCACATCAACGCACACCTCTTCCTAGAGACGAGAGGTGGGAACACGACATTTAAAAATGTGAACCCGTAAACAAACTGATTATCCTCGATGTGAACGCCTCATTCACTGAAAATATAATTGGGCCACTTAAATTCCTCTCAGAGCCTGGTTCTGCTGAGATTTCTTCCTGTTAAAAGGGAGTTTTTCCCTTCTCAAAGGTGCCCAGTGCTTGCTCATAGAGGGGGGGGGGTTATAAAAAAAAAAAGCCCATTTGTTGGACTACACAGTGTACCTCACGCCTAACCAGCTCCATTCTTTACACTCAAAATTTGTATAAAAAAAATAAAATAAAAATAAGGCTGGAAACATGACCAAACATGAAAAAGTGATTCACTGTTTGCAGTTTTGTTGATTAATTATTTATTCTTTGAGAGTTTGTCAGTCCTGTCTTCATTACTTTAGGCAAGAAGCTGAAAAATACATTTAAAAGTGAGGTTAAAGGTAAGTTACATTACATTGATCCAATCAGCGCTCAGTATCTATAAATTAAATACAGACTAAAGTGAAAATTTCTCATAAAATGACCTGTAAGAACCTTTAATGTGGATTTTACCTTTAGTGCCAAACCCAGGGAGCGGAAGAACAGCACAAGGTGAGCCATGAAGCGCAGCAGGTGCGAGGGGAGGGGTTTAGATGCAGTTAGCCAATCAGAAAACTCCTCCAACAGGCCTGAGTGAGACACAAACATAAAGGGGTTCATGAGAAACTGGAGCTTACATGTTTGATGCGACCCGTCAGGTCAGAGCTGGTCTTACCATCCAGGTCTCCCAGGATGACAAACTTCTGGATGACGTGATAATGCTCTCTCGTCTCCTCCAGCACCCTCTGCGCACAGAAAAATAAACAAACACTGGTTTACTGTGCTGTGCAACTTCAATATGTCCCACCAATCACATTCAGTTAGAACGGGTTTTACCTTCAACTCAGATGCTTGAAGCTCCTCAAACACTTTCTCCATGGTCCAGCTGCAAGAGGAGGCAGTAGATCAGAGACGAAGCAGTTTTGTTTTTTTAATTTATTTATTTTATTCTGTGTGTGTCGTACTTGGCCTCCAGGTACTCCCGTGGTAACATCTCCACCTCGTGATGAGCCATACCCGAAGACATGAGATCCTTCTCAACCAGTGAGTCTACCATCACTCGGAAATACGCCCACACGCAGTCCTCCCACGATTCGCACACTGCCAGCAGCTAACACACACACACACACAGAGTCAGGTCTGCCATTATCTAGGATTCGACTGACCGTAAACACAGAGGTGACTGAGCTGCTGATTTCTGATTAACACAAAAACTGGTTATATTACCGGTTTGAGGTTCCCACTCAGGCTGGCGTAGATCGCCCTCTCGTATCTGTTTAACTGCTCCTAAAACCCACATTTTATTTTGCTTTATTCTTCTCATTTTCAAGCTTGACTGAACACAAGCTCAGCCTTCTTATTTCTCACACATTTGGTAATGCATGGCATACCTCCTCGGCCATTCTCCAGCAGCAGGCCTTCCATATGCCTCTTTGTGGGTTACCTTCAACTGGCTGCAACTCGATACCACCTGCAGAGAGAAGAGGACAGATAGACAGTCATGCAGAGAAGGATCGTACAGGTATACTTTGTATTTAAAAAGGTGGGAAAAGTCCCAGAAATTCCTTTAATTAGGGTCCTATTGCGTTTCCTTATTTCTTGTCATAAATGCTGTTACAATGGTGGATGTACATATTAAACATGGATACAGTTAATGATCACTGAGCAGCAAGCCCAGGCTTCAGGAATTGTAATTATCATGGTGGTTCCTCTTCCTTTCTCCAATTAAAGCAGGTGTGTCAAATTTAAGTTGCTTCAGACCTCCCCAATGGCCATTCACACTACACCAAAGTTATTTAGCAATAGGTAAATAATTAAATGGCAGAAAGATGT
The DNA here is from genome assembly GCF_036321145.2 of Pelmatolapia mariae. Lineage (NCBI taxonomy): Eukaryota > Metazoa > Chordata > Actinopteri > Cichliformes > Cichlidae > Pelmatolapia > Pelmatolapia mariae. The sequence continues at coordinate 20,000,764 of NC_086242.1, read as the reverse complement.
TATTTCACCATCTATTCACACACACACACACACACACACAGAGAGAGACAGACAGACACACGGAGAGAGACAGACAGACAGACAGACAGACAGGTAGCCGCCAGTAGTACCCATCAGCCTCCTAGTGGACACCCCTATGTTATCAATTTTAAAATCCTAGGTCACCTTGTTCCTCAGTTATCACATTTAGAAGATTTTTAAAAAAAACTGGACCTTTGACCTTTGTCACAGATTCAAACCAGTCTGAGATTTTTGGTAGAAGCCCCTATTAATTTGAGCTCTATATCACCTCGTTCTCGAGTTGTTGCATTCACTCGGCGGGGTGATGTCACCACCCCATCAGCCTTTTAGAGCCGAAGGGTTAAAAGGGCTATTTCTGTGAATTACAAGATTTCTGCTTTATGAATACAGGTCAGTCTGGGGAATAAGCTTCCTGAACTTCAAATAGTAATTTTACATTGTTTTTTCATTGTTTTTACAGATTATTCCCAATTAATCTCTGTCATGCTGACAGATTCCGCTCTTTCATACAGCAGCATTTCTGTGTCATTATATTGAAAAACAGAAAGCCATGAGCTCAGATTTCTTACAGAATTTCTCTCGTTGCTTTGGATGGCTGAGCACAGATATTTAAACTTAAGTAACATCACTCCTTGTGCTCTTTACTTTGGGGCCAGACAGTACCTGAGGTCATGTTGGGGTCATGGTAGAGTTTCCAGCCTTCCAGAGTTGCTGCTCTCCAGGCCTGACCACAGCGTTTGCACAACCGCTGAGCCTGAAAAAACACAAAGACAAACCACTGAAGACATGAACAGGAAATGAAACTTCACAGCATCCACCAGAGACCATCAAAACTTTTCATTATGTGCTCCAAGCTCCTCTCAGCTTTCCTGTCCTTATGGTGCACCTAAGAGATTGGAAGATCCTCCATGATGTCTCAGGAGCTAAGATCACCTTAAGCACCAGCACGACACCAATAAAGTGCACCATTAAATTATCTGCCTCTGATTATCCTGAAGCCACCGGGCTTTACAGCTTTCCTGGTGGAAATCCTTCAGAGCGTATACATTTTCTGGATCATAGCAGAGACAAACACAACTAAAAGCCTGACTTGTTTCAGCTTTTAATCAAAACACTGAGTGTGTTTTGATTTTTTGTTACCATGACTGAAGAGGCTGGGATGAGAGTTAGAGCGTGAATCTGAACCTGAAACTACGGTTGCCACTCCGGGTAGCAATCAGTTTCAAGACTGGTTTCAGTCTTATAAAGCACTTTGAGTTGAATTTGTCTGGAAGGTGAACTTTGATAAAAACTTTAGTTTATTGATGCCCCTCTATCCCCTGCAGTGCGTCTCGATGTCTCTTCACCTCCTCGGTCATCCCCGCTCTAATCAGTGTGAACAGGTTCTTCAGCAGCCGGGCGTCGTCCTCTCTGTCCAGGTCAGCCAGGGGGCGCTGCTGCCGGAGGGGGGCATCTGGGTCCTAAACACACAAACGTTATGGACACATTCAGAAACATAGGGGACAAAGAAATTATGCGATTATGTTTGCAGTAACAGGCCTCACCAGCTCAGTGACCAGAGGGACTGTGAAGGTGGTGCCGCTCTTCCTCCTCATCTTCAGCGCGTGGAGAGTATTCTCCCTAAAACACAAATACCCCACCGATGACTTTAATGCACATAACAATAACATAACAATGTGGGCTTGATGCTTACATAAATAAACAAAGGGGCTCACCAGCACACATTTTTGGCGTAGTATTCGATGTTATCAGAGAAATCTCCAATCTGATCCTTGGCAATGCTCTCCAGCCAATCAACGACCAGCTGCAACACAGCGGCCACCAGGGAAACAATTAGCCTTACAATCGGCTCATTAGATCACAGGAAATATAGAGTCCAGATACCATCAAGATCAAAAGACTTTACCAAAATATGAAAACTAATAAAGAACACCACACAAGTCTAATTGTTCTGGAGTTTCAGACTTTTGTTTTCACTTTAGAAAACAAATTTATGGGCGCATTTATGGGCTCAAATTGTGGTCATAAATATTTTGTGAACTGAGTTTTGTAATCTTATAAACCAAAATATCTGAAAAAATTTATGTTTGTGCATCTATAGATGAGAATTTGTGTGTGTGTAAAAAAGATTTGTGTTTGTAAAAAATATTTACACAAGCTACAAATTTGTTTTGTTAAGGTCTAGTTACAGATGCAAAGCAAAAAACTATGTGTAAAACTCTGGGCTCAAGTTCCCTGGCTGTGTGTGACTTTCAACTTACCGGTAAGATATTTTGACCCAATTTTTCCATCCTTTCAGCTGATTGGATTGTTAAATTTGTGATTGACATGACATTGACCAATCAGAGAACAGATGGGTTTGGCTGTCGGAGGGGTGCTTTAGCGTGCTTCAGGTCCTGGAAGAGCAAGTGTCCTTTCACGTGCCAGCGTTTTCCTTCATCACCACGAAGGAAAACAGTCTGTGCGTGTCAGAGTTTGATGAATTTTTTGTCGCAGGTTTACGTGCTTACACAGGGACCTCCAGATCCTTTTTAACGGCTCTGTGCACCTCAGGGGTGCACGGGGGGGAAAGCAGTGTTGTGGAAATGACACTCTTCACTAGTCAGGATAATTATACAGCTTTCTTCATTGTGACTGAGCCATACATGTTTTTATTGAACATTTGAACATAATACAACACAAACTCTCTTAGAGGATATAAAGTCAGAGATATACATGTTATGAAACTACAAGGAGCAGGCGCATGCAAATGTAGAGATGTGGCACAAAAAAAAAAGAAAAAAAAAGAAAGAAAAAAAAAGCGCAGTGGCCAGCTCAACAAATTTTGGATCCTTAGCTCTTAGTTAGCGGTGAGCGCTGCACATGCCACGTCCGTTGTGAAAGGGCCTTTACACTGCACCACAACTTTATCCTTTCAAGAGACCGAAAGTTAAGGGACCTAGGTTGTATGAGCCTCATGGGATATTCATATAGAGATCCTCAGTAAAGCACCCCTCTGACAGCCAAACCCATCTGTTCTCTGATTGGATTGTTAAATTAGTGATTGACATGACATTGGTCAATCAGCTGAAAGGAAGAATAATTGGGTCAAAAATCATACTGGTAAGTTGAAAGTCACACACAGCCAGGGAAGTTTAGCCCAGAGTTTTACACGTAGTTTTTTTTTTTTTTTGCTTTGTATCTGTAACCAGACCTTAACAAAAAGAAAAAAAAAAAAGTAACTTGTGTAAAAAGAAATTTTTTATCACACACACACACACACACACACACACACACACACACACACACACACACACGTACAAGTACAAAGTATTTATGACCACAATTTGAGCCCATACACATTTCCACGCTTATTCATCACAAAACCATGAGGTCATTTTATAAGGACAACATGAGGGCAGTAAAACCTAAACCCTCTGCAGTCTTATAGCCTGTTTACCACTAGTACCTAATCTACTTGTTTTATATTATACCTGCTGCTCAGTGTATGGCTTCTAGTCAGACTCGGGAATCACAGTGTTGGTTTCTCTCGTTGAGTTTCAAAAATGCAAGTTTTGATTTTTGTGAAAGACTCACTCGAGTGACGACACTGACTGTCCGATTAGTGGCATTCAGTCTCTTGACGTCACATTTCTGGATCGACTCAGCTCAGCTGGAACCCCGGCTGAGTAGGTTACTAAAACAAAAAAAAAAAAAAAAAACTACCCAGTACCAGGTAATACCACCTAATGGAAAACCCTAAAAACCAAGTTGACTTGAGCTGAGCTGAGCAGGTACTAGTGGGAAAGGGCTTCTTATGAATTAAAACAAATAAAGTAAACCACAACCACCAATACTAAAGATAATAAAGATTTGGCGTTGCTACAATGGAAATGTAAGTACACAGCTTTAATTTCATGTGGTACAGGTTCACTTTAGTTTTGTGCAGGAGCACAGGATGGTCGGGTTGAGATCAATAAAGCTACACAAGTCCCGAGAGTTGAGATAAACTCATTAATGGTGCAGGCCGGATCCAGAAGGATCCAAGTTAACTCACCATTTTCATCTTTGAATGATTTACTGTTAAAATCTAACAAAAAGACAGAAATCATGTAACCCTAATTGCAGCTAATCCATGATTAAATCTGCCCTGTAGAACAGACGCAGACCCACCACACTGACACCAGTGAACATCCAGGGAGTGGACATTGAGATAGTGGACTCGTATAAGTACTTGGGTGTTCACCTGAATAATAAACTAGACTGGAGCCACAACACTGATGCTCTTTACAGGAAGGGTCAGAGCAGACTCTACCTGCTGAGGCGGCTCAGGTCATTTGGAGTACAGGGAGCGCTTTTAAAGACCTTCTATGACTCTGTGGTGGCATCTGTCATTTTTTACAGTGTTGTATATTGGAGCAGCAGTTTATCGGCAGCTGAGAGGAAGAGTTTGGATAAACTCATTAAGAAGGCCAGCTCTGTTCTGGGATGCACCCTGGACCCAATGCAGGTGGTGGGAGACAGAAGGACTCTGGCCAAAATAACATTTCTGATGGACAAAGTCTCCCACCCCGTGTATGTAAATGTTGCTGAACTGCAGAGCTCCTTCAGTGACAGACTGCTGCATCCTCGATGCACAAAGGAGCGTTTCCGCAGGTCCTTCCTCCCTACAGCTGTCAGACTGTACAATCAAAACTGCTCCCAACAAACAGAGGTTTACATCAGCGCTGTAACTTGCACTATTTTATCAACCGATTCACACTATAACCAGGGTTTGCCTCTTAACTTCATTTAATTTTATTTAATTTAATAACGGTACAGTACTCTGTTTTTGGTAACCATTGTCCTTGATGTAAATATGTACAAATTGTGTATGTTTCTGTTCTGTGTCTTGTTTGTATATGTGTCTTTCTTGCTGCTGTTACACCCAAATTTCCCCTTGTGGGACAATTAAAGGATTATTCTATTCTATTCTATTCAGACAACCTGCAAACCTTCATCATTGTAACTCTTTCTTTTGTGTGTGTGTGTGTGTGTTAGCTACCTGGCTCTGTCGTATGACGGCATCTCTCTGGAAAAGCTGCTCCACTACAACCTTCTCGCTCTCGCTGGGCACCTACAAACACAAACAGGTAATCATTACAGCTTCCAGAAGACTCAGATTCCTGCTGTGATTGTGTTGTTTACTGAAGCTAGAGCTCCGAGTAGTTTTAAAAGAGGCCAAAAACAATCCAGTATACGTTACTCACAACCATGTCTGTCATGAGGTCATCCTCCAGCGCCAACTGGACCCGATCTCTACATGAACACATTTGATTGTTGAGAGTCGACCAGACAGCCAATTAGTTACAGAAAGTGAATCAGTGAATTAGGTACCTGTAGAGCGAGGCGATGAGCCTCCAGGTGCAGTTCTCCTGCTGCAGCAGCCAACGGACGCCAGCTGTTTTACTATTCTGACCCGCTCTGAGCACCACAGACTGCAGCACATCCACCTTAAGGCATGTGACGGAGGACAAGAGAGCATTTAAAATGAGCACAGCACAGCTTTCCCACCACATCAAGCAAACTCGCCTACCTTATCCTGGCAGAGCCCCTGATAATCATCCAGTAGCTCAAACACGGCCGAGGAAGAGTGTTTCAGAAAAGCCCCGAGGAACTCTGGGAAAAGACTGGCAGCGGCTTAAAGGAGCAAAAACCGGAGCGTTAGCGGGAACAACAAGACACCTGCAGAGTAACTGGGCATGCTCAGGTGATTTGCTCACCAGCCTCTCCTGGGTCATCCTCCTTTAGGAGAGCTGAGCTGAGGTTCCCGATATCTTCTCTGAAGAAACTCGTGTTCTCCAGACCCGAAACAGGCGACGTGTACATGCTGTTAGTCCAATCACTGTCGTCCAGATTCTACACACACACACACACACACACACACACACAGAGCATCATTATGGAGTTGGCAATGAGTTCAACATAAATATGATTGTAAGTAGTACATCATTAAGTTCAAGCAGGGTTTGACAAAACTGATACACTGAAGGTCTGGAGTATCTGAGCAAGCTAACTGGTCAGCAGCTGGCCTGTTTGGGTTAGTGACAGCATTTCCACCAATCACAACTCAACTACCTAAACAAAACCCTCACTAATCAATATGTTTTTTCTGCTTTCTGTATTTTCACATTAAAGAAAGTTTGTGACATCGCTGACACAAAGACACCATTCTTTGTGTCATGGAAAACAGTAGAAGTTCAAAGAATTCACTTTTCCATTTATTTAACAAAATATATATACACATGAATAGAAAAGTGTGTGTGTCTTACCAGACTGCTCAGTGCGTTTCTGGGCGTGTGTGTGTATCGAGGCGTTCGGCCTCCTGGGGCCAAAATGGATGAAACATCTGGAACTCTGGGAGTAACTGAGACAAACAGATGAATGAGAAGAGAGTGGAGATTTTGTCAAATATAAATGCCTCTGATACCTGTCCTGTCTCTGTGTGTGTGTGTGTGTGTGTGTGTGTGTGTGTGTGTGTGTATCTTACCCGCCTGTCTGAAGAGTGAAGCAGGTGTGTTCCTGAGCAGGGGCCGGGCTGGTGTCACTGTGGAAATGACAGGGCTGCCGCTACCAGGTGATGGGACTGACAGCAACAGTCAGGAAAACAAGCAGCTTCTACTTTATCAATCAACACTGTAGCAAACAGCTCCACACAACAAAACCCCAGATAAATTAAGCTCTTCCAGTCTACTTATGCCACCATACTAAACACAGACGCAGGCAGCAATCAGTCAGTTTAGTGCATTAGAAAAGTGAAATAAAAAAATCCACTTTTTTTAAATAAAAAAAACAATCAAGAGAGATTGCTGATAATCGTCATCATGATACCCAGAATCTCTTGCTGGGATTTTAGGATTTGTTGCACTTGCTTCATACTACAGATCTTAACCATGACTCAATAATCACAGCAATTTCTGCACCATACAATAACACACCAACGGGAGCTCATTTATAATCCAACCCATACACCATGTCCCACCTGGACTGTGTTTATGCGTTTGTGTGGAAGCTCCACCAAATGAAGCACTCCAAACCAACCAACATTAATTGAACTAGGTTATAAAGCCCTCCAATTCTGAGACTCCACCATCTAAAATGGACAAGAGGGGACAAATCACAGTTTAAATCGTAGGGTTACAGGTTCCTGGTCCCATTTTAGAAAGGTGAATGTACCATAAAGCTTGCAGCTACATTTCCAACTTTCCCCTTTATTAAAAGACCCATCAGCAGCTGCTGGGTTGAGTGGGTTGGTGTAGGGGCTGGACAGGAATCAGATCAAAGTCTTTCTGCAGCAGGATACAGGCCACTTTCTTTCTCCTCCTGCGGGCAGCAACCGTTACCTCGTCGTCTCGAACCACCGGAGATGGCAGCTCACTCTGAGCCCTGAAGGACAAGATGAAGCACAAGAAAGCACCTTACCTAGAGAATTATAAACATATTAATTTATGTGCAGTTCAGAGGCTTTTACACCACTGAATTTACATCTTTTTTTCTTTCTCTGCTCTCTTTAGGGGTCGCGACATTAGATCATCTCTCTACTCGTCATCCTTTCCCTAAAGTTCTCCTCTCCAAGTCCACCTTTACACCATCCGTGGATCTCCTGAGGCCATCTTCAACATCCTTTGTCGAATATATCCACCATCCCTCCTCTGCACATGTTCAAACCATCTCAGCCTGAGCTGTCCTTGTATCTAATCCTGTCCATCCTGGTCACTTCAGCTTGACGACCTATTTTTTCAATGCCACCATCTCCAAACCATACATTTTAGCAGGTCTAAGATCCTGCAAACCTGCCCTTTCGTGAAGCCATATTGCTTCCTGCTTTTTAATCACCTCACTTCTTAGCTTCAACATCTCTTTCCCCAGAGCTTCATGGTATGGCTCATCATCTTTATCTCTCTGTAGCTGCCACAGCTCTGGACATCAACCTTGTTCTTGACATTATATTTAAATCTTTAAATTACTAGAAGCAGTCAAAAGAAGACAAAAGACAATTACATTTTCTAATCACTTGTAAAAGGTTACTGTTGGGTTCAACACAAAAAAGCCGTGGCACTTCCGACGGTTCTCTTTAAAAAACAATTTTAGTCACTGGCTTTAACTGTGCCTAAACTAACAAGAAGCGTCACAGGTCTGTGTGAACCCATGCAATGTAAATAAAACAACTACAGCAAACAATTTTGCCACGATATATATAGCTGAGAGCATATCAAAAGTTAGTACTCATAAAACAACAACATATTGCAATCTTTATAACACTTAACGTAGTTCAGTTATAACCTAGTAAATCTAACTTTATGTAATACTTCCCTAATTGCAGTAGTTCTTCCAAAATACTGGCTGCTAACAGCTCTACTAAACCACTAATTCTTATTTTATTCACCCTAGAAAGCAGCTCTTGTTACCGACTGTCAACTGTACCCAAACCAGAGCATTTAGCTGGTTAGCATCGCCACTCACTGTGAACGGCAGCATTAGCGCTGTTAGCATTGTTAACGTTAGCTAACAAAGTTGAAGTCCCTGAATTTAGCACACTAGCGGACTAAATAAAAATCCAACGGTCTGTAATCACCAGACACATGCCCAACTAACCATACATAAGAGTAAAATGTGTATAACTGCTGAATAACGCTTAAAAATAATGTTTACCAGTCCATAGCGGTGAGTTGTCAGTTCCCGCTTCACGAGGTTAACGGGGCTGCTTCTTCTACTTCTTTTCAATTCTCAGCAGACTGCGTCTCTTAATTCACACTGCTGCCCCCACGAGTTGCAATTAGATTGCATCCAGCCTTGTATATGTTTCCACTGGGTTTTTTTGTAAACTTAAGTATTTTATTAATCATAGAAAAAAAATCAAAATCTGATTACGTCCAGATCAATTGAATCAATAAAAGAGAACCTGTCTGATGTAAGCTAAAAGATCTCAAAGCAACACATAATGCCACGATATAAAGAAATGAATAAGAACCAAAGTCACTGACATCTATCAGTGTAGAAAGGGTTACAAAGATATTTCTAAGTCTTTGGGACTCCAGTGAACCACAGTGACATCTATTATCCACAAAACGTGCAACAGTAGTGAAAATTCCCAGGAGTTGCCAGCCAAAAAAAACTTCCAAGAGCCCATAAATGACTCATCCAGGAGGTCACAAAAGCCCCTGAACAACATCTAAAGAACTGCAGGCCTCACCTTCCCCAGTTAAGGTGAGAGTTTATGATTCAACAATAAGAAAACGGCTGGGCAAAAATGGCGAGTTCCAAGGAGAAAACCACTGACCAAAGACAGGCCAAATGCTAGTCTCATATTAGCCAAAAAAAACATCTTAATGATGACCCCAAAGTCCACAGAATATTTGGGGGGAAATATACTTTTGGAAGGTTTAAGTCCTGTTACACCTAACATAAAACTAACACCACATTTCATAAAAAGACCATCATACTAACAGTCAAACATGGTGGTAGTGTGAATGTCTGGGGCTGCTGCCCTTAAGGTTCTTTGTGTGGCGCAGTCAGTTTGGACTTAAATCAGACTGAGATGCTTTGGCACGGACTTAAACAGGCTGGAAAACCCTTCATTGTGGCGGAACTAAAGCAATTCTGCAAATTCTGCACCCGGCTTAGTTTCTCTATGGAGTGAGACATCTGCCACATAGACCACCTCTGCGCTCCTCTTCCCTCCGGTCCGTTAGCAGCCGCTGTTGCTTGATAGACACAAACGGTAAACGGGGAGGAAACTGGGAGGAAGTAGGAACACACTCACTCACTGGGTGTTTTTTCCTTCTCCTGCTGGAAGTCACGGCTGTGTTACGATCTGCGGAAGAGCAGGGAAGACATTCCTCCGGCACAGCAGCGGGGGTTTGGGCACTGCAGAGGCCGGGAGAGGAGCTTCGAACGCCGGGGAAGACCGGTACCTCTCCGGGGTTTGTTTGGCGGCAGCGAGGCGAGACGGAGGAGAAGCAGGGAGGCAAATGGAAAGATGACCCGAGGTAAACTTTATTCAGTACGTGGCAGACAGACAGAGAAGCGGATATATATATACTACGTATCGTTTTAGATGTGAGTGGAGCTGTGAACTTGAGTAGCTCTACCGGTTTCCACCTAATGGTTTTAAGTAAGACAAAGTAAGACCAATCATCAGGCAGAACTCCGTTATTTTAACCGTTAACCGTTACAAACGGCAAAATGTTCCCTCCGGTAGTCTGAAAGCTTGGAGAGGACTTAACGATTATTATGCTATTTACGACACTGGATTACAATTTAAGGAACTTTCTTTTGTGTGCTTTCATTGTATTGGAGTAAAAACACCAATATTAATCTCTAATATTCAGTTAGGTCCATAACTATTTGTTCACTGGGACGCTCAACGTGGGCTAACTGAAGGAGGCCATTATTACCCTAAAAACACAAATAAATCTATGATAGAGAGCAGAAACTTCATAAGTCACCAAGCAAACGCACTGCTCAGCCCAGCAGCACCTAAAGGCCCAAAAGGCCACTACAGACAATTAAAGTGGATAATAAAAACAACTTTATGACATCTAACCAAGTAAAACTCTTGAGGAGGCAGGTGTATCACAGTCAAAGTCTATAACTAAGGGATGACTTCATGAATGGAAATGGAGAGGATTTACAACAAGGTGCAAATACTGGTTACTATTAATGCTTATTATTGAAGTGATTGCTGACAGAAACATGAGGGTGGATTGCAAAGTGTAAAGGGTTGTACTCGCTGCTCACATTCAGACAAATGTCACAAAACCGATCAGATAGCTTCAAAGTGGAAATTCATAATGACCTAAAGAAGGCTGCAAACGTAAACTAAAATAATAATGTGATATTCTTCATTGGACAAGTCAGTCACCTGATCTCAAACCAATAAAACAGCCTTTCTGTGACTGAAGACAAAACTGAAATCAGTGAGACCCAATAAAACAAGCAGCAGCTGACAGGAGCTGAAGTAAAGGCATGGCGGAGCATCTCAGAGTAGTAAATGCAGCATTTGGTGATCACTGACTTTCATCCAAGTATCAAAAATAATCCCTATATTTAAATTAGTTTGCTCAATTACGTCTGAGACTCAAAAATTGAGGTCTATGTATAAATATGATAATATATTTACCTTCATATAGTTAATTCAGTACTTTTGTTAAACCTTTTAATTAATTTTTTATTGTAGTTGTTGGATTCTGAAAATAGAAAAACACTTATTTTGCTTGTAGCTTGTATGGTACCATGAGCTTCTAGACTTTTTTTTAGTTTTAGACTTTCTAACACTCGTATCTCTCTTTGGCCAGTGTGAACAACTCAGCTAAGTTCAACAAAGCTCCGTCTGAATAACTTTAACTCTGAGGCCTCCCAGATCATGGCTGCCAGCTTTTTAGCCAACAGGCGCATTGTTGCTGGCCTGCTGGTCAACCTGTTCTCCTCCATCTGTATCGTCTTCATCAACAAATGGATCTACGTACACTATGGCTTCCCCAACATGACCCTGACCCTCGTTCACTTTGTGGTCACCTGGCTGGGACTCTACTTCTGCCAGAAAATGGATGTTTTTGCTCCAAAAAGCCTTCCGATTCGCAGGATTGTGTGGCTGGCTCTGAGCTTCTGCGGGTTCGTGGCCTTCACCAACCTTTCCCTACAGAACAACTCGATAGGAACGTACCAGTTGGCTAAAGCAATGACCACTCCCGTCATCATCCTCATCCAGACCACCTACTACAAGAAGACCTTCTCCACCAAGATTAAACTCACACTGGTTAGCAAAGTCCCATCTGCTTGTTAGAGCTGTAGAAACATGCCAATCTGAATGATTCTTACAGGATACTGGTGTTTGGGTCATTTTGGGGTAAGTGAGAGACAATGTCAGCACAATCTGCTCCCCCTCTCCTCAGGTACCCATAACATTAGGAGTGATACTGAACTCGTACTATGATGTGCGGTTCAACTTGCTGGGGATTGTGTTCGCGTCTCTTGGAGTTCTGGTGACGTCACTTTACCAAGTGGTGAGTAAAGGTATATGCTGAAAAAACACTCCACAGAGACTGAAGTAAGGTGATTAACTGTTCTCCACATTTCTCTCTCAGTGGGTGGGGGCAAAGCAACATGAGCTCCAGGTGAACTCCATGCAGCTTTTATACTATCAGGTGAGACCCAGCCACAAACCAAGTAAAAGATCACTGAATACTCAGTATCTAGTGTTAGATAATCTAATCAGTTTTCCTATGTAATGCTGCTTATTATGCGATGGGTTTAGAACTGGACTGCTTACTTTGCTTACCTTGAGTTGTTGGTCATTATTTATTATTATTTTGTCTTTGGATTTTATAAGATGTTAGAATTTATTTGGAACTCGATTTGGGACTTTGCAACAAGACTTTTGTACTTTGATTTTATTTATTTATTTATTTTGACCAGAGACTTGATTTTGGATTTATTTCCTTTTATTGGGGCCTGAGGTTTGGAGCTTTAGTTTAGGGACATAATTGAAGACTCGCTGGCTTGCCTCGACTTGGAACCAGACTGAGGATGCAAGGCTTTGGACTTTGTTCCCTTTTATTTGGGATTTGGCCTAAAACTTTCAGATTTAGTCCCAGGACTTCTTTGCATTTTTTTGGAACTGGAGTTGGAATTAGCCTTTTATTATTTGTTTACTTGCTAATATTTTATTTTGGACTTGTTTCCCTATGCTTGAAACTTGTAATGCTAATGATTTATTACAGGACTTGTTGATGAACACCTGGGCTTTTGATTTTGGACAGCAAACTGGATAGTGACTTTAGACCCTGGGCTTAATTTTTGCACTATTATTCATTTCATTTGGATTATTTCCTAGGACTAATAAATATATTTCTAGGAATGTTTGGCCTTAGGTTGGCCTTACATTAAAACTGGAATTGGGACTTGTTATTCTTGTCTTGGGATTCTTAGAGACTTAAAATTTTCATTTTTGATTTGCAGGTTGCTGAATTGTGTCTTGATTTGGATTCGTGATATTTTCTTGGACCTGCTGGTACAGAATTATGTGGGACTTGTTACGAGTTGCCATCTAGAGTTGTGTTGGTACTTTCTGATACTTTCAGATGATTTGGGGCTTGTTGACATTGGCCTATGGCTTGTCCTGTAACTTGCTGATATAAATTATTCAGGACCTGTTACCGTCATGTAGGGCTTCTTCATAATGACTTGCAAATTGCCTTGAGATCTGCTGATGTTTGGTTTGGAGCTTGTTAGTACCATTCAGTTCCATATGATGGTATTGGAATTGGACTTGGAATTAAAAAGTACTTTGTCCACTAGATCTTTAGTACCACGTATTTAACATAGTTTTCAAGGTTTTTGTTTAAAAAAAAAACTTTAAAATTAATTATTTAAAATTTATTAATTAAAAATGATTGTTTGACGACTGTCACCTCACCAACACAGTGTAGACTAGAGCAGTAAAATCAAACGTTAATCAGCTTCAGTGTCTATTAAGCAATATGTCTTAAAGACACATTACAGGTCAGAGACAGATTAGCTGAGAGCTTTGGAGTAATAGTAGGATGTTATTTATATTTTATACTTGATATAATGCAATGGCTGTAGATTTTTACTGCACAGACTGTCCTTTTAGGCTCCTCTATCGTCAGCCTTCCTGCTCTGCATCGTTCCACTGTTTGAGCCGCTGACTGGATCCGGAGGAATATTTGGACCCTGGTCTTTGCCTGCTCTGGTCAGACTCAACATGACACACACACACACACACACACACACACACCATTTTAAAAGACGCACACAACTGCAGCTACATGATCTGCAATTGGATCTAATGTCTGGGACTTTCCAAGTAATAGTCTGCCACATTTTATCAAAGACATTAAAAGCGGGGCATTTATTCTGCCTGTCTGTTCTGCTGATAGTCACATTGGTCAGTTGGTTATTAAATACTGCTATATGTATTAATAGATGGAAGTGTTTAATTTAATACATTTTGACTCATGTTCCAAGTCTTAGTTTGAGATTTGGAGCAGCTGGTAACGGTGTTTTCCTTTTCTTCCGGCTGCTTTCTTCTTCCTTCTAGATGACTGTGCTGTTTTCGGGCGTGGTGGCTTTCCTGGTCAACCTATCCATCTACTGGATCATTGGAAACACCTCACCTGTTACGTATCCTCAAACACTTGTGGGCCAGAAGAGGTCTTGCAGTGTCAGTGGTTGCTTCAGTTTGTCGTGGATCTCGTTGGAGTTTACTTTAACAGGGGTGCAACTAGGGCTGCACGATTTTGCATAAAATGAGAATCACGATTTTTTTGCTTAGAATTGAGATCACGATTCTCTCACAATTTTCTTTTCCAGTATAAATATTTATTGCACTTATTAACTGCACATCAACTTCGTAACAGTTGAAACTGAACATAAAAACAATAAATAAACATAAAAACAATAAATGCCTCACATTTTGCTGTTGCCGCAAAATGTTGTACTGCTTGAAATTCCGTCTCCACCGTTGCTCGACACTGCGTGTATAGAGCAGGTAGTGCAACAATAGAAAATAGTTGCGGGACGGCACTGTGTAGCGTTTGTCTAGGGCAGGGGTCAGCAACCTTTAACACCCAAAGAGCCATTTGGACGCGATTTCCACGCAAAAGAAAACTCTGGGAGCCGCAAATACTTTTTGACATCTAAAATGAACATAACACTGTATATATTGTTTTTTTTTTTTTTACCTTTATGCTTTGTGTGAACAACTAAGGTGTGTTGCTTAAATGCATGAAGTGCTACAGAGAAAATTACATTTTATTTATGTAATTAACACATTTTGAACTTTGCAAAATTCCGCCTAAGTATGTATTTTACCTGGTTAATGTGTGTGGCGGGGCGTGGACTGCAGCGCCGCTGCAGGGGAGGCGGACGCACCTTAGCGGTACCCGCAATCATGCCTCGCCGCCTTAACGTCTGTGCCACCTATGCTGTTGTGTTGGTGTGTGTCGGGCTGCGAGCTTTAACAGCGGCTGTATGCGTAAAGCAACCGTGTGTGAAAAGTGGTCAATAAAAAGATGCTGAAAAGCGTGTTCATGGAAACATAGTCGGGTCTGCCGTGATATGTTTACAATGGGACTTCCGCTCCTGAACCTCTGCGCACAGCGTCTGCTGTACGATCGGGGCTGTACGAAGTCACTTTCATCTTTACGCACGACTGTAAGCTGTCGTCTGTGAGGCGTGAACGTGTTTGTTTTTGGAGAACAGCTGCTGACATAATGTGGATCCGAAGATCCATAATTGGCCTACCTGGGGTTGAAAGTCTCGCACGGCGTTTCGGCCGGTATATCGGCTTCCGCAAGTGTGACGCTTATTTTGATCGATCAAAAACTAATACAATATAATTTTATATTTATATTTCAATATCACAATAATCTTCCAATTTAGAACTACGAGTTAAAAAAAAGAACTAACATAAATAAAGACTTTAGCTAATTACTTACAAAAAATTATTTATTTCCCCAAACCACGTGGAGCCGTAGAAGGACTAAAGATCCGCATGCGGCTCCGGAGCCGCAGGTTGCCGACCCCTGGTCTAGGGTGTTGATCATTTTCCTAAATCCCTCGTTTTGCACAGTGTTGATGTGAGCCATATCTTTGGTCAGGTGATAAGTAATAGCCTCCGTAATTTCTTTGTGCCTGCGGGAGTTCGACGTGTATAGGGAAGCGCTGTATAAGGTTCCCGTTATTGATGTTTGGGTGGTTGACCGGGACGGATTTTCTCCTGTCACTTTCTCGTCATCCCTGACGTGTTCTCCGTTGTTTTTTTCCTGCCAATTTGAGCATCACACGGCACAGCTTCTGTATCACGTGGTATAAGGCTCCGCCCTTGTCATTTGTTGAGCAGGAAGAGTGAGCGCTTGTTTTCATGCAGATTATGTCCCGGATCAAAATGCGGTACAATCGTCGTCGTCTTTCTTTCTTTCTTTCTTTTTTTTTAAAAAATCGTTGTCATTTGGAAATGAGATCGCACATAAGTATGAATCGAGATCGCGATTTTCTAACGATTAATCGTGCAGCCCTAGGTGCAACGCCTGTTCTGAAGTAATTTGTGCAAATATGAGGCTTTCTTTGGACTTCTTGCGCTCCTGATCTCCTTCAGGGTAGTCATTGGTTTTCTCTGGCAGTTTTGGGAGCTACATATGTGTCAAACTTTCTAGTCTTATTGAAAGGGTTGCAGAACTTCTTAAAAGGGTGTTTAAGAAGTCTTTACAGTGAACCTGTTTATGTCTTGGAAAGATTTAAAACCTCCTTGAGTCAATTTTTGTGTTTCAGCGTCTTGAAGTCTTTGTGAGGAGCTTTTTAGGGATTCAAGAACTCCAAACGAAACACCTCCTTAAGGGTTGAGAACTTTTATTAAAGGGTTCATGTCTTCTTGATCGTTTCGCTGGTTTTCTTAGAAAGTTTTGAGGACTCACCCAGGTTTTTGGAACTTTTCTTTTTTTTCTTAAGAATTTTTTAAGGTGGGTTTAGGTTTCTGGTTTTATTGGTATTTTGTGAGGAGCTCTCTAACCTAATGCTCATCTAAATCAAAAGTAGGCAGTTGATGTAGTTCAGGCATCTAACTAGTGTTTTTAAGGCATGTTGAACATGTTATCCTTCCAGAAAGTCACAAAAGAGAGAAAGGTCTGTACATTTCTCCATTGATTGCTTTCCTTACACCTCTGACCCAGATAAGTGGTAAAAACAAATTGGTGGATGGATGAATCTGTAATCTTACAAAAATACAATTAAACATCTTGAAGAGGTCTTCAGAGACTTCTGGAAGAGTTGTGGTCTTTTCAGAATAGTTCTGAGGGGTTTGCCTCAAGGTCCTTCTGGTACAAATATTTCAGATGACATTCATAATTGTTGTTATCCTGATTCTAGTTCACAGCTATAACATGTTTGGTCATTTTAAATTCTGCATCACACTGGTTGGTGGATACCTGCTCTTCCATGACCCACTGTCACTCAACCAGGTGAGTCTTCCTGTGCTGCTCTGATGAGTCAAACCAGGCAGTTTTCAGTTTCCAAACCTTCTACTCTCTTCCCGTCTCTCACTCAGGCGTTGGGGATCCTCTGTACTCTGGCAGGTATCCTGTCTTACACTCACTTCAAGCTGATGGAGCAGGAAGAAGGGAAGAGCCGGCTGGCTCAAAGACCCTAGGCCATCTTTACATGTTGGTCTGCTGCACAGACTCCTGCTATTGGCCATCCACAGTGAGACCGGCTGGAGATACCTCTTTATATATTTTTACCATTTTTATTACAGGTATTTTTTTAGAAGAGAAGGGATTTCATCGTGGATCGTGTCAGATTTAAACGTATATGGCATGTTAACACTGCTGTTCGTACTACTTCCACTGAGCTTCAGCAGCACTGATCCAAAGTCTTAAAGAAACCTGAAGCTCATCACAAAGGCAGCTTCTCAAGTGTTAAATCACTCTCATCACGCAGCTTTAACACAGATGGATGGAGGTGTGGTTTAAACCAACCAACCAATCAAAAGAAGGATGCAGTTGAGCTCTGTGAACGATCCTTCAGGACACCAAACCTTCATCTGCTGCTGGAGGCTGAAAAAAAAAATTGCAATTACAGTAATATTAGAAAAATTGCATCATCATCTGCTGTTTTTCTGATTTTTGGTATTCACATCAGCTGTAGAGTTGAAGGACTTTGACGTTTATGATAGTGCAGACATGAAGGCAGAAGACACTGATGGGAATCCATCAGCAATCTGCATGGACATGTTTAAACAAGTTTACATAGTAAATACTTCTGTCAGGTCCCACCTGTTATCCACCAACCACTGGAAGAAACCAATTTCTTTGAAGTGAAATTTGAAGGATTTTACTTATTAAATCATCTCAGTGACTTACAGATCATGAACACAGAAACTCAGACACTGTTGGGGCTACAGCAGTTTTCCAAAGAAGAAGTCAGTGGCAGAAGCTTTTCTGTTATCAGCCTCTCTGTATAGGTGATTTCCATAGACTGATGAAAATGAATTTGATTGCCAGTCAAATACCAGTAACTTACAGGTGGTATGAAGTGATAAATGAGGTTCAATAATCGGTTACTAAATAACTTCTCCATAAACTGTTCTAAAATTTGTGGAAGACTTTATAATCAGGCAAAAATGGGTTAAAGTGAACTGGTTTATAAAATGATGGTTTCTTCCATTTCTGAGTCTCTGGCTCCTGTTACTGAGCTGAAAAGTGACTCGTTGCAGTTCTGCAGGACTGAGTTTGCTGTGTAAAATTTTTGTGGATTTTGCAAACGTTATTTGTTTGGCCCTTCAAATCAGACACTGCCCTGAATGAGTCATTAATCTGTTGGGGGGTTTTTTTTGTTGTTGTTGTTTAGAGTCTATGATAGGTCTAGTTTTATTTCAGATTTAGCCACATTCATTGCTGATGTAAATTTTTAAAATTTGTATTTTTTGATCAAATTGTCTTAGCTTGTGTAGCTGTTATTTAGAGACATATTGCATTGTTTGGGGGGTTTTTTTTTGTTGTTTTTGTCTGATCCTTTGTCTTGACCCTGTTGATGGTACAGGTGGGATTTTGGGGACGTGGCTCAGCGAAGCATGACGATCTGCTATTGTGGATTACATATCTGAAGAAATGTTCAGTTGTTCAAAGAACTGTTGAAATAAAACTTTAATCTTCTGCATCGACAGTGATTTCTTCTTCATGACACTTTGTGATGTACAGCAGCTTCTGAACATGTAGTCCTCAATCTGACATCCTCGTGCTGAGCATGCTCAGTAGAGCTTTCTTGTTTATATTTCACTGTATTAAGCAAATTCAGCCTGCTGAATGAAAACAAATTTAGTGGCAGTTTGCATTGTTTGAGGGTACACAAGTATCTAGATGTGGTGCTCCTGAAAAAAACACCATCCGTTAGTCTTTATGATCTTGTTTACTTGCTATCATAAATATGCTATTAAAATAACTTCTTGTATTAAACATGGCCAAAGTCTGAGCCAAAATTTCTGACATGCAGTCTTATCTACTCTTCACTTTGTATTAAGCAAGAAGGAATGTTGCATAAACGGACATCTTGTGCACAGAAGCTCTACGCACCTGCTGTTCAAACCTGTTTATTGGAGGCAGCCAATGAGAAGAGAGTTGGTTTAAAGGGAGAGGATGAACTGAGTTTGAGCTTTACAGCAGTAGCTTTGCATGACTGTAAAATATGGAGTTGGAAGTGAGCAGAATGGTTTAAACACCCTCTTTAGGAGGGGCAGCATTTTCATCATTAATCGTCCAGAAATGACATTGTAAAGAAGCACACTGTTGTCATCTGTAATAAGCATGTTATAATATAACCACACCTAAGTGGAGTTCTCCTGTGAATGGCCTCACTGTGGAGCATCCCTGGGTTTCCCCCTCACATGCATGTGTGCCTCATTCATACCGTGCCAATAAAGCTGCAATTGTAACATACACACACACACACACACACACACACACACACACACACACACACACACACAGCAAGGCTGTGCCAGGAGGGAATTTTAGATGAATGAACAAGAGGAAAGAGTGTGTTTAAATAAATCTCTACTCTCTGAGGAATGAGTGAAACCCGAGAGCTGTTATTAAACTGCATACTGCGGGCATCCTGCTGCTACCACTGTGGGTATGTATAGATGGTATTCAGAAGTGTTATTTTTGGGAAGAGAGGACACAGACTCTGGGATGCTGAATAAAAATAAAAGGAAAAGTTAGTTTTAAAAGCTGATACCCAGAATCTCTTGCTGGGATTTTAGGATTTGTTGCACTTGCTTCATACTACAGATCTTAACCATGACTCAATAATCACAGCAATTTCTGCACCATACAATAACACACCAACGGGAGCTCATTTATAATCCAACCCATACACCATGTCCCACCTGGACTGTGTTTATGCGTTTGTGTGGAAGCTCCACCAAATGAAGCACTCCAAACCAACCAACATTAATTGAACTAGGTTATAAAGCCCTCCAATTCTGAGACTCCACCATCTAAAATGGACAAGAGGGGACAAATCACAGTTTAAATCGTAGGGTTACAGGTTCCTGGTCCCATTTTAGAAAGGTGAATGTACCATAAAGCTTGCAGCTACATTTCCAACTTTCCCCTTTATTAAAAGACCCATCAGCAGCTGCTGGGTTGAGTGGGTTGGTGTAGGGGCTGGACAGGAATCAGATCAAAGTCTTTCTGCAGCAGGATACAGGCCACTTTCTTTCTCCTCCTGCGGGCAGCAACCGTTACCTCGTCGTCTCGAACCACCGGAGATGGCAGCTCACTCTGAGCCCTGAAGGACAAGATGAAGCACAAGAAAGCACCTTACCTAGAGAATTATAAACATATTAATTTATGTGCAGTTCAGAGGCTTTTACACCACTGAATTTACATCTTTTTTTCTTTCTCTGCTCTCTTTAGGGGTCGCGACATTAGATCATCTCTCTACTCGTCATCCTTTCCCTAAAGTTCTCCTCTCCAAGTCCACCTTTACACCATCCGTGGATCTCCTGAGGCCATCTTCAACATCCTTTGTCGAATATATCCACCATCCCTCCTCTGCACATGTTCAAACCATCTCAGCCTGAGCTGTCCTTGTATCTAATCCTGTCCATCCTGGTCACTTCAGCTTGACGACCTATTTTTTCAATGCCACCATCTCCAAACCATACATTTTAGCAGGTCTAAGATCCTGCAAACCTGCCCTTTCGTGAAGCCATATTGCTTCCTGCTTTTTAATCACCTCACTTCTTAGCTTCAACATCTCTTTCCCCAGAGCTTCATGGTATGGCTCATCATCTTTATCTCTCTGTAGCTGCCACAGCTCTGGACATCAACCTTGTTCTTGACATTATATTTAAATCTTTAAATTACTAGAAGCAGTCAAAAGAAGACAAAAGACAATTACATTTTCTAATCACTTGTAAAAGGTTACTGTTGGGTTCAACACAAAAAAGCCGTGGCACTTCCGACGGTTCTCTTTAAAAAACAATTTTAGTCACTGGCTTTAACTGTGCCTAAACTAACAAGAAGCGTCACAGGTCTGTGTGAACCCATGCAATGTAAATAAAACAACTACAGCAAACAATTTTGCCACGATATATATAGCTGAGAGCATATCAAAAGTTAGTACTCATAAAACAACAACATATTGCAATCTTTATAACACTTAACGTAGTTCAGTTATAACCTAGTAAATCTAACTTTATGTAATACTTCCCTAATTGCAGTAGTTCTTCCAAAATACTGGCTGCTAACAGCTCTACTAAACCACTAATTCTTATTTTATTCACCCTAGAAAGCAGCTCTTGTTACCGACTGTCAACTGTACCCAAACCAGAGCATTTAGCTGGTTAGCATCGCCACTCACTGTGAACGGCAGCATTAGCGCTGTTAGCATTGTTAACGTTAGCTAACAAAGTTGAAGTCCCTGAATTTAGCACACTAGCGGACTAAATAAAAATCCAACGGTCTGTAATCACCAGACACATGCCCAACTAACCATACATAAGAGTAAAATGTGTATAACTGCTGAATAACGCTTAAAAATAATGTTTACCAGTCCATAGCGGTGAGTTGTCAGTTCCCGCTTCACGAGGTTAACGGGGCTGCTTCTTCTACTTCTTTTCAATTCTCAGCAGACTGCGTCTCTTAATTCACACTGCTGCCCCCACGAGTTGCAATTAGATTGCATCCAGCCTTGTATATGTTTCCACTGGGTTTTTTTGTAAACTTAAGTATTTTATTAATCATAGAAAAAAAATCAAAATCTGATTACGTCCAGATCAATTGAATCAATAAAAGAGAACCTGTCTGATGTAAGCTAAAAGATCTCAAAGCAACACATAATGCCACGATATAAAGAAATGAATAAGAACCAAAGTCACTGACATCTATCAGTGTAGAAAGGGTTACAAAGATATTTCTAAGTCTTTGGGACTCCAGTGAACCACAGTGACATCTATTATCCACAAAACGTGCAACAGTAGTGAAAATTCCCAGGAGTTGCCAGCCAAAAAAAACTTCCAAGAGCCCATAAATGACTCATCCAGGAGGTCACAAAAGCCCCTGAACAACATCTAAAGAACTGCAGGCCTCACCTTCCCCAGTTAAGGTGAGAGTTTATGATTCAACAATAAGAAAACGGCTGGGCAAAAATGGCGAGTTCCAAGGAGAAAACCACTGACCAAAGACAGGCCAAATGCTAGTCTCATATTAGCCAAAAAAAACATCTTAATGATGACCCCAAAGTCCACAGAATATTTGGGGGGAAATATACTTTTGGAAGGTTTAAGTCCTGTTACACCTAACATAAAACTAACACCACATTTCATAAAAAGACCATCATACTAACAGTCAAACATGGTGGTAGTGTGAATGTCTGGGGCTGCTGCCCTTAAGGTTCTTTGTGTGGCGCAGTCAGTTTGGACTTAAATCAGACTGAGATGCTTTGGCACGGACTTAAACAGGCTGGAAAACCCTTCATTGTGGCGGAACTAAAGCAATTCTGCAAATTCTGCACCCGGCTTAGTTTCTCTATGGAGTGAGACATCTGCCACATAGACCACCTCTGCGCTCCTCTTCCCTCCGGTCCGTTAGCAGCCGCTGTTGCTTGATAGACACAAACGGTAAACGGGGAGGAAACTGGGAGGAAGTAGGAACACACTCACTCACTGGGTGTTTTTTCCTTCTCCTGCTGGAAGTCACGGCTGTGTTACGATCTGCGGAAGAGCAGGGAAGACATTCCTCCGGCACAGCAGCGGGGGTTTGGGCACTGCAGAGGCCGGGAGAGGAGCTTCGAACGCCGGGGAAGACCGGTACCTCTCCGGGGTTTGTTTGGCGGCAGCGAGGCGAGACGGAGGAGAAGCAGGGAGGCAAATGGAAAGATGACCCGAGGTAAACTTTATTCAGTACGTGGCAGACAGACAGAGAAGCGGATATATATATACTACGTATCGTTTTAGATGTGAGTGGAGCTGTGAACTTGAGTAGCTCTACCGGTTTCCACCTAATGGTTTTAAGTAAGACAAAGTAAGACCAATCATCAGGCAGAACTCCGTTATTTTAACCGTTAACCGTTACAAACGGCAAAATGTTCCCTCCGGTAGTCTGAAAGCTTGGAGAGGACTTAACGATTATTATGCTATTTACGACACTGGATTACAATTTAAGGAACTTTCTTTTGTGTGCTTTCATTGTATTGGAGTAAAAACACCAATATTAATCTCTAATATTCAGTTAGGTCCATAACTATTTGTTCACTGGGACGCTCAACGTGGGCTAACTGAAGGAGGCCATTATTACCCTAAAAACACAAATAAATCTATGATAGAGAGCAGAAACTTCATAAGTCACCAAGCAAACGCACTGCTCAGCCCAGCAGCACCTAAAGGCCCAAAAGGCCACTACAGACAATTAAAGTGGATAATAAAAACAACTTTATGACATCTAACCAAGTAAAACTCTTGAGGAGGCAGGTGTATCACAGTCAAAGTCTATAACTAAGGGATGACTTCATGAATGGAAATGGAGAGGATTTACAACAAGGTGCAAATACTGGTTACTATTAATGCTTATTATTGAAGTGATTGCTGACAGAAACATGAGGGTGGATTGCAAAGTGTAAAGGGTTGTACTCGCTGCTCACATTCAGACAAATGTCACAAAACCGATCAGATAGCTTCAAAGTGGAAATTCATAATGACCTAAAGAAGGCTGCAAACGTAAACTAAAATAATAATGTGATATTCTTCATTGGACAAGTCAGTCACCTGATCTCAAACCAATAAAACAGCCTTTCTGTGACTGAAGACAAAACTGAAATCAGTGAGACCCAATAAAACAAGCAGCAGCTGACAGGAGCTGAAGTAAAGGCATGGCGGAGCATCTCAGAGTAGTAAATGCAGCATTTGGTGATCACTGACTTTCATCCAAGTATCAAAAATAATCCCTATATTTAAATTAGTTTGCTCAATTACGTCTGAGACTCAAAAATTGAGGTCTATGTATAAATATGATAATATATTTACCTTCATATAGTTAATTCAGTACTTTTGTTAAACCTTTTAATTAATTTTTTATTGTAGTTGTTGGATTCTGAAAATAGAAAAACACTTATTTTGCTTGTAGCTTGTATGGTACCATGAGCTTCTAGACTTTTTTTTAGTTTTAGACTTTCTAACACTCGTATCTCTCTTTGGCCAGTGTGAACAACTCAGCTAAGTTCAACAAAGCTCCGTCTGAATAACTTTAACTCTGAGGCCTCCCAGATCATGGCTGCCAGCTTTTTAGCCAACAGGCGCATTGTTGCTGGCCTGCTGGTCAACCTGTTCTCCTCCATCTGTATCGTCTTCATCAACAAATGGATCTACGTACACTATGGCTTCCCCAACATGACCCTGACCCTCGTTCACTTTGTGGTCACCTGGCTGGGACTCTACTTCTGCCAGAAAATGGATGTTTTTGCTCCAAAAAGCCTTCCGATTCGCAGGATTGTGTGGCTGGCTCTGAGCTTCTGCGGGTTCGTGGCCTTCACCAACCTTTCCCTACAGAACAACTCGATAGGAACGTACCAGTTGGCTAAAGCAATGACCACTCCCGTCATCATCCTCATCCAGACCACCTACTACAAGAAGACCTTCTCCACCAAGATTAAACTCACACTGGTTAGCAAAGTCCCATCTGCTTGTTAGAGCTGTAGAAACATGCCAATCTGAATGATTCTTACAGGATACTGGTGTTTGGGTCATTTTGGGGTAAGTGAGAGACAATGTCAGCACAATCTGCTCCCCCTCTCCTCAGGTACCCATAACATTAGGAGTGATACTGAACTCGTACTATGATGTGCGGTTCAACTTGCTGGGGATTGTGTTCGCGTCTCTTGGAGTTCTGGTGACGTCACTTTACCAAGTGGTGAGTAAAGGTATATGCTGAAAAAACACTCCACAGAGACTGAAGTAAGGTGATTAACTGTTCTCCACATTTCTCTCTCAGTGGGTGGGGGCAAAGCAACATGAGCTCCAGGTGAACTCCATGCAGCTTTTATACTATCAGGTGAGACCCAGCCACAAACCAAGTAAAAGATCACTGAATACTCAGTATCTAGTGTTAGATAATCTAATCAGTTTTCCTATGTAATGCTGCTTATTATGCGATGGGTTTAGAACTGGACTGCTTACTTTGCTTACCTTGAGTTGTTGGTCATTATTTATTATTATTTTGTCTTTGGATTTTATAAGATGTTAGAATTTATTTGGAACTCGATTTGGGACTTTGCAACAAGACTTTTGTACTTTGATTTTATTTATTTATTTATTTTGACCAGAGACTTGATTTTGGATTTATTTCCTTTTATTGGGGCCTGAGGTTTGGAGCTTTAGTTTAGGGACATAATTGAAGACTCGCTGGCTTGCCTCGACTTGGAACCAGACTGAGGATGCAAGGCTTTGGACTTTGTTCCCTTTTATTTGGGATTTGGCCTAAAACTTTCAGATTTAGTCCCAGGACTTCTTTGCATTTTTTTGGAACTGGAGTTGGAATTAGCCTTTTATTATTTGTTTACTTGCTAATATTTTATTTTGGACTTGTTTCCCTATGCTTGAAACTTGTAATGCTAATGATTTATTACAGGACTTGTTGATGAACACCTGGGCTTTTGATTTTGGACAGCAAACTGGATAGTGACTTTAGACCCTGGGCTTAATTTTTGCACTATTATTCATTTCATTTGGATTATTTCCTAGGACTAATAAATATATTTCTAGGAATGTTTGGCCTTAGGTTGGCCTTACATTAAAACTGGAATTGGGACTTGTTATTCTTGTCTTGGGATTCTTAGAGACTTAAAATTTTCATTTTTGATTTGCAGGTTGCTGAATTGTGTCTTGATTTGGATTCGTGATATTTTCTTGGACCTGCTGGTACAGAATTATGTGGGACTTGTTACGAGTTGCCATCTAGAGTTGTGTTGGTACTTTCTGATACTTTCAGATGATTTGGGGCTTGTTGACATTGGCCTATGGCTTGTCCTGTAACTTGCTGATATAAATTATTCAGGACCTGTTACCGTCATGTAGGGCTTCTTCATAATGACTTGCAAATTGCCTTGAGATCTGCTGATGTTTGGTTTGGAGCTTGTTAGTACCATTCAGTTCCATATGATGGTATTGGAATTGGACTTGGAATTAAAAAGTACTTTGTCCACTAGATCTTTAGTACCACGTATTTAACATAGTTTTCAAGGTTTTTGTTTAAAAAAAAAACTTTAAAATTAATTATTTAAAATTTATTAATTAAAAATGATTGTTTGACGACTGTCACCTCACCAACACAGTGTAGACTAGAGCAGTAAAATCAAACGTTAATCAGCTTCAGTGTCTATTAAGCAATATGTCTTAAAGACACATTACAGGTCAGAGACAGATTAGCTGAGAGCTTTGGAGTAATAGTAGGATGTTATTTATATTTTATACTTGATATAATGCAATGGCTGTAGATTTTTACTGCACAGACTGTCCTTTTAGGCTCCTCTATCGTCAGCCTTCCTGCTCTGCATCGTTCCACTGTTTGAGCCGCTGACTGGATCCGGAGGAATATTTGGACCCTGGTCTTTGCCTGCTCTGGTCAGACTCAACATGACACACACACACACACACACACACACACACCATTTTAAAAGACGCACACAACTGCAGCTACATGATCTGCAATTGGATCTAATGTCTGGGACTTTCCAAGTAATAGTCTGCCACATTTTATCAAAGACATTAAAAGCGGGGCATTTATTCTGCCTGTCTGTTCTGCTGATAGTCACATTGGTCAGTTGGTTATTAAATACTGCTATATGTATTAATAGATGGAAGTGTTTAATTTAATACATTTTGACTCATGTTCCAAGTCTTAGTTTGAGATTTGGAGCAGCTGGTAACGGTGTTTTCCTTTTCTTCCGGCTGCTTTCTTCTTCCTTCTAGATGACTGTGCTGTTTTCGGGCGTGGTGGCTTTCCTGGTCAACCTATCCATCTACTGGATCATTGGAAACACCTCACCTGTTACGTATCCTCAAACACTTGTGGGCCAGAAGAGGTCTTGCAGTGTCAGTGGTTGCTTCAGTTTGTCGTGGATCTCGTTGGAGTTTACTTTAACAGGGGTGCAACTAGGGCTGCACGATTTTGCATAAAATGAGAATCACGATTTTTTTGCTTAGAATTGAGATCACGATTCTCTCACAATTTTCTTTTCCAGTATAAATATTTATTGCACTTATTAACTGCACATCAACTTCGTAACAGTTGAAACTGAACATAAAAACAATAAATAAACATAAAAACAATAAATGCCTCACATTTTGCTGTTGCCGCAAAATGTTGTACTGCTTGAAATTCCGTCTCCACCGTTGCTCGACACTGCGTGTATAGAGCAGGTAGTGCAACAATAGAAAATAGTTGCGGGACGGCACTGTGTAGCGTTTGTCTAGGGCAGGGGTCAGCAACCTTTAACACCCAAAGAGCCATTTGGACGCGATTTCCACGCAAAAGAAAACTCTGGGAGCCGCAAATACTTTTTGACATCTAAAATGAACATAACACTGTATATATTGTTTTTTTTTTTTTTACCTTTATGCTTTGTGTGAACAACTAAGGTGTGTTGCTTAAATGCATGAAGTGCTACAGAGAAAATTACATTTTATTTATGTAATTAACACATTTTGAACTTTGCAAAATTCCGCCTAAGTATGTATTTTACCTGGTTAATGTGTGTGGCGGGGCGTGGACTGCAGCGCCGCTGCAGGGGAGGCGGACGCACCTTAGCGGTACCCGCAATCATGCCTCGCCGCCTTAACGTCTGTGCCACCTATGCTGTTGTGTTGGTGTGTGTCGGGCTGCGAGCTTTAACAGCGGCTGTATGCGTAAAGCAACCGTGTGTGAAAAGTGGTCAATAAAAAGATGCTGAAAAGCGTGTTCATGGAAACATAGTCGGGTCTGCCGTGATATGTTTACAATGGGACTTCCGCTCCTGAACCTCTGCGCACAGCGTCTGCTGTACGATCGGGGCTGTACGAAGTCACTTTCATCTTTACGCACGACTGTAAGCTGTCGTCTGTGAGGCGTGAACGTGTTTGTTTTTGGAGAACAGCTGCTGACATAATGTGGATCCGAAGATCCATAATTGGCCTACCTGGGGTTGAAAGTCTCGCACGGCGTTTCGGCCGGTATATCGGCTTCCGCAAGTGTGACGCTTATTTTGATCGATCAAAAACTAATACAATATAATTTTATATTTATATTTCAATATCACAATAATCTTCCAATTTAGAACTACGAGTTAAAAAAAAGAACTAACATAAATAAAGACTTTAGCTAATTACTTACAAAAAATTATTTATTTCCCCAAACCACGTGGAGCCGTAGAAGGACTAAAGATCCGCATGCGGCTCCGGAGCCGCAGGTTGCCGACCCCTGGTCTAGGGTGTTGATCATTTTCCTAAATCCCTCGTTTTGCACAGTGTTGATGTGAGCCATATCTTTGGTCAGGTGATAAGTAATAGCCTCCGTAATTTCTTTGTGCCTGCGGGAGTTCGACGTGTATAGGGAAGCGCTGTATAAGGTTCCCGTTATTGATGTTTGGGTGGTTGACCGGGACGGATTTTCTCCTGTCACTTTCTCGTCATCCCTGACGTGTTCTCCGTTGTTTTTTTCCTGCCAATTTGAGCATCACACGGCACAGCTTCTGTATCACGTGGTATAAGGCTCCGCCCTTGTCATTTGTTGAGCAGGAAGAGTGAGCGCTTGTTTTCATGCAGATTATGTCCCGGATCAAAATGCGGTACAATCGTCGTCGTCTTTCTTTCTTTCTTTCTTTTTTTTTAAAAAATCGTTGTCATTTGGAAATGAGATCGCACATAAGTATGAATCGAGATCGCGATTTTCTAACGATTAATCGTGCAGCCCTAGGTGCAACGCCTGTTCTGAAGTAATTTGTGCAAATATGAGGCTTTCTTTGGACTTCTTGCGCTCCTGATCTCCTTCAGGGTAGTCATTGGTTTTCTCTGGCAGTTTTGGGAGCTACATATGTGTCAAACTTTCTAGTCTTATTGAAAGGGTTGCAGAACTTCTTAAAAGGGTGTTTAAGAAGTCTTTACAGTGAACCTGTTTATGTCTTGGAAAGATTTAAAACCTCCTTGAGTCAATTTTTGTGTTTCAGCGTCTTGAAGTCTTTGTGAGGAGCTTTTTAGGGATTCAAGAACTCCAAACGAAACACCTCCTTAAGGGTTGAGAACTTTTATTAAAGGGTTCATGTCTTCTTGATCGTTTCGCTGGTTTTCTTAGAAAGTTTTGAGGACTCACCCAGGTTTTTGGAACTTTTCTTTTTTTTCTTAAGAATTTTTTAAGGTGGGTTTAGGTTTCTGGTTTTATTGGTATTTTGTGAGGAGCTCTCTAACCTAATGCTCATCTAAATCAAAAGTAGGCAGTTGATGTAGTTCAGGCATCTAACTAGTGTTTTTAAGGCATGTTGAACATGTTATCCTTCCAGAAAGTCACAAAAGAGAGAAAGGTCTGTACATTTCTCCATTGATTGCTTTCCTTACACCTCTGACCCAGATAAGTGGTAAAAACAAATTGGTGGATGGATGAATCTGTAATCTTACAAAAATACAATTAAACATCTTGAAGAGGTCTTCAGAGACTTCTGGAAGAGTTGTGGTCTTTTCAGAATAGTTCTGAGGGGTTTGCCTCAAGGTCCTTCTGGTACAAATATTTCAGATGACATTCATAATTGTTGTTATCCTGATTCTAGTTCACAGCTATAACATGTTTGGTCATTTTAAATTCTGCATCACACTGGTTGGTGGATACCTGCTCTTCCATGACCCACTGTCACTCAACCAGGTGAGTCTTCCTGTGCTGCTCTGATGAGTCAAACCAGGCAGTTTTCAGTTTCCAAACCTTCTACTCTCTTCCCGTCTCTCACTCAGGCGTTGGGGATCCTCTGTACTCTGGCAGGTATCCTGTCTTACACTCACTTCAAGCTGATGGAGCAGGAAGAAGGGAAGAGCCGGCTGGCTCAAAGACCCTAGGCCATCTTTACATGTTGGTCTGCTGCACAGACTCCTGCTATTGGCCATCCACAGTGAGACCGGCTGGAGATACCTCTTTATATATTTTTACCATTTTTATTACAGGTATTTTTTTAGAAGAGAAGGGATTTCATCGTGGATCGTGTCAGATTTAAACGTATATGGCATGTTAACACTGCTGTTCGTACTACTTCCACTGAGCTTCAGCAGCACTGATCCAAAGTCTTAAAGAAACCTGAAGCTCATCACAAAGGCAGCTTCTCAAGTGTTAAATCACTCTCATCACGCAGCTTTAACACAGATGGATGGAGGTGTGGTTTAAACCAACCAACCAATCAAAAGAAGGATGCAGTTGAGCTCTGTGAACGATCCTTCAGGACACCAAACCTTCATCTGCTGCTGGAGGCTGAAAAAAAAAATTGCAATTACAGTAATATTAGAAAAATTGCATCATCATCTGCTGTTTTTCTGATTTTTGGTATTCACATCAGCTGTAGAGTTGAAGGACTTTGACGTTTATGATAGTGCAGACATGAAGGCAGAAGACACTGATGGGAATCCATCAGCAATCTGCATGGACATGTTTAAACAAGTTTACATAGTAAATACTTCTGTCAGGTCCCACCTGTTATCCACCAACCACTGGAAGAAACCAATTTCTTTGAAGTGAAATTTGAAGGATTTTACTTATTAAATCATCTCAGTGACTTACAGATCATGAACACAGAAACTCAGACACTGTTGGGGCTACAGCAGTTTTCCAAAGAAGAAGTCAGTGGCAGAAGCTTTTCTGTTATCAGCCTCTCTGTATAGGTGATTTCCATAGACTGATGAAAATGAATTTGATTGCCAGTCAAATACCAGTAACTTACAGGTGGTATGAAGTGATAAATGAGGTTCAATAATCGGTTACTAAATAACTTCTCCATAAACTGTTCTAAAATTTGTGGAAGACTTTATAATCAGGCAAAAATGGGTTAAAGTGAACTGGTTTATAAAATGATGGTTTCTTCCATTTCTGAGTCTCTGGCTCCTGTTACTGAGCTGAAAAGTGACTCGTTGCAGTTCTGCAGGACTGAGTTTGCTGTGTAAAATTTTTGTGGATTTTGCAAACGTTATTTGTTTGGCCCTTCAAATCAGACACTGCCCTGAATGAGTCATTAATCTGTTGGGGGGTTTTTTTTGTTGTTGTTGTTTAGAGTCTATGATAGGTCTAGTTTTATTTCAGATTTAGCCACATTCATTGCTGATGTAAATTTTTAAAATTTGTATTTTTTGATCAAATTGTCTTAGCTTGTGTAGCTGTTATTTAGAGACATATTGCATTGTTTGGGGGGTTTTTTTTTGTTGTTTTTGTCTGATCCTTTGTCTTGACCCTGTTGATGGTACAGGTGGGATTTTGGGGACGTGGCTCAGCGAAGCATGACGATCTGCTATTGTGGATTACATATCTGAAGAAATGTTCAGTTGTTCAAAGAACTGTTGAAATAAAACTTTAATCTTCTGCATCGACAGTGATTTCTTCTTCATGACACTTTGTGATGTACAGCAGCTTCTGAACATGTAGTCCTCAATCTGACATCCTCGTGCTGAGCATGCTCAGTAGAGCTTTCTTGTTTATATTTCACTGTATTAAGCAAATTCAGCCTGCTGAATGAAAACAAATTTAGTGGCAGTTTGCATTGTTTGAGGGTACACAAGTATCTAGATGTGGTGCTCCTGAAAAAAACACCATCCGTTAGTCTTTATGATCTTGTTTACTTGCTATCATAAATATGCTATTAAAATAACTTCTTGTATTAAACATGGCCAAAGTCTGAGCCAAAATTTCTGACATGCAGTCTTATCTACTCTTCACTTTGTATTAAGCAAGAAGGAATGTTGCATAAACGGACATCTTGTGCACAGAAGCTCTACGCACCTGCTGTTCAAACCTGTTTATTGGAGGCAGCCAATGAGAAGAGAGTTGGTTTAAAGGGAGAGGATGAACTGAGTTTGAGCTTTACAGCAGTAGCTTTGCATGACTGTAAAATATGGAGTTGGAAGTGAGCAGAATGGTTTAAACACCCTCTTTAGGAGGGGCAGCATTTTCATCATTAATCGTCCAGAAATGACATTGTAAAGAAGCACACTGTTGTCATCTGTAATAAGCATGTTATAATATAACCACACCTAAGTGGAGTTCTCCTGTGAATGGCCTCACTGTGGAGCATCCCTGGGTTTCCCCCTCACATGCATGTGTGCCTCATTCATACCGTGCCAATAAAGCTGCAATTGTAACATACACACACACACACACACACACACACACACACACACACACACACACACACAGCAAGGCTGTGCCAGGAGGGAATTTTAGATGAATGAACAAGAGGAAAGAGTGTGTTTAAATAAATCTCTACTCTCTGAGGAATGAGTGAAACCCGAGAGCTGTTATTAAACTGCATACTGCGGGCATCCTGCTGCTACCACTGTGGGTATGTATAGATGGTATTCAGAAGTGTTATTTTTGGGAAGAGAGGACACAGACTCTGGGATGCTGAATAAAAATAAAAGGAAAAGTTAGTTTTAAAAGCTGATGAAATACATACTGCTAAAATCACAAGAGGAATCAGAGACTTGTGAAAAGCACAACGAGAGAAAGTGGAAAGGAGGGAAAGGCAGAACTAGAGCCACAGCTGAATAGTTCATTTCTCTTGGGAAAGTTTCTAACTGACTGAAGTGTCCCTGAAGTGCAGCCACAATAAGAGCTGTCTGAATTCTGTGAATACTTGGGAAAACTACTTCAGTGCTTCCTTTATGACCTCGTTTAATATTTTCTAAAAACAAAGGAGATCATGCGGTCCCACAATTCACAGCAAACCACCATTCAAATGTCATTAAAGACAATCAGCATAACTGACAGGTGATAGAATCTACAAATATCCAAAAATATTGAGTTTTTCATTTCATGCCATAACCCAGTGATATGTTTTTATCTCTAAACTTTAGGCTGCTTCTTCTCCATCTTCTTAATCTACTTCCCACCTCTGCACATATCCAAACAATCTCAGCCTTTGTCTCCTGTCAACCAGTCAACCTGAAATGTCCCCACTGGTCACTCTCAAATGAAAATCTCAACATCTTCAGCTCTATTACTAGCCTTCTGTCTTGTTGTATCTGCCACCATCTTCTAAACCATACATCCATTCTCTTCTGCTTATCCGGTTGAGGGTTGCTACCATAGGACAGGAGTCAGTCTGTCTCAGTGCTAACCACTCCACCCTGTCTTCTTCCCTCTTTCGTGCACTGTCGGTTGCTTTGGATGGTTAACCTCAAGTATTTAAACTCATCCACCTTCGCTGCCTCTACTTCTTGCATGTTCACCTTTCCACCTGTCTTCCTCTCATTCACACACATGTACACACACACCTTCATCTTTTGGTAGTCTGTCTACACACCTGCGTCAACAACATGCAATGTCACATTATTAAGGAGGCTTTTGTAAGTGGAGCTCCTCTGAAGGTGGAAGTGGATCCTCTGAAGTCCTTATGAATTTCCCTTTGCATCTTTCCTTGAATTCATAATTTCTTCCATTACGATCAAGATAAACTGATTAGGAAAAGGGGGTAGTAGGTCGAAATATATGCAGAGGGCTGATTGGTAAAGAAGACACAGATGTGAACAGCTAAACCTGGATAGACCGAATATAGGGAAAAGAACAAAGGCATGAAGTAAAAAACCATTTAAGAGATTTAAGAAAACTAACTTTCAGAATAAAACAGGAAGTAACTGAAAGGCAAATAACTGACACCGGTAAAGACGAAAGTCCATAATAACACCTCTACTTGCTTGTTGAAAACCTGCAGTACCCATGTTGAGTCATATCAGGGCACTAAACAGCCATTATCAACTGTAACCTTTTCACAGATATAACTAATACCTGCTCACAGCCCAGATGTGTGCTGATTAGTGATTAACTAAAAGAAGACTGTGGAATAATCACCCACAGGTAACCTAAAGCTCCTGTTAACTAGTGGTGAAAAATTATAAATAGAAATAACAGTTAAAATTGCAGACAGAATATAATTATTTCTCCAGTAGGACTCTTTTGTCCTTCACAGTTTCTGTTATCAATGCATGGCATTAAAAACCTGGCAAGGTTTATATATATATATATATATATATATATATATATATATATATATATATATATATATAAATAAAACAGGTCAGACAATATATATGCATGTATATATTGTCTGACCTGTTAGCAGTCTGGAATGCTGGCTGTTGGGGAGACAACAATTTTAATATATAATACAATATTATTCACTTCTTTGAAGATTAAATTGTTAAGGTAATCGTTTAGAAAGCCCAGAATAAAAATGCTCTCATGTATCGGAGAAAATGTAAGGTAACTTATATATTTTTAATCAGGCATAATTTGGAACTCCAAAACGAGAGGGTCCTGATGCTGTTCACCCGGAAACCAGCACGGATGAACCGATGTTTGTTTTGCTACGGCTAACAGGTAACCCCGCTCATCTTTACATATTATTTAGAAGAAACTGGGCTTCTCTAAACAGGGAATGCTTGCTGTATGTTTGTAAATTTGCGTTGTAATTACTGTCTGTCAGTTTTGCGCTGTCTAAGCGTTTGTTTGTTGCTGTTTTCGCTAAGTCCATTTGAGCTAAACTCACTAGCCGTGCTAACGCTAGCTCTTTTTTGTTATAAATTTGTTTGTTCGTTTAAATACGTCGCAGCGTCTGCTGGGCGCTGTGAACGCGGCTTTCTCCTTGTCTTTTAAAGTGAAGCTTCTGCTAAGCTGTTCACACGGAGGAGGCTGACGCAGGTGTAGCGGAGGTTTGGCGGATAACAGGCGGAGTCTGCGTGGGCGGCTGTCACGCTGACTTTAACGTTACAAGTTCAACCTCAAAAGGTTGATTCTTTTGAACGTAGCGTTTACAGTGGAACAACGTTACACGTTTAACGTTAATCTCTTCTTTTTAAAAACGTGCACGAACCAAACAGCGTTTACACGCGCGGACAGGTGTCAGCTTTAAGGAGCTTCTCGCCTGATTTACCTGCTCACCTGCAGGGCCCGTTCAGCCGTGTTTACGTGGAGTTTCTGTCTGAATGTTTGATTAAACTGAATTATTTTTAATTTTAGGCCCTTATGACATCTCATCACGATGACCCTTCCTCCATTTTGTGTCTGGAGACTTTAGACGTGACTTTCAGTTTATATCAATCCTGACTTTGTTTTAATGTGTCAGGTAAACAGGAAATCGTTGGGCTTACCTGTGCGGTTCACACACAGCAGTACAACGATAGTCTGTGTGCATGTTTAATTTTAGTTACTTATTTTTGATTTGTTTCAAAACATCTTCAAAATGAATTGATATAGATGTATCTGTCTGCCCCTTAAAGTTTTGTAAATATGTTGTTATGTCTTTTCATGGGCCAACGTTGATACAATGTAAAGTAGTGAGTGTACAGCTTGTACAACAGTGTAAATTTGCTGTCATCTCTAAATAACTCAACACACACCCATTATTGCCTAAACCGCTGCCAACAAAAGTGAGTAAATGCCTAAATGAAAATGTCCAAATTGATTTATTTATTTTTTTGAATGTTCCGTTGAGCACTGTAACAATCAGAATTATTGTCTGAAGGCCAAGAGAAATGCCCAAAGGATTTATTTTTCCAAGTGGTCCACTTGGTTATTATTTATTTATTTTATTTAAATTTTTATTTTTAACTTTTAAGTTTTTACAAACAGAACAGACATGAATTTTCATGTTGTCCCATGAAAAATATAATAAAATATTTACAAAAATGTGAGGGGTGTACTTGTGAGATACTGTACATCGTTGCCTCACTTAGTTCACCTTCTACTGAGTGTACCTGCAGCCCCACCCACAGTGAGAGTCCAGAGAGGTGTACTCTGAAGTGAGATGAATGGTTTAGTGAGCTGTCTTGAGATTCAAGTCAGAGGTTTCAGTGTCTCTCTTTTTAGCTGGCTAAATCACCATGGTAACTGATGCTGAACACATCACTGTGTTGGGAGCAGGTTATTATCAGAGTTTCAATTTAAAATGCAAGTGCCATATTTTCATGTATTCTCTTATTTACAGTATGTTATAAGTGCACTATTATCTGTAGATAGATGTTATATGTGCAGCTTATTACCTCAGTAACATCAGGAATGAAACTCAGCTGTAAAGTACAGCACTGTATGTCACATTGTCAGTGGAATGTGCATGTAAAAAAAATAAAAATAAATTAAAAGTATAAATGTTTTTATACTTGACTGTATTATTCAGTGTAAATGTAACTTGGACCCATATAAGCTGAGTTTGTTTGATCATAAGTGGTTGGTTTGTTGATTTGAGGATTTTGGACAACAAGTTCCGTACCCTCCTGAGGGTTTTTTCTTAAATTGGATGGTCGAATAGAATCAAAGGAAATCAGAATATTTAATAATAAAGCTGATAATTAATATTTCAATTTTAATAAGAGGCTGATGGAAATATTTTCAAAAAAGCACAGATGGTTGTATGATTCTTTAACTTATACAGCAGCATCTATTGCCATTAAGCTATTCTCGTTGTCCTTCCTCAGTATGCCTGCTGAACGCAAGCGCTCAGTAAACATGGATGAGAAAGATGTTTGCACCTTCAGCAACAAGGAAAAGGAGAAGGACAGGGAGGCTGAGAGGAGGCCGGCATCTGCTCGGGACAAGGCCAAAGACGAGGCCAAAATGAGCGGCAAAAAAGACGGCGGCAAGGAGGAGAAGAGGAAGCGGCTGGAGGAAGAAAAGAAAAAGAAGGAGGAGAAGGAGCGGAAGAAGAAAGAGGAGGAAAAACTGAAGGCAGAGGAGGAGCAGAAGAAGAAGGAAGAGGAGGAGAAAAGGCAGCAGGAGGAGCAGGAGAGGAAGCTTAAAGAGGAGGAAGCCAAAAGACAACGTGAGGAGGAGGCTGCCCTCCTCAAGTAAGTCATCTTGATTGTTAAATTCTGAGTTAATAGCGATTTTTAGCAATGTTTAAAATGCCATTTAGATCAATGCTACCGGTTACTTAATCTTAGCCACACTTATTGGAGGAAGGTGTGGACACACCAATGTTAACAAATCTGCCAAGCGCAGGGCTGTGATCTTGCTCCACATCATATAGAAGAACAACATTATCGTCAAAATCCAGCACAGATTTTGGTCAGTGGTTATGCTGAGGCTCATTAGTATATAAGCATAATAAGAGTGGGGAAGGCATACAAAGACTTGTTTTAAAGTCTGTAGAATAATACACTGCACTAAAATTCACAATAAAATGGAGATTTGGCTACATAAGAGCTGATAAAATGGCAATTTGACCTACATCTTTATCCCAAGATGAATCTCTGTAGTTTTTACTAATTTAGCATTAATAAATTTGAAGATAAATGTCAATTAAAAACATTTTGAATTCAAAGATGATCTTTAATGGGGTCCTAATGTACTAGAAATACAAAACCTCTCCACATCAGTGCTTCATCTGCTTGTGCACAGTTTAATCTGTTGGGTTTAAAAGCTGTAAATTTGCATGTAATAAATGAACTACACAAAATTTCTAGATTCC
Organism: Pelmatolapia mariae; assembly: GCF_036321145.2. Lineage (NCBI taxonomy): Eukaryota > Metazoa > Chordata > Actinopteri > Cichliformes > Cichlidae > Pelmatolapia > Pelmatolapia mariae. The sequence continues at coordinate 19,963,036 of NC_086242.1, read as the reverse complement.
CTCAAATGGCCGTAGTTCAGTTCAAATGCAAGCTGATCAGGTGAGTTTATTTGAATATCTCCATGTGGCCTTTGTGTAAAATACTTAATACAGTAACATGTAAAAAATGTAGTGATAAAGCTCAGCGACCTAAACCTTAAGTTAAAAGTTTGTCATACACTGTGTGCAGATGAAAGTTTTCTTTTGTGTCTCCTACTTTTAAAAATCTGATACAAGAACATGTTTTTTTTATGTTTTAAAAGCATGTTGATATCAGCATGACCTTCATTTAAGAAATAAACATAAGAGGAAGTGATGTGTCTGCTGGTCCAGCGTGTATATGTTTGACTTGGCCTTTCGCAGAGCCAGAGTTGATCACCACCATCCATCTTAACCCCTGATGTTAGTCTTAGGGCCACCGTAGCACCCGAAACAACTGCGCTGGTTTCACTATCTTGCTTTAATCACGTCTCTTTCTGCGGGTCACCCCATCTCTGCAGGGAGAAGGAGGAGGGGCATCAGCTGTACCAGGAGGCATGGGAGCGCCATCAGTGTAGGAAGGAACTGCGCAGCAAGAACCAGAATGCCCAGGAGGGTCGTCCTGAAGAGGCCTTCTTTAGCCGCCTGGACTCGAGCCTTAAAAAGAACACCGCCTTCGTGAAGAAGCTGCGCACGCTGACCGAGCAGCAGCGAGACTCACTCTCCAACGACTTTGCCTCACTCAACCTCAGCAAGTACATCGGTGAGGCCGTGAGCTCCGTTGTGGAAGCAAAGCTGAAGATCTCAGATGTCGGCTGCGCGGTCCATCTGTGCTCGCTCTTCCACCAGAGGTACGCCGAGTTTGCCCCATTGCTCTTGCAGGCCTGGAAGAAGCACTTTGAAGCCAGGAAGGAGGAAAAGGCGCCCAACGTAAGCAAGCTGCGCACAGACCTCCGCTTCATCGCCGAGCTCACCATCGTCGGTCTCTTCACGGACAAAGAGGGTCTCTCGCTCATTTACGAGCAGCTGAAAAACATAATTGGGGCTGACCGCGAGACGCACACCCACGTTTCTGTGGTGATCAGCTTCTGTAAGCACTGCGGGGATGACATTGCTGGGCTGGTGCCCCGCAAGGTGAAACTGGCGGCCGAGAAGTTTGGCTTGGCTTTCCCTCCCAGCGAGATCATCAGCAGCGAGAAGCAGCAGCCCTTCCAGAATCTTCTGCGGGAATACTTCACATCTCTCACCAAACACCTGAAGAAGGACCACCGGGAGCTGCAGAACATTGAGAGACAGAACAGGTGAGGTTCAGCTGTTACGGGAAACCACTGCGTGATTGTTTGAGCGTACCTAACTTTTTGTCCTCTTCAGGCGGATCCTGCATTCCAAAGGAGAGTTGAGCGAGGACCGACACAAGCAGTACGAGGAATTTGCCACTTCCTACCAGAAGCTGCTGGCCAACACTCAGTCTCTGGCTGATCTGCTGGACGAAAACATGCCCGAGCTGCCTCAGGACAAGACTGTGCAGGAGGGTGTGTGGCCACACATTTTTTTTCTTCCTCATATTATACCCTGTCAATTTTTTGTTAATATCTGATATTATCACGGCTCTGCTGTCACAGAGCACGGCCCCGGGATCGACATCTTCACCCCCGGGAAGCCTGGAGAGTACGACCTGGAGGGAGGGATATGGGAAGACGAAGACGCTCGTAACTTCTATGAGAACTTGGTGGACCTGAAGGCATTTGTGCCCGCCATCCTCTTTAAGGACAACGAGAAGAGCAGTCAGGGCAAAGAGAAGGAGGATGCCAAAGGTATGTTATAAAACACCCATGCTCACAAAAAAAGGAAGAGATTTGTGTACTTTGTTTTGACCGTGCTGCTGTTGGGTTCAGATGGCAGAGAGGGGAAGGATGTGGGCAGCACAACAGAGGAGCTGGAGTTGGAGCTCGAGGCTCTGGACATCACAGATGAACCTCTTGAACTAGAGGGACCAGATGAGGTGGAAAATGAAGAGCTGGCCAAAAAACTGCTCGATGAACAAGGTAAACAGGATTTTCCAGAAAACAGCTACTGTACTACTTCTATGATGATGTGTTACTGCATGCTCATTGGCTGACAGTGTTCAGTCACAAGTTAGCCAATGAAAATACACCGGTTTGTCCTTTAATCTGATTAGACTATAATTTACTAAATGAACAATAGGACTTGAAACTAGCCCATAAACTCATCAGGAAAATGATTACTGAGGTCAAATATCAGAGGAGCCAAAGGCTGCTTCATCATAAACCTCTATACAGCTTCTTTAACAGCTCGCAGAAGCGCTCTCTGCTGGCCTTTAGAAGAAATGCAGGCTTAAGTCACTCAAGTATTGGCTTTGTTTTTTTGTAGACCACTAGATGGCACCTACTCCATCTTTTATGCAGTCTGTGAGATTTACTGGGTCTTCTGTGAGTGGGTTCTACAGCTTGGAATGTATGAATTTACCTAATGCTTGGGTCAGAAGTGTAACAGTGGACAGAGAGGTGGTTTGGACATGTGCAGAGGAGGGTTAGTGGATATATCAGATAAAGGATGATGAAGATGGAGCTGCAGAGGACAAGAAGGAAAAGAAGCTGCAGAAGGAAAAGAAGAAGATTAGAGAGGAAGGATGGATGTAGTGAAAGAGGACATACAAGGGTTGGTGTGACAGAGGAGGATGACGGGAACAGGATGAGATGGGGGCAGTTGATTCACAGAAGCAGCGCTCACTTACAGTCGATTTTGTAATATCTAGGAGGTAAGAAATCTTATGAACTGACTAGTTGCAGTAGTGGCATCCTCTTTTTTGTTTCACAAAAAGGAAGACTGCATGGATATAGGACTAAAAATACCTGAATTCAGAGATTAAGAGATGTGGCCTAATACTTTGAGTTTATAAAATGGTGCAGAAATCCTTGTATAGACAAAACTATGAACAATAAGTGGAACATACACATTGCATTGGTTTCATTTGAACTGCATACAAAGTGAACATTTGTTTGTGTCTGTGCAGAACAAGAGGACGAGGAAGCTAACACGGGGTCTCACCTGAAGCTAATCGTGGATGCTTTCATCCAGCAGCTTCCCAACTGTGTCAACAGAGACCTCATAGACAAGGTGAGGACAGACACACTGATCAAAGGAAAGCAATGAGCTTTCAGATGTTGGATAGTTTGTAAAGGTTTATGAGCTCTGGTGATTCCTACAGGCTGCCATGGACTTCTGCATGAACATGAACACCAAGTCTAACAGGAGGAAGCTCGTCCGTGCTCTCTTCACTGTCCCCAGACAGAGGTAGGTTTCATCTGTTTTAGCATTTACCTTTAATCACCACAAGGGGGTGCTATCATCATGACTGATTGTGTGATTGTGAGAGGTGCACTGAGTCATTCTCCTCTTGCAGGTTGGATCTCCTGCCCTTCTACTCTCGTCTGGTGGCGACGCTGCATCCATGCATGTCAGATGTGGCGGAGGACCTGTGCTCCATGCTGAAGGGAGACTTCAGGTTTCATGTAGGTCCTCTGCTCACTTACATCAGGTTTTAAATAGATTTGTCATACTTTGCTTTTTTCCATCATGTTTGCATTAAAAACACTTGCTAACATTATGAATCGAATCTGTGTTTCTAGATTCGGAAGAAGGATCAGATCAACATCGAGACCAAGAATAAAACCGTCAGATTTATCGGCGAGTTGGCCAAGTTCAAGATGTTCTCGAAGACAGACACACTTCAGTGTCTCAAGGTGGGTGAAAGAAGCCACTGTCTGAGTCACATCAGGCTGTTTGTCTTTAAATCCCTGTACAAAAAAACAAACACTTTTTGCAACATCTCTGCTCATCCAATCAGATCACAAACAAAATGCCACATTAAGATGAAGATGTGAAAAACTAAACTTACTTACCTTCATCCTCACTGTGATAACAAGCAGGAAATGCTTCCAGAGCTCACTCTGCTGTGTGCATGCATCAGAATAACAACACAGCCGGCGAGACGACCTCCAGCTTAGCTGTTATAGATTTCTGTCCGTGTCTCCTCCTCCAGATGCTGCTGTCTGATTTTACGCACCATCACATAGAGATGGCCTGCACACTGCTGGAGACCTGCGGCCGCTTCCTCTTCAGATCCCCCGACTCTCACCTGCGCACCAGCGTCCTGCTGGTCAGTACTGGTCCTCTTCGCTGGGCTTCTGTTCACTTTGAAGCAGATAACTAGAATGTGATATAGAAAAGGACAAAAACAGAGAAAATATTTGAATATAAAGATAAATGAGTGGTTTTTAGCCTGACTTTTGTCCCATGTGTGCTCCAGGAACAAATGATGCGCAAAAAGCAGGCCCAGCACCTTGATGCCCGCTATGTGACCATGGTGGAGAACGCCTACTACTACTGCAACCCGCCACCCATGGAGAAGACGGTGAAGAAGAAGAGGCCGCCGCTGCAGGAGTACATCTGCAAACTGCTCTACAAGGACCTGTCCAAGGTCACCACAGAGAAGGTGTTGAGGCAGATGCGCAAGCTGCCATGGCAGGACCCCGAGGTGAAGAGCTACCTGATCTGCTGCATGGTCAACATCTGGAACGTGAAGTACAACAGCATCCACTGTGTGGCCAACCTGCTGGCTGGCCTGGTGGCCTACCAGGAGGACGTGGGGATCCACGTGGTGGACGGTGTCCTGGAGGACATCCGGCTCGGCATGGAGGTAAGGAGAAGCAAAATCAAGTCTGAAAACAAGATATGCTTTTGAGCCCTTAGTAGTTTATAGGACCGTAATTTGATTCTCTGATCAGTAATTTCTATATTTATTGCCATTAGGGATGCACTGGCCCAATATTTGGAATGTATTATCAGTCTGATGCTGACCCAAAACGTTCGTTCTGGTATCCATGACAATGAGCAGACTGAATGTGTGCAAAAGGTTTTATTTAACTGCAGACTGTGGAAAGATCAGACCATGGCGAAGCTTGCTTTCTTTTTCTCTCTCGAGCTCGCTTGTTTACTTTCACTCCGGTCACATTCAGTCAGAGATCATATCGAAGAAGCTAGAAGGACGTTGCTCCTTCTTGCTGTCGATATTATTTCTCTTTGTTGTTGTTTTTACTTGCAAAACTAAAAAGCGGAAATTAAAAATGAAAACCTGAGGAGGTTTTTTTTTTTGTTTTGTTTTTTTGAGTTGTAATAACTGTTCTGGACGTCTTTAACCTCGCTGTAACTTGAAGTTGCAGATGCTTCGTGTGTCACATATTCGGGACGTTTAGTGAAGGAGCGGTGAGATCAGGAGCATTGAATGGACAGGACGATCAAAAAACCCCGATGCTATCTGCTTGACTGGCAGCTGATTGAAGCGGACACCTGTGTTGCTGTGTCATTTGTGTCTGCTACGTGTTGCAGGACACGTTGGAATGTTGTCGGACTCCATTTGCTCGGCTGAGGTTGTGATTTTACAAAAAAATAATTGAACACAAACATTTGTGCCTGTGTCACAGCTGTAAATGCTTACTTGCATATTTTAGAAGCCATGCTTACCCTTTGACCCTGATCTGGCCTCCATCTGACCTCAAAACAGTCCAGCCAGTTGAAATTCAAGCATTTTTCCTAGCAACCAGGACTTTGGCAGTCTTGGGCACTGCAGCAAAAAGCTTTAAGAATTTTCCTCCATTTTTTTTTCTTCTCCCCTGCAGCATCCTATATTATATTGTTAGACATCTCAATTTAGGATCTCCTCTTCTTCCCTCGCTGTTTCCTTCCTAGGTCAACCAGCCCAAGTTCAACCAGCGGCGGATCAGCAGCGCCAAGTTCCTGGGCGAGCTCTACAACTACCGCATGGTGGAGTCGGCTGTCATTTTCCGCACCCTCTTCTCCTTCATCTCCTTCGGCGTGAATCAGGACGGCAGTCCCAGCCCTCTGGACCCCCCAGAGCATTTGTTCCGCATCCGCCTGGTCTGCACCCTGCTTGATACCTGCGGCCAATACTTCGATCGAGGCTCCAGCAAGAGGAAGCTAGACTGTTTCCTCATCTACTTCCAGGCACGTAACCTCCTAAAGTGCCTATACTTTATGTTCGGGAACCCTGATATTTTCTGTAAATCTACTGGGTGTAATCACTGTGCCACTGTTTTGAGTTTGACAGACCTGTGAGGTCTGCTCAGGAGGCGTTCTGGTCAGGGGTGAAGTAAGTGAGATGTTGTTGTGTGTCTGCAGCGGTACATATGGTGGAAAAAGAGCCTGGACGTGTGGACCAAGGACCACCCGTTCCCCATCGATATCGACTACATGATCAGCGACACGCTGGAGCTGCTCAGGCCTAAGATGAGGCTCAGCAGTTCCCTGGAGGAGGCCATCAAGCAAGTCACCGACTTGGAGAGAGAAGTGCTCGTCAAACTAGGTAGGAGGGTGACGCTAAGTAATCATCTTTAATGTGCGTGGAGCATGACGGCGTTGGTGTAGCAGCTGGTGTTGCCGGTTTGGTTGCTCTCCGTTGTCCTGGCAGAGCAGCATTCCCCAGTGTGCGGGAGGGCAAGCGAGCATGCTGCGTCACTCCTCTCTCTCCCTCTGCTTTGTCTGTCGAACAGGTTTGAACTCATTGTTTAAAATGCCGAATATATGCACTCCCACTCATTACAGAAACTTCAGGAAGGATATTTTAAAATCAATGACGACTGTTTCAGACTTCCTCTGGACCTCAGTTTAATCTAGCCTGATAACCTCGAGAGATCTGATCTCACCAAAGATGCATTTGTGTGCTGTTGATAAAACATGTGACATGCACTCATTTGTTTTGCTGACTAAACCTATTCAACCGACAGGAGTCTAAATAATCTTGCACTACTTCAAAAAAGCAGTTAATCAGACAGAAAAATAATGTTTTGTTCATTTTGTCTGTTGAGTGTCTGAAATGTGACGATTTAGAGATTTTCTTTCAAATGCTGTCTGTACACCTCTTCTAGCACTCTTTTTAATAATGATGAACATCTTTTTATAAATCTGCCCACTGAAAATAATTAAAAACAGGCCAGGATCTAACCTACTTTCTTATTTAGATTCTAGACTCTATTAACCTCCTAGGACCTGGCGTCCACATATGTGGACATCACATTTTGGGTTGTCTAGACCAGAATACTAAATTTTGCTCTACAAGGGCCTGATATCCACTTACGAGGACATTATACTGCCACTGCTCTATCAAAATTTAAAACGGATGTCCTCATATGTGGATCTCATTTTTCTCAGAAACAAAAATCAGGCTAAAAAAAAATCAGGTAATTCTTTGTTTTTACATTCATCAGGTCCCAATCAACCCAAATACCAAAGAGAAATTAAAAATGCATGCCATGAAAGAGTTTGGGTCTTAGGAGGTTAAGATTCACCACTGAGGTGTAAATAAGCTGCAACCCCTAACACCTCTTTCTCGAACCCCGAAACTACAATCTTTACGACACAGAATCTGAGCTCAGAGACAATATGAAAATTCAGGAATGTAAAAGCCAAAACACAATCAGGACGATGATATCTGGAGAGGAGGAAGAAGGAAGTGTTTGTGCAGCAGGTGTATCTGACTCTGCGGCCTGATAACAGCGCAGCAACGTGAGCTTTGTTTAACAGTTTCAAGGTGCTGACCTGGAATGTGCTGAGAAAAATGTAAACCACAGCTGCGCCCTCTGAGAGCAGGACACCCCCGCAGATCCTGTACTCAAGTAAAAGTACAGATACATGAGCTGTAAAGTACTCAGTTATTTAGAGTAAAAGTGGGGGGAAAAGTAGTTCCTTGGAGTCGGATTCCTCCAAAGAGGCATTAATGGGAGAGAGATAAGGTTAACAGCCGCTCTGCTAATACATCCCCATCGGAGTGATTAGCAGCACAAGCCAGAAGTACTAAAAAGTAAAAGTACCTCAAAACTGTATAAAAGTACATGTAATCAGTAGTTTTCCATCACTGTTGTTTATGTGTGTAAACCTTTATGCAGGTAGATAAGCAGTAAGTGTGTGTTTGTGTGTGGGAATGTAGGAGAGGAGAGTGATTGATGAAGGCCCCTGAAGCTAAACAGTGGAGCTATTGTTACCTTTCATACTTCAACCAGGATCGGACATTCCTCAGTCCTTGAGTCACACAAGACCTGATCTTCCACTCCACGCCGCTGCCCGACTTCATTTCTTCGCCGTTACCTTTTCTTGCATAATTATGCTCTGTGACGAGCTGCATAGAAACAACAATTTTCCTCTGGAGTATTTGTTCTATATATAACTGAGGGTTTTGTTTGAGTAAAGCTGCTCTCCCAGGCTGGGCTGGGCTCGGAGTCATTTATGATATAATTTGTCCTGATTGTTTTAGTCTTACGTGTCCTAAAGAGGAATCTTTCCACGTTTTCTTGTGCAGGTCTGGCCATGGAGAAGGACGGCCGCTCCAGTGCCATGAGCGAAGGGGAGGGTCTTGACGAGGAAGATGATGACGGGGACGATGATGAAGAGGGAGGCGCCGAGACCGAAGAGCAGTCGGGCAATGAAAGCGAAATGAACGAACAGGAAGAGGATGTGAGTGTTGACTCCCCCATTCTGGCGTTCTTCCTCAAACAAAATCCATCTTGCAACAGAACAAACTTACAGGAAATGCTAAATATTAAACCCTAGTCTAAAGTCTAAAGTTAACAGTGGCGTCTAGCATAGGGCGGTGGAGCCCAGTGCCCAGAAGTGAAACATCTGGTTTCAAAACTCCAAGATGGTGGTCAGGTACCCGCCGCAGTATTCTCCTGGACATTAGGTGAACTCGGATAATACCCCCACATCCAACACGGCCGCACACTCATGCACACCTGGCTGCAGATCAAAAAACCTGAGAGCTGCAAAAACAGAAATATAGCTATGACTGTTTGTTTTGTTTTGTTTTGGGGTTTTTTTCTCCAACAGGAAGGGTCAGAGAATGAAGAGGAGGAGAGGGAGGAAGAGGAAGAAGAGAACACGGACTACCTGACCGACTCCAACAAGGAGAACGAGACTGACGAGGAGAACAATGTAAGCAATGGGAAATGTCTGTGTATAAATCCAGATTTAATACATTTTGTTGGTTTAAAGATTTGTGCTTTTGCTGATGTTGATTTGCTGCCTGTGTGTGCAGGAGGTCACCATCCGTGGCGGCGGGCTGAAGCACGTGGCATGCGCTGAGGACGAGGACTTCATTCAGGCTCTGGACAAGATGATGCTGGAAAACCTGCAGGTATAGCGTCCTGCCGCCACACTGGCCATGAAGTACTTTTTATGCTACAAAAGGCTTTACTGACTTACACACACACACATGCACTCTGAATTTTTGATTTAATTGTAAAAACATCAAAGAGATGTGTAATCAGGAGATAAGAATCTTTATGATGTCCCTCAGACAGAAGCTAGTGTATCACAGGCTCAGACTTATGTCCACTCCATTAACTTACAAGAGTGTCAAAAGATTAGGTATGCTTTCTCCCATTAACTTGAAATTTATAAACAGAGGGAGAGGTGAAGCCTGTAGCATGAAGCAGGGGTAACCCTGGGTTTTCAGGATTCACTTATTACTGTGGTACATCACCATGGTAACTTAAAGTGCACGCCTAACCTGCCTCAGAACAGGTTGTCTCCTGGATAAGAGATGAATGTGCACAAAATCACTGCTTTCTGCGCAATCAGGTCACTGGAAACGAGCGTCACCATTCGGGAAGATTCCTTGAGCCTGGCTGTGCAGATATATGAACGTTTAAGTTTTCAGAGACCACCTCATGTTGACTACAAGCAATGTCATTGTTAAGCTTTAATATAGCAGCATAATCCTAAAAGCAGACTACCAAGCTTTGCACTTGCTGAACTATGAAATGTAAAATTTTCAAAAAGTCTTTGTACCATTGGTTTAGGAAAGGCACATCGTCTGTAGAAATGCCTTTATTTAAAAGTATACAGGTGCATTTAGTCTGATTGTTCTTTGTCTGGATGAATCTGCTTAACATTATTATTTGCAGTGTTTTCATTACTTTTCCTTTCTGCACTCATAATAACGACTAAAAACGCGTGCACAGTTTCATAGCTACATGCAGCGTTTTTCTTTTAACAGCAGATTTGTAGCTTTTGGCCTTTATTACACTGTTTTTCTTTCTCTTTTATGTGAACATGCTCACAGCTAGATTGAAACCCAGGTAGCCTTATGGCATTGGTAGCCATCTTGCTGATGTAAGCCAGATAATGATGGGATATTCTGGACATGATGAATTTGCTCAGTGAAAAGAAGCACTTTACAAACATAAGAAAACATAGAGTAGTACAGGTCTCCTCAGCTTTGATCCAGACCTCGCAGACTGACTCTTCACTGTGTGTTGTGTCACTGCAGCAGCGTAGCGGCGAGGCGGTGAAGGTGCACCAGCTGGATGTCGCCATTCCTCTGCAGCTGAAGAGTCAGCTGAAGAAGGGACAGCCATGCATCAGCGAGGGAGACTCGGACATCTCCGATACCATGCAGTTTGTCATGCTGACTCGCAAAGGCAATAAGCAGCAGGTAAGGTGGCATCTATGTGCCAAGCTATTGCAATATTGCAGTTCTTTAAAAATCAGGCTGGTCACAGCAGTTTATTGCAGGTGAAAAGTCTCTTTTTAACCACATTTTGATACTGGGTTCATCTTCTACCCTTCTCGGCCAAAATAATCTTTTAACGGTTTGTAACTCGATTAGTATGCTACAGTTATTTGGCCGATCTTCTGTGGAATGATCCTGCAGGGTACACTGAGTCCTGCACTTAAGGTTTCTAAAATATTCCACATTAACAGTAGAATTTACACGTAATGGCGATGAATAGTGGAGTGATCAGGTGTGAAAACTGTCTGCACCATGAACCAGCTCTTGCTCCTGCAACTGCAGGTTCTGGTGCAGGTTACAGTAACGATCTCCTTTAGCTGCCACTCACAGAGTGCAGGACTGTAGTTCCTGTAGTTCACAAAAGCAGCCTTTGTGTTGGGTTAGCTCTGCTAATTTGTTCTCTGCAGGATGAACAATTTTAAAGTTCATCCTGGTTGTTTTTTAAGGAGGTGGTGTGCATAAATGAATGCTTAATAATGTTGACTCTGGGTGTGTGTGTTTGTGTACTTTATCTGAGCCAGTTTCAGTGTCTATCTATTGTAGGGAGGGCATTTCTGCAGGACCGTTGCTGTTGCTTCTGTCTGAAGTTGATTCAGCAGCTTTATCATTCAGAGTCATGTTTGCACCCCTGAGGTGGATGTTGGTACACTAATGAGTCTCTTTTTGCTCCGTTTCTGGTCTTCATGTCCTTCTGAGGAAAATTTCCTGCTAAATGCCCCTCTGTGTTCTCTAACTGTGCCCATTATGTATGTAAGGCTTCCTGAGAGAAACAGTTTCAGCACTATAGATGGAAAAAACTGCGTGTATGTCAGCAGGCGTCCTAACACACATACAGAAACACACCTGTGTCCTTTTCTCTCTGTGTGTGTGTGTGTGTGTGTGTGTGTGTGTGTGTGTGTGTGTGTGTGTGTGTGTGTGTGTGTGTGTGTGTGTGTGTGTGCGTGTGTGTGTTGAGGCCAGCCGCTGCGTGGTGGAATGTGTGGTTTGAGGGCAGAGGCTGGTTGTTGTGCTGCTGGGTGTGTCCAGCACTCTGCCTGTGCACAGAGGTTTCATGCAGCATTCAGCCTGCTTGAAAAACAGCTGCCAGAAACGCCAACACACACAGGGCGTCTTTGTCGGTGTGTCTGAGAGATCTGTAGCTCTAGAAATCTCAGGCTCAGCCAGTTGAGGGGCTGATATCAGTTTTCAGGGAGTGAGAAATTCTGCTGTCAGTCAAACACTATTGTAACTTCACAAGATGAATCACTTCTGTACACCCTACAGAAAGACTGTCAGAAGCTTCCTTTCTGCACGCTTCTTTGAGCCCTCTACCGTTTTCCGTCTGTCTGAAGGTGAAGCTCTGCTTCAGTCGGCCAGTCTCTCCTCGATTCTCTCATGCATCAGGAGAATCCCAGTGAATCAATTTTCTTGATACAGTGTGAAGTTAAAATAATTTAAGTTGAGATCTGCCTGTATTCGCGACGCCTGGTGTGAATTCTAGTTTATCCGCCTCATTGTACACACTTTGCATGTAATCATGCTACACTGTAATTAATTAATTAATTAGTTAAAAAACGTTTTTAAAAATGCTATGCTGTAATTACTAGAACCTGACTGAAATACTACTATGCTTTATACTTTGAGTCCTGAAACAAACTTTCTCTTTGGGGACAATAAATTGCAAGTTGCCAACAGTACATCGACAGAGCTGAAGGGGGCTGAGCAGCAACGCCTACACAAAAAGACTGAGCTGATATATCACTATCAACTTCTATCAGACACCGGATAGACATGGAGAGACATCTATCGGTATCTGATGGATGAATACTATTTAAAAAGCACAGATGAGACCAGAGAAACACCCTTCAGCCAGGTTATTAGTGTTGATGTTGCGTAGTTTATCCACCAGAGGGCACTCTGCAACTTACGAGCTGATCCGAGCATAAATAATTAATCTACGATTTGAGACAAAATGATAACTTTAAACAATGCTGTTGAATTATTGGTATGTGAACTTATAAAAAAATGCCTTTGTCCAGCTAAACTGTCTTTCATTCTCCTGAACAGTATAAGATCCTGAACGTGCCGCTCTCCTCCCACCTGGCGGCGAATCACTTCAACCAGCAGCAGGCCGAGCAGGAGGAGCGCATGAGAATGAAGAAGCTCACTCTGGACATCAACGAGCGGCAGGAGCAGGAGGACTACCAGGGTAACCATGGAAACTGTTTGTTTATTGTTTGTTACCGCATCTGCCCAGGTTACATGAGTGGATCGGCGTCTGTTTCATATCTGATCTGTGAAAGCAAATGGTGACCTTTGACCTGAAATCAGGGTGTGTTGTTTTGCTTACCCAGTGAGTCCTTTGAAGTTCTTTCTCTGTGCAAGGTCACACTGACAATAAAAAGCTGGTTCATTTCCACCTTAAATCTGCACAGATTATTATAGTTGTGTATTGTCGGGGGCGTGGTTAAAAGGTGAGTGCATGAGTATGATTCATTTTTTTCAAGGTATTAAGTTTTTATTGGCTTCTAATAATTACTCTAGAAACGTACATTTTTTAAAATCAACTAGAATGACAATGTTCTGTTGGTGAAACTGCAGGGCAACAACAAAAAAAAACCAAATGCCCCTCGCAGGTTGCAGGTAGGCTCAACACAGAAGCTTAAATTAAGCGTAAGGCCACTGGACGTGCTTCCTGTTCATGTAAATGGTAAATGGCCTGTATTTGTATAGCGCTTTACTAGTCCCTAAGGACCCCAAAGTGCTTTACAGTCATCCACTCATTCAGACACATGTAGGCAGCAGCGGCCTGATAAAAGCCATAATAACTGCTAACACAGAGGACAAGATCAGTCATCCATGCTCGTAGTTTTTTTTATTAGTCATCAGAGTTTGTGTCTGCTTGTTTTTGGTTTTTGTCTCCTTCTTGTCATAAACTGTTGAAATGTGAAATATTTTTCATATCAGTTTTCTGACTGAACTTCCTTTTTCCTCTCCATGTCACAGAGATGATGCAGTCTTTGGCCCAGCGTCCGGCTCCAGCCAACACCAACCGGGAGCGCCGTCCCCGCTACCAGCACCCGAAAGGCGCTCCCAACGCCGACCTCATCTTCAAGACCGGAGGAAGGTGAGACTCGGTCCCCGATTGGCGACAGTCTGGCTACAGGTTGTGTCAGATTAGTGTTTGTTAAGTTCACCGTGCACTGAAAGCGCCTCGTTGGTGTCTCTTTGAACAGAGAGAAAAGAGCAAGAAATGAAAGTCAGGAGAAGCGAGACAGGCAGGAGAGGCGAGACAGGCAGGAGAAGCAGGAGAGAAACCACAGATATGAGTTGGAGTAGGCTAAAAGAGCCAGAGCTGCAGCAGTCCAGAGGCGAGGCTTTAGCAAGCAAAAAATCTCAGTATCGAGGACATCTTGTTCCTATTTTCACTGAATCTAATTTTTTAGTGCAGAGAGTTCAAGTAAGCTTATTTAGTTATTTTTTTCCCTTTAAAAGTTGAAGTCTGCAAATAAAGATCACTTCCTGGTTACATTTTGACATCAACACCGCTTCGTGCATCTTTGTTGTATCTCTAAAACCAAAGCACAACACAAGACGTTATTATTATGACGGTGTATCTGAGTGGCTTTAAAAAAAAAAAAAACTATTATATTCTAATCCTCTTTATCTTTGCTCTATTTTGCAAATAGTCATTGATCATTGTTGGCCTCTCTCAGTTTTTATTACCGCTGTTCATTTTAAAGCTTAGCTTTTAAAACCAGCCAATGCAGCAGTATGTTAATGACTAACCTCGTATTGTGGATGGATTATAACACTTGTTCTCCTGACTGAAGTTTGGTCCATTTACAGCATCCTGCCATGCGATTGCATTTGTCCCTAACCATCAGGAACCCTTGCGTTAACTTTGTTTTGAGTGGAAAAAAGTTAGCGTTCATCCTCCAGCTTTACTGTGTTTATGTTATGCTAACCATAGCTCTGTAGCTAGCCACCACATACCACATCATTATATACCAGCTGGCCCAACTTGAGTATCCCTACAAACGTCACTGCTGTTTAGTTTCCTGTCTTCATTTACGTCAGAAGTGATAGCAGAGCTGTATGTTTTAATTTTTTTCAGAAATTCCTCAGTCAGAAAATGGTATATATCATGTTAAGGTGGAAACTAGCGAGCTAACTCCTTGCTAACTTCTAACTCCGTAAAAATTTCATAAATTCTGTTTCCATGGATGCCTGGATTTTAAACTTGTTACACCTGATAGAGCAGCAATGCTGATCATTTTATTAAAGATGAAAGAATTTAGACGGTTTTTAACTCTCAGTGATGTGGCAGTGTTTGTTTGACTTTGGGACCTGAAGCAGAGTTTGGAACTGGAAACTGCTAATGACGTCAGACTTCAAGACTGGATTTCCATCTGCAGCAGGAAGCTGTTTTCACATTAAAAGCTCTAAACAGCCTCTGTAGTCCACAGTCAGAGGCTAGCTGCTGCTGGTTGGTGGAGCTTTTAGGTGGTGGAGAACAAAAAACAAAGAAATCTTGGACTTAGAGCATAATGAAAAAATTTTTTTTCGGTGTCTGAAAAACAAATACATCCTGTTCTAATATTTTTGTCCCGATGCTAACAGCAACCAGTAGTTTTGTTCTAGAGACACACCAGACTCTATGGACAAAAACAGCACTTTTACTTTGTATAACACACAAATAGTCTGTCCACTACCTCAATCATTTAACTGATGTATGAAAAACCTCAAAGTCAAGAGTGGAATCCAGACATTAAAAAAGAAACTTGAGCAGGGAAAAGCGTTTTTCATATATTTAAGGAGCAGGTTTGGTCATTTCAGTTTAGTTGTGAATGTTTACTTTTTTTTGTTTTTATTGTTTTCAGTGATAGATTTAGAAGATGGTTTTAGTAAAATCAGTATAGAAAATAAACTTTTTGAAAGTAGATGACGCTCAGTCTTGTAGATCAGGGGTAGGCAACCTTTCTGATGATGAGTGTCATCTAAAATTTCCTCAGAAGTCAATGTACCATATGATTGCATTAGCAATACATTTAATAATGCTCTATATGAACAGTTACACACTATATAGAACAACTTTATAGAATTATATTTGTTTGCAGATGTTGGCAGCTATCAATGAATAGTTATCAGCTATTTTGAAACAAAACAAAAAAAAGACACTTTTTATCCATAACAAGAACTCCATAACAGCAAATGAACTGTACAACAGAAAATGCAAATGCTGTTTATGGTCTCCTCACAGCAATACACCTAAACTTGGTTTATATCTGACCCAGACAGACTGCAGGTCATAACTTCTTACCTGAAGTTCAGTTCACCTGACACTCGGACCGGTGGCCACCTCGGTTCTCTCCTCCTCCTGCCTCCCCTTTCCCTCATCCACCTGCTGGCCTCTGTGGAAGCTCCGGCATAGCCACCACCAAACAACTGAGTTATTTTTACACACCGGCCAGCATCTGGCCAATCCACCACCTTTCATTGTTTATACCGTTACAAAAAAAAAAAATCATCGGCCCATAAAGACAAAAAATCACCATTGGCCCACCGGGCAAATGCGCGATGTCCAGTCCAGCTATGGTCGTGCCATCAGTTAACCCTTTGCGTGCCAGCTGTGGCACGCGTGCCCAGCAGGGCTCTAGACTAACTTTTTGCCATGGGCGCACCGGTGCGCCTAACTTTAAAAAGTTAGGCGCACCGGCACAAAAGTTAGGCGCACTCAAATTTTTCAACCGCGTTGCTTAACACCGCAGTTTTACATGTGCACTTTTTTGGGGGGTAAATTGCAGTCCATACAGACAATATTCATTTCTAAATTATTAACTGATAATCTTGTGCTTAAAGTGCTTTGTCAATATTGTAGAAAATGTTAAACTTAATCATCATCTTGGCCTCCTCTGACGACCTGTTTGCTGTTGCATGCTGCTGAAAGGCAGTGGGGAGAGGGGACACTTGGGCAGTGCATTTATTGCAGCATATAATGTGTTTTCTGGATACACTGCTGCTTTTTCAGCATTCAAAGATTGATGGCACTGTGTCAGAGCTGGCTATGAATTTCAGACAGATCAGGCCTTAACTTAACAAAAAAGTTATCAATAGTTCTTTTCAGCTTTTCTTATTACCCACAGCTACATCCACTTCTGTCGGGCCTAGGCTACTCACTAGGGCATCATCATTGATTTCTATAATCCATTCGATTCTGGTTCTCAAAGTCCTGATTCGATTCAGTTTAGCCTCAGACAGTCAGAAATATTATAATTCTGATCATTTATCAGTACTGATACATGTGAGACCATTTTTCTGGTCTGGCTTTTTATAGTAGATAACCTTAAAAATATTCTGCAATATTCTGAAATTTTGCATAATTTTAAAAAGTTTTAATTTCTTCAGTATTGAACAGCAGAAACTAGGCTTTCTTGTCCGAGGTCATTTAAGTGAAAAAAAGAAAAAGAAAAGAAAAAGACAGCGGCTGACAGCGCTGTAAACAACGGTAGACTGGTGGGTAATAAGCGAATGAATAATGCAGAAAACAGAGATTTGAGACGGGAAACTGTTCTTGAAGTACAGAGAGAGAGAGAGAGTTGTGCATGAAGTGTGATTTTTATCGTGGTGGAAGCAAAACAGCAAAAGTAAGAGGGAATTCATGACGAAATTGATCAAATGTGAAGCGTAGTTTGCTGCTTCTTTTGCTGCTGGCTCGGCAAATTTTGGTTGGAGAGAGACAAAACCTGCAGCTCAGAATCTAGCACAAAAAAAGATGTAAACACAGTGCGGACCCGACGCATCAGAATCGCTGAGCTCCGACATCGTGTCCGTCTACGGGCCATCGGGTCAGAAAGCCGAGAAAGACAAAGCTGATTCTGATGCGTCGGGTCTGCTCTGTGTTTACGTCTTTGTGTGGAGTCCGTGTACCTGCTCTCATTTGCTGTTTGGTGGTTGTTGAAATAGTTTTGTGAGCTTTAATCTGAGAATCTGGCGTTTCTGGCAAAACACAGTTATATTTAAAAGTCAATTCAGGATTTATGAATCGATATCGCTTTATTCAAGCTACTCACCTCCCTCTTCCACCTGCACTTTCAACTGGACCACGGCCAATCAGAGAAGTCCCGCCCCTGACTATCTGATTGGTTTAGTCCACGAAAGGGGCATAATGTGTGTCTGTTGTTGACCACACGGAGAGTTGCAGAGATTTTTTTTTTTTTTTTTTTGTTACCCGAACAGTTGGTCGGGTTGCCGACCCTTGTTGTAGATATTTAAAACCTCGATAATCGAAACCTCAACGTTCAGATTTGTAATAACAAGCAAATACAAAAACTTCTTCTGTTATTTTGTCTTAGGTTTTCCAAGTTCAAAAAATTGTCTGAGTTTTTTTTTTTTCTTTTTTCAAAGGTCTAGTTTTAATTTTGATTTTATTTAACAGAAATGTTTTTTTCACAGTAGTTTTATTTTGAAGGGGTCAGGCTTTAGCTTTACTTTCAGCACCTCTGCAGTAAATGTCCTGCTCTGTCCTCCAGGAGACGCTGATGGGAGTCTGGGCCCAGGCTGAGCGAGCGAGGCAGAGAGAGAATGAACCAGCAAAAGAGAGAGAGAGAGCGCGCAAGAGGAAAACGAGAAGATCGGAAGGGAAACCGGTCGAAAACAAGGGAACGAGTTCTCCAGACACCCCCTGAAGCTGGGGACAGACCAAACCCCTGACATGAACACACACAGGAAAAGGAGAAGAAAAACTGACAGGGGGAGGGAATTGGGTCAGAGGTCAGGGGGTCAGACAGGTGGCTCTCTTTCTTTTTTGTCTGTTACCTGAGATGACAAAAAAAACACAACTGTCTGAACCAGAGAACGAATTAGAAACAGCTGACCTGCAGACTGATGGCGAGACAGGCGGGGAGAGGCGAGATGTGCGGCTCACCTGCTGCCATCACTGCACCAGGCAGAGGAAAAAGTGACTCGTCTTTAGGAGTTGAAATCTGCGAGTGCACAACTTTTACACGAGACTAGCAAAGGATTTTTTTGTTTGTTAGTTTGATTGATTGATTTTTGACTCCATGAACAACTCGGTCCAATTCTGTGCGAAGCAGCAAAAGACGAATGAGTTGGGTTTTGTAAACTGACCAGTGATGCAGAGAAAGACGTGTTAATCGAACAGCGACCGATGGTGTGCAACGAGCTGATTTATAGCTTTGTGTCGCTTCTTAGTTTTACTTAAATAAAAATGAAACCGTGGATATGTCTCACAGGTATTTTTTGATCATCAGTTAAATTTTTAAAAGAAGTATGTCACAGTTATTTTCTAGAGTTCATTACAGTTCATTTCTAATCATCACATAATTGTTATTGATTAGGTACTTACTCTCCTATACACTCTACAGATTATAGCAAGACCTTTAAAGGCGACCTATTAGTCTCATTTCCTGCTTCATGGAATTATTTTTGGATCCTCTCAGAGTAGCTTTGCATGATTCACAGTTAAGCCAGCTGTCTTCTGATTGGCTGCCCCTCCTAAGCCAGTGGGTGGAGCCTGTGCTTTTGGCTCAAAACTTGTAGAAACACTGACCTCATTAGTAGAATTTTTTTGTCTTGTTTAATGTGAACACCAGACATTGGGACCGGAGATTTAAGATGGAGAATAAGAAGATGTTACAAAGGTCTCTATTCCTAAACGAAATACCTTAACACAACTGTCTTCATTTTTTTTTTTCAAAAATGTGCTATTTATTGACAGTGTGGACAGTTAACAGAGGATACCATTGTATCCACTGCTTGCTTCAGTGAGCAGTTATTCAGTGAGTATATCACAGAAAGTGTCCATCTGAAGAATGACCACATTTTGAATTCATGATGTTAAATTATTTTCTTCCAGATGTTAACCAATCAGAAGAAAGTGGGTTTTTAGGGATGCGGGAATCTTTTAAAAATCTGTCTCAGCCTAGGTTGGTGAAACTAACAAAAAGTGAAGATTAATGCTCAGAAATGGGCACAGACAATTTAAAGTTATATTTATGTAGAGGCAGACACCCGTGTCCTCTTCGTTTTTGGTCTTAATGCTCAGCTTACTCATGCCCCCCCCTGCAGACGTGACAGCGGTGTCAGGTCAGTGCTTTTGCTGCTCTGCTGAGAAATCTCCAGCTCTCGCACCGTCGGACACTTTTTGATCTCTGCTGCGTTCAGACTTGTCAGGATTGAGTGACCTGCTCAGTGGTGGACACCTGAGTGTACATATTCAGCAGTTCTTCCACTTCTACCCAGTTCGATGATGATTTTTTTTTAAGTTTGCTAACATCCAGCTTGCTTTGATTTGTGACTTGTGTAACGTGACAAAAGTTTTTCCTGGATAACCGTGTGCCTGAGAGTCTTCCTTAGTGATGACGTGACTATAATAGATAAATATAACTTGTTAAGCCTCTAGATATATAAATACATCCTCTGTATGCTGCTACATGAACCTTTTCTGCAGCAGCTCTGTGTCTTTGCTATAGTAAAGATTACCCATAACTCAAGTTTGTCCCTGTCCAAGCTGATATTCTTTTACAGCAAGGAAAACGCAAGAAACAGCCGCCTGCTAAAGCTTTGTCTCAGCTCATGACAAATAAAATTTACCACAATAAAAGCACAAAGTCGTCTCTCTGAATGAGGTCAGTCGTGTGTTTGAGGCATGCGAGGGTGCGCCTGTTTGTTGAGGTCTAATTACAAGGCAGCGAGAGTGGGTATTTCCTCTTTTCCCGCCCACGCCCTCCTCTAAACATTACATATATGGAGCGCTGGTAACCATGGCCGGATTAACCGGTTAAAGGGCCATGGGGTAATCCACCAACCTATACCTCTGGGGGTCAGGTGAGTTTGGAGGCCAGGTCAACACCTTTGGTGCTTTCTTTGAGTATAATAGGAGACCACAGCCAGCTATTCCAGGATACGCTCTGAACAGGTCACCACTCTGTAACTCTGATACGAGTCAAACATGTGACATGCGGTGGTCCACATTTTTCCACTTAGCTGTCAGTGATTTGTATTTGTCTCAGGTTTATTTTCATGTGTGTGTGCAATAAAACTAGAAAACAGATGGATCATAGAAAGCCTCATTTTGATTATCACATCTGGGATTCAGTCTGATTCTGTTTCCAGAGTGGAGATGGAAATGCGATGTTTGGAGGCAGACAGGAATCAGTATGACTATTTGGCTGACCCAGGGCCAACAGAAAACCTGGTGACGGCGTTTCCAGTGAGCAGACTGTTTTCTTTCTCACAGTTTTCATATTAAATTAAACAACTGGATCTTTAAATTTGTCAGATTTCTTCTGACCTGTGCTGCAGGCGGACAGCAAGCAGGGGGAATCAAGAGGGAAGTATTCATTTTAAAGGCTTAGTTACTTTTTTCTGGTATACAGCGAGTAAAGTTACACAAGTGTCCATTTTTTAAAAAGTCTGATCATCTGTTTTTTCGGTGCTTCCAGCAGTCCGGTGTTTGCAGAGGGAACAAACACCAGTTGTTTAGGGTTGTTTTCCTATGTGACGCGGTGCCGAGGTCACATCTGGGGCGGGCATAAATGTCGCGTTTGTTAATGTTCATTCAGCTCAACCTGACTGGAGAACGTGCACAATGTGAGCACCAATGTAATAAATCTGTTAAAGTTAAATATGAACACAGCGCCCACAGAGATGGGCGAGCATGCTCATTAAGAGAAACAATGTCAATAAAGGCAGAACATCAGTCATCCTGGGCGCTGCCACTGACGCTGCAGATACCCCCTCTCTCTCTCTCACACACGCACACACACACCCCAGGAATGAAAGCCTCTGTGTCAAAGGCTTATGTAAGAGTCCGCAGTCCAGACAGCTTCTTTAGTGTTGGTACTGTTTAAAACACAAGCAGCCCAGTGTGAAACGTGGAAAATGGGTCAGAAAGTCCTTCCACAATAAAACATGAACAGGGAGGGGCTCGAGGTGCTGCACTGCACTATAAAAAGGAGCAATCCAAAGTTTTTAGATGTAATACATCACCAGCTCTCTGATTGGCTGCCCCTCACAATAGAAAGTTTCAAAACTACAGATAGGTGGGGCCTGTGTGTCTGAGATGACCATATTAGGGATATCCATCTCTGTGACATCATAAAAACCTCCAAAACACAGCAGGAAATCTACAGAAGAGAGAAAAAAAAAAAGATTCACAGTGCTACAATGGTCAGTCCAGAGCTGAACCTGATTAAATGCTGTGCAGAGATGTGCATAAACAAATGTTGCAAACCTCAATGACCTGAAGCAATGCTATAAAGAAGAAAGGGCAAATATTCCTCCACAGCCATGTGAGAGGCTGATAAAGTCATACATACAGTCACACATTTACTTCAAGTTATTGCTGCTAAAGAAGGCTCTGAATCATGGACGCTGCACAGTCCTGCAAATTAACATCTAAGGAAACAAAACGAGGAGTTAAGCTCATGTTAACAACTTAAAAGCTGGAAAATTGTCAAGATTTCCTGCTCTAGTAGACATGCTGTACCAATATGGCTTCCATGTTGGCTACAAGTGCAAATGAGGCACCTTTGAGTCTTGTTCTATGGTTTCCAAGAGGCTGTGCAGCTTTTATGGGTAAAATCCTAAAAAAAAAAAAAAAAAAAAGTACAACCCTCAAATCTCCTCTCAGCTGACACTTTACCCAGTCATTAAACAGCTGCTTCTTTTTCACATTCCCCAGTTAATCAGAACAAAACAGACAAAACATGCAGACAGATGTAAGATTGTTCAGTTTAATGGGTGCAAATATTCGAGCAGATGGACTATGTACAGTTTATAATGTGGATATTTCAACAATCAGAAAGAACACCGGGCTGTTCAGTTATAGCAGCAACTTTCACACGGCTGCTCAGCTTCCCTTTAACCACACAAGAGGCACTTTTTATCCCTAATCTGTGCAGACGTGACTACTTCACAGGAACATTTCCTCATAAAGTAGCTCCATACTGCAGGTATGCACCATTAGATACTTCAACATGACTGTAGCTGAACTACAGAGAACCGGAGTCTGTAAACATAAGTTTATAAAATATACTTCAAAAGTTACTGTAGGTAAACTACAGAGGCCGGAGTCTTGATAAACACACACGCACGCACACGCACGCACACACACATGCACACACACACACACACACACGCACACACACAGAGTTAAATAACACATTTTCAAATGTCAGAAACAACATATAAGTAACCGAGGATGTATTTCTAGACTGTGTGGTTTTAGTGCTCGTGTTTTGTACAATGCTATGTGCACACCCATCCCTAAAGAGCAGTTTTTAAAGTATTCCCTCTGTGTAGTAAAAAAGTAAAAGTCCTGCCCTCAAACCTAGACCACCAGTCTGTGGTTTGGTGTGGGAGGTTTGTTCGTTGGAGTAAAAATATCCCCCTGCTCGGCTCGGCTCCACATCTTCAAGGAAACAGCGTCTTTTCTTTGTTAGTCCCATACATAAGATCCCTTTTTGCTCTTTAGTGTTGATTATATTAGAAGGTTTTTAAAAAATAAAAAGTGCTTTTAACTGGAAAAACAAATACACACTAACGTACCACTGACTAGAAAAAATGTCCAAAGTCAGTAAAGAAAACCAGTGAAAACAAGAAAAAAGGCTCCCGTGTAACAGAGGTGATAAAGACTTCACAGTCTGAGAATCCAAGATTTAAACAGAAAAAAAATCCCAGTGAAATTCTATCCAACCTTAAATCCAAAGAGGCTTGAGAGCCTCCAGATTAAACTAATGCTTTTGGTAAAAAGGCTAAAAAACTCTGGACGTTCACAATCGGACTCGTGTCACAAACAAAGCTGAGACAGGAAGTTAAATAAATGTTTTTTTTCCAAACTTTTTGGAGAGAATTAAAGCAGTTTAGCTCAGCTGCACTGTCTATCTGTAAATCTGTAAAAGTCTGTCTTTATCCCTCCACTCATTAGAGGGAGCTATAACAAAATGACCTCCACCAGCAGGTAAAAACTGAGGATAAATCCAGAAAACAAACAAACAAGAGTTCATCAAGACTTTTTCAGCAACCCTAGTTTCCTCAGTGCCTCTCTGCGTGATTCGTTCATCTCCCCTCGACCAGAAAACTGCACCGTGATGCCTTGGGGACGGAACATCGAGTTGGATCTTCGCCTGTTGTCTGTGGACAAGGGCGTCGCAGGTTTCTGGGGAACAACGATGCCATGGTAGGAGTGCCGAGGAGGTCTCGGGGCCGGTGTTGGGGCTGGAGGTTTGGAACCCCTTGCTGGGTTTTCTGAAGTGCGATATAAGCCGGTGACCGGGTTGAAGCTTCGGCTCTTTCCTCCGTAGCTGTTGTGCTCGGGCTGCAGCAGCTCCGATTTGTAGGGCAAGGTTTGACTCCTGTCCATGTGTGAGCTAAGGATGTCGGGAAGCTCGGTCCTGGAGCCAGATAGGGAACCGGGGGTCATGACTTTGCTCTTTCCCCCGTAGGCGTTGGGATCACTGGGGTTTGAGAGTGCAGAAGCGTGGGTTCTGGGTTCATGGCTTGTTGTTGAGGGTGCAGGTTCACTCTTGGAGCCAACAGAAGGGTGGACCACGATGGATTTTCCTCCGTAGCTGTTAAGTGCCAACGAGGTCACCTCAGATGGCTGCTGGGGGATGGACACTTTGTTTTCCACAGGAGGTGGATAGGAGCTGCTCTGTGCGACAGCTGGAGGCGACAGGCTTGGTTGGGGGTTTCTGTCTTCATTGCTCCTAGAGGACGATGTCCTCCGAACCTCGGGTTTCCTGTCAGCGTGAATCAGGCTCTGAGGTGGGGTAGTGACATGGGCTTCGGGCGATTTGGGCCCAGTCTCAGTTGTTGTTGGATGATGAGCTTCCAGTGTTGTGGGACTGCTGCCTGCACCTGTAAGAGGAACCAGCGGGGTAATGTTAGGGGTGATTTGGAGTGACATACCCCCAGACATAGCTCGATTTCTGGTCAGGCCTAGCTTAGACAGGGCCTCCATTCTAGATTTGTCTGGTGTGGGGTCACTGAAGGAAATGCTGCAAGTAGGAACATTTCGAGGCTTCTCCCCTACATTGTGTAGAGAATCGTCCTGCAGCAGAGGTTGATTCATACCTAGGTTTGCCAGCATATGCGCCTGTCTCTCCTGGATGCTCACATTAGGTGGTGGCTGGTTTTGGCGGTCCTTGCTGCCAACGATCATGTTGATGTTGTCAGGGTAGTGGGTAGGCTTGGCAGATGTAGGAGGACCCTGCTTCACTGGATGATCTGTGCTTGGCTTTTCATCCACGCTGAGGCGGTGGAGTGAAGGAAGGAAGTTAGCTGTTCCTCCGGACTGGTTCTCAGCTATCTTCTTGGCAATCAGCACGGGGGTGGGGACACTGCCTGCCGGGTGGTAGGAGGTGTCCGTCTGCCCGGACATGCCACTCGGGAGGGGAGGGTTGTACTCTGAAGGCAAGCTGTCCATCGGATTGTGCCTTGGCTTTATCTCAAAGTGGCTTTCAGGGGGTGGCACCATAGTCTGAAAGCCTGGTAGAAACAAATTGAAGAAGTTTCAGTCATCATGACTTTAGTAGTTTAGAGATGTAATTTAATAATCTGCTTCATCTACATAAACAATTTTAAATATTGTAACTGACTACCCCGAACACAAACGCCAACTGCTGTACGCTACCTCGATGGTTGGGACTGAAGATCGGCTGTTTAGAGTCTGCTTCCTGGTGGACCAAGTCAATAATATCGTGATCTTTGGGGTTGGTAGTGTAGGGGTTGGCGCTCATAGCCACAGGTCTAGCGACCTCTTGAGTGGCGCTTTCAAAGGGCCTCGCTCGCACAAGCCTCCAGTCGTCCTCCTCTAAACTCGCCTCCAGTGAATCGATGGTTTTCTCAAAGAACTGGATGCAGTCCTGCTCCTCCTGACTCAGGTCTTGATCATCCTGTGAAGAGATATAAAACATTTTTGCTGTCTTCTTTGTTCCTTAACATTTTTGCCTCAAAGGTTAAAGAGTCAGGTTACTGTGAATCATTGTAGCACACACAGAGAGAAGTTTCTCCATTATTTACAAAGGGAGGGGAAGATTCGAAGGTTGCCGCTTAAGAGGGAGGACCTCTGGGTTTCTGATTTGAACACCTGAAACCATTTTTCTTGTTCTTGTTTGTTTTAGTGTGCAAAAATATTTGTGTACTTCATGTATGTGAAAGTACATACAAAGTATGAACAAAGATTTTGACATTTTTAAACATTTTGAAATAGAATGAGCGAGTAAATGCTGAATCATCCTTTTTTATTCTTCATGATTCAGTGATAAATGTTATTTGTTCACCGTCACCTGACCTGTGCTTCTGTAAAAATGTATCTGCACCTCATGTGCTTGCAAGCAACTACACATAGGTGCCTACACATTCAGGTAATGGTGTTGGCCACGTGCATGAGCTACGCTGTAGCCTTTACATAGATTCACTGCAGATCTATTTATGAAGTGTTACTCTAATAATGACGATAATTTACTAACTGGATTTCAGGATTTATTTAATATTACTTCAAACTAGTGACTGAGCTAGTAAAGCTATCAGGATATCATTTTACTGAGGTCAAAGGGAAAGAGAGCTGAGAGTCATTTACCCACTGACTGCTATAACACTGGAACATTTGTACTGCCAGAGAAGTCGCCCAATGAAAAGAATACATTGGCTGATTTTTTTTCAGCAGCCATCTTGGCTTCATGGCAGAAATTGAGGAGGCGGGATTGCCAGACACCACCTGTCATTTTGTTAGTGCACTGTCTCCAAACCAAACATTACAGGTCTCACTACCATGTGTTAAACCTTCCTGTTCACTCTCGCTAATAATTCTGTCACACTTGTCTTCACCACTCCACTCAGCCTGCGCTCTCTTCTTCACCTCTCCTGTGCACTGTCCGTTGCTACGGATGGTTGACCCTCGGGTATTTAAATTTATCCACCTTGTTCTTTCTGCCTGCCGCTCATGCACACACACATACACACACACACACACACACACACACACATACACACACACACACACATTCAGTATTGCTTTTATTCCTCTTCTCTGCAGAAAATACCTCCACTTTGTTTAGTGTTAAAGCGTTTTGTGTTTTTGATAGCTTGGCGCTAGCACAGCAGCTCTTTTTCCATTTACGGTAAGTTCAAATCTTGGCATGTGTTCAGTTTTGAAGATATCAAAGTTGAATGTGTCTCTAAAATTTTTTTTTTTTTTTTAAAAAGAGCCTTAAAGCTGAGTTCTTTCCTACAGCCAGCAGGCTGACTTTTATATGTGCTCCGCTCTAGTTTCCAAGAATCAGAAGAGTCAGAAAGGTGGATTATCCAAATATGCTCCCAGGTGTGCAACAATGGCAAAAAGGCTTGACTTGAGGCTTTCGCAGAATTTCTCAAACCTGCCTGTGACCTCACAGTCGCTACATCTGCCCATTTTCCTGTTTATGACTGAAACATACTGAAAAAAAGACTGATTGTTGTTCTTAATGCAAAACAAGACAAAAAGGCCTGCTGTGGTGCTGCTTATGTCTCCTCATCACTGAGCTCCACATATATGGGTGCGAACGGTCCACCTATGACTCTCACACAGTAGGCATGTGTAGAGGGAACACAGACTTGTTTGTTCCTCCAGACTTCTTTTCCCACCCTGTTTCTGGCTCAGCTGGCCCTCCCTCTCTCTCTCTCCTTCTCCCTCCCTCTCTCCTGCTGGACGGCTCCCTCACCTCTTCCTCTTCACCTCCACATACTCAGAACCACCACAGCAGGGTATCCAGTGACAGCACTCAGTGGCCGCTGATTTTGCTGAGGTCTTTCTGTGGTCCTGATAGGATCAAGGCCACCTATTTAAACCAAACCACATGGCTTTAGGGGATCCCCTGACACAATGTGTAATGGACTTAAAAATAAATAGAGTTGGCCACAAAGAAGAAAAAAGCCTCGTTATGTGAACAAAGTGGTTCGTTATCATTTTAAATTACAGCTGGCCGGGGCAAACTCTATGAAAGGGTCTAAACTCTATTTTCTTTCAAAGTTCTTCAATAAAACTGATTTTTGCATGTGTCACCTGTGACTTTCACTGGTTCAAATGTTCAGTGTTTCTACAAACTTGACTTCGCAAAGAAAACTCAAACACAAAAAAATCTGAATTGAGACATCTTAATTACTGAACTGGGATTGATGACCCAGCACTTACACGTGAGTACCACTGCTCTGAAAAGTGGACAGCAGGACTTTTACACCTTATTTGTTCTCTGTGAAGGTAATGACCTTCAGGCTGCTGTTGAAATGTCAATATGGGGTTGCTGCTGAAACGAAAAGTGCCACGACCAGATTACCGAGACACCTGCAAAGACAAAGACACCTGTAGTAACACCCTCCTGAAACTAATCAGAGATAAGCACGCAGATCTGCCGGTTTCAGCTGCCGTGAAAGTCGTCCATTGTAGCGAAGCAGCTCAGGACCTAAAAAACTGCAGCTTAACCGGTTCGGCTGTGTCGTGTGCTGATAATGAATCTCATCCCTGAGGCATGTGAAGGGATTAAGTTGTTAGGCAGGTGTAGTTTCCTAGCTTCTGAGATGACTGGCTGCGTTGTGTAAACACGGCGTTGAGGCCTTATCCGGCGTGAAAATGCAGCTTGAACAATCGGGTGTTCACCTGATACGCAGAGTCTGTTTGCTGTGGTTAATAGGACAAAAAGAACAGGACTGCTCTTTTCTCTGCCATGATGTGATCCGCTATTGACCACACAGCACCCATTTCCATCAGGGGAATACTCGTGCAGGAGCCAATTAGCAGCTTTTTCTCAAGGCTGGTGGTCTTTTGTAGTTGAAAAATAGCTCCAAAATGACTGTTTTACCAACAGAAAGACTGATATTGCTGATTCCCTAAGAGAACGTCAGACATCTACATCTGTCCATGTGCAGAGATAACAGCCGAGATCAGAGTGACCTCCAATTTTATTTCAATTCAACTCGGCTGCAAAGCCATGCCAACACTGAACTAAGTAATTGATTCAGCTCCTTTTGTTCCTCTGTTAGTTGTTCAGGGGCAAAATACTAAAAAAAACGACAGTAAGACCTCTTCTGGTCGAGCAGGTTATGTTGAAGGCTGGCACAGGGGACTATTGCCCCATGGACATAACTGAACTACTCAGTGGACCGACTCTTCTTTAAGATAGAAAAACTGCTGTTTCATGTCACCAGGTTTTAGTGGATTTGACAGATTAAAAACTCTAAAGGGACTTTTCCCCCCTCCCTGACTTCTCTTGTGGTAACAAAGTTATTGCAATTGCTTTAATTAAAAAAAAAATCAGTTTAGTTTCAGCCTGTTTCCTGTGTGGGTTTGCTCATAAGAATGTGTGCTAAATTACAGAGAAGCAACAAAAAACTCAACTGTGAGTAAACCAGAGTGGTTTTTGAGTACTCACGCCTGGTCTGGAGCTGCTCCCATTGACCTTGTAGTAGAGGTGAGATTTTTCCTGCAGACGGAAGTCCATGTCTGGTTCTGCTCTGTAGAATCATCTAATCTGCATCTGAACGAGAGTCTGCAGACACAGAGGAGAGCATGTCAGCTCAGGCTTTAGACTGCACTGAAGGCTCAGTGTCAAGCTGTTTTTTCTGCTCCTGGCTCCATGTGATATCAGGAGTATGAGCTGCAGCCAATCAGAATGAAGTTGGCTTAAAGGGGAGGAGCTAAAACAGCTGCTCTAGAATGAAAGAGTATTGATAGTGCAGTTGGCTTGACATAGATACATCTCAAGGGTTGTTTTTTTTTTTTGGGGGGGGGGGGGATAAATGTTTGGATTTTTTGTGAAATATTGGACATGTTTACATATTTTGGCCTCAAACCAAGAAAGGAGGTTTTAAAATTACTAGCAACTTCTTAGGTGCTATTGCTGATGTATAATCAATAAAAATATCTTTCAGCCACCTGGTTTTGTTATTACATGCTTTATTATGCAAGATTTCTACATCAAGTTTGTAGTAGATTTACATTTTGCCCAATAAAAAAAGCAATAAAAGGTAAGATTTAAAGACTGCGAGAAAAAAACTATATTAAGGTGAATAAATTATGCTTGCGTTTGTAAATTTAGTTGTAAAGCCTTCAGTTTACAGGTTACAGATTTTTTAAATAGTTGGCAGCAGTTGCAGAAAGCAGCAGTTTTGTTGTTGTAAGGTCATAAAGAGCTGGATTAATCTTCAACAGCGTTAGAAACCTGTCGGATAAATGTACAGTGTTTCCCTCAGGAACGTAACGGAGCACAAGGGAAATTTAGTCCACAGCACCTGATGGACCAGTTAACCGAGAGCAGGAAGCTGCAGAACAGGATCGCGGAGCCGAAACCAACGAGCTTCTCGGCCGACACATTCCTGCTTGATGTCGCGCTCATGACAAGAACAAAGAGAAATGCTGCTTGATGAGTTTGAAAAGACAGAAATGAGGAAGTGGCCGGAGGGCCAAGAAAAATCTAAGTATAGACGAGGCGGTCACAGTGAATGAGTCTGGGTGTGAAACAAAGCCCGGGTTCACGTGGGTCCTCAGTCACAGCTCAGCAGGGCATTAGGTTTAGTACAACAAGCACAACACTTTGTTACCTGTCACACAGCTAAACCGGATCTGCAGGTGTGGAGATCAATTATGAACCAATTTATCTCCAAGTTGTGTAAAGAAAACCCCCAAATCAACATAACTCAGATTGAAAGTGTTCAATCTTGAGGCACAGGCTCATTCTGAATATCATTGTTGGGTTAACTGCCAAAAACCTTAGATAAAAAATTAAAAACTGAACACTACAATGGTACTTCTGTTTAAGTCTTGACTACTTGAACCCAGACTGTTCTCTTTCCACCACTGTTAAGCTATTATTGTTATTTTATAAAGACTTCTACTTTTTTCTTTTCTTTTTTTTTTTGATTAGATAAAATATGTATCCTTCTAATTCCTTCTAATCTAGAATAATTTCACGGTCACAATTAGGGAGCAGCTGGGTTGCTCTGGCTCAGGACCTGTAGGTGTTAAATGTTGAGTCAATGATGAAACACAGAGGAGTGTTACTGCACAGTTATGAATGAAACCAAGCCCAGGCAGTTACGCGCACTCATTCCTCTGTTATCAATATTAATATTTCTCCTGAGTCCATTATTTATTAAGCATCTTTAGATTTTCTTTGGTTTATTTACATTTCTCCATGATTATTGATAAATTGATGTAAACGACTCTATTTTTAATGCTTTTTTTACACTGACATGCTGTAAATGATCTTTGCTTTCAACATTTAAAATACAGCACATTTTTAATTACTCATGAACTTAACTTCTCCTTTAAAGGATAACGAATAATACATACTTTTATGCACACATCCCTGCTCATGGAAATGATTATTAACAGTGAATCCTTTCAGTTTTCACGAGATCGTCACAAACTGATAAATCAGGCTTTACATGTGTCTCTCATTCTTATAGGAAAGTCTGTCCATATATTCTGAAGTGTTTTCAGTGTACTGCATTTTAACCTTAAACATCTATCAGACCATCACTGAAAAAGAAATTTGCCGTAGAAAACTTTCTTTTTCATTTTACACCTGGACAAAAAACAAAAACCCCAAAACAAAAGAAAATGCGGTGAAATGCAGGAAAGTGAAACTTACCCATAAAATCCTCGCACTAATCATCCTGAAGTTCAAACCAGAAACTGGACAGATGACTTTCCTCCTTCACAGAGAAGGCAGCAACATCAGCCTCTAATCTGGCTGGAAACGATAGTCCGAGCTCCGTGTGCGTAATGACACCATTCGGCTCGTTACGCATTACTTAAAAACACGGGGGAAACTCCACCCCCAGAAGGGTGTGTGTGTGGTTTATTCAGGTGTGTGACACAGTGGAAATATATTACACACACACACACACACACACACACACACACACACACACACACACACACACACACCTACACCTCAGAGTATCATAGGGATGGGTTCAAAAGCAGTAGGACATGTGAGCTTTGTTTTGTTTTGTTTTGTTTTGTTTTGTTTAGTTTTGTTTTGACATGTAACTGAACGCATCACATTCCTGTCATTCTTTTGGGACTGCATAAAAAAAATCCACAATAGAAGAACAATAGAAACAGTTTACATCAAATATAGATCAGCCAGCTCCCTGAATCTGCATCTTTATATATCTATATCATATCTCCATATTACACAGTTACAGAGTGACATATTAACTGACCTCCGGAGAATGTGTCGCCGTTTTACACTAAAGAATCCAAATTGTGTGTAAAATACTTAAATTTAGCTCCACAGTCATAAAACGTAATATGACGTCACTGACGGGACTCGCTGTGCTGCTCACTGAGTAACTGTAACTTGCAGATTACTCGGGTTTCGAGTACCCTGATGTTTTTTCCCCCAACTTTATATAGACTGGCTGACAACAACACAGAAAGGAGCACTAAGAAAATAAACGGAAAAAAATCAACTCAAACACAAAATGCCAGAGCTTTAAAATCGTTCTAACACACTCAATTATACAAGTATATTAAAATGTTTAAAAAGGTGAGGCTTTTTAATTCTTATTGTCCATTATTGAGTAAATATTTTGCTTTATATACAAAAGTAAACGGAGAACTTGAATTTATGAACCACTGTTTCCTATCGGTTCCACAAAAAGAACAATTTAAATTGATATCACCTTCAAGTCTCTGATGGTACTGGTTAGTTGGATAGAAGCTATGAAGCATTTTAAAACAAACGTCCTTTATTGGTCAGAAAGAGTTTTTGTGGTAAAAGCCAGACTTTGTGCCACCAGTTATTTTCCACAAAGCTGGACCAGTATGTTTGAGAAGAGGGCGAACATGTGCAGTCTCGAAGAAACAGGATCTAATAGCGAACAGCTCCAGAGACCCGAGGAAGCATTCTTCGCGTCTCCGCACGCACAACAAAACATAGCGTGTCTTTAAACTTGGAAAAATGGGGCTTGTTTGCCCCCTGGTGGCTTTTAATTCTTCTGCACTGTTTATTACTGTTCACATGTTCACTTCACTGTTTATCTTCATCCTCACACACAGCCTCTCAGACTGAAATGAATTGAACATTTAAAGATTAAAATCAAGGAATCAAGGAATATACCACCTATTTGTTCATTTTACAAATTTAATCTCATACTCAGGGACCATCAGGCAATACTATTCCCATTCCCAGCTACAAATTATTATTATTATTATTATTATTATTATTATTAGTAGTAGTAGTAGTAGTAGTAGTAGTAGTAGTAGTAGTAGTAAACTTTCAATTTTGTTTATTACAACTTAAACTTAATGAACTTGGATTTTTGTCTCTGAATATTATCTCGCTCCCACTACATTTTTAAATTAATTAAAAAAATAATTACTGTGTGTTTATTTTATTTAATTATTCATTTTGTGTTTTCACAACTTTAACATCGTAAATTTAACAACAATTTAACTATCGTAAAGCATTATTCCCCTCACTGAGCTATATTTTTATTTTATGATATATTTCATATATTGTACCTTTAGTTGCATACATCTGAATTTTTATTCTCTCAGAATATTATCTCTCTGTCCAAGCACAATATTTTATTTATTTAATTATTATTATAATTATTTTATTTTACAACTTTTAGTTCATAAGTCCAGACTTTTTGAGCTACATATTAATTTGAATTAATTTTTCTTATTTGTCTTCTTATTTGTCTTTATTTGTTTCCTCTTTCACGAGCTCTGGCTCTCTCTCTCTTTTTTTTTTTTTTTTTTTTTACAATTAAATTAAATTTAATGTAATTTTATTTGTTCATGGGCCTAATGCCGAGTAATGAATTCCTGCTCTCTGCACTGTCTGCTCTGTGACGAACTGCTTGGTGGCTCTGTGGTTTCCCAGCGGACCGTGAACGTACCGTCAGTTGGAGCTCCGCTCTGCGTCAACAACTGCTCCGGTGAGTGTCTCTCCGTTTGTTTGTCTGTTTTTCGGGCTGTTTCGGCACGTTACCGTGAGGCAGACTGGCCGACTGGGCTGCTGTGCACGCGGGGGTCCGGTGAGTCCACCTTTAAGGCCTCGTTACAGTTTTTATTTTAATCCGTGAGTCGCTGAGTTGGGCGAACTTGCTCAGCACCGCTAGCTTGCGTGCTATATACAAAAAGCATCGATGCGCCCATTATCGGACAGCGTTTCTCCTCTCCCTCAGCATCACTCCGTCACTCACTCAGTTTTCTGAGTTTTAAAGCGAATCCGCAGTTTCATAAATCCGTGCATTCATCTGTTTTATGTAATCAATGAAATTAGCCAGCCCTGGCAAGGCTTAGAGCAGTGGCCGATAATGGAAGCAGGGCTTCCCTCTGCAAGCGATTCCCTGATGTTTACTGAATGAGAAGGACGGATGTGTTTGGGTTTTTTGGTTGGGTTTTTTTTTTTAGTAGTTCTCTTCTTGTCATGTGCTTTATTTCCGTGTTTTTAACACACCTGTGCCCACACTCACCCTCTTACTAATGTCAAGTAATTGGACAGCTAACGTTAGCTGCTCAGCTAATCCTTAGCCCGATGTAGCAGCGAAACCCGAAGCTCCGCGCAAAGACGCCGCTGTTATGCATCTTTCAGACGGCGTCAGGTGACAGCCCTTAGCTCTCTAACTTAAGCCCCCCGCAGGTGCTCACGTATTAATGCATTAGCATAATAGGTAACATCACGTAACGTGCTATCCGCGGCTAATCCAGTGCTAGTTGTCCACAAGACACCACCTGAGAGCAGGAGTAGCTTACCTGGAAGAGTGACCTCCAGCGTACAGGTGACACTGTAAGCAGGGTGCAGGGAGATCTGGAGGTCGGGTAAATGAGCAGAGACGCTGTTGCAGGTGTAAACTCAGGTGATATTTGTGCACATGCTGCACAAATATCACTGAGCTTGGTATCAGGTTTCTCTGAAGTACTACAGTGTGTCAGGACCACTGAAGGTAAGAAGAGGAAACCCCAGGGCTCAGAAAAAAATAAAAACCTGGCAGATTTATGAGAAAAAAAACAGTACAAATAAAGAAGAAAACACCTGCCACAT
This sequence comes from Pelmatolapia mariae, assembly GCF_036321145.2. NCBI lineage: Eukaryota > Metazoa > Chordata > Actinopteri > Cichliformes > Cichlidae > Pelmatolapia > Pelmatolapia mariae. The sequence continues at coordinate 19,928,428 of NC_086242.1, read as the reverse complement.
TTATGGCAAGAGATGAGGAAATTTATCAGGAAAAGCTGGCAAATTTTCAAAGAAAAAATTGTGAAAAAAAGTGAAAAAAAATTGCAATTTTGTGGACAAAATAGGAAAATTTACAAGACACATTTGCCAAAAAACCCAAATGAGTATATCTGCAATAAAAAAAAAAAAAAAAAAAAAAAAATCTATGAAGAAAAGCTGCCAAATTCACACAGAAAAAGTGAAACGATTTAAAAAAATAAATCTAAATTTGCCGCTTAATTAAATTTATAAGCGAAACCCTGCAAATTCACTAGAAAAAAGTTCAATTTTTGAAAATAAAAATATCACATTTCCAATTTTAGGAAAAAAGGCAAATTCTTGAAGAAAAGCTGGAAATGATTTATTTTTCAAATTGCAAGTATAAGAAATCTCCAGGCTTAATCCTATTATTGAACAGACCCCAAAAGGGTTTTAACGTCTGGCTTGTTCTGCTCGGTCTTAAAATCCTGATAATTAAGTTGATACATCTGATTATGGGAACAACCATTACCTGTACACATCTGTAAGCACACAGAAGTTTCTGTCAGGCCTGGTTGTCGTATGTTTGGTGAAGCAGGTATTCCTCCAATGACTGTCTGTGCAAGGCGCTCTTATTTTTTGGAGATGTATTAAAGGACGGCGTTCACCTGTTCTTCTTTGTGTTAAATGATAAATGCTGGTCAGTGCCACGGAGCCCCGGCACCTTTATTTTGACCCATTTGTCACCATAAACTTTTGATGGTGAGCTTTTCATTGTTGTGGTCAGTCGAGCTGTTTGGGATTCGTGTAAACGCTGCCTGCTGAGACACAGGATGAGCCTTCATCGGCCGGCCCGAGTAACCAGATCCTTGCACGACGTGTCGGGTTACCACACCAAGCTCTCTAGGACTGGTCTCTATGGCGACAGGCAGGCAGGGAAGAGGAGTCAGGTTGTTTTTAATGAAGGTGGGGTTTCACCTGTGTGTGTTCATGTCCATCACCATGTGTCATACATCCTGGATGAGTTTTTGCCGATGTGTTTTTCTAGCGGCACACTGTCAGACGTGAGCTGTCTTTCTTTCTTTTATATTAATATTTTATGGGATAAATAATTAAACCAAAATACCTTAAATTATCTAAAATCAGCATCTTTCACAGTATTTGATAGTTTTAACTCTCTTTGTTGGTCGGAAGTTGTGATTGGTTTGTGGAATTTGGCTCTTTAACCTCAGACAGATATATCATAATCTGACATTACTTGCTGATTTCCGTGCCCCATGTTTGAAACCACAAACCTCCTCAACAAACCACACAAGAGGAAACAGGAGATTCATTCATATCAGGTATCATCAGCAGTTTTTTGTAGTCTGTCTGATTGGCCTTGAATGCAACATTAATGCCTGCTGTCAGCTGCATTCCAGCATCAGTGAAACTCGGACCAAACAATGACACAACTCAACTTTAACAGAGTCCGAGACACGGCGTCACAGCTGAGGATCGTTTCCCAGCATGCCTCACTGCGGCGGGAACAAAACCCCTAATCAGGCCTAATGACGGGCGCAGAAGAAGAGATGACATGATGATACTGACGGAGAAACAAAGCACTCACTCAGCATGCTCTTACAATACAGCGAGGGAGTGACAGCAGCTTTATTTGTCCTTAAGTCTCTCTTTGTGTTTACATTCATCAGAGGAGGACACACCCACTGAACACACACACACACACCAGGTGGAGCAGGTGTGACCGGTGTGCTGTTCAGCCACTCTGCTGAGGTATGCAAAGCAAAGGAGAGAGACAAAGAAGTAATTAATTACTTTGAGAGCACATCACGGTAATGCTGGTTAATGATATAGTAACTCGGGTATGAAGCTTCAAAGGGAACTTCCTGCCTGCCTGCTGAACTTTGACTCCAGCCTTCATGAGCTGCACATTAACTTTGGGCAGTTTGTGGAGGAAATGCAGTCATAACTCCACATTATTTGAAGGTAAGGGAGCTGCATGGGTTAAACTTGCAAGAGGCCCACCTCGTGCCCGCTCCCTACTTGTAAACGCCAAGTTCAGGTGGACTTTGTATCATAGTGCTGGCAGATGGAAGACGAGCTAATGTCAAACCGGAAGATGTTTGAAATACAGTGCTGTTTTTCTTTGGTGGTGTTTTGGCTTGTTGAGCTTGGCGTGTGAAGTCTTGTTGGTCCTTGCTACCATTTCTAGCTCAGAGATTTAAAGATTAGCAAGCTTTAAAATATGAGTTTCCTGTTTGGACTTCTCTTCTTAGACCAACGTGTTGGTGCCAAAAACTGCAGTTCCTCTAACGGCCACTTGAGGTTGCCTGCAGATAGCCTCCAAGGTTAAAATGTCCTGTTTATAGCAGTGAAGCAGCAGTGCTACTGCCATCAGACCAGGCTCAGAGGGACGGAGTGCAGGATTGACACATACAGTCAAGTAATTTTAATGCTTCCTGATGAGGAAGGCTAAAATGCAGGACGCCGCATTATTAGTCAGATAATTCAGTTTGAAAAGTGCCAACAGCACAAAGAGTCCAGAGGTCGAGTTCAGGGACTGTCAGTTAGACAGCCTTCAGCAAGTGGTATCACATTTGTACCACCTGCTTTAACATCGGAGTCTATGGGAACTGACTCAGCATTGGAGGCGGCCTCAAGTGGATGTCAGAGGAACTGCAGTTTTTACTCATAAAGCCTGAAGGCTGATGGTGTCCTGTCATCACCCGGGCGGGCAGCGATGACTCAAGATTGGTTTAGGAGCGTCTACTAGAAATCTTAGGCGAGCTGAATCTCATGGACATTGACCTCAAGGTCAGAGATCAAGTTTACTGAAAATCTTGTGAACACACATTGCTGTATTTAAATAGACGTTTGAGGAATAACAGTCCGTGACGTGGGGTCATGTGTCTGGTCATGACAGTGCAGGGACTGAGAGAGCAGTCAGACATTAAGGATGAGTAAATTATGTTTGCTTCACAGGTGTACTTCAGCCTAATGTCTCCCTGGCAGCCATCAGTATTTTTGGCAGTTTGGCTTTATTTTCTACCAGCGCAGTGAGCTTGGTGTGTTTATTGGTGTGAAACCTGCAACTAATGCTCAGTGGAGAAAGGGAAATAGTTTTAAAAAAGCTTCAGTTTAAATTAAAAGGCGTTATTGTGAGTTAAATGTGAGTTATTGTGTGGATACGTCTCAATTAGGGATGGAAAAACTGGCTTCGAAATCCAAGAGAGTGTCCCACTGAGCTCCTGTGCTGTCATGCTGAAACCATGAGCGATGTCTGTACACTGTGTTCAGACCTGGAGTTTAATGAAAACTTGTGGAGGTAGTTAGACACGAACGTCAAGGAAGGTGGTAGGGAAGCAGACTAGGCAAACAACAAAACCCTTCCGTTCAACAAGGCCATCTGTTTGTGGGTGGTAGGGAGTTGTCTTGATACCTTTGATCCCCAGCAATCTATAGACTTCTCTCATGAAGTTAGATGTAAAGTTGGACCCTTGATCAGTAATGATTTCTTTTGGGATGCCTACCCTCGAGAACATCTGTATTAAGCAGTTGGCAATCTGACGAGCTTTAACCTTTCTTAAGGGGAAAGCCTCGGGATATCTTGTAGCGTACTCACACACTACCAAAATATACCTGTGCCCTGCACTACTCCTCTCTAATGGGCCTATGATGTCCATCGCAACACGGGAGAATGGGGTGACTATAACTGGCATAGGGATCAGGGGAGCCCTCTCACCTTTCCTTCCTGGTGCTGTTAACTGACACTCTGGACAAGACTTGCAAAACTCCACAGTGTCTGTAAACTGCTGTGGCCAGTAAAATCTAGTTGACATACGAGAGAAGGTTTTGGCTTGACCCAGGTGTCCTGCCCAAGGGACTGAGTGAGCTAACTGCAGTACTGTGGATCTTAAACTCTTAGGCACAACCAACTGGTCTCCCACCCTACTGCGGCGATATAATAGGTCACCCTTTAGGAAAAATAGCTCTCTGCCTCTCTCAGTGACCTCTGTGGCGTTTGTGACACTTTTTGAAAACAGGGGAGCTAAAGATGGATCCTCTCTTTGAAGCTGAGCTATTTCACCAGGTACGACTGGTAATTCGTCACATTGTGGCACTGGAACTGGTTCAGTGAACTTTGTCCCTCTCACCTTAGCCTGTCGCCTCTGGGCTCTACTCTTTCTTATACGACCCTGACTTGATCCTTCAAAATCAGGAACATCACTGTTAGCGAATGGAAATTCACTCCAACCTAAACCTTCTTCTGCGTGATGCTTATGTTTTGACCTGGTGACGGCTACCATGGACCCAGCTGTAACACTTGGGTTGATTTCCTCTCCCCTGGCTATCAGATCTCGCAAAATGGGAAGATCACGACCCAACACAACCTGATATGGCAGTTTACTGAACTCCCACTGAAAGTAAATACAGCTTGCCGTCAATCTGAATATTAATGTTGGCAATCGGGTAATCCACATCATTACCGTGAACACACCAAACTTTTACCTTGCCGCAAAACGAAGCATCCCTGGGAAGACATTCCTGCCTAACCAAGGTACGGCTGCTTCCTGAATCCAGAAGAGCCACACATGGCTTTTCCTCAATAAAAACGCATGTGGTACGCTCATGCTGAGAAGAGGGCGCTAAAGACTCAACTTCATCTTCCCGACCTTCGACACCCCTTGAAGAAAAGCACATATATGTGTTACTGACAGTCTGACTTGGACAATCTGCCCTAAAGTGACCCGTTTGACCACAAGAGTGACACACTAAAGGCCCACGTTGCTTGATTTCCCTAGCCCGACTACTAGTGGAATTATGGGGGCCCTGCCTGAAATTCCTAGTTTTTTGACTGTTCCCACTCTTCGTCCTACCCGCTATTACTGGGGCTAATGGTTTGGGACTTGCATAGTTCTTTAATGGCCGACGGGCTGCAAGAAAAGCGTCCGCCAGCTCTGCTGCTTGCTTAGACGTGGTTGGGTTATGCTCCTTTATCCATGTGCGCAGTTCAGGATTGAGAACTCTCAGGAACTGCTCTAAAACAATGACATCACCTATGTCATCTTTGGACTTTTCTTTTGGAACTATCCACTTATCATATAGTTCTTTCAAGCGTGTCCTTAACTCTTTGGGCGATGGTGAGACACCTAATGTAGTGGAGCTACAAAAGCAGCTCGTGCCTTACCAGTGAGAAGTGGAGCAAGATGTAGTGCCCAGTCCTCGTGTGGCCACTGGCATCCGCTTGCAATCCTCTCAAAAGTTGTTAGGTAATGCTCAATGTCTTCGTCCTCGTTAAAAGGCTGCATTTTAGGCCCTTTCCAAACTGGTGGTCTTGTTAAGGAGGCAGACTGAGTTGCTGTAGTGGCCTCCATGACGTTATATTGTGGCTGAGGCATTGCTGGATGCTCCACAGTAGGCCTTAAACGCGTCTCTGTGTCAGCTGTTGCACCTTCCAACAGCAGCTGGTGCTCTCGACGTTCTGATTGCACTTCCTGCTGGAGCTGAGTGAACTGGTGCTGAATTTTCCGCCAGCGATCTTCCTGCCGCTGCTTCTCCAGTTCCCATCGGGCCTCTCTGTCACTTTGTCTCAATAAAACCACGCAGGAGGTTAGAAAGTTCAGCAAGGTTATGCAGTTCAGTACCTTGCTCTTGCTCTGCTTCCTCTAGCTGATTGAGCACTGGAGGCTCCTCACTTGCAGAGTCCATTGGCACTTGGTGCTTTTTTGGTCTTGCCCCTTTCTGCATTGCTGCTACCTACTGGCCTGGAGCCACTGCTGCCACCATTTGTGGGGTAGTTAGACACGAACATCAAGGAAGATGGTAGGGAAGCAGACTAGGCAGGCATTTCAGATTTCCAAGGTGAGCAATTTATTTATAGTGAACTTAATATAATGTAACTTAACAAAACTTCCCCCCAAATCAATTCAATTAACAAAACTCAACATAACATGGCTCTGGTAACACAGCTCACCTCTCCTCTCTCTTACATCTGGTAGAGACTGGCTTTAAATAGGGCCATCAATTTCCCTCCAATTGCCCAGCCAGTACAACTCACTCAACTGAGGGATATAAAACTCTACACAAATGATTTAAAAACACAAAACCTCTACACACTTCTAATATGCACATTTACACAACTAAATGGCAATATTAACAAAAAGAAAAACATTCAACAAATCTCTTTAAACCTTAACACAAACAAAAGGAAGCATCTCGATGGAAAAAGAAACCCCTCCACTTGGTTTGACCTGCTGATGTCATGTTTGACATCAGGATTTTAAAATGAGGAAATGCTAGGCTGACACCTGACCCTCATGAAAACTGAAAAGACAAACAAAGTAAGTATGAACAAATGACTTAATCTGTAACATAATAAAATATAAAGAAACATAACTTAGTATTTGTCTTAATTTGCAGAATGTTTGATTTGCCGGCAACAGAACGCTTACACAAACAAACCCGGGATAGTGAGTGAAGCCATGTTACTTGACAAATAGCAAATCATAGCAAATACACAGAAACAGAATAATGTGTACAATGTGCAAAAAAAAAAAAAAAGGTAAACACATATGGGACAAATGGAGAGCTTTACAACTGCTCCACCACTTTGTCACAAAACTGTGCAGGAATCAATAAAACGACGATGGTAATGTTTCTTAAGAAACTGAAAAACACACAAACCCTCCTTGAAATCAGCAGTTCAGCAGCAGCAGCCTGACAGGCGAAGTCTGGGGCAAAGACATCTCCTGTTTCCGCCTGTGACATTAATTACTGTTGAAATTTTCGCCCACTCAGCTCGGCTCTCATTTAAGGTTTGGAATCCGGACAGTAAAACGGTAAATGCAGGGATCGCCTCATTCTCTCTAAATGTTACGAGTCAGCATCCATAAACCAGCTAATGTTAGCTCACCTGGAGCTGCTGCTGGCTCAGGCAGGTCTTGGACTGCAAAAAGTGCCTGAGCTCTTGCTACCTCCAGTTTTTTTTTCTTTGAGGAGTAGTGGGGGTTCATTTAAGGATTTTAAAAATACCATTAAAAATAAAGGCGTTTAGTGGATATTTAAAAGACAGAGTGACTTCTAAGCCTGATGATCTTTAGGATCGGTTACCAAGACAAATATTTTAAACTCACTCACAGCAGAAAGTAAAACTAACCTGTCTCTGTGCCTCTTTCCCTGTTTTTCAGGTACAGGACAGTCTTTTCCTGTTGGCGTGTGCTGAGTCACTCCTTCACCTGAGTTTTACTGACTGCCTGTCCTTGGGCCTCCACTGAACCTCCAGATTTCTCCATCCACAGCTGCACCATGGTACAGTGAACAGAAAACAATTTGAGATCTCAGACACTTTCACCGAGCTTGTTAGCCTGTTTAGAAAAACCCAAATAATTTTTTTATTTTATTATTTATTCAGGTCATCAAACAGCCGTTAATAAGGTCCAGGGCTGTTTCTGCTGTGAGCACCATGCAGATTTTGTTTCCTTATTAATCTGCTGAAAAGGCTTCTCTGTGCTCGCCTTAAGTTTAACACCTCTGAATTTAACACCTGAACTCACCTGCAAGAGTTTGACAGTTTCAGGGTTTCACATGAAAAATAATCACAAGATTAAAACACACTGATGTTTTCTTTAATTCTGAGGTGGTGATTTGAATTATGCATGTCGCAGTACTCTCTATGTCCAGCTGGGGCAGCAAACAGAGTGCCAGACTGTTACACTTTTTTTTTTTTTTGCAGGTAGATGGTATTTTATTTTGTGGGGGTGTAGTCGTGAACCTGTTTGCAGGAGCGCAAACAGAATCAGCTGAATTTCAGACCACCACTGCCTCTTACAAGCTTCGCATAAACTGGACATAAAGGATCCATTTAAAGGACTTGTATTTGTCTGTGTTAACGAGAAACTTTTTAATTGCAAACTTGCAGCGAGTAGAGCGCTGACGGCTGCTAATTCACCAACAAACATCTTTTGAAGCCTGTTTTTGGGTCCCCCCTGCTGTTAGTCACCAATTCTCCATCTGCAGTCTGGACTGAAGCGAGACTGCTGCAGCTTTCACATGACTCACGGCTCTGTGTGTGTGTGTGTGTGTGTGTGTGTGTGTGTGTGTGTGTGTGTGTGTGTGTGTGTGTGTTCAGAGTGTATGATGTCTGAGAGCAGTTGCTATGGCCTGCAGCAGCGGTCAGAACAATGCAGAGACTCTGGAGGGGTTCCACGAGGTGAATCTGGCCTCGCCCACCACACCTGACCTTCAGGTAAGGTCGGAGCTCCAGCCGTTCCCGTTAGCTCCCTGCATGCTTCATGTTTCAGGAGGTCCACTCTCGTAGTTCATCGCTTGAATTTTGGGTATAATAACGTGTTTGCTTTTAGAAATCTGCGCAGCCTCCGAGTCTTCTCTTGTGCATGATTTAAAAAAAACAAACAAACCTTCGCTGTCGAGGATTTTTTTTGTGTCCTGTGTGAAAAAGTTCATTGTGTGTTTGTGCGTGAAGATGAAATATCATAAACCCACTGTTCTGGAATTTGTGTCACCCTGACTGCTTGTGTTTGCCCTGCAGAACCAATCGGATCAGCGCCCGGCTGTCCGTCACACCACCCCGCCCACTTCTCTATATCGCACCCACTCTCTGGGAGCGCCTCCTCCGGGCCTCCCCACCTCACTGCGAGCAGATCAGCTGCCCACTCAGCCGGTGTACTCGGCACCGCGGCACAACCACAATGGAAGGTAAGAAAAACACAGACGCCTGCACCCAATCGATCAGCCGTAATCCGTAACTCACCCGTGCTGTTTCCCCGCACAGCGTGCCGGGCCTGGAGGCAGAGTCAGCCGAGTTCATGTCTGGAGAGGATGGGGAGGAGTGTGGTGCTCTGAGCGACAGCCTGTCACGGCTGCGCAGCCCGTCGGTGATGGAGGTCCGAGAGAAAGGATATGAGAGGCTGAAGGAGGAGCTCGCCAAGGCTCAGAGGGTAGGGTGCGCTTGCTTAGGGTCACGTCTTCATCACGCAGAAGGCATCGCAACGTCAGCTTCCCCCAGACTAATCTGACCTGAAAGTGACCTAATCATGACTTTAACTCAAGTTCTCGCGTTTAATCTTTGAAGGGACGGTTCACCCCAAAGTCAGGGATGCTTTTGTCAGGAGAGACAAAAGAAATAACATCAAGAGCAGAAACATGAGAGAGGACAGAAAAAAGATGAAGAAATAATTTAAAGATTGGCAGTCTTCAGAAATTATGAAACCGTAATTCAAAAAATACATACAATAAAATCCACAGACGTCTGCTTTGGCACTTTCATTAGGATTTATTTTATTTCTACCAGATCTTAGCCACAGTGCAGGAGGCAGTGCCCGTTTACTGTGACGATAGGATGTAAACAACGATCACGTCTTGCCTCAGCTGACCTGTAATTTACTGTGTGCTTCTTCAGACTGGAAATAAAAAAGAAAATAGTTCCTGGAGGAAGGTTTGAGGTTTTTCTGAGTAACTGAGGGACGTTACTGCCATGCAACAAGACGAATGTTACTGCGTTCCTTTATGTTTGCAAGAGCTGTGTGTATATGTGTGTGTGTGTGTGTGTGTGTGTATTCACTACATCTCGCCACAGCGTTCATTACTTTAGAGCGATATCGTGTAATTTTCAGAGTTTTATTTAAAAGCATGTTTTAAATGATTTTTTGCATTAAACATGTTTCACTTATTTTAATTTCTTCATCTCTTTGTTCGTTTGTCGACATGCTTTCATTTCCACATGTTCATTTGGTTGTCTTTCTATTGTGTTGCTGTGCGTGTGTGTGTGGAAGGAGCTGCTGTTGAAGGATGAGGAGTGTGAGAGGTTGTCTAAAGTCAGAGATCAGCTCGGCCAGGAGCTGGAGGAGCTCACCGCCAGTCTCTTCCAGGTCGGTCCACCTACCCTACGTCTGTGTCCTCTACTTCCTGTTTCCTTTCCTCCTCTTCCTCCTGAGGCACCGGACAGAAAGAATATGAGTGATTGACACAGGCGGTGTGAAAGAGGTGTGACGGGTTTAACAAAGCTTTCAGGTGAACTCTAAACATTTAGTTTTGTCACCCATCAGGCATCGCAAGTTTCCTCTAAATATGGGCAGATAATTGAATTTGATGAGAATAAAGTTAAATTATCATTTTTGTTCAGTCTAGCTTTTGTGTTGTATTATGTTAAAAATGAAGTGCAGCCTTTTTGCCTAACAACAGATAGCCCTGCTGAAAAGCTCAAACTCGACCACAGATCGAGGCACAATGCTAAAAACCTAAGAATGTTTCCACGAGTGTCTCCTGTGACATGTGAGGTCCAGAGCTGGCGTCCTCCGATGTGTCTGTGCTGAATGAATCTGTCCGGCGAGCCCTGAAAACGTGCTGCTCCAACTCCTCTTCCTCCGTGCTCTCGTTCACTCTTGGCTTTCTCTTGCAGGAGGTGTTGGGACTCTGTGTGCTTGTGCGTGTCTGTAAATGCAGATTACCTTTATGTTCCTGTTCTGTGTTTTTGAGTTTATTTATGATATTTCAGTTGCACTGAGCTCGTTTAGCTGCTGATTCACCGTCTGTGTGTTTTCCAGGAGGCTCACAAAATGGTGAGAGAAGCAAACGTCAAACAGGCAAATGCTGAAAAACAGCTGAAAGAAGCTCTGGGCAAGGTGAGCACTCACCACTCCACACCAGACCAGACTGTTTACCAGCTTACTCTGAGGATTTCTGTTTCTTTCTTCAGATCGACGTCCTCCAGGCAGAGGTTCAGGCCCTGAAGACTCTCGTGCTCTCCTCCCCGACCTCCCCGGTGGGTGAGCTTCCCTCTGTGGGAGCGGGAGGAGGGGTGAAGACTCCCTTCAGGAAGGGCCACAGCAGGAACAAGAGCACCTCCTCCGCCATGCTGGGGACGCAGCCCGACCCGTCGGCCACGCAGCCCATTGTACGCGAGTGTCGGGAGGTAGGAGGTGCTGCAGGAGGAGGAGTGCTCACACTCCCAGAGCTTTTTCTTTAACAGTCGATGATGAGACTGCACGTAGTTTCTGACTTGCAGGTGGACGGTCAGCTGTTCAGCGACTTCAAGGCATGGAAGGAGGAGCCGACGCTCGACCGAAGCTGCAGCTTTCTGGAGAGAATTTACCGTGAGGACATCTACCCCTGCTTGACCTTCAACAAGAGCGAGGTACATGACGACCTCCCGAACTCTTAAAAGCGCTTTATTAGGAGTAGAAAGACATGCAAACATGCACCGATCTGAGATTTCAGCACTGATATTATCATTTCAATTTTTTTTTGTTGTGAAGATCAAAATGTTTAAAACTTTTGATGTGATCTCACAAACTCAGTCACTGTTTAGCTCAGATGATTAAAAGATGTTAGGTTTCTGTAGACAAAGCTGCAAAAAGTTCGTTAAAGGTGCGTGCATTGCCTTCTGGGGACACTGTCGCCTCACAGTAAGAAGATTTGAGCGTGAGTGGGTGGCGACCTGGCAAGGCGTGCCCGGTGCTCGCCCTCTGCCAGCTGGAAAAGGCTTCACCCGGTTTGTCTCGGTACGCGTTTGGTTTGATGGTTTTAAAAAAGTCCAGTTGACAAATGTGCAGAGTTTAGAAAATCCCAGGGAAAAGCCGGGGCCGCTCTGAGTCCCCTGGAGACACATGTTGACATGAATCAGAAAGATTCTGATACCTCCTGCGTCCGTTAACGCCCTCCTCTCCTCTCCTCTCCCCCAGCTGGGTTCGGCCATCTTGGAGGCCGTGGAGCAGAACACGCTGAGTGTGGAGCCGGTCGGCTTCCAGCCGCTGCCTGTGGTCAAAGCATCAGCGGTGGAGTGCGGAGGACCAAAGTGAGCACGTGCACACACTTGAACTCAAACACACGCACACACTTTCTCCCCTGCATTAAGCTTTCACTCCTTCATCATCATCACATCTCCATCTTCCGATTTCCTCCTCTAGTGGGCGCAGGTCTGAGCTCGTCACGTAAGTCTGACTCTCTCCCCCATTAGCTTCTTTCCCCTTCTTTAGCCTCTCCTCAGTTGCTCCCCACCTCCATCCGGCTCTTCCAAACCCTCCTGCTAACTTATTCCCTCCTTCTAAGCTTCTGTTCAGGATGTCAAAGCCATCCTGATGATGCAAACCTTCATCCTGTCGTCCTCTTCTCCTCCTTCGCTGCCTCAAGCCGTGTTAGTTTTGCTCCTGTGTAGTTTCTGCTTTGTAGGAGTTTTTTTGTTTCTTCCTGTTAAAATAACAGCTAACTCATGTTTTTTTTTTTTTGTTTGTTTGTTTTTGTTTTTTATGTCCATCTGGTAGAAAATGTGCCCTGAGCGGTCAGACCAAAACCTGCAAGCACAGAATCAAGTTTGGAGATTCGTCCAGCTATTACTACGTGTCTCCCTACTGTAGATACAGAGTGAGTGTAACACCCAGCCATCCACTCACACCTGAACACTTTACCTCCCCTTTATGTCCGGTCCATCTTTCCTGAGCCAGAACATTTTCTAAATTACTCCAAAGCTCAGTGAGCACTAAAACAATCCTGCCAGCTTCTTCCACCATCGCTGTAAAAGTAAGAAAACAACTCTGGAGGTGATTCAGTGCACGTTACTGCACTTCTACATGAGCAGTCCCTCTGCATGAAGAGTTTTCTGATTAAAGCAGCCATGCCTCTAACTTTAAGTCTTACACTTGTTATTAAGGATGAAACTATCCACATAGACACAAACTGTTTTCTCTAAATGTGTTTATTTATTTTTCAAAGTTTTAACTTGGAGCCTCAAGTGAATGTCACAGGAGCTGTAGTTAGAAACCTCCCTCCTTGATTTTTTTTTTTATGTAAATGAGAAATTAGAACATAAATCTGAATACTTTAAATCGTTCAAATGAACAGAAACCTAAGTTTTAGCAAAATCACTAAGCTTATAGTTCAGCATGTAATCCTGTCCTGACGTTAAACATATGGACTTAACGTATTTATTCCTTAACTCTTTGCAGAGTAGCTTTGCATGACTTCACCTGAAGCTCAGAAACTGTTGACTGGTGTTTTCAGCAGTGTCCTCTCTCCTTCAGATCACAGCGGTGTGCAACTTCTTCACCTATATCCGCTACATCCACCAAGGGCTGGTCAAACAGCAAGACGGTAAGAAACGCGCCAGTGGATTCTTGTGGTGGCTCGATATCAGTGTGATTAAACTTCCTGCCTCCCTCTGTGTTTGCAGCAGAGCAGATGTTCTGGGAGGTGATGCAGCTCCGCAGGGAAATGTCCCTCGCCAAGCTTGGCTACTACAAAGACCAGCTGTGACCGGGGCCGTCCTCCAATCACAGCAGAGTCTGAGCTGAAGCCCCGCCCCACCCTGGCTCTTGCCCCTCCCCCTTCTTTTGTGTGAATGTTTTTTGTGTGAGAGAGAAAAACTGTTTTCAATCATCACAAAAAAAGACTGAAGACTGTGATTTTGGTGCCGGTGGTCATTACTGATCTGGACTTCTTTGGGTTCTGAAACATGCAACGCTCCAGTGTGTCAGAAAACTGACATGTTTCTAAAAAATAACACTACAGACTGTTTGGTCATCAGTTACATGTGATCTCTGGAGAGATGCATGTGGGTTTTGAAGCCTCAAAGCGAGAAAAATATCAAAAATAGGTGTTAGAAATATGAGAAAATATCTGATAAAAGTTGTATTTCAAGGGTGAAGTTGAACCGTAGAATAAAGTCATTGTTTTAAGAGGAAGAACGTTGTAAACAGAATCACAGAAACTGAGGAAAAATAACCCCTTTTGTTTTCTGCTGTGGAGACGTCTGTGGCACCTAAAGTGGAGGTTCGAGGAACTGCAGGTCGTGCTGCGCTTCCAGGTTCGCTTCATTTTCCTGCTAGTTAACGGGACACATCTTCCTTTTTATTTAGGATGATTTTTCAAAATAAACCGCCATTCATAACAGAAACCGTCATTATGGATTTATGCGTGATGGCTTTCAAAGCAGACTTCACCTTAAATAGTACAAGAAAATATTATTTCAGCAGTAAAGCTGTAGTAAAATTGCAGCTGTTTAAAATGTAAACAATTTAGAATATTTGGGTATATATATATTTATGATAAAACTCATCGCAGGGAACAAGTGACAGTTGATGTGACAACGTCTCAACTGAAGAATTCAGAATTACAATTCTTCATTTTTAAAACCTAAATTTTGATTTTTTTTCCTGTAAATGTTGAATTTAACTTAAATTCATGACTTATTCTTAATTGTAATCCTTTAAATTATTATGTATTTACGTTCCTGCAATTTCAGCTTTACTTAGTCAAATTAAAATGAACAATTTTTTCAACCTCCAAATTTTGACAATGTAATAATTAATGTTAAATTAACATGAATTTGAGTATTTTTACTTATTCTTGTCAATCTTTCATTATTCATATATCAAAAAAATACTGAGATTTTTTCCTCATGTGAAACACTAAGTTGACTCACTCTTAGCACTTTGATTTTTCTCCATTATTTTCCTCTGAAATTGTGCTCTCAGAATGTTTTACTTTTCTCATTATTTCATTTTATTTTCAAACAACTTAAAACTGTTTTCCAGACTTTACATCAAACTATTGAGCTCTTTAATCATCAAATTTTGGGGCTTCTTGGGGTTTTTTTGGGTCTGAAAAGTCTGAGAAATGTCAAATTTTGAGTTAAAGTAATTATAGCTTTGCTACAGTACACTTTCCTCCACTGTTGGCGAGTCTATCATATATTTTCAGAGGGGAAAAAAAGGTCAAATTGTTATTGTTTAGTAAACTTTGAATAAGCTTGTATTTTGAGTTAATTTAGAGGTCTCGATGATGGCAGAGTGGGATACAGTGTTTTTGTTTTTTACTTACAGAAAACAGCTGCAGAAATAATCGAACATGTATCTGTAGGAGGAAGGACTTAATGTCGGCTCTTTGAGTTTCTGAGGGTTTTTGTTTTGTTGCTGGACATTAACATATCCTGCTGTGAAACAGGGCGCTCTGCAGCGAGCTCCGTGTGACCAATCAGGACTCGTGTAGATAATAAGCTGTGTGTGTGTGTGTGTGTGTGCGTGCATGCGCACCTGCTGTTCTGTAAACTTTATATATATTAATTTAACCTTGACGTCTCTCTCTCTCTCCTGTTCATAGTCAATGTCACTCTCCCGGTTTGGTTTAGTGCCTTCTCTCTCAGACACTGAAATAAAAACAGTAATACCTCTGAAAACGATCCGTGGATGACTCCACATTTTTTCTTCTTCGACTGAACTTTTACACGGCTGCATATTAATGACCGACCTTGCCTCCTCAGATGTACCCTCATGTCTCCGCCCACCACGGATCCTCAACCTGAACTTTTGAGAGCAGTTTAACCTTAATGCTCCATCTTCCCTCTGCTGCTGTGTTCATATTCATCTAACCACAGCTCTGCAGGCAGCTCATCATCCTTTTATGTTAACTACACCGTCACCAACCTTCCACCCTGCTGCTAGTTTTCTTTGTTTAGACCAAAATTACACCAGTTTCATTTCCTGATTTTATTTTATTTGTTTTTTCACTAAATGGCGTAACGTCATCTCATCTAAAACAAATCAGTCAAATCCAGACTGAGGGGTTTGCAGTGAAGTTTAATACATCCATGGCCTCCTGAACATGTCATGTTTAAAAACACAGAGGCTTTGAGCTGATGGTGCAGGTGTGACTCAGTTATTAAAACCTGTCTTTTTTTTGTTTTGTTTTGTTTTAAAAAAAAAGATGTTGGTCTCAGATGTTTAGTCAATGTTTGAGTAACGCTAATTCAGGCAGCCAGCAGGTCATAAAACAGGCAGACAGTTTTTAGTGTCAGTCTATCGAGGCCACGCACCCCAGGCCAGCCCCGGCAGGATGAGCGCGATGAGGACAGAGGAGAACAGGTTGACTGCGTTGTTGTCTAAGATGGGTTTCCCGCAGATCCACTGGGTGGTGGCGGAGCTGTAGCTCACCACCTTCCCGATGCTCGCGTCAAAGCCTGAGGGGACACAGGAGAAAAGTCAGAAAATCTCTGTGTGTCATTGCACGAAAGGAAATCCCAGCTGCAGAAAACGTTACCAAAAAGTTTAAAAAATGTAAAAAAAGAGTTTATTAGTCTGCAGATGCGGTTTACTTGTTTCAGTCAAGCTAAACAGGGACTGAGGTTTAGGAGAGCCCCTCTGAAGCTGTGTTTTAATTCTGTTTAATTTTTAGTGAAATAAGTTTGAACTCCGTGAGCTGGGATTTTCTCCTGAAACCAACGACATTCACTGGAGTAAAAGCTGCTTGATCTCTGAGGGCCGCTGAGTTCAATGGTTCAACTTCACTTTTATATGGAAAGAAACTGCAGAACTTCACTCTAACTGGGGATGTTTAATACTCTAAAAGGAAGCCACTCACTGTTCTCCTGCTTCCTCTGATCTCTGTATGAATGTCAAGCTTCAGCAGCAGATTCGGTTCAATCTTATTTTTTACAGCAGCAAATCATCTCGAGGAGCTTCACATTGTAAGGTAAAAACCCAACAATCAGACGACACCATATGAGCAGGCACTTTGGCAACAGCGGAAAGGAAAAACTCCTTACATCCATTACATCTGATTTATAATCAGCTCACACTAAACTTTAATCTCATCTCTGTAACTCAGTCAGACTGCAAACATTTGCTGTACGTTGCTGAGAATTGGTGTTTAAATCAAACTGATCTGTGTAAAGCTTCAGACACTGATCAATCATTGATCATGTAACTGATCACACTGATGGAAAAACATCTGTTGCAGCTGGATCTTGGAGATTATTGGAACAATTGAGTGAAGATGAGGCTGAAACGACTTTAAGACTCTGAAACGGAACTAAATGGATTTTAAGGGCATTTTTAAAAGAGGCTGCAGATACAGGCTGGTTGTAATCTGATTACATTTCATATTGAAATGTGAGCCCGGACTGAGATTCAGTCAGTAAATGATGTCAAACAACATTTTAAAGGTTCAAAGTCTGAACGCGACATCTGAATCTGTCTGACACATCTGGGTTTGCGAGACAGAATCATAGAGGCTGTGTGGCAGATCAGGAAGTTTCTCTACGTATGCAAACACTTAACGACATTCACATGAGATCTGGCTCAAACCCACCTGAGTACTGCATGTGCGCCCCCAGGAAAGAGTCCAGCATGGACCCGAGCAGGCCGGCCACGCCGCCGTACACGACGATCGGCCACTGGGGGTCGGCCAGGTGGAGGTCGCCGACTGTTAGCAACTGCGTCACAAAGTAAGCCACACCCACTGCTGCCCCACCGAGGAAGCTGGCAACCAATCCTATGGGAGTAACGCCTCCGTTTGTTCCTGCAGGGAAAAAAAACCCAGAAAAATGAGGCGACTTATCTAAAAATGATTTTCAGCGCAAAAGGACGCGTGATTAGGTCAACTGAATGTAAGGATTTTTTTTTCTTTACTGCTGATCTTCTGTACCTACAGCCTTTTAATGAGATGCCACACAGCATGAAAAGAAGTGTTCATCTGTGGACTCTCTTCAGATAAATCAATGTGACAAGTCACATTATTAATGAAGCTCACAATCACGCCTCCTCGTCCTGATGAAACGGTTGTGAAAATCTAATCTGTGTGTTTGGCTTCATGGAAAAGAGTCAACTCTCAGCAGTCCTGAGCTTCACAACTTTAAAAAAACCCCAGTCTCATCTGAACTGTGCTGTGGGACTTTTCCCCTCTTTAACACAAAGTGGAACATTCACATCATTATCCCACCCTCTTACTGGCTCCTCACCTGTAGGGACTTCCTTCCAAGTGGTTATGAGTCTCGGCTTTGATCGGCTGAGGACTGGCCCCACCTCAGATGCCCAGGTGTCCCCGGTGCTGCATGCGAGCGCGCCCAGTAGGGAGAGGCACATCCAGGAGGCAGAGTACTGCTTATTGAAATCGATAGGGATCTCACCTGGACCCACCTGAAGCACGAGCAGGAAATGAACAACTTTACTAACATTACACTCACACAGAGCAGCTTATTTCCTGTGCTTCTCAGTTTACCTCGATCATGTAGAGCAGCGCCAGCTCAGTGGGAACACCTCCATTGCAGAAAACCTGAACCCAATTCCTCTGACCTCCTAAAAACAAGTAATTCACATTTAATTCAAACTGTTCCAAGACAACTGTTTAAGCAGCCCAGGTAAAAGGCGGTGGGTCAAGGGGAGTCACTAATCAGATGCTTAGTTTTTTTTTCTCTCAGCCACAGATCATTTAAAAAACAAACTCGTCACATTGGCCCATTGAAAAAGTAATAAATAAACATATTTAGTATAATAATGTAAAATATGTTATTAGTTGATTTAAATTTCAGATGAATAAACTTAATATGCAAAATAATTAAATTTAAAGTTACATTTTCACCACTAGATGCCAGCAGATTACAGATTATGGTCAACAGAGGTCTATTTCCTAACCCCTCCCAATTAAATAGAGATCCTAGCTATGGTGGCTGCTGGACAAACGCATTTTGGCCAGCTACAAGAGATCCGAGTATTAAAGTTAGACTGTACTCCATAAAAGCTGTGACCGGAGTGCACGTTTCTACTGTTGTTTGTGAACACACTTTCTGATTTGCTATCAGTGTACTCTGATAGCAAAGTGACCCTTCCCCCCGACAGTGAAATACGTCACTTCACTGTTTACCTCAGCTGTGAATGCCGGGTAAGAAGCGTACGCCTGTATTTACTCTGGGAGAGGCTGGAAAACTTATGTTAGCTGCTGTTGTTGTTGTTGTTTATCCATCTCATGTCTAATCTGTTGACGATAAGTAATTGTGACAATATCGGACATAAATTAGCTATTTTACGTATGTTTTCGTGTGTTAGAGCCCTGACTTCAGTTCAGGAGACGAGGCTTGAGGTGAGGAGGAAGAAGATGATATTTTATTAAGATGACTGTGATGTCTGTTACCTCTTTGTTTCAGTTTGGGGAAAGGGGATCCCTTCTCAGATGATAAAACGCAGAGCTGATTGTAAGTTTATGAGAATGCATCATTTAGTTAGAATTTTTTAGTTATTGTTTTTTTTAATAAAAACAGTAATTACGCACATATTCATTTTTTTGTTAAATAAACTAAAAAAAAACAAACAAACAAAAAACGACAAAACAACAAAATGCTGTTCCCTCGCTTAGACACACCTGTGCATGTTACAGGTGTGTCTGTTAGAATTGTTGACGATGGCAGCAAAGTTTGTTATCAGCTTTAAATTTGTCAGGTTTCTTACAAACACAAGTGCATGCACAGCTTCAGCTCCGTTTCAGTCATTGGAGCTGCTGATGGACGCTTTACTTCACCCACAAGCTAATGGTCGGATGCTTTGTGCCGCTAGTTTGAGTAAGACATCAAAAGTGTTTTCATCTCTCATTCTCTCTGTGGCTCCGCCTCCTCACTGTGTCACAGAGCTTCCACCAGTCTCTGCAGCACCTGTGAGGCCTTTACGTCTCTCACCTTCTTTGTACTCAGCATCGATCTTCTTCTTCTGCGCTCCTCCCCAGCGGGTCAGTCTGGAGGAGGTGATGAAGAAGGCCAGCAGAGTGGAGAAGAAGCTGTAGTTTGCCATCGTCAACACAAACCCCACCAGGAGGGCTGAGGGCACAGAAACGCATGTTAGCGCAAGCTCACCAGTCATTCAGAGCGTGCCGTTCTGTACTTTTCTATTTTCTCAGGTTGCCAAATGTTTAAAAAGAACAAACCCAGCTGAAGAAGTCAAGCTTTACCAAAAAAACACCCCATAAAGATTGTTTCATTTTGCGTTTCCTGGAAGGCAGAAAAATCACCTCCCTTCTTCATATACTGTAGATCGCCTGACCGTCACAGAGGCATCATTCAGCAATGTAATAAATCAGATCAGTATCAGTTCTTTTCATAATTGCCTCGACTTCAGGCAGCAGCCTCGTGACTCAGTTTTCAGAATTGAGGTCTTGTGGATGTTAAATCCATAAAAAACAAAAATCAAAACTCTCAAGGAAAACTTCAATTTAATGACTGTCACTTCACACGTGAAAACTTACAGCGCTGTGAAAAAGTAACTGTCCCCTTCCTGATTTCTTAGTTTTTTGGCACATTAGTTACATTTAAATGTTTCGGATCAAACAAATTTTAATATTAGAGAAAGATAACCTGAACAAGTTCAATATCTACTTTTTAAATTATTTTTTCATTTATTAAGGGAAACAGTCAACCAAACGTACCTGGCCCATGTCAAAAAGTAACTCATGAATTATTTGTGATTAACTACCGAGTTCAGTTTCACTGCCAGACCTGCTGAATGAAGAAATATCTCAAATAGAACCAAGACATCATGCCAGAATCTAAAGAAACAGCTGAGAAACAAAGTCATTGATTTCCATCAGTCTGGAAAGGGTTACAAAGACATTTCTAAGGCTTTGGGACTCTAGTGAACCTCGGTGATTCTTCCCAGGAGAGATTGGCTAACCAAAATTACTCCAAGAGGTCATCAACGACCCATCAAAGAACCCAGAGCAACATCTAAAGAACTGCAAGGTCACAGTTCGTGATTCAACAATAAGAAAGAGACTGGGCAAAAAATGGCAACAGTAGAGTTCAAGGAGAAAAGCAGTGCTGAGCTAAAAGAACACAAAGGCTCGTCTCATATTTGCGAAAAAAAAAAAAATCTGGATGATCCCCGAGAGTTTGTTGAAAGTATTCTGTAGACTGACTAACACTAACGCAGCATTTCATAAAAATAATATCATACCAACTGTCAAACGTAGTGGTTGTGGTGTGATGGTTTGAGGCTGCTTTAGGATGACTTGCTATAATTAATGGAACCATGAAATCTGCTCTATACCAGAAAATCCTGAATGAATGACGGGAGCAAATGCTTTTTCACATCACTGTAAGCAAATTCTACAAAATAAACATCAAATGGAAGATATCAGCAGTAAGCTGAATATTTCAAACTAAAAACAGCAACGTGAGACGTGTGGAAAAGTTCCCTCTGCTTATCTGTTACACATATTTTCACCACTTTATTGAATTCTGGCTCTGGTTTACATTTTTAAAGTGCCGATTCAGGAATTAAAAGGTGTCTAATGTGAGAATTGAGTCCGTTCATGGGGCGATTTTGTGACAGCATTAATGTGGATTATGAGTTTTAGATCTTTAAAGTCCATGACTGCGGCCAGGAATCCTGTTTTCTGCTCTTTAACTCGAGCATATGAGAACGGGTCTTCTGTGACCACCATAACTTCAGTTTAATGGGTCACATGACGAGATCTGTGCGTCATCTGCATACTCGTAGTAAGAGGTCTAGTTGTTTTCTGGTGCAAGTGCTGGGAATGCGTTACAGTCTTTGGTTTTAAATGCATCGATTACATCATATAATACCAAGAAAACAGGCAAAAGCAGCAGCCTGAAGAGCTTGGCGTGTAATCTGAAACTGGAAAAATGTTTTGGATTTCTTAAAATGTGCCTCTTCTTGGAAAAAATGTAAGTATTGGAGAATCCTCTTTATTTTAAAAGGTCATAGAAAATTCCCCTTTTAAAAAAAACAAAAAACCCCACGCTCAACCACCACTTTATTAGCCAATCACAATCCAGCAACTTAACGCATGTAGACACGGTGAAGACCACCTGCTGGAGCTCACACCAAACATCACAACTCTTCTAATGTTCACTCGAAATTACTTAATAATGGCTAAGCAGCGAGCCAGGAAGCCCAAACAACTTCCTCTGACATCACGCAGGTGGGTAAAGGTGATGACAAATACTCACCGGCCAGCGCTCCCGATCGGTCCAGACTGCGTCTCTTCAACGCTCGCATCGTCACCGTGAGGGGTACCAAGATGGAGAACAACCAACGCCACGGCGACACAGGCTGCAGCGTGCCTGAAAACAAACACACACACCAAGACTACCATTAGCACCTCTCCACCCGACTGATCGTTTGAAGGATTTACTGAAGCTCGTAAAGATCCGTTTTTATTTTTAAATTGATCACAGAGTGAAAAAGTTTTTATTTTAAATATTAAAAAGAAATGAGATGCACTGTTTTTAAATATAACTGATTAAACTACAGCTGCTGCGTATTATTCTGGCTTTTTCTGGCTCATTATGGGCTTTGGAGGTGATCAACTCCAACAACAGTGTCAGGTCACTCAGAAAGTGTAACAATCCAGTAACTGTGTCTTAATTTAAAACCATGCAGGGACTGATTTCAGTGGGGACAGCTGTAGAAGGGAAATCTTCTATCTGACGATGATGATTTCAAAACAAAACCGGAGAGGGAGAAATGAGCTGATGTGCTTCGATCGGTTGGTCACACAAGTGCAATTAATGTAAGCTGTTGAAATAATTTAAATGTGGCAGGGTGCAGCGGGTGGAGACGAGTGCAGAAGATTTACAAGATGGTAGTGAGACCCGCTGTGATTTTTTGTGTGGGGACGGTGGTACTGACAGAAAGACCGGAGGCCAAGGTGGGGGTCTTCAGATTTTCACTGGGAGTGAGCAGGAGGAGAAGATTAGAATTGATCTGAGGGACAGCTTAGGAGAGATGGAGGATATTGGACAAAGGATGATGAAGATGGAGGAGAAGGAGGAGGAAGGAGTATAAGAAGGAGAAGAAGAAGGCAGAAGAAGGGAGGAAAAAGGAGAAGTAGAGGAGATCTTGGTGGAAATGCTGTAACATGTCTCGTCATTTGTGAAAATCTGATGCTTGAAGCACAAACAAATGCTCAATCTCAAACCTTTGAGTAACAGCATGAAACCCAAACTTTACTCATCATGTTGCTCAAAAGAAAGACCAGGGACCCTGACTCATTTTTATTCACCAAGTATGTGCACACATACAAGGAACTGAGTTTCTTCCTGTCAACTGTCAAGTTTGTCTTTCAACATATGCCTCGTGTCCTCATTGCCACGGCCTCTGTCCATGTACGACTGTGAAAAATGGTACTGAGGTCTGTTCAGCTTTTAACCCACTTCAGGAGAAAAAAATCAAAGTTAGTGTGAAAGCTATTTAGGGCACATGGAGGGGCACATGATTTAATGGATTAACTTCCCGTTTAAAGGCAGTTTTAAGGAAAAAAGAACCTTAAAGTGAAAACATTCCCAGGCGGGCAGCTCACCATAGAACGTGCTCATCGTGAGGGAGAGGATCCAGAAGAAGAGAGAGAGTGCCAAAGTGGCACACAGCACGATCATGTCAATCATCATGTTGATGGACTCCTTCATCAAGATGTCATTTTCAGAGTCCATGCTGAGGGACGGCCCGTGCTGCAGGACAGGAGGACAGAGTCACGTCAGTGTTTGTTAGATAGTTTCTGCTGCTGTAAGAAAACGACACTGCTACTTCAAGTTGATCAGAACATGTTTAATAACAAAGTAAAAGCTCTCATTTTGCCTAGACTTTCATTTCTCCTTCGTAACAGTGCCTCAGAGCAGAAAATATAACCTAATACAGCCTAAACTCCTTTTTATGGTTTATTTTGCTGTATTTTGCTTGCATTGTAAAACTACACAGCATTTAGGTTTGTTATTTTCTGTATTAAGCACCTTGAAGTTACATATAATAAAATATGCTAGTTAAATAAAAATACCATTCCTTGGAATAGGTGGCACTTATAGGGATCATGTTGTGCAGAAAGAGTCACATGACGTGTAAAACTCGCCTCCTGGAGCCTGAAGCAGAGAGCCCAGCTTGGTACACCTCTCAGGTAACACCCCTTGTGCCGCCTCATTTCAAACCTCCTGACTCTCCCCTGGCACTGGCTGACCTCAGGCTAGCCTGTACTCATCCTCTCTCTGCTCTCAGCTCTGTTTAAATGAACTGCCCGAGAACCACTCTCTTAATTTGCCATGAAGAGAGTCATGAGGAGAGCGGAACCAAAACAAAGCGCCATCAGACCCCCCTTAAATTGAAATTATACACCTAAATGTGAGAACTAAGTGTTCTCAAATTAAACAAAGCAGAACAACACTCTAAAATAATATCAAACACCGGGCTGAAGTGTCAGTTTGGTACATGGGAATATATTTAAGCGGTACTTAAAAAAAAAAAATACATATATAAACTCACCGTTTATCTCCTGAGCCATCACGACTTATCGGTTACACGCCCTACTTTAACGAGAAAGTTAGCTTTCTATTTTCGAAGTGGAACAACTAACAGTAGTGTTTCTTACAAATATAATTAAAGAGAAAAAGATTTTAGCAGAGAAACCAAACAGAAATCAGAAGCTCAGCTGAAGCTTCCAGGCTAAAACACCTGCCGGAGGGAGAAAACACGACGGACCGACTTCCGGCAGCCAGCCGCTGAGTTCTTAAAGGGACAGTAACCCAAATTATAGCTCTTTTTTTGTTTTTTGTTTGTTTTGGGGTTTTGTTTTTGTTTTTTTTAAATAGGTTGGCACAGGTTGAAACACGAAAAAGCACAGGCGAAATCGGAATATTTAATCTATTAATAACTGTGTTTAATTAATAGCTGTATTTGTTATGAAGATATTTCTGGTTTAAAAACTTTTATAATTTGGTGTCTACTCAGAAGACGTTCCAAAGGTTTCATCGTGTTTTAAACTTAAAAAATTGAAATTAAAGTAGTTGAGTCCCGTATAAAAATGAAAAAAGAAAAGAAAATACCAACACTGCACCCCATTAGAGTCATCCATCTCAGCTCAGACTGGTAAGACTTTGGATAATTAAACACCCACAACGTTATTGTTAAAGATCTTGCTGAGGTGCTCATGATCCTCCTTACAATAATTTGGCAGTATTTCTGGAATTTGACCAATGAGGTTCATGTATTTTGTAAATCTAGGTTTCCTGGCATATAAAGGCATTTTACTGTGCACACATACGTGGAACTTAAAATCACATTGACGTTCCTCTTTTGGATGTTTAAAAAATCTTGAAACCGATTTTGAAACATGTAGAGCAACCCTGCAAAAATTGGAGTAATCGAGTTTTTGTAGTGTTGCTGGTTTGGATGTGCAGCTTACTCTTTAAGAAGCTGGACTCAAGTAAAACATAAGGCAACAGGTAAATAACCCTTACAGACAGACTACATGGAAAGCGATGTCCTACCGTTTGAGGAAACAGAATAATATCTATAATGAGTCTTGCCATTCTTCTTGGAATTTCTGAGCTTCCAATGATCTTCAAGAGCTATAAAGCTCCACTCAAAACGCAGCCTTTAATCTATGATCCCATGGGAAATACTTCTCTTCCTGACAGCAGAGCACAGAGAGACCTCTGTTCTTGTCTTGCATCACAGCAGATTTTTTTTTTTTATCGGGTGTGTGATGGAAAATCAAAGATTGACACAGTTTAGTCAAATCAATTATGTCCTATTGAGAATACAGTTGGAGATTTCAGAAGCTTCAAATAACAAGAAATGTCTATCCACTGGTTAGATCATTTTCCCTTCAAATACCTCTGCAGTTACTGGGCAAATTATCCTTTTATTGTGTTATGATTCGTGGTTGCCAGAGGATGAATCCTACCCACTCTGGTAATCCTCTGACATGGCCTTAATTTCCTGTGAAATCTTTCCAACTCAAACTGACTGAAAGGCCTAAATCTTTCCACATTCTTGATCATGGTTTTCAGATGATGAACGTTTCCCAATCTCCCCCCCCCCCCCCCCCCCCCATTAAATTAGCTCCAGTAACTGCATGGCCTACCTTTACATTGTGTTGACATTCACAGTTCCCAGAGAATGAACGTACATTTTTATTGACTCAACTTTTTGTTTAGTGCCATCATGAGGTTTGACATTTTTTAATCTAATGTCTTCTCAGAGATACTGGATGCTTGCAATGAATTCATTGAGCAATTCAAAGTTCCAATATGATGAATCCTAACTGGATCCAAATTTTCATCTAATGCCATGTTATTTTGTTTGCAAATGTCATAATCTACTTGATAAATTGAACAAAACCTTTGCACTGGTTCCCAGACGATCAGTCCCAGTTACTTTTGGAGTTACCCCTGGGCTTCACTCTTGTGCCTCCATGTGGTTTAAATTTCACGTTTGATATCGTTTCAGAAACTGGACAGAATTGATGGTGTTCAAAGGATGAATCCTAGCAAATGTTATCAACTCACTTCAGTTCAATTCAGTTTAATTCCATTCATGTTCATTCATGGTTCCCAGATGATGATCCCAAAAATCTTTGGTAATCTTCTAATATTCCTTCAATTTACAGAACGTTATCAAACCCAGGAAATAAATGCTATCAATTCTGATAACCCTTTATGGTAAATAAATTAAATACATCAGTCATTAGATGCATTACCATGATGCTACACGCTAAGATGCATGGTTCCCAGAGGATAAATTCTTTAAGTTATGGTAATCCCCTGACTTTTCATCTGGTTCCAATAGCTACAAAAGCCGAAAGCGAAAGCTATAACATTTTCTGTGCAACATCTCCAGATGAGCTGGGTGACCTGATTGCACATTGTTTTTCATGGTTCCCAGATGATAAATTCCAAACTCTTATTAGTATTTAGTGTTGTTTTTGGCAAATAGTGTGTGAATATTACTGATAAAGCTCAATGTACACAGGAGCAGGCTGGCAGTGGGTTAAGACTGGTTTGTGTATTCACATTCCCTTCAGGATTAACTCTAATCACTTTAATTGGTAATCTGACTTTTCATCATTTTGGTTTATAGCCAAATATCTGTAACACATAATCAAAAAACTGCTCAACAAGCTAGCATGTTAGGAGTAAGACAGTGAACGGGATGTTAGTAATTAGCTTTGTCGTGTCAGAGTGGTTCAAAATGATTTTCCAGCTAAGATATCACGGTGTACAGTGTGCTGAGCTACAGCTGATAAGAAAGGTCAGTTTACCTTCAACTCTCCTGTCCTTATCTTGGTTTATGTGGGGTGATTTACTATTTACCACTACAAATGGAAAGTCAGTCTGAGGCTCAGGGGATATTCACTGTGTCACAGGTATTCACACATAAATTAAAGTCTAATTATAAAACTCTGTGAAGCTCAGCTCAGCTTTAACTACCACACTGATGAGATTAGATGTATTTCTGTTCCACTGCATTTGTACAGGCTAATAAAAGTGATTCTGCATCTGCCAGCATTTTAAAAGCTTTTCTGTGTAATGAATGTGGAGCAGTTTGTACACATTACACACTTTTAATACCAGGGTTAGAACAGATTGTGTCTAATCATAAAAACACCTCGATTTTTATAACACCCCATGAACCATTTATGAATCCATTTATGCTTTCTAAGTAAAAGATGCAGCCTGGTTTTTCTGGAAAGAACCGAAAGATGTGCCAATTATGCTCATTTCTGAGAGGGACAGCATCACATAACATTAATCAGAACTGTCCACAGCAGTGATGTTGAATAACTGTTCCGTCTTCTTTTTACTAGTAACTAGTTTTTTTCTTTCCAGCATTAAAAACTTAAAAAAAAAGTTTCTGCTTTTTTAAATGTGTGCCTTTTTACTGTATACTATTTATTTTGACTTTACTTAATTACAATTTTGTTATCAAACAGTATATATGACATAATTTCATATCTTTTTACTTATTGAAGCTTTTTTCCCCCTGTGTGTTTAAATGCGTTTAAATAATTTTAAAGTTCTGTATCAAAAAATACAAATCTAGGGATTTTAAAAAAGTATATTATAATTACTCTTTTTTTGTTTTGATTTTATTTTGTTGTTGTTATAATTACTTAAGTTTCAGCCAGCAGCAGAAATTGAGACTCATCAGACCAGAAAACATTTTTTAGTCTTGTATTGCGTAGTTTTGATGAGGCTGTGTGAACTGTAGCCTTTGTTTTCTTTTTTTTTTTAGATGGCAAGAATGGCACCCAGTGTGGTCTTCTGCTGCTTTAGCCTGTGTGCAAAGTTTGAGTTTGCAATGCTCTTCTGCATACCTTAGTTGTAACAAGTGGTTATTTGAGTTACTGTTGCTTTCCTGTCAGTATCAACAAGGCATTTTCTCCCACAGAGCTGCAGTTTACTTCACATTTTCCTCTCTTTTGGACCGTCCTATGTAAATCCCAGACATGGTTGTGTTAGAAAATCCCACCAGATTAGCAGTTCGTGAAATACTCAGACCAGCCCATCTGGTACCAACAACCACGCCACGTTTAACCCAGTTAAAATAATCTTTTTTCTCATTCTGATATTCAGCCTGAATGTCTGCAGGTCATCTTGACCACGTCTAAATGCATCGAGTTACTGCCACAGGATTGGCTGAATAAATGTTTGTGTTTGTGTTACCAAGGAGTTGAAAAGGTCTACCTAATAAAGTGGCTGTAGAGTGTATATCACAATGCAGGAACTCCAGCAACACTTAGGGGAAGATGAACAACTTTAATAATTGACCAACGCGTTTCGGCTAGTGGCCTTCATCAGGGTCATCATCATGACTCCATGCTGGAGTTCCTGCATTGTGAATTCTTTCATCCTCTCCATGCACCTTGGAAGTAGGTGAAGTTGTGCCAGAAATTTTTGCTGTAGAGTGTATATCCAAAAGTATAAAGCAAAATGATTTAATGTTTTCAACAAATTACAATAGACTAAATACCCAAAACAAGAATTTGTTTAACTATATCTTCCTCCCACTGATTCACACAGGTGCACAAACCTGTGGATAATTTACAGCTCAAATTTCTTGTAGCCTGGTCTTATGCTCCAATATTAAACCCACACACAGTCATAGTGGTGATTTAATATGAGTAGTTTATTTTGGATACACACCATAAATGTTTATCAGTCAAAAACATTAACTGAGATCAAACTATGAACACACACACACTAGGGGAGAGCTATTGGAGGAAAGAGAGATTATGCCACCTACCGAGCAGCGACGAGCGGAGGAGGATCAGAGGAGATGTGGTTTGTGCGAAACTGAAGCAGCAGTCACTTTTTAAGAGGGGGGCTAGATCCACCCCTGGAGAGAGAGAGAGCCTTAAGAGAGAATTAGAGAGAGAGAGACCTTATAACATGTGTTCTGTATGTCCAAGACTCATGGGAAGTGTAGTTGTTGAAAGTGACTTCAACACCATGACATGATGCTGGAGTTTAGTGAATCCTATGGGCTCAAATTGTGGTCATAAATATTTTGTACTTGTAAATCAAATGCATATTTGTGTACTGAGTTTTGTAACCTTGTAAACCAAAATATGTGAAAATTTTATGTTTGTGCATCTACAGACAAGAATTTGTGTGTGTGTAAAAAAGATTTGTGTTTGTAAAATATTTATAAAACTTTATCCTTTCAACAGCTACTGAAAGTTAGGGGACCTAGTTTCTATGGCAGGGGTCCCCAATCCCAGTCCACAAGGGCCAGTGTCCCTGCAGGTTTTAGATCTCACCCTGGGTCAACACACCTGAATCACATGATTAGTTCATTACCAGGTCTCTGGAGAACTTCAAGACATTTTGAGAAGGTAATTTATCCATTTAAATCAGCTGTGATGGATCAAGGACACATCTAAAACCTGCAGGGACACCGGCCCTCCTGGACTGGGATTGGGGACCCCTGTTCTATGGGATATTTATATAGGCTGTATCCCAATTCAGGGTCTGCAGCCTTAAAGGCTGCATTTTAAGGCCGATTACGTCACAGCGACGCGACGAAGGCTGTCGCAATTCAAAGGCTGCTCGAAATGCGGCCCTCAAATGCGTCCTTCATTTCCCTGAATTTTAAGGATGTGGTGGTGTAGACTTCGTGGCCCAACATATCCCAGAATGCATAGCGCGGCGGTGGGTGTGGATAATTTTGCCGAAAAAAAAAACGGCGGAAGAGGGGCGCCCGAAGAGTAAACTTTTAAAAGTAAGTACTGAATATTATGTCACTTATTTATGTGCAAATGTTTAATAACGAAGAACATTAAAACATTACTGTTGGCCACATGTCGGCAAAGTTATGTGACATTAGTGACGTTTGCACTAACTTGGTTTTAAAGCCTTTACTTTAAAATATACGCCGTTCAATAGTTGACCTTAATCTTACAGAGAATGTGATGATTTCATGGATATTTAAAGTAAGCACTGAGAGAAATTTATTAATGCCAACATATTGAAAAAACAATATTTGTCTCTTATATATAATACATTTATATATACAGTGTCAAAGGAACCTGTCTTTGAGTGAAGATTTAAGGTGACAGGAAATATAAATAAATGCAGCTTGAATCTTTACTGAAGCTCAGTATTTGAAACAGAGTTCATTCACTGCTGTAATAACTAATACTGATTGAAATAATAACTTTAATATTGGCCATATTATATTTACATTACCAAAGCGAGATGACTTTAGTCTCATGAACAACATTAGGTAATTGTTATTTACTAGCTAATCTTAAAATGACTGTTCAGTACAGAAATGAAGCCCAATAATCATGATTTCACAGTCCCGTGGTCTCAGCCTCAGATACTTATCAAATCAAAGCTCATGTAGAAACAAACAAACAAATGAACAAAAGATTTTCTCCTTCATTCCTGTCAAACAATGCTGTATGAAACGTTTCCAGCTGTTAGTATCATGGTTGCTCTGCAACCTGGGCAGCGCGACAGAGACTAGACCGTCCCATTTCACAAGCCTCGCACTTCCGGCCTTAGTGGTCTTTGAGTACGCGGCCCTTGTGGACCGTTAAGGCTGCGTACTTTAAGGCTGCAGACCCTGAATTGGGATACAGCCATAGAGATCCTCTGCTTTAAACTGTATTACCCTTCCAGGACCTGAAGCTCAGTAAAGCACCCCTCCAACAGCCAAACCCTCTGTGCTCTCATTGGATTGTTAAATTTGTGGTTGACATGACATTGACCAATCAGCTGAAAGGAAGAAAAATCGGGTAAAAATTTGTATGTGTAAGTTGAAAGCCACATGCAGCCAGGGAACCTGTATGGGCTCAAAATGTGGTCATAAATATTTTGTACTTGTAAATCAGTTTTGTATTTGTAAAAAAGATTTGTATGTGTAAAAAAGATTTGTGTGTGTGTAAAAAAGATTTGTATGTGTAAAAAAGATTTGCGTGTGTAAAAGGAATTTGTGTGTGTGTAAAAAAGATTTGTATGTGTAAAAAGAATTTGTGTGTGTGTAAAAAAGATTTGTGTGTGGACTTAGTCAAAAAAACAAAAAACCCCTGCAAGTTACAAGTATGAATTTTGACCCTATTTTTCTTCCTTTCATGTGATTGGTCAATGTCATGTCAATCACAAATGTAACAATCCATTCAGAAAACAGATGGGTTTGGCTGTCGGAGGGGCACTTTTTTGAACTGCAGGTCTTTGAAGGGAATAAATGCCCTTTTACATGCCAACCCAGCGTTTTCCTTCATCACCACGAAGGAAAACAGTCTGTGGTCGTCCGAGTTTGGTGATTTTTGTGTCACAGGTCTACGTGCTTAATACAGGGACTTCCACAGCCTTTTCAACAGCGCTGCGGACCGCGGGGGGCGGGCAGTGTTTTGGAAATGACAGTCTTCATTACAAAGCTTTCTTCGTTATGAATTAGCATACATGTTTTTTTTGAACATTTGAAGAACTAGCAAAAAAACCAGAAACTCTTGTAGAGGACATAAAGTCAGAGATAGAAACGACAAGGAGCAGGTGCATCTAGTACAGGTAGAGCTGCTGCAAAAACCCACAGAGCCCAGCAGCCAGCGCAACAAATTCTGGATCCTTGGCTTTTAGTTAGCAGTTAGCATTAGCAGCACATCCTGCGTCCGATGTGAAAGGACTTTTATGCTGCGCACTGTGACTCACAGCCATGGTCCCGGGTCAGCCCTGACTTTGTGTTAAACTAATCCCAAAGTAATAATGGTATTTCTAACCACTGACCAGTGTTGGGTAAGTTACTTTAAAAAAGTAATTAATTACTAATTACTTAGTCAATATTGTATTTAAAATACTTATCTAATTACTGTGTCAGAAAAGTAACTTAATTACTAAATAAGTAATTTAACTAAATACTTCTTAAAATCCCTATAAACCTTGAGTGGGCAAACAATAGAAATTAAATTCTATAAATAATAAATAATTTTTTTTTAAAGACGGAGACTCGACAGTACGCAGCGGTAGCATGTCTTCCACAATGTAGCCTGCAATCATTTTTTTAAGCTCACCTTCAGACGCTTTCTGTGCTGCTGAAGTAAAATCAAGTTTTGCCTGCTTAGCAGGAGTTGCCGCGGTGTTATCCATGGAATCATGAACAAGGATCACTCAGAAGTGTTCGTCTATGCTCTCGTACTCTCGCTATTAACAGCGGCCATAGTTTTTTCTCCCCAGGACATAGCTTACATATTACTGTAATATTCTTGTCTGCTTGTTTCAGAAAAGTGAAGAGACGGGAATATGTCCATTTCATAAAACAGCCACACGCTTCAGCCGAGTCCGACATCTTCCGCTTTAGAATACGACTAAGCAGCAAACTGGCGCGAAATGACGTGCACCTGCACTACAGCGATGTTAAAGCGGCAGAGTTTACTTCTACGTTTAGAAGATAAATTATTGAAATTAAATAATGATATTCAGCGAGTTTAATTATTTTACAATGTAACGCAAGTACATTGTAAGTAACTGTAATTAAAATACCTAAAAATGAACAGTAATTAGTTACTCTACTTTTTCAGTGGAAAAGTAATTTAATTACTGTAACGCGTTACTTAGTAACGCATTACACCCAACACTGCCACTGACATACCACAACTTTATCCTTTCAACAGCTGCTGAAAGTTAGGGGACCTAGCTGCTATCGGATATTTATATAGAGATCCTCCAGCTTCAAACTGTATTACCCTTCAAGGACCTGCAGTTCAAAAAAGTGCCCCTCCGACAGCCAAACCCATCTGTTCTCTGATTGGATTGTTACATTTGTGATTGACATGACATTGACCAATCAGATGAAAGGAAGAAAAATAGGGTCAAAATTCGTACTTGTAACTTGCAGGGTTTTTTTTTTTTGGCTAAGTCCACACACAAATCTTTTTTACACACACACAAATTCTTTTTACACATACAAATCTTTTTTACACACACACAAATCTTTTTTACACACACACAAATTCTTTTTTACACATACAAATCCTGATTTACAAGTACAAAACTGATTTACAAGTACAAAATATTTATGACCACATTTTGAGCCCATAAACCTGAGCGCAGAGTTTTACGTGTAGCTTTTTGCTTTGTATCTGTAACCAGACCTTAACAAAAAAATTTGTAACTCGTGTAAATATTTTTTACAAACACAAATCTTTTTTACACACACACACACAAATTCTCATCTGTAGATGCACAAACATAAAATTTTTCAAATATTTTGGTTTACAAGGTTACAAAACTCAGTACACAAATACGCATTTGATTTACAAGTACAAAATATTTATGACCAAAATTTGAGCCCATATGAATCCCCCAAAGACTCTCGGGGCAAATGAATCCCGAGGGAAATCAATGGGCAAGCCAAACTTTAAACCACAGACTGTATATAAAAGATGGGCATAGTCACTGCCATGCTGCTTTTTTGGTACTGGAAGTGACCCTATTAGGACAGGCCTAAGTCGTTTCTTGCATCAGGCTGTAACCATGTTTATGTCTGCTGGGAAGTTGGACACGTTAACATTGGAGTCTATAGCAACTGACTCACTGTTTGAAGCAGCATCAAGTGGCCACTAGAGAAACTACAGGAACTTCATCCCCTTAGATTGGTGCTTGGCTTAAGTCAGGGGTGTCCAACTCCAGGCCTCAAGGGCCAGTGTCCTGCAGGTTTTAGATATCACCCTGTGTCAACACACCTGAATCAAATGATTAGTTGATTACCAGGCCTGTGAAGAACTTGCTGAGGAGGTAATTTAGCCATTGAAATCACCTGTGTTGGATCAAGAACACAACTAAAACCTGCAGGACATCTGCCCCTGAGGCCTGGAGTTGGACACCCCTGGCTTAAGTGATATTAAGGTTATATATCTTCCCCAACACCCCTGACAGCAACATCAATATTACATTTATTTTTAGTCCTTCTTGCAACATATTTCAGGGCCCGGTTAAAAGCCAACAAGAATGAGGACATATAACAGCAATATATATGAAACAAAAACAAAAACCAAGTAATATAAAACATATTCAGAGTGTTATTTAGTACAAACAAGCACAAAAACAGTTCTGTTAAATAACTGTGTTAAAAACATTAAATGTAGATAAAGTATTGGGAGGTTTTCCACAGTTTCAGCCCCACAAAAGATCATTTTAATCTATTTTCAACAATAAAAGTGAAAAATAAGTCTAAACCTGGGATTTGGTTCATTCCTGTTGTTACTTAGAGGGGATACATGATGAAAAATAGTAACGTGTAGGAAAACTGAGAAAAATATTGGCAAAAATAGTGTTGTTGTTTTTTAAGTTAAAGAACAATATAACTTCACTTCTTAAAGTTATGTTGTATTTAATTTACATATTAATTTATATATTTGAACTCCTGGGATTAATAACTCATAATAATTTGTTAGTTTACTTTTGTAAATTTGACCTTTTTTTCTTGGAAATTTGAGTTTAAAAAATATGGCTTTTTAATACAAATGAAATGCAGTGAAAATAAATTAAACAATAATAAAAGACCCCCTCCTCTATCGCCCCCTAACCTAGGAGGTTCTTCTTTCAATTTCGCGGCAGGTTCTTCATGAATTGACGTCCGCGGCTTTCCGTAGTGTTTACATCCGGCGTAGCCAATATGGCGTCTTGCACTTGGCCTGTTAGCTTTAAATAGACGTATTTTAATTTTTTTGTTTCACGTTTATATTTAATGGGTTTCTTGGGATCAGTATGTAAAATTAGCTTTTTAACCACACTATTTATCAGTTGGTGTTTTTTCTTACACACACTTCCCGTTGCTAACACGGCCGGCTAACAGTTAGCTCGCCCCTTCTCCACTCTCGGGGCTATCTGCGAACCATGACGGAGGTGGAGGAGCTGCGGCCCGTTCCCCGGGAGCGGGCCATCCTGGAGAGCTTCTTCGCCCAGCTCGGCATGTTTTCCTTCGACCGAGCAAAGGACTACGTGGAGCGGGAGAAGGACAGCAGCAGGAGCAGCGGGAGCATCTGGAGCGCGCTGCTGGCCGCTCTGGCTCACCTGGCCGCGGCGGAGAAGGTGTACCACAACATGACGTTCTTGGGACAGAAAATAGGTAGCTTTCTCTGCTGCTGTGGTCCGCTGTATAACTACCACCATAACACGGAGGGTGTAGTGGATTAAAGCAGATAAAATGGAGCATAATATGGGGTCTGTGCATGTACGAAGGTAGAATAATTCGTCGATGTGTAATTGATTTCAGTGACATATTAAAATGAATTAAAAAAAAACGCGCAAATCTATGAGGGAAAAAGTTTCAGGTGAAAAATTGCATATTTTGTAAGAAAAAATTTAGGAGAATGGAGTATGTTTATAAGTAAACAAACGTCTAGGAGGAAAAATCTATTTGTAAGAAATAATAGCAAATATGAATACCAGTTCATGATAATAAAATGGCCTGTGGCGCTCATGCTGTGGAAGGAATGTTGGAATTGTGTGGTTCCGCTTTAGAGAAAAGGGTCACTGCAAATCAATACAAGTCTGTTCTGAGCATTCACCTTTAACCTGTGGTGAAATATTTCTGTTGTCATGCGAGTGGTCTCCTTCAGAATGACAGTGCAATATCAGTAGGACATGAGTGGTCACTGAACACCTTCTTTAAAACATCAAATATGGGAATGTTTTGGGAAATCTGGGTTCAGTCCATCCAAAATAACGGTGATTTCAGGGTTTTTACTTCTTTTTCTTGCTGTGAGCATAAACATTTCTAAGTATTTATCTTTTTTGCTCCTAATAAACAGCTTTTAAATGTAGTGCTGTGCATGCAGAGTTTTAGGTTTTATAATTTGTTTTATGTCCTCGATGGATGTCCTGCATCACAACTTGCAGAAGTTTTATGTTCACAACAGCTCCAACTTTTTTTTATCGCTGCTTCAATCAGAATTTTAATCCAGTCTGAGCTGAGACTTATTATGTTTTATCTTCATTATAAGTAAGCAATGATTTCTTATTGTCTATTATTTGTACTCAATTAAACATTTAAAACTCCAGATATAAATTTAACTTCCACCACCAGGTGGCGCTGCAGCACCTGAGTGTTTCTGTAGCTTGACACACACCCCTCTCTCTGCAGGTGGCCAGTCGTTCTTCAGCCGGAAGGACTCCATCCGCACCATCTACACCTCGCTGTACAACGAGCTCAGGAAGGTGGTGATGATGGGGCGCCACGGCCAGTTGAACTCCTCCTCCTCCGCCTCCTACCTGGAGGACCTGCTATCGCACCTTTCAGAGCAGCTCTGCCACTTCATCCAGGCCCGCATGGAGATGGCTGA
Organism: Pelmatolapia mariae; assembly: GCF_036321145.2. Taxonomy (NCBI): domain Eukaryota; kingdom Metazoa; phylum Chordata; class Actinopteri; order Cichliformes; family Cichlidae; genus Pelmatolapia; species Pelmatolapia mariae. Next base: position 19,892,080 of record NC_086242.1, on the reverse strand, counting down.
CCTGTACGAGAAAATGCACTCACTGGGCAGCCAGAAGAACGTCAACTCTGAGGAGCTGGTCGCAGTGCTCGAGGCCGTCCTCCAGAAATACAGCTCCAAGTGTGTATCTGATTACAGAGTACTTTTACTCAAGAAAATCTTTTAAGTTTGCAATGTAAGAGTTAAATAGAACAGTTCGAAACTACCACAACTAACAGAGTTGTACTAACTAAGACTTCCAGACCCAGGTAGTGTGGTCCTTTGATGTTGATTATAAAAAAGCGAGATAAAAACCCCCCAAACATGTACGGTTAAGTATTTGGACAACGACACAATTTTGACACAAACCAGGTGACTGTGCATAGAAATGTCTGTAATTCCTAAACAGGTAATGCAGTATTTAAATTAAAGTCCTCGAATTAAAGCTGGAAGTCAGCACTTAAATCATTTCCTCGTAGTTTAATTTAAAACCTGCTGTGGTGGTGCACAGAGGCAAAAATTGTGTCATTATTCAAAAACTTCTGGACCCAAGGGTAAAAAACAAAGAGCGAGAGAGAAAGAGAGAGAGTGACATATTGAGGTTGTTGAAGGGAAACTTTGAGCTCAGGAATCTGGTGTTTTCCCCAGAGATGTGTCAGCTAAGTGGCGTGCTGCAGCCGCAGCAGGAACAGAAAGCGAGTGAGCTGTTGACTGAGCTGCAACGGAATGCGGCGTGACGCGCCACACGTCAACGGGTCAGCCAGCCATGAACCGGCGAGAGACTGTGATGTGCTTGCTCTCTCTCTCCCTCGTCAGCAGACCTGGGGGAGACGTTTGTCTCAGCTGCTTTGAGGTTTCTGCAAATTAGGCCAGAAGAGAAAATAAAGGATTCTGTCCCCTCAGGGAGATTTTATTTTGGCACCCTCAAAACTTCTTCACATTTTGCCTTTGCAGGTCTGTCAGCACTGTTCAGAAGTGATTGTTTCACTGGAGCCTCAATGTGTGTTTGTTTCAGGCCTGGAAAAGATGAATAATGTCAGACCCAACAGGAGGAATAATTACTGATTGTTGGAGGAGGCCATTGGTTCCTTCTTTGCTTCCTCACCTCCTTCTCTTTCTTTCTTTTTTGCTCTTCCAGGTTTCACCATCCCATTGTGGGCCGGGTGGAGGAGGGCTTCCAGATGGAGGTGGACGTAGTGACACAGCTGCTGCGCTGCCAAGCCCAGTTGTCCGAGTGGCACTTCCTGCCCGCCCTGCTCAGCCTGCATGGTGCCAACTCCAAGCTCATCACCTGGGGTCAGCTGTTCCAGCGGCAGAAGGAGACTCGCAAGCACCTGTTCGGAGGTCAGTCCCAGAAGGCAGTGCAGCCTCCGCACCTCTATGTGTGGCTGCAGCGCTTCCAAGCAGCACTGCTCGCCAAGTTCAGCTTCTACTTTCACGAAGTTCTGAGCAAGCAGACGGTACCGGCTGACATGAGGGCGCAGACGGCCCGCACCACCCCGGACTACTATGGCAAGATCTCCACCTTCATACGCAAACACGATGCCAGCAATGTGTCGCTTGTGTTTGACAACCGCGGCTCGGAGAGCTTCCAGGGTCACGGCTACCACCACCCACACTCGTACCGGGAAGCACCGAAGGGCGTGGAGCAGTTCCCCGCTGTCGTGTCGCTGCCATCGGGAGAGCGGCCGCTCACGCACTGGCCCAACGTCATCATGATGATGGGAGACCGCGCCGCTGAACTCAACACTCTGGACAAAGTGGTGCACTTCTATGATGACAAGGTCCAGAGCACATACTACCTGACGCGGCCGGAGCCGCACTTCACGCTTGTCGTCATCTTTGACGGAAGGAAGTCTGAGAAGGACCTGCACCTCACCGGCTTCTTGCAGGAGATTTCCGGCTCACTTCGGAACTCCAAGCCTTTCAGCACCCTCAAACCCGGGTCGAAGGGCTGAACTGCACATCGACAAGACGCTAAATTTTTACATGGTCCTGCGTTTTCTGTGGTCCAGCTGGCACTTTTTGCTGCTTTGATTCTCAGTTTGCCAAAAATGTTCCAGACCAAAGAGATTCGAGGTGCTCTGAATTTATTTGACCTGACCGTGACAGGATGACCACCACAGCACCGCTCGTGCTCAGAGCCTTTTAATTATTTGGCATCATGCGGTTTTAACAGGTTTATGTTTTAATTCGTTATACATTACCTTTGTTGTGCTTAATACAGTTTAAATAAAGATTTGAAATGTAAAACAGTAAAGTTTCAATATTTACTTTTTACATTTTTTTTTGTATTATTTAATTTTAATATCCTTATTTGTTTTAAACTCTGCTTTGCTGCAGCTGCTTTGGCTCCTCCCCGTGTTTGAACCAACTTTGTTCTGATTGGTTGCCTCTCACAGGGCGGGACTGCAGTGCTCAGCTATGTGCTGAGATCACTACAATAAGGATACGTGACATCATTTCGAGACCAGACAGTTTAACCTGTGAAGCTTTTGGCTCACTGCACATAAAGTGATCTCATGATGTGAAGCTTTGGCTATGTTTAACAGGAATATCCATCACTGGAACAGAAAGCTAAATATTTTAAAGGACAATAAAATACATTTTTTGTGAGTATCGTCTGAGATTAAAAATTAAAGAGTGTTCATTTACTAATGCACATACACCCACTGTCCCTTTTATTAGCCCAGTGCACTTAAGCATTCAAACACAGTCAAAACGATCCTCCTGAAGTTCAAGCTAAACATCAGAACAGGGGAGAAATGTGATTTAATGGACTTTGAACATAACCTACAATTGCCCATCGGCTCTCCTGCACAACCGTCTTTAAAATTTACAAAGAAAGATCTGAAAAGAGAAAATGTCCAGTGAGCGGCAGTTTCTGGCCAAAAATGTCTTGGTGATGTCAGAGGAAAATGGAAGGCAACAGTATCTGAAATAACCACTCACTGCAACCAAAGTATGCAAAGAGATTCTCTGAAAGCAAAACCGGTTGAACCTTGCAGCTAAAGGGGAAACCGGGTACCACTCCCGTCAACTAAGAAGAGGAAACTGAGGCCACAGACTCACCAAAAACTCAATTTCTGCTGCAACTTTCAGATGGTGGGCGCACAATTTGGTGTGAACGATATTTGGAGAAATAGTGGAAAAAGAACTATGAAAGGGTTAAATGGCAGCAATTTACTGAACACATCTGGAAGTTTATTGAGTGGAAGAAAACAGCAAAGGAAAGGATCAAATCGATGAGAGGCTTGAATGCTAGTTTAGGTTTATTTATAATATAAATACAACACATTGATACAATCCATTTGGCTATATGAGCTCATCATTAGGAAGCTCAGTTTTCAAATACAGCAACACTAACAGACAAAAACCATTTCCTTTATTATCAAACACATTCAAAGAAACCTCCCTTTGAGTTAAAATGCACCAACATGTTATGATGCTACATGCCAAGTACACAGTCCTATACATCAAAGTGCAATGTTCACAATGGGTTAATGCTAGAATTCATAATTCAGAAATCTACTAAACACTTTATGATTATTTCATTCGGAGTGCTGCTGCTCTTCGCTCAGGACATGCGTGAGTGGATTCACAACTTCCAAAAAAGGATTTAAAAAAAAGGCACTTTCACATACATACACACACATACACACACTCAGATGTGCATCCACAGCCTATCTCAGCACGTCATGTTTCATTTTAATCACCACACTCACAGCCCAGTTGGAGGCCACATTCAGTGTGCTGTTCAAGTGTTTTTGGGCGTTTACACACAGAGCCCCACCCTGTTAGCTTATTGTGAGTTTAAGGTTAACTAGTGACTTCAGTGTAACGAGCAGGTAAACCAGTATTCTGACAAACACACAGATAGTGGCATGCTTTTTGCACTCGTTTTCCCCAACTTCCACTCGCGTGTTCTGGCACTCCTGGCAGGCATGAATTATCTATTATCTAATGCTATTCTAGTACTTCTGCACTTACAAGGGAGCAGAACAAGGGCAGGCAAGCAGAACACACACATACACACACACACTTTACAAGGAGTATCAGGGTCACACCGAGGAAAAAAAATATTACAAGAAGTTCCTCTTTAATTTTGCAGAACAAAGTCGAAACTTGAGGAATGAAGCTGTAACATCAGAACAGAGTTGAAATAATTTAAGGATCAAAACAAACTACTTGTGTAGGAAAAATCGAGTCAGTCTTGCTAAATGCTGGAAATTATAAAAACTGCGGTTAGAAGTTAAGGATTACGGGGACAGGGTTGGTCTTGATTCTAATTTCAAAATCCCATTTTAAAACTAAAAATACTGTCAAGAATAAACTCAACATTTTGCGAACAAACCTAAAGCACTATTTCTGGAACAAAATTGAAACGGAAGCTACTTTCAGCTGTTCCTTTAATCACCACAGTGAGTAGCTCTGCACGTTTGATATGGCAGAAATCTGAAACGTTATTTTGAGAATAAATTCAAAATAAAATATCCTTATTAAAGTTGAGATGTTATGCTGAGAAAGTCAAGATTTAAGAGTAAACCTGAAAAACTAAAGCTGAAATACTGTTTTGAGGACAAGTCAGAAATTTCAGAATAAAGTCAATATTCTGAGAATTACATTTTGAGAACAAACTCAAAATAAAGCGTCCATATTAAAGCTGAAACACTATTCTGAGAATAGATTTTTACAGAAGTCAAAATGTAAGCGTAAACCTTAAGTACTATTTCCAAAATACATTTGAAATACTGTTCTGAGAAGGAATTTGAGATTTTGAGAATAATCAAAATCTTCCAGAATAAAGTTATTGTTCTGAAAATAATGTTGAAATTCTGAGAATAAACACACAATTTCCAGAACTAAGATTTGAGAAGAAAATTTAAATTAAAAATAAAGAGTTGCAACACTGTTCTCAGAATAACATTAATATTTCAAGCCAGAAATGTTGAGAACAAACTAGAAATGGTTATTCTAGAAGAAAGTTGAAATGCTATTCTGAGAATAAATTTTCAGACAAAATGTGAGAGTCAAATTTGGGAATAAAATAAATTAGTGCTGTAAGCGTTAATCTCGTTAAAATGACGTTAACGCCGTAACTATGGGCTCAAATTGTGGTCATAAATATTTTTTACTTGTAAATCAAATGAGTATTTGTGAACTGAGTTTTGTAACCTTGTAAACCAAAATATGTGAAAATTTTATGTCTGTGCAAATACAGATGAGAATTTATGTGTGTGTAAAAAAGATTTGTGTTTGTAAAATATTTACACAAGTTACACATTTTTTTGTTAACGTCTGGTTACAGATACAAAGCAAAAAACTACACGTAAAACTCTGCGCTCAGGTTCCCTGGCTGCGTGTGGCTTTAAAACTATGGGCTCAAATTGTGGTCATAAATATTTTGTACTTGTAAATCACGATTTGTATGTGTAAAAAGAATTTGTGTGTGCGTAAAAAAGATTTGTATGTGGACTTAGCCAAAAAATACGTGTGAAACTCTGCACTCAAGTTTCAAGTTACAAGTACGAATTTTGACCCTGTTTTTCTTCCTTTCATCTGATTGGCCAATGTCATGTCAATCACAAATTTAACTATCCAATCAGAGAACAGAAGGGTTTGGCTATTGCAGGGGTGCTTTATGGAGCTTCAGGTCCTTGAAGGGAATAGATGCCAGCCCAGCATTTTCCTTCATCACCACGAAGGAAAACAGTCTGTGGTGGTCCAAGTTTGGTGATTTTTCTGTCACAGGTTTACGTGCTTAATACAGGGACCTTCAGAGCCTTTTCAACAGCGCTGCGGACCTAGGGGGGGGGGCAGTATTGTGGAAATGACAGTCTTCACTAGTGGGGATAGTTACAAAGCTTTCTCCGTTATGAATTAACATGTTTTTATTGAATATTTGAAGAACCAGCAAAAAACCCCAGAAACTCTTGTAGAGGACATAAAGTCAGAGATAGAAACAACAAGGAGCAGGTGCATCTAGAACAGGTAGAGGTGCTGCAAAAACCCACAGAGCTCAGCAGCCAGCGCAACAAATTCTGGATCCTTGGCTTTTAGTTAGCAGTTAGCATTAGCAGCACATGCTGCGTCCGATGTGAAAGGACCTTTATGCTGCACACTGTGACTCACAGCCATCAGCCCTGACTTTGTGTTAAACTAATCCTAAAGTAATGATGGTATTTCTAACCACTGATATACCACAACTTTATCCTTTCAACAGCTGCTGAAAGTTAGGGGACCTAGCTTCTATCGGATATTTACATAGAGGTCCTCCGGCTTTGAACTGTAATACCCTTCAAGGACCTGCAGTTCAAAAAAGCGCCCCTCCAACAGCCAAACCCATCTGTTCTCTGATTGGATAGTTAAATTTGTGATTGACATGACATTGGCCAATCAGATGAAAGGAAGAAAAACAGGGTCAAAATTCGTACTTGTAACTTGAAACTTGAGTGCAGAGTTTCACACGTATTTTTTGGCTAAGTCCACACACAAATTCTTTTTACACATACAAATCTTTTTTACGCACACACAAATTCTTTTTACACATACAAATCTTTTTTACGCACACACAAATTCTTTTTACACATAAAAATCTTTTTTACGCACACACAAATTCTTTTTACACATACAAATCCTGATTTACAAGTACAAAATATTTATGACCACAATTTGAGCCCATAGAAAGGAAGAAAAATTGGGTCAAAATTTGTATGTGTAAGTTGAGAGTCACATACAGCCAGGGAACCTGAGCGCAGAGTTTTACACCTAGCTTTTTGCTTTGTATCTGTAACCAGACCTTAACAAAAAAATTTGAAACTCGTGTAAATATATTTTACAAACAAATCTTTTTTACACACACACAAATTCTCATGTGTAGATGCACAAACATAAAATTTTCAAATATTTTGGTTTACAAGTTTACAAAACTCAGTTCACAAATACACATTTGATTTACAAGTACAAAATATTTATGACCACAATTTGAGTCCATACATATTCGCATTAACGCTGCAAATCTCCGTTAGCGAGTTACCGCGGATCGCCCCAATGAGCTAAACGTGCTAACGTGTTGACGCCGTGCAGCCCCTCGCACGGAGCCATCCTCGGTAACTCGCTAATGGAGATTTGCTGTGTTAGTGCGGTTATGGCGTTAACGTCTTTTTAACGGGATTAACGCTGACAGCACGAAATTAATGTTTCAAGAATACATTTGAAATACTCTTTTGAGCATACAGTTAAAATTTTCAGGATAAAGCTTAAATTTCAAGTTCGAAATTTAATGTAATTCAGTTCAGCTTTATATTGTAAGGGAAGGACCCCACAATAATCGAATAAACTGAGAATAAACTGGTAATACAAATTTTCAGAGTAAAGTAGAAATATCGAGAATAAAATGTTGAGAATAAACTCAAACATTTTCCATAATGAATGGGAAATACTGTTTAGAATAAACAGAAGCTCCTTAGACTACGGTGATCTGACTAAGAACCTTAAAGTTGAGTATCAGAATAAAACTGTCGGTCTACAGAACACCTCACGTAGATTACGTCACACTTACGAAGCATTTTCAGTCACTCAGAAGTTTTTTCTCTTATAGCTCACAAACACTTCATCACCTTTCGACTCTATTCGCAAAATTTAAAAAATAAATATAATTTTTTTTCTTAACTTGGCACTGATGCTCCTTGATACACACTTACAAACACTCACACACAGCAACAAAATCGTACACCCACCCCACCCCCTACCCGTCCCAGAAAAAGCTCTAACCAAACTCCACCACTCACTCCACCACCCTGTTTGAATGAAGCTCCGGTCTGGGCATGAGGTTCCCCCGTCTGAAAACACAAGAAGGCTGTTAAAAAGCTTAGCGAGCCGCCGCCGCAGCTCGCAGAACATTCAATAGATGGCTGAACAGTCGTTAAAATACAGGAAACATTCATTAAGTAGCTGGACGTTGGTTAAATAACAAGTTTTCTTTCACTGACGACCTCAGGAGGCGTTTTCGTGGTTTTGAGGTGCAAGTGAGCTTAGCAGCTGAACCGAGTGAAAAAATTAAAAAAATAAATTATAAAGTCCCGCAGACGTTGTTGAACCATTGTTTGCCGCGTCCTCTTCCCAACCGAGTCGCTCGTCCTGGATACAGCAGCCAATCGCGTTCGTTTCTTCTTTTTTTTTTTCTTTTTTTTCTGGCAACAGTCACATTACTTAAACTACAGTTTTACTGGAGCTGAACTACACTCCCCAACTCCCCCCACACCCCCCACGCGTCTCTCTCTCTCTCTCTCTCTCTCTCTGATTACGATCTCACACAGGAAGCCCCGCCCACGCTCGTACCTGCATCTCCGCATCAGCAGTTCTTTTAGCTAACCTTTGATAAATGCTTCGATACATGGAGAAAGTAAACTCCTACACACCAAGAGAGTACACACCAACCTGACGACACATAAATATCATGGCATATCATATCATAAGTCATGTCATATATTATATTTTATTACTACATTAAAAGCCTTTTTCGTCTTTCCTACCATTTCTACCCTCATGTTGATTATAAACATTAAGCAGTACCCTGATCTCCTCTTCTGGCCCATTTTTGGCCCGGGTAGGCCTGATTCGGCCTCTTATTGGCCTGGTTTGGCTCACATGGTGCAGGATTTGTCCAGCGGCGGGGGTAGAGGCGGGGTGCTGCTCTTAGGTGGAACCATAGGTTTGGGTCTCAGGGCAGGTGGTCGCAGCGGAGCCCCGATGCGAGCGGCCGCCACCGGCTTGAAGGAGCCCAGAGCATCAGGGGATGGGTTGGCAGGTCTGGGAGGTCCAGATGGAGGTCCAGGGAGTGGACTGATGGGGCTCAGAGGACTCAGGGGGCTTGGGGTGCCTGGGGTACCGGGCGTCCCGGGAGTTCCGGGGGTTCCCGGTGTGCCCGGTGTGCTTGGGGTGCTGTGCGGGCTGGGAGACTCGGAGGAGCAGGTGGTGACGGGGCCATTCTTTACCTGCTCCAGGGTGTCCAGGACCACGTCGGGGGCCGGCCGGCAGCCCTGTCGCTCCAACTGCCTCAGCTCCCCCAAAGCCACACTCACGGTCTCCTCGATGTCCTGCAGGCGGAGAGGACGATTGAAGAATAAGTTAACAGTTTTAAATGAATCCATTCACACATCAAGTGAGATTTTGGTTCCTTGAATGATTCTTCAAAAATTAATACATGTATATTTTAGGGGACCTATTACGTTCTTTTCCAGCTCCATCTATTATTCCTGGAAAATAGCTTTTACAGATTCAGAGCTTAAAATAATCCTTACTTATCTTATCCTCTCTTAGGCTTGTAAAAGTAATTTAATTTTGACAAATCAGTTAATTCTAATTTAACTTATGATTATTAAAATGAGAAAAATCAAGATGCAGCTGTTATTGTGCTGCAGTAATGTTCTTGTTTCCTTTATCTGCCAAAAAACGTATTCATTCAGTTTAGCACAGTTCATTTAAATCAACTTAATTAAAAAGACAATTTATTTGAAAGTTTAATAAATCCACATTTTCCAGAGTGTGAGTAATCATGGTAAAAGTAATTATCTCAGTATTGGCCAGAGAAAATGACTTTTTTCTCTGAAACAAACCATTTTACCTCCTCTCCTTTAAATGTGCTTTTTTCGCTATTGGCTGGCTTTCGCAAACAGAGCCAAGAGCAGAAAAAACTTTCTGAAAGAGAGTGTTGTATTAAAAGCCAAACACACACTTACAATTTGGAAGGTAGAGCCTTAAGTCGAACTGTATCTTTCTGTAGTAAATCATGAAAACCTCTGACTGAATCTTGAGACAAATAACGTAACAGATAAGATTTTACTTTTTAAAAAATAACACAAATATATTATTTCTGTATGATTTATCACTTTCATAAGACTGGAACCTGTCGGTGTTCTGACTTAACATGGAAGCATTTCGACCTCAAAGAAGACTCCCAATCATTTTCGCCTCCAGATTAAAACAGCCCCTAATGATGTCAAACAGAGCAGGAGTAGAAAAAAAAACTGCCTGAACCAGAGTGTTTCGTTCACGAGGATTACTTCGCATACGAGGACTTCATGATTTTAATTTTGTCTAAATATTAGAGAAATTAAGAAACAGCAAACTTACTTTAAGGAGTAAAACAAATCCAAGTAAAATTTCTAGAAAACTGAAACCACAAATTTAGAGCTACTAAAGAATTTATAGCGTGTCACAAGAAGAACCAGTTTGAAGCAATTCGATATAAAATCCCCATAAAGCTTTTTTATTTTTTTGCTGTCCAGAACTGGGTTGTATTTTCTCCCACTGGCGACACTGTGAGAAGCATGGAGCTCACTCGAGAGACGTTGTGGTACTACTGTGATTAAAATGGATGTGTCATTGTTGCCGTTCAGATTTGGCAGAGTCGTAGCTGAGAATTTTTAGAGTCTGATACCATCAGTGTCACTTGCTCACTGATATATAAAGGTGTTACTCAGCCGTGGATTTAGGATTTCAATCAGAGATAGGTAGGTGAATTTCTGCTGTCTGTTTTCAGATCCCCCTCCAGTCTGGTGACACCTACATGCAATGAAAACAAAGATTTTTTTCAATATTCATCTCACATTACATGTTTTCTAGGCGTACCTGTGCCAGCGCATCGGGGTCGAGGGCTCGGGATCGATGGGAGTCTCCAAAGCCATGCTGCCCGCTGTTGGAGCGCCGTATAGGTGTGTCCTCCGGCCTCCGCAGAGAATCGTGTCGACTCACCGTCATGGTCACGGCTGCAGAGCGGCGGCGGCGCTCCGGGCTGTCTAGGGGTGGGGTCAAGCCTTGGCCCCGTCCCAGCAGCAGCTCCCTGGGGCTGAAGTGACCCGTCACCGGAGGAGAGCTGCGCTCCATCACGCCTCCGTTCCCGTGGTTGTCGTTAGAGCGGCAGAGGGGGCGGCGGAATAAACCATCAGTTCGCTTCCTCCTGTGGCTGTCAACAGGAAGTGTAAACAGCATTAGCTCAGGTAGAATGAAACAAATCATATTCAGCAACTACTAAACTACATGCTATCTTCCCTTTGGAGAACCCGCAAGCTCGTCTCTGCTTCTACCAAAGCTTCTCTCATGTTTTTTTTTAAACTCAAATAATTAAACAGCTTTGTGGATTTTATAAATTCAGCTCCTTATATGTAATACTTAAGTGACGCTTCAAGTTTTCGAGTTTTACAAAAGTCCAGTTTGTGTAAATTTTACGTAACTGTGAATGAACCAGGAAATCATGGAAATGCTCCCATTTTTTATTATACACAGCATAAAACATGGATGCAGTTACCAAGTTGGAAAAATTAAGCCAATGTGAAAGTGCCTAAAAACCTCATTGACAGCCGATAGGTGATGGCGATAGGTGTGGGGGGTTTTTTTTGTGTGTGTTTTTTTTTAAGAATCCAACATAAAAAACACAAAATTTTATGCAAAGTGTTAGAAAACTTTAGGTCTAACAAGCATGTCCACATAATCACACTGGTACTGAATGCTTTTTAAGCCTCTTGCACAGATTAGCTTAGCCACACTTGGGTTGCCTTCCTTGACGTGTTGTGAGGAATGACTGCGAATAAAATAAAAGGTGTCTGGAGTCTGCAGATGGGGAAACTGGTCACATGAGAACAGCTGTGACACCAGCGTGATGAGATCCGCAGGTATTTTTAGAGGTGAGAGAACAGGATGGGCTTAAAACACGCCGCAGAAAATCCTCCCAGGTGTCACGATAATGAAACGTGTCTTACATGACAGACCTGTTGTAGGTCTCTGGAGGTCTCATGTCGGTTGGGGAGCTCAGCTCGCTCCTAGACCGCTTATCGTCGGTGCTGCTGCTTCCTCCGTCGCTGTCGGCTTTCTGACTGAGTGTGTCTGACATGGCGTCGGCCCTGAAGACACAGACTCTCAATCAGGACAAATCACTCTGGAAACTGGAGAGCTGAACTAGCACAGCGCACCAATCATCAATTAACTGATCAATAGTATGTGGTTAGTGACTGCCTCAGCCCAATCAGTCTGTTAATCAACAAGGTGTACAATCCAGTGAGCAGCAATCCACCCAAATCCATCACTGCAGCTCTTCAATGAGGCCATCGAGCCACTCACGCTAACAAGAACTTCTACAAAGAAAGATTTCAACTCAAAACTACGACTAAACTAAACCATTTACACACACCATGCATCCACTTTGTTCTTGTTCTTGTATTGGAAAACTGAAGATAAAAACTAGGTAAATACGATTAAAAATGTACGTAAGACACTATACATCTGTCTATGTATATCTATACACATATATCCATATAAATTGATATCTATGGAAAACAGAAATACTTACATTAAAATAAAGCTTGAACCAAATTGAAATATTTTGAAAAATATTTTTAAAAATGCTTGAGTAAAATTAAACTTTGCAAATAGTTTATGCTGTGATAACGTTACACTGTAATATTATAAAATGTGAAACGGAAGTGAAGGCTAAATTATGTCTAGGAAATATGTAGGAAATAAAAATAATTATACTATTTTTTTAATTTTTTCCAATCATCTCATGTGGTATAAAATACATGTTACATTGTGACGATGCGGCACAAAGAAATGCAAATGAATTTAAAATGCTCTTGTTCACGTACACGCTGCATATGAACCCCCAAATTCTCAATGTAATGCTTTTATATCAAAATATTATAAATTATTACACGAATAAAAAAATGAAACAAAAATGAATCAAGTGTTAAAAAATGAAATGCCCTTTCCCTTTCTTCCTCATTCTGATCCTGTCTACATGCCTAATCTCTACATGCTAAATGCACTGAGCTGCTGTTGTGTGATTGGCTGATTAGACATCTGCATTAACAAACTGTGGAACAGTTGCGTGTGTTATTTATAAAAACAATTCTGGTCACATTTAAGATGTAGTCACACAAAAAAGCCCTGAATGCATTGGTGTTATTATCCTGTAATTTAGCAAAATCATTAAAAAGTAGATAAACAGTACAAACATATGCAATTCTGAATAATGGCATGAACTCAATAAACGACAACAGTTTTTGTAATTTATAAACGATATTTTGCAGTTTTATGAGGACGCAAACCAAAAAGAAGCATCATTTCAGAAGCCTGCAATCAGGAAATAAAATCAAATAAATTTGTTTAAGTGAAAAAACACAAACTGAAAATCATTGTTTTCTAAACATTTTAACACATTTAATGATGAACTCTGATTATTTTATGGATTCGAGTATTTTCAGACTGTGCTGCAGCTATTTTAACTTTGTGTTTTTGATGTGTACAAACCATCTCGGGCTGTGCACTCGCCTGTCCTTCACCACGATGTACTGATGAGGCACCAGGCCGTGGTTGCCGTTGTGCCGGCCCTCCCACCAGTCATGTGATGCGCGCTGGAAGAGCTGTAGGGAGGCTCCCTTCTTGAAGGAGAGCTCGCGGCCCGACCGGCCCACGTAGTCAAACCTCGCCACTGCCTCCACAGCTTCACCCTCTGCCAAAGAGACAGAGAGAGAAAAGAGGAGGAGGAGGAGGAGGTGAAGATAAGAGCCAGACATCGAACTGGAGGTGAACCTGAACTTGTCAATCAACGGTCCCTTAGGCTTTGTTCCGCCCACCGCTCCACCAATCAGAAAAGAGCTTTAAAAAGAGTCTTTTCTATTAATTCAGATGGAGAGATGGGGGGGAGGCTGGGTGGGGTGCGGATGAAAGGAGGGAAGGAGAGTGGTGGTGGTGGTAGTGTCTCCATGGCTGCTGTTGCCGTAGCAACCACTCTCCAGCACCACCACCACCACCACCACCACGAGGGAGTACGAGTATGGGAGTGTGGGCGATTGTGTGAAGGTCAGGGGTCATGCGTACCCTCGTCGCTGGTCTGGGTCTCGGTGCCGGCGTCGGGCTCGGCCTCCTCCAACGCTCCCGGCTCGCTGAACGGACTCTCGCTGTGGGAAGAAGAAGCAGCAGATTGACACACACCCGTCCATTCAGTGTGGGAACAAAGGAGAAACACGCACAGCAGGAGGCGAGCCCGCTCATCGGAGTCTGAGGACGTTTACGGCTACAGTAGAATGTCAAGACTCAGAAGATGGTGGGAAAAGAGAAGCTGTAGGAGGTTTCCCACAGCAGAAGGATTACTGTCTGCTCCAACACCTCGTGTTCCTGACAGGCTGCCAGGTGTCTGCTCAAACTAACAGCTCAATTTATTCAAAGGCCCCATCCTGCAGTTAACCTTTATTTGTATACATTAAACACCATTAAAAGAATGCAGAATTTCCTATAAGAACTTTCTATTTACAGTACATGTAGTGATAAACATAGATCTACTGCTGAGTTACTGTGACAGTAAAGGAAACCTAAAATTGTTCTGGTTCGGGTTCTGCAGGGTGTTTCTTTCTTTGCCCTTTTAAGGAACTCTGAGGTATTTTCCTCTGTTTAAAATAGCTTAAAGCCTGTATTGTATTGTGCATTAGAGTTATCAACTCAAGCTGAACCACAGCCAGACTGTACTTTGGTGTCATTTTTACTTCCAGCAGCAGTGGGACATAAGGTAAAGCCTGCGGAAATGAAGGAAAGCTAAAAAGAAATATTAGAAATTAAACAACTGCACACATCTGGAGACATCTCTACACACCCAGTGGAAAAAAAAAAATCTGCCCCCTTGTGGTGAAAGCTTTAGTTAAATCCTGCAGAGGTTCATTACAGAAGGTACCTTTAAGCAGATTTGTGGTGTTTATTCTTGATGAACATCAGAATTATTGATGTCCCCATGAAGTGCAGGTCATACTGCATGATATCAATGTGTGATTTATTTCTGCATTTTTGAAGTAAAGGTGAAATACCAGGGAACACGTGCTTGAAGCTGTCAAAGTAAGAATTTACCAAAATATCAGAAATGAAACGGTTAATCTGGAAACATTAAAATATAAAAACAAAATTCAAGGTTGGCGAAGAAATGGGCATATAGATGTCTTAAATCCTGGACTCTTATTAGCTGTTGTGCTAATGAGTCACAGAACACGTCAGTGAAAACTCAAAAGCTTATGTTGCAAGTTTTTGTTTTCCTAAACCAAATATAAAGTTGTCCAGTCAAATCTTTAGTAGGTTTTTGTTTATGTGTAACCCTTGGAATTATAAAAATGGCATCAAAGTTTGATATTTAACACCAAATGGTGGACTTCCTGTTTGGTTTAGGGTATATTTCCCAGAGGCTTTTACTGCATCTGCATCTACACGTGTAACAATTTCAAACAAATGTCATTCTATGTTCAGGACATCAAGTAATTTACTTTTGTTATTAATAACATAAATGAATTTAATTTCCAACAGAGCGTAATAAAGGATAACGTCCTGATGCTCACCAGTACTGGTCTCCAGTCATACACTTCTCATACACTGGGCCGGGCAGCTCCTTGGTGTCGGGGAAGATGTTGTCATGGTGCAGGATGACCGTTTTAATGACCTCATTTACGTGCGCCTGGCAGGCCACCTGGTCCAGGGTCTCCGGTGTCGGCAGTAGGGTGGGGCCGAACACAATGGCCAGGTTTCCAGCATCCATCATGTTCTCATCGTTGTACTGGGAAAGGCTGCAGAAACGTGGGCAATATGGCCAAACTTTACTTGTTTACAATTAAACTGTTAATTACCAAAACTGAGAGAAACACTGAATTTAGAAAGTATGACTTCTTTTAATGTTTCACTGTACAGTTGTGTTTAAATATTAGAAATATGGCTCTGAGGAGCAGTGAGGAAAAAGAAAAGTGAGCGCTAAAAAAGACTGTAAACAATTTTCCTCATCTGTCTTAAACTGACATTATTTTAATGGAGTCTAGTTTGAGAAGTAAAGGGAACTATAATTTTCCCTGAAATAAAATATCAAATCTTGCTTAAATAATAACTGTTTGAAAATGAGACTGTTACTAAAATAATTGCCAATTAAACTTCTGTCGATTAAGTGATTGATCACCATTTCGCTCTAATTGAGACCTACAGTGGCACAACAGAAGGTTTCTCATGTAACCATGGTTCTCTGATACTTAATAGCAACATAAAATCATGATTTTTTTCTGACTTTTTAATCAATAAAAGTTTTCTTCTTTTTGTCTGACTAACAGTTCACACCTTAAAATACTGAATATACCTTCAGATAAGACAAAGAAAAACCGCAAATGTTTTTGTTTGGTATTGCATTTTAACCATTTTTGATGCTTAAATATGACTCACCAGATTAATTATGCAAAAGTCTGTAGTTTTACACTTCTGTGTTGTTTGCTGGTTTCAAAAGGTGACAAAGCAATTTTTAGGTTTTGATTCATACACAACACTGTAATGAAGAATACAATCTCTATGCTTTTTATTTATTTTTTAAATGGAGTCTGGTTTGAGAAGACAGCGTAAGAGTTAAGAAGTTAGTAGATTACTTACATAAAAGATTAAATAATAATTAAATAATTAAAGATTACTTATTGATGTAACCACAGTTCTATGAAGTTTTATGAAAAATAATAAAATGATAAATTAAAATGAAACATGAATGTTTCTGAACTTCGGAGCAGCAGCCCCAAAACCTCAGAAATATGCAATTTATGATCACATGAGATTTATTAGGTTACTGCTTTATTTTTATTATTATTACTTGCTATGTTCTTTGCATTAATTTATAAAGTTTTGTAATTTTTTAAGCTTTGAAAACCTATAAAATAAATACATTCAATGAATTTTTATAATTATTTTTAATTAAAAAAGAAAAAAAATCTTGTATTTTCTGAATTATTTTATTAAAAAATATTCTAATATCACCAAAAAGGTCCTAATATTGTTACTCTCTGCATGTTTTGTAACGTTCTCTTTTCTGCTATGAAACCATACAGCAAATTTCCTGCAAACTACGACGCCACAGCTCTTTATGTGATGCTCCACTTTGTCTTATTATTTTAAAAAAGCTTGCCTTAATACAATACAAATACACTTCTAAAGCTAAAAGGCTGTATTCAATAAACTCTGGCATTTTTCCATTATTGCAGCTTTCATTTCAAATAGTGATTGAAATATCTTCTCTGCGCTCGACCGTGAAGCTCCTGGTTTAATAACACTGAAGCTGAATGCATTTCAGAGCCCTGCTAATAAACACACCAGTACATCACTCGCCTGGTACATCGCACCAGCTCATCACACTTCCTGTTCACACCTCCTGCCTCTCCATGCTGCTCTCTCATTCTATATTTATTTGAGAGGCTGCAAAAACAAAATGAGCTGTGTTTTATCATCTATACAAGTGTGCACTTCGAACCCTTTTCACTACAGGAGAGGCATCTCCCCACCCAGCTGGGAAAACACAAAAATGGGCAATTATCATAAATGTGAGGGCCCGGTTTTGTATAAGTGGATACTCACTGGTTGAGGAAGGCGAACAGGTAGCGCATCACCACCAGCGTCGCCCTTGGGACACCCAGCAGGATCTTACGGATACACTGCGCTCTCTCGTACAGGTTTTCTATCCCTGCAGCAGGAAAATGCACATAATCTAAAGTCATTATGAGTCCCTGAGACATCACGAGGTGTCTGTAACACGATGACACATCCTGAAACACGCCAGTCGGTGCCGCAGAAAGGGAAGCAGGCGGCTCCATGTCTCTGCTGTGGAGGGGATGGGTTTCAAAGAGACAAAGAGACACTAACGAGAAACAAAGACGAGGAAACCGAGAGGGAAAGTGACTGCGTGTGGGCTGAAAAGATAGACAGAGATTCACGCTGAGCTTCACCGCAGCAGATGGAAGCTGCACAAACGGTTCAGACTCAAGTGTTAAAGCAAATGAAAGTCGAGCTTCACAGACAATCACTTGATTTGAACATTTCACTGGGACACAAATAACCAACTGTTGGATCTTTTCACATTTCACTGCATCTACACCACCCAAGTTAGTTGGAGCTCTGCATAACTTCATCCACTATGTAGCTTGTATAGGTTATACTTGTTCGCCATGTGCAAGAAGAATATGCACTAGTTGCTAGCATCTAGCAACTGTCATCTAGTGTTATGAAGGTTGATGATTCCATCCCAAGCTCCTTCAGGAGTTTTTTCAACCCCAAGGTTGAAAAAACCTTGGGGTTTTTCAACTAAAAGAGGGACATTGTGAATAGCACTTTAATAGTGCTTAATGAAAGTGCTTTAATTAAGCACTTTTTATAGGTAAAAAATGCTTAATTAAAATTTTACATTTTTAATTAACCTCCTGTTAGGAGTGATAGTTGGTCATATTTTCCCATGCTTTGTCCTAAAAACACTGCCTGCTTCATCAGTGAGAATGATAATGTGGTTAAACTATATTTGACAAGAGTTGAACGCCATTAAGTGGCAAAAACACACTGAAATTTGACCAAAGTTCAGTCAAGAGAACATCCAAAATGAGCCCATCCACAGGACAAGGTCAGTGGTTTGGATTATTTGCTATGAAAAAGTCCCGATCCTTAACTTAATATAAACATCTTAATATCAGTATCAAATCTTTGTGATTCTTTTCTGTTATCGTTAACATATTCGGTGGATTTTTGGTTGCTCTATGATCAAACTGTTTCTTTTACATTATTTTTCTGTTTTTATCATGAATGATTCAGTCTATGTCTATGCAGTACTTACGGACACAGGAGATGAGGTCATTGAACCTGTCCTTGGGAAACAAAGGGTTCTCCAAACCCCTGAAGTAGAGCTTCAACACTCCAGCCACAGAATTAATGTCATGGTTGCTTTCCTCGTCAATCAGCGGATCGTTACCTGGACGAGAGGCAGAAGAGAAAAATCCTCAAGTACAAGTTTGCCGGCGTACTTATCACATGACAGTCGAGTTACCTTCCCGTTGACCTCTCACCTCTTTCAAACGAGTTCTTGATGTCATTGACCTCCACTTGTGATCCTGATACCCGGAATATGCCTTGATGCTGAAGACCTGTTGGGAACAGCAGAGGGATGGAGGTTGCACATAGTCACAGTCTAAGCCTAGCTGATCTGTCCCAAATGCTGAGAAACAAATGTTGACATAAGTTGTAGTATGAACACTTGCTAGTTTTTTATGGCGAAGTGCCAAAGACTGATTTATCTACTGATTTAACAAGACAAAGTACTAATCAATCCATGAATGAATTGTAGTTCATATGCCTACTCACAAAAACCACTGACTACATAGAAATTGTAGTTGATAGCAGAGGGATGCTAGTAACTAGCTTCAAAAGCTATTTATTAGCCATGTGACACCAATGCCTTGGAAGAAATGCCTAGTTGATAGTATGGATTGCTAGGGACTAGAGTAACATTCTGCCAAAAAATGATGTTAGTTAGGACTGTAGTTCTTAATCTAGAAGTGGTAGCTGCCAACTTGGGCTACTAGGTGCTAGCCTAAGGATCTAATGATGAGTTACGTCAGTTGCATATTCAGTAGGCGGCCAAGTAGGCACAGCCGAATAAACAACACAATCACAATGTCTATGAACTCTTGGGTTGGCCTGTTTAGTGCATTTCATAGGCAGACAAAAAGAGCTTTTATTCATGGTCTCTACCTGTTATTTTGCTATTGATTACATAAAATGTAAAATATATCAGGATATATATATTTGAGTACATTTTATTTTACATGCCACCAAAAGTACATTGTAGAACACACCATGTTGAGTATGAGGCTAAATTCAGTTTTATAGCATAATTATAAAACAATGATTATCAGCTGCAGCTTGGGAATGATTGAATTAAAATGAAATCACTGTTTTGTACTTGTTCAGCTGTCAGGCGCTGGCTGTGATGCAGTTTTGTTGTTTGCAGAATGAAGAGAGTGAAAGGATGCCAACACGAGAGTTTGACAGTTAAGATTTAGGCGGCTTTATGTGATCAACAAAAAAGGATTTAACTGCCTCCTGCAGCACCATTCATAATGTCCCTCTTTTAGTTTATAAGTGTAAAACACCTTTGGACAGCCCACAAATACACGCAACAACATTTCTGAACCAAAATTATAGCTGATGGCAAGCAGGAAGAAGGACTTCAGTACATTAAATTCATACCTTCCAGTCGTTTTTTTTGCTGTAACTAACAAACGCTTCATCCCTTTCTCTAATTTAGCCCTTCATCTGTCAGCATCAGCCACTACAGCATTTATTTCACTTTGTTTAAAGCTGAAAAGTGACACTCACCATGTAGGTTGATGTAGCGGATGCAGCTCTCCACAAGCAAGGGTATGGCTTTGGTTGAATCCTACAAAAACGCAATTAGAGTGCAGAGTATTTTTAATTTTATTATATTTATAAGATTTTTGAAGATTTTTTTTTCATGTACATTAATGTATGAATATGTTGTGTATTATGTGTAGACAGGTTGTGGACATGCACCAATCAACAGACATGCAAAAACATTACATTGTATGGTATATCCCTTGATTATGAGATTAATGGCTCACCATAGCAGAAAAGAGAATTGTGGTGTAAATTGCTTTATTATTGTAAAACTAACATGTTTATGTTTGAAATGTAGTTTTTGCTGTGTTACATTAATACAATGATATTACTACTAATGTTTTATGATAGATATTGTGTGTGCAGCTTCACTGTCCTGCTATCTTTTAAGCCAACAATTGATCAAAAAGTATGCAATAAAAGTTCAAGGAGTTATCTTTTCTGCCCCGAGTAATGTTTGACATGGTGCAGGTGCAGGGATGGGTAATACTATGGGTAAATGAATCATAAAAATGAGTCATTATTGCTTCTTAAGCTTGCTGTTCTGAGGGCAACATTAATACACTTTCATTGCATTGTAGATGACAACCTTATTTATATTGCTAATATTTCTGCTGATTGGTTACACTCCTCTGGGCTTTCAAATCCAAATTGTAGCCTTTGACAAATTAGCAGATTAGCAAATCCTCAAAAGCCTGGATGAGGTCAAACTTTACCTGGTGCTTGCTATGGGAGTTCTTCCGCCCACGGCTGAAACAAGTACAAAAAGGAGAAAGAAAGCAAAAGATGAGAGTTTTAGAGAGCCAAAGCACAGCAAAGAGATACAACACTTATTATCGATGTGACAGGAAAGCACCTTACCTGGTAGTCAGCAGTTCAGCTTTGTATCCTGCAAGAGAAAAAAGGAGAAGATTTAAAAGTGAAGAAATGCTGATCAGAGTCTGTCTGACAAAGTACAAGACTAAAGAAGACTGAGAGAGACTCTTACCCTCTGCCAACGCTTTCTTTAATATATCGTGTTTAGCCTGAAGTTTGGAAATAAGATTACTTCCCTCCAGGTACTCGCGGAATTTCTGAATATAGGAAATCACATAAATGACAAACACAAAGGCTAAATTATACAAATAAAATAAAGTATGAGTATACAGAATGCAGTGATAACAATACACACTGTACATTAGTGCAAGTAAAGCAGCTAAAAGCAGAATGAACTTCACATTGAATCACTACATCTAGTAAGCGTATGTAGAGACACCACCAGAAGATAGATGAATCTGAAATTTAAAAAATGTCATAAATGAATAAAAAAAAAACTGGGACAGCATTTTGTGGTGTTATAAAGGAAACTAAGTTAACAAAACACTAATATAGAAATCTAAAGTATAACTGTATTCTGCAGCTGTAACAACTTATTTGAAATCTGATTTATCTGACTAAATGTAGTCTGTTTTGGATGTCATGCCACCGTTTACTCTATACTTATTTAATATTTGCTACTTTCAAAACCGACCTTCATCTAATATACGTAACTTTGGGTGAAAAACAGTGTCAAATCAAAAAAATAAATAAATAAATCTCTGATCTGCTGGGCTTACAGAGAAGTAGAAGAGCTCGGTCTCCTGCTGGTTTGCCCGTCTCTTGGCCAGACTGGGTTTGTTCAAGTAGCCGTCTGACACGCTGGACTTCACCGACTCGGAAGACGGGCTGTGGGTGAAGCTCTGGGAGACGTCAAAGTCGTCCAGCACCGTCATGTCCTGCAAGGTGGTCAGAGTTGCACCCCAGGTCTTCTTCACCTGGAAGGTGGCAGAAAAGTGGAATAGCATAGTAAGTATCCACGTTACATGATGCTGATCCATGGCCACATGTTACTCTCAATATGAGGTCCAAAGAGATGTCAGTGAAGATAAGGGAGGCCATCATTTGGCTGAAAACCCAGAATAAACCTATCAGTGAAACTTTAGGAGCCACCAAATTAATGTACTGGTCAGCTCAGCATCACAAAAAATTCCTGAAAGACCACAGACGACAACTATAGTGCATCATGACAGAATGATTTTCATTGTTAATCAAAACAACTTCACAACATTTAACAAAGTCAAAAAACACTTTTGAAGTGGAAGGCAGATCACTGTCAAAGTCTACAATCAAAAGACACCTTCATGAATATAAATACAGAGGATTTATGACAAGGTGCAAACCACTGGTTACACTCAAGGAAACGTCTGAAAGAGCCTGCTCAATTCTGGAATAAAAGGAGAAACTGAACCAAGGTGAATTTGTATCAGAAAAGTATGGAAAAGGGGAGAAACAGCTCGTGATCCAAAGCATACCACATCATGTGTCCGGCATGGTGGCGGCATCGTTATGGCATGAGCCTGTATGGCTACCAGTGGAACCAGACCACTAGTGACAGAAGCAGCAGGATGAAACGTGAAGTGCACAGAGCTGTACTCTCTCCTCAGATTTGGCTAAATGCTGCAAAACTGACCAGACTTAGCTTCTCAGTCCAAATGGATAATGAACCAAAGAAAATGGCAAAAATAAAGAAATGCGATATTCTGCAGTAAAGGTCATGCAGAGCATCTCAAGGGAGCAAACACAGCATTTGGTGATGTCTGCTGGTCTACTGGACTCAAGTTTTTCTACCGATATTAAATGGAAGAGCAACTTTGTAAGATCTGAACACATTACTCTCAGCACAGCTCCATGGATCAATGCATCTGAATTATTGTCATTTTTTATGGGCGTGGCTTTGTTTTCAAAAATGCCTAAGGAGGTGCAGTGTTTACATATGCTACATATGCAAAGAGTGTTTATATTTACAGCAAGAGTAATGAGTCTATGAGTGTTTTTAATTTGTGTTTGTGTGTGTTGTAAGCCGCTGAGATGTGCAGATGCAGCTCATTAATCCAGACTCCTTCAGCATTTTTATGCCCTTCGGGGTGAGTTAACAGCTGCCCTCTGTGCACAACAACAGCGAGGACACCGGCAGTCTGCAGCACCACACAGCTATCAGATGGTTCAACTTTATTTTTAGAGGCTACATATGCCACATTATCACCCCATTAAATCTGTATAAATTACCATAACTTTGTGCAAAGTTTATAACTGTTAGAAAGTTATTAATAATCAATGAGGGGTTTTGGCCACTTTTACCAGAGTATCTGTGTTGTTTTAATTTCTAAAGCTGGAGCTAAATATCTCAGATGGACAACAGGACAGATTAGTGCAAACATCAAGTAAATTTGTGTCCACATTGATGATATTTTTTTAGCAGCTCAAAGAAATCTGTTGTTGAACTTACTGGTAGGCACTTTCTTGATCAGCGCTTTAAGAAGGATTAGGGGAAAAAAATAAGAAAAAGAGGTAACTTCCTGTACATGAGATGAGACCATAAAAATAAACACAAAAATGTGAAGTCTTAGTCCAAATACCAATAAGTGCCCCAGGTATTATTGGGCAAATCTGCAGTTTTCTTTTAGCAACGAACGATGGTGTTGACTCAGTCTCAGGTCCACCTTATATGGGCCAAATTTCAGGTGAGTTATGTCATCTTAGCCAACATTAACACTTGCAGTAACACATATCAGGCACAGATCATGACTTTTGAGCCACATTACAGCTCTAACTGCACCATAACGGTCAAAAATATTCCAGATTTAATTCAATTCAATTAAATTCTTCCATCTGGGATTAAACATTCGATCAGCTTCTGTGTGGGCCTACTGAGGTTGCCTATAAAACATGGCTTATAAACCATCTTAGTGTAGTCCTAGTTAGTAACTCAAAATACAGTTAATGTTTGGTTTTCCTGTGTTTTATGAGATGTACTTGTGTGTCTGACCTCCTCATTTTCTATCTTCAGAGACGCCAGGCGGGTCTGAAGCTGTGTGAGGCGGAGGCTGAGCTCAGACTGGACCTGCGGCTGGGAGGTGATCTGGGCCACCTGATATGAAGCAAAAAAAGAAGACAATTAGAAAATGGTTGTTCAGAGGTCTAAATTCTCTGTGGTGAATATTTAAATGTAATAATATGTGTCAGACTCTTATTTTGAAAGGACAGATAGAGGGGCAAAAAATCTGAAGATATGGTGTACTGCACTGACTGTGTCGCCCATGTGGGCCTGGAAGCTGAAGTTCTGTGGGGGGCAGAAGGCAGTGGGGTAGAGATCCAGCAGACGCTGCCTGTCACGGGCAGGGTCCAGGCCCTCCACAGCCCCCTCCAGGACCTCCAGACCCGCCCTCCTGGAGGCTTCAAGGCTCAGTTCAGCTGACAGGTAGGTCCTCAGTGCCCGGCTCAAAGTGGAGTGGTACCCAAGGTCACAGCACTGAAACAAAGATGGGGATTTATTCACGAGAGGGAAAAGACCGCACGTATTTTGTAGAAATTGGAGAACATTTATGAGGAGAATTAAGAGTTGCAAGGCAATTCAAGTACTAGAATAGCTTCAAGTGTAATAGATGTAACATTCGCTATGGGAAAAATCTAAAGGAATTTTATTCCTATTACCAGAGGCCCTAAAATAATCTCATAAATCCTCTCTCCATACATTTTAAAACTGCCTTTAAACATACAAATTCCTATTTAGGCTTACGAACCCAAAAACCTTTTTAAATGATGAATATACGGTTTGTGCCACAAATACACTCTGTAATTTACTCACATCTATGATATCGGGCAGGTCGTGGATATAGTATTTGAACACCGAGGCGTTGGTGGCCTCCAGAGTCAGCAGATACTCATTTCTGGCTTTCACAGTCTTCAGTTTGTTCTCTGAGTACTTTGCCTTCCTCTAGTAAAGAAACAGACATAAAGAAGATTAAATGGTTGGTTTCTGGTTCTCGTGTACCGATTCCCCTCGTTTGTTCTGCAAATGCGATCAACAAGAGGCAAAAAGTAGCTTTCATAATTAGTCCTTTCTGCTTTCAAGTCATGTTGAAATCAAGAAGAAGTGGAAAGTATTAGGATTAAATAAAGAAAGTATCTCATTCTAAAATATCTCATGCAGGAACAGGTTACCCATCTGGTTGCTTGGATGACACCGTGGAAACACAGTCTCCTTTCTCTATGAAACTGTTACCTTCTCTCTCATTTTCTCCATCTTGCGGGCGGCATTGCGTCTCTGGTGGCGCTCTTCTATCCGCAGGCCAAACACAGGCTCCACCCCTCCGCCAGTCCCTGACACGCCCTTCACGCGCCCCTCCTGCCGCTCCGCCTCCCGCAGCTTGGTTTCTGCGCTGATCGTCTCCGCATGGTACATATGATATGTCTTCATCACCTAGGCAACAGCAGCCCATAATAGCCCAATCAAATAGGAAAACAGCAGTGCGCTGCAGCCGGGGTCGACTGTCTTTTTTTTATCCCCCCAAGGTTATCAGCGCTGCTCTAATCTGATTTCTAGTGTTTGGACAAGGAGCTTTTAAGGCCAGTGCTCTGACCTGAAGAAAAACCTGATAATTGGCAGCCAATAGGAGGCAGATTTTTTCCTTTAAAGCAGGCTAGAAGGATAACGTCAGACAAAAAGCAGAAGAAAAAATGAATGGATGAAAAGTGTGAGGCAGAAAGGACAATTTTTGCATTTATAAAGGAAGCTTTCTGAGCTGTGAAAAGAAGCCACTGACTTTGCTTTGACAGTTCCCTGTTACTACCATTAAAGGAACCTATTCTGCTCATTTCCAGAACCATATTTTAATTCTTGGACTCAAATAGCTCTGCAGGGCGGTGAATCAACTCTGAATCACTGCTCTGCAGCCCCTCATCCTCTGGAACTGCGGCTTCTTTCCTCCTTCCTTTCAGCCAGCTTTCTCATGATTGGCTCCTCATTGTTAAAAAAAACAGTTGGAACAGCAGGTGGGTGGGGCTTTCTGAGACAACCACATTAGGAATATCTGCTCCCTATGACACCACACAAATCCAAGAGTAGAAAAAACCTGGCTGAAACCTAATTTTTTTGCTCACTGTGATTAATTGCACATGCGCTGACCTCATTATTTGAAACTCTGGTCATGATTTAAATGAACATTCAAGAGACAGGAAATAAGCAAAAGCGTAAAAGGTCCTTTTTACCTGTTTAAAGCATCGAAAACAAAAAGCTTTAGATAGAAAAACTGTAATGCCAGGTAATGTTTGAAAGGTAGCGTCTACTAATGTGTGAATAACTGCAATGAATCATTTTTGATAACTGGAAATGAGGCTTTTGAAGTGGCCCACTCCTCTTTAAAGAATTGTTTTAATTCAGCCACATGGGAGGGTTCTCCAGCATAAACTGCGTGTTTAAGGTCATGCCGAAGTATCTCAGTCTGATTCCAGACTTTGTCTAGGTCACTCCAAAACAGCTTTGTTTTTGCAGCCAGAGGTGAACTTGCTGCTGTCTTTCGGATCGTCCTGCTGCAGAACCCAAGTGCTCTTGAGCTTCAGTGCGCAAAATAATAGCTTCAGGATTTTGAGGCCGTGAGCATAATTAATGGTTCTATCAGTCGTCCTGAAGCAGCAAAGCAACCCCAGACCGTCATACTACCACCATCGCCATGTTTGACTGTTGGTATGATGTTCTTTTGCTGTGTTAATTTTATGTCATCTGAAAATGTATGTGTGACAAATGTGGGAAAAAACCAAACCAATTCAATTATATTTGTATAGCGCAAAATCACAACAACAGTTGCCTTCAGTGCAACCAGGCTCAAAGAGGGGCAGCCATCTGCTGTGACTGGTTGGGGGTGATGGCAAATGTTTTGGAGTGACTAGGAAATCAGGAAGGGGGTAAATACTTTTTCACAGTGCTGAAGATGCAGAGGTGGGAGGGGCAGTTAGTGAGCCAACAAAAGACTGTCAGACACTTGCTGTTAGTGTATTTAATGTGTCATTTTTGTGCATGATTATTGTGCAACCCATTATTGAGGAATGACCCCAACACCAGCTATAACAGCTTTAAAAACCTGATTGAAATTTTACAAGAATCCTTCCTTGGTCTTGTTTTTTACTGCTTTATTACCTGATTAACTGCAGATGAATGAAATGTTTAGAAGTGCATTCTTTTCTTGTTGCATTTGTAGACCACATAAAAATGTGTTTAACACTAACACATTAAAAAACTTGTGTCTTAAAGCCTTGGAAGAATAACTTATGTTCCACTTACGGTGTAAAGCTCATTCAGAAGCTTCATGAGGTCTTCCTGAAGCTGGAAGAGGATCTCTTTACTCTAAAGCACACAAATGAGAAGAGAAACCTGTTACCAGCATATTCTCAAATAAAGGCATTCACAGTGGGTTACCAACAGATTTATGCACCATTTTAGAATTTTCTCTTTATACAATGACACTTACAGGAAACAATCCTCTAACAACTCACATCTTTTTGTCCTGAATGATCACAACATTAACAAGCATAAGAAGGGCCCTGCCTATGTTTGAACCCGGGACCCTTTTGTTGTACTAAGTGCCAAGCCAGACGCATTATAGGTCGTTTGGATTTTTCTCTGTGTGAAAAGAAACCAAACCACAAGGAGAAAGCTACAAGTGTACAAACTCATCAACCGATTTGGACCAGAGTAAACAAACTTAATGCATTTTAACTCCTACACCCAGAACAACAAATCCTCCGGACTTTGAGGTGATAATACTCCTTTCATCCACTTCACACTCAAATACAAGCGGAGGTCACAACTGAGAGGTGATCCTGAGGCCACCAAAATGGAAAATTCTTAACAGAATCTATGTTTTATTTTATAAGTAGCTTCTCTGAGCTCCTTTATAACTTTGCTAAAGAAAGTACTGTATAAATTTATTATTATATTTTATAAATAGCCTAGTTTTGACTGCTGTAATTATTAATGCTTAAATCACTTAATTTTTAAGGTTAAACATTTAAAAATTCACTTTTCCCGTGATGCAGCTGCTTTTTATAGTTTTTCAGAGAACAGCTGCCTAATCACATTGTCATTTTATAAATTGTTAATATAAACTACGGATTATAGAAGTGGCTCTAAGCACAAGTACCTCAGTACTGTGCTCGAGTACAGCACTAAAGTACCATTAATGTATTTTTACAGTGCTGGAAACCATCCGTGTGCGCAGACCTCTGGGGTTGTTATTTTTTCATACGGCTTCTTTAAGTCGAAGAGTTGATTTTAATGAAAAGTAAAGGCAGTATTCCCCTGAGCTCTGCTGGAGTTTGGCAAATTAAACACACACACACACACACACACACACACACACACACACTGGTGTACTTTTACCCACCTCCAACTTTAGCTCGCCGTGTTCATTATTAATCTCGCTTCCGGCTCGTCTTTTATTCATGCTAACTAAAGTGCAGCTACTGCCAGCAGCTATAAACAGCAAGACCTCCATCACATCGCCGCGTCCTCTCAGAAACTCTCCTCTGAAGAGGAAGAGACAGACGGCTGAGTGGCCATGACAACGCCGACAGCCCTGTGGCCATGGCGACAAGCTCAACTGATCTTTTCTCAGCGGGCGCTATGGGAATGGGATTCATCCATCCTGGGATTCCTCAGTCATTTAGCATAATGTAATATTAATGCTGCCACATAGCTCCTTCCCAAACTGCTCGGCTGTTTAATGCATGAGACAGAAATCCAGTCTGAGAGCGGGCAGCGGAGCGCGGCTTGTTTCATTTATGAATTCATTTGTTTGTGTGTGGTCAGATTCATTTATATATCTGCTGCTGTTCAGCCTGCCTGATGGATAACCACTGTTTCTGTGCAGGGGCACACACACAGTTGAGGGAGAGGCGCTCAGAACCTTTGCTTAAAGCAGCTGCTAATCAATATTCTGATGGCAATAAAGTATGAGCTGACGTGATGAACCTAATGAGAATGAACAGCTGAGCTGAGTTTCAGCTTGTTTTTTTGCTCTCAGACTCTGAGTTTGCTGTTTTACTTCTATTTTTTCTTCTGATAGTGTCTCAAAAACGTTCCTAAAGGCAACTAGAGTGCATCAGTTTAAAAGTTGCACGAAATTTTGACCTAAAAGTCCTTTGATATTAAGGAAATGTAGCAATTACAGAAACATTCAAAGGAAAAACTCTTTTTTTGGACAACGTTTGAGTGAGATGGAGACAGGTGGATAGGCAAGGAGATAGTGAAAGTACCGGGGTCAAACGTTCAAAGTAACTGACAGTGCACAAGGCGGGTGAAGGAGAGAGTGCAGGCAGGGTGGAGTGGGTGGAGACAAGTGTCAGAAGTGATTGGCGACAGAGGGAAAGCAGCGAGAGTGAAAGGAAAGGTTTACAAGATGGTAGTGAGACCTGCTGTGATGTTGGGTTTGAAGACGATGGGACTGACAAAAAGACAGGAGGCTGAAGATGATGAAGACATTAAAATCTTCAATGGGAGTGAGAATGCAAAAATAAATGTGAAGATTTGAGTGGTTTCATCGGAATAATGTAACCACACAAGTCAGCACAACACTAACTTTTGTAGACTTTTCTGTTTTGTTTTTGATACTAACTCAAAAAAAACCTGCTTATTGATCTAATGGTACTTCTTTAACTTTAGCTTAGAAGAATCCACTGTGGTGTTATTGTCACATATTGAATAAAAGTGAAAACTTAAAAGTTTTGTAACAATAATGCAATGTCATAAAGACAGGAAATCGACTTTTCTGGTGCAGCAACAAACCTCATTCTGTCGTATGTAAAAAATATTCCTGCACTGATTTTCATTATTTTTAGATAAATAAGGTTTTTAGGACATATCAACAGAAATATAATTATGAGACCAGGCTACATTAATTTATTTGACAAAGTAAACAAAATTAGTCTAAAGATGCTCCGGAGCAAATACACACAAAGCATTAAAAATAAAGACCTCTGTTCTTTTAGAAGTGGGGAAACCTTTACTAACAGACTAACACATGAAGGATATTTTGTTTGCATAAATATCAAAGTATATAGTGATGATAATCTTGCTCACCCTCTTCAGCAGGCGGGCCGAGTCCTCGCTAATGTGCGTGAGGCGGGTGATGACGTTGTTCAGGTAGAGGTCACTGAGGGTGGCATGGTCCTTACTCTCCCTCCTCACCTGGAAAACAGAGATTGGTATGAAAGAATGTAATAATAATGATAATAATAATAATTAATAACAACAATAATTTACTACTAATAATAATCCTTGGATAATTATACAAGATTCTGAGAACTATTCTATTCAGTGCAAAACTGTAGGTAAAAAGACTGAAAAAGAATAAGTGTATTTAAAAATAAATAAATAAATGTGGTTTTAAAAATTATACAATGCATAAAAGCATTAAGGGCAGACACACATCTTTAGGACATGACTGGACTTAACGGAATGCCATTCCCTATAGAACAGCTATTGCACTCCTTTTTGCCCTCAGGTGCTGTGCTTCCCAGCTGTCTGGAGTTCTACAACGGATCTTCAACATGAGCCTGGAAATGCAGAGAGTCCCATCACTCTGGAAGACATCCTGCCTGGTTCCTGTCCCTAAAAAGATCAACCCGTCGACCCTCGGTGACTACAGGCCAGTGGCTCTGACCTCACATGTCATGAAGACGCTGGAGAGACTCATCCTGAAACATCTGCGTCTGCTGGTGGAGCCTTGGCTGGACCCCCTGCAGTTTGCTTATCAACCTCGCATTGGTGTGGAGGATGCCATCATCTACCTGCTGGACCAGGCTTATTCTCATCTGGACATCGTTGGGAGCACTGTGAGGGTCATGTTCTTTGACTTCTCCAGTGCTTTTAACACGACCAGACCATCACTGCTGGGGAATAAGCTCACGGAAATGCAGGTGGACGCCCCACTGGTAGGTTGGATTACGGACTATTTAACAAATCGACCACAGCATGTCCGACTGAAGAGCTGCCGCTCAGATAACATCCTGAGCAGCACAGGGGCGCCGCAGGGGACTGTCCTATCACCCTTCCTCTTCACTCTCTACACATCTGACTTCAGGTACAAGTCTCAGTCATGTCATCTGCAGAAATTCTCGGATGACTCTGCCATTGTGGGCTGTATCAGGGATGGACAGGAGGAGGAGTACAGGAGTGTGGTGGACAGCTTTGTCGAGTGGTGTGAGCTAAACCACCTACAACTTAACATCACAAAGACAAAGGAACTGATTATGGACTTTAGGAAGCAGACTCCTCCTCCTACCCCTGTCACCATCAGAGGGGCTGATGTGGAGATCGTTGAGGACTACTGGTACCTGGGGGTACACTTGGACTGTAAACTGGACTGGACTAAGAACACCAATGCTCTCTTCAAAAAAGGGCAGAGTCGGCTTTTCCTACTGAGGCGGCTCAGGTCCTTCAATGTTGGTAGGAAAATGCTGACCATGTTCTATCACTCGGTGTTGGAGAGCGTCGTGTTCTTTGCAGCGGTGTGCTGGGGCAGTGGGGTGAAGACAGCTGATGCCAACAGGCTGAACAAACTGATCAGAAAGGCTGGTTCTGTCCTGGGTGTCAGACTTGAGAACCTGGAGGAGGTGTCTGAGAGGAGAATGCTAAAAAAGCTTCTTTCTATCATGGACAACCCCTCCCACCCCATGCACGGCCCCATGATGGCCCATCGGAGCAAACGTAGCAAAAGACTCATTGCCCCAAAATGCAGAACTGACCGCCACAGGAAATCCTTTGTGCCGGTGGCAATAAGACTGTATAACTCTTCCTCACTCTGTAGGTGATTTTTCCTGAGACTATTACCAATGTTATTCTGTTCCCTTCCAGACCGTGCAATATTACCCAAGAGTACTTATTGAATATTTGTTTCATCCCCCCATCATACGCTGCTACTCCCTTTTATTCTATTGCACAGTACTTTGTCACTTTCTAGAATCGCCTGCACTGATAGTTAAGTTATTTATTCACCAGGATATAGTTATGTATATTACTTCGTTAGAGTTATCCGATACTATGTCTTGCACTATCCTACTGTATATTACTGTACACTACTATTCTTATTGTATATATTGTATATCTTATTTATCTGTTCCTCTGTCTCTCCTGCTGCTTTGAGCATGTACATGACAAAAGAATTTCCCTCGGGATAAATAAAGTTGTTCTTATTCTTATTCTTATTTACAGCAGATGAGAGTTCTGATGGTCCTCGGGGAAGAAGCTGTTTTTAGGTTCGGCTCTTTATGTATCTGTACTGTCTGGTCTGCCTGGAGGCAGCAGGTTGAACAAGTGCAGTCCAGGGCGGGAAAGGTTTTGCATTATTTTCTTTGCCCTGCTGAGATACAGAGAGCTGGAGATGTCCTCTAGAAAGGGCAGCGGGCAGCTGATGCTTCTCTGGGTGGTGCTGATAAACCTCTGCTGTTACCACACTGTGATGCAGTACACTCTCAAAGTGGAGCGTTGGAAGGCCACCAACAGTTTCTCCCTCTGTGTAGTTCCTTCAGAGCATTCTCAGTAAACCTGGTCTCTGATGGGATTACTGCTGATTCTCCACGATGTTGGTTCCCATGAATTTAAGGAGGAAACCCTCCTGACGTAGAAGAGAGCTAGCAACACCCAGATAGCTCTCTGTATGCTGACTCACCTCCACATATGAATCAAACTTTTTTGGAGGTTTCATCCTGTTAAAAAGGAGTTTTTCCTCCCCACTGTTTCCAAGTGCTTGCTCAAACAGGACTGCCTGATTGTTGAGGTTTCTCTCTATTATTTAAGTTCTTTACAATAGTCTCTTGAGGCAACTGCTGTTGTGATTTGGTGTTATAAAAATATAACTGAACTAAATTAAATATGTGTACAAGGCGTAGAGGAGAGGACTCAGCACACAGCTCTGAGGAGAGCCAGTGCTAAGTGTGATGGTGGCCAACATTCACCGTTTGTGGATGGTTGGTAAGGAAGTCTTTAATCCCAGTACAGATGGGGGCGAGGGGTCTAGGTCACATATTTTACCAACCAAATATACAAGACGATTGTGGTGAAGGTGGAAGAGCATTCCAGGATAATTTCCTGGGTATTCAAAATGGCTCAATGAAATCTGGAGGGCTGTTTGGTGTATGAGCTCACTCATGCAGGTCAAAGTTAAGAGGGAGGCAGTTTTTGATGTATTGAGATACAAGTCTCTCCAGACATTTCATGACTACTGATATAAGTGCTATTGGTCTGTACTCATTTAGACTGTTGATGGCTCGTCTCTCTGGGACAGGAATTGGGAACGTGTCAAGGAAAGATTGAAAGGATTGAATAAAACCTCTAATAGTTGGTGAGCACAAGCTTCAGCCACTTTGCTAAGTACAAGATCGAATGCAACAGCTTTTCTTACATTTACCATCTTAAGCACATGCCTCATTGTATATTCATAGCTCATAGATTTCAAAAAGACTTTGAGGAGATTCACAAAACCATAAACTAACCTGATTTAACAGCAAATACCAACAGTTGACTGGTGAGAGCAGATTCTGGTCCTTTCTGGAAGAGTGAAAGTGAGAGATGCCTTAAACATAGCAAAAACACTAATTTATACAACTTATATGTGGATGATTAAAACTGTGTGGAGAGGACCATTTAGATAAAAGATAAATGCATTTGAGTTCAAGCCCTTAATATCCACTGTTGGCCTTTTCTTTTCCCTTAAGTAGCTATCCTATCCTTCATTGACAGATAGTAAAGGTTTGAACAAACTCCCTGGTAAACACATATATTAGGTCAGTGGTTCCCAAACTTTTTTTGTTTTACAAGAAAAATGTTCGCGCCCCCCCCCCACCACCCGCAAAAAGACATCCTCCAACCACACACACACCCATATTTTGTTTTCAAACTCCATTGCGGTTTATTTCACACCTCAAACATTTAGTAAACAATTAAGCGAATACAAGTAAACTGCAATAAATTACAGGTAGTAATAAAATAATCTCCAAACTCTTTTATGCTACGTCCACACTTAAACGGGTATTTTTGAAAACGCAGCTGTTTCTATGCGTTTGGACCTTTCGTCCACATGTAAACGGCGTTTCCAATCACCGAAAACGGAGATTTTTTTTAAAACGCTGTTTTTTGCGCTTACTTGTGGACGAGGAATACAGAGTTCGTCACGCAACGTCAAAGGTATGTGCCTTTTTTCACGTCACGCTGTGCGCCACGTTATTGTTTACACTACATGAATTTCTACAATGGCAGATAGAGACAAAATACTGCTACTGTTACTCTGACTATCTTCAGGTTTTACACGCTTACATATACACACGCAGTTACTGTCCCTCCATTTAGAAAGGCAGAGGCGTGTAGTTGTTCTTTCCTGTGTAATAATATTCAACATTGCTATCAATACATTTTTCAAAAAATGCCTCTCTGTGCAAAATGGGTTCAAAAGCATAAACAGCTGTGGGATAATGTTTGTCCGTGATTTGAACCGAGGGAACAAACTGTGGCAGGATGAGCCTGATATTATTTGTATCTCGCTGTAACTTTACTGTATAAAGAGCTAACATCTCCAAAATGTCAGGAGTAGTTAGTCATTACAACAAGTGTTTGTGAACTAAAAATCAAGAATGTGGGATACTGTTTGTCCGTGATTTGGAGAGCCCAGTGCGTGCTCTCGACGCAAGGGAAACTGATTCTGTCGCAGAGACCTACCTCGGCACTTGTGAAGGTGAAGCCAAAGGGAAGATATGCTTCGCCATATTTTCTAGTATTTGGCTTGGAAGGAAGTTGGTTTGGAAACATATTCAGCGATGCTTCATCTCCTGCTTTGTGTTTGTGTGGGAGCCCCGTCAAAAACCTGTCCATTATGCTAGCACTGTCCAAGCGTTCTTTTTTTTTCTACCACGCCCCCCCCTGCAATGGCTCAGCGCCCCCCCTAGGGGGCGGGGCCCACACTTTGGGAACCTCTGTATTAGGTAATACTGAGAAATGCTTTAAGCTTTTAAATAAATAATGATTTACATTATTTGCACCAATCTGTTTCTGATGTGAAATAAAAAATTTTAAAGATATTTTGTGCTTCATTTTATGTAATTTTCTATCAACATTCAGCCTGTATTTGAATGCAAAATTCAGAATCGAATTTTAACTTTATTTATATCATTACATCATTACTTTATTCACGACCTAAATGTATAATGTCCAAATACCCAGGGGCCGATGTATGTTATAGTATAGTAAATATTGAAGCAATTTATCTGCAAAATAATAACTAACTATGTGGTCAATCTTATTCTGGAGGGGCAAGAGCTTTAGCTACAATGCTAATAGAGGCTATCAGGCTTTTTAAAAAGCCTACTTACAACACTTTTCTCCATAGTTTTAAATGTTTCTTATTGATGTGACGTGCTATAAGGGATTATTAAAATGAATTAAAATGAATAAACTTGACTAATATCTTTGGTTCAAAGAAACATGGCAAAGTGCTTAGCTTAAGCTTAGGCTAACAGCTAGCGATAACCAACTCAGTTTTAAAGCTCCAAAAGTCATAAATAATGAATATTTATGTTAAAGTAAATCCCTGATATGTCCCCTTTCAGTAAATACATTTTTTGTGTGTTTCAGCAACTGCAATTTAATCATTTCTAATCTTTGTTTTTACTAAAAGATGAAAAAATATCACTTTTAAATCAGAATCAGTTTAATCTATTTAATACACAAATATGTGCCCCCCGAAACATGCAAACATGCATGCATACTCAGGTAAGCAGGCCTACTTGTATTGCTGATGATCTTTCGTGCTGCGTGTTTTGGCCATGAACCTCTCGGCTAGCTTCTCCAGGTTTCTCGAATACTCTGTTTCGATTTCGGCCTTCTTCCTGAAGAAATCCTGGAGGTCCTGAAGCAGCTGGACCCGCATCTCTGTCTGCTGCTCCAGACAGCGCTGCTGCTCCACCAACTGGGTCCGCACATCTGCACACAGATAATTAAAAAAACAAAGATACTTAACAAATATTTGTTTTCGTAATCGTTTCTGTCCGCTGGTAAGTTAGACCTAGTTGTGTGGAAAATTCATAAATATATATTAATACTAAATACACCTACACACCAAAATGACGCTTGAGACTTGGCGACTCTTCTAGAGTTTTACAGATTAAAAAGAAATCTGTAGGATACCCTTCTTTTTCTCAAAATTAAAAACATATCAGAGTGATGCTGATGTGGTGCAGTTGTTACATCATGTTGTTTCTGTTGACTGACTTTATATAAATAAAAATATAATAAATATAAATACATATGTGAACAAAGGTCTGACTCTTCACATCCTTCACATTTAAAATAATCAGACATTCAAAGACCGGAACTGTTGATGCTGAGATAAAGCACCATTTATTTTAAATAATAAACACATGCAGTGTCCAGGAATTAAGCTAAACTGAAAATAAAGGTTGCAGTGATTAACTGGAGATTGCCTGAACTCCAGAGCAATGTCTGCAGAGACCTAGACGTGAGATCAAAGATTGCATCATCCTGCTCCAACCACATCCTCCATGTAGCATCATCTGCCTTAACCTGCTCTGCACACTGATTCAAGCCGCTGGATGGGGCAGACTCAAACTAAGGAGTATCACACTGAAACCATCATATATTTTACATAAATTTATCTTGCACCATGTCACTCCTGATTCAGAGTTTAATATGCAGATTATATTCTATACTTACTGTAGTAAATGCTTTAAAATGGTTTCAGTGATGGTAAATTTGATCACAGATTTGTCAGTCTACCAGCCACATATGTCACTGAACTAGAAGTGATATACTACTGACCCCACTTTGACCTTGGGACTGATACAAGCAGTCTGAACACAACTTCAAAAGAGAAAATCGTGCTCCCAGGAGGACATGAGCACACCAAGACGTGAACAGGCCGGATTTAAATAGACAGGCACTGGGTAGCAGCTGCTTAATGATCATCTAATCAGTTAATTTGGTCAACAGAGAGGCAACCACTGAGAGACATCTCATTTTTTTTTTATCCCTTTCATTAAAGAGAATGATTTAAAAGTGTACAATGCACTTGCTCTTTTTTTGTAAGCTCAGCTGCTGATAACCAGGCATCCCTGGCTCATTTCAGCTTGGATTTCCAGGAAATTGCTTGTAGTTGTGGTTGTCCTCAATATCGTTCAGCTGCCCCTGCAACAGTTCTTTCAGCACTGTCTACTGAACGCTCTCTTTAAAAGTGGGACTCACTGGAGAGGCAGCTCGTTATTGCTTTATTGTTTATTTGCCACAAAGTGGGCCTGTATTTGCAGAGGAACGCCTTTTATATGTTATTAATGTTATTAAGAGAACAGATTTCTCCTGCAGTGAAAGAACAAAGTCTATCGCTTAGTGCACAAGTGTATTTAAAACGAATCGTTAAACTAATCGAGGCGACCGCTACAGTCAAGATAATGAGTTTAATTGATAGGTCTGGTTCTGGTTTAACATGCTAAACTGCAGTATTGATTAACTTTTAATTAACATTGCTTAGTGTTCCTCTTCTTCCTCATCTTCACTCTCTTTGTCTGTTCTACCTCGTGCAACTGCTGATGAAGATGATGACCATTTTTCCTCTGAGGAGTCACCTTGGACGACATCCTGTGACCGCATTAAAATCACTATACATAAAAACCCACATTGCAAGCACACACAAACACACACTTTGAGTCCTACAGCATGGTAAAGCCTGGCTGCATGCTTCACTGCTCATGCCATTTCAGAGCTCGATCAATCTGCAGCAGCAGGAAGAGCGAGCACAGAATACACAGTAACTCCACCTGTCTCTCTCACACACACAAAACACGCACACCAATCCCAGGGCTCTCTATCCACTCCAATACCTGTTGTCTTGGCAACCACACACTGTGTGTGAACCATGTGATGAGGAAGGTGAAGACAAGAGCCTGCATCTGCCGCATCGACACACACACACCCACACACACACACACACACACACACACACACACACACACACACACAGGGGTGGAGAGTTTTATAGACTGACCAGTTTTCTGTGGAAATCCATAAAAACATGTGCAGCAAGCAGTGTGTGTGTGTGTGTGTGTGTGTGTGTGTGTGTGTGTATTGATTCTGGCATTGTTTGCTGTTGTTTGCTTACTAATTTAAAATGGCTGCCATCTCACGCTGCTCTCACACATTGTGTTGAGCCGCAACAATTTCATATGAATGAATGTCTGCTCCACTGCTCCGAAGCTGCTTCACATCTTACCCCGGGCAAGGGGGAGAACACTCTGTTCTGATTGGCCCAACGGATCAGCGGTTTAATTACTTCTCTAAGTTGGTGTCGATGCCACGTTCAGTATGTATCCTTTAAACGCTAATTATGAGCAGCCGAGTGGAGAAGAAAGGTCTCTAATGTGCTATTCCGGGTCTAAGACATCGGAAGTGTGGCGACGGGGAAACAAGCTGCTACTGAAAACCATAAATGGTTTCATAATAATGAAAACATATTAGATTCTGGTCTGTTATGTGGATTCATGTCTGACTCCAGAAGGGGGCCACAATTTCCTGCTTCCAGATGATTTTATCCAGCACTGGATTTTAGAATTTCACTTTCATGGAAGTTTTTTCAAATGGAATTCCAGGATTTCTGGGCAACGAGGGGAGACCCAGGAAGTGTTGGAGGGATTATACATCTATCCTGGACTGGAAACAGGAAGAAGCAGATGTGGATTATGCTGAAGAGAATATTTTAAGAAGCCTGCTGCCATTATAACTTTGGATATGTGGAAGATCATATGATGCTAAGACTCATATCAGATTATCTATGCTAATCTTGGGTTCCTGGTTTCAAAAATAATGTCTATTTTGTTCCATCATGTCACGTTTTTTCACAAGTGGCAATTCTAAACACGGTCCACATTTCACTAGCTGGGACCACATTCTCATTTTAGGTTTGACAGCATTTCTAGTAGGTGATGGCGGATGGCTTGAATAGAGACTGAGGTTTGAGGAAGCCCTCAGAGGGGACTGGCAGTGTCTCCCAGGCCAGACAGATCCCCAGAGAGGGCATCCCCTAGAACAGGGGCGTCCAATTCCAGTCCTCAAGAGCTACTGTCCAGCAGCTTTT
Organism: Pelmatolapia mariae; assembly: GCF_036321145.2. Classification (NCBI taxonomy): domain Eukaryota; kingdom Metazoa; phylum Chordata; class Actinopteri; order Cichliformes; family Cichlidae; genus Pelmatolapia; species Pelmatolapia mariae. The sequence continues at coordinate 19,852,913 of NC_086242.1, read as the reverse complement.
TAATGCATCTTTGTTCCGACACACCTGAATCAAATGAATGGCTTGTTACCAGGCCTTGTTGCCAAACTTGATGGCATGCTGAAGAGGTGATCCAATCATTTGACTCAGCTGTGCTGACAGTAGCTCTCGAGGACTGGAGTTGGACACCCCTGCCCTAGAAGCAGTAATGCCTGTATGTTACAAAGGTCGAAGACTGTTGCAAAAAAATATGACTGGCAGGCAGGTTTGCAATGATAAGCAAACCGTTACCTTGATGGGGTGGTCAGGGATTCCATTGAGTGGTGCATGTGTGGGAAAAATTTGGAAGGAATGGCAGGAGAAGAGATCAGAAGAAATTCTGGACGATGACAGACATTGATAGAGGAATAGCGATGCGACTCAACTCTTAACAGAAACTCTGCTGCTGGGTGCATGCTGGGATTTTTGATGCTCCAGGTAATGACTCACGGCTTGTGAAGAAGTGTGAGTTTGTCTTGAAGTAGTTGTCCTGAATGACTGTGTCCAGGAGAGAGGGTTTACGTGATGCTAGTGAAAGCATTTGAGAAGTGAAGGTATGCCTTGAGGAATTATGCGCAGTGTGGAGTCCGGATCTCCTAAAAAGAGGCGCAGCTTTTATTTGTGTGAGAAAGCAAGAAAATAGGGAGCAATGGCAGAGAAACTGACAACGCAGTGCCAAGAAAAGTTTGCTGCTGTTTACTGGAAAGGAGGGATAGTGGAGCAACAAACTGGCAACCCGGTGCCAGTTTGCAAATGATGGACAGATGGCAGAGAAAGAGAAAGTTTGCCCCTCTCTCTTTTAGGACATGTTGTAACTGGGCTACTGTCCAGCCTGAAACCTTAATGGACGGATATTTTCAAGTTTCGAGTTTGTCCTCTTTCACTCGAGTTTCTTGTTTGAGATTTGAATCTGCCAAAGGAAGCGACTGAGATACTTGGGTTGAGGCTTAGAAAAACCTCTTGGCCCCAGGAACCATTTTCTTATCACAGAGATCATGAGAAGGATATTCTTCCATTCTTTTAAATGGATTTGAATTAAAGTCAATTTTTTTAATGTAGTGCCAAATCACAACAACAGTTCTCAAGGTGTTTTATATTGTAAGGTACAGACTCAACAATAATAAGTCAAACCCCAACAATCAAACGACCCCTTTGACCAGATACTTGGTGACAGTGGGAAGGGAAAACCCTCTATTAACGGGAAGAAACCGCAAGTACAACCAGGCTCAGTTGAATAACTGCAGTCACTTTGCACCTGTGCTAGTTGGTCATTCTGTCCAGTTAAATGAAACCTTTGAAAATATGCAACTATGTGGGGGAAAAAAAAGGGCAGTGTTAGTAGTTATTGTTTATTATGCTATTACACTGACCGGTTTGAAATTTACCATTTTTGAAGCCTCAAACTTGATCAACCTTTTGAAATCAGATGTGACAAACAAGGAGAAACCCAGCGACACTGCACGTTCACACAGCAGCAACTTGTTAATCATACGCCTGCCCCACCATATGATTAGCAAGTCACTACCATATGAGTCACACCGTATGAGTCATACACCGCTTTACTCTATAAATGGGACCACACTTTACAAAAAGAGCATTATTTTGTGTTCAGTAAGACTTGAAACTAGACAGCGCCAGTGCGTTTGATGGGCTACACTCCCATACATCCCACCATATTGCAACTGAAAGAAAAAAAACTGGGTTCTCGCCAGACTGAACATTTTTAAAGGATAGGACTTTTTATTTAGAGGTAAATGTAAGCTGATGCAGTAATTCATTTATAACTGTTTTGTGCAGTCGTACATTGAAATTAGAATATACGACCATACAACCACGTTTCTATCCACTGATTTATAGTAGTAATAATTAATGGCAACGACTGAAATATATAATTAGAAAAAAGGGGTTTTGTGAGTTTCAAGTGGTTGTTGGTAGCTAACTTTAAAAATATAGCCTTTTGAAATCAGATGATTCTTAGTGACAGTTTTATAAATAGAAAGCCAGATTTGATTTAAGAGTTCACAAACAGAGGGACCTTCACAATGTGATAATAAAATATTAAAATAATAAAATCCAACATCCAACTTTGAAAGTTTTAAATACTGCAATATTCAATTTATCCAACAATATTAAAGTTTCATTATTTACTAGTTCGGGTACAGCACAAAACAGGAAATGTTTAAGTTAAGGGTCTATAACATAAATAATATAGATATAAATATAACATCAATAATAAAAATCAAAACTTTTCTGTTATTTTTAAATGTTATCTTTAGTTATATACACTAACATATGTTATCACCATGCACACACTTTCTCGCTACACTCCAACACCAAACACTGAAACATGATGCAGTAATTTTCTTTATTTCATAAATAAAACAAACTGTAGGAGGCTCTTTCTTTGCTCTTCTTGGAAATCCCTTTCACACTTTCCACTGGGATTTCTGATGCCACATCAAAGAGTGCAAACGCTAACTCTGCCTCCAAAATGATGTGAGACTGTGTCTTTACACAAACATGCATCAAAGGCAGTGATACGATCTTTTGTTGAGTTAAAATCCTCCTTGGATTAAAACTTAACTGCGATCAAATTTAAATAATACAGATATTAAACAATATAAAGACACATTCAAGATGAACTATCAATTATTTTTATTTCTGTTGTACCTTTTGTTGAGTTTGAAAGTCAAAATCAGAAACAGTCCTGCTAATTTAACTACACTTCGAACCTCGAATTTTATTGCTCATTTAAAGAATAATTTTTAAACATATACATAATTTTATATGTTCATATTTCTCTAAATCCCACATTCCCCTCTGCAGTCCATCTCAAGCTTTTTACATGAAATTTATTCATGGTCACCTGATTTGCTAGAGGCGCGGCCAAATTTGATAAATTCAGTTTTGATCAACACGTGTACAGAACCCTCTGCTGCACAGCTGAGGCACCTGCAGAATATTTCAAGATTATGTCAAAGTGACTCGATCAGTTAAGAATTGATTAAAACAAGAGGAGCTAAGGTGTTAAATTTGAGCTGTGCACAACCTTTAGCAGCTAACATCTTCACATAGTCTTCTATGTTACACTTCTGCTCTCCTGCTTTGCTTGTTTTCTACTCCAGTCACCTGCCTGCAGTCATATGACATCCTGCTGTGACGAGCAACTTCAATGCCACTCAGTCTCAAGGAAGAAGACCTTACAATGTAGAACGTGGCAACTTTCCACCTTTTCAATTCCAAACTCTCCTTTTGCTTTATACATCTATTAACAGAGTTCTTCTACTGCAAATGAACATTGAGGCAATTTACAGTAAATTCCAGGATTCCAACCCTGCAATCCAATCCATGTAAGATTTATTTTCTAAAAGATAACTGTACTTGTTTTTGTGAAAAATGTCTGATATGTGTTTGAAATGTCGGCAGAGCACATTGTCTGCTAATGAGAAGGTTGCTGGTTTGATTCCTGTTAGATAGACCGCAAGCATAGAAAAAAGTGCTTGTATGAATGTGTGTGAATGAGCTTCAAGCGCTCACGTAGAGTATAAGAGCCATTTATAAACAGAAATTTTTTTTAAAAAAAGTATCTAAATTCAACATTAGTTAACAATATTCATTACTTACAAAACCAATCTGTTACACTACTTATTATATTCCTTTCACAGTACTCTGTAATGTGACCTGAAATGCACTGTCACATAATTACCAGTTAAGAATATTAAACTAAAGCTACAGTCCCACACATTGACGTAAATCCGGATCCGAATGAGGACACACAGGATCTTTCGTTTCTTTGAGAGTTTCTTTGAACACAAAGCAAAGCTGAAAACTAGCCCAAAGACACTTCAAAGCGATCGCCACAGAGATTCTACCGTGGAAACAGAGACCGGTACAAATGGAGGCTGCAGGCCTGACTGCTCATCACTGCCTCTGTTATGCTTATTTTATGGTACTGTGGTTGTTTCAGTCTGGGGAGGTTTTTGCCAACAGAGACAAGTTCACAAACATGCTCTGTGCCAGTCCTCCAATATCCCAACTGCATGTTGCTCAACATGGATGAATGTAGAGTTGTTGGCAAGTGGGCAAGAAAAAGGAAAGGTGCGACAGTGGAGTTCACCAGGAATGTGAGACACAGGAAATAAACACCAAAAATAAAAAAGTACAGCATGGAAATTTCAGACAGTGGCTAAAGAGGACATTTTGTTTTTAACTGTTGCTCTCTGTATGTTATAACTACGCTATTCTCCACGGCTGGCTTACAGACCAACAATAGCAGTAGGAAGAGTGGCCCACAGACCAGTCGCAGCACATAGTTCATATACTGCCTCCATCAACAACAGATCTGTCTGCAGGTAGACCAGCAGCCCTTAACTGCCAACACTAAAGCATAATTTAGCTGTTACCTGTTGAAGATCAGGCTCTGGCTGCAGGACTGGGGTCCGCATGCACTCCTTACATCACTCATGCTTTCAAAGCGACCCCCCCCCCTCCTTTTTTTCTTTTTTCAGCATAAGTAACAGCATAATTGTAACTGTAATGTGATTACTGAATTTAGAACAGTACCGTTACACTACCATGTTACTGAAAATGTAATATGACTACAGTAACGCATTACCTTGTAGTGCATTACACCCAACACTGTTAATCAATGAGCAGTGTGGCTATTATTTTGGTGATATTGCAAAAAAAAAAATCAACAAATCCAGATTTGTTCCAAAATTAATCAACATAAGACCAACTACATTAACCCTTTGCATTAAACCACATCATTAAACTTCTTTTAATGTGTAGCGGTAACAGGAAGTGGGCCCCTTTTACGCTTGTGTGGAACGGTACTGATCAGTACTGTGAGGCAGTGAGGCTGCAAAAACAGCCGGACAATGGTAGGAAATTTTGGAAAAACAATGACGGACGTTTCTGAAAAACTGCAGAGAACAATTTAAAGTAATAATAATAATTTAAAAAAAGCCAGACAACCCTGAAGAAAAATCTTTAAAACCAGACAATACCAAAGAAGAAGGTTGCTTGAAGAGAGTATGATAATTAGAAACATTCCCATCTCAGGTTATATCAGGCAACACTGCAACACGAAGTTGTTTTACAAGCAAAGATTTAAAAGGAGGGTACAATCTGGTTTATTCTAAAGAGAAGAACACAAAGTTTCCTGCCATATTAGACAAAGTAAGGCTAAGTGTTGTTTGGATTATTTGCATTTTTGACTATAATCAGTAGATCTAAAAATGAAACACTTCGCGATGAATTAACAAAAATGTCCTAAAGAAGATGTCTGTTTTTCTGTCTGTTTGCTTTCTAGGAATACAAAAAAAATGAGGCTTGCTTTTACAGAAGAGGAGGAGGAGGATTCAAACAGATCCACCGAGGAGGCGAGATTATATAAATGAAACTTCTTGGCTGGGATCACAGTCAACTGAGAGTGAAAGAGGACATCCGCCGTGCGTACCTTTTGATCTCTGAAATGCCTCTTCTTAGAAACCTCCTCGCGTGTCCTCGTAGCACCCCGACGACTAGACTCACCCTCTTTGATCAGACGAGCTACAGTCAGCGCAGAATAACGTAGTAAAACACTGACAAAGGGGAAAGCATGCAGGAGTTACCTAGAGTGTAAAGAATTTGTCTTGTTAAATCTGTGGACTGATTTAATCTGAAAGCTCCCTGGAGCTCGTTTTATTCCTTTTGCACCGGGGATGGCGTGCTCGGGTCATGCACTGTCAGAGGTCAGAGCACAAAACCACAAAATAAGAATGAAATGAATGCATAATTATTGATACATCCATTTTCTTTGTTCAAAGCGACCTTTATTAGAGTAAAAGTCCATTTAAATGCTTCTTAATCGCAAAAAACTTTTACGTTTGTGCATCTACACACCATCAGCGTCATCTTAAATTTAGATTATGGAGTCCTGGATAAAGTTAAGTGAGATTACTTTTTAATCACCTTTGTTGCTCTGCGTTTGTGAGATTAGAGCATGGACGAGATCCCAAACAGCTGAGAATTGAAAAACAAATAAAGTAGAAAAAGACAGGTTTATGGAGAAAAACCTGCCTTTTTAGTTAGTTTATTTAAAATTAGGACTTTGTGTCAAAGAACAGACCTGCATTGACCCACAAGGCTGTCTTTGTCAACAAACAGAACAGAATACAACATATTTTATTAAAAATTCAAGTTTATGTTTGAACACTGAAAAAATCTAAATCTACCAGTCGTCACAGTTTTTTATGGAACAAAATGAAAAAGTACTGCATGTGCCTGCAAACGGTCATGTACAATAAACAATAATAATAATTTTAAAAATAAATCAGCCAAGTGAAATGACTAATTTTAGAAAAAGGGGTGTAAAAGATCTTCATATTTAAAACTGGGCCACAGTAGTCTGAAGGTTGGGAATGGCTTACGTACGTTAAAACGATCTCCAGGGGCTTTATTCACAGTAACAGCCCTTCTCGGTTGGTCTCCTTTCTCATCCAGAAGAGTGTGTTCAGCTTTGGCGAACTGGGTGTTTAACTCACTAGGCTCAAAATGGAGAAAGAAGCTAACAAGTAAATCGAATAAACCCTACTCTGAAAGCTTTGGAGAAGTGATGTGGAAGTAAATTGGTGCATGTGTCTTGACTTAATTTTCTGGTTTCTCTCTACCAGCTTCTCAAACACTGAAGATTTGTTTTGTAACGCAATAAAATGTGAACTATTTTGCTCTCTGAGAATTTGCTATGCGATTTCACCATTCTATACATTTTAGAGACCAAATTACTCCCCTTTCTGTTCCCAGTTGGCTGACTTCCTCTTTCTTGTGTACTTCCTTAAAATGGCCGAAGACATTTTTCAGATGGTTGATGAGGATTTATGAATTATTCTTCAAGAATTATTAATCATGCTGACTTTTATCTATCCTGACCCTTTCTTTGTTAATTTTTATGGAGAAACCTTTTCTGTGCAAAAGTTGCATTCGCATGAGCTTTCATTATGTGCTTCTAAAATCGGAGGCACTTAGACTCGTTTCATGCATCTGTGCAATAATGGCGACCTGGCAGTGAGAAGATCAGGCCAGCTTTAACAGGCGCACTGAAACCCTGAAATGGCCTTTAGGGAGCTATTTGATTGATCATCATTCTGCAGCATGATAATGAGCCTCACCATCCAGCTAGTCATAAAGAACTGAACTACCTTCAGCTACAAAGAGTCCTACTACAGATTTTTCAGGCACTTGTGAGCCATTTTCACACATGAACTCTGGAAAATGGCCGGACAATCTGGTCAATAAAGCCCAAAGTTGTACACAAAACAGGACAGATCCCACTTCATGCTGGTTCTCAACACTGGAAATGCTGAGCATTTTCATTCCAGGCTGTTTTCCAGTCAAATACCTGCTCTATTCTTATTTTACTGCAACTGGACATCACAAGGACTTTGTGCAAGAGAGCTGGGAGGTCAAAAATGGTTTAATGTTCAAACAGACTGTTTAAGAACAGCTTTGGAGTAAGACTGGAATGGCACAAACAGACTAAAAGCTGAGTGTTGTGAGTTCTTCATGTGAAAGATCCAGACACTAACAGTAAGAAACAAAAAAGAGCTAGAAAGAGAAGTAGTACCATCGACATCCTTCTGCACTTTTATACTGTTGTGGTGAAATCTGGGAACCCATTGATTCAGTCTGGTTACTGAGCATCTTGGACTAATAGCCAGTGTTTTGGGACTTCCAGGGCATAAAGATCGCAATCCAAAACACAAAGGTGTAAGCTCTACAAGTAGAAATCTTATTCTTTTGGAACATCAAGTGTGGACATCACCTGTCTGGACCTAAACTTCCTGCCTGTTAATAGTTCAACTCTGAATGCAGAAAAATGTTTTTAAAAGGGTTAAATCCTCATGTGATAGTTGGCAATGCTTTTGATATCTTTTGTCACCACATGGACAGCTTACCTGCATGTACTGAAATCTCGCTCAAGCAAATCAAGACAAACAGCTACAAATACGAAATTTCATGTATCATCTAGAAATTCTGCATATTCTTCCGATTATACAGAGTAAGTGTAGTTCAAAGAGGGTAGGAGGAGGCAGGAGGTTTACGACACCATCTGACCATGTGATGTGCAGTATCAGTGAGGTTGAGCCACCTTCATGTCACACTTAAAGGAACTGCTCGGCCATGAAAACCCATGCAATGAAGCTCCCGGCACACGTTTTTTTTTTGCTGATGTTAATGTCAGAGAAGGTTTAAAACTGCGTAGTTATGGAGTCAGCACAACTCCGCTCTGTAACTTTACCTGGTCTAACATTGGCTGAGCTGCTGTGGTTCCAAAAAAGTTTCGCATTGCAATAACACCACTTATGGTTGATCGTGGCAAACTTATTTCCATACCACTCTTGCCTTTTACAAACATGGCCTGAACTAAACAACACAGAAGCACTGGAGATGCTTTGGCAAAAGGTGTACCCTGCCTCTTGTCTTATTACAGATTGGAGAGGATCTGGTCTTTAAGGACCCTGAACTGAATAAGAGGTTAAGAAAAATGGATGGTTCCTGTCCCTGGAGCTATTTGTACTAAAACTGCTATCTGGGTGGGGATCTCTAACCAACATATTGTCCCTATAAAGTAAACAACATGCTGCTAAAGCTGACATTTTAATACATTCATATCAGCAGTTTTGTATTCCAGACATAGCTCTGTAGATACAGGAAAGTGGATGGTGCCAGAGTATTTACTGAAAGGTTTAAGATCTTTGCACAGATCAAAGAAATCTAATTCTTTAACAATATGCTGAACAGTTTTCTGCCTCTGCTACTGTCTCTTCTATCGCACACTGCCCTGAAAATGCAGAGAGACAAAACTGCTGCAAGCCCTCTGTGCTGACCTGCCGAGCACCTTGAAAAGTGACTTTGTGCCATTATCCTTCAAACCATCCTCACGTTTGCCGTCCTATAAATACAGCATGTGTGAGCATGATGTCAGAAGAACAGGAAGCTCACGCCGTGGTTGTTACCACGACAGCCAGGTTCAAGGACACAGGGGCAGAGTAGTGCTGGATCATCATTAAGAAATTCTCTCACACACACACACACACACACACAGATGAACGTACGTGCACGCTGATCGGGGCCTTTCATTTGGCCCTTCAGAGCATTTAAAGTGAAGAGTCACTTCCTTCCCTCTTCTGTAATTATTCACCTGTCTGCCTGTCTGTATGTAGGTGTGTCTGTCCTGCAGGTATGCAGATGTGAAGTTACTAATCAGCTGCGTGCAGGCGCAGGCAAAAACCCCCCCAAACTTGCAGCCGTTGCAGCAGGAAACACTTTATCTCTGCCTCTCCTCTCCTCCTGCAGAGCTCCTTTTTTCCCTTTCCCCCTCCTTTTTCTCATTAAAACGTTCCTCATCTCGCTCGTTCAGCCAGAGGAAGCGTGACACGCTGGAGATGAGGTGACGGGGTGAGCATGCTCAGTGCAGTTCCAAATATGTATTGTCAGCACTGTGCATAATCTCCACCGCTACCTTTACACCAGGCTCAACTCACCTCAGTGAGTAGACCCCACCTCCCCGGCGGCAGCAGCCACCTCCTGTGTATACATTACACACCACCTCCTGCATCCACCAATCAGGAGGCAGAGCAGGGAGGCAGACTTGGAAAGCACATAGTTACAATGGTGGATCTATACGTTTGGCTCTCGGCAGGAGGCGACAGGGGCGCAGAGATAGTCGGCCGTCCGGAGAAGGAGGAGCAGCGGGGGGCTTTATCCGAGCGGTCATTATGATGCAGGGCATCCCCGAGCGCGTTCTGGCAAGGCGCCAAGGCGAGGGCACACAAACACAAGCATCCACAAACAACACACACAGTCACACACACACACTCCACTCTTGGGGGCTGTAATGGCCACTCTCCATTAAATGTAATCACTCAAAGTCTGTGTCGATTCATTGGAAAAGGTATGAAACACACACACACACACACACACACAGGGTAGAGGCAGGATTCTTGAATGAAGGTGCTTGGATTTTGAACATTTCCAAAGATTCGGCATGTGATTGAGGTGAGAAAGCATGAGCGGCTCCTTTTAAAGCGTGGGCGTAGGTGACAAGTGAAGATGGCAGCCTGAGTGTGAGGAGCCATGTGGAGCTGCACAAAAATGAAATGCTGCTGGCATTTTGCAGGCGTTTGAATGAGGCTGTTAAAAGGTCAGACATTTGGAGGTAAAGAGGAACACACACACAAACACACAGACGTAGACACAGGTGGATTTTGGCTGATCTCCCATCATTCACCCTGCTTGATGAAATGAAAATGAAGCAGCTTGTAAAGAGCTTTTCATAAAAGGTCATTTGACTCGCCCACCCCATCGGAGCAGGGATGGAAGGAGGAAGAGGAGGAGAGGGGGTTGTCCCACAATCATGGCAACCACTATTTAAGAGTTTTTCCCAATCATCACCATCATCACCTGAGCGTGTCCCCGGGGTATCAGGTGCACACACACACACTGCTGCAGTCACAGTCTCAGAGGAATACAAATACCAGACAGCCACTTGCCTCAGGTCTGAGCGTAAAACCACACACACACACGCACACACACACACACACACACACAGTGGGTGAAAAAGATCAAGAGGATCTGCAGAATACATACACCCCTCTTCTTCCTCCTCCTCCTCCTCTCCCCCTCAGGCGCCATGCAGCACTCAGGATGAACCCAGAAATCCTGACGTCTCACGGTGAGGTGTCAGCTCCCCTACAAACACACCCTGCACGGGACTCAATGCATGAGCGGTGAACGTGCTGGCACACAGGTGTGTGTGTGTGAGTTTAACGTGAGCATGCAAAGGTGAGAGAAAAAAGGGTGGGTGTGACTGGGAGATTTAGGTGCAGATGCGCGTGGAGATGTTCACACATGACGAGAAATCAGCTTACCTTTCACATGGCTCTCGTACTCAGCGAGGATTTCTTTGTCCTTCTTGCTTTTGTTTGAGTTTGACATGTCGCCACAGCGCAGGTGACTGACCGGCAGGTAGACAGGAAGAAGAAGAAAAAAACACACACAAGAAGAACAAGAAGAAAATTATTTCCCTCCGCGTGCACCGCCCGAGGCTTCACCCGCAAACATGCTCGGATCCATCCAGTGCCGCAACAACACAGCCAGCAGTGGCCCCGCACCTCTCCACGCTGAGGAGCAGCAGGAGGAGGAGGGGGGGGGGAATCACGCACACTCAGAGAGAAATTACCCACTCGTGACCGCAGACGCTGCTGCCGCCGCGAGGACGAACAACCAGCTGATTAAACCTGGAAAAAAAGAAAAAAAAGAAGCAGCCCGACTTCACCGCGTGCAATCACACTCGCGCGCGTGCACACGCATGCACCGGTCTGCAGGGAGGGAGGAGCGGGAACACGCCCACTAGGTAGACGTGCGCTGGACCACACACGCATACACGCGCGCGCGCGCACAGAGGGTTGAGTGTCCCTGTTTAAATGTTATCCTCACCCCGCCGTGACCGGCACGCGCAGACGCACCAGCCCTGCGCGCGTGCAGATAATTCCAATAAGGGGGGAAATAAATAAATAAATAAATGAAATGCCGGTGAGGAAATGGGTGTGTCCGCGCGGTAGGCGGAACCGGAGGCATGATTGACAGCTTAGGCGGCCAGTGAGTCAGAGAGAGAGAGAGAGAGTGTGTGTCCAGGAAATTAAAGCATCTGTTAAAGAAAATTACATTCAATTTTTTCATGTTTTATTTTTCCAATTCAGTAGTGCTAAATCACAACAGCAGTTACCTCTGGGTGATTAATATTGTAAGATAAAACCCCCACAAAAATACAGAAAAAACCTCAACAATCAGATCAGCGAGCACATGGCCACAGAGGGAAGGAAAAACTCCATTTTAACAGGAAGAAACCTCCAGCAAAACCAGGCTCAGGGAGGGGCAGGCATGTGCCGTGACCTCTTGGGGGTGTTTAATCTTTCTATTTAAAATGAGATAACAACAACAACAATAATAATAAGCTTATAGCACTCTGTAAACACCAGAGAGCTTCACCAGCAGGATAAAACAAACACTGGAAGACAGTTAACTGTGGACAAAGTAACAGAAAAACACAGAAAAAGCAGTTTGAAGGAAGTCAAAACTCAAATAAAATCAGGAGGATCTTTAGCTTCCGACTGGGCCCCTGGAACAGACTAGAGACCTCTGCGGTCTGTACAGGTGCATCTGGCACTGAGAGGTCTTTGTTGTATACTGATAGAGAAATCTGTCTAAAACACTACGTATCTAGGTTGCGTTCAGTCTGCAGTCACAGTCAAAACAATTTCTAAGATGACAAATACATGAATGTATGATTCTTTGCAGCAGATCCACAGAGGAAGTAGCCAACAGGCTATAATTTCTGTTTTTACACACAAGTAAAAAAATGACTTCACACTCTTTCTGCTGCATTTGGACTCTATGCATGGAGCAGCGTGATATCAGCTCAGACAGAAGCCGCACAGCATTTTAAAACTGAGTTTATGGTTATTTGACGCCACCTGCTGGCTGTATTTGATAATGAGCTGCACCAACAGAAAGCGACTGTAAAAATAATTCTTGCAAGAATCAGCCAGTTGTCCCTACATTTTGACTTGAGAGAGAAATCCACATAAACGTTGATTAAAAAGCAAGAAAATACACTCTATACAATGTACAAGTACACTAGAATAACAAATCAGGTTTGGTGTGGGTTAACGTGGCCTTTTCACATCTGTTTTCTTTTTCCATTTTATTTAATGTTCATCATGTTGATGTGCATGATGGATTTACTAATATTTAATTTTCTATTATTTAACACAACAAATAGCTTAAATAAAGCAAAAGAGCTCAATTAAACACAATTAAAAAATCACAAAATAAAACTGCACCATAAGGAAAAATTTACAAAAGCGAAAGAAACACAATTAAATAGAAAATGCTACAAAGTTGAATACAGTACAATAAAGTGGCTCTTTTTCATGTTTTGCTGTTTTTGTACTTGTTTAAATAGCACTAGGTGGCAGCAGAGTGTCTCAGATCTGCTCTCTAACAGCTCCATAGTCGAACAAGAAACAAGAAGTCAGACCAGCACAGTCCTGAGGTTCAGACTGGACCAACATCTGGCACAATAACAGCTGTAATCGAGCCAGTCTGACAGCCTGAGATACACCAGCCCCCAGCAGCAGAGATCGTGACACATAACACAGTTAACTAAAGTTTTTCTTTCTAGGTTCAGCTCTAACAGCACCGTTTTCACAAAACTGACATAAACCTCCAAATGAAAACAAAATTTAAGTGAAAACAGAAATATTTCAGAACTGTGGGGTTTATTGACCAAATGGAGACACAGGACGATCCACAACATAAAACAAAACAAGAAACAAAGAGTTTTTCCAGGTATTGTTTTGTTGTTACATCTTCTACGTCTCCTAATCACTAAAAGTCATTTAAAGGTTATTTGTGAACATTTTAAATTTCTGTGGTAGTTATGCCTCATTTATTGTTCCTTTTGTGGCTTTTTTTACACCTCTGTGGTTGATTGACATGTGGGTTTTTTTAGTAGTTTTGCATCTTTTTGCCATTGTTTCACATTACTCTTGTTATTTTGTGTGTTTCTTTTGTTTTCTTTAATCTTCATGTTGGCGTTTTATGCTATTCAATTCAATTCAGGTTTATTTAGCCCCAAATCCCAGCATGAGTCACCTCAATGTGCTTATAAAGGTAGGGTAAAAAGCTTAAATTAGTGGAGAAAATCACAACAATCAGATGACCCCCTATGTGCAAGCACTTTGTGATGATGAGAAAGAAAAACTCCTTAAAAGGAAGAAACCCCTCACATAACCAGGCTCAGAATGGGCCAGCCATCCACCATGAACAGTTAGGGGTGAGGGGAAAGAGAAGAAAATAAAGGGAGACAACAAAACACAGACGAAGGGAGAGAGAAGGCAGGAAGGTAAAAAGTGAATGAACTAGTTTTTCATCATCACTCTAAGACAGGATGTTTCTAATTTTAGAGATATTGTGCAAATGGAAGACAGCAGTCTGACATATTTGTTTAATATGCACACTGAAGAACATATCCTGGTCAGAAACGACTCCAAGATTCCTCACAGTGTTAGTGGAGGCCAAGGTAATGCCATCCAGAATAAGAATCTGATTAGATAGAATATTTCTTAGATTTTTAGGACAGAGTACAATAACCTCAATTAGGAAGTAGAAAATTAGAGGTTATCCAGGTCTTTATGTCGTTAAGACATTCCTGCAGTTTAAGTAATTGGTGTGTGTTATCTGGCTTCATGGATAAACAAAGTTGGGTGTCATCAGCATAGCAGTGAAAATGTATGGTATGCCTTCTAATGATACTATCTAAGGGAAGCATGTATAATGTAAACAGAATTGGTCCTAGCACTGAACCCTGTGGAACACCATAATTAACCTTAGTGTGTGAAGAGGACTCTCCATTTACATGCACAAATTGGAGTCTATTAGATAGATATGATACAAACCACTGCAGCGCAATACCTGTAATACCTACAGCGTGCTCTAATCGATCTAATAGGATATTATGGTCGACAGTATGGAACGCTGCACTGAGGTCTAGCAGGACAAGCACAGAGATCAGTCCACTGTCAGAGGCCATAAGAAGATCATTTGTAACCTTCACTAAAGCTGTTTCTGGGCTGTGATGAGCTCTGAAACCTGACTGAAACTCTTCAAATAAGTCTCTCCTCTGCAGATGATCTGTTAGCTGTTTGACAACTACTCTTTCAAGGATTTTTTAGATGAAAGGAAGGTTGGAGATTGGCCTAAGACAGCTGAGTCATGTGATGGCTGTTTAAGTAATGGTTTAATTACTGACACCTTAGCCTGTGGTACATAGCCTGTTAGTAGATAGGTTGATCCTTTTTTAAAATGAAGCATTAATTAATGGTGAAATTTCTCTAAGCATTCTTGTAGAAACTATGTTTAAAAGAGAGGTTTATGGTTATGCAAGATATTATTGAAGTTAGTTTGGAGAGAGTGATAAGGGAGAAAGAGTCAAAGTAAGTCAGCGGTAATTAGAGTACTTAATGACACGTCTGTGTGATGGCTGTTAATATATTGTTGTATGTCTTCTCGTTGATTTTGTGTCTTTTGTTTTTTGGTAGTTTTCCAACTATTTGTTGTGACATTTCATCATTATTACTAGTTTAGCATCTTTTTGCCATTGTTTTGCATAACTCTGGTAATTTTGTCTGTTTGTGATTGTTTTGTGCCCTTTCTAGTTGATGCTGTTGTGCATCTTTTTGCATGAGTTTTTCTTCTTTTCTGTTTTTATTTTGTGCATCGTCTTTAGTCTTTGCTTCTTTTGTGACTGTTTTTACATGTTTTGTTTGGGGTTTTTTTTTTTTTTTACATATCTTCCCTCTTTTTTTCCTTTGCATTTTTCTTTGTTTTTGTGTGGATATTTTATCTGTTTTTGATTGTTTTGCACTCTTACTGACAGATGTTTTGAATCTTGTAGTGTTTGTTTGTGTGGGTGTGTGTTCCTGCCTTTCTGTGATCGCTTGAATCAGAAAAAACATCAACAATGAAACCAAAAAAAGAAGAAAAAAAAAACACACACCACACATGGGGGGACTTGATAATGCCCCTGAGAATATACCTTCCTTGAACTATTACTTTAATGATTCTAAACTGTTTCCTCGTTTTGTTTGATTCCTGCTTTAAATAACCCAGTTGATTATATCAGCTGCCTCACTGTGGCACCAACATATGCATCGCATGCTCTGTGCATCCATTAAGAGCAGGGACCTAATGGTTGTGTTTGCTGTATAGCTTCCTGTTGCCCAGGCTTATCTGTGTTGGGCAGAAAAACACCAGTCAGGGTCTGCAGACCTGAAATAGATGCTCAGGGTCTCTAAATATTTATGCAACAAGTCCACAAGGACACAGAGTGTTAACCAAACTTTCTCCCTTCTTTTCTCACCTTGAGATTCAACAAAAAATTGCACTTGCTCAAAGACCTCACTGCCTTTGGTTTCAGTTGAAATGTATTATTAAGCTGATTGTGGAGCAATAAAGGTTATTGAAACGCCTTGCCTCACTTTGGTCACCCTAAAAGATTCTTGCGGAAAAGACATACTTGAGATTTCATCAAATCTCAAGAGCTTAACCTTCAATGTCAGCTTGACTCAGAGTCTCTGTGGCTGAGCACAGAAACTCCACTTAGAGAGGACGAGATGTGTCTGTGACTGTTACCGCGTCCCTGGGTAAATGGTTCGGCACTTATATAACGCTCTTCTACGCTAACAACCAATCACACACACACACACACACACACACACACACACACACACACACACACACACACACACACACACACACACACACACACATGTCTGGTTTGCTATCCTCGTGGGGACATCCCATTGACATAATGCTTTCCCTAGCCCCTTACCCTAACCCTAACCATTAAAAATGAATGCCTAACCCTAACCCTTACCCTAAACCTAACCATAACCTAATTGTAACCCTGACAGTAAAACCGCATTTTGAGTGTGAAAATTGCTTTCAACCCCGAGGGGACCTGGATTTTGGTCCCCACAGTGCAGAAAGTCCCCACCAGGATAGTAAAAGTCAGATTTTGGTCCCCACCAGGATAGTACGAACCCGTACACACATACACACACACACACACACACACACACACACACACACACACACACACACACACACACACAATTCTATACCTAAATGCCTCGTCTAACTTTCGTGCACACACTCAAACTTTGGTTCTGATTGGTAGACTTCCTGATCCACAGCTGCCCCTTGCTGCTTAAAATGTATATGTCATCATACTGGTTCATAAATTGTCCTTCATTGTGAAAATCAAGAAACTCTGAGTGTAAAACTATTTGTCTGACTAATTCTCATAAATAAAATATCTCCTGAACAGGGAGGACGAAGTCTGGCACAATCATCCTCTCACAGGCATGAAGTGATCTGAAAGTTTTTCCTCTTTTTATATTTACTTTTCATCTATTTTTGTTGTTTTCTATGGTTTGATTATTCTTTTGCATCTTATTGTAGTTGTTTTGTATATCTTTATTCTTTTGTGTTGTACCCATTCATGTACTTATGTTGGCATCTTTTCAAAACAGCTAGCAGATAACTTAGCATTTCACTTTCTTGTCCAAATACGCTCACCCCTGGCTCCAATGAACTCCAATGAAACAACATTATTATTATTATTGTTATTGTTATAAGTTATAACTATTAAGCAATGCTGTGACTCAGAAACACAAGGGATAATGGTGGTAATGTTTGACATGTGATATATGTGTGTGTGTGTGTGTGTGTGTGTGTGTGTGTGTGTGTGTGTGTGTGTGTGTGTGTGTGTGTGTGTGTGTTAATGAATTGAGTGAATGGAGCTCATTTTTATGCAGGTGAGATGGCTGCTCATTTCCTTTTTCACAAAGCCACTGATGTTTTATGTGACCTGCCATTGTAAGCTGCTTAACTCCTGCACAGATCCTGCACACACATTTCACTGACTCGGTCCACTCATTGTTCTTTCTCTTATATGGCAGCTTTTAAAGTATTTTGTTGTGAGATAAACTCTCTGATACCACTTCCCTCTGGTGTTCTGCAGTCAGTGCAGAAAACAAGATAAAAATCTGAACCTTTCTTCTTTTCTTTTTTTTTTTTTTTACCTTGAATACTCCTGCCTAGGGATGGGTATCGAAAACCGGTTCTTGTTGAGAACCGGTTCCCACTGTTTCAATTCCTTGGAATTGTTTGCCATTTTTGCAAATGATTCCCTTATCGATTCCAGTCGCCCCGTTGACGCTCCACGTTGCGGAGCGTCATTTACCTGGCAGGAAACATGGCAGGAAACATATTTCCGCTCCGGACTCGTGAATCTCAACCCAGCAGCAGCGGTAACGTTTGCACGTCCTGTCCTGTTAATGCGGCAGGTAAATAATCAACTAACAGTGCATATTATGTTAGCGCGATCTGCCTTATTACAAAACCTGTCATTACTGTGCGCTGCATTTAGGTGACCATGATGAGAGAGACAGACAGAGTCTGGCTGGCTCAGATGCTGGAAGTTCTCGCTGCAGTCTACCGGTAGCGTCTCCTTTCACCAGGCAGTGACTAAGTTTGTGGTAAAAGGCTTGCACCCATTTGCCACAGCAGATGCCCCCGACTTTCGGTAAGTGAATGTGTTTAATTGTAGGCAGGGACATTACTGGATATTCTTGTGTTATTGCTACAGAAGAATATTTATTTTATTATTTTACATTTACAATTTTTTTCCCCGGGGTCCCTGTGACACCCCATTGAAGAGCCATAGGCTGTGGATCTCTTAAGATCTCACTGTTGGGTTTGTAAGGCCATGTTACTCCTAAATTTCTATCTTGTTCAAAGAGAAGATATAAAACAAAGTTCTAAGCTAATCGACCTTAGTGTTCTCCTTTTTAAAAAAATAAGAATCGATAAGAGAATCGATAAAGAATCAAATCGTTAAACAGAATCGAAAATGGAATCGGAATCGTGAAAATCTTATCAATACCCATCCCTACTCCTGCCTACACACAAGCCCTAACGTGAGCTGTGCAAAGAGGAAAATGAACAATTAATTTCAGAACAGAAGCAAGGACACCAAAGACGACAGAGAGAGCGAGAGTTACTGAGAAACTGAGTCGCCCTCGGCCATCAAGTACACCACACTCCCACCAGTTGCTTTAGAAAAGCTTTCCAGCCACAATTATCCTGTTTCTGCAGTCAGAGCACTGAACTATAATCCTTTACTTTAGATTATTCGTGAAGAAAAATCATTAAGTTTGGTAAAAGCAAGACTAGAAAATTATCTAAAGACTATAAATTAGGATAATACAGAATTTGTTTTTTATGTTTAGAGGCCAGACGAAGGCCAAGTCTTTTTTCTCAGCCAAGTTCAGGTTGTAATTGTTGCTTTTTAAACAAATTGCTGACCAGAAGGTAACAGAGAAAGAGAATCTTAATGGGCTTAAATGAGCTTTAAAGCTGCTGGATGTTATTTACAAGCTGCTTCCTGTCAAGACGCCCTCACCATCTCTACTTCTACAAGTCTCAGCATCGTGTTCATGTCTTCAGGTTACTAAGTAAACTTTTTTCTCAGCATGTATCCAATCTTTTACTGTCCTGTGCTGCCCCCCTGGCAGGCTGGGGTTGAAGAAGGGGGTACAGGAAGGGAATTACACTCCTCAGCCTCTATGAGCAGGTGTGTGATGGAGATGAGAGTCTGTCTATTGGCCAAATCCAGCTCTTTATCCTCTCGAGGATATTCAAGGGCGCTTGGGTCTTTGCCCAACTAGTCTACACATTCTTTGTGGACATTCATTCCTTGGGGCGCCATATGGGCGGGGACTCTGGGAATATGGGGTATTTGGCCTGTTGTCAGAGTGCCATGAAAAAATATTTGCTTCCTGATTTCTTAGTTTTATGCATATTTGTCAAGCTTACATAAATTATAGTGTCTGACAAAGATAATCTGAATAAATACAAAATACATTTTTAAAATTATGATTTACTGTATTCGGAGGAAATAAGTTATCCAAACCTTCCTCGTCCTCTTCAGATCGTCATCATTGACATGGAGTTTCTGTATCTCAGGGTCTTATTTAGGGAGAGGGGCTGACAGATGGATCAGAGGGATGGTGAAGCTGTGATGGACTACTGTGCTAAAGAGAGACCTAAGTAAGTAAGTAAGGTTGTGACTCACCTCCTAGTCAGCTCGTCTTTTAAAACTTAAATCTCGTTTCTTCTTTCATGCAGGAATAAAAATCAGATTTTTATTCTTCTGTGGTTTGAATTTTCTGTGTATTCTTCATTTTGTCCATTATCAGAGACAGTTTACAGCTAAGGTGGATAAATATGCACACACACACACAAACACACACACACACACACACACACACACACACACACACACACACACACACACACACACACACACACCTACACACACACACACACACATATAAACACAGAACTCAGTCCAAACCCCCTGGTACTGATTAAGACTTTAATGTCCACTTTGGAGAAGCTGCAGGGATTTCTGTGACGGATCAGAATAAATTCCTTTAACTCCTTCACTCGCACTCCCGGATTACCTGATCTGACATGATCCGAGTTTTATTACAGTCGCTCTGAGTCAATCATCAAACAACGACGGCCTCAGGGAAACGTTGCAGTTTACATCTGCTGCACACCCTGTGCCAACAGAGACAGAATAATCAGAGGCGGTCATCATCATAAAGATTCACAGGTTGAGAAAAATGATTCCTGGTTAGCTTAGCATAAAGACAGCTAGGCTCATCACAGGGTTTGTTTCGGGCATAACATGACCGAGAGGCCTGATAATTGTCCCTGACCTAAGTCGTCTCACTGATGTCCAGCATGCTCATTAAAAAAATCACTGCTCGACCTTCACTACACAGTTAAGAGGACACTATGGACTGACTGACCTGCTACCTATGTAACATGCACACATGAAAACTCCTGGATAAATCTTACCCTGAATGATTTCACAGTGACTGGAGGAAAAACAATATATAAATTAACATGAGGGCAGTTATTTCCCTCACACACAGCAGAAATAACTTCCTTTGAGTCTTACTCACAGTTTCTGTGCAATTCTCCTCAAGTGTATCCGATATAAATCTGGATTATTTGCTGTGTTCCCCACACAAACAAGCCTAAGAGATCACTCCAGCTCTCCTCAAACAAACATGGCAGAAAGGATTCATCTGGCGGCGAGAGCATCCCGAGCCAGACGAACACACACAAACACAAGCAGTCGATGTGAAGATGTGGGTGGCATTTACAATTAGTCATTTATCATCAGGACACAAAGCTGAAGAAAAACAACATAAAGCTTGCGTGCTCGCTGTGTCACGGCCTGCAGAATATTGCGAAAATCATCTGAATGAAGAAAGAGTTTCAGTGGAATGAGCTGAGACAGAGGGGTCAGTTTTCTACACTTATCTGGGGCTGAGTCACGGGGGCAGCAGCCTAAGCAGAGAAGCTCAGACCTCCCTGTCCTGAGCTACCTCCTCCACCTCATCCAAGAGAACATTGATGCCTGCCAGGCCAGCCGAGAGATGATATCTCTCCTGGGTCTGCTCTATGGTCTAATCCTAGTAGGATGTGCCCAGAATTCTTCACCTGGGAGGCATACTAATCAGATGTCTGAACCACCTCAGCTTGTTTTCGAAGTAGAGGAGCAGCCATTCAGGAGGATGTCTGAGACCTTGCCAAATGACTGAACTCCTCACCCTATCTCAAAGAGAGGGGGCAGCTACTCTTCGGCCTGTGTCTACAACCTCATTCGTTCAGTTCCTACCTGGAGCTCATGACGACTCCGATACCTGCTGGGCCTGCTGGGCCTGGAATCCCAGAGGCTAACCAAGTCCAATAGGACTCCTTAAACCTCACTGCTCCCTTCATCTTCACTAATCCTTTGAAATAAACAGTAAAACATTCACCAGAAAAAACAAGCTCATGTAATTGTGATGTTTGAACTGTGATCACATGAAGGATGGCATGTGGCGAGTTAGTTAGATTTTTGCTTTGCATCAGTTCTCTAAATGCTTCGGTGCTTCCTTTATAACAGTCTTTAACAGAGGAGACACTAAAGCATCCTTTATGAAAGGAGAGTAGATAATGAGGTCCCAGCAATTAAAGTAAAAGACCACTACACTCATCGTGTGAGCGGTAATGAAAAGCCACAACCTGCTGATGTGTTCTGAACTTTAAACCTGTTGCTGAACGTCACAGTGCTGTAATCAAATCTGCCTCTTATGAACACAGATCTATACTGTATACGTATATAAAGCTCCACAAATAAACACAGCAAGCTATATGAAACCAATCAAACTGAATTTAACGTTGGCCCTAACTGAGTTTACATTGGTTTATTAGTTTGGGATTATTATCAGTATTATTTAATTTGACCACAGTCACGGAAAGCTTTAATAAAGGAAAACATAAGTGGACAGGATATGTAAGTCATCTCCGTGTGGTGAGCATTTTTGTTTTACTTTATAAGTCACTGCCCCGTAAGTTATATTTTTGATATTTATGCTTTTGTGTGTGTTGTGTGAAACAACAGAGTCAGAAAACAAAGTTTCTAAGAGGAGCTTTTTGTTGTTCCCCTTCAATGTGAACAATATCTGATTATTAAACAGTCTATGCAAGTGCAGTCGACTTCTCTATGTAAGAATTCTCCTTCACACGTTTACCTCATGACATAAAGTCAACAAGGATGATACAGTTTATGAGGTAAAAACAGAGTTTGGACGATTCTAATGCATTTGAAAGTGAATATTAGGTATGACCAACTTTATTCTTCAGAACTCTGAGGAAGATTTCTGTCATTTCTTTAAATAGTCTTCAGTAATAGTTCTCCAGGGGTCTTGAAGGACATTCAGAGCTTTTCTTTGGGTGTTTGCTACCTTCTGTTTTGTTCTCTGTTGAGGTCTGGGCTCTGGGGAGGCCAGTCCATGACTGATAGTGTTGTTCTATCCAGGTTTGCTTTTACTGCATCAGCAGTGTGTTTGGGATCTTTGCCATGCTGAAAAATATACTGTCGCCAAACAGATGCCAGCTGGATGCAGATCTTTTTTTCTTTTTTTTTGACTGACACTTCTTTTTGTCCAGTTTCCTCAAAATTTTAAGGGCACACTGCACATCATATGCAAAGTTTTTAGCTTTAAGCTCTTTGTCCTTGTTCCTGAAAAAAATAAAATTTTATGTCTGTCAGTCTGTGCTATCTTTCATTTTTCATAGATTCAGCTAAAGAAATGGGAACAAATGATGGGTGTTTATGACACAGAGTGCTTAAAGATACTATTTAAAATCAGTTATGTCGTATGTTATGTGAATTATTCCTCTGAATGGTCAGGTACAAGGACTGGACTGAAGTGAGTGACAAAGCAGCCGCTGTCAAAACAAGAACTTTGAAAGACCTTCAGAAAGCCCAGAGAACTACTGCTTAAGACCACTTTAAGAAGAAAGTCTGGCTCTGTTAGAAACACAATATAAAGAAATCAGGGATGGCTCAAGACTTTTGCACAGTACCATAAATATTCACAAAGAAAAAGAAAAATGATAGGAGTCCAGAGCGAAGGACGACAAGGACACGATCAATGAACTTGTCAACATGAAAGTCAACTGCATGGGGACTTTTCCTTCCAGCAAAATCCAAAAGCTCACTGACAAAAGACAACAACAGAATTCCTGAACTCCAGCCGAAAATCTGTCTAAATACATTTATTCAAAATTTCAGAAACAAAATATCTGAGAGTGGCTGAATGGATGGATTGCCGTTAGAGCAGTGTTTGGAAGTCCTGATCACATTTTTCTGCTGATCTTAATCCAAGTGTTGAATTTCTGCAAACCAAAGTTCAGTTCAGTGTTTATTGCTGTTTGCCCCTGCCTTCACATCGCAGCTGCAAAACAAACTGAGGCTGTCTGAATCAGAACATATGCTCTGGATTGTAATGAGTGCAGGAAGGGGAAACTTAACAGTGAATGAAATTTCAAAATAAGAGCAGAAGCAGAGGAGGTAGTCTGTTGGCAAATTATGTGGGTATGCTGTTGGGTATGGAAGAAAATAATAAGAAGCAAGATGATGACAGACATTTACAGATGTGTTTTCTTCAGATGAGAAACATTTATGCCCATGAGACTGAATTTCCTGATGGCTTTGTTTTCACAGCAGAGAGAAGGTGTTAATGATGCTGTACGATTGAGCAGCTGCTTAAAATTACACCAGGATGACTTCAAACTGACCTGTTAACACCTCAGTTAACAGTTTTTATTCCCCGTTCACACCAGATTACACCCCCCCCCCCCCCCCCCCCCCAAACCAGTTAATTAAAAAGGATTCATTCAATAAAATCAAAACAGTCTGCAGTTTGTGAAACACTCACAGCCTCTGACCGGTTTTTCACCATTTCTATCAGTGTATAATAAAAGGAATACATCCAGTTTTAAAGGATAAATAAGTCCACATTCAGAAGCGAATTTTTTATTCTTAATTTTAAAATTAAGAATAATAATTATTATTAAAAAAAAAAAAAAAGGACTGGCTTGGGTAGGTTTAGGAAAAAAAATCAGGACACTTCTGATTTTAGGACACACTTCACGACACTTATTCTTACTGAAAATAAAACAAGAGAAGCCTTTAATGGCTAAAGTAAAAATTAAAACAATAAAATCCAACAACAAAAATGTAAAAAAACAAAACAAAAAAACTGCAGAATCAGACAAAGGCAGAGAGGATTCAAGACATGACCAGAACGGAACAGAGGAGGGCAAGACACAGCAGGAAACAGTCAGGAAGGAGCAGATTATCACAAAAGGAGGGAAAAGACAGGAAGTAAAACTGGTATTAGATGGAACAGAAACTTAACCATCACAATTAAAACGGAAAAAGAAACAAAAAACATGTAACATAAAGCATAAAGGGGAAACCTGAACAATAAGTCAGGGAGAAAACAGAAGGAACACACACAGAGAAGACTATAGTAATAACTTTTTATTGAATTCAACAAACTGATCACATGATTATGCAGTGAAAATATTTTATTGACGGTACGCATTTTGCAGATTACGTAGACGACTGATTATTCCAGCCATAGATTGCGTAGGTGATTAATTAGTGTACTTTGTAACAACCTCCTTATGATTGTGCTGGTCACAAGCAGATGACTACGATTGTCCAGAGTTTGCATAGGAGACTCCAACTTGTCTGCAAACTACGAGCTGAATGGTAGTGAGGCTTAACTTGAAAGATTCACCTTCAAAGTAAAATATGCACTTTAGTGCTTTGGCCGACATGTTTCAAAACTTTTACTTTGAAAGCCTGTTTCAGGTTTTCACACTTTCACTCTGAGGCTACGTCCACACGTACACGGGTATTTTTGAAAACTGAGATTTTCCGTTTCCGTTTTAAAAAATAATCCCGTCCACACGTAAACGCGAAAAAATGAAGGAAAACGCTGCTAGGAACATGCCAAAGCAACAGGTGGCGATATATTCCTAACCGTGTAGAAATGTTGGCCAATCAGAAGTCTAGAAGCCTCGGTGGGAGATAGTAAACAAAGATGGCGCATAGAAGCAGAACCGAGTCCTATGTGTGGAGGGACAGTAACTGTGTGTGTATGTGTAAGCATTTAAACACTGCAGAGAGTACAATTAACAGTAACAGTATTTTGTCTAAGTCCCCCATTGTAGAAATTCATTTCACCAAAACAATAACGTGGCGCACAGTGTGACGTCAAAAAAGGCGCACACCTTTGACGCTGCGTTTTCTCCATTTTCCTCGTCCACACGTAAATGCAAAAACGGAGTTTTCAAAAATCTCCACCCTGGCAGGCATTTTTAAAAATCTCCTTTTTCAGTGTCCGAAAACGCCGTTTACGTGTGGACGAAAGGTGCGAACGCATAGAAAAATCTCCGTTTTCAAAAATACCCGGGTACGTGTGGACGTCCACACTAATGCGTTTTCGTTTGAAAACGCATCGTTTTCTCTCCGTTTTGGCCTCCCGTCCACACTGAGATGGCGTTTTCCCCAAGGAAAAACGCAGCGTTTTGAAAACACTCTCGAAAATGAATACATTTCAAAACGGAGCTGTCCCGTCGCAGTGTGGACACTCGAAAATGCAGACTTTCTAAAACGATGACGCATTTTAGTCATGTGATGCAGGCATGTGACCAATTAAACAAAGATAGCGGAGGGCATTATACAGCAGTTGTTTTGATTGCTCTCAATTTTGACATCCCGACCAGCGCAATCGCATGGAGGTTTCCAGTGCAGCAGCATATACCTTCTTGTGACCAGTGGCACTTAGCGACCGCAAGTAACCATTCAGCAACTAGTTGGGCAATACACATTTTTCCTTAGCGACCAGTATTTCTCAGATGCTCTCTATGGTCATGTGACCGTACACTGTCACATGTCCAAAAACCTGAATAATGATGACATCAGACATGTTAAGTTCACCACGTAACAACAAAACAAAACTTACTTAATGAAACAGAAAAATGCAGTAATGCTGGTTTTTGTTTAGAGACTAAGTTGCACATCAAAAGTCAAATTTTCTGAGTTGTCAAATGGTGAACATGCAAAGAAGATTAGTACTTTTATTTCCTCTTACTCTAAGGCACATGTGTCAAACTCAAGGCCTGCGGGCCACATCTGGCCCGGCGGACATTTATATCCGGCCCGCGAGATCATTTTATATAGATTTATTATTATTGTTATGCATGGCCCGGCGATATGAGGTGCTAACAACACACAAACAACAGATCCCATAATGCAGCGCTGCAGTCTCCTTGCCGAACGCTAGGCTAGCTGGGAACATTCCCACGTCAATCAAGTCAAACTTCTGTTATTGCGAAGCTAGCCCCTCACAATAGCGAAGAGAAAAGTTGATTCTGAAAACAGAGCCTTCCAGCACCGGTGGGAGGCTGAATATATGTTTACAGACATTGCTGGTAAACCCGTGTGTCTTATTTGTGGAGCTAATTGTGGCTGCAATTAAGGAATTCAATTTAAGACGGCACTAAGAGACAAAACATCAGGAAAAACCTGAATGTAGAGCAGAAACAGAAGGTAGAAGAGCTAAAGAAGAATCTAACATTTCAGCAGACGTTCTTCACCAGAGCAAAATCACAAAGTGAAACTGTTGTGAAAGCAAGTTTTATTGTAGCAGAGGAGACAGCCAAATCAGCCCAGTACCACTCTGAAGAGCTGCATGATGAAGGTGTGCGACGTCTTGTGTCCAGACAAAACACAGACTTTGGCAAATGTGAGCCTGAGAAGAAATACGATTGCTGATCGGGGTTGGGAGATGGCCACTGATTTAAGAACACAGTTGTGTGAAAGAAGCAAAAACTTTATTGCATACTCTCTTGCTGTGGATGAAAGTATAGACATGATGGACATTGCACAGCTGGCCATCTTCATCCGTGGAGTGGAAATATTGGACATTAAATCGATGCACGGGACAACGACAGGAAAAGACATTTTTGAAAACATATGTCAAAGTGTAACCGACATGAAACTGCCCTGGGACAAACTTGTTGGACTTACAACAGATGGAGCGCCGGTGTTGTGCGGTGAAAAAAAGTGGACTAGTCGGCAGGATGTGAGTAAAGATGCAGGAGGAGAACTGTACTGGTGAGTTAACAGCATATCACTGCATCATACACCAGGAAACGCTTCATGGTAAAATCCTAAAAATGGAGCATGTAATGATCACCGTAACGCAAACCGTGAATTTTATCTGAGCTAAAGGTTTAAATCACCGTCAATTTCAGTCTTTTATGTGGGAAATAGATTCAGAGTTTGCCGACATTCTTATCATACAGAGGTCCGTTGGCTGAGTTGGGGAAAAGTTCTCAATCGAGTTTTTGAGCTCAGCAAGGAAATCTGTCAGTTCATGGACATGGCATGTATGATGCAGTGAAGGCATTTCAAGTGAAGCTGTCACAAATGCACCAGTGCAACTTGCCTCACTTTCCCTGTTGCCAAGTAATGTTGAACCAAGTCAGCGCAACAGTGTTCCCAAATGCGCACTTTGCTAATAAACTGGGCGCACTGCACACTGAGTTCGCACGGCGCTTTGGAGACTTTGAAGTACAAAAAGAGAATTTTGAGCTGCTTCGCAACCCATTTACGTGGAAACTGCACCTGTGCAGATTCATATGGAGCTGCAGTGTAATGATACACTCAAGGCAAAGTACGACACAGTTTATTAGTTCCATTCCTGAAGCAATGCTCCAGCTCCGTCTACATGCAGCTCGAACCTTGTGTATGCTTTAATTAATTTTTTCTGGGGTTTTTGGCAGCATGTTCATATTTCTAACTTGCATAATTTTGACAGGATATATTTTTATGAAAAGCAAAATATTTAAAGTTAAAGTTTATTTTTTAAGTTTATTTATTCTGGAATAATATTCCTGTCTGTTTTTATTCATATTTATGTTTAAAAAACCATTGTTTTAGTGTGTTCAATAAATGTTTATCTTGTTTGGCCCGCGACCTAAAGTGTGCCTTGAGTTTTGGCCCCCTGTGCAATTGAGTTTGACACCCCTGCTCTAAGGCATGGTATGCTCTTTGTGCTGTTTGGACTTGGAGACTGGTTTCGCTTTTGATTCCAGTTTTCAGCCTGAATTTGGCACCATTAAAAGAAGGTCAATCAAGCTGCCAGCAGCTCCTGTTTGCACTGAACTCTTGAGTGTACAGACAACTGCCACTGGATTACTGGGATACTGCAGAAAAATATAAAACATGCCATTTCTCAGGCCAGGTTCTGCACAGTCCTTCTGTCGTGATTTCTGAGCATTACTCAGGCTTTTTCTAGGGTGAACTTGACGGGATTCCTCCTAGAATGACTTTAATTTTTGACTCAAACATCTCATTTTTTTCCACCTCCACGTCACCTACTTTTTAATCTCATAAATAATAGCGCTGTAACAAGAAATACGTCAATTAAAACAGGAACCTGGCTCTGTAAGAAGACTCAGTGACTGTCAACCTTCATTATTAGTGACAAAGAAGAGAAATGCTCACACTTTACCCTTACTGGATCTCCACAAGTCTGCACAATATGGGGACAGGGACTGAATCCAGGGTAACCACATGTCTTTTGTCTCAGATATGTTCCCCATTAAGCTTGGATTTATTTTTATTTTTTTAAAGTGTGATTGAAAGTTTTCAGAGCATGACAGAGAGAGGGTGGGAGAGCACTTTGGTTGTATGAAGATCAGTATGTGTCCACATGACCCCGTTTAACCCTCTGATGTTCCAGATGTAAACACCCCGTGCCACATTCCTGCTCTAATGCTTTGGTTTTTATGTCATAAATACACAAGACATCACAAGCAAAGAGTTGTAGGAAAAGAACAAAACAAAATAATGATTTACACCAACCCAGCTGGGATGCACTTTAAACAGGCATATGAGTGATTAGTCACAGCAGTAAAAGCTCCCTAAAAAATCAAAGATGCCTGATACCCCTCGTCAACAGCCTTTGTGTAATTTAGGAAGGAAATATTAGAAAGGAAAAAATCGGCTACAAAACAAGCCGTTTCATAACAGCTGAAAAATATGTTAATTACTGTGAATAATAGTGTAATAAGAGCCACGGTTTAAACCTGGAACAGCAGCAACCTCCTTTATCCAGCTCTTACATGTGGATAACAAGAAGTTTCCAAACCAGTCGAGACACATAAATCCTCCTGCTATCCGGGGTCTGCTCCAGAATATCCTCTTAGTTAGAATACCTCACCTAGGAGAGGCATCCTGGTCAAATGCCCGAACAACTGGCTCCTTCTGATGTGGAGGAGTAACTGTCCTATTCTTTGAGGGAGAGGACAGACACCAGTTAGAGGAAGCTCATTTCTGCCACTTGTATCCTCAGTAGGGATGGGTACTGGTTCTGACATAAACGGTAGTAACCAGACCGAAAAGCAGCGCACATTTCGGTGCTTTATTTCGGTGCTTTTTTTTACTGAGATGTCATACACTTTGGATTCTAGCCAATCATTTTACCTTTGAAAGCGTAGTAGGCGGGCCCAGGTACATACGTTCTTTTAGAGCAGAGCTACAGATTAAAAATGCCCGAAACGGTCAAAAGTCTGGCTGTACTTCACAGCAAAAGATGCAAACTCAGCAGCCTGCAACAAGTGCTTTAAGGTGATACTGTGCAAAAGAGGTAACTCCTCGATTCTGACGAAACACCTGGCGACGCATAGCGTTTTTTTAAAAGCCGAGAAATGCACCGTATTTGATAGCTTGCTGCGAGACCTCACACCGGCACCGGCACATCTACTGCGGGTGTGGTTCCTGTTATCAGACCCGGAGTTAGCAGTTAGTCCTGGCCCCTAGCCCTGCCAGTGTAGCAGAAATGATGACGGATGATGATGGCAGCAGCAACCGTTCTTCTCTGGGTCAGTAGCTTAATGTTGTTCGTGTGTAATTTACGTTGAGTAGGCTAACCACGTTATTAAATTAATCCATGTAAGGTGAATTAGCAAACACCGTCGCAGTTAGATGCGCATGTCTTCTTGTTTGATGGCAGATACTCCCTTCACCCTGGCCAAAAAGGCTAAAATGACCAACGAAACAGTGGGAAACAGCTAAACATGAGAGGTTTTTGGACAAAGTGTGTGTTCTTCATTCTTTAAGCACCGGTTCGAGCACCGTTTAAGCACCGGCACCGTTTCAAAAGTACCGGTTTGGTACTGGTATCGGATAAAACCTAAACAATACCCATCCCTAATCCTCAGTCTCTTTATTCCGGTTCAAATTCCTAGCTGAGGGCAGGAATATAAATTAACCAGTAAAGTTTTTCTTACCCACAACAAACCAGCGAAGTCTACATCAACCTTTCTGTCAATGAACATCACCCTTGAATGCACCTTTTCCATGGGTTCAGACTAGAAGGTGGTAATGCCCTGCCATTAGTGTTCCACTATCAGGGCAAAAACTAATGGTTCATCCTGAATCAATACTTCGACTGACTGGTGGACTCCTCTCTCCAGTACCCTGTATTAGACCTTATTAGGAAGGCTAAAACCCAAGTGGCTACGTAGACCTTGTTCATGCAGTTTTGCAGAGGCACATCAATCGAGACTATGTAATAACAACCTGTGCTTTAAGAAACTCTGAATGGATCTCGTCCATCCACCATCCACCAGGTCCGGACACTGAAGAGTGATTTTGTCCTCTGCGTCGTGTCATTGTTCTAATGAGATACTCCAAGTAATCCTTACACTTCCCAATGATGTCCCCAGTTAAGATCAGTAGCACAGCTTCTCACTCCTGAGTCATTGGGTTGGTTTGGTTTGCCAGGTCTTGCTAATTGCTTCACCAACCTCCACAAACTACTTAGCTTTTACTTCAGCAACCATGCATGAAAGAATAAAAACAAATACTAACCACCAGATCATCGAAGGTTAGGTTAGGTTTTGGTCTTTCACACAAATTTAAAACAGAAAAAGAAAATACAATATCAAAATGTATATGACTTCATTCTACAGGGTGGGCCATTTATATGGATACACCACAATAACATGGGAATGGTTGGGGATATTAAAGTCCTGTTTGTGGCACATTAGTATATGTGAGGGGCAAACTCCTCAAGATGGGTGGTGACCATGGTGGCCATTTAGAAGTCGGCCATCTTGGATACAACTTTTGTTTTTTCAATAGGAAGAGGGCCATGTGACACATCAGACTTATTGGTAATGTCACAAGAAAAACAATGGTGTGCTTGGTTTCAACGTAACTTTATTCTTTCATTAGTTATTTACAAGTTTCTCTTTGTTCACAGCCATTGACATGTCGAAGAGGTTAACACGTGAGGAGCGGATCGAAATTGTGTTGATATCTGGTGAACGCAGTAACCGGGTCATTGCAGCAGATTTCAATGCAAAACACCCTACGAGACCACCCATCTCCCATGCTACAGTTAGCAAACTGCTTGCTAAGTTTCGTGAAACTGGTTCAGTGTTGGATTTTCCAAAATGTGGACGCAAGAAAACTGTCACTAATGAAGAAACATCAGTGGCTGTCCTAGCTTCATTCAGCAAGAGCGCACAGCGTAGCACTCGCCGCATGTCACTAGAGAGTGGCATTAGTCGAACATCCCTTCGGTGGATATTAGCTACTCACAAATGGTACCCTTACAAACTCCAGCTACTGCAGCATCTCAACGAGGATGACCCAGATCGGCGCACAGAATTTGCAGAATGGGCAAAACAAAAATTGGAACAGGACCCTCAGTTCACGCAGAAGATTTTGTTCAGTGATGAGGCAAACCTTTTATGTGAATGGTGAAGTTAACAAACAAAACCACCGCTATTGGTCTGACACTAACCCACACTGGATGGATCCCTCCAAGACTGTTGGAACAACAAAAGTGATGGCTTGGTGTGGTATATGGAGTACAACGATAGTGGGTCCATTCTTCATCAATGGAAACCTCAAGGCCACTGGATATTTGAAATTGGTACATGATGATATGTTTCCCTCTTTATGCACTGAAACTGGCACGTTCCCTGAGTTTTTCCAGCAAAATGGTGCACCACCACATTATGGGTGCCAGGTCCGAGCATTCCTAGATGAAGAGTTTCCTGGAAAGTGGATTGGTCGTCGTGGGCCAGTTGAATGGCCCCCAAGGTCTCCCGATCTGACCCCCTTAGACTTTTATCTTTGGGGTCATCTGAAGGCAGTTGTCTATGGTGTGAAGATACGAGATGTGCAGCACCTGAAACTACGGATACTGGATGCCTGTGCTGGCATTTCTCCTGCGGTGTTGCTATTAGTGTGTGAAGAGTGGGAGAAGAGGATTGCATTGACAATCCAACACAATGGGCAGCACATTGAACACATTTTATAAGTGGTCAGAAACTTGTAAATAACTCATGAAAGAATAAAGTTACGTTGAAACCAAGCACACCATTGTTTTTCTTGTGACATTACCAATAAGTCTGATGTGTCACATGGCCCTCTTCCTATTGAAAAAACAAAAGTTGTATCCAAGATGGCCGACTTCTAAATGGCCACCATGGTCACCACCCATCTTGAGGAGTTTGCCCCCTCACATATACTAATGTGCCACAAACAGGACTTTAATATCACCAACCATTCCCATTTTATTACGGTGTATCCATATAAATGGCCCACCCTGTAGTTTATGAAAGTTTTTCCTATTTAGCATGTGGCTAAAACAAAACCCAAGCTTTACTCTGGTCTCGTCAAAGCAGTGGACATGTTAATAACAGCTATTTATCTACACATCCAGCACATATCCAGCACACAGCAGCACAATAAACGTAAAAAGTCACTTTTGCTCAGTTTTTGGTCCACCACTAATATGTCTGACTCTTTCACTCTTTCCTTTTGTTTTTACATGTGGATATACTGGTTATTCTCACATACCTCCTTATATGAAAACGAAGATGGTGACTAAAACAAATAAAATAATAAAATCCTTCTCATTATCACTGATTATTTTTCATCCAAATGAAGAGTCTGAAGGGTCTCTGGGGACTTTTGAAAGGCTTCAAATTGGATTTGTTGAGGAAACCTGATATAATAAGGCGATAACATGAGTGGCAAACAGTAACTATTGTGATTATTTTCTGTCCATTGCCTTTGTTCACTTTGTGTTTGGTTTCTTAAGCCTGGTATTTAGAATAAATATTGCTCTATCAGTACATTAAAGCAGAATTATTTCAGGACGAATGGCTAACAGCCCCCCCAGCCTCCCTCCTCATCATCCTCTCTCTTACTGTGCTAACACTTATTGAAAACAACGAGCTCTTCTCCCACATTCCAGCATTTTATCCAGAACAGGGATTACTGGGGTTAGTGTGAGCGTGTCAGTGTGAAATCAGCTAAACCAAGAAACACACAACTCCAATCTGACAGCGAGAAGAAGTTTCCAGCTCAGCTATGAACAAAATAAACACGCCCTTATTTTACACTGAACTCAATGTGTTTCTGTTGGATAGATACAAGTTCAGGGTTTGAGGAAAACGCTGTTGGATAGAATCCGGTGAAATTCTAATATCTGTGACCTCAGCTGGGTGAATTTTATTAACTCTGGTGATTATTTGCCCTTTTTTAATCTGGCGCCATCGCTGGGGGAAAATTTCATGACCACAGCTTCAGTTTGTAACACTAAACCTGCAAATGTAGCAGTGCTGCTATATTACTTTATATTACTGCTGATTAGTATGCAAACAGCTGGAAAGACACAGAGAAAAATACAAGGTATTTCTCTAAATCTTATTTTTTTGGACCATATTTGGTGAAATGCAATGAGAGAGCAGAATAGTGATAATATACATTTAAAAAAGAATAATTCTATTGATTAAAATCACTTAATTTGCAGATCAATCAGTTCAGCCACTCAGCTGCTAGCCTTTTCTCTCTTCTCTCTTTCTCTCTTCTCTTTTCCAATCTGTGGTTGGTTATGTTTGAATTTTCTCTCTCTCAACAGGGAGTTCTTCTTCAGCTGATCAGCTGATGGTTGGGTTTCTATTATAGTGTTTTAGGGTCTTTGCCTTACAATAAAAAACACATTGAGATTGTTTTGTTGTTAACAGGTGCCGAATATAAAGATTTCAGGATTATTGATTTATGAGTTGGTTTAAAAATAGGATATTTATTTAACAGCATATGCACTTATATTGAGATAAAAAGGAGAAAAGAAATTGAAGGATAAGTAACTAGGGAAAAAAAAACACAAAACAAAAACTCCCACTGCCACTGGGGGTGTGATTATTTCTCAGGTCCATCCATTCTCTTACTGCCACCGGGTTGTATTGAACCTTGGTGTGATGTTCACCTGTGCTTTTAAACTTGATATAAATAGATTAGCTCTGTTGCTAAGGCGAGCTTTTTCAATTAAGGCTGTTCAGGAAAGTGAAGGTCTACCTTCCTCTCATGACTCTGAGCGAGCAGCTCACACTATTATTACCTCTTGATTAGACTGCTGCAATTCTTTGTACACTGGCCTCGATCTCTCATCACCTGCAAACTGTACAAAGTGCAGCAGCTCGTCTTTTGACAGGAAAGAAACGCTGTAACTGTGTCACAGCTGTTCCAGCTGCTTAGTCCATCTCATGATGTTTTTAAGTGTCTCGATGGTTTGTCACTGTCCTGCTAGACCAAACTCATACATTGTTACACTCCCACCAGAGTCCTGAGGTTTACAAACCAAGTCCTTCTCGTCGAACATGCCTGAAACAGCTCATCTGAGAAGTGTCCTAGTGGTGAATTAAAAATGACTTGTGATCCTTACAGACATAAATCCAGTCCAAATGGCCTTATAGTCGAGATTTCAAAGACACATTATATGCAATCCTAATCATGTTTGGACATCATCTCATGCTGCATTTCTGGTTAAACTGTCCTGAATAAAGTGATCTAATCTTGGATCAAACCAGGCCACAAAATGTTTGCTCAAATCTTATCAGTATAGCTTTTGAACCTCGTGAGGACATAAAGTTATTTAGTTTTTAATACATGCAGTAAAGTAATGCTCTTATATTTTATCAGAGGAGAACAGGCTGTATTCACCATGGCAACCAACACAGTCACTGAGAAAAGTTCACATCAGCTTGCAGTTATGGCAGCGTCTGACTGCAGCAGCAAGTCTGACATAGTCTCCAGTGCTTCAACTTCTTGCTGATGGTTGGATGACTGTGCTTTCCTTGTGCAGCATGTGGCCACCAACTCTGCAGAGCTGCACAGAAACTAGGTGGACAGCAATTTTAAATGTATGCCAAGTCCAACATTTTTCCACCTATCAGTGTCTGTCCTCATCTCCCTCATCTCCTCTGTGCTTCACTCAATCAAATTTTCAGTGTGTTAATTAACCCCCGGCTCATTATCCGCCCTCCACAAAGGGATTCATTTCATTTTAATTTTATTTCCTCGGCCAAAATAAAGGAAGCAGGGGTGGACAAACTAGTACGCTTCACAATGGCAAAAACACAATATTACATAACACACAATAATATATTAATATGATTAATATGATAATACTTAATCGGTAAAGCCCAAGGGTCCCAAAGGGTCATGATGCCCCCCAGTGTTCACCCTCACTCATAAAATATCCAAGAAAGAAAGACAAATTCTTCAAATCTGATGCAAAATTGCTTCCAAGAGGCACAATAACAGCAGAGAGTGACCTAAAGTGACCAGAATAAGACGTAAGAAGACACAAACAATGGGCTAAAATATATAGAATCACAAATATACACAAATGAGCGAGACAAAGTGATACAGAATCACAAAATGGCAAATTTGAGACTTAACAAAAACAAAGAGGACAGAAAGAACAAATTCAAGCACACTAAGCCTGAGCTGTTTCCTGCAGCCACATGGAAGTTCTGTACTCTTGTTAGCGTTTGCATAAAAGTCAGATGTGGCATTAAAGAGCACTCATTACTCATGTATATGTCATGTATATGTCACATAATGTCCTGACTCCCTCCACTCACCTCCAACCAGTCGCAGATAGCTTCCCCTCCATGAAGCTGGTTCTTCCTGTTAAAGGGAGTTTTTCCTTCCTACTGTCACCAAACACTTGCTCATAGACGGTCGCTTGATTCTTGGGTTTGTCTCTGTATTGTTTCAGTGCCTTTACCTTACAATATAAAGCACGTTAAGGTGACCTTTATTGTAACTTAGAGCTATATAAATAAAATTGTATTTAATTAAATAATGCTGATTTTGAGTTGACATTAGGTGATGCTATGACTCAATGAGTCTATGGGAGCGTGTAGACATCTCCCGGCCTGGATTTTCATGAAATACGTTAAATTTGGTGAATGTTGGACAATGTAAAGTAAGTTGGACTGACCAAATATGATGTGATTAAATCTCCAAGAGGAGTTTTTAAGTTATAGAAGTTATAAAAGCTCTGAAATTGAACCTTCCTGTTGATTCAGGAGTCTATTTTTTGTATATCTCTAACTGATACCTATGTGTTACTGAATTCATATATGTCTGTAAAACATAGCAGTGAGGCTACTTAGCAGTAATTTTGTTGCCTCTATGTGCAAAATGGAGGAATGTGTACATTTGCACTCCTGACATGCATGCATAATATCATCTTTTAAAAGTTAGAACTATAAACAGGTTCTTTATGGGTTGGTTTTGTTTTTTGTTTTTTGTTATATCTTGTGTTTCCTTTACTTGCCCATTTCTTCCCTCAATTGCCAGTTGCTTTCTGATCGGTGTAATCAGATTCTTAGGGTCTTTTCTTTACAACTTAAAAGGCCTTAAGATGACTGTTGTTGTGAACTGCTGCTCTGTATAAATAAAACTGTCTGAAAGCCCTGATTGTTTCACTCTGCCCAGTTCCCACAGCTGTGTTGGAGCTTCACCTGATCAGAGCTCGAGTCTCAACATGACCCAGCAGACAACTTTCCGGGCATGTCAGGTTGCCTGTATTTAATTGTCTAAATAATTTCCTGTGGCCGCTGGACGGTTCGGCTATTTGTCTGTGCCTCTGCAGAGGGAACCCATGAAGTGGATTAATGCCTGGCAGACAGCAGAGCAGCTCAGTTTGGACAGATTTTCAGGGTGACACAGCTGATCAGACTTAACTCTTATCATCCTCTAAACACGCCCAACTGCACACACAGTTCGTCCTTTCATGTCCAACACGCCACAGATGTGTCCACAGTCAAGACACATAAACTGAACTCAAAGCAGTCAAGTCACGTAAAAGGCAAAACAAGGAAGCGACTGACAGTATGATTGCAAACTCCCAAAACTGATATCTGTCATAATAAATGGAATCTTCAGTAGTTATGTGTAATGGTCTGATTCCTGCTTATAGGGCAAGGGCTGCTTTGTGTCTGTAGGTAATCAAACAGCAGAGCAAATAAAAAAGATGCGGAGTACCACAAGGCTCCATCATGGGGCCTCTTCTGTTCAATATCTACAACTCCCACTCCCACTGACCCAGATAATGAATGGTTTGTTATTGTTTCAGCAACTTTATCAGAGTTTAAACTGTGTGTGTAAAATTTTGTGAATTTTGTTATGGTTTACGCCTGTTTTCTTTTGACCAGCTTCCTTATTCTCATAAACAGTTAAATGTTAACAAAGCAAAAATATTGATATTATCTTAGGATAATGACAAAAAAGTAATTTCATTGAAAACAAGTGCATGCTAAGTTTACTGACTGTCAATTAATTTGTATTTTTAAAATCCTAACATGTATGATTGACTATCAAAGTCAATTATATCGTTAAAACTATCAAAATTTTTATTTTAACACAGATTAATGTGTTGTATGTATGGTGTATGATGCGTGCAATTTACCACTGAGGACACTGCAGCCTGCAAAATGCTACACAAAGCCATTAGCCTGTAACATAATTTCTCCTTTGTCCTGTATTTAATTGTCTTTTTGTCCTGTAATATCATATGTAAGATCATATGCATGGAATAAAGAGGCATTATAAATAAGTAAATATATGTTAAAGTAATGTTTATATTTGCTTTTGTATCACTCAAATTAGGCCCTGTTATACTACAGAATTTTTCAAAGTCAAATATTTTTCACATAACAGATTGACAATAAGAAAAATATTGTCAACTGCCTTAACTCTGTTTGGCATGGAGTTCCCCAGAGCTTCACAGGTTGCCACTGCAATCCTCTTCCACTCCTCCTGTCAGGATCCTGGGTCTCCTGACCCAGCGTTTTTAGTTCTTTGTGACTTTTGTATTTTGTACTCGTGTGATTTATTCTATAGTTTCTAGTTTTGATCCCTTGCCCTTCATGTTTCTCTGTACCCCCTCTGTTCTGTGTAAAGTCCGTGTTTCTTGGTCTGTGTCTTCGCATGTTTTGAGTTTCTTGTGTTTTCTGTCACTCTGTATTGTGTATTATGTTCTCATAGTTGGTCTTTTCTTAGTCTAGTTTCTTGTGTTCCCGGATTTCCCTCTGTGTATTATTTATCATCTCTAGTTTTTTGGTTCTTAGAGTCCTCTGCTTTATGGTTTATGTCTCTGTGTTTCTTAGTTGCTGTCTCCACCGTGTCAAGTTCGGGTCTCTGTGTTATACTTCCTGTTTTACTTTGAAGGTCTGTGTCTGATGTGAATGTGTCCTGCTTTGCTTCCTTGTCTCGTCAGTTCTGATTTCTCCCAGCTGTGCCCTCCTTCTGTGTCTCATTCCCCTCGTTACTTCCCAGTGTATTTAAACCCTGTGTTTCTCTGAGTCAGTGTCGTGTCGTCCCTCTAGCTGTGTGTTTCCTCGTGTGCCTTGCTGTAAAGTGTAGTTTATATTTTCCCCAGTGTGGTTTAGTTTTTTCCCCTGCCAGCAAATAAAGCTGAGTATTTTGAGTTCATCCCTCGAGTCTGAGTGCCTGCATTTTGGGTCCAACTCCTGCCTGCCACACAGCGCTCCCTGACACCTCCATGATGACATCATGGAGCTGGTGGATGTTAAGAGACCTTGCACTCCTCCGCCTCCCATTTGAGGATGCCCCACAGATGCTCGGTAGGGTTTAAGTCTGGAGACATGGTTGGCCAGTCAAGTACCTTTATCCTGAGTTTATTTAGCAAGGCACTTGTCTTTTTGGAGGTGTGTTTGGGGTTGTTATCATGTTAGAATACTGTCCTGCAGCCCAGTTTCTGAAAGGAGGGGATCATGCTCTGCTTCAGTATATCACAGTACATGTTGGCATTCATGGTTACCTCAGTTAGCTGTAGCTCCCCTGGTGCCAGCAGCACTCATGCAGCCCCAAACAATGACGTTCCACTACCATGCTCGACTGTAGGCAAGACACACTCTCTTTGTACTCCTCACCTGGTTGCCAACACACATTCCTGACACCATCTGAACCAAATAACTTTGTCTTGGTCTCATCAGACCACAGGTAATCCATGTCCTTAGTCTGCTTGTTTTCAGCAAACTGTTTGCTGAAAACTGTTCATTCAACATTCTTATAGCCTGGGCCATCTTTACATAGAGATTTTTTTTTTTTCTTTTTTAGATCCTCAGAGAATTCTTTGCCACGGTTTACCATGTTAGACTTCCGTTGACCAGTATGAGAGAGTGTGAGAGCAATAACACCAAATTCAACACACCTTCTCCCGATTTGCAGTTATTTGAGTTATTTAGAGGGGATAGCAAATTTACACTGCTGTACAAGCTGCACACTGACTACTTTACATTGTATCAAAGTATATATGTATTCAACATTCTCCTATGAAAATGTGTAACAAAATATTTACAAAAATGAGAGGGGTGTACTCACTTTTGTAAGATACTGTATATCAATAATTTTTATGCAGTGATTACGGCTAAAACCTGAGTGAACTTCATCACTAGGACCAACTTCATCAACATGAGCTCATAAAAATATTGACTGGAAAAGAATAGTCTTACACCGGTGTCATTTAAGCCAAGCCAGAAATCTTGGATTTCAAGGGTTAAAAGCAGCAGGATTTTGATAAACCCCTAATGCACAGACTGAGTTCACACTATTCATCAAAGACTATCTCATAATACCTAAAGTATCCAAAAGAAGTCAGCAAGAGTTCAAAATATTCAACTGGTAGGAGATTTGACCAAAAACAGATTGTGGTCTGACAGTTCAAGGCTCTGTCTTCATAATTATGTGAAATCTGAAGGTTTCTTCAAATGGATTTTTTTTCCAGTGTTTACTCAGCATAACCACAACTGACTGGGACTCTCTGGCACAGTACTAAACTGCTTTGAGCCTCACTTAAAGAACGTTAACTTTTTTGTTTTTGCAGGTAATTACACGCTCAAATAGCAAAAAGTAAGTTGCTAAGTGGGTGAAATGTTCATGTTATGCAGACTCATCCAAAAACACATTAAGTGCTGACAGTTCAACTTCTTGGATTCACATTTATGTGAAATTTGAAAGAAACTTCCATGTTTGCCCAAAAAACAAAAACACTCAACACAGCTGAACAGAACTAAATTGTTTTGAATCATTTTTAAGGACAGGGGGTGCTTTGTGTCTGTAGGTAATTATAAGTACCTCAGGAATCCATTCTTGGGCCTTTTCTGTTTATCTACTCCTCCCACTGGCTCAGATGATGGAGCACAACAAAATGTGTTTCCATAACTGAGAAAGTGATGCACAGATTTATATACTCATGTCACAATGAGAGTAAACTGCACACATTTGGTGGTGGAAACATTTCCTAAAGCTAAACAAAGATTAAACAGAAAGCAGTGGGCTTTTTGTTGTTTTTTTGAACTGGGGTAGTTTTAAAAATCAGTGCTCAGCTTCAATCTGCAAACCACATCATAGCTCATATAGCAAAAAAAGAGGCTGAAATGTTCAGGTGGTAGCAGTAAATGCAGACTCGTCCAATAACAGATTAACTTCTGACAGTTCAAGGTCCTGGCTTCACATTTATGTGAAATTTGAAGGAAACAAAAAAGGATTTTTATTTTTTTATGTGCACTCAACATGACCACAGCTGACTGGCAAACTGTGTGGCCATCTGGCATGGTACTAAACAGGGTAAAAGATTAAACTGAAATGCTCAGCTTCAGTCGGGGAAGGTAATAACTACAAACCAACTCAGAAATCTTGGATTTCAGTGATTAAAGAGCATTTGCCTCTGCAGGATTTGGGAAAAAATAAAGAGAGTGGGTGGCTGAAATGTTCAGCTGGTAGAGGTATGAATGCAGTTTAAGTTCAGATAGTTTGAGGTCACATTAATGTGCAGTTTGAAAGAAAATGAAACTTTTACCTAGAAAATGTTAAAAGGTGCATTCAAGTACACCCACAGACTGCATCTAAAGAGTGGATTACTGCAATGTGGAGCTGAGGTCCAAAATGTAAGGTATGAAGGCTAAACTCTTTGGCTAAACCTGCTTTGACAGGTATTGAGTGTAGTAAAATAACATTGGGAGATTATAACGGACAAGATAGTACATGGTAGCCACATTTAGATTAATCTAAATATCAGTTGGTATTGGTATTGGCTCGATACAGGTGCCATTGGGTTGATATTTTGTTTCTATCCTCCAAGTTTAGGATGCAGCCCACTGAAGTGTTCTAAATTATTTGGGGGGGAAATTAAAAAATATGCCTCAAACATGCAGTATGAAAAATATGCAGTATGAAACATGTCTGAACTTAATTGTGTTGATTGTCACGTCTGTTTACAGGTTAAAGGTATTGGTATCATAGTGGCCCTGTATTTACTTGGTATTGGGTCGATACCAAAATTTGCAGTATAGCACTGCACTTCAACCTTCATCCACCACACACGTGTGCCTGCTGTAGTTTATCGTTTATCACTTTATACTATTTGTTATTAACAAAAGATATGCCAATTAGCATTCATTAGCTGAATGCTAACAGAGCAAAAGTATTCTTTTGTTCCAGTGTGGACACGTTATCAGTGCTGTCTGTGAAAACTAAACTAGAACGTGAGGTTTTGTTTATTGAAAACCAGTCGTGTTATCTCATGAGCTCCCTTGCTGCAACCCAGGTTAGCTCCACAGTGGGATTAATGAGAAGTTGGGTGGGGTTGTAAAGAAGCCACGCCCTAAAGCAGTGTCTTTTAGGCAGTGATTTTTTTTTTTTTAAATTTTTTTATCTAGATTTGTGTTTATGTTGTACATCTAGATAAAAAAAAGTCTCAAAGCAGCCCTGTGCTGTGCTGAGTGTTTATTCAAAAATGAAGAGATGCTCATGCTGTGACCCCGAGTGAGTCTCCACAGTTGCTGGTGTGTGCGCTCAGTCGGATCCTTGAGCTCAGCGGCTGTTTCGTAACTTTAATTAAAGGGTCATGTTGGAGTCAGATAAAAGTGCTGCTAATCAAAGCTCATTTCTTTCTTAGCTGCACTAGCCATTAACAATTCTCAGAAAGGTCATTACACATGTAATCATGTTTCAGTGCGTGTGTCAGGGACATGTTTTTCTACTCGCTAACTAGGATGTGTGTTTGTGTTCTTGTGATTCTAACTTCCTTTAACAAACATGCCAATCATTCTGTGAAGGGCAGCTTCGCTCCCAGCTGAGAAGTATCACTAAATTCAAGCTATTTCTGTCTCCAAAGGGACTTAGACACAGTTATCCAGGCTTTGATCACCTCTTGGCTGGACTGCTTAACTTCCTGTATATATACAAAGCTTGAAAATAGTGCAGCTGCTAAAGTACAGAAGTGTATCAACGATCTGGGAACAGCTCACAAATATATCACAGATCCATTATTTGCCTCCAGGTCACTGAGGTCCACACCTCTCACTTAAAAAAGTCTGTGTGTCCACTGTCAGTGCTTTTTTGCTGCTCTTTTAGACCAGCCTGATTCAAAAGCAATGGAATGGAAATAATAGCAAGGCTGAGGCTGAGGTCGGCTCGGTGGTGAGTGGGTTGAGAAGTAAGGTGTAGGTAAGGCTTTGGTTCTGTGTGCTAGGTTTAATGAGCTGGCGTGGCTAGGGGTTCTCCACAGGGCAAGGGATGATTTCCAACACAAGCTGCACAGAAGGGAACCAGGAAAAGGACGAGAAAACCGCATCAAACTGGAACGCACAAAGTTTCAAAAACATCATGGACAGTCAATTTAGCATCAAGCTGGTGAAAACTATCTGGCAGAGAACAGCTGCACCTCCTAGTCCTCAATTACCCAGAGAGAAGGCTCTGCCTACAACTCCACCTGTGGGCATGACAGAAGGAAAGAAAATCAGATCAGAAGAAGGCCACACGTCTACCCTGACTTAAACATAGGGTGGTTTTTTTAATGTTTTGATCTTTTATGAATAGTTGGATTCTACCGTGAACAGTGATATCCATTTCATGGTTACATGAAGAATCCAGTAGCAAAGAAAGCTTTCTCTGACTTGGAAAAGACATTATGAAAGATTTTTGAGACAAGAAAAAGCCTTTGCTTCCATTACAGTTATGTCCACACATGGAAGCAAAGCAAGGACAATAAACAGGAAAA
Organism: Pelmatolapia mariae; assembly: GCF_036321145.2. Taxonomy (NCBI): domain Eukaryota; kingdom Metazoa; phylum Chordata; class Actinopteri; order Cichliformes; family Cichlidae; genus Pelmatolapia; species Pelmatolapia mariae. The sequence goes on along the minus strand of NC_086242.1, from coordinate 19,809,408 downwards.
CTGTGAATACCATCACTGCAGCACATGTGGCTCATCTGGAGGATGAAAAACAACAACAAATGAGTTACTTCACGGTGTGAGAGACAGGGTATCTTGGAGGACCATGACCCCCAACACCATTTATCAAGACACTTCAGAAGATGTTTTTGAGTGTAATGAATTGTGACATACAAATAAATGTGCATTGTTTTTTTTCTACCTTCAACTGCAATGATAAAAAAAACCCAAACATCTGTAAGCATTCATAAAAATATGGACAGGTGATGCAGCTGTGAAATGATGGCTCCTAAATGAGGGTGCCTCTTTCAGTTAAAAACCTGTTGCCTCAAGCCATCGCCCCTTGGCTTTTCCATGCAGGCTCCACGCAGGCAGGAGGACCTGAGGCGTGACGAGATAAGTCGAGGATGTGCAAAGGCAGAGAGGCACAGAGATGGAGAAGCGATAGGAGAAATGACTGAAATGCAAAGAAACAAATCAAAAGTTGAGAATAGAAATTATACTGACTATGACAGTAAAACCAAACAGAATTCAAAACTTTGACATAAACACTGATCAAAGCACCAAACTCTGGGGCCATGATGCTTTTGTTGTTGCTTTTTTAGACTTTTCAGGAAAGCGTAGCAGGAAGAATAATTTATTTGGATTGCAAGTCCAAGAAGTAAGGAAGCAAAATCCAAACAGACATTCTGGTCAGAGCCTGATCCAAGAACAGGGAAATGCCAGGATAGCAAAAAACCACCTGAACATAATCAAGGTAACGAGATGGGAAAGCCAAAAGGGAACAAAGACTTCACAGAGAAACTGTAACCAAGACAAGAACCTGAAAGTTAACTAAGAACACAGAATCAGGATACTAAGAAACAATAAAAACGTGTGAATAAGAAAGCACTCAAACTATAGAAAATAAAATAGAAAATAAGCCCACAGACCATGAAAATTTTATTATATTTATTAAAATTAATCAGACTTTGTGTTTTTCTTAGCTGCCTGAACCATTCATGATGAGAGAGGCTACTTATTTAAAATCATGTTTTAATTAATTTTTAATTGTGTTTTTTTTTTTTGTTTGTGTCATATTTTCATTTCTTTAACTTGGACTTTTAATCTGTTCTCCTCTATTGGAAAGCGCTTGGGGTTGTTTTTAAGTGTACATTATGAATAAACATGACTTGACCTAACTGAATTTTATCCACACAGGAGTGAGTGAGGACATTTTGTCTCTTTGCGTTATGAAGGATTTTCACCGTCCTAAAGGGGGAAAACGTGACAAAATGCTGAATATGAATAAGAATATTAAATGGCTCCTGTGCTGGGATTGTGTTTATAAACTAATGGTTACACCTCAGGTCATTGAATCTGCAATAATTCATCATCAGGGATCCTCATGCTGATGTTGAGCTGCGATAATGAATGGCGGCTGTTTTTTTGTTTTTTGTTTTGTTCAGAGGCTGTTAATGACTTCCTGCCTCTTAGGAAATAAATGAGAAAAGTTTAGACGACAAAGATGACTGACTTTTGAAAAAATGGCAGCTGCTTACAAAGCTTCCTTAGACTTTACAACAATAAATGGTAAACGAAATGGATCTTATAAGGTGCTTTTCTGCTGTACTATCACTCAAATCGATTTAAACACCAGGTCTAATTTACCCATGTGCCTTTCTTCTAAGTGCTTTCTACTTAACATTACCACTCCAGTGCAACTCAGATACGTGCATGCAAATTGGAGCAGCAAAGGACCGAACCACCAACCTCCTGCTTAGTACAACCACCCCAGTGTCACTTGTCAGTCCTTCTCAGTCAACATGGATCCCTTCTCCACTTCATCTGTCCAAGTTCTCATTTGAGCATTTTTAACAAACAGCTAGATCCGCACTTGTGGCACCTCCACCCGGGCTCATGCTCTCGAGGCGTAGCTCTTGCAGCTGTTATTGCTAACAATGCTCAGTTATGGGCCAGACGCTCTGATGCCATCCATTTTCAGGTTTTAATTGATTCAACAGGTCAGTTGTTATGTACGCCTTAGAGGATTCCAACTTCCATGGTCACTGTCTTTTTGGCTATATCAACTAACGCCTTTGCTAGGGGTCTGATGCGCATCAGCATATGGCGCCATAACCTGGTGTTCGGTTCATGAAACAGTAACTCATGAACACTTAAGCCACTGACAAGTGACCAGACTGATAACACCATGGGCCAGGGGTGGGCAACTCCAGGCCTCGAGGGCTGGTGTCCTACATGTCATAGGCACTAAAGCCTCAAGACCTGTTGGTGAGTGGTTCCTAAGGTTGCTACATTAAAACCATACATTAAAACCCTTCTTGCGATTGCTTTGGCCACTAGCAGATTGCTGGGGTCTCCTACTGTTTGCATGGAAGAGGCCAGTTTGCCAGCAAACGCTCACAAACTCCTCTGTTAGCTGTAGTAAAACTGAGAGGTGAGACGCAACACAAAGAAAGTTCACCTTCAGTGCGACAGTCGGGCCTTACTGCTGCTACCAACACATTTTAAAAGGTGGAACTTCTATTCTGATTGTGAACTGTTTCCATTTTTAGTTTGCATTAATTTTTCAGGTTTCACTATCACTCTAGAAGAAGTGGAAAACTATTTGGAGACAAGTCAACATCTTCCATGCAAACTGCAGCACTCTCTTTGCAGATTTCACCTGGTGACAGTAAGCAATCATAACCTTAGTATTTGTGTCTATGTCACATGGGTATCAATCTGTATGACATTAGTATCTGTATTAACAAGCAAACATTTGAGAAACTGTGTCAAGGTTTAATTTACTGTATTTGTACCTGTAGGTAGATTTGTTCTGTCAGCAGTCATCCATCCTCACATGCACATTCTCAATACAGACACAACAGACTACAAATAAGCTGTACTGAAAATGAGGACAATCAATCGTTTTGAGCTTCATGTAACCCACAAAATAACAAAGCTATAATTTCTTCTTTTGAGCAGGCTGAAAAAAGCTGTTTTAAACCTTGTTGGTCTACCAGAAAACAGAAAACAGAAACCTTCATCCAAAAGGAAGAAAGCAAAAGTCAATTTAAGTTTGCAACATTGGAGACAAACGTTTTCCATCTTTATTTGACTTTCCAGCAAAAGAAATTTGTGTATTATATCATATCATCCTCTTATTGATAATCTTGAGAAAAGAGTAAGAGCATCAAAAACAGCTATGCATGTTTCAGACATCCCCCTCTGGGACTTTTTCTTGCCCAGCAGAGGTTGTGTGTTCGCAGCCCGGTGGAAGTCCAGGAATGACTCCTCTGCCTGCAGAGAGCTCTGTTGTCAGATGGAGGCAGTATACAAAGTTTTGCAGTCTGTGGGCCATGCTTGTGCTGTTGTTTGTCCATCAGCGAGCCATGGTGGAACGCAAAGTTGTAGCATACAAATAGCTGAAGTGAAACCAATTGTTAAAAACAATATAAAGTGTCCACTGGATCCACTGTCGGTGATTTTCATTCTTTATTTTTTTTTGATCCTTTGCGGTTTTCCCATTACCGGTGAACTCTGCTGTCACTTCCTTCCCTAACCCGTCCCACTTCTCAGCCAGGCAGCATTTGGCCGATTGTCCGGGCATTTGCATCCATTTGTGTGCAGTAGGTGAAAAGCGCTTCCTGTGGGGTTACAAATTGCTTTATGAATCCCAAGTATATTTTAATTATTTCATAGCCTAGGCCACACGTCAGTAGTGCAACCAGTAACAGGTTCTTCATTTTCTGCAGGTTGTGCAGACCTGAACTACCCGTCACATTTGACTTGGAGGATGCTCAGATGGGGAAAATGCCTAAAAATATCAGGAACACTGAAGGTCCACAAGTAACACAACTAACATGTGAATTTGACATATCTGGCCTTCAGTTCAAACTGAATCATCAAAATAATTTTAAAGAGAGAGTTTGGTGCACAGGGTGAATTCATCATGATTCAACAAAAGAGCACAGAGAGGATAAAAGAAACTTCCTCCAACAAAAAAAGCAATCATAAAACCGAGGAAAAGATTTGAAAATTAAATTTTGAGTTTTAAGACAGGAAAATGCAGCTTTGTTGTTCTTTGATTGGCCTGATGTGTAAAATTAGCCTACGTGCATTTGAAATTGCAGCATTTTCACAATAAAATTTAATTAAAACCACAAAACATTCATTTATGTAACACCCTCAGTTCAAAATGACTCATCAAAATGATCAAGGAGAAACATTTTATCAAACCGATGATTACGAGAAGTTCACAAATATTAAAAAATATGAAAAAACTGGAAAAAAGAAGCACCCACAGGTTAAAATCACCTTTTCTGTTTTTCATTGTGTTTCCTAAAAAGCAGTTTGAACATGTTTAATCTCAGGGATTTCAGATGAGAGCTGTGGTGGAAGCTCACGTTGGTAAACAGCTCTTTCTAATGTCATATCTCCCAAAAACACACTCAGAGTAAGAGCTGCAGCAGCAGACAGAAACGATGGTCCGTTTCTCACCGTGAGGTTTTAGAGGACGAACCCACTCAGATGCTATTTGTTTGAGGTTGTTTCCCACTGAGGGATGTCAGACTGTGGCGATAAAACCTGTGAATCTTTTCCATGCAACATTAAGCAATTTTGAGTTACTTCGCTTCCTTTTAAAAAAAAAAAAAAAACAATAAAAAAAAAGCAACTTTATGTTATTTTTATTCCTCTTAGAGGGAGATTTAGGTTTCTGCGCCATTTCTCTGACTGATGGAGTTCCAGTAAATTAAAGAAAAGCTCCTGCTGTCAGGTAAAAATTGCATTTGGTCTGAAATTTATTTAAAACTTGAAAAAACAGCTTTGTTTCAGGTCTGTGACAGCAATGTAAGTAAAGTTACAAAGTTATATGTCTGATATACGGGAGTTAGTTAGTATGTGCCAGGTCATCAGCCAGACTTTGTGGAGATGTGTGATCCACATGTCTCAAATCATTCATTGAGGCTTTAAATGTAACACTATATTTTAATATGTACACCTTACAAGTTTTCTTCGGTGGTAATTTTACACATGTTGTTGTTTTGAGTCTCTATGTGCGCTTTTTTCTTTGTTTGCTTTAAACTGTGAGGTTGTCATGTGTGTTTCTTTGTCTTGTTATCAGTCTTTCTACAAAATTATCCTTGTGGTGCTTCTTTCTTACATACACCACTTCATTAGGCACACCCATTCGGTTGCTTGGTAAATATGCAAATATCTAATTAGTCGATTACATGACAGCAACACAAAATATTTAGGCGCGTAGACGACCCGCTGAAGTTCAAGGTGAGCATCAGAATGACAAAAGAAAGGTGATTTAAGAGACTTTGAACATGACGGGCTGGCCTGAGCATTTAAAAAACACTGCTCATCTGCTGGGATTTTCCCACGCAATCATCTCTAGGTTTTACTGAAAACAGTATAAAAAAGAAAAAGAAAAAAGAGAGAGACTATAACCAGTGAGCATCAGTTCCACAGGTGAAAATGCCTTGTTGATGTCAGAAGACTGCTTTGAGCTGATGGGAAAGCAACAGTAACTCAAATAACCACTCGTTACAAACAAGATATGCAGAAGAGCATCTCTGAATGCTGCAACAGCAGAAGACCACAACCTCAGGTAAGAACAGATAACTGAGGCCAAAATTCAACAGCTTTCCAAAACTGAACCCCAGGCACAAGGGACGAATAACTAAATAAACAGGAAGTGAAACAAGATAACTAAATGGGGAAAAACACAGACACAAATGGATAAAAATTGACATGAGACCATAGAACTAAATTCTAAACAACTGGGAGCTGGTGGTCCCTGGCAGAAACGCAAAGTAAAGGTTGTTTTCTGGTAGAAAACAAGGAAAAGGACCAGAAGTCTCTCTTGCAAATGCAAAATCACAGCGATTTTGCTCTGCAGACCTGTAGCTACAGACAAAATAACAGCTGGGTGAAGTCTCGATGATGGTTTTCACTGTTGTCATGGTGTTTTAAAACCAGAGGTGAAGGTTTTCCGTAGATGTCTAAAGGACCGGAAGTCCTTTTGCAATGACAGCCATTGCCCCCTGGTGGTGTTTAAAAACAATGCAGGCTTAAACCTTTAGTGCAAGCCTTTATAAATGGCGGCCCGTGGGCCACATGCTGCCCAGAAGTAACCTCCCAGTGACCCTGCCTGTGGTCCTGGCAGAAACACAGAGTGAAACAATAAAACAAACAAACAAAAAAATTTATTATAACCAAAACTATAACCAGGAACTACAGAAAAGATAGATGTGAAGCAAGAAGCAAGGTAAACTAATGATCACCAAAATATCCAAAATTCAAAATAAAACAAAACTAGTACAATGACAGAGACCCACTCGACGTGAAAGCATGGATCTATCCTGCCTCGTGTCTTCACCAGTTTAGTATCTTTGACATAGAGGGACATAAAAGAAACATTCATATCGTAGATGGTGTTTAAACTGTTTTCTGATTAATCATTAGTTTTTATTTAAGTCTTCTGTTTATGTCTTTATGTTTTATCCTGTCTTACTCAACGCCACCTCTTGCTGTGCCTGGTTCTTCTTGAGGTTTCTTCCTGTTAAAAGAGTTTTTCCTTCCCACTGTTGCCAAGTGCTTTCTCATAGGGAGTTGCTTGATTGCAGGGTTTTCTCTATATAACTGTCAGTTTCAATCACTCTTTTAATCGCTCTCCATTTGCTCATCTGCTCCAGCCAGCTTTAAGTCTCACCAGCACAAACCACCCCTGACAAAGTGCATGATTACACTAAAGCTTTTTCCTCTTTCCAGCTGCTACTTTGGGGTCCAATTTAATTCATTTTAGGTTCATTTTGAGCCTCTTTGTAAAAATGTAAGCCTTTTAGGACTGTTCTGAGTCACATTTGCATGTTTTGTGTCTTTTTTAAGCTGGTTTGAAACTCTTTGTGGTCCTTCTCTAAATTTGGAGTTATTACAATAAGCTGTAAAGCTTTTCAAGGAAGAAGCTCTTGCTTCATCCAGAAGCTCATGAGTCATGTGTTTTGGTTCAAACTTCCAGTAGAAAAGAGGCTTTGATTCATTTTTGGCCAGCACTAAAGGGCTCGAATGGTGGAAGAAGTTCTGGCATCTCAGTTCATATCAGTTCTGGTGTGCTTTCTTTCTGGCTTCTCACAGTTTGGACCCGAGGCGTGCTGTTGATTTAGGATTGAATTACTGTGTATTGAAGTGCCCAACCTGGACCCAGGGAGATAATAGAGAAGCCCAGCACACTGACTAGGATAATGTATAGTTAATTAAAGTGTACCGAGAGCTAAACTCAAAGGGGCAATGAGTGAGATTTATTTAGAGCCTCGGAGCAGAAAATCCACATCTGTGAGTCCTGATAGCGTTGTAGATCGATACTAATGATCTGCCTGGAACAGATGCTGATACTTCTGGCTCCAGAAAACCTACATAATCTATTTTGGAACAAAAACTCCTGAACTGATGATGTTAAAAGACTCATAGCCTTCAGGGACTGACAAACATGTAAATGTATAGGCTAAAAATGTGGTAGGAGACAGAAAAATGTGAATTTGGGGGAAAAAAAATTCTGACACAGTGCTTATTTGTCCACATCACCTCCAGCGAAAGAGTCAAAATTAGGAAGGAAAAGTGTTTATCAACATATCAGTCAATCCATCCATCCATCCTTCCATCTGGGTGGGCTGAAGTCTTTCCCAGCTACCATAGGGTGAGAGGCAGGGTGTACCCTGGACAGGTCAGGACGCACCAAAAGCAAAAATTACCCTCATTTTTTTTTCTTTAATAAACTACCAAAATAGCTACAAAGGGACTCAAACATCCCTAAAGACACACAAAGCACTGAAAAAAGACCGCTGTGACTATGCAAATGGTAACCTGCAGTTTCTCTAGTGGCCACTTGAGGCTGGCTTCAAAGGTGAGTCTGTGCTCATAGCCTCTTTGCATAAACCTTGCAGCAGAAATAAACATGTTTACAGCCTGACACAAAACACACTGGTCTCCATGAAGAATTTCCTCCTTCATAATGATAATGAAGACTGTAGATTTGTTTTTATAACTCATCCATATAGTTTCTATTACAGCTTAAAGTTAAAGTAGTGCCACTTTGAGTTTAATGGCTCCACTGACCTCTCCGTTGTGTTTGCAGTTTCGGTAACTTTTGGAGCATTTTTTATTTTGACTTTTTTCAAACATAAGAAGTTTGTGCTCACTTTGGACTGTTTAGCAAATATCTGCATCTGTGCCTTTCACCTTTCTAACCAAGCTTGCTAGTATTTGCTAATAATTTAATTATTTTACTTTAAAAATTCAGCAGATAATAAAAAGCAAACACAAAACAAAACAAATGCAAAATCACAGTGAGAGTCAGCAGTGTTGGAAAACTTCTGGGGGCTCTGCAGACCAAAGGTGGATCTGACTGTGAAAGCACTCATTGGCTGACGCTCATTAATAACAAGTCATTAGCCCATTATCGTACATTCGATAATCATCCTTTAGACTCTTAGACCAGAAGACTAACTCATGATTAATTCAGGATGTTGGCCCATAATCTCAGCACGGTCAAGTTCGAAGGTTGTTTTCCGGAAGTCCTTTTGCAACGACAGCTATCGCCCCCTGGTGGTATTTAAAAAGAATGCAGGCTTAAACCTTTAGTCTGTATGCACTCAGTATATCATCCCATTTATTATGAGTTTTTGAGACTTTTAGGCAATTTTCATCTTCACCAGTTTTGAAAGAAATTTGTCAGATGGTTCAATAAACTTTCCATTCTGAAAAATTTTGAAATTTTGGGGAATTTTCTGGCTTTTTTTTCATGGTCCAAGCTTTAAACGGTTAAACCACTTCACATCAGCTTCACTTGTTCTGCCTAAAATCTCTTTTTGACTCAAACTTTGTGTCCACTTGTTTCCCTACTTGCCTGCCTTTAATGGCACGCTGCCTTTTTTGGTTACAGATTTGGATTTTGGATTTTATTCTGCTTCAGGAGCCAGACCAGTGTCGGGCTTGAGTTAGCTTTAAGTGAACCAGTCTGGGGGCAGAAAACTACGGTGGCCCTGAGAGTTCAAACGCACGGCAACTTAGAAAACAACAGCTAACAGAAAAATACCTCAAAAGCACACAAAACACAAAAAACAAACAAACAAAAAACAAAACAATCGCGAAACAGAATGAAAGTGTTTCTGGGGACATAATAACGTGACGGAACAGTGACAGAAACAAAAACATGTGAGACACACTTTAATCACGCGACTCATATAATGCTGTAGACACACGTTTGCTATTAACTGTTTACTGTTTACTTTGTCACTTCTTTGAGCTGTTCAAAGAAGTGACAAATATTTTTCTTCCCCAGAAACACTTCCATTTTTTATTTTTAAAATTTGCTGCGTTTTTGTATTTCCTGGTGTTTTCTTCAGTCACAGTGCATTTGACCTCTCAGGGACCACCTCTGCAATCAGACCACATGTGTCTAAAATATCTTTCTGTGATGTCATGCTGGCCATGTCCATCTTTTATATACAGTCTGTGGTTTAAAGCAAAAGATTGTTATAGATTTTGCTTTCCTGTTTAGTATTAGCTGAATGTTTTTGTTTATATAATATAAATAACTGAAGCTAGACACCATGTCGTGTTTGGGATCGCACCAGCTGAAGTAGATCCTGTATTTTGAACTGAGCTGTGCACCTGCTAAGTTTCATGTTTGAATTTTGCACATTTTGACAGACAGACAAAAACACTTCTGCCAAGCTCCTGAACTCTGGCTTTGAGGTGGTTTTCCCTGCTTTGCTGAGGTCTCCAGAACCACACTCAGACTTGCACAGTGAAATCAATATGACTAATATATGCGTGCCTGGAGAAAATACTGATTTTTGTGGCTTTGGTCACATAACCCTTTCAAAACAGAGAATGGAAGTGTTTGCAGTGTGCACTTGTATATCATACACATGTAACATGCGCCTTTTCCCATGTGGGCCTTCCTCTGAGCCCTTATCAGTGTGCACGCCGGCCTGGGCCATGCATCATTTTCCATGCCAGCCTGACAGCTTTCCTAATCACAGCGTAATTAATCTATAACTCCTGACAGCCCTGACCATTACCCACCATTGTTTAAACACAACACATTATGTAATCGTCTGCATCAGCAGCTGGCTCTGCCTCTGACATGAAAAACAGTGCGCTTTCTCCATCCCTCGCTCAGCTTGCGTTCTTTGCATATAGATTGAACATTAAGATACTAAGTTGTGGCCTTGTAAGGCAGCAAGTGCAAGAAGTGACGGCGTTATTTACTTCATTGGCAGAGGATGGCGGGACGATGAAGTTCTGCCACAGAGGAGGAGAATTAAACGTCCCGTGAGGCAAATTTGGTTTGGAAAATGTGCAGGAAGGCTTTAAGCACTGCTGTTTATTATTTCTAATGGTCACAGTGTCATCTTTTTATTTCTAATATGCACATAAACTGAAAACAAATGTGGATTCACACTTTATTCTTCATAAGAAAAACAGCCTGTTGGCAAGTGGGCTTCTGATGCTTATGGAGGGATTTTTTTTTACCTTTTGGATCTGCTGTTTTCAAGCATCATGGTTTGCTTCTGCCTACTGCACATGCTCAGTATAGTTTCATCCACCTGCAGGCGTTACATGTGATGCCACAAAATGTAAACTGACAGCTAAGCCGTGGTGTTGTATCTAATGGTATTCATTACTTCACCCAAGTTTGGTGGTTTGAATTTTTTATTTTTTAAGTTGGATTACTGAATGCTTGTTTGACCGCATTATAAAACACTTATTAAAGACTCACAGAAAAAAACATGTACAACTAAATGTAGTTGCACTCAAAATCTGACTCAATTAATTTTATGATATAAATAAGTTATACCGTAAATAGAAATAATAAAACAGTTCTTTCCACTCGGGCACACAAAACATATTTCTACAGTGCCATACATTCTTTGTCACTGTGTGCATTAAAAAGTCCATTACTGCACATTAAAAATCCATCAAAGTGCACATTGTGATTTACTCCTGTAATTGTTGTTGCATGTGTTGTAATTGGTGTGTGTGTGTTTTGGGGGGGGGGGCACACTCTCAGGAAGTGTGGACACCTTCTCCACCTTCTCCCCGTTGATGTATCAGGATGTGTGTGTAACCCGGTCATAAATGACATATTCTTATAATTACACATAATGTGTTCTAAACCCCAAACTGTTTGTGGTATACCTGACTTCTAAGACCTCCAAGCCTGTAGTTATCTTCATTATCAGCTCATTTTCAGCCCCTCCTCATCCTTTTCTTTTTCTTTGGTGCAACCCTAATTTTGTGGTACCCCTTTGGCCTCTCTCCTTTTCTACAATTCCTCTGTGGCAGAGGTCAGTGTCATTTCTTTTCTAACACTAATTATATCTTTATCCACCCTGATGTTTCTGATTGTGTTTTAGTTCATTATTGTCATCATTACACCTGTTTTTACTAGATGCTGTATACGTGTGTGCCGTGTGCAGGAACACACCGGTTACACATGGAGATTCTGCTTCCTCCCAAAGTGAATAATCATTTCTTTTGTCTTTTTTGTTGTGTTATGGGAAGTGAGATGCGCAGTGTGGATCCTGGTCGGACATCTTGGAGCAGGCTACTGGGTGGGATGGTCTCAAAGGCAGAGCTGTAGTCCCCGTGTTGCTCCACTGATATTTAAAACACAAAATACTGCTGTGTTTGACCAAACATATTAGTATGTTATGATGAGAAAATATAAATATACCTTTGATTTTGGTAATAAAATTATCCTGGACAGGTCATCGGTCTCTTCCTGTTAAATGGTGTTTTTCCTCCCCACTGTCGCCAGAGTCTTGCTCATGATCATTGTGATTCTCTCTCCAATAACATGGCCCGTGGTTTCCAGCGTGCACCCTGAGATGTGACATTTTAAATTTCCATTATGTAATTTTAAATTACTGGAAAAGGGGTTCACAGCAGGGCAAATGGGAAAAAATTTGAGAGTAACAGTAAAATATTCTGGGTCACAAGACAGCAGCAGCAGTTATGATCTTCAGATTTCACATATTTGTAGCTTAGGAAAAGTTTCTGACTTCCAGAACTGGAATTTTGTGGCTTTTGTTACTTTTCCAAAAATGTCGGAGATGAAGTTCAAAAACTGAAACTGACAAATTATTATAGTGACATTTTAAAAAAAAAAAAAAAAGTAGACCTTGAAAGCAATTTTTTAAAGACTAAATAAATAATCGGGGGGTTTTGGGTTTTTCTTTTAATCTGGTATTTTCAGTTTTTGTTTTGTCCTCTATGTTCATCTTTAACTCCCCCCCCCCCCCTTTCACTTTGTCCTAAGCACGGAGCTGGTGGGAGGGGGTAAGGTGATGAAGTGCGCGTGTGTGGGGCTTTGGATACAGTGAGGCTAGGCATGCAGAGGGCTGGTTCTCGGGGGCAGTGTACTTTAAAAGGGGCTAGATCTGCAGCTCGGATTCAGGTTGGAGTTTTTGTGCACCTCGCAGGGAAACAGATGGATCCCATCTGGATTTTTAACCCGTGAATTCTTCTCGATTGTCCCGTACACGCTGGAGGACGGTTACGGTTACGCACAAGCGCGCAGACACCTCCGTGCGCCCGGAGGAGAAACGGTGACCATGCCGTTCCCCTCGGTGAGCTCCTGCAATGCCACGCACCAAAACTGCACCGATAGCTCTAACTTTACGCAGCAGCTGAAGAGAAACGACACCGATCCGTTCGGACGTAACGAGGAGGTGGCCAAGCTCGAGATCACCGTGCTGAGCCTGGCGTTCGTGGCGGCGGTGGTGGGCAACCTGAGCGTGCTGCTCGCCACGTACCGAGCCCGGCGGAAACCGTCGCGCATGCACCTGTTCATGAAGCACCTGTGCCTGGCTGACCTGGTGGTGGCCTTCTTCCAGGTGCTGCCGCAGCTCTGCTGGGAGGTCACGTTCCGCTTCTATGGGCCGGACTTCTTGTGTCGCATCGTGAAGCACCTGCAGGTGCTGGGCATGTTCGCCTCCACCTACATGATGGTGATGATGACCGTGGACCGCTATATCGCCATCTGCCACCCGCTGCAGACGCTCCAGCAGCCCACGCAGCGTGCCTATATCATGATCGGCTCCACCTGGGCGTGCAGCCTGGTCCTCAGCACCCCGCAGTACTGCATTTTCTCCTTGAGCGAGGTGCGCCCCGGCTCAGCCGTCTACGACTGCTGGGGACACTTCGTGGAGCCGTGGGGGGTTCGCGCGTACATCACCTGGATCACGGTCGGGATCTTCGTGGTGCCCGTGGCCTTGCTCGTGTTCTGCTATGGATTTATCTGCCGTACGATCTGGAGGAACCTCAAATACAAAACCCAGAGGAGAAAGAGCGCGGAGGCCAGCAAAAGCGGGATGCTGAGCCGGAGCTCGGTGAGCAGCGTCAGCACCATCTCCCGTGCCAAATTACGCACGGTCAAGATGACCTTTGTGATCGTGGTGGCGTACGTGGTGTGCTGGGCACCTTTCTTCACGGTGCAAATGTGGTCGGTGTGGGATGAGACCTTCTCCTGGGACGGTGAGTGACCTACTGGCAGGACCAGAACCTTACTAAAAATATAAATCACACTTGTGGCAAAGTGTGAGTAAAGCGAATGAGCAGACTGAGGTTTAACCTCCTAGGACCTGGCGTCCACATATGTGGACATCACATTTTGGGTTATTTAGACCAAAATACTCGATTTTGCTCTACAAGGGTCTGATATCCACTTACGAGGACATTATACTGCTACTGTTCTATCAAAATTTTAAACGAATATCCTCATATGTGGCTCTTATTTTTCTTAAAAACAAAAATAAGGTAAACAAATAAAATAAAATCTGGTAATTCTTTGTTTTTACATTCATCGGGCCCCAATATGCCCAAATATCAAAGAGAAATTAAAAATGCATGTCGTGGAAGAGTTCGGGTCTTAGGAGGTTAAGTAAATTTAGCGAACTTCACAGGTTTGGAATTACAAAGCTAAAGTCTTCCTTTAGCTTTGTAATTCCAAAGCTTTATGCTTTTATGCTAATTTAAATTTAATCCCAACTTCTTGTGAGAATAAACAGAAACCAACAGCTCACGTATTCCCCTGTCACACTGTTATTTCAGCCTGTAGACACATCCACGTGTCTCCGTTTGAGCCACATCTTTTCTGGTGATACATGTGTTCACCTTTGAGCCACAAAGAGGCACATCGCCTCAACATATGAGGCAAAAATGCTTTGCAGTCATCTACAAATTAGCGCACTTGTCCACCCTGCTGTCAAAATTTCTGCTTTGTGGCTCCTGAAAATGCAGCTTTAGACGTTCCACCTTCTCTGGAAGGGATTTTAAGGGAATTAAAAGAATGCTAAAGAGCAAGTTTTCTTTAATTAAGATGTCTTTGGTTCAATTATTGGCGGCTTCAGTGAAATAAAAATCACAATGCAAAGCCTATGAATCCAAATGTAATATTGCTATTGGTAGGCACGTGTTTAGCCTCGTGCCCGCATGCAGACGTTATTGTGCACAATAGTTTAAACGTGCTTCAGTGCTCAATAACTTTTTTTACAAGGTGGTGAAACAATTTTTATTTAAATTAATTAATTAAGTTGATTTGGGTTTATTTAACAAGAACAATGTGCACTACATATATTACACCAGATAGAGCTAAAGGCTCATTTTCCTCAGATCATCCGATGGTGCAGATTAAAAAATGTGACATATTGGAAAAATGTGCGAAATGAAGCACCCTCATAAAACAAAGTGTACTCATAATGAAAGTACTTAAAGAAGAAGAAGAAATTACAGTTGAAGAGCAAACCATCAACAAACCAACAGTTACATTTCTTCAGTGCAAAGAAATTTAAGGCATGTGAGCCAAAGCTTCACACAGGCAGTAACTGCAGACCTGAAGATATTTCAGCCACATTTTCAAACTAAAATCGAAATTTTTCTTTTAGAGAACTGCACTCTGTGAGAAACCCTGGCTGATTGTGACCCACACCCGTTTTCACACCTTGGCTCATGTGATTAGGTAGAGGATCATCGGGGGGTCCTTTGTCCCTCTTGGGGGGATACTCCCACAGGGCTTAAATCTGGGACTCTCCACCATTTGACTCTTAGAACTGATGAAGCTTCTCGGATGAGCGGTGAAACGTCTTCAAGCAACTTAAAGAAGTCCAGACGCTTTTCTTTCCAAGTTCCTTAGACTTCCTTAGACTACGATGACCTGGATGACTGAGAACCTTCACAGACACTCTGTGAGATTTTCTGGTTCCATAAATTTCTTCACAAACATAATGTCTGTTTGCAACCGGAGGAGTCGCCCATTGCTGGCCATAATAAAGAATACAGGTTGAAGGCAGCGCTGCATTGGCAGGTTGACTTTTTAAAATTATTATAATTTTACTGTTGGTGTAATTATGGCTTTAAAGAGTTCAGACACTAAGCTCCTGTCTTGGAGTAAAACGTGCTGCGGGGCGGAAAAATATTTTTCAACACAGGCAGCGATCGAATCAGTGAAGTCATGAAGCATTTCTAAACTCTTTAAATTAGATCTTGATCATAGCTTACAAAATAGAATATGCTGATAATCTTTTGGCAGTTTTGTAAAAAATGTGGTCAGTTTATAAATCGACAGATTCTAAGCCAGTTTACTGTCTCGCATATTATAACATTTCTCTCACACGTGAGGCTCAGTTTGGTTAAAATCTTTCATTTTAATTTGCTCCTCTCTGGCAGCAGTTTGGATTCAAGATGACACAAAGTGGTTAAATCGTTCCTTGCACTCAGAAAGGGATTATATTTAAAAAGTTCAGAGCTCTGACTGGTTTTAGGCCAGAGAATGATATAACCCTGATGTTCCCTGAAAATGAATTCCCATCAAGCTGCTGGAAGCAGCACTCATGCCCTCACCAGTCAGTAAGGCTCTGTATGACAGTGATAATGAAATTCTTCAAGTGGGTGAGCAGACCAGGGCAGCCTTTTCTCCTTTAACAGAGTCCGAAGCTGCAAAATAAAATTCATATCCTGACTTCTATCATCGGAAAATTACTCTGCACTGACATGCACAGGCTTGAGGTTTAAAAAAAAATGTAAAAGAAATAATAATAATAATAATAATAATAATAATAATAATAATAAAAATTCACATATCGCCTCTTTTAATTTATTCTGTGGTTAAGGTTGGCTACAAGTTTCTGCTTTCCAATTTATCTGTGACCTGCCACACTTCTCTATATTTTCTACTTTTTAATTGGTATTTGAAAAAGCTGGAAACTTCACACATGGCTAAACTGGCTAAACAAATACCAACTCTTTCCTTCCTAACCATATCTGTTATTAAAGCATGCATTTAATGGCTGAAGCAGAGATGAAGCTTTCTAGTATCATCATATAGGGAACCTATTGGGCTTGTTGGGTTCTGCTGGAGGTTCTGTACAGTTGAAAAACTAGAACATATCAGATTTGAGATTCATTGTCAAATGTTTTAAAATGCCAAAAATTCAAACAATGATCAATGTAGTGGTGCTGGTCGGTTGGCAAATGCTTTCAAGTCTAAATTCTGGTATTTTGGTCATCAGGAACATGGACATGACCAGGCTGGACCTCTATTTCTTTCAGAGCTTCATTAATTCTTTGTGGCACAGATTCAGCAAGGTGCTGGAAACATCATTTTTGGATCATTCTGACACGACAGCATCAAACAGCTGCTGCAGATCTGTCTGCTGAACATCCACAATGTAAATCTCCCATTCCACCACATCCCAAAGATGCTCTGCTGAGCAGGCAACATTTTTCCAATTTTCTGCAATCAAGAAGACCCTGTGTGTATTGTAGAGTCACTTAAATTACCTTTATCTCAGTCCTGCAGTTCAGTTTAAACTTCATCAGGTCATCTTCATCGTGTTTACGTGCCTAAATGCACTGAATTGCTGCTCCGTGATTGGCTGATTACATATTTGTGTTTCTGTCAACACACACACAGGCGGGGCCACACTGGGAACCAACGATCATATCAGCAACTGGATGTTATGTATGTTGTTTAATGACATTTTTGTCCATATAAAGGCCCCAAAAAGTCAAAAGTTCAACAGATTGCAGAATAACACAGTTTTATGACAAGAAGCATGGCAAGAGAAACTTCTGATAGGCCAGAAGTTGAACACTTTTGTATTTTCTACAAATTCATGTAGTTTTATCTGTTCTTTTAAATGTACTTGAGGACGTTTGTGGTGTAGTAAAAGTCAGATGCTGATTTGTATAGAAGTATACTTCTATACAAAGTATACTACTATGCAGCTCATCCTCTCATTCATTTCTCTCAGATAGAAGACGTTTTAGCTCAACTTGAAAGAAAGGCAGCTCCTAAATGCAAACGTGAGGTCATAGTTCATAGGACAGAGGTCAATATGACATTTAGAATCCCTGTATACCAGTATCATCTGGTCAAAGCAGATGGCCGCCTCTCCTGGAGCCTGGGTCTGCTTGAGGTCTCTTCCTGTTAAAACTGAGTTTTCCTTCCCACCGTCGCCAAGTGCCTGCTGATTGTTGGGGTTTTCTTTGTATTATTGTAGGGTCTTTACCTTAGAATATAAAGCACCTTGAAGGAACTGTTGTTGTGATTTGATGCTATATAAATACAATTAAATTGAACTGAATTGAAGGCAGCAGAATTTTTATAGTTTTAAATATAAAAGTCATTTTATGAAAGTTTTACCTCATTTGACCTTAAGGAAGAGTTTAGAGGTTCAAAGTAACGTGATATTTAGTATCCACATACTCACCATATGTCTATATGTTGTCAATACAAACAATGGCAGTTAGACAAAAAGTTTTAAATAGCTCTACATAGCATTATTGTCACTTTGAACTTCAGATCAATCTATTCACCTTGAAGGAGAGGTCAGAGGTCAAATGTGACATGATATTTAAAATCTTTATGTGGTACTTTCTATGTGTTGTTAATACACAGCACACTTGTAAGAGGTTATATAAGTTATAAATCACTAAGTTGACCTTGAAGACTTTGGTGAATGTAAGTTATCGTGCTTACAAACAGAATGACACGCTGACTCTTCCAAACACATGACCTTGGAGGACATAAAGACAGGAGGCCTGAATACGATAACAAGGCCAAATAATGTATTTTTAGAGTAGTTAATGTGTTTTTGCATGTATTTCTATTTGATGCACTGCTCTTTGAATGCCTCACTGGACTTAACCATTTGCTCTGCTGTAATCAAACTTGTCTCAGCGACTCCATCAAGTCAGTAATTATTACCATTTCTATCCCTCCAAACCTCTGCTGCTGTCTCACAGCAAATGATCTGTCTTTAATCAGGAGAGAATTGCTGAGTCTCACGCGGCCTTCAGCATCAGCTGTCTTTGTTATCGGTGGTCCAGGAGAGATGAGCTGGTCTGTTAATACTGGCGTTTGCTCAGGGTTGCTTTGCAGGCCACAGCTACAAGAAAGCGGCCAAACCTTATTAAGAGCTGCCCGGCAGGCTGGCAGTACTCCAGTGTGTTTCAGACAAGTACATGTACTTTAAGAGGAAAAACACTTTGGTTTAGTTGCTGACGTCTCCGAGTGTGCTTCATAAATCTCTCTTCCCGTTTCCCCTGCAGACTCTGAGAATGCCGCTGTGACGCTCTCCGCCCTGCTGGCCAGCCTCAACAGCTGCTGCAACCCCTGGATCTACATGATCTTCAGCGGTAACCTGCTGTCGGACTTCGCCCGCAGCCTGCCGTGCTGTTGCCACCTGAGAAGCCGGTTCCACCACCAGGATTCGGACAGCAGCATCCGCCGGACCACGCTGCTGACCCGCCTGCAGGGTCAACGCCATTCAGAGCCTTTCAGAGACCTCAACCCCACCCCCAAAAGCTGCCCGCCAATCCCATCTACATCCTGACCCCCAGAAACACTACCTTTGTGTGTTTATGTGTGTATGTGTGTGCGTGTTTAGTAAAACTGCAGCAGGTTTGCAGCAGTGAGGTAAGGTATGACATCATCTGAGGGTGCGTTCACACCTACCCTCTGTTTTCTTTGGTCCGACCCAGAGTGGGAAAGTTTACTCCAAGGGACATTTTTGGTGTTTGGCTTGTTTGGGTTCACACAGCTGACGTTTAATAACTCATTTCCAGTCTGCGGGGTTGGAGACTGTGGGGATTAGATGGCATCAAAACAAATCTAGTCACTGTAGCTGTTAGCATGATGGCCTCGTCTGCACTCGCCTTTTACATGTCAAAAAATAAATGTCCTCGTACCCACGAACACTGGTGCTGCAGGGCTGCCTACCTGAGCTCCAGGAGTAAATAAATGTTGTACAGTACAGGCAGTGTGGATGTATTTCACTTTGAATGCACTATTGGGTGTGTTTCCTTGGAGAGCTGCTCTCATTGAAGTATTTAAAGCATGTTTACGAGATCATTTTTTAAGACTTGAGGATAAGTCTGGTGTTATTCTGCAGTCCTTGAATTAATTCATGTACAAATCCCTTCCCTCTCAAAAAAAAAAAAAAAAAAAAAAAAAAAAGATTAAAGACCAGCCATGTGTTTGTCTGTTTCTGCTTCATACTTTCTCGCTTCTGCTTTCTCCCTCTGAACATACAAAACTTTAAAAATTTATTTCCAGCTCTTAAAGCCTCAATAAAATCCTCTTTGTTGTGCTGCTTTCTAAATTTAACAATCAAACAGGAAAATAGTGCATTTTGGGGGGGACTATTTTCAGTGACGGATGAATTTGTCTACATTGGGATATCCATGACCTCACCTGACGTCATTCAGTATTTAATCAGTCAGTGCCTCTATCACAGTGTACTTAATGAAGCCATGAAGTTTAACCTTCATACTGTGAAATCATTGTTTTAAAGACGCTGGAGTGGAAAGGTACTTTCTTAATAATTATTTAATTCTTTTAGTTATAAAATGTGGAAAGTTTGGGTTAAACTTTTTTTTTCAAAATTAAAAAACCAAACAAACAAAAATACTTTCACAAAAAGAAATTAGGTTAGAAAGTCAACTCATATTTATCTTTAAGGAGCTGGAATGACTCTGGGACAATCACACGTGTATCCACACTACCCTGCTTAAAAGTGTAAATCCTAATTAAAAGTGTTTGTTCAGTATAATTAACACTGCCTCTGTGAACATCTGTTTAATTGTTAATTTTTATTATGATGCTCTGATGCTCACTCATGCTTTGCAGGCTTCTGTAACAGCTTTGAGCTTCTTTAGAGACTCTTCTCAGATGTGTTTGTAGATACTGAAGATATTTTATGAGTGTGATGTATTCTGTCATCTCTGTATTGCTCTAATATGTATTGCACATGTTGTAAAGGCAGATGAAAGCTGTTGCTTGTGTTGCTTGTCACGTGATGTTCGACTGCTTTCTGTCTGTAACAGGAGGGTTTTATAGGTGATCACCTGCTTTTAGTAACTTTCACTAAGTACAAAAGCAGTGAAGAGCTAAAGTAATGAAAAATTATTAGTTATAGATCTGTGGATTGATCCGGCCTGCATAAGTCAGTAATCTTTCATAAAGACTATTATGATCATCAGACTTATGGTTTTCCTACAGTGCCACCATAAAACTGGACTTTCAGGGGTTTTAAGTGAAATATATCAATAAATTGAGGTTCTTCCTCATAGGATCAACCTTTTTCCTCTAGAACAGGGATCACAAATTCGGTGGCTTGCGTGAGAAACATGATATCATTTTAAGTGATAAAGCTCGAGCATGTTTTGCGGCTCCATGAAGATTTTTGTCTTTGCTCAAAAATGTCTCTTGATGGTAACTGTTTCTGATCTAACCTCTTTAGATCTGGTTCTCTTTGTGTTCAGAGTCAACATGTTCTCCAGTTTGAATGTGTCAGGGTTGAGCTTAATAGTGAAATATTTATATTTTCTGGCCACTTGGAGCACCAAAAAGCCTTCAGTGAGAGCTCAGTGTAGCTCAGACGTTTATATGTTTAACAAACAAATGCTTATCTCCACATATTACAGCACAGCATTATCATCCATTTCCAGCTGTTTTTGTCTCCGTCTGATAAACGTATCAGGATCAGATAAAGGCTTTCCTAAAGTGTAACAGTGGTGACATCATCAGCTGGTTTGTGAGACTGCATTTTGCGTGTTTTTGCTAAAGAGTGGACCTGAGTGACCCGAGTGACATCATGAACTCACTGCTCGAGAGTTGACGTGGTTTAACCAGCAGACGAAATGGGAAAATGAGCACTCCTTAACTGGTTGCTGGAGGTTGCTGGGTGAAATCGAAGGAACGTGCTGCTTTAATCACTAGCAGATTTCCACAGTGGCCTATAGCTTGGATGGAAGACGGCAACTGGTCTGCAAACACTGGCTAACTACCAGCTTAGCAACAACATTGGCTGGAGCCACCATGTTTCAAATGGCGTGACTTTTACTTTGAACAAACATTCACTATTTCCAGTTTGCACTGTCCTTTTTAAAGTTTTACTGTTGTCCAGCTGGTAGTTGGTGAGTCTCTGCAGACAAGTCACCATCTTCCATGCAAACTAGAGGCGACTGTGGCAGCCAAAGTGACTGCAAGGTTTTTGACAACCAGCTGGGGAACACATACAGACAATGAGTGTCACAAATGGGCTGGTCACCTGTTTGCAAAACCTGAGTATTTGTAGATGTGGTTTTAATTTAAGAGAGCCATCTGTGAAACTGTAAAGTGATTGGCTAACACTTTGCCCATCTGGCCAAACAGGAATTTGGCCTTCAGGTGAAAATTACAGTTGGGATCAGCAAGGAGTTCAAGTCCAGGAGTGATTACCTGACTTTCAGGTTCAAATCTGACCCACAAGATGACTCCTGCAGTGTTTACTGTTACAGTTAGCACAAGACAGTTTTTGTCTCACACGTGGCATGTAAACGTGAGCTGCTTTTCTCTTAACAGCAGGTGTTCTAATGACGCTGCTTTTCTGAGGTTCAAACATTTCTGAGGTTCTCCATTTCTGACATTGCTCTGCAGTAACAATAGTAACTGTGATGGTGTGTTTTTGGTAGCTAAACAACAGACTGGTGCATGAATGGGTTTAACAGGAGATGGATATCATGACTCTTGCATAAGGCCGAGATGCAGCAGGTGCAGCGGCCACTCACCAGATTTAAATGACTAAATTTATCAGCTCATGCCTGGCAGCTGCCTAAGGACACTTCAGAAAATTACATGGGAATATTAAACTTCAGACCTTTTTTTTCTCTGTGCAATATCTCGGCATAAGTATGCTCCTCATAAAAACACTTAAACAGGATTTTTCTTTTTTTTTTTTTCTTTTTTTTACTCACGCAGGAAAACAGGAGTAATTGGAAGCAGGTTGGCTGCATGACATGCAACAGATGTGTCTGAAATTGAAAACAAATAAAAAGGTTTCAGCGCTTCAATCAAAGAGTTCATCCTGTGATTTTTGATTCATTCCTTGCAGGAAAAGTGAGAGCCTCCAGGCTGAAGTGAACCCCTGAGAGGTGGCAATGGAAGGAACTATAATTTCCTGCCTGAGCCAACTTGATTAGTTTGAAACACCTACAAACCAGAACTTCAAAAGGTTCCCTGTGGACATGCTTAACACTCTTGTTCCAGGATCACATCACACCCACTGACCTCTTAGAGATGTGTTTTTGTCTGATACAGAACCAGTGCATGAAGGTGAATCTCAGATGAAAATTCAGACTGACTCTCATAACTCAGGACAGCTGAAGGGACACAGGAATGCAGAAAATGCTTATCGTTACACACCAGGGCCTCATATTTCACCACAGGCTTGAGCCTGTGAATGTAAGGCAGCTCAGAGGCTTCATAGGAATCATATCTATGAAAGCAAATTATAAAAAAAGAAACACAGAGGGCAAACAGACCTATATCAGCACCACTTGTTTTCCTAATTTGGTCAGTTGTCACCTGCAATCTAACCACAAAAGACTTCTGAATTCATTTTAAAAATTTTCTCCAAGAAACTCTGGTAATTTATTCAAGTGAAAACTAAGCTTTTCCTTATTTTCTATAAGCTGTTCTAACAGTGGATGTTCATATTACACATGGCCAAAGTTTCTAATATTGAGGTGATTGTGTGTGTGAGTAATATCTTTAAGACAAATGCGTTTTTACATAGTTTTTTCTACTCCTTGTCTGTCTGATGTCATAGAGAGGGCACGTCCCTAATACAGTCATCTCATCCACAGACTCCCCACCTAACAACTCTTTAAACTTTCTCTCTTTGTGGAGCGGCCAATGAGACGGACGTTTTCTTAAATGGGGAGGAGCTTAACCTGGGCACTGACGTCAAGTATAAGGTAAAAAAGTATTATTTGTAATTGTGGATCACACAAAGCTGCTCTAGTACAGTCCAAGAATAAAATCTAGAGCTGGAAACAAGTTTCCAGAGACCACTCAATATCAAAGACAGCAGCTTATAGCGGTCGACATCAAACTGCATTCTGCGCATCAACAAATGATGTTCAATTCCTTCTAATAATCTCTCTTTATTGAAAAGAAATTAAAGGGGTATATAAAGCTGCATTCATGCAATTTTTTTGAGAAAGAGAAGTTTCTGACTTTAGTTGTTCATTTCTCAACCTCTTAGCTGTATCTGGTGACCCTATTGAGGGACCTGACCCCTATGTTGTGAAGCGTTGTGTATAAACTAAATGAAACTGCCTCCATATTGAACATTAACAGAATTAATGCTAATGTATTAACAGCCTCATATAGTCACATAAATGCATTTGTTATAAATTCATGAAGCGTTTTACAATGAATGCTTGCAGAGCAGTATTTGCAAAGTGGGCAGTAATTGTATATAAAACACTCAAACTGCTTGGTGTACTTTAAATCGTAACCACTGAGAGAGGGTAAAGGGTTTGTTCACATGGTTACTGTAATTTCCTGTTCACTCTGAAGGCATTTCTACTGAGAATCAATCACTTTGTCTGTGGAGGACGCCGTTTATGAAAGAGCTGAATGCGGGAAATCAGAGAAAGGAAGTGTATTATTAAAGGAAGGAAGCAAAGGTGAATGTGGCAAAGCAAGGCCGGTATCTTTTAAAAAAGGAAGAAAGAAAAAAAGAAGCTGCTTTCAGCATTAAAGACACTGGGTGAGGCTACATCCTGTGGTGGTATCTTTGCACAGATCACCATGACTCCGTTTCCTTGAACTGTGTTCAGTACGTGTGTCATTTCCTACACATTCTTCCCTGGAGATCTTTTTTTTTTTTTTTTTTTTACAGATTTTTCTTCTTCTGACAGAATTTCTGTTCCTGAAGAAAACTTTGTCAGAAAATCCCATCAGTGTGTAGAAATTATAGTGTTACAGTCCCAGATGATCCCAGGGTCAGAGCTGGCCCACCAAAGTGTGAAGTCTCTGTAAAAACACCAAAAAACACAACAAAGAGTCAGTGATAGAGAAACTGTTAAAAATCTGTTATTTCAGTTTAAGCTGAAAATCAGTGAGTCATCTTTGTAATCAACACTTATCGTTGAAAATGAAATGCTCGTGCAGGACCTCTCAGCTTCATGTAGTCTTATTATAATCATCTAGACTTATACCAAAGTAACAAACATTGACATAGATGGTGGCCACATACTGAACAATATTAGCTTGAGTAACAGTTGGTGTTGTCATGTTAATAATGCCAATCTGGAAAACACAGATGTAGTCAGAAGTTTACATTCACTCATCATGAGCATGAATGCCATGTTAATTTGGGACTTTTAATGAGTTCTTTGAACACTTCTTTTTCCACAGTGGAATGATTGTACAGGATACATCTTTAATTACTTTAAAAGTTTTATTTTTTGGGTCAGAGGTATGTATACACCCCCAAATAATATTTGGTTAAATGTCCCTTAGCAAGTTGTACCTTTGCAAGACACTTGTAGTTCATTAACAAGCTTCTGGCATAATTCTGGCTGGATATTTGACCACTCTTCTTGGTAGAATTGGCAAAGTTCACTTAAATTGATCGGTCCCCTGGCATGGCCCCAGCTCTATGTGCAATCCACAAATTTTCAATAGGTTTGAGGCTTTGGGAAGGCCCTTCCACAAGCTTAATATTAGCCCGCTTTATCGATTCCATAACCAGTTTTGGTTATTTGAGATCATTGTCCTGTTGTGTCCAAGTTTAAACTTTCTAGCTGTTGATTTGAGGTAAAGTTGAAGAATTTGGAAGTAGTCCTCCTTCTTCATTATTCTAAGCGTTTTGTGCAAAACAGTTGCAGTGCATGATGCTACTACCACCATGCCTGACAGATGGTTCACTATTCTTAGGTGTGGAAGCCTCATCTTTACTCCTTACATACAACACAACAGCATACCTGTTGTCATTGTGGCCAAATAGCTCAAACTATGTCTTGTCTGACCATAGAACTTTTCTCCAGAAGACACTTTGCTTGTATATGTGGGTAGCTGCAAGTATCATTCAAGAGAGAAGGTGCTGATTTTTTTTATGGACAGGCATCTTTATTGATGACAGCTCTGTAACTTTGGATAGTGATGTGGTGTGACTGTCCACAGTAATGTGGAGTTCCAGCGGTTTCCAGGTCATGGCAGGCTTGAGAATTGGTGGTTCTTGGATTGTTCCTGAACAAGAAAAGGGTGACAGTTTGGATTTTTTGTCCAGACCTTGGTTAAGTGGTGACACATCTAAATAACTTGTACTTGCATACAGTTGTTTGAACTGATGATCTTTGAATCTGCAGTTGTTTAGAAATGTCTCCAAGAGAGCTTCCCAACTTGTGTAAATCTACAGTTCTCCTTCTTAGATCTTCTTTGAATTCCTTGGACTTTCCCATTGTTCTAATCACTAAAACTAGTGCTGCCAAGCAAATCCTTTTTTATGCTGTAAATATAAACTATCAGTAGTAGTCAATCGTGCTTACAAATGAGAAGTTAACAGGCCTTGACGTTCTCAAGTTAAAATACATTCTAGAAACCCTTATAAAAAGATTTAAGTGAGTGTATATATAATTTTGACCCTGTGTGGATTAGTGAACTTCTTGTTTTTTCAAAAGTCATTAAAGATGTATGCCGTACAGTCATTCCACCCTGAAACAAGAACAGTTCAAAGTAACAATTAAAAGATTAAAATTACCATCCAATGCCCATGTTGAGTTTACGTAAACCTCTGACCACAGCTGTACCTTTATTTTCTTCACATAGTTCAGTCAACTGGAGCAAGGCTCTGATGTCTGCAGGTTCCTTGGACTGTTGCATCAGTTGTATCAATCTTACTTCGTTGGAATAAGCATCATTGGCTGAAACACAGAAATGAGAGTTAGACCATCGAAGAGTTGCTGTGAGGTCAGGATCTGATCACTGTTGGTTTCTTACAAATGGACTCAGGCTGCGATATTAATATTTCCTCCAGGTCCAACACATGAGCTCTTGTTTTCTGCAATAAGTTGTCTTTGATTTGATCATGTATGCTTATTGAAAACATCGACTGTAGAGGTACTGGTATTAAGATCTATCACCTCTCACATTTTAACTGGGCATTCTAAGCATCGCTGCAAACTGCCATATCAGGAGGTAATAACATCTTTAACTGATAACACTTGCATTTTCCTGCTGTGACGATCTGCCATATAAAAGGCCAAATGTCAGCCGGTCTGATTACGCAGAGGCAGTGGAAGATCCACATTTTGATTTACAACAACCTTTCTGACAGCAACCGTAACGAGTCCTGTGGAAAGATGCCCACATAATCTGATCAGCCCAAAGTAATCTGAGTCTGCTGCATCCTGTGTGGGTGCTAAAAGGGTCATTCCGTAGCTTCATTTAGGATCTCCATCATCACTTTTGGCAATTCAATCAAGCTTAAATCTGAAGATGCAGATGAGATCTTTCCAACCTGCTGCTCAGGGAATTTTTCTGCAACCCCACAGCATGAGAACTCTCTGGGTTTAAGAAATGTAGAAATGATTTTTTTTAAGGGTTCAACAGGTCACATTTACAAAAGAAAAAATATAAATAGTTAACCATTATAATGTAGAAATTCAATAATGGAAGTAAGTTCCTCCAGAAAACAGCACTTCCAGGATTACTCCACAGGTTGATTGTCAAAGATGCCTGAGAATGCTGGTGCCTCTAACTGGAAGAACAAGATTTTTACTAACTCAACCTTTTGTTATCGATATTCTAAAAACAATAATAACACTAGTAAAAACTTAGCCAGTGTTGTGTCTACATATAACAGACAACTAACAAAGAACCAGTTTTAAATTGTATCTTTAGGCTCTTTCTTACAAGCAAACACAATTTCTTCCAATTTATTTAGATAAAGCTAGAAAAAAATGCAAAAGATAACACAGTTTGACAGATATGAAATAGCATTTTTTCACCAACAAGAAGATTCCTAAAGAGCTATTAGCTGACAATTTTGCATATCTAAGCATGGTGTGCAGTGCGCCATTAAACTTTTTTGAGGAAGGTGGACAATTTGAGGACAAAAAAGAAGTAGCAGGCCTAAAAAAATCTATCTACAGCAGTTGAACAGAATTTGAAAGTAACCTCTTTAAGAAATGGGAAATAATCCAGCAAGTGACACAGGACCTGAGAGATGCATCTGGCCTTTCAGTTAATCCATCTACTGTTCACTGAAGCCTCATCAGAAATTGTGTCAGTGGAAGGGTTGCTGTCAAGAAGCGATTCTTGAGGAAGGGAAACAGACATTAAAGGCTGGTGTATGCATTAGACCAGTTTTTACTGAAATTCAGTAAAAACTGGTCTAATGCAGTGATGAATCCAAATTTGAAAGTTGTGGTTCAAATCATCATCAGTGTACATGGAGGAGGTCAGGAGAGAGCTAAAACATGGTGGTGGCTCTGTCATAGTTTGGGGCTCTATTTAAGCCAGTGTTGTTGGGGATCTTCGTTAAAATTGATGAAATTATGATCAGAGAAACGTACCATCAGATTTGAGTCCATCTTACAATACCATATGGAAAACACCTGATTGTCAAAGGCATTAATTCTTCAGGTGGACAATGATCCCAAACACACTACCAACACAGTAAAAGCATATCTGGATAGAAAAATACATTGTGGAAGACTGTTAGTCGTGGATTGGCCTCCCCGGAGCTCTGACCTCAACATTATTGAAGCAATAGAGGATCATCTTAATAGAAAATTGAACAAAATGCAGAAACATCCAAAGAAGACCTTTGAATGTCCTTTAAGAAGCCTGGAGGATTGTTCCTGAGGACTGTTTAAGGAAATTATAAGAAAGCTGCCTCAAAGAGTTCAGACTGTGCTGAAAGGTTGTCACACTAAATATCAACTTTCAAGCCCAGAATTATTTAAACTCTGTTTTCCCCTGATATACTGCATTACTACGTATGTTTGCACATTTCAATAAATCATTGCACTTATTTCCTCTTTTCAAGAGTTCAAAAGTTTTGCACAGTACTGTTTTATAGTAAGTAAGTATGATATAATATATATATATTAGATCTAGAAGCGGCACAGTGATGGACTGCATAGTTTCAATATGCAGAAGTAATACTGGTCCACATAGAAGAAAAACTCAATGATTAAAAGTGGGTCCTAAACTGACACGTCATCATGAAAATGTAGTTAAGTTATTTTTCTGAAATATTTTCTGTCGGGGTAGAAAAGGAGCAACAGTGTGCTGATACTTCACCCAAATCTTTGGAAAAGCCACACAGCAAAAAGAATTTAGCGGAGAACAGCACCCTCTGGAGGTTATAAGGCGGAACTACAATTTATAGCTGGTATTTGGTCAAGTGGTGAGTTTAAATATTCCGTGTATTTATTATTTCATGTACGTATACATTTGTCTTTTCATAGTTTAGTGTCATTTTATATTTGTATTGTGTGTTTACTTTTGTTTTTCCATCAATTTGAGCTACTTTGTAATCTTTTTCCAGTTTTGCACCATTTTACATCACTAATGGAAGACTACCACACTTTGTGGTTCTTTTGATCTTTTTTGCTAATATAGTGTTACTTCACATCATTTTCTGTCTCTTTATTCGCTTATTACATTAACTCATAAACTGTTTGCTGAAAGTAGAGGAATGTATGATTCATGACTGTCCCAGCTTCTAGTTTTGTCCATCATCTTTATTTATGTATAGGTTTTACTTATTACTATTGTTTAGTTTAATTGTACCACATAAATTATGAATATTCAGTAGCTGTAAGTAAATTGGGGGGGGGGGGACACACCACTATTAATGAAAACTTTAAATACTTAGCTATTATTTGATAATTTAAATAGTAAAGACTGTGTTACCTGTTTGGAAACAAAACAATGTTTGAAAACTGCTAGCTGCCATTT
The DNA here is from genome assembly GCF_036321145.2 of Pelmatolapia mariae. NCBI lineage: Eukaryota > Metazoa > Chordata > Actinopteri > Cichliformes > Cichlidae > Pelmatolapia > Pelmatolapia mariae. Next base: position 19,780,109 of record NC_086242.1, on the reverse strand, counting down.
GTGTGATTGAAAGGTAAAAGCCACATGGGTGCTCATATTCATGTAAGGGTGACTGCTCCTGTCTCGTTAGTTGGAAGACTTCTGATCAGGGAACAAAATGTGTATTAAAACAGATCACTGGTACATAGAAAGTAGCATACAAAAAAACCTCCAAAACAGCAAAGTTTGCTCACACACACAACAGAAGAATACCTTGTAGTTCGTGTTGATTTAATCCCTGGAGATTTACACAACATGTGGCCTGAATTTACAGAGGAAAGTATGCGGGTAGAGTTTAAAGTCCACCAGAGAGGCCAGGTGCACCTGCAGACTCAAACTCTGTGCTTTCTGATCACATTTTCTTTCTGAAAAAAATGAAAATCTGCTGGATTAAAAGCCGTTTTGTTTTTAATGTGCCATTACTTCCGAGTTTTCCGTGTCTGGAGGAATATTATGATGAAGTGGATCTCTTCCACTCATTTCCACATTAATCCACCTCCTTTTTATTTCTGACTCCGCCAGAGTAGCTAAAAAACATATTTATTATTGGTTATTAAGACTCATTTCTCATTTATCTCAGCAGACGCCCATTTGGGAAGAATGCATTACACTGAGAGTTGCTGTTTTATACACTGTAGTTTATCTAAACTACAGGAGAAGTGCAATGTTCTTCAAGACATTTCTGCTCTGTTTTTCTGCATCTTTTGCCTTTGCTCCTGTGAATGTTACTCCTAAGCTATTACATTAGGGATATCTGCTGCCTTTGACTTCACAGAGACTTTCTAGAGCCTGATCTTTGGCTCACATACTCATGAATATTTTGAACCTTTGTTCATGTTTAATATAAACATCCACTGTTCTAAGGCATTTAAGAAAATAAGGAAGAGCATAACGGAGGATGACAGGCACTCCCCTGGCAGCCCTTCGGTGTGCTGAAATCAGAGTATATGATGAACTAACTCTGCTGTAAACATCCACCTCCCCCTCTTTCATTTAAATCCATTAATGAAGAGATAGACTGGCAGTGATGCTCTGAAATACAGTGAGTATTTGTTTGTAGATTATCTATTACCCTGTCAGGAGTAAGTGTTCTTTCCTCCTGCATGTACAATCTAATGAACAAATTCATAGTCTACGCCCACGTGTGACACCCCGCCTTCAAACCCGCCTCTTCCTCCTGGCTGCAGTCAACGGTTCCAGTCGGTGTCCTTTACTTTAGTCCTTTACTAAAATTCACGAACAACGGGGAGAAGCGGTGGAAATAATCGTCAAGAATAAGAGAGAGAAACTTGTCTCCACAAAGCGAACAGGTGGGACTTTGTCACACCCTGTTGGATTTAATTCAGGAGAAAATCGTCTCTGCGTGGTGTTCGTTTCGAAGGTAACAGAGGACAGCGGTTATTTATACATGCGGTACTTGAACGCAGCACACTTCTATTAAACTGAGATTGGTTTTTAATATAATTAGGGGAGTTTACTTGGGTGGTGGCCAAGCCGCTGACTTTTAGGGTGGAGTTGCACCCTGGGTCTTGGGGTCCTGGCTACATTCGGCTAAGCTAGCACGTACCTGCAGCCGGACTTTCACAGATAAAACGCTACCTTCAGTTAGGGTGAAAGGTTTATCGTGTTTCTACTTGTCAGACACAGAAATGAGCGCGCTGAGGTGTTTTAGCTTTAGCAGAGGTGCTCTGTGGTGTGTAACTAGGCCTCACCTTCAGCAGTGTACTCCTACCAGCCGCAGGTGGGTTTCTGCCTGACTGCTTTCTGCTTCCAGTGCAAGAAGGAAACAGCTCAGGCTTCCATCTGTTATTGAGACAACATGACGGTGTATTTCCAGTACGAAGCGTAGTTGGATGAGTTAAACACCTGGAGTCATCCAGCCAAAGCGATGGGTAGTGCTCAAGGGAGATGAAGAATGCATGAAGTTAATGAACTTTGGCCATCAGTCCAGAACATGAACTTTGAACATGAACTTTATCCTGTCTGTGTTACTCAATTGTCACAGTTTCTCTCCACAGACCGCTCTCAGCCATGACCCAGGTCGTTCCTCCGATCCTCTCCGTCAACCCTAGTCGGGCTCTGGTTGATGAGAAGTTTAAAGTGTTGGTGGAGAATCTTCCCCCGGGATGTCCAGTAACCGTCCGCTCCCTCCATCACTCCGAGGACAAGGACGACTGGGAGGCTTACGGGCACTACGTCAGTGACCACAGTGGCGTCGTGTCAGGTGGGCTTCTTTGTTTTCCTTTTTTTTTTTACTTACAAAAAACCCCAAGTACTTGAAAAGAATAATAAAGTAAACCAATGAACAGATGCATAAGAAGCTGACGTTAAAAATTATATTTGTACATTCACACATAATTGGTATAATCAAAGTCATATTTAGTTTGCCCATTTAGGAAGCAGGAAGCATTGAATCCATTCCAGCTCCTTTGGTGTAAATCAAAGTGAGGACAGGTAATCTGGAGATGGATACCTGCAGCTCATTTAGGTTGCACAGGTAGTCCAGCTGAAGGCTTCCTGTGTCCCAGAGTCTGACATAATGCAACAGATGTACTCCAGTGGGATTTTTGTTATTATCTTTCCTCTACATAATCTTTAAATTCAACCAAATACTTTTTGGTATTACTTTTTTTTTTTTTTTTCATTTTTAACTAAAATCAGTGAGTGTTATTGGAAAAAGTGTTTTACTTCTGATGTTTTTGTTGCACATGTTCTATTGAACTCTAAATGACATCAAATTTTTATCTCACTTTTAATAAAGCAAATTAAGCGAAAAATTAATTGCACCACCCTCTCTTGCAGTATCAGAAGATTTAAGTTATGGAGGCACATACACAGGAAAAGAGCCCATGGGTTTGCTGTGGAGCATGCGGCCTGTCCCGGGCAGCCGCCCAGGCCTCAGGTAACACATTCAATCTCCTAGTAAATCTCGTAGCATGGCTCTATAAATTAGTTTTAATTACTGGATCAAAATTTATACTCCAGGCTTTTTCTCCAGTGAGATCATCAGTCTGCATTAAATCCCAAACAGCAAAGGTAGTCTGGACATACTTCTGTCCAGATGTGTTACATATCTAGATAGAAATCTGTCAATTTGACGACTAATCTGCCAATTTTTCTCTGATTAATCGATTCGTCGACGATTATTTCAATAACTCTTATCACCTTTTCCTGTGGGCAAACCTCCTGTTCTAGGCTCCAGTACCTCACCTGCTCAAGACTGCCCACTTGTGAATATCACCCTGTTGTCTCATCCCACAGCAAATTAAAATAATCACTCAGGAAACATATGAATTTGAAAATAATCAAATGTATTTTTAACATTATTCAACAGGACTCACAGATTAAAAACGAAATAAATACAAATGTTAGGTAATAAAAATTAAAGTGCTAGAAGTATTTAAAAAATAAAAATGCTAAATGGAACCTAAATTATAAATGGGTTCTGCACATAAGTTCAGTTAAAGCTTCAAATTAAATCAAAAATATTTTATTTTCCGGTCCAAAATAAAAAGTTTCCAGATTTGTTTCCAGATAATTCGGTTCACGAATTCACGATTGCAGTGATATGCTCTGGAGTGACGCTTGCTTTTGAGATGATGTTCCCAGCTGCTGATAACCATGCTGAAGATGCTCTCGGTAATGACTTCAGCTATTTGAGACATGCAAGAGCCTATGAGCTATAAGACAGTGTAGCTACTCCTGTTTAATGGTTTACAATCACATTTCACTCATTAGCTAACAAAACTGAACTGTTTTGCTGCTCACACTACGTTCTTTGTTAGGATTGAGTGCAGTCTTGGCAGATGATATAGGCGATACTGCCCCCATAGCTTCCTGTAGTGTATTGCAGTTACAAAAACACATTTACCTGATTTTAAAATCTAATGCATCAACAAATTTTTATAGTCGACATAATCTATTATGGCGACTAATCGTTGCAGTCGTAGTGTGTTATCTGGCTTCATCGATGGATAAAGTTGTGTGTCATCTGCATAGCAGGAAAAATGCATGTTACGCCTTCTAATGATACTGCCTAAAGGAAGCATTTAGAATGTAAATCTAACCAATGTGAAATCAGACGCCACATTCTCTAGTAGTAAATCAAGCCCCAGTTTCCGAATGTTCAACGGTCTTTCAACAGTTTGAACCTGTGTCATTCTCGACTTTAAAGGAAATAATTAATAACCAGAGAAGCTCAAATTCTCTGCATGACATTATTCCTTCTCGTATCATTAAGGATGCATTAAATACAATTGGGTCCTGTATCTTATTTTCAATGAACTCATCACTGTTATCTGGCTGTGTTCCGACTGTCTTTAAACATGCAGTCGTGCAACCTGTTATCAAGAAAAGCAGCCTTGATCGTAACACCCTAGCAAATTACAGGCCGATTTCTAAACTCCCTTTCATGTCAAAAATTTTAGAGAAAATAGTGCTTCAGCAACTACAGACCCACTTAGAGAGAAATGGTGTAAGTGATAAATTCCAGTCTGGATTTAGACCGCGTCACAGCACCGAAACTGCCCTACTAAGAGTTTTCAATGACCTTCTTCTAATCGCTGACTCTGGGCGCTCTGCGGTCTTAGTTCTATTGGATTTGACTTCAGCCTTTGACACGGTTGACCATGATATCCTTTTGGCAAGGTTGGAAGTAGCAGGCCTTAAAGGAAATGTCCTATCATGGTTTAAATCATATTTCTCTGAGAGGTCGTTCTCTGTCATGATGGGAAAATATTCCTCTTCTTCTGCCCCTTTTTGCTGTGGTGTGCCCCAGGGCTCGGTATTGGGTCCCGTGTTGTTTTCTCTGTACATGCTGCCCTTGGGCTCCATTTTTGAAAAACATAATGTCTCTTTTCTCTGCTATGCGGATGATATTCAAATCTACCTCCACCTGACTGGGGATGTTTCATCTTCACTACATCCCCTGTTTGATTGTCTGAGGGATGTCAAAGACTGGTTATCACGTAACTTTCTTACTTTAAATGAAAAGAAGACAGAAATTATCGTTTTTGATAGAAATATGCCTCTGGGACAACTGATTGGCACACTCGGGCCTGTTGCTAATCACCTCACTGAAGCTGCTAGGAATCTTGGAGTTTTCATGGATAGTTCCTTCAAACTAGATAAACAGGTTTCTAATGTGGTAAAAACCAGCTTTCACCAACTGCGCCTAATTTCTAAGGCTAAACCGTATATACCACGCAAAGATCTGGAGAAACTCATTCATGCTTTCATCACTTCAAGACTGGATTATTGTAATTCTCTTTACTTGGGCCTACAATCTTCTCTTCTTCAGCGATTGCAGCTGGTCCAAAATGCCGCAGCACGTCTCTTGACCGGCACTAGAAAGTATGATTCTGTCACCCCTGTTCTGGCCAACTTACATTGGCTTCCTATTAAATATCGAATTGATTTTAAAATTTTATTGTTTACTTATAAAATCCTAAACAATATGGCACCTGACTACCTAGCTGATCTCCTCTGTCTGTATAGCCCTAAGAGAGCACTAAGATCATCGGGCCAACTGCTCTTAGTGCAACCTAGGTCTCGGCTGAAGACCAGAGGAGACCGTGCCTTTGCCGTTGCCGCACCCAGGTTATGGAATACTCTTCCTCTTCATATTCGTGCATCAGATTCCATTCAGTCTTTTAAATCACGTCTAAAAACGTATTTGTTTAACCTGGCATTCAAGGCTAATTAGGGTAATTTACATCTGGCTTTGCATTTAGATTATGTAATTATTTTATATTCTATTTATTATTTATATCTGTAAGTTATATTTTATATTGTGATTTTTATCTGTATCATGATTTTACTGGAAAGCACTTTGGTGTACTTCGGTCTTTAAAATGTGCTATATAAATAAATTTGAATATATAAATAAATTTGAACTTCTGGCAATCCAGTTATTGTGGCGTGAGTGAACTTTTCAAAAGTTTCATGGCGATCTGCTGCACCTCCCCTGTCTCTGTGGTTGCCGTGCTCTGTCAGAAAATGACTAATTACTGATACAATACCGCTTGACAGTCGATTGATTTAGCATTGTGCCCTCACTTAATCCATTCGACAGCAAGTCAGCTACTTTGTTTTGTTATCTGGTCTTTAAGTGATGACGGGATGAATCCTGCTTCCGGGTCCAAATTACTCTGCGTTTATTAAGGCTGTAGTGCTTTTAACATGTTTTAATGTTTTGTATCTTCTTCTATTTAATCTGAACAAGCCCCTAAAAAAAGTCAGTGATCACTTTCAGCCTCTCTCAGTTTTTGTTACCACTGTTCATTTTAAAGCTCAGTTTTAAAGCCTTACGATGTAACCACAGCCCAGCCTATGCAGCAGTATATTAATGACTAACCTCATTGTGGATGGATTATCTTAGTTGTTCTCTGACTGAAGTTTGGTCCGTTTACAGCATCCTGCCATGCGAGTGCATTTGTCCCTAACCCCTGGAAACCCTTGCGTTAACTTTTATCGAATGGGGGGAAAAAGTTAGCGTTCATCCTCCAGCTTCACTGTGTTTATATTATGCTGACCATAGCTTTGTAGCTAGCCACCTACCTAGCCCAACTTCAGTAACCCTACAAACATCACTGCTGTTTAGATTCCTGTCTTCATTTATGTCAGAAGTGATAGCAGAGCTGTATGTTTTTGTTTGTTTGTTTGTTTGTTTTTTAGAAATCCCTCAGTCAGAACATTTATGAGCTCTAGTTCTGTTGTTTGTGTCTTAGTCACACACCCAGCCTCCTTAGCCAAACTTACTTTTGGTTATCTTATTACACATTAAGCTGCAGTCAGGTGCCCTAGCCATTTACGGGGTTAGATAAACAGAATTGGTCCTGATTTGTGATTATTAAAAAAAAATAATAATAATAATAACATTACTACAAACAAAAAAATCAATGGGGAAGGACATCTGAAGATGTCCATGTAGTAAGGTCTAAGATATGATGGGGCCTGATCATTCAGGACTTAATATATGAAGAGAAGGATTTTAAACAACTCTTAAATGTCACAGGAACGAGAAGCTAATACAGGTGAATTTTTCAGTGATCCTTGGTAGTTCTTATAAATGACGAGTCTTCCTCACACACAGTTCCACAGCAGGTGGGTCTCTCCATAGCAATGACAATGTATGCCATGTTTTGTGATAGTATTGCCTAAGGGACGCAAGTATTATGTAAATAATCTAAGGAGCTTGAAATGAAAAGAGCACAGTCCAGAGATGGCAAACTATTATCCTTTGTATCTTCCCTAGGGCTTAGTACCCGGGACTCACCACCATTTGATCTTAGAACTGAAGAAGCTTCTTGGATGAGAGGTGAAACATCTTCAGCACACCTAAAGAAGTCCAGCTGCTTTTCTTCCCAAGCTCCTTAGATTACCATGATCTGGATGACAGAGTACCTACACAGACCTCTAAAGTAAATAGTATTGGTCCTACTACAGAACCCTGTTGAACTCCATAACTAACTTTTGCTTGTGTAGGCTACTTTTTGTTTAATCTGTCAGGTAACTCATGTCATTACTGGCCAGGTTAAGGAAGATGAATGTGTGCACACCCATGCTGGTCACCATCTCGGTCCACAGTGGACACGAGGGCTTCAGGGACCAGGCCCCTCTAGCCTCAGTCCTCACAGAGAGATGGTACATGGCCCCTGGCATCCAGAGGATCAATATTAATGAGCAAGGAGTGCAAGGGACTCTGTTTATACCTCCAGGTACACCTGCAGCACCTGAAATTACACATTTATTCTCTTAAATACGTATTTTGTTGATTTTATTTTTTCAGTGTCTGGGGTTTTTCTTTCATAATGGTGAAATGTAAATTTAAAAAATCAGTTCTGCTTTTCCTTAAAATATATTCTCATATTAAACATGGCTAAAGGTAAAAAAAAGAAAAAAAAATCAGTCTGTGTACAAGTAACATGTCAAAAAAAGCAAAATCTCAGGCTTCAGGCTGATCTGTGGCATTGAAACATGTGGGCAGGGCTTGTGCCTGGTGAGACCATATTAGTGAATTCCTCTCTTTCTGACAATATACAGATCCAAGAATAGGAAAAAAAATCCACCCGATGTCCAAGTTTTAAGCTTGCAAGGATGACTTGCACCAAAGTAATTTTGTCCTGTTTGTCTGACTTCAGGCCCTGGACCGTTCCCTGGGCTGCTGGATATGTGGGGAGGTGGTGGAGGGCTGCTGGAGTATCGTGCTGCCTTGCTCGCGTCTCATGGTTATGTTTCTCTGGCGCTGGATTACCTCGGGTTTGATCAGGAGTCTGAAAGTTTGGAATTCAAATACTTTGAGGTTTGTGTGACAGATCACCATCCAAAATGATGAATTAAGGCGTTCCAATCACTTCCATGGCCACAGGTGTATAAAATCAACCAGCTAGGCATGCAGACTGCTTAATTAATAAAAAAATGGGTTGCTCTCAGGAGCTCAGTGAATTCCAGCATGGTACCATTATAGGATATCACAAGTCCAGTTGTGAAATTTCCTTGCTACTTAAGTATTTCACACTCAACAACCGCAACTTAGCCATAAAGTGGCAGGCCTCGTGAAATCACAGAGTCGGGTCAGCAGATGCTGTGGCACATAGTGCACCAAGGTTGCCAACTTTCTGCAGAGAGGGGATGGCCCCTTCTTGATCCTACGTGACTGTGCACCAGTGCACAAAGTAAGGGCCATAAAGACATAGAAGAACTGGACTGGCCTGCACAGATGCCTGGCCTCAACCTGAAAGAACACCCCTGGAATGAATCGGAGCGAAAACTGTGAGCCAAGCCTTCTTGTCCAACATCAGTGTCTGAACTCACAAATGTGCTTCTGAAACAGTGGTCTAAAATTCCCATTGTCCCCTCTGACCATTAGACTTTTCTCCAGAAGGCATTTGGCTTGTCCATGTGGGCAGCTGCAAATTTCATTTCTTGGACTTGGACCCATTCTTTCCAGTATTGGTCAATTCAGTGAGTGCTGTCAAACAAATCCTTTTTAGGCTGCAATGATAAACTATCAGTTATAGTTAATCATGATAACTTACGAGAAGCTAAAATCGAATGCTTGACTTTGTCAAGTTAAAGGACACTCGAGAACTTTCAGGTCCACTTATTAAGGATTGAAGTGAGCGTATGTAAATATATGACCCTGTGTAGATTAGAGAAAACCCAAAATAAATTCAAACTTGTGCACCCATTTATTGTTGTTTAAAGTCACGTATGTTGTACAATGATACAACTCTGGTAAAAGAACAGTTCAAAGAAATCATTAAAAGCCCAAAATTACTCTGACATTCATGTCCATGATGAGTGTTTGTAAACTCCTCATTACATCTGTACTTATTATTTAATATTCAAATTTTCTGATCTCTTCAGACGGCGTTTAATATTATTAAGGACCATCCTCAAGTGATGCCAGACAGAGTTGGAATTTTTGGTCTTTCCCTCGGTTCACTTGTTGCTGTCACCTTGGCAGCCTACAGCACCATTATCAAGGTCAGAGTGCGAGGGAAATGACTTAAATTTCTTCTTTTACCTTTAAAGTAGACCTTAACCCACTGACCTCTTTCTTACTCCAACTGAGGTATAAATCAAATTTCGTAATTTGTCATTTCATTCCAGCCTTGTTGTATTGTTTGTATCAGCTGCAACCACTATTATCCAGCACGGGGGAGCACAGTCGCATCCAGGTTTGAAGGAGTAACCAGGTGGGTCCTGTGTTTGTCGGTCCATTAAATTATTATTACTGTTTCGTAATTACTAAACTTGTTATGACAGGCAGCTTTACAAGGCGCGTGTGAATGAGGACAACCAAGTGATCTGGAAAGATGTTGCTCTGGAATTCATCACTGACCCCTCAAACATTGCCGAAGTGAGTGCTGGAATATACTGCAAACACCTGCATGTTAAATACCAATACAAGTCAGTGCTGGACCTGTTTGTAACGTTGTTTTAAAGTTGTTTTTTGTTGACAGGTAGGCAGAATTAACTGCCCGACATTGCTGGTTAACGGCTGTGATGATCAGAACTGGCCCACAGTGGAGACGGCAGAGGATGTGAGGTCACACACACTCACACAAATGCTGTTTATGAGAGTGATGGTTGTCAAGAATACTGGAAAGTTGGCAGTTCTTGTTTGAGTATTGTGAACATTGTGTGAGGGCCAAATATAAATGTGAACATTAACATACAGTTAATTTAAGGTTGACCTCTGACCCTCAGGTGGCCAGGTTGATGCGTGAAGCTGGAAAGGAACACCTGTTGAGCAGATTAGCATATCCGGACACCGGACACCTGATTGAACCACCGTTCTCACCTCATTTTAGGGCTACAACCTTTGTCATGCGCAGCAGTAAAGAAAAAGGTCAGATTCCCACACCTGTACAAAGGCTTTGGCCTCACTTCCTGTTTCAGCTATTTTGAAACAAAAAAAGACACTTTTTATCCATAACAAGAACACCATAACAGCAAATGAACTGTACAACAGAAAATGCAAATGCTATTTATGGTCTCCTCACAACAATGATAAGAAAAATTAACTGGGCCAATATGGCATGTTTGTTAATACAGAGATACACATGTTAATGTGATCTCTGGTCTCCCACTCAGAGACACAGGTCTCCGAGTGTCCAGCATTCAGACGGCTACCTGAGGACACTCATGTGAGAGAAAATCTGCTCACACAGATATGTAGAGCCAAATACTGTCAATAAGGCCTCTGCAATGTTCTGAAGACAGTTAAACTTGTCAGGTATTGATGTCCAGCAGGTGAAAATGCAAGCTCCATGAACACGCACAGCTGTGGATTCCAGCTGCTTCGATGTTGCATTAACTGGCATTAACTCAGCCAGTTAATGCGAGACAAATCTAGCTGCTCATTAAAGATTTCTGGTTTGATCAGAAAATAAAACATTGGTCCATACACCTGAAAGTCCCAAAAGCGCATGGTGAATTCTGTCTCGAGTCTACGGATGTATCCGTGTATTACCGTGGTGCTGATGCTGCGCTGAGCGGACAGCTCCTGAAGCTTTTGAAGTGTCGGAATGTGGAAAGCTAACACCGTCCCCCTCTCACCAGTAGGGGGACGGTTATTTTTAGCCAATAAGTTATTTTTAGCCAATTACAAGTTGAATCTGGTAGTTGGGGTTGTTAGCTAAGATACCGTCATTAAGAAGAGGCACAACTAATGTGTCTATGCGAGCTGATTTGCGATGTGCACCGCTGGCGCGGCCATTTATTTTTTAATGCACCTTCTCAGATTAATTCACTGCGTGTCGTGCCCAGGGCTGGACTGGGACAAAAAAACGGCCCGGGCATTTTGACTAAAGACTGGCTCACCAGGTATTAAAGCCATAAAGCCTTTGAATGAAAACAAACGCTGTTGTGACAGTGATGTACACTGTCTTGTTGGTATATGTATGATTTCTATACATTTTACATCAGATAAAAACTTTGGTTGTAAGCTTCAGATAATTATTTAATAACAGCCAGACATTTTAAATGAGAATAAGAGAATATTTCTTTGTGCCCCCCTTTCCCAGTTAATGCCCTACCTGCCCCCCTGGCAAAACTTTGCTAGACCCGCCCCTGCACAGTTACCAGCTGTCAGCTACGTAGAAAAGGATCCTGGTGTTATTTGTCTCTCAGAAACAGTTCATAACTTCCCTTCAACTCATTCATGTCACCTAAAGGTAAACCTGTTTCTCCATCACCTGTTCAGCTCTGATGATTCAGTAAGGACATCTCCTGGTTTCATCTTCATGTTTCCCTCTCACCAGATATACAAACCGATATCATGATCAGCAGCTTTTACAGCCTTGGCTCCAGCAAACATCAGCTGATACTAGAAATTAATATTAAATAAATTCAGCTGATCAAGCTTAAACGTGCTGGTGTTGTTTAACGCGACATCCGCTGGTTTCCTCTTTCTGGAGCAAAGTGGGCGATAAACAAACAGGAGAGAAAAGCCGATCAGCTGATCATTGATCAGTTTCATGATTAAAGTAGCAACAGGAGAGGGAGGGTAGAGAATGAGAGAAGAAGAGGCAGCTGTGCAGCTTAACGACAGAATAACTCCATCTTTGTGTCTTTTTCCATCCTAGCTGAAGTCTGGGACAAACTGCGTCCCTTCTCAGCTCAACACGAAACGCGTAATATTTTCTCTGAAAGCGGGACGATTCCATCTTTTCACGGGACGGTTGGCAACTCTACTAACTAACCTTATGAATAAAATAAAGTTCAACATCAGTAACATCATAGCACCCACCCAGCTGTATAGAAACTCCGTCATGCTAGCTAGTACGCAGTACGAGTTATTGTAACTGACTGTAAAAAGTCAGCACAACGAAAATAAACTCCACCTAAACTTGGTTTATATCTGACCCAGATAGACTGCAGGTCATAACTTCTTACCTGAAGTTCAGTTCACCTGACACTCGGACCAGCGGCTGCCTCGGGTCTCTCCTCCTGCCTCCCCTCTCCCTCATCCACCTACTGGCCTCCACCACTTGTTAATTTTACTGAATCTGCGGAAGCTACGCTATAGCCACCACCAAACAACTGAGTTATTTTTACACACCGGCCAGCATCTGGCCAATCCACCACCTTTCATTGTTTATACCGTTACAAAAAAAACCAAAAACAAATCATCGGGCCACCGAGCAAATGCCTGGTATGCCCGATGGCCAGTCCAGCTATGGTCATGCCATCAGTTAACCCTTCGCATGCTAACTGTGGCACGCGTGCCTAGGGTTGCCGACCCCTGATATAGGGTATCACTGGGTGGTGTTGAGGTCTGAATCTGAGGGCAGCTCCTGTAATCACAAAGAGAAAAGCATCATCTCAAACTATCAAAGTTTATCCCTCAAATCTAAAATAAAGCTGTTTCTTGCCAGTCCTCACACACTTCAGGATCTGAAGTTCTGCTCTTACGTTTTTTTTTTAAATTACTTCTGACAGCTGACATGTGAACTGTTCAACATGGACAATAATTTATACGTTATCTAGTATATTATTAACCTTTGAGTCGATGGTGCTTTTTAAACAGAGATCTGCAAAGATACCTGGGACTCCCCACCCTCTGATCTTAGAACTGAAGAAGCTTCTCGGGTAAGAGGTGAAGTGTCTTCAAGAAACTTAGAGAAATCCGCTTTTCTTTCCAAACTTCTTAGAGTACAATGACCTGGATGAATGAGAACCTTCACAGACAAATCTAGCTCGTTTCCTCAGTGCAAATCTTGTGGAGCTTGTGTTTATCCTCAGAGCGACTGGTGTCATTTAAAATTGATAAACGAGATTTAAAACGAGGGAGTAATGGACACCAAGCAGCAGATCAATCAGCATAGAAACAGGCTGTAAGCTGAAAGAGCCAGGCTGTAGTAATCTGTTTCTAATGCTCTATTTTTCAATGTAAGACGTGTGGCTTAGGTTGTTTAGAGGACTTTGTGCTGGGCATTGTCTTAAAATGGAGATAAAGAAAAATGTATTTTTATTTGCTGAGGTGGCTGTAGTGGAATCACCAATTTCTAAACTGCTAAAAACAAGTCTTTCTCTCCTAATGACATTCGGGGCATCCTGAAATCATTTATTATATCAACGTATAACAAAACATTACAAATAAATTTACTCGAGCCTATACTCCATAAAACCCAGGGTTGATTATTTAATGATCTCCTCTGTGTTTGTCACAATCCTCACCAACTGCCTTTGACTGTCACTACAGTCACACCACTCCTCACATCTTGAGGGGAGGATATTTGGTCATTTGAGCAGATCGGTTGCAGGACTATATTACTGAGGTACACGGGTATCAGTCCATGTGCGTCATTAACTCTGTATTGAATGCAAAAAGCCCAAGCGCTCATTAAAACAAAATGTTTGCCAATAAAGTACTCTGGAGTTATCTGTCCATTGATCCCTCCTTTTAAATATGTTAAATCGCATCAGTCAGGGTAAACACAAACTCCAACAGATTTGTGCTGAGGAAATGAGGCATACTTGCTTATTTTGTGCAGAATATTGTGAAACTGATTATCACCAGTTAATGTGGGCGGATTCCTGATTTTATGTTACAAAAACACAGATCTTTTTTCCCTTTTTAAAAAAATAAAACAAAACAATAATTTTCATTGTTGTATGAATGTAATTTTGATAGATATATGCATTTGCACAAGATGGAGACCTTTTTATTCCAGCATCTTTAATAAATCAAACCATATGACACACTGTCGGACAGATGACCATTCAGTGAAAATAACAAATCAACACGTGAGGCATCATTCTGAACATGGAGAGTAGAATATGTAAACAAATCTAATCGGTTAAGGTAAAAACCTGAGCACTGACTACTCATCTTAGCTAGCTAGCTAATGACATTAATTACTGATTCGCTTACAAACACACATTTAACTTAAGAAAAAAGTGCAATGGTACTGCTGGTCCTTCCTTCGATAAGTCCAGTTTGCTGCAGAAAACATCAGGCTGACAATGGACCATTCTTTATTTGTAATTTGATCCCAATTCCATCTGCTAACCTCAGGATGCAGGAGACCAAACTGCAGCCAGAAACCAGAGGGTCAAAAGAGATGCTTCAATTTTGGGGCGCTGTTTCCTGTAATCATTATTTTATGCATGGATAGACTGGCGCAAAATACTGATATTTATTTGTTAAATACAACTCTGTGTGTGTGTGTGTGTGTGTGTGTGTGTGTGTGTGTGTGTGTGTGTGTGTGTGTGTGTGTGTGTGTGTGTGTGTGTGTGTTTTGCAGTGATATTACTGTGGGGAGGACAGACCAAACCTCACTCTGATGCTCAGGAGGACTCCTGGAGGAAGATTTTGAGCTTTCTGCAGTTTCACCTGTACTGTGGCCCAAGTCTCAAAGCAAAGATATGAAAAAGGTGCATGATGCTGCTCAAAAAATATATACATGATGTGCCTTTTTCAACCATCCATGAATTCAAATTTTTTTTCAACCAAACTGTTTTTCTTGATTTGTATCTAAAAAATAATTTAGCCCATTTGAGGCCCCTTTGTTAAAAGCCCACTTTCCTCTGATTTGCTAACTTCTGGAAGCCAGCTGAGGGGTAGCACCCATAAATTTGTTAGACAATGTATGTTTCAGATTTTTACAGATATCTATAATTTTCCCTGTTAACTAAAAATAGCTCACTTGCTTCCCAATAGAAAACCTGTTTGGTTAGATTTATAAAAAATTATGATGTTTTTGGGTTAAATTGTTATGGCTGAGTTTTGGTTTCCCTGTTGCCACGGCAATGCAATTCAAATCATGCTCTAATATATTACAATAGCAGCACTGATGCCCAGATTTGACATATTTGACAACCTAGGAAAACACGACAAAAGTTAGAATATATTTTTAATTTGGATTTTTTTGAATTCCATGAATTAGACATTTTATAATTCAAGTGGCAAATAACAACGAGTCTCATCTGTGTTTTGTTCTGTAAGATCAACACCCTACAGTATTAGAGAGAAAACCCCAACTATCAAACTATCCTGTGTGAGCAAGCACTGGGCGACAGTGAGGAGGAAAAACTCCCTGTTGACAGTAATCCAGATGGTGGATGTGCTTATTGACATATTATGTACTGTCTCCCTCAGTAGATGCTGTTAAATGTTTGTCATCAGTTGTTATTATGCATTAAACAGTGTTTGTTAATCTTGAAGCTTCATTCACTCAAAGGTGGTTTTTATTTTTAATACAGGCCTCAATGTCTCTTTGTGTTTACTTATATACTCAAATAACACCAAAATAAACAACCTGGGGGCTGGCTTGGCCCTCGATCTTGACACCAGGAACTGACTTCCAGTGAAAGCTTTCGCTAATGTCATGTTCCTTGATATACAAATGCCAAGTAACTCATCAGCCTCTCAGAATACTGAGAAATGTTAATTCAACACCAGTGCAATTACATTTAGTTTTATAAAATGTGATTACAGTTTAAATATGGAGGGCCCGGAGTGTCAAAATGAATTAATTAAATACGCCATTTAATAATTGTTTCATTAATTAATTAAAATTATATTTAAATGAATATTTCAGTAATTAAATGCCCATTCATTTTATTTAAAACATTTAATAAATTATTTATTCAAATTTCATGTAATTAATGACACAATTCATTACGTATTTAATTAATGACACATTGATTATTATTGATTATTTATGTTACATTTTTATTAATTATTGAAACATTTAATTGTTTAATGATGTATTTATTTATCATTTTGCACTTCTGACCCTGCCGCTGTGTTCTTGAATTTATCTTATCTGTCAGCCTCACTCGTCAAAGTCTAGATAATCGATTGCTATGACCTCGTGGTAGTGTGGACTTGGGGCAGCCAGGTATCCCAGAATGCATTTCAAAACAGAAGCGGCACTAGTGGTGGTGTCTAAACTGTAAGTTTTATCAGGGCAGGTTGTCAACATAAAACATGTTTGTAGTGCTCTGATGTTTTCAGTCGCTAGCTTTGCTAACAGTCAGCTGACAGAGTGTACCGAGCTCACAGCCCCGGGACGTTTCTCGGTACTCAAGTATGCAAGTCTGTACCCGCGTTTTCACTAGTCCGTACTTCTGAAGTTCACATGGGAGTCCAGACTTCCGGAGAAAGCAGCCCAATCATTCTACAATTGGAAGGCAGTGTACTTGATGACATCACAACTCCAGAGTTTTTACTGCCATCCCCCCTTAATTTAACTGTGATTAATATTTTCAGTTGGCAAAATTTGCTTTTACATGTTATCTGTTTCATAATGTCTAATAAGCTTCATACAGGTCAGCACAATCACTACATGACAGAAACACAAGTTTAATCTCTCTTAATAAAAATGGTATAGAGCTATGCTGCTTATTGAATAAAAACAAACAGGTTAGGATGCTTTTATTTTTATTTTAGTAGACACTCAAACCTACAATAGACTTGGGAAGAGAAGTGAACAAATATTTAAAACATAACTTGATCATTTCTGGAGCAGCCTTCAGGATCTCCATGTATTAACCTCCTGTTTCTACTGTGTCTCAAAATGTTGGCAGCAGACAGCATAAAACCAAATAAATAAAGGTGTCACTTACAGACATTACACCCCAGTCATGCTGATAAGCCGCTTGAGTTTTTTCAGCGAAAACATGCCGAATATTGGCAACAATCATCCCTCTTTGTGAAAGCTACTTCAGTAAACCAGCGTTAATAAAGTTTTTCTTTCTTTTAAGTTTATCTATATTTCTTTCTTTTCAGTTTTTGTTTTTGTTTTCTTTAATGTTAATAAAGATACAATGTTATGCAGAGATGTACTTATAATAATAATTTTGTAGTCAAATCTATTTATAGTTTTCTTCTTCCTAAGCGGAGCGTAACAGAAAATAACTTCTTTTTTTTTTAAGTACTTTAAAATTCATTATATACAGAGAGCAGTTTAGAACAGGATTGTTTAAGCACTAAGGGGCAATAAGAAACTATAGAAAGAGGTTGACCCTAATGCAGGCTTCTACAGTTTTAATTGTTTTGGGGTTTTCTGAAGCGTTTCTGGATATAGACTTTAGCCAGATAAATGTTATGAATTAATTTAAATGAAACTTGTTTCGTTATCCTATGAGAGGAGTTTACCATCTTCATTAAATAACTGAGCCACATGTGTAATATTATCAAGAAACCAGTATTCCATAAAGAGGGATTTGTGTCTGTATAAAATGTCCTTATTGTTACACAAATTATGTTTATAGATGAGATTCCATGACAAAAAGACCTGGTAATGAAAAGCAGATATCTTAATTGTGATTTTATCAATGTCATAATTGCATATTGTTTAGATATCAACAATGGAGGGGAGGGGAATAACATTCTAAATGGAGTTGGGCTATTTTTTGTAAATATTGTAGCGAATTAATCTTAAATGTATTATTTAAATTGCTAATATCTAGAACATGTAGACCACCTTTATCATATGCATTCATGAAAACAGGTTTTCTTAAATAATGAGTCTTATTTCTCCACACAAAGGTAAAGAGCATCTTGTCAGTGTCATTTAAAAGTTTTTTTCTCCACATGGAGAGGCAGAGCTGCATATGTTAATCATAATATTCCCTCCACTTTGGTAATCAGAACTCTTCCTTTTAAGGAGGGATTTCTCAGCAGCCACTGGTTTAGTCTACTTTGAGTTTTCTGGATGATGGGTTCCACATTTATGGATGCTCTTTTTTATTGATCCTTAGTAATTATTATTCCTAAGTATATCACTTCATTTTTAATTTGTATATTACAAATAGATGTACTGGAACATTCCTAATTTCACACTTGTTAATATTCAGATCTAAGCCAGAAGCTCTAGAGAAAACTTTTACAGATTCCAGAGCTGCAGAAATTTGGTTTTTGTTCTTCAGAAAAAGAGTAGTATCATCAGCCAGTTGAGTGATGATCCGGCAGAGAAATACTTTGAATTTTACTGGATCTAATATGGTCTGCTAAGAGTTGGGCAACTAGTAAAAAGAGTTAGAGAGAGGCAAGGCATCCTTGTCGAATGCCTCTTGACAGATCAAATCTAGGACAAGTTCCACCGCTTAGTTTCACTGAGCTATTACCATTTCTTTATAGACTGTATAGACTTTATAGTTCAGAGTAATCTAGAATGTCTAGCAATAGTCTTTTATTGTTAAATATCTTTTAGGCATAAAACCTGATTGTGTTTCATCTATGAGGAAATTCAGGACCATTTTGAGCCTCTATGCTAGAATTAGGGGGCGCCAGTTATCTAAAAGTAACACAAAATGATTGAGAAGCACTAATCCAGTGACTGTTGAAACGTTTTCCCGGTCACGTGTCGTAGAAGTCATCAAACCTGTTCTAACAAAACGTCCTACCGTAAGTAGTTTATGCACATTTCTGCTGTCACAGAGTAATTCCAGCACAAATATAAGTAGGTATGACGGTTTGCCACTTAACTTTGCCCATCAGAGTATGCTTGTAGCTCACATTCATAAAGCCAGGACGGTTTGCCACTTCATTTTACCCGTTAAAGTATGCTTGTAGGTCACATTGTCAAAGGTAGGACGATTTGACATTTAATTATAGCTGTGAAAGTATGCTTGTACGTCACATTTACAAAGGTAGGACGGTTCGGCACTTAATTTTACCCGTCAGAGTATGTTTGTAGCTTATATTCACAAAGGTAGGACGGTTCGCCACTGAAGAATTTCGTGTTGTGCGCATGCGTAGAAACAACGGGTAGGATGGTTTGTCAGGTGGGATGGGTTCTCAGAACACCGGAAGTGAGCGTGAAGGCGAAGCGGCCACGGGCAAGATGGCACGGAGCGTACTGTGTACGGGCCTCGGTGTGCTTCAGCTAAGCAGGAAAACCGCGCTGCTGTCCGGCGCTCGTTTCTACTCGCAGAGCGAAGCGGAGCCGCTGACACTGAAGCAGCAAAGCGACGGAATAAGGTGCAGCTAGTTACCGTATCTGGTCCCTTATACAGATACACAGCAATTATGGAGCAAGACTTTCACAACAGCAGTTTGTTGTAGTGATCCGTAAAGTGCCTCAGTTTGTGTGTCAGACCAACACGTCCAGACCAACAAAGTACACTCGGGATGAATATTACGTCAGTGAAAAGCAGTTAAAATGTCTGCTATTCTGAATTTGAAACAATGGGGAACATGTTTTAAGGTTATTGGTTTAATTTAAATGCACAAAAGCAACAACTTACGTCCCAAAAGCTCGAAATCTGAATTTCATGAGCAACAACGTGAACATTATACTGTCTGTAATGTCCAGACCATTTTTTTTCTGTTTTTCTCCTGTCTTTACCCACTATGATGTCAACACAAAATGAAGTTTTTAAATTATGTTTTCATGTATTAAGGAAAAGAAGTTCTCCAAACGTACCTGGTCCTGTGTGAAAATGTATTTACGTCCTAAACCTAATAACTGGTTGTGCCACCTTTGGTGCAGTGACTTTGTTTCTCAGCTGTTTCTCTAGATCATGGTCATCAGGCTATATTTAAGTGATTTCTCCATTCAGCAGGTCTGCTGGTATTCAGACCTTTCTCTAAAATTATAATTTATTTGATTATCTGAAACATTTAAGTGTGACAAATATTCAGAAACTAAGAAATCAGGAAAGGGGCAAATATCTATTTACGGCACTCTACATCATCACCTTCAGCCAAATCAAAGATGGGAAATAAAAGAAAGGAAAAAAGGTGGCAGATGCCTGTATTACAGAATCATTTTAAAGATGATTTCTGTAACCTTGGTGAAAATTGTTCTGAAATATGTTAAAGAAATATATATATATAAAAAAAATTCTTCTCGTCTTCAGGAGAATAATACTAAACAACCCCAAGAAGAGGAATGCTTTGTCTCTGTCCATGCTCGAGTCTCTCCGAGAGAACATCTTAGCTGATGTTGACAGCGAGGATCTCAGAGTTGTCATCCTATCAGGTTGGTGTTTGTCTATTACGTGTGTGACAGAGAGAGAGCCAAATGCCAGTCTGACCTTGTTATGCGTATTTCAGCCAAAGGTCCGGTGTTTTCCTCTGGACACGACCTGAAGGAGCTGACATCTGCTCAGGGTCGAGAATATCACACAAAGGTGTTTCATACCTGCTCAGAGGTCAGTTAGTGTTTCTCTGTCTTCGTGTCTTGTCATTCACTAAGACGTTTATTGATAATTTTGTGAATTAAAATGTAATGAATCATGCCATGCATATTGAAACAACTGCAAAATAAAAACAGATGTTTTCAGACAGTTTATGGGACCAAAAAGCCAAATGTGCTTAGTTTAAAATAACATGAAAAAGAGACAAACTTTATATATAAGGTGGACTTTGTTATCAAAACCACTGATTGCATGTCAAAGATCGATCTATCCACCTCAGCTTCTTTGGTTTGTTTGTTTTGTGTTTTTTACTGTGACTGCAGCTTACATGCTGACAAATCACTGTAATTTTTGCTTTGTTACAGACACTCAGGTACAGTTCTGCTCACAAGTTTCCATCCATTCATCGTGGGCATGAATGTCATGGTTATTTTGAGCTGAATTTCGCGACTTGTGTAAATCCATTATTCTCCACCTAAGATCTTAGATCCTTAGAACAATTCAAAGAAATCACTAAAAGTCCCAAATGATGGAAACATCAGATCTCCACTGTAAATATAAATATGAAGGAAAAACTTTTTAAATATTATGATTTGCGCCCTGTGCTGCAGGTGATGACGCTGATACAAGACATACCTGTTCCAGTGATCGCCATGGTGAACGGTGTTGCCACAGCAGCCGGATGCCAGCTTGTTGCCAGTTGTGACATCGCTGTGGTGACGGAGAAGTCCACCTTTGCTACTCCGGGTGTCAGCGTGGGTCTGTTCTGCTCGACGCCGGCGGTGGCCATCGGCAGAGCGGTGCCGAGGAAGGTGAGAGCGCTCCTCTATTTATTTTTGGTTTTATAATTTCATTCAATGGAAACTTTTAGATTTTCTTCTTGTTAGGACTTGGAAAACTTTGTTATCCACATGACAGAACACATTATGCGAAAGATTAAGATAACATCAGAAATGATCGTAAACCGAAGTCATTTAAAAACTGAAGTCTGCTTTTTAAAGGCTATTTTTTGTTTATTCTCTTTAATAATTAGAACATTTTTGTTTTGTGTTTTGAAGGTTTGAGTAATTAAAGTCACCACGAGTAAATTAAAAAAGACTTGAGATCCTTTTTAAATCTTTATTTACACCCTGTCTGAGCTTGGTCTATAAATGAACATCGTGAAAATTATTTAACAGAAAAGTACACAGTTCTCAGTTAAACCCTATGTTTTCTATGAGGCACTGGACGTCCCCTAAAGACCATAAAAGACTCTTCTTCTAAATAAAGTAAACTTTAATTTAATTCAGACATAGGTGTTATAATAATAATAATATTAATCCTGTTTCACCCAACTCCACATCAGGGAGTTATTTATAGGGGTGGGTTTTAATAATCGATTCATCGATTAAAATCGATTCTGGCTTGGATAACATGAAATCGATTCATTAAAATCCTGAATCGATTTTTTAATATAAATTTATTTTGCCCGAAACGCCAGAATCTCAGGTGAAACCTCACAAAATTTCAACAACCACCAAACAGCTAAGACAGTAAATGAGAGCAGGTACACGGATTCTGCACAAGGACGTAAACACACGGACCCGCGGATCAGAATCAGTGAGATGTCGCCTTTCTCACCCGACGGGCGCTGCAGCTTTAAGCGGCTGCGCGCGCTCCCGCGGACGGCAATCACTTTCTGGCAGACAATCACTTTTTGGCACAACAACTGCACGGACACGGTCGGGGCTGAAAGCCGACAGCTCGCTGATTCTGATCTGTCGGCGGGTCCGCGCTTTGTGTTCACGCCCTTTTTGCACTGATTCTAAAGCTGTTAGTTTTATCTCTCTCCAAACAATATTGACCGAACCAGCAGCAAAAGAAGATCCAAACTACGCGTCACATAAACATCATCATGAAATCACTCTGACTTTTACTGTTTTGCTTCACCCACGATAAAATCACACGTCATGCACATCTCTCTCTCTCTCTCTCTCTCTCTCTCTCTGTACTTCAAGAACAGTTTCCCGTCTAAAAATCTGTTTTCTGCATTATTCGCTTGCTTGTTACGCACAAGTCTACTGTTGTTCACAGCGCTGTCGGTCACTGTTTGTTTTTTTTCGTTTTACATACTTCCGAAAAGAAAACCTAATTTCTGCCGTTCAATACTGAACAAATTTAAACTTTTTAAAATTATGCAAAATGCAAAACGCTTAGCCGTGTCTCTAATAAAACTGCTGTAACGTCAGAGGTAACGTTCATATGTTCATTAATGGTTTTCTTTCGTTTTTGATGTACTGCAGAATATTTTTTATAAAATCCCAGGCCAGGAAAACCACCTTCATGTTTTTCTGTGTTTTATCTTCAGCTACTTTGACACAAAGGCATCTGCTGTGACGCTTACACCTTTGATAAAGTCTTGCGTGTGTCAGCTTCCTTTTTATAGATACAAAAATATGTAAATGTACTGATCTGAATTATAATATTTCTGACTGTCAAAATTTCCCAGATTCAAATCGAATTTAATTGAATCGAATCGAATTGAATTGAATCGAATCGAATCGAATTGAATCGAATCGGGGATCGAATCGATTCGGGACCTTGTGAATCGGAAACGAATCGATTCTAGAAATCAGTGACGATACCCAGCCCTAGTTATTTACCATTTATACAGTTTAGGAGAGATCTGAGTTTGCTCAGGTCACTTGCGCAATGTATTTTATTTTTCTAACTGATATTTCTAAGTGTTGATTTTCTGCAGTTTGAATCAAGAAATGCAAGAACTTGACTGATGCAGACATCTGAGCGGACAAATAAAGCTTTTCTACCAAAAGCTACTAAATCTAACTACAACACAGACTTTTTTACCAAGTTTTGCACTTCCAGGTATGGAGCAGTGAAGACCAGCCTTAAGATTCTCCACTAAGTCATGAAAAACAGGAAGCTGTTCTCTGGAGTTTATCAATCTGTCTGTCATTCAGCTCTGAATCACTTGAAGTCAGTGTCACTGCTGGATTTTGATTCTTCTAAGAGGACACCTGTTCAGAAGATGTTGTCTCTCTTTGGATCTACTTTCAATTGTGAACAAACATCCTCAGTATTCTAGTATTTAGCTCTAATCAATACACGCCTTCCTTTCCTTCTTTTAAACAGGTTGCTATGGAGATGTTGTTCACAGGAACTCCCATCTCAGCCCATGATGCTTTGCTGCACGGTCTGGTCAGTAAAGTGGTGCCGGAGGAGCGGTTGGAAGAGGAAACATTAGCCATTGCCGAGCGTATCTGTAAAGCTAGCCGACCTGTTGTAGCCCTCGGAAAGGCCACTTTTCAAAGGTGAGAATCTACAGTGTGTAAACTGACAGACAGTTTCCATTACAATAATTTCATAGGACTCTACGAACAAACAACAAAAAAAACTACAATAAATTTACTGCACTGTAAATTTAGTTAACAATCTCGAGGTTATTATATATTTTTAAGATTCCTCAAGTGAAAACATTTAATTTGACAGTTGTCAGTGAATAAATTTATGTGGTGTTTGTTCCTGCCTGTTTTCTTCCTAAGACAAATGGCTCAAGGTCGCGATGCTGCGTATGCCACCGCCTCAAAGGTGATGGTCGACAACCTGGCTCTGAGAGACGGGCAGGAGGGGATCCGCGCCTTCATAGAGAAACGCAAACCAGTGTGGAGCCATAAAGCAGAAAAAGCCCACGACTGACTGAGTTTTAGCAAATTATGCAATGATCATGTGATTAATATTACTGAAACACATGATTAGCACTCACTGGTGAGTTGAGTAATTACCACCAGCCTTCAGTGAATGTGTCAGCTGTGCCGTTTCATGTTCTCTGAGGATTTCCTTCTGTTCACCGTAGCTAAAGATGATGATGATCCATTGTGTGCCTTAAAAGCTGCTGTCAGAGCAATGAGAAGGAAATACACTGTTGACTAAGATGGTGGATAACAAAATAGACATAATAGATAAATGCTGCTTTCCATCCAATTTTAGATGGATTAAATGAGGTTAAGAATGGAAAGAGAATCTTAATGTTGAGATGAGCTACATCTAAGCTCTGTTTGCTAGACTGTAAATCTTAAACAGAAGCTGAAGTTTGGATCTTTGAGCAGAATTACTTTTTTTTTCAGATCCTGGTTTAATTTGTTCTGGATTTGTAATTGAAATAAGTAGAAGATTATAAAATGAATGACCTTGACACAAAACTATAATATTATAATTCAATAAGCTTGTTGAAATACAACACTCTACTTCAGTAGCTTAAAGAGGTTTGAAATGTTGCCAGTAGTTCAGAAAAACAATAACAACATAACTACAACATAAATCTAAAAAATGAAGTATTTTTAGGGATTTTCTTTGTCCTGTTACACATAATCCTCCCAATGTCTGCAGGTCCTGAACAGTTAAAGCTGAAATTCTGCACTTATAAAATAAAACACTATAAAATAAAATAAAAAGTCTGCAAAGAAACATTTATCAGTACTTGTTCCTTGCAAACAGGGTAAACAGCTTGTGTAAGAATGACTGTAAAACCTTTCTGTGGACTGTGGGAGCGTCAGGAGGAGCAGCGAGCAAAGCTGGACAGTATGGAAGAATTTTAGACTCAAAGTGAGTCAGTTTTAAAGAATCAGACAGTCGGAAATGAACTGACGTTTGTCCATCACCTTTTATTGTGCCAACTTTTTGTTGTTAAGTGGTGTTTGTGTTAGTTTCTGTTGTTTTTGTTGAAATTGTGCATTAAAATTAAAACTCTTATATGGATTTATTTACCCAAAATTAAAATCAAAGTGGTTAGAATGAAAACCTTGTTCACAAAATCAATGTGAGGCCCCTGTGGAGGAGATAAACTGTCTAATCTGTCATCTGTGTGCAAAACACATATTTTTGTGGTAGAGCCCACACACGCGCTGTAGCAGGATACACGCTGTACAAAAACACAACTTTTTCTCAGTGCGATCAAGTGACATGTGACACGCAGCCGGTAGCGTCACCAGGAGCTGCTTAGCTGCTGGATCTGGAGCGGACGGACTGTCGGCGTCCTGTCGCTCAGCTGGAGTTACCAGGGTGACCGTGATGTCACAAAGCCAGCTTGCCTGCAGGTGGTCGGAGAAGTCGTTGACACAGAGAGCGGAGCGAGATGTTATCAGAGTCCAGCTTCGCTCATCATTCTTGTTTTCTCAAGGTTTCATTGCTGCTACGCACACAGCAAAATCAGCAGTGTTAAATTAACAATGTCAAAATGCAATGACTCTATCAGAGTTTATAAAACACAGTTGTGTTTTATAAATTATAGACTCCCCTCAGTGTTAGTGGAAAATCATGATGTTGAAGTAGCAGGTGCTAGGAATACTCTTGAAAAGCTCCTCCCATTAATTACAAACAGTCTCTAGTCTGCCAATACTTGAGATCATCTGGTGATTCTGCAGAGGACAAGATACAGTCATCATTTCAGAAAGTCCACCCTGTAAATGCCAGAGGCTTGATGAGGCAGCTAGAGGGTAAAAACTTGGTTAAGAATGCTTCAACATTAAAAATTCTGTGGAGCTGTTTTCAAATGAAGTTTTGCATTATGTTTTTAATTTGGTGGAATCCATCCACCAAGTTAACCTGGTGGAGAGCGTATAATAAATGAGTACAATAGGGGGATTTGCTGCAGTTTGATGATAAAATCTGGCATCTTCTTCTGTTTCTACTCCAGATTGTAAACATTGGTTTTTCTCCATTGCTTATCAATGGCATAATAATTTAGCTAAAATATTTAATCATTGATCATCATCGGCTATTTAAGAAATTATTTCCTTCACTTAATTTGTTAACAAAACATCACATCATGATCCATTACCCCAAAAGTATCAGAAATATTGGCCCAATTCTGCACATGTGGTGCATGTGATATGAGGCAAAACACACAGTTTAAAAAAACAAAAAACAAACAAAATTTAAAAACATCACAAACAATGTTCCCTCTAATTTTTCATGTGTCTGAGCGAACACACAAACTCCCTGAGTGCTCCCTTGGACCACTGTGAGCAACAGCAGACGTGTGCACTGTGGTCACGCCAGCATCGAATCCATCCAAGTTACATGGTTTATTAAAATAATCAAATGACAGCATTTACATTTATGTTAGACTACTTTTAATTAACTGCTTTATCCCACTTACAATGAAAATTAAAAAAAAAAAAATCTTGTTCATGACCTGTGTAGTATGTTAACACTATTGGAAGTAAAAATAACTTGAACTCCAATTTTGAAAACACAACTTTCTTTCTTTTTCTTTTTTTTTTTTATAAAGCTCTGACTTGTATTATGAGTATGAGTCTGTGGTCTGGGAGAGAGTCCTGTAACTCTCCGTCTGCAAAATACAGTATATAATGACCAATGTTGGGCAATTAATTATATACATATCCACATCAGCCACGCCGCTTTGCTAGCTAAAACACCGGTGTCGGCACATAAGAACGCTGTCATAGCCTGTCAACGACGTTGATTAGCTGCGTATATACGAATGTGAATCGCATCATTGGCTGGACTATGGGATACGGTGGCATCGTTCTAATCCCATACAGGAGCAGCCAGTCACTTACTGACTAACACTGCAAAATTTTAATTTCAATTCAGGTTAGATTTTTTTTTTTTTTGTGCGCAACGCAGATTTTCTGTGCGCAGAGACCGTGCCAGCAGTGTGCAATTGCGCACGCACGCAGCTTAGAGGGAACGTTGCCCCACACCCCCAACACAGACTGTTCACACTTCTGCCCTCGAGACGAAGGTTTAGAAGTGTGAAATCTAGAACATCCCGACTCAACAACTTCTTCCCCACTGCTATCAGACTCTTGAACAGCTGACCTATTCTAACAGTAATAATAATTTTTGCACATCAGGTGATCTCACATATCAAACCAGCATATTAAGCTCATAGCTCTTTTGCACATAAATCTATTTAACACTTTATTTTTTTTTGTCTCCACTTATTTATTAATGCTATTTGTACATATTAACCAGCTTCTGAGTGTGGACAGCAGAGAAAGAATTTCATTGTAGAGAGAAATGCTTTTTCTTTGCACACATGACAATAAACGCTTTGAATCTCTGTGATTAGTTTCAGCTACCTGCTTCCTCGCTGTTTCGTGTGTGTATATATTGTTCTCCTTCATACCTGCGTTCCTCCTAGAAGAAAAGCTTATTTCTGACCTGTATTGTTTTTATTATTATTTTTTTAATTAGTGATGTGCAAAGCGAGGCTTCTTAAAACACTGAGACCCATCGCCACAGTGACACCTGCTGGCCGATTTGGCTATCAACACATATTTTGGAGAAATCCAAACAGGTACAGAAATAAGCTGTGACTGTAATGATTAGTGTGCTTCAGCATAATTCTCCCTTTGTTAAGACTCGTGTTGCTCACAATAAATCAATTTATAAAGTCAAACATACATAGACAAGACTGCAGTGTTTACTGCAATAACTGGACAGGTTTAGCTGTCAAGGAAAGCTAGAAGGTGGTTTACCTCTGCCTTTTGTTTTTAATTAATTTAAAAATAGTTATTTAAATGAAATAACACTAAATGTGTTTTCCTTCTTTATAAAACACATTTAGTCACATTTTCATCAGCTAATTCTGCCCAGTCATAACAGTCCATTTCAGACCCACCGACCAGTAAAGTTTTAAATGATCCTCTGCTGAGCAACCCTGACATAACTTCATGATCTCTGATCTGTCTGATTCTTACTGGTATGGGAAGAAGTGCTTTCATTTTCCTATTACTGATACTAACAGAACTGCCCCTAAAAGAAAAACCATCAGTTCACCCAGTTAACAAGTTATGCAAATAATATGCCGGCAGACAAAGAGGCATTTAAGGCGAATGCTTTTTTGTAGTAAATTTTTCAATCTTGCTATTCAGCTCTGCATAGCTTAAACTTGCAGATTCCAGTGCACAGTGCACCTGATCACATCTTAATCAGTGTATAAACTGCATTAGTGAGTTTGTTATATATCTGTGAAAGTATGTCTTACAGTATAATTTTGTAATCTTTTTAAATGAGTTTTTGCATTTGCTGCTCAGTGACAGACAGACAGTGAAACCACATTCATGTTGTGCATTTGCATCGTTTGCATACATAAGCATTTATTCTCAAACAACACAAAGGCAAGCTAACGTGAAAAATACACAAATCAGTACCATACGGTGAATGACTGCCATGACTTCACATTAGTAGTGATTGTGAACTTAATTAGAAAATATTACTTAAGCAGTACGTCTTCCCTTACAACAGCCAGGTGTTTTTGCGTACTGCTGTTGTGATAATACAGCACGCACGGTTTGGACAGATTATGGAAATGAACTGAAAACTGGAACCAAGCGGAACAAGTGGAGATACAGTGAAGACAAACATGTCAGTAATGCTGATAAGACAGCTGGTTGATTTCACATGAAACTATTTGTGGTCTCAAAACTGGCAGTTTTGAGGATTGAGCTGATGGTGACAGATAAAGAAGGATTCTGAATGAATCACAACACCTTTGCAATAAACAGTACAAGTGAACACGTCCCAGTCTTTTCCCCCTCTGCACAGTGCACACCAGGGCTACAGTAAATCTACTTTAAAGCTGGAATAATCCTTTATTTTCATGAGACATTAACATGCTTATTTTTAAAACAAACCATTAAGGTACAAAAGGTTCAACACAACCTCTCGTTTCCCCAGAGTGAAATCTTCAAATTGCTTTCTCTGTCTGTGGTTCATTACAATAAGTGGAACACATCAGCTGGGTCATGGAGCATCTCGTCTTCTGAGTGGAGAGAACTGGTGACTGAAGTTGAGACCAGACACGTCACACAGACAAACACAAAGGGTATTGTGTGTGTTTGCCAGTCTATTAAGAATATACTATTGCTGCTATTCTGAGTATCTGATGTGCAGCATCATTGAGATAAAGGCATAGAGTGTCTAGTGTAGGTTAACAAAGAAAACGGGAGGGGGGGGGGGGGGGGGGGGGGGGGGGGGAGAGAGAGAGACGATGACAAGAAAGACGGATTTAGACAATCTGCATTCTTTCTAATGGCCAGCAGGGGGCGAATCCTTTGGTTTCAGAGAAAAGTCCAGCTGAACTGAAGTCTATAGAAGTGATCCTGACCTCATTAATGAGCTTAGTGAACACTTTCCTGTTAAATTAATAAGTTTCAGAGCTTATACAATACAACATGACAGTCATTATATAAGTTAAGGACCAATTATGGTCGCCACATTGGTCATGTCTCATCCACAGCTCTGTTTTACAGTGGTGAGGGCACAGGTACCCAATGTATTCTTCTAAGTGATAGGGGAACACAAAACCTCTGCATCAGTGGTGCTGGTGTAACTTAAAACGAACAAACGAAAACAAACAAAACAAGATCATTTGCCAATGTGTAAACTGCACATTTTATACCGTAGTGTTTCAGAATGAAAAGCGCTGTATGTCATTTAGAAATCAGACTAAGCTGACACAACCAATTCTGCAGTTTCCATCTGTCTCTTTTATCTGTTTTAGCATCTGCTTTCTGGGTTTCTGTCTGCGCAGAGAAATGTTACTTTAACTGCTTAGAGATCACAAATGTAATTTGAACAGGACCTATTTTAAACCATGAACGTAAACACAGGGAACATTAACAGTGAACGTGTCGAGACACAAGTCTAGATATGCCAGTGAAAAGAAGAAGAATGAGTCCAATCAGAGAGACAGATGCGCCAACACCCACGATCTTCCTCCCCACCAGGAAGAGCAGTGGAGCCAGCAGACGGTAGGCCTCATGTCAGGTGACGGCATTCAGGTTCTGGCCTCCATCGGTCGGGGTGAAGAACTGGACTTTAGGCACGGCGAGGCCTGAGTTGTTCCTGCGGAGGCTCCCGCTGCTTCCTGCGCCTTTGCGCATGGAGTTGTTGCGTCTCATGGAGTTGCGCTTCCTCAGCGAGTTCTGGTGCGACAGCTCGCTCTTCTGGAGGGTTTGGATTAAGATGGACGGCTTCTCGTCCAGTTCTCTGGCACTGCAGCATGGCGTTGCAACCTGCAGGAGGAACAAGAGAACATTTTATGAGCATCTCTTAAACCAAGTTCACCAGTGGGAAGAAACACTGACCCAAATCAATGTTTTGCTGTGACTGATGATGATAATGATGATGAACAAAAGTCCACCAGGATCTTTTTTGTTTTAGCGTTTACCTTGACCGTGTTGCCAAATTTGGAGTAGTCGACAGAATACACGCCCTCCTCTTCTGTTACTATGGGAACAAAGCGGTGGCCCCATTGGATCTCCTCGGAGACGTAGGAAGTCCGTGCCTGCGTGGTGATGCCCGTCGTCTCCACGACTCCCTCCAGGATGACGATCACCTCCAGGTCGCTGCACTGCAGCTCCATGGCTGACAGGTCGTACAGCGGGCTGAGGGCAGAGTGGGCGGAGTCCAGGTTTAAATATCAGAGTATGTCAGATTATGTGCAGGTGATAAATGGTTTCGGTTTTAGTTTTATTTAAACTGTAAGTCTGTGTTTGTCCAGCAGGTGGCGGTAGGGCATAAACGAGGCTCATCTTCTTATCTCACACTCTTACACTGTTACCGTTCCACAGTTTGCTTTCTTAAACTACTTTATTACTTTTTTTTTTCTCTTTCCAGTGATTAACTTTTTTAAAAGAACTAAAGATAAAACAATTACATTAAATTATGAGCAGAAAAAGAACCACTTTGGATTATTTTTAAAGCAAAAACAGCCAAATGCCAATATTCTCTCCTCTCTGCCATTTTCTGCTAACCATAAATCAGGCAAGGGGCTTTCTGGTTGATAACACATCACATATTATCTGTTTGTGTGAACTGTGGAGAACACAAAGTGGGGTTTAGTCAGGTGTAATAAAGCCACAGCCTCTGTGACGTGTTTCTGGACCTGTTTTTGTCGATGACGTGGCAGATGATGAGCGGGGCGAGGAGGAACAGGCTGTTGCTGCCCACAGAGCTCTCTGTCTGCACGTCGATCTGATGGATGGGGATCACCTCCCCCTCTGGTGTGGTTGTCTTCCTCACCACCTGCAAGCAGACGAGGTGTAGTCCTAATTAACTAACAGCTCGATTAAACCCGAGAAAAAAATAGCTTTTGAGTGAATTCTGAAGTAATTAAAAACCAACCACATTGTTAGACATATTAGACTTCATATGTAACTGATATCACCCGGGGCCTGATCCTGTTCAAGCCAAGTGCTTCAAATAAAACTTGATACAACCTCAATTCCTAACTCTACTCAGCTGTAAAATGTAAATACAAACAGAATTTATATACAAATATTTAAACTGAGATATTTTAGTTTTTCAGGTGGGCACCAAAAATCTGGAAACGCAAGCGTTACTGAAAACAAACAGCTGGAGAGACACTTTGAAGGTAATGAGGTTAATTAGCAGAGACTGGGTATCAAAAGGTTTGAGAGGCGGAGTAGAGATGGCCAGAGGTTCACCAATCTGCAAAATGTTGCATCTACAAATTGTGGAACAATTTCAGAAGGAAAAATGTGAATAATTAGAATATTTATTTTTCTATCTACAGTAAATAAAATCAAAAGATTCAGAGAATTTGGAGAAATCTCTGTGCATGAGGGATGAGGCTGAGAATCAGTGCTGGATGAACAGCACATTGCATTAATGCATGAGCTCTGGTCTGCTGAGCAACTAAAACCCTCCATCAGACTAGAATCAGACATCATTCCTGTCCCGAAGGTCTAGCAGTTGCTCCCCAGACGATCCCAGATGTTTACAGACTGTAGTTAAAAGAAGACAGTCTTTCCCAACTTTTTTGAGACATCTTATCAAATTAAAAATGAGCTGATATTTCTCTTATATTTTAAAATGCCACATTTGGTAAGTTTAAACATTTTCCGTGTCCACTGTGAATAAAATATGGATTTATGAGATTTGTGCACTTCAGATAGCATCCCAATATATTTGAACGTGGGTCTGTAGATACTTGGGTGAGATAGCGACATCGAGGTAAATAGAGTCAAGCTGAAGATTTCTTCTCTTGCCCCTGTGTCGTTATATTTTTACTGCAGCTTAGTTAAGCTTTCCTTCTTACTAAGCTACTTGTTGCTTTATTTTGGTAGATACTTCAGTGATTAGAGAGGTGGGGTATATCATCTGAAGTGAAGAAAAGTACCCAGCTGATCATTTCTGCATTTTTGTAGTGAGTAATTACTAAAGTTGTGTTACATGAATAAATGTGGGTAACTTTCTTAGACTGGAGGTGCTCACGGAGATAAAACTGCCACAAACAGCTCGACCAACAGATGAAACTTCAGCTCTGGTCAAAACATCTTTCACATGTTGGTTCTTTATTCATTGAAAGAATAAAAAAAAGTCGCACTTCAGTTTGTAATAGATGCAACAACTCTGATCATCACATAAGAAGAAAACACTCATGTAATAACATTTTTTTCTTGTGTTTTCAATGATTCATTTTGATGTTCTGATGGTTTACTTGTTGAACTTTTGTCTTGTTGTTACCTGGAAAGAACTTACAGACCAAAAGTAGATCAGGAAAGGAGGAATAACATTTAATAATAGACATTTTTAAATCCACGTTTGAGTGGATTCTTTTAAAAATGTGAATATTTCACTGAAACTTTAAACAGAATTATTAGAACTGATCCCAAAGATCATTTTAAAAAAGCATTATCTTTTGACTAAAGACCCAAACTAAACACCCACCTTTCTGACCCCACTTTCATTTTTTTGCCTGTAGGTTTACAGGATTGATTCACATCAAAGTTTAAATCTGTGACTCTGAAATTTCTATTTCGGTTAACTGAACAAAAACACAAAGTATTTACTGTAAAAAGATCTCTTGCAATACGTTCCAGGCTCACTAGGGGGCCGTGGCCCACACTGTAATTGGTAAGGGAAAGATGAAGGAACGCCCAACACACGACAGGTTATTTTGCTATTTGGGAGAGGTCTCATTTATATGTCTTTGAACATGTAAAGGTTGGTCAGTATCACACATTTCTATTACATCACGGTGTTTACTATTTAATAATGTTATAAAATCTTTGGATTGTGGTGCAGTGCTGTTTTCTCTTTTGTTTTTATTGTTTAGTTATGATTTATTTTACTTTGTGTGTTTCTTCTGATTTTTCATCTTTATTTCTATGTACATTTTATGAGTATATAAAATGAGTATGTGTAAAGCTATATAGGCGTATTTACAAAGTTTACACTTTCTATTAAAAAAAGTGGCAGCTCACATTTTAGAGCAGCAATTAGGTGGAAAATGTCTCAGATTCATGTAGAAAAACACAAAAACATATGTTGAGCGAGTTTGATTTTACTAGTGGTTAAAACGAGAGGCTCACCTGTAACCTGACGGTCGCTCCAATGATCATGCTCTTCCTCAGATCCCCGATACGAATCATGAAGCACAGCCGGTTGTTCCGGACTGCGATCACGGCGTGGCGGCTGAAGATGAGCGTCTCTGCCCGACGGTTCGACTGAGCCGTCTTCATGAAGATACAACCTGAGGAGGTAAAACTCGGCAAGGTTAACCTGAGCAGGTGCTTCTATGCACGCATCAGTACTTATAGGTAAGAACAGAGCAAAGCACCGCAGTTCTTTTAACACGCCAAGAGTCAAAATGGCTTCACTGCCAGTGTTCGAGCGGAAATGAAGAAGCAGCCGCTGTTCTGGATAAATAATTAGTTTCTCCTGATGTCATCTGAACCCTTTTTCTTCAAGTTAAAAATGAGTCATGTAACCTATCTGACCCGAGAGTCAGAATCATACATAATTAAAAAGGGGGCAAAGGGTCACACTGGAATTGTGCACTGTAGGGCCAGGCTGCTTTAAACACGCAGGTCAGAAATGTTTTATGTTTCTTTTTCTCTCTTTCAGGAGAAACTTCACTTCAAAATAACTCAAAGGCGCTAAATTTAAAGACATCCAAAGTGCTTTGCTTCTCAAACAAAAGAAAGCGCTTTATTAGATATAGTTTTCTGGTATACTTTGAGCCCCAGACCACCACGGCCTACCTGAGCACTGTTGCTGACCATGATCATCTTTTTATGGCCACACCGCATCCATGCTTACAGCAGGATAATGTTTCATGCCACAAAGCTCAGATCATCTTAAATTGGTTTCTTTGACATGACACTGTGTGATGCTGTCATGTAAACATGAAGCAAAAGTCTCAGAGAAATGTTTCCAGCAGCTTGTGACTCTGTGCATGAAGAATTAAAGCAGCCCTGAAGTATAAACAGCATCCAAGGTGACAAAAACTGAGCAAGGTTGATATTTCTGTCTTATTTTAACCATCGATTTTCTGCTGATCCTTTTAGGTTTGAGGTAAACATTTCGTGCACCTTACCCAACATCACAGCATTGATGATGAGTCCCACTATGTTCTGCAGGATGAGGACGGTGATGGCAGTGGGACACTGCTCCGTTATCACACGTTCTCCAAAGCCGATGGTCACCTGAACCTCGATGGAGAACAGGAAAGCTGACGTGAACGACCTGCAGAGGGGGAGACAAGTTAAATCAGATATCCTGGGGGATAAACTATCGTGAAATATTCCTCTGGTCCTGCTGGACCTATCGCTTCATGGTTGAAATAAGCTTCACTGTGAAAGAAACAATGTAAAACCAGAAACAACGTAAAATAATTATTTTAGTTCAGCTCAGTTCACTCTTTTTCATTGAGGAGCACTTCGACAGCGCCCCCTGCCTTCCGCAGGCTGAATCGCAACCAATTTCATGCACAATGGGCTTAACCTCTAACATCCAGGTCTTCGTGGCTGATCAGGGTTAGGGATGGGGTCACAACCACCAAGCGGTCAAAATGCATGTGAGATACTTGATGTGTAAGGTCATGTTTCAAATTCAAGTTTTTATTCAGTTTGATTAAACATATTATTAAAATGCACCCTAACCCTGAATGTCATTTATTTACAGACATGTTGGATGTTGAGAAGTTAACAGGAAGTAGAGTTGCGGTCTTCAGATCAGGTCTGGTCAAACCCTGTTACTCACGACATTTGCTCCCCAACTACTTTTCCACAAGACTAATTCATAAAGCAAGAAATGATGACAAACATAGAAAAACAGAGCTGACCTCTAAAAATACTTTTGATGTAATATTCATGAAGGTCTTTTAATCACTGGTGCGTCAATATTAAAAAGCACGTGAACAAGTCGAAGTCCTGCAGTTAAAATCCAGATAAGATAAAAGTGCAGACGCTTCATCAGTAAATTCACAAGAGAAAAATTTTTATGTGAGAAGGTTATGATGATTATGATTATGAGATTTAGGGAGTGTGAAAATAAAGCAGTATTTCAATGGAAGATGGAACCGCTACCTCAAGTGGTTCCCGACAATGGATTCTGATCATTTCCAAGAAAGAAGCAAAAGCAAGTTTCCTATTTGCCTTTCTGTGTCTTCTCCTTCACTGTGGTAAGGATTCATGGGGGTGAGGGTGGATGCGCTAACATGGAAGTGCCAAAAAACTTTTCACCACATGCAATCTTTCTGCTTCTGCTCTTTTATTTGCCTGAAATAAACGCAGTAGAAGTTCTCTCATTCCCTCTACTTTCTCTTCCCCAGTTTAAAAATGGAGAATGTGGGCGAAGAGAAGAGGAGGCGGGTGGGAGCTGGGAGGTTTGGATCAAGTGCAGACGGAGACAGAAAAAATTTCGACAGAGAGCAAAACTTGACGAATTTACACCAAACACACTTTAACAACCTCGTTTTCTTGGAACATTTTACATAAAAGCACTCAGGCTTTTCCTTACTTCAGATTTTTTACGCAGACGGTCATGTTTTCACGCGCAGGGTCCAGGTCTCCGTGCGCAAATGCCACCAACCACCAGCTCATGGCGAACAGCAGCCAGCTGCTGACAAATGTCGTGGTGAAGATGACCAACGTGAAGCGCCATTTAAGGTCCACCAGCGTGGTGAAGACGTCCTGCAGGAATCTGCCCTGCTCGCGGATGTTCTTGTGCGCCAAGTTGCACGAGCCGTTTTTGGCGATGAAGCGCGCTTTATTCACGCGGTCCCTGAACACCGGCTTGCGGGGCATCCGGGAGACGAGCCCCGGGAGACCGAACTCCTCCGGGATGATGCTTTTCCTCGCCAGCATCTTCTCCTCCGCCCGCCGCTCCCGATGGCAAAGAAAACAGTCCTCAGTGCGTCTTTACGCGCGGACGCAGCATGCCCACCAGCAGGGAAACGCTCAAAGACGAACGAGCAGTTATACCTCCGTCGCCTTTCGAAGATGTTTCGGACTGAAGGCAGCGCACCGCCTCTGCTCTGAGCCTCTGAGGGCTGGGACGGTCTCCACTCTGCTGTTGACGCA
The DNA here is from genome assembly GCF_036321145.2 of Pelmatolapia mariae. Lineage (NCBI taxonomy): Eukaryota > Metazoa > Chordata > Actinopteri > Cichliformes > Cichlidae > Pelmatolapia > Pelmatolapia mariae. The sequence goes on along the minus strand of NC_086242.1, from coordinate 19,743,162 downwards.
CTTCCAAAGTCAAGACCCGCTCGGATCAGAGCGCTGCTACCTTCAGGCCCCCCTCAAAGGCAGTGGAAAAGGGCAAAACCATCGAAACAGCCCGCTTTGGAAGGCCCTAGAATCTTTTTATATTATAGATTTTTTGCCTTACTGGCAGTTTGCAAAGCACTAAAACAGATGTCTCTCTCTGTCATTGTTTAATCCACTTTATCAAGAATGTGCATAAAGTTTTACTTTCATGCATATAAATATCGAAGAAACGAGGAAAACAGTGAAGAGGAAAATCGTCACATTTGGACCATTATTTGGTATTTTACAGAGGGGAGGGGCTACTCTTGTCTGTAATTGTAGCTCTCACTCAGGTTGGAGGCAGTAATCCTAACCCTACCTTCATTTAATGGAAGCCGAACAATCGGACCTGCAGGGAACTTTAGTTAGAGCTGGGCACAAAGTCAGCACTTTCCCTGCTAATCTACATCCATGAAACCAATCAAACTAGACTCAGTTGTCTTTAACTGTCTATAAAAACCTCTATATTTACCCGTCTTTTCTATCCAGTTTAAATTTGTCAAGTCACAGAGGTGTTCTCCAGGCAAGCTAAATGTTCCTCTGGGACAACCCCATACAGCTATAGGATGGTTGAGGGTGGATGTCGGGTAAAGTAAGGGCAAGATTTCGATTGTGCCGCTCTAATTCTCTTTCAGTTCAGGTCAAACAAAAACAAACATCAGCTGTTGATAAAACCAGTGTCCAATTTGACTGGTTTTGTGCTTCAATCTGTAACGAAAACACATCTTTGAAAATGAACATAGAAGCTCAACAAGGAAAAGTTTATTAAGAACAACAACAACAAAAAAAAAGAAAACAAAACAAAACACACCTAAAAGCTCTTATTTTCATATATTTTCTGAAATGTGTGCAATTACCTAGTATTTGGATTTATTTTAGACAGTCATCAGGGGGCGCCATTTAGCAATTTATTACATCTAGTATTGAGGGTGACTCCTGGCCTGTGTCCTGAGGCAGGAAAGGTAAAGAGTTGAAAGCAGCTCAACACAAATAAACAGCCTCACGTCACTCAAAAGCATTTTATTGTTATTACAAGTGTAAAAAAAAGAAATCAGGCACACATAATAATAGCAGTTTAATATATATATGTTTAAACCCTTGGATATACAGGCTACTACATACAGAATGTACATACAGTTAGAAAAAAATGACCACCTCCAAACTGATCTGTGAGAAAGATGTCAGTATTTAAGATGCTCTCTGTTAACAGTCAACTTCATGAAAGCAAGTAAAGCTCTCTGCATAGCTCCGACAATGAGTTGCATGCAGTTCCCTTACATTTCCACTCATTCGCTGTTTTTATGTACTTGTTTGTTCCCAGAAACTAAAACACACGTGAAACCTGTTCGAAAAGAGACATTCTTTGAGTGAAAAAACCTGTGCAAAGTGTAACATGGAAAAATGGCACCGCTGCTTTTTTGCTCTTGGTGTAAAATGTCAGCTTCAAAGACAAAAAGCGGTTTGGGGTGTGAGAGGATGAGTTTACAAGGCAGCCGTGTGCAGGTTCAGAACAGGAGCAGCATGGAAGCACAGCAAGGAAAACAAAGGATTTATGAGTGTGACGGTGGCCAAGAGCATAAAAAGTGCTGCTGAACGAGGATCAAAGAAGAGGAAGAGCACTCGATCGCTAACAGAGGAGACGGACGAGGACTTGGAAGAACTGCAGGGACAGAATATAAAGCTATAAAACAACAAAGACATTCAGTGTTACAGTTAAAGCTGTCAGGGGAAAGAAAAGTGCAGGCGAAGCTTGTGATCACCAAGTGTGACGGTAAACCTCGCGTGTCAGCTCGTTGTGTTAAATATATTAAAACAGGTTGTAAAATGAGAGAAACCACAAAGTTCAAAAGCTTAAGTGACAATTTCTTGAGATGAAACATGTAAGATATTTAAACAAGAAAAGGCTGAAAAATCATGTTTGGCATTCAACACTGTACAGTACAAAGTTTCAAATTTTAGTCCAAAAGCAAAGTAAGTCTAATCAATATACAATAATACAAAGGGACAATAGCATCGCTCCCAGAGAGGTTGGAAAAGATATTCCAAAGAAATGCACTGAATGCTGAGCTGTAACTACATAGTGCTGTGCACTGAAAATATCACCCAAAAGCTGAGACCTTGGCTCACGAGTATAATTTATTATCACTTAATCTGAGACCCGTAAGTGCTGGTCAGTCATTTTTATGTTTGAGAGCACAGGAGTGGCAGCGCAAAGTGATTCACTGTGATGGCAATGAGCTGGTTTCCTTTGGGTAACATTTATATTTAAGACATTTTATATATTCAAAAAGCCTGACTATTAATTAAATAGCCTATTAATTCATTGATATGCAAGTTGCGTGTGTTTTTAACTACAGAAAGGGACGACTTCTGCTGTTTATATATAAAAACTTGCATTGTAGTGACAGTGACAAGGAATCTTGACTATCTCTATTATTTGAAACCAACAGAAGCAAGAACCATCACTAAATTGCTTATTAAATCTCAAAATGATTAAAAACACAACAGTTCCCAAGCACATTATGAAGTGGTTCCATTTCCTGTCCCACTGCACAGTGTGAACATTGTCAGGCACATTTCTGTTGCATTTATCTATTATTGTACATTATCTTGTGATGATGAGAAGTTTTCTTTTATCTGGGAGATAACAGTCATAATTATGAGATACTGTCTCCCAAATATTTTTCTTTCAATGCAAAAGAAAGGACTCTGGCATCTCTGTCTGTGTGTTTGATTCTTTGTCCACAAACCCCTCCCAGAGCATCAGAAGTCGGGCAGACAAACTTGGCTCACAGGTACATTTCCGGCCCCCAAAGGTTCTTATCTATGTCAGATATTGTGATGCCATTACATTGCCTAGCAACCACCTAGCAATGGACTAAAATAACATTTACACATGTACAACAGCTCACAACATCATCCTATAGTTTAAATTTCATGAGACCTGATCCACATAAGTTGAATTATACATGCCGAGCGAAAAACCATCAACAAGCTTTTTTAGAATGTCAGTTAGCCAACATTACAACTTCTTTGTACAGATGAAAGAAATGATATATCAAATGTTCATTTTTCATTTTTAAAGGTGGCTTATGGTTTTGAAGATGCATGTAAAATGCCTTCATAACTCTGCATGCAGAGACAAAGTGTCTGCCTCTAACAGGATTTCCAGCAGAAAATGAACTCTCCTAGTTTAATGGACACTTTAAACAAAGCTACATGAAAATATTAAATCTAAATCTACTACACAATCCATTGCACAGAAAACTAAAAGTGTTAGCTAGGACTTCCAAGGAGAATCCAATCAGTCTGATAAAAACAGTGATCATGAGTTAAAGTTTCATTATTTAAAAATAAAAATATATAAAAACATGTCTTGATATCATCCCATCAAAGAGATGGAGCAGTTCCCATATGCAAAAGCTCTTTTTTTACTATATGGACTCATCTTTATGTTCACCCTGTGAATGCTAAATTTCACTCTCTAAAATTCACTCTCTCCTATGGGCTCTAATTTGGTTTCCTCCAATTTATTACCAATCCTTCATTATTAATGTGCAAAATAGAGATTGATGTAGCTCTAAATTTCAGCCCCTAGAACTGATTATTAAGTTACTGCAAGTCACTGCTCTTCCTCAGTAAAAAAAGAAAAGACATCACTGCCCTCTCAAACATCCATGAAGCATCTCTGGAGTTAACGGGAGCCACGCTGGGTATCTATTGTCCCCGAGGATAAAAAGTTCAGCAAAGCATGACCGCAGACAGACAGCAGGTTCACTGGCTGCAGGCCGAGCCGTGACACCTTACAGTGTTTGTACTAATGGAGGCATAGACGTACAACTGATAGAACAGGGAGGAAGGAGAAGTAGGCCAGAAATAGAGTATCCAGCTTTCACTTGGGAAACTCCTGTTGGTATTTTGTGACGTCTCATTTTTGGCATCTCATGTGAAAAATGTCAACACATGTTCAGTCAAAGAATGGCCACAACAGTCAGTTGTGTTATAAATGCATTCTTAAACTGGTTAATAAAACCATATGATTCCATCAGCTTTGTCATTTCTATCAGCGTTACCTCTATGGCAGAACTTAAGGTCAAAAAGTAGAGTAGAATACAAAAGGGTCGATTTAAAATCCTTCCACTGCGTTATTCAGAAAAATAATGGCCAAAGAGCCAACAGTCATTTTTAAAAAGGATTTTAAATACATTTAAAAATTCTTCCATCATTATTATTGCATAATACAGGTGCTAGTCAGTATAAACAGAGGTGGTGCATGATCTAAAAAGTAACAAATATTTTACACAAGATAATTAAAGACTGTAAAAATTCTATTAATATGAAACAAACACTTCTGTTCACTCTCCAACTATTAAATCTTTACATTTTACACTTTTCACAGCCTCAACGCCTGAAATAAAATCTCAAAGCCATAATTTATATTTAATAAACTGAACGTATTTCCTACTGTCTACAAATCCCATGAACAGACCAACTAATATAAGCCTCTAACATCCCTCAACTCCCAGGAACTCTGTTAAAGAAAACCTTTCAAATCCATTTAAAACGGTGTAAAAAATGTGTTAAAAAGAGGTAACAGTGCATTTGTTAAGGCAGGTAATCCATATTCGGTGCTCTCAGAGAGATTTTATATAAATATGGTAGTTATAACAATAATGATGTCATGGCTTTAGCATTATCTTGACATTTTATGGAGCCAAAAGCTATCAGCTAGTGCTTATTAGCTTGGTTAGAAAAGTGCATCCACAAGTTTAATCAAGTTTAAATGGGTCGTATAGTCCTAGACACCTGTCATGTGGCCAACTTTAGGTCAGGAGGAGAAGCAGGTTGTCCACCAATCAAAAGGTTGGTAGTTTGATTCTTGGCTCATCTAGTCTGCATGTGCTGAACTCCAAGTTGCCCCTGATTCATTTGTTTTGTCACTAGAATTTGAAGATTTGCATTGGAAATGTTGACTTGTCTTGGCGAGTTGTGCCTTACTGCCAAAACCAACACGTTTCAAAAGGAACAACTTTTACTTTGAAGGTGAACAGTCGTCATTTGCAGTCTTCATCACACTCCTCACAGTTTCACTGCTGCACAACCTGCAACCGCAGCAATCTGATACACACCAAAGCAACCACAGCGGTTTTCAGTGCAGCTCCGTACACCTCTTTGTGGCTGATTTCACCTAGCAACTGCAGGCAACCGATCTGAGATACACGTTTTTCATCAACATGTTCATTTCTTTTGTAAATTTAGACATTTTGACACAGGATCTGTGAAGATTTTTCGAAGCCAGCATCAAGTGGCCACAACTGCAGTTTTTAAGACTTACTTTTTTGTATTTGTGGTTGCGTTATTTAGTATACACATTACATATTTTATAGTAGGTTTGGTCATTCGTGGGATTTACTGGCAATAAGAAATGAAATAACTTTTTATCAGTTCTTTATTAACTATTAACTGTTCTCACTATTCTTAGTCTTAGAGCACAGGAAAGATATGCCTGGCTGCTCATTTTGATACTGTGAGCTTCGCAAGCATTATATTTATTGCTTATTTTCTTGTTCAGAAGGGAGATCTTGAGAAAATCTTGAAAGTCGGAAAAATAACTTTAGATTTTCTATGAGACAAGTGAGAAAATATATTCATTTGTAGTTTGCATTAGCCATCCATCACATATAACATATATCTTTGTTATTTCACTTTCCAGTCCAAATACTAGTAATGTTGTGGTTTGTGTAATTGGGTTTTGTTAAATTCAGACAAAATAAAAACCAATCGATGGACTCATTGATTAGCAAGCCTACCCAAAGCACCTTCTTTTACTTCCTAACTTCTTTAGTGTGACTTCTTAAACCCACTGACTGACAGGTGACCCTGTCTCCATTTGGTGAGTGCACAGGGAAGCTTCTCCTCGTAGAAACAGTATGTTACCGGCTTCCCCGCAGTGGGGTAGTCTCTCAGAGGGCTGTTCACCTCAACAAGAAAGTAATTGAGGTTAAAAAAAACCAAAAAAACAAGAAACTGAGCAGGTATTCAGCCGTTGGGTCCCGCGTGTCCCTACATGTCCGCTTTGACAAACGAAGCAAACATCCCGTCCTCCTGCTCCAAAAGCGTCTCAGGTTTGTCGTACTCCATGATGTTGCCTCGCTTCATCACAATGACCAGATCAGCTGTTAGGATGGTGTGGACACGGTGCTGGAGACACACAGGGACGACACAAAACACAAACATAGTAAGTCTAAGTGAAATGTTTTGTTTTAATAAAATTATAATATGTTTTAAACTAGTTTTGTTGGATCAAATGAAGGATTTGGTAAGAATCTTATAGACTGGTCAGCTGCTATAAAATTTAAATATGTGGACTCTCCACAGTTTTGGAGATGATGTTATTCTTTTTCCAAGAGATGTCTAAAGACCCGTTCTTTTCAGGTTTTCATTTTATTGATACAGTCCAATTTTCCAGGAACCTGCTGAATGAGATGAATGTAAAACATCTGAACCAGTCAGCTACTAAAAATACAATTTCAGGTTTAATTCTAACTGAATCCCTTCTCAATTTTAGTTTGGAGGACAAACAATGTCACAACACTGAAGACTGTTGTCAAATTTGCACTGCATCCACAAGGAATATCTTTAAAAGAGCATGCAGTATTTTCTTGTACCAACCAGGCTGTCAGTGGCAGTAAAGCTTCAGCAGACCCAGAATCAGACTTCAGCTGTGGCTCAGCCAGGAAAAGAAACAGAAACAGGTAGGAAAATGGAAGAAAACAGGAGAGACCGAGAGTCGGCTGAGCCAAAGTGGTCTCTGTTGATCCGGGTCTACTTGTGAGTCCTCACTAGCACACTGAAGAGGCTCTCCTCCTGTGCTAGCAGGTTGGGACCAGAGTCACTTTCCACCAAGATCCCTGAGGAGAAGACCAACACCTGCTCGGCATCCAAGATAGAGGACACACGATGCTGATGGCAGGACAAAGCGAGAGGAAGGAGGACAACAGAAAATGTAGTAGATGTAGTAAAAAAGAAAAAGTGAGAAAACAAAAAAGAAAAGGAAGGAGGTGGGGGGAAAGGGAGGGATTTGGGAAAAAAGTAGAAGGAGACAGCAGATTGAAAAAGAAAGGAAAGAAAAACAGAGCAGGACAAGACAGCAACACAAAGAGACAAAAGTCAGAAAAAAGGGAAGCATATAAATAAAAGAACCGGACAAGAGGACTGAATTTAAGTCACTAAATCCATAAGGATCTATGTGTTACAAACTGTTGATGTATGGGAAAGGCCATTAATAAAAGGCACAGATAAAGGAAACATCTGTGGGGTAAATAATTTAATGATAGATGAACATAGAGCTCAGTGCAAAGAGAGACACATATCTGCATCTATCTGTACAAACCTCAGCTGACATCAGAAGTTGGGTTTTTTTTTTTGCCTCATTAGTAACAACAACAGGATAAAAGACTGAAGGACTTACTGCGATTGTTACGACTGTTCTATCTGCAAACGCCGTCATCACGACTTTCTGTAAGATGTTCTCCTGCAAGACAGAAAGACGAAACAGAGAATAGAAACCATATCGTCAGGTGAGGAAGTGGTGAGCTGCTGTAAACGTGATCCAAAGTAGAGTGAGGCTAAAAATGGGGCTGTCTCGATGCAAACTGCTCTGCAACCCACCTCCAGTCCAGTTATATTTATTTCAAGCTGTTTATGATGTCATGTCTCTTTTTACTGATGCCTTAGAAATAACCTGTTTTAACTAAAATTCATTCATTCATTTTCTTTGCCTGCTTTGTTCAATTTTTTGCTTCTTTCTCTAGTATTTTTGGGACAACTGCGGCTACATAAGTAAAATGAAACTGGCTGATGATAATATTTAATTACAATCCCACAAATATATCTCTATTAAGGAAAAAGCTTCTGTACATGATTGCACAAGATGCCATGAATAAGCACACACCGTAGCCATGTCTATAGATGCTGTGGCTTCATCCATGATGAAGATGCTGCTCTTTCTGACGAAAGCTCTAGCCAAACAGAAGAGCTGCCGCTGCCCAACGCTGAAGTTCTCTCCTCCTTCTGTCACGACAGCGTCTAAACACAAACACATCGATCAAGTACTCGACTTCAAAAACGATATTTGGTGCAATAAACTGTATTCTTTCTCGAGTTAAGTTTGTGCACCTAGTCCTCCAGGCAAAGCTTTCACCATGTTCTTGAGCTGAGCGATCTCTAGGGCCTCCCAGAGTCGATCGTCAGTGCACATCTTCTCCGGATCGAGATTAAACCTGCAACAAGTAAACATTATTAACACAAAAAAAGCATATTTCTGCCTCTCATGGACTGACCATAGATTTAATACACCACCTGCAGAGGCTGATAAAGACAGTGATGGACCCAAGACCAACAAAGACATCACAAATCACGAATGTGAGCTGTTTCAGCAACTTTTACTGTCTTTTTAGTCTTGGGCAGCCAGGAAGGAAAGTGAGCCCTTTAAATGGATAAAAATGCCAAAAACACATCGAATGACTGATCAGCACAACACTTGCACGTTATGCACTTTTGCTGCCATTTCTATAGAGAGTCTAATGTCATGAAAAGAAGAAAAAGAAGAAGAAACATTCGGGAACATGAATGGCTTGCTTGCTGGGCTAAGCTTTGCTTAATCCCTGTTGTGTTTAAATGAATTATATTTTATCTTATTTCATAGTGAGGACAACTGGCAGAAACTGATCTAAAGAATTCAGCCTCAGTCCAATCAGTCTTTTGCCCAAATTACATCCAACATCATCCTAACGACTGAAACTGAAAAACAAGAAGGACATTCAGAGCTCTTCTTTGGATGTTTCTGCCTTCTGTTCTGTTCTCTGTCAGGATGATCCCACACTGATTGGGGATCTGGGAAGGCCGATCCATGACTGATAGTGTTCCACTGTGTGTTTTTCTATCCACGTATTATTTTACTGCATTAAGAGTGTGTTTGGGATCGCTGTCACACTGAAAAAATAAAGCTTTTGCCAATCAGACGCTCCCAACACCACTGACCTGTAGTCGTGTTTCTTACAGGTAATCCTTTCAGACACTCCTCATCTGCTGCTTGACCTTCCAGTTCTTCTTCTGTCCTCAAATGTTTGAAAGACACATAGCACACTATGCCAAGATGAGAAAAATATCTATAAAAATATTTTATAGATTCAACTAAAGAAATGGCGCAAGCGATGTGTTTTAGTGACAGGCTGTTAGTAACAAAGTGCCTAAACATAAATTTAAATTGGTTCTTTGCTAAGTTGTCTGGTATGTGTAGACACAACACTGGTTCATCCCTTCAGTTAGGTGTCTTCTATGTTTCAATGACTAATAGTTCAGTCCAAAAAACCCCAAAATGTTTCTCTGAAAATGATCAGGTACAAGGACTGGACTGAAAATGAATAAAAAAAGCAGCCAATGTCTAAAGAAAAGCTTTAGAAGACCTCAGAAACACAATTTTTTATGTACATTCAGCTTCACCTTCCGCATTTTAACATCTTGCATGAATATACGGATGCACAAGCAGCCATAATGTTCCATATAACTCTCAAATGATCTTTTAGTCTTGCAGTAGAAGGATCACATGTGTGTGCATTTTAAAATGTGATGAACAAAATGTCATCATTACCCCTGAAACTCTGAAAGGGATATGTCAGAAGTCCAGCAGTTACATTTGGTGGACGCTACGGCTGATGGATCATTTCTTGGCTGCACTCTGAGCACAAAAAATTCCAATTATCTAAACAGGACAAAGCAAAAATATTACTGACCTTTTCTAGATAGATGGAAATTGGAAATTTAACTTAAGACCCACTTAGTTAAATATGCCAAACAAGCAAAAGACGTCCTTGGATGACATCAGTGTGGTCAAAAGACCACAAAAGAAGTCATCCTTTTATGTCTAAATCTGGCTGAAAAGTGAAAAGTAAAAAAGGATTTTTTCCAGGCTGCACATTACTTGGAGTAAATCTAATGTCAGCCATTCAGCAATAGCACAATGAGCAGTTTTCTGTTGATTATAACACCAAAAAATGTTTAACTGGTACAGCAATCAAGCTGAAAACTGGGTTAAATTTGGCTCTAAAGTGAAGGTTTAGTACTTGTCTACTCTTCATACTGCTTGTTTAAAAAAATTCAAAACATCTTCATATTTTTATACATTCGACTGACAGCCACATAAATCATAAGTCAAGTTGACACTGTTGACACAAGTTGAATTATCAGGCAAATGTCTTCAACAGGTTTTTGCAGAGTGGGCTGCAAGTTTGGAAGTTCGGGCCAAACAGGAAAAAGAAAGCAAACAAAGCGGTTTTAAATGATCATTGTTAAGATAAATAGAAGTTAAAGGCACTGAGTTCTAATGTTAAATGAGGAGAGACAAGGAGAGAAGGAGAAAATGGTAAAAAAAGAAATAATTAAAAAGAAAGCTGTTCTGTTTATCCTTATTTTGTGAGATGTTTATACTGAGCTTAATGCTCATAAACATAGATTTAAATAATGACATCGGCACATGTACAAGCAATCCCTGTGGGTCAAAAGCTCAATTTCAGGCATCTGTTTTTACTCTTGTCTCTGTATGCTGTTTTAGAGAGCTGATATCCCTAACATGGTCATCTTGGGCATGGAAGCCACGCCCACCTGCTGGTTAAACCTTCTGCTTAGGAGGGGCAGCCAATAAAAAAAAATTACTGGGGTAAACTGAGGAACATAGGAACTAAAATCACTCATTTCAGACCGAAAATGAACTGAGAGGCTGTGAACAGCCAATAGAAGGTTATTATTTGAAAATGTGAATCTAGTAGAGTCCAAGAACAAAAATAAGGAGTGTGTAGATAAACAGAATAGGTCCTGTTTGCATTAAGAAGGTTAAAAGGTTAACATAACAATTAATTCCATGTTTGTTTTAAAACTGAGGCATTTCAAATAATTATAAATAATGCATTCATTACTACTTCTGTGTGTGTGTGTGTGTGTGTGTGTGTGTGTGTGAGAGAGAGAGAGAGAGAGAGAGAGAGAGAGCCAAACTGTCTGAGAGCATCTATGATAACAGTGTGAAGCAGTCACTGCCGACCATTCACCTCAGGCTTACGTTCACATAAACAAGAGCTGCTGAAAATGCCAAAACACAGACACACACTCACCGTCTCCCACTTTCACATACAATTATCTGGAGCAGCATATCTGTCCAAACAAACAGCACATGCACTTTGTCTTTTATAACAAACAGAGTCACTGTATCATCTGGTAACACAAACACGCAGAGGCTGCGAGTGTGTACGCACAAAACGGCGCTGAGTCCTTCATCTCTCCTGCGACCTCCTCGGTACGTGACGTCTGTGACAAAAGTCAGATTAGGTCTCGGCCAGAGTTCCCACTGCGTTCTCAACCGCTAACCCCACAGCTGGGACTTTGTGTCGTCATGTGACAAACATCTTTCGGGACAGAACTCAGACTACGATTTGGCAAAGAGTGTTTTTTTTCTCTCTTTCTGGTTAAGAGCTCACAATGAGGCGAGTCAGGGTTTTCCAAATCTGAGCGTGGTAAATCAAACAGCGTGACACTCAGCTATGGAGGCTTAAAAGAGCCAGTGCTCTGACGGCATGTTTAGATTTTGGTCCACTAACTTTTGTGGCAAACATCAGTGTTTCTGCATCGGACGAGAACAGGACACCCCCCAAACCGTCTGTGTAGATTTTTTTCTTCAGTTTTTCAACTGTAATTTCAAGCCAGGCAAACTCCTTCAACTGTTTCTGGTATCAATTTTCCTCATCACAGTCTCTAAGAGTTGGACAAACATAAGAGACGCGATATGCACTTGCTCTCGTGCATCTGCCGTGCGTGCTGGATCAAATCTAGTGTGTCAAAACAGCTTGACTTAATTTTCATCCTGGGCGAGTGGAGGCATGTGCACAGAGGCATATCTGGTGAGTGGAGCAGGTGCTGAGCCAAGGTTGTGTGGAAAAAACACAAACTCATGACAGCACAATGGAGTGCACCACGGTTCGGTTGTTTCCAGTAAAAGTTCTCCTTCAAACCCCTCTGGATGTTTCAGTTGACTTTACTGTGATGTCAAGCGTTCTGGTTTTTGAAACTGCAGGGCGATAGCCAGCAGTCACGCGATCCGATCTGCGATAAACAGCAGAGCATACGGCTCACCTGGTCATAACTGGACTCCTAGGAACAAATTTGCAGGAAGCCATTTGGACGTAGATAAGAAATTTAAAGATTTGAATCTGGTATTTTTTGATCATATCTTACCTTTCCCAAAATTATTCATCTAAATGCCCCCACATTTACAGGTTTATGGGAACAAGCAAGTATTAACCACAAACCCACAAAAAAAACACAAAAGACTACAGCGAGTACAAACAATGGACCATCATGGTCCCCGTGTAGTCTAGGTGTGGTACCTGCCTCTCTGCTAGTGTATGAAATGAAGTTGTGGGTGTGGCTTCTAGAAGTCCTGGCCTGGCACACCTGCTACTCATCACCAGTCAACGTCATATTTAAGCTGGGTCTCGAGCCTAAGGTGATGCCTGACTGTTCTCCCCCAGTACAGTTAGAATTGCTGAGGCTGTTTGAAATACCAAGCTGATCGTGACTACTTTGCTCATACTCACTGTTTGATCTTCTCTCTCAGAGCTAGAAGCCAGACACCTGAAAGGCCAGTCAGACCCCAACCCAGCCCACCCAAGTAAGTGTATTGATGTTTTGTTCTTTGAAAACTGAAGAGGAGAGGTGCTAATTTCGAGAGACAAACAGTTCGAATCCCTGCCCTAAAAAAACAGGATTACTTACCTGAAGTTCCTTATCCGTGATTCATTCCAGATGGAATTTATCACAGCTGGAATTAGCTGAAGACTGTTTAGTTTTTAACCCTTTGACTGTGTCATATGCTTGAGTCCTGAGTGTGAACCCTAACATCCAGGACTAAAAAGCGAAACCAACGTGAAAATGTCTTAAATCTGGATTCTTTTTTATGGCCACAAGGGGGCGACTTTTGTGGCTGCCAAGAGGTTTGCACAGCTCTAAATCGGCTGACAGATTCCCAGATATTTATCCCCAGATGCCACATTGGAGGTGATGCTGAAGGTCATACGCTCACTATTAATCATGTGGCTCATCACATGTGTGCTATTGATGTCAAGGAGTAGGTGGGGTTGGATTACCTGGGAAGAGATCTCAAGACTAGTGTTGCTGCTGCTGTTCAACAATAGATGTTCGCGGTGGACATAGATGGCCTCCTTTACTTGTCTCTGACACCATCTGTCTAGTCTGTCCAAAATGTGAGTGCTGGCAGCCTCAAAAGAGTGACAATTTATCTTTTACATGCAGGTGCACAGCTGAGTCTTGTCCCAGTGGGGTTGGCTCTCCTAAATTGTGCCGTGCATTTGTGGAGTGGTGGTTTGGTTTCTGCATTTGGTTTGGTTTGTCGAGTTTCTGTTTGGGTGATTAGTCCTTGGGATAAACCATTTTTTGTCTGAGGTGCATCGCAACATCAGTTTTTTCTGTCTATAAGAGAATTTTTAGAGAACCAAACAACAGTCAAAGTTTATGTTCACCTTTAGCAGATAACTACTGGTTTTAATCTTGGAGATTTGAATTAAAGCTCTGTAAACAAATCTTATTCAGATTTTGTTGATGTTACCCTTTGCTGTTACCTCTCTTTACCTTTTAGGTAACCGATTTGGAAGTACAGACCACAGAGAGCACAAATTATAGTTCTGATTGGTAACACAAGAATAAAATTATAAACAGCAATCTCTGGGAAGGAAAACATGGCGAGGAACCAGATCCTAAGGCTTTACATAATAAGTCTTCAAAAAGACTGCATTTAAAAAAAAAAAAAAGGATATAGTCAAGTTCTCTGTAAGCATGTTAATCACGAGTGTTTACCTTATTGATCCACTAAATAAAACAGGATCCTGGAGGATGATCGAGAGTCGAGACCTGAGAGTCTGCAGAGGAAGCTTACAGATGTCAATCCCATCTATGATGATCTTTCCTGCAAATAAGCAAAACACTGTGCGTTCACATTCCAGGTACTTTTATAGCCACCGACACTCCTCTCATAACAGAAAAATAACAGTTAAATTATCCAGTACAGCTTTCTTCTGAACTTTCTTTCTATATCTACAGCTCATGAAGCTCATTTATAGTGGCACTTGAGGCGTGCTGATCTCACTGCGACCTTCTCCTGAATACTACCAAAAAAAACCCATTCTGCATCAGCTGCAGGAATAGAGTTCAAGCTGCTTTTCCTTCTGTTTAATCTGGAAATCTCACGGCTGCATTATAAGACAAATCACCAAAGCTTGGTGACATCACACCAGCAGGTGTGATGTCACTTTCCCATGGGCCTCTCACCAGGAGGATGACATCAGCCAGTATAAACCATCAGTTCACTTAATCAAGTACAATTTATTTTAATCTTTATTTATATTTTTGGCAGCCAGAGTTAGCGCCTCATTTTATGCCACAGTGAAATATAGATGCATTTTGCTAATCAACTAATAGTTAATAACTCATGTTTACCCATCGGCTCAAACAGTGTTCTGTCTTACAAAAATTACATAATTAAAAATAAGTAGACCAGCTGATGTCTCTTACTCAATATTTTATGTTAAAGATACACTATGGAAAAACGTTGCTGCACAACCGCAGCACAGAAAAATGATTGGGTTGTTTACAGTGAATGTGCAACGTTGTTGCTTTGAAATGGTTGCTGAGGTCTGCAGCCATCAGTCAGTTACCATCTTTAAACTGACTTTGCTACATCAAGACGGTGATAAAACAGTAATAAATCAGAGTCAGTGTGCCATCAGTTCCCCATCAGTGTGCACGCAAATCAAGTCAAGTTAGCAATCTGTTTGTGATAAATCATCAAAAATTGCAAACCTGTTGCTGTCGACGTAAACAGAAATTCAACTGAACTACAAACAACCAGAGTTGGGTCAGAACCTCGTAGATTGGAAATTTCTTTGCATATGGTGACGTAGTTGTGGTAAGCTGGAGATTTTAATTGCAAAATGACACAGGTGCTCGGAAACCTTGTTTTTATAAAGGAACATAACCAGAATGGAAACCAGCTGAGTCCCTGATTGCAGAGAAACGTGTCACGGAGGATTTGCACTCATCGGCACAAACTTGTATAGGTTTGCTTTAATTAAACCACCTTTAATATCTACCCTTTTCTCCTAAAGCTCTTTCATGTGGACACGATGAACGACCCTGAATGTTTTTGTTCAGTTGAGCACAATGTTTTATTTTCAGGGTAATGAAATCAAGAATGTTCTGTACAGCTCACTCAGAAGAGCAATCACCAGGAAGGTGCTCTGCTTTTATTTCACTGCTTTATAAGGAAATGCTGCTGACACAATGGTCTTAAATTTACAGTTAAATGAACTGTCTTCCCAGCTGTGTGTGTGAGTCCATGGAAAAAGTGACTGTGTAATCTCACCCGTCTGAATAATCTGTCTAGGAGCAGCCGTCATCAGCCAGAGTGAAAACAGAGTGGTACGATTACGACTTGCTTTCAAAATGCAATAACTAAAACAGACAGCTTTAGGACTTTATTTCTGCCCTCTTGAAGGAACACGTCTAGAGCCTGGAAACGAGTGCAGGAGAATGGGTCGAGCCTTTTTGTTATGTCCTTATCCTAGTTCTTTGATACAAGAGTCTACTTCAGGTTCTCTTAGAGTAAAACAAGGCAGACGAAGAACAAAAAGGCCTTCAGATTTGCACTTAGGAGGACTCGCACGAGTGTTTAAAAAGAGCTGAATAAATATTTCCTCCAACATATACATAGTACTGCAGTAGTGGCTGATGACAGAACACCTTTTAAAGGAATAATTTACAATAAGAAGTGCTTTAGTTCTAACAAAACTCACTGCAATATCTATCGTCATTTTGTCTCTGGGACTCAGTCACCTTAAATACTTTTATTACTGCTCACTTTGACAGATCATTTATAGCATATTGGATTTATAAAAGTAACTCTATTAAGCTTGTTCAAGTCGTATTTGGGTCTATAAATATCGGTTCATGGACAGCTTGGATCCACAGAACAATCATCTCAGATTCAGGAGGAGCGATCCAGCTTCGGTTCTAGTTGTGGAACAGTGGAACAGCTCTTTACTGTCAAGAAACCTCTGGAGCAGTCATGAAGTTTGACAGTCTAGTCTACATGTGCTGTGTGAATGTGCAGAAAGCTTATGACCAAGGAGCCCCAGGATCCTGTCAGGTATACTCCTGCAGTACTGTGGACCACAGTGTTGTTACGAGCCATCAGGTCATATAACCAAAATCATGTCTCCTTCCTCTCTCCCACACAAAGTCAAGCATGCTTTTTGGTATCTGGTATTAGTGCTGGTATTCACCAGGGTTTCCCTTGGTCCCCGATCCTACCTGTGATATTCAGGACATTGTTAGTATCAGCTTGGAGCCCATTGTGTTCTCAGAACTGCCTTAATTTCTCGTGGCACAAATTCAACAAGGTGCTGCATTCCTCAGAGCTGCTACAGATTTATCAGCTGCTCATCCAAAATGTGAATCTCCTGTTTCTCCACATCCCAGAGATGGCTGCTGGACTGAGATCTGGTCACTGTGAAGGCCATTAGAGTATAATTGATTTCAGCTTTGAGACCTGGGGCATTATCCTACTGAAGCAGCAACAATACTCAGGTGGGCTGTGGTGTTTAAATGTCATTCAGTTGGTACTAAACCCCCCCCCCCCCCCCCCCCCCCCCCCCACCACCACACACACACACACACCATTACACCACCAGCAGCCTAAACCATCAATACAGGACAAGACGGAGCCACACTTGATGCCGTTTACACCAAATTTTGATCCTATCATCTGAATGTCACAGCAGAAATAGAGAGCAGAAAACTTTGTTCCAATCTTGTGTTGTCCAGTTTTTGCACAAATTGTGTGAAGTGTAGCTTCAAAGACTGATTACCAACATGTTAGAATCAATCTCAGACATGGAGCAATCCATCTCTTTGCAGCAGGGTTCTCTACTCATCTGCTTACCAGTTGGCTGTATTCTGGATATTTTCCCATATAACAGCAAAGCTGGAGAGGCAGCAGTGATATCACTATTTGTGGAAGAAGTTCTGTTTCAGATCTATGAGGTTCTGACTGGAGCCTGAATCTAAGTAGTGAACGTGACTTTCTGTTTACATAGACAGCAACAGATTTTCGTTCATTTCTAAAAGTTAATTGATTTATTCTGACAAAGAAACTCCATGAAAGTGCCAATTTGACCTCGGTCAGACTGACTCAGTCTGACGAGTGGTTACAGACCTGATCTTCATCTTCAAAGACAACAAGATCTAGATCAATTCTAGCGAGAAATAAAAGATACTCCACACTTCCACACCCTAAAGAAAGTGTTGCATTATTTATTCTAAGTGGGACCACAGTGTACAAAATAAACATAAAAAACTGAGTAGCTGAGCGCAAAACCTCTTTTATGCAATCACCGAAGCTGCCCCTGCTGGCCATTATGAAGACTGCAAGATTCAGAGGCAACGGCTTCTTTTCTGAGACTAAATCCATCTTTTAAAAACAGTCTCACAACAGCTTTCCATCAACCAAAGAAGAAAAGGAAATAAAGAAAGAAGGGGAGAAGGGGATGTGAAGCATGTGAAATCATGAATCCACTCAAAACCTCACGAAAAAGTAATTAAATCTCACATAATAATTTAATTTTACTCTTGAAAATCTGTAAATCCTCCTGTCAGGAACATCTTTTGAAGGGCAAGTTTTTTATTTTGTAAGTGACTCAGAGGAAATTAGAAACCAAAAACGCGGACCATAACAGCGTGATTGTTTTTGCCTTTTGGGTCAAGTAGAACCTTGGGTCAAGAGCTACTCACAGAAACAACCCCAAGGGAAATCTTTCCGCAAAGTTTCCAAACAGAACAGAGATTATCTTAATGAGACAATAAACATACCGAACCAGAGAAAGACAGGGAGGCTTCAGGGACAGAAAGCAAAGTTTGAAGATGAAAGAAGTGGAAAAAAACAACGTGCTCTCTCCTTGTGAGGAGAGCTAACAGCATGACAGGAGACAGACTCACCTTCAAAAATATCCACCATGTTGAAAAAAGCCAACGACAGAGAAGACTTCCCGCTGCCTGTGCGGCCACAGATCCCCACCTGAGGAGAGAAAAACCAATAAGCTTCACTACGCTTGATGCTGCTGTGAGACATCAGACACCTGTGTGATAACAGGGTAGCAGCTACATGCTGTGTGTGGATGGAGTTTGGTGACCAAGTGTCATTTCACAGTTTATTAGAGGCATGTGGCTGTGAGTTCAAAGAAAGCTCCAGCAACATCACACTCCACACTTTAAAACAAAGTTCACCTTAGGAAGGATCAGCCAGACTACACAGATCTGAATTACTAAGCACTCCAAAGCACATTTAGTTATGTCTTATAGGTATCCTACTGTACAGGAGGTGTGTTTTTATGTAACTCAACCATTTCGATACGTAAGCACGTCTACTCTGAATAAAATACATGCCAAGCATAGACTGTATATAGAAGATGGATGTAGCAACCGCAATATCGCCCACGTATTTTTGCACTCTGGTTTTTAAAACCTCTGTGTTGGGGCTAGTTCGATTTTTATTTCATAGGCACATGTAGCCGTAGTTCAGAGGGCAGAGTGCTAAGCACTAGTTAGCAAGCTCCATCGCGCCATCGGCCCCTCTGGCCAACACCAGTTGGCGGTAGGGTAAAGTGTCTTGCCCAATTACACAACGACCAGGACAGAGAGAGCAGGGGGATTGAACCGGCAGCCTTCTGGTTACAGATGAGCTTCCCAATCCCCTGAGCCACAGTCGCCCTGTTTTGTCTTTTTCTGACTCTAAAAGAAACCACAACTCAAATAGGTGTAACACGGACTCTCTCCATTTTTGGAGATTTGGAGGAGGTGCTCAGAGTCTAACAACAGACTTTGAGGAAAATTAAAAGGAGTTGTTTTCCATCCAAGAATCATTCAGGGGTTTTAAACTGCTCTGGTCCTTCCAGTCATTACTGTGTGTAAATATTCTCTACCCCCTGAACTTCCCATTGGGCCTCTTGGGAAAATGTTCTCCTGTCTGTATGACACTGCTTTTTCATTGCAGTGTTAAGTGAGGCCCACAGTTCCTTGCAAACCTCTGTGACTCACTGCTCCTGCAGACATAACTTAAAAAATGGTATACTGCATAACATGGACATGTACGCCAGTGTCAGACTTCTGAGTGAAGAAGAACTCTGTAAAGTTCCTGTGTGCTGTCTTATATTAAGGGACAGGCATTTAAAAATTGATGAAAATAAAATTGTATTGATGGTAGGCTTAATGGGAGCTTTGCCTCCACACATCCAGCATTAACTGACTTATTAACTTTAGGAAATCTAGTTCCACCACTCTACCAGATGAAAATTTCTGAATGATTGAATGTTTCCATTCTTCTCACACAATCAGTATTTACCTTCTGGCCTGGTTTGATGTATGCGTTTACGTGTTTGAGCACCGGTTTGAGCATTGGGTCGTAGCGCACACACAGGCCCTGGATCTTTATCTCACCGTCCTGGGGCCAGTTCTCAGGGACCTGAGAGGCATCTGTAGGGAGAGACACAGAAGAAGGTTTATTTCTCTCTTTTTTAAAAAACTTTAATTCTTACTCGTTCTCAGACCCTTCAGACCAGAAAACAGCTCTTGAAGTTTAAGAACACCACAACAAAAAGCAGACCTCTTACAGCTACTACTGTCTATGTTACAGTCCTGGATGGTGTAAACAGGAGCTATAGACCATGCAGAGCATGTCATAACACCACAGATAGGAGACTTTTCAATGATCCCTTTGCCCATAGATGGGACTGGGTGTGCTAAGGATGGTATGGGTGAAAGCCAGTGGACCTTTTACTGAAATTCTGATTATATGCCACAGGATTTTACTGCTAAATATCCTGCAGTTTTTGAACGATTCAGACTCTATCCAGTACTCTATCTGATAATGACACTAATTTTTGCCTCAAGTTGTAGCTTTTTGAGGCTTCAGAACTCAGTTGGCATCAGTCTATGCAAGCATTGATAAACTATAACAATTTCTTTAAAACTCGATTTGTGTTTCTTTGTTTCTTTGGATAAGGTTTCTGTTATTGTTAGTATGTAGTTTTCTTTTCACACAGTTGTTGGCAATTTCCTATTTTATCCATTGTTTATGGTTTATTTTCTAGTTTTCAGTTCTTAGCTTCAGTTACTGTTGACTTTAGGATTGTGTGTTTTTAGTTGCCCTTTGTGTTTCCATTCTGTTCCTTTTTCTGTCTCATCTATTTTTCATCCTCATCTCTGTCTAGTTTCTTTAGTTTCTTTAGTTACTTCCTGTCTTTACTTTGAAAGGTTCAGTTTTCCCTTGTGAGTAGTGTTTTGTCCTTTCTCTACACTCACTGATTCATTGATTGTCTTCAACTGTGTTTTGGTTCCCGCCTGTTTCCTCTTTCAGAAACCACTTAGGATGCTTTCACACCTGCTGTGTTTAGTCCATTTAAATTGAATTCTAGTTATTTTTCCTCGATGGTGCAGTTCATTTGTGCAGATGTGAACACAGTAATCGCACTCAGGTGTAAAACAACCCCACTAAGATCCTTTGTAGGAAGGATCTTTGTGGGGTTGGTGAAGAACCATTCATCTATGATGTAAACGTGATCCGACCTCGATCTGAACCAAGTAAGAGGTGCACGCTGCAGGTCTAAGCTAAAAGAAAACAAACAAAACTTCCCTTTGCCTCGTATGCTTTGAATTCTGGAATGTGGAAAGGTACTATAGATGTGCAAAAGTCAGTATGGACTAGCAACTAGGTGTGAAATGAATGTGAATTCTCGATGTTCTCCAATAATCCTGAACACAGCACCTTATTCCCATATTTACTTTTGTTGCCCACATCTGCACATCTGGCCAATAAGTGGACTGAACATTCTCAAAGTTCACTTGGATTTTTTCTCTGCATGAAAAACAAACAAAAAAAAGCTATAAATTTATAAACTCATCGACTGATTCAGACAAGACTGAATGAACTGCAGGTGTGAAATCGCCCTTAGGTGTAGAAGAAAGTGTTACAGAAGGACCAGTCCATTTACCGTACCTCTGAGTTCTTCAGCTTGGGTTTCTCTGTGTTTTCTAAAGAAGTATTCCTACTGTTTCCTGAATGCTTTGCTCTCTGCTAATTCTTACATTATAGAACTTTGTTATCTAATCAGCCTCAGGTACTAATCTTATGTTAAGTTTTTGTCACCTGAGTCCTGCATTTGAGTCCACAACCCTGAACACACAGTGGTTCACGACAGGAACAAGATCCCTGGGCAGAGATGTGTGTAATCACCCGCAGAGGGCAATCACACCCAGAGTGACTGCACCTCAGGTTTTGTTTTTTGTTCTTTTACACGTCTTTGCTATAATATTGCAGCCAAATTTCATTTGCTTATTTATAACTGATTATTCATTAATTTTGGTCACTTTTGCACATGTTTGTTACAATTCTTTCCTCCCTGGTGTTTTTATGCTCCGTTATTTAGCCTCTGTCTCTTTCACATCTCATTTTGTTTCTAATGTTGGTGTTAAATATGCACTAAAACAGGGGCATGCTGACTGTTTGGGCCATGGCTGTGTGTTCTAGTAGTGCTACTAATGCACTGAGGAAAAGGTCAAGAGGCTCTGGGGGGCTGTGAGCTAACAGCTAACCTCTGTATTCCAACATGCTCACAATTAATATGGTAGCATGTTACAGTTTAGCAGATGTAGTTCTGATCAAGTTTACTTTGCCGTGTTAGCGTGCTGTTTGTTTTGGTCATAAACCAAGGGGACTGTTTTTAACTGAAACAAAAAGATGAAGAAAAAATGCTCTCCATCCTGAGTTACAGTAAACAATAAAACCGCTGCTGGGCAATTATTCAAATTTTAATATCGGTTATGATTTTGGCCTCCAACAGTCAACTAAAGAAAATAAAGAAAATATTTGGGATAAAATAATAGGAAATGAAAACAGAGAAAAACTCTGTGCACCCTTTTCCTTTCATCCTTCCCTAAAGGCTCAAACTCAGATTTAGCCCACATGACCAAAACTGAGCCTTCATTCCTCTATGCAGAGGAAATAAAGCACTCGAGGTTTACATACAGTAGGTCAACCTATACAATTATCATTAGCAGTTGCTTCTGAATCCAGAGTGCTCAGGATTTCTCAGTTTAATAAATGCGTGTTAGCAGTCCTATGACATGCTACAAAAAAGCTGAGTCTGCGTCCTACATTGATCACATTACTGCACTGAAAGGTAAGAATTTCATAGTCCTGCTTTTAGCTTACTCTTCGTTTGCTTCTACCTTTATCAGTTTGCTGAAGCTTCTATGACGTCAGTGAGGACTTTGGATTTGTGGGTCATTTACTGTAAGAAAAAGGCTTCAGAGGAAAACTCAATCAGATGGATGATGCTCATATGAGATACAGAGAGACAGAGAGACAGTTCTTAACTGGACTTTCCTTTGTTTCTGATTTTTTTTTTTTTTAAGAAAAATTTGAGATAAAGTATTTTCTCGTTCCATCGTGCCTCCTTTTTTTTATCCCTTCACTTTCTTCTATCCATTCATCAAGCTCAGGAATTGTTTTTGTTATGTTTCCCGAAATACTGTAGCTGCTCTGTCTCGGCGAAATGTTCTTTGGCTGACCAGCGAAAATCTTTCCCATTTTGTACAACATGTAAAATAGTTTGGTTGGGTTTTGTTAGGTTTAATTTTGGCCTGGCTAGGCACTAGTACTCTCAGTGGTACTATGCTAAATTGATAAAATAATGAAGAGTGTCCATGTTTTGTCATCTCTTCAACTGGGGAAAAAAGATGCCAGCAGCTTTTGCATTTCACCATAGAAACAGTCCATAAACCCAAACACACAACTTCTGGAGTCATAAGCAAAAGATAAAACTATGAAAAAGGTTTTACACACATACACTCACTGAACACAGTGAACCTGTTCACATCACATGCATACTGTACAGTCACAGTCCACTCCATTCCTTTGGCAAACAACCATACATAGATCTGTGTGTGTGTGTGTGTGTGTGTGTGTGTGTGTGTGTGTGTGTGTGTGTGTGTGTGTGTGTGTGTGTGTGTGTGTGTGTGTGTGTGTGTGTGTGTATCACGTGTAACATCAGATGTCTAAATGTGTTTACAAAGTCCACAGTTTGTGCCGTTGCACTGCAGATGCAATTTTATCACACTTTTATATACTGACACTGCTGGTGGAGATGTAAAGACATACTCCGCCATGTTTAGGCCACATTTTTCCATCAAAGACGTCAAAGCTGAGCAGTAAATAGACACCAAAGGCCCGCAGGTTTGCTGGAGGAACTGTGGAAACCACAGTGCAAACCACTCGCATGTTTACTGGGATTGTCTGGTTATTAAAGGCTGCTGGAGACGGATGTGGAGGGCACTGCAAGGCATTTTTGATTGTATAATTCCCCCACAAAGTAAGTTTATATATTTTAGGTCTATACCTGCAGAAAGGATGAAAAGAAGAGTAAGTTCTTAGAAAGACTCTGATTAAGAAGAGCTTATGATGAATACAGGGATGTAAATCACAATAAACATTTACAAAATGTTGCTATATCTGCTCCATCAGCCTAACACTGAGTTACCCATAGAGCCCTCGTAGTTCTCCGACTCTGTGCTGAGGAAGCTGTTGACCTTCTTCACAGCTGCCATCTGAACCTCGAGGTCTGCCAGGTTCCTCACAACCCAGTTCAGGTAGTTGGTGACCTGCACAGAGGCATTTTTGCAGCATGGAGATCATATTTATACATCAGGATCACTTTGAATGGCACCATGTGTTGCCAAACTGAATAATTGGTCTGTTGCTTCTGTTGTTGCTGTTGTTAATGGTTCATATTAAAATCTAGCCTGACAGGCTCACTTGGTGTTTTTTTGGGGGGGGGGGGTTGAGCCACAAAACGTGTTAATGAACCCTGTTGGTGAAGTCCTGCCTAAAGCTGTGTTCAGAAGCATAAGTCACAAATCAAACTATCATAAATTCCTTCCATTCTGAATCATATACAGCTCCAGTCGCACACAAACAGTAAAAGTAAGCTTTCAGGCTGTCAGCAAATCCACATTGCATGAGAAAATATCAAATGATTAATAATTTTTCTATTGTAGGAGAGTGTATTTGGCTGTATTTATGTTGTCAGGTGTAAATTTGCATTGGTTCTCATCTTTACACAGACTTTTTATGACCGTGGCATTGACACGACCTGCACGACGTCACTTTTTTGCACTTTATACTGTATAACATTAATCTATGCCTGTTATTTTTACGAGTATATACCCACGCAACAGCTATACTGATGACTTGTTCATTATGAGTTTAAAATAAAACAGGGGTGATTGAAAAAGATGGGATCATATTTTCATCTATACCAAATGTATTTACATCTATGTATGATTAAGGGACCACCTCATTGTCAAGCAGTAATCATGCCCACCCCTCTTCTGTGGATAATTATGTGAAGATACACCCACATAGTTAAAAGGGGAATTCATGAGTTAACTTGCATTATAATTGCATATTTACATCCATAACCTATGGCTGACCTGCAAGGATCAGGACCTGCTCTACTATAGAAATGTACTTTCAGCCCATTGTTAGGTGGTTACCTGGCAACAGTATAAAAAAATTCAAGTTTTATGGATATAAATTAAATGGTACTGTAGTGAAACGAAAATGATACAGTGCTTTTATGAGGTCGTGTAGGAGCACAAATGCTAAAAGTGAGTAAATTAAATCATTGGTAGGTGGTTGCTAGGCAACACAACAACGTCATGAGTGTACTGATATAGATAAGAACCTTCAGGGGGCCTAAGATATACGTTTGTGCCACATTTAGCTGCTCGGTTAATGATTGTATCATATATGCCTCTATGACATCATACAGCTCTAATTAAAAAAAAAACAACTTTCTGAAACTGGGCGTTCAAGGCTGTTTGAAGTGTGAATTTAATATAAAACTCTGTCACTGTAAAAATAGAAGACACAATATAAGGAAAACCATAATAGGTCCCTTCTATTGTAGCTTTTTATGCTTTATTTAAATGCTGTTGTCCTCCGTGTTACTTATTACACAGCAGAAATGATCCATTAAATAGTAAGTAATATAATTTAATCTCAGCTTGTTTGTTCTCCCGCGTAACCCCGGGTCAATTTAGGTTTGAAACACTTGCTTTTAAAACACAGTAATTTGAATTAGTGTAGGGCAACTCACTGACTGAATAAAGAGTAAAAAAAAGACAATAACAATAAAATGAATACATAAAAGAGAAAACGCACAGTGAGGGCGTAGGTAAGGCCGAGGCCCACCAGACCTCCGGGATGAAGCCCGTAATGGAAACTCCATATTGAGGCTGCCGCCGCTGCCAGTACAATCACTGCTCCAAGGTAGTCCTGCAGAGACACCAGGAAACAAAATATCACCGATACAACATATTCATAACAAATCCCAACCCGCAGAAAAAGCTTCAGATCTTCTCTCTCTCATATTTATATAACAAAACACTTTCTCCTGTTCTGAGTCCGATGAAAAGAGTTTCTCACCGTTCTGACCTCGAGCCAGCGGTTGGCAGCAGACAGAAACAGGTACGCTGTGTTGTTGGTGTCGGTCAGCTCCAGCATGTGCTGTTTGAACCGAGCCTCGTGTCTGCAGCAAACATGTAATTGAACAGAAGACACATCAGTTGTTTAACGGCTTCACCAACAGTGATGGGAATAACGGCGTTACAAGTAACGGCGTTACTAACGGCGTTACTTTTTTCAGTAACGAGGTATCTAACTAATTACTATTCCTATCGTTACAACGCCGTTACAGTTACTAACAAGAAAATGCGGTCCGTTACTATTTTTCAACAAACAGACGGTTGAAGCTGTGTTCAGCTTACCGCATCTTATATCAGTTGCACGGAAGTAGCTGACTACGTAAGTAATCTGGACGCTACAGCTTTTAGCAGCTGCGCGCTCCCGCGGACGGCAATCACGATCACTGTCTAGCACAACACCTGGAGCTAAGGGGGCAAAACAATCGCATGAGTGCTGCTGTTTGACTGAGGAAGAATAAAGTAGTCGTGGTAAGTCAATCACATGACCACTTAAAGACAAAGCAACAAGGTGATATATACCAGTTTTAAATTGTGTTGAAAGGCCACGTAAAACCAGAGTCATGATAAACAATATATACGCGGCGTTTTTTCCTCAATAGTTTCGTCACGTTAGCGCTAGCAAGCACTCTCTGCTTATGAGCAAAAAAAAACAAAACAGGAAGTTTTAGGAGTGACGGCGAGAGAGAGAGAGAGAGAGAGCAGAAAGAGAGAGAGAGCGAGTTTTGAGATGTGAGAGATTTGTGACGTTTGGCGTGTTTGGAGTGTGTAGTTCATGTGTTGTCTTGTGTAGTTAGTGTGTAGTGTTGTGCTTTTAGAATATTGTAACTCAGTTACTAACTTAGTTACTTTTTTGAAGAAGTAACTAGTAATGATAATTGAATTACTTTTTCAAAGTAACTTGCCCAACACTGTTCACCAAGGCACTGAACTGCTGGTACCCTCCTGCCTTTGATCACTTGCTGACATCATCTTCCCCTAAATCCTCAATAATGAACACAAACAATAAACTCACACAGGGAGTACAAATAACAAACAAAACGCAAACAGGAAGTAAGAGAAGTACACTGTTTTTCAATTAAAGAAGGGGAGCAGCTCGGCTGTACTTCAGCCTGCTGAATCTCAAAGTTTTATCTTTGTTTGTATTCAGAGTAAATCACTGCCATCTAAACCAGACGTGGTTTGGAAGGAGACCAGTGGTTATGATAATGGGAACTATCCCACGATTGCCAAGAATCTGTCTCAACACCAGATTCACTGTTTCTGTGTGTGTGTGTGTGTGTGAGTCCTTCAGTGTTTGGATATTTGTGTGTGTTAGGAAGAGGAAGTCCTCAGGGGAAACGAGGAGAAAAAAGCGTGAGAGCTGCTTAATGTTGGGCTATCCGGACGATGGGAACGAGGCTGAATACAGAAATACAAGAAGATACTTCTCTCGCTACCGCCACTGGAACGGCAGCAGAGCACAACACAAAATGTTTGAAAGTAAAACCTAAACTGTGACAGCTTACCAGAGAGCTGCAAAGACGGCAATCCTATCAATCTAAAGGGCTCTGAACAGCTCTACTATGGAAGGTGAGAGGATAAAAAGTGCTAAAGGACACTTTAACTCATTCCATTAGGAAGACAACCTTCCCTGTACCTTTAATGAAGTTGTATTGTTGTATGAAGTTGTATTATTGACACCTCAATAAAGACGTGTTTGATGACCATTAGAACAGTCTCCAGATTTTTCCAAACCTTGCTGCACAGGCAAAGATCATCTTCACTAACTTCACAAACTCCATCATTTTGCTCTATCAGTCAGCCCGAAATACGGAAACCACTCAGTTCAGAAAAGAGCTTCAAGAGTTATGCAAAAGAACCAAATGTTTATGTACACATTTACTGTCATGTTTTTTCTATGTAGATCTCTTCTGTAGTCACACTGTGTGGACTCAACTTCAAAGTTTGGAATTAGGCATGCAGAGGTGATGCCTGTGAAGGACTGAATGCAAAAGCCAGTCAAAGCCAGTCTGCATCAGATAAAGCCCTGGCCACGCGTGCCAGATAGCTAGCTGGATAAGGAGCTGAGCTACACCAATGCAGGGATACTTTGTTGCACTCTGACTGAGGCTTTATATTTCCAGGATAAATCTATGGTATGTAAGCTACACCATAACATGATGTATTCTTCCCTAGAAATGGAACTACACGTCACACCACAGGTGTTGTGATTGGTCTATTCAATACTATAGTTTCCTCTGAAGCAATAGTACTGATTTAACTTTTCCTCAAAAGTAAAAAGTCGTTCTTTCTACGAGTTGTTTTTGAACAAAGCTAGCTGACCAGTGTCTTCATTTGCTCTCATAATGTCACTAACAGCACATTTCCTCTCTCATTGCAGAAAGATTTTATGTCTTTGCTTTGCCTCTTTCATTTTTATGTCTTTTAGATCAGTCATGTGCAATGATGGATACACCAGTAAAGTTGACTTTTATGTGTTATTGTTCCCTTTATTTAGGTTAAAATTGGTTGGAAGTCTGGAAGGTGTGCAGTGATGAGAAATAATCAGTACCTACCCTTAAATGTGTTAAATCTAGAGTAATGAGTCTGTATTGAGAATGTAAGGAGTGGAAAGTAGAGATATTTGCGTTAAAATTTAGCGATAGGAATCAAAAAGATGTCAGAAAAATAAGTACAGATGCCTGAAAACTATAGGTACGTACAAAGTACTTGTACTTTGCTATTTTCATATCAGTGTCTATTGGGCCCAAACATTGGTATAAAATATCTCCATCTTTATATTTGTAATAATACAGCACAAACTTAGGATTCATAGCAAATTATGCAGTGAGCTTTTTTGGACCTCTGCGGGTCCCAGACCTCACTTTGAGAACCGCTGACTTACAGTGCCAGTCTAGCTTCTCAGTCATCCAGGTCAGGGTCATTTAATGGGCTTGATATGAAAGTAAGTGGACTTCTTTTAGGCTCTTGAAGATGTTCTACCTCTTATCTAAATGTGGCTTCAGAAGTGGAAAAACCTGAGATCTGAAACATCTTCAGGAACTTAAAAGAAGTTCACTTGTTTTCAACTCAAGCACGTCAGACCAGTAACTTACATGCACTTACAAGAGGCAGAAGAAAAAAAGACACAAAACATTAAAATAAACATGAAAAAATGTTCATGCCTGTAAAACATGACTGAAGTACATCTTTTACAAAAGCTATGCCAATACACGCTATCTTCTATATTCTTCTTGATTTCCAGTTTGAACTTTAGTAGTTTGAACTGAAGAATATAAAAAATTCACCACTGTTTTGATTTCTGTTTATGAATGATCTTCTGCAGAGCACAACGGAAACTCTCTTCTTAATAGCAGTCGTAAAATCGTCTTTCACATTTTTTGACCAATTTTTAGAAAAAAAACAAGGGTTGCAAATTTCAGTGCATAAAAGACAAATGTGTACCTGAAAGCTCGAATGGTGGTGAGACCTTCTGCAGTCTCAGAGAAGTGGCAGAGCAGAGGAAGCTGTGTTGAGTCATCGAGGTCTTGGAGGTCCCTGAGAGGAGATGTTTTTACATATGCATATCACTTCATATGAAATCTCCTATGCACAAGTGTACACATGCATATTACACACTGAATCCTATTTGCACGATGTCCTCTGGTGTACTCATTCAGAATTCATGTTCCCATAAATCATCAAGTTGATGTTTCCTGTTTCCTGCAGTGAGGAGATTCAGCTCACTGCATCTAAATAAACTCCCTGATTTGTTTAGATAGACAAATTATGCGCTGCAGCTACAACAAATACACTGTGGACATACTTGGAGGCGACTCTGAAATACTTCTGAATGAAGTAGAAGGCCACAGCCAGGGGAACCAAGGCGACCAGGAAAATAGGAGTGATTGAGGCTATGACCCCGATGCCTGACAAACAGAGCAGCGTGGATCTCGTCAAAGATTCCAGCGTTGAAGGAATATGCTAGAATGAAAGGAGATGAGGAGGTGGGATTTCAGTCATGTTTGCTTCCTTCTTTTAGTTTAGCAAAACACAAACAAATCACAACTTCACTTTGACGGCTAACCAGGAATAATAATTAAAACATCTGTTCAGTGCAGCAGTTGTGTATACGCTTCCTCATGGGCCTCGAGTCCATTATCTCTTATGCAAATTCATCAGTTTACCTGGTCGATGATGTTGGTATCAGCTGAGAATCTGTTGAGGATTTGCCCCAAAGGAGTGATGTCAAAGAACCTGTGGAGAGAGGTTACATGTGTTTAAACAAGGGTTATGTAATCCTGAAGAAAAGACAGGGAGGCTGCAGAAAGAGCAACAGAAAACTTTCCATCAATTACGAAGACCGATGATGAGCGAAGAACAGCGGGACAAGTGCAGCCACACACACAAAACTCAACTGTTTCCTTAGAGATGCGGCTCAAGTGTGAGGATGGTCCGCCAAAGTCCTCAGTCACACTCAAAAACACACTGTTCAGCGGATCCATCTATCCATTTTACATAAGTTCCCCTAGGGATCAATAAAGTATTCTGATTCTGATGATTTTCTACCACTTACAAAGGTGATGTGAGGAAATACAATCAACGCTTCCCTGACTCTCTTCCATTCATCACCACATATAGCTCTTCCAACAGGACACTGAGGCATTTTCCAACCCAGCCCAGAGATAATCCATCCATGTTCTTGCTCCTCCAAGTCTAACATACCCACAAACGCCTGCACCAAAGTTCAAACTACCTTTTGATGCACAGTAGTCTAAATGACTGCACCCTTCACCCTGTCGTTAGGGATGACCCAAGACACCATTCAGAAAAAGCTCAGTTTTGCGTCTTCTAGTGCCAGTCTTATTATTATTATTATTATTATTTGGGGCACTTCCTACAGCCATAGGTGAGCCATATGGCACAACAACATAGGTGCTGGATCAAAACCTCCAGCAGATTTATTAAAAAGGTTAATCCACATATAAAGAAGCTCCCATGTAAAGGCTTCACTCTTTAGGATATTTGTTAGTCTTCAAACTCAGAACGCTAATTAACCAGCAAATGCACAGCTTCACCTCCAGGGTCCACTCTCGCTTCAGCGCAAAAAACCAGCACAGGTTATGAGTAAAATAAAAAATACACCTTTACTACCAAGTAAACACATATAGATTAAAAGACTACGGAGTGCAGAGTTTCAGCATTTAAAAGACAAAAACAACTTCCAACAGGTTATAAAAGCAGACGTAGGTTTGCTTAAAAGATTAAATGTGAGCTTCGCGCTTTTTTACAGATGTCTAGTCTGGTCTTGTTGCAGTTCTGTTTTATGTACCTGATGGGAGCGTGAATGATCTTGTTGAGGAGGTTGTGGTGCAGGTTGGTGGCTGCAGAAAGACCAAGAAATTCCACAGTGAGGGAGGTGATGAGGCATAAAGTGATTCCAGCCGCGCACAAGATGATGAACACTAGCAGATAGTAGGAATCCTGCCCTCAGTGACACACAACAAGACAGAAATCACACCATGGAGAAACAAGAGCAACATGTCAGAAACTAATATTATCATTAAATGTTTCTAAAATGCAAATAGAGCCACTGTGATGTCACCAACTGGTTTCTGATCTCTGCATTTGTGATTTTTTTAATCATTCAGTTAAAATGTACATTTAATTTGTATATATTTTCCCTTATTATGCTCTCTGGAACATTCAGAGAGTCAACAGGAGATTCAGTTCATAAGTGATTTTAATACATTATCCCAATAAAAACCATTAAAATCCTAATAAAACCAATTACAATCCCAGTAAAACCCATTAAAACCCATGAAACACATATTGTACCTGCACTGTGGTGTTGGTGCCATTCGTGCTGCTGTTGGTGGGTCTGGTTCCATTAACCATGTCTGTTCCTGTTTCTGTCCAGTTAGCCAACCAGTAATCGATCGCCACAATGACGGAGTGTTTGAGGAGGTTAGAGAAAATCATGAGGAAGACCATGAAGAACCCCCCAGAAGACAGGTAACACCAGCACACCTGAGAGAGCAGCATGGATCATAGTAAGAAAAGCAGTAGTCACTGCTTATTTGGTCGGTCAAACTTGTTATTCCTCTAAAAAAAATAGTAGCAGGTAACTAACACTACACCGAACAACTGTCCAGTAAACTAGCTCAGGTTATTTTTCTTTTGTAG
Source organism: Pelmatolapia mariae (assembly GCF_036321145.2). Lineage (NCBI taxonomy): Eukaryota > Metazoa > Chordata > Actinopteri > Cichliformes > Cichlidae > Pelmatolapia > Pelmatolapia mariae. The sequence continues at coordinate 19,711,218 of NC_086242.1, read as the reverse complement.
CAGTTAATGTTGTTGCTAACAACACTTTAAATCATGAGAAAATGTGATTGTGCAGATGAGTGGATTACCTTCCAAGGGATCTTTGACCTTCTGTTGGTGGTCGTGGAAAAGTTGTCATCGTCTTCCTCCTCGGCTTCTTCTTCTGTTAGAATAGATATCATTTTTATCTTAAGGTGATTATAAATTAACCATTTTAATCATCACAGATGGTATTGAAGATGCCATGGTGCTAATTAGTGATAAGTTACATTCAATTAAAATACTAGAAGGACTTTTGAGTACTCACATGTTCTGGTTATTTCCTACAGTAAATCTAGAATATTTTGGAGAAACAAGCACTCCACCAAACTTTGACAATGAGCCCTAAGATGGCACTATGTCTATGTGTCATCATGTCTTTTCGGGAGGGAACTCTGACAACATGACTCAACCAGTTACACTGAAAAGGAATCTGTCACCTTCATCTTCATCATCTATTTGGTTCTTGGCCTCTCTGGAGTAGAAAGCTCTCCTCAGCGTCTTCCTCTCAAGTGTTGTTTGACTGTCCTGCTGAATGTCCTACACACCGGAGGAGTGGATATAATAGGAGAAACATTACAGTAGACAGAAAGCTTTAATAAACACTTAGACAGCTGCAGATTTATGCCTTACCTTCTCCAGCTCTTGATCCTGCCTGTTCATCAGGGTTTTCCAGTGGTCATAAAGTTCAACGTCATGAGTCTGAATGTCCTTCAGAGTTCCCTCACGCAGGACTGTACCATCCTTCATTGCTATAATCTGGACAAAACACACATTATAATGTTAAGGCTCAATGAAAAGAAACACTGCTCACTGAATTTATGATATGTATGTTCCTGCAAACAGAAGGCCCTACCCAGTCTGCATGTATAAGATATTGCAGTTTGTGGGTGACGAGAACCACGGTCCGTTTATCATCCTGCAGAAATTTAAGGATTCCTTCTTGCATCAAATGATCACTGAGGTGGATGTCGAGTGCTGAGAATGGATCATCCTGCAAGATTTAAGAGAGAAGCATGGATATCAGTTAATCTGACAGATGAATGACTTTCTCAATGTGAAATGCTTTTATACATATTCAGTTTTAAAAATGTTTAGTCCTGAATACTTATGTAATCAACTGGTTTAAACTAACATTTGTAACACTGACACATATGTCCTCTGCTCTGTCATGCTTCATGTTTACCTGGAGGATCACATCATTTCATGAGAAGTATTCATGATCATAAAAGACTTTCAGATTGAGTTTATTTTCAAATGAAAAGCAAATCTGATGTATATCAGATTTATGACAGACTTCGAAGCCTTAATTAGAGATGTGGTGGATAAAAGTCTCTTGAATATAAAAAATAGACTATATCTCAGACCCTTACTTGGAAACGTCTATTTTGTACTATCTGTACTATGTTACCATTGATTGTTTTTTCTTTTTTAAAAAAATTTGTCATGAGAAAAGTTTTTTAAAAATCAAATAGAAAGTTTCCAACCTGAAAATGAATCCAACAGGAAGTGCAAGAATATGCACTTCCTGTCATATTTTTTGGCAAGTACTGTAAAAGGTCACTGGTTTGCTTCTAGCTGGAGACACAAATCCCCTTTGGGGTTATATCTGCAAAGGCATTTTTTGGGGGCTACCTGCTTTGGTAACCCCTTGTGACAAGGAAGCACCTAAAAGTAGCTGTGGAGTCACAAAAGACGATTTTGGTGTCTGTGGAGAGTTTCTCTCTTTATGATAGCTGGACAAAAACTCTCCGATTGAAATTCAGTCTTTAAATTTCCATTACGAGGGGAGAGACTACTTTGACTGCCAAGTAGGCAGTCAAAGCAGTCAAATGCCGCCTTGTCCACTTGTTAGCTTTTGTTAGCATGTATCTATGTTGGTTGGGTGAATCCGTGATGTCAAAAGGTCATCACTTCAAGCTTTTGGAAACCAAAATGTTGACTGTCAGTATGTTCAATTCGAGGCTTCAAAACGGAAGTCATGGACCACTGGGAAATCTCACATGTGTACATTTTTTATGTACACATGTTCAGTCTATTTATGTACAGCATTTTCTTGCAACACTGGACATGGAATAATCTGCAGAAAGATTAAACCTAAGCAAGCTTTCAGTTTCCATCATAAGGAATGCTGTAAAGGAGGCATGTGGAGGTAGGTAGGTATTAGTATATTGTACATCATGATGTAGATGTTGTACTTTAAGTTGCATTTTTTTTATGTAAATTCAGTTTGCATGGCCCCTCTTCTGCAAAATACATTTAATCTCACTTAGTCTTCCTGGTTAAATAAAGGTAAATCCGTAAATAGATATTTATACTTTATGAAACAATGGAAAATACTGTAATGTGAAATTTCCAAGCAGAAATGATTAGTCGCGCCATGTAAAAGTAAATTCTCCCTGTGTCTCTGTACTACCTGTTCTACCTCATTTCTGAGATAATTTTGATTATATCCAGCTCTTCATCACAAGTTAAACTCCTCGGGATAACAGCCAGATGTCCATTAATCTTTGTGCTAAAAGGACGGGGGATGCTATAATGTGTGTTTTATACTGTGTTAATGAAGCCTGTGTTATGGCTGTTTTATGTCTTTCGATGTGAGAGTGTATGACGCATATATTCCAGCCCTGATATCAGATATGAACAGCACAAAAGAAAAACATTCCCTCCTCATTATACATTTCATTTTTTCTTAACCATCGTAGACATTACAAAGGGTCATGAGTGTATAAAAGAATTCCACTGATGGATTTGAATGAGGAATGTATGCTTGCTAATGGACTAAAAATCGAGGTGGCAGCAGGAAATTACACAACTACTCAGACAGATAAACAAATGACAGCATTCACTGTCATTATCCCAACGGCCACAATGTACTGTGTGTCACATAATACATCACTGCATGATACATTTAATTATATAAAAAAGGGGAAGGTTAGAATACAACAGAACTTAATCTTGTAAAGAAATGGCATTATCTAATTTGGCTACAAATTAGGAGTAAAAGTCTTTATTTTACATTAAATTTTTTTCAAATTGCACATTATAAAAAAGAAAAAAAAAGACAGAACTCAACAGGGTTTCCAATGTTTTGAACATTAAAAAGAAAGTTTAAGGGAAGGAAAATTTTAAGCTTACCAAGAAGACGATGTTGGTGTTTTGGTACAAAGCTCTGGCCACACAGATTCTCTGTCTCTGCCCTCCACTCAGGTTGATGCCCTGACACAGAAACAGATAAATTAAATCCCTTCATGTGATTATGTTTTTTTTTTTTAAGGCAAATTAAAAACTTGCATACTCTCTCTCCAATCTCAGTCTGGTCTCCGAATGGCAGCAGGTCAATGTCTGGCTGCAGAGAGCAGGCGTCAATCACTGCTTTGTACCTGAAAAACACCCATAAACAGGTCAGGAAAGCTCTTAATGTGCAACACGTCAGAACACAAAGCACCGCTGAAGTGAGCTGTAACTGTGAGCTGTGAGGTTCTCACCGCTGTTTGTTGAATGGACTACCGAAGGTGATGTTTTCCTCCACAGTAGCGTTGAGCAGCCAGGACTTCTGGGCAGCGTAGGCAACAGAGTTTCTGTTCTTGCTGTGTGCACCACGGGAAATAGAGGCAAAAAGATACCAGGTAAAAAATGCAGGTCATGCATTCATAAAGCTTTAAAGAGCAGGAATACTGATCCACCTTCACAGCAATGTTGCTTACAGTTCAGCATCCTTATGATTGTTAAAGTATTTAGTTATTAATATAATAAGTCATCCACTAAGGAAAAGCTAACCTAAAAAAAGTAAAGCAATCTGGTTCCCTGAACAAATAAAAATACTAGAATTTAATTCTAACATTACATTTTAAATATACATTTTTAAGTTTAATCTGGGAAATTCTTTTTGTTCTCTAAAACCTCTATACCACCATAATACAACATCACAGCTTTATTTACAGTTATCAGTATGTAGCTTTTTGCTGTATCTAAAGGCTAAAGCTAACATAAGATCAGTACTCCTGTTCTAATCAGCTTTATGAAAGTGGGACCCAAACATAAAAACAAAAACAAAATGAGGAGGAAGAGAGGGAGGATTATGTTTGTAAATCTGTCAAACTCCACTGCAATGTAAAAACAACTCGTCAGATATGAGGGATAAATATGAAGGTCATGGATGAGGTTAATGATGAGCTGCAAATTATCAACAATTATTATGATAAAAACAACAACATGACATCATCTACAGCAACACAATCATAAATACGAACATCAACACGTCAAAAACCACTGCTGGGAGTCTGAGCCGAGACCCGCTCTGGTGTGAAGTCGTTAACAAGCTCAGAGAGCTGTGATGATGACAGTTTTCTAATATTTTGTCTCTAAAAGTTGTTTTTTTTCTCGTCCATATCTGGCTGTATAGTAAGTAATATATATAAACATGTAGGATACCCGAATTCAGCCATTTCTCAGAACTGTACTGTCTTAAATTGTGCATATTCAGAGGTATAGATGAAATGTAGACCCCGTTGGAAAGTCTATTATACAGCTGGCTCCTTGAGGTGGCAGTGTAAGGAGTCTTTCGGTGTTGCTTAGGCTTAATTACTGATTGTCTACATGTGATGAGGTGTTGGTTAAGGGGTGCCTGAGCTTGGCTAAGAGGGAACACTACATCTTTGCTCCCAGCTGCTGATTTCATCTTAAATTTAGTAATTGATGGGATTATGTAAAGCAAATAATCCCAGTATATGCTGTTGTACATCCAACACTAGAAACACCATTCAAAGCCTTGTTCCTCTGACACAGGTTTGTTGTAGCAACATTGTTAAAACTTTAAATCAACTAGCAAGGCTATGAGTCTAATACTTTTATTTATTTTTATGATCTAGATTTTACAAAATTCCCAAAATGCTTCGCCCATTTGAGGGAATGAGAAGGCTCCAGTGGACTAATTAACAGACAAAAAAGGGAAAAAAGTTCTAATTAAAATTTTCTTTTGAACCTGTTGGCATGCCTACAATTTTTATTCTACAACCATCATATTACCCTCAAATCATAAGAGAATTAATCTTCTTTCCAACAAAGTCTTCAAAATCAAAGCCACTACATGTATATTTTTTGATCTGAAGCCATTAGATTGAGAGGTCTGCCATCCAACTGCCACTGTCAACAAACTGCTATTATAAATAAACTTTTTTGGAGAAAAAAAGTAATAAAGTGACCAGCTCCCTTTTTCTTTTTTGGTGCTATCTTCTAGCAGAAATATCGCAATTGCATCAGAAAGTCTGTTTATAGTCTGTTTATTTGTTTGTTTATTTGTTTGTTTGTTTTTTGGAGGGGGGGGGGGGTCCAATGACTCCCAGCAATAAAAACAAAAACAACACACATGACACGTGAACAAAGAGTAACACAATGAGCAGAACACTCTCTGAAGGCTGATGGTCCTGAACACACACAATATGACCTGATGTAGCAAAATCATTCAAGAAAGAAAGAATAAACCAATAAGTGATCCATCTGTGGACTGGGTCCTCATTAAGCTGCTGTCTTATTGAACTTGGTTCAGGTTTAGGAACTTCAATCACATTTCAAGTCCTCATAAGCATTAGATAAAGAAAATCTCTATATTTAAAAAGTTAAAATAATGAAACGCTTACTGGACTTTTTACCTCTTTACAAAACAAAAGAAAAAATCCATAAAAGTAAAATAATATTGCATTAATAAACTGGCAACCTTGCATTGCTTTTTAATTTCAGTATTATACGCTGTGTATTCACTAAAGAATTATGGTTTTTGTCTATGACTAACACTATATAATATTTATTTATATAGGTATAGTAAAAGATAGCTTATGTGTATGTGTTCAAGAACAACAACCTGGCTATTTGCAAAATGGCAACTTCTTCTGAAGCACAGTGACAATGACAAATGGAGTTAAAACTGAAAGAGGAGGAGAAGCAGAGGAGAAAGAAGAGGAGGAGGTGAGACTGAGGGGTCAAAGGGTCACATCATTCTGAGGCCGAGACCAGAAGAAGAGCGAGTACCTCCTGATGTCTTCATCAGACTCCTCTGCCTCTGACCAACTGTCAAAGTCAGTGTGTTAGAATTAGCCTACTGTCGTCCACTGCATGTATATTTGCACTTACGCGTGAACACGAGGACAAGACCACCGCAACAAAAGCAAAGCGATAACAAAACACAAAAGATGGGCTGCTGCTTCGTTTTTTAAGGAGGAAAAACAAAAGCACGAAGAAGAAAAAAAACATGAAAACAAATGGAAGAGCCACGTCGTCATGTCAAACCCCAGCCTGCCAGCTGTTAATTGAATTAACCCTCCCACCCAGAAAAGAAGGGCTGTGTAAGTGATGCAGTCATTGTCTGTCTGTGATAATTAGGTTTTGTGGCTTCCTCGACAATGAGGTCGTGTATTTTCTGCGACCGAGAGTGTGTTTGTGTAAGAATCATATCCCAGCTTAAACGAGCACAGGCATAAACAGAAGAGCCTTCAACAAACAGAGAATCTTCAATTCAAGCCTATTTAAAGAAGGACGTGCAGCATTAAACACGCCCTGACTGCACTTTAAAAAGTATCCAACCCTCACTCTCCGCTCATGCTAATTTAAGCTCAGAAACATTTTCAATGTTACTTTAAGGATGTACTGTTTCTTGTGATTTTTTTTTTAAGTTAATTCTCACTGTTTCTTGTTCTCCAGCTGCAGTACTATTGGAGGACTAGTAATAAAGTTAGTAGAGTAGAGTTGAAAGGTATACATTTCAAAAATTACATGGTTGTCAAAAGTCATACACTAAAGTCAGCTAATATATTTAAAAATAGTGAGTGAGAATCTGGCAAGAGGAGTGCTAGAACAAAGAAAAATACGTACGCAAGTTTAACACCCTTCTCAGATGGTTTGGTCACTCTAAGAGCTTTTAGTGTGTTAAACTTCTGTACTGGTTCTCTTGGCTCATGGAAATCAGTTTAACCACTGAATAACATAAAGTAATCGTTCCATCAGGCATGTGTTACGACGATACAGTCTGAATGTTGTAGCTATCCTGCTACAACATTCAGACTGATTAATGTCTCTGCATCAAAGCAGAACCAAACAGTGAATGTCCCATTCCTCTGAGGCCATCATCAGCCAAGAGCATCAGATATCCTAATGTAAGAATAAAAATTGTGTTCCTTCAACATTTGAGAGAAATATGAATGTACTGATAATTATGTGCCTTCCACAGATCTCCAATATTAACCTCACTCTCCAACTTCAGGATAAACCTCAGTGCTGCCACTCAGTACAAACGTGCAGCAGATTTTAGAGTAAAAACTCTCAATGATAGCTGTGCATGTCCATGTGGATCTTTTCCGCATTTCAGTACAATTTTGTACTAACTCAGCAAACACCAGATAGAAAGTGTCCTTGGTAAACACAGAAACTGCTTTACCCGATATCAGCACTGGTTTCTGTAGGGCTCGTGAACCACAGCCGAACAAACGGATCACACCTTCAGATTACTTCCTAATACGATTTACTTACTTAACCTTCATAACACACGATGAGCGATTAAAAAAAAATCATCCAAACGGCTAAATGTGAATGTTGAAAGGCTTAAAAAATTATATGGAATGATTTGTAACCTCTTTATATTAAACTGATGGGGAAATGCTGTGCTCAGTGAGCAGTGAAAAAATTATGACTAATAAACTAATTTAACACCAAGAAGATACTCATGCTTTTGCCAATACACCCCTTTAAAATAACATGAGGGTATGCAGGTGAGAAAATAATACCTATTTTCAAGCCTGAGTATTTACAGTCTGTGTTTAAATGACTGTAGACCAGAGAGAAGGTACCTTATGTTCCCCTCGTGGATCACCTCACAATCAGGCTGCCTGATATGGCAAGAAAGCAGAAGGTAAAGGGAAAGAAACCACACACACACACACACACACACACACACACACACACACACACACACACACACACAACCACACACACACACTGGTTAGTGTGCAGAGATAAGCAAAGAGAATATAAAGACAGATATATAGGCGATAGAAATTCAAAAATCCTCTAAAAAAGCAACTGAAACTTGAATTACAGAAAGAAAATGAGTCGTAGTCACAGGACAGTTATCTAATATGACGGCGCACACTGCAGACACATACAGCAACCTTTTGTTTCCATTTCCAGCTTCACATTGCACATTAAAAATCTGTGTATGAATGTCATGGTATTTTGGGCTTTTTAAATGCCTTCTTTAATTTCTTTAATGACTTTAGTTGTGTTCAATCATGATCACTAATGAGAAGTTAACAGGCCTAAACCTCTGACCACAGCTCTACATGAACACTTATGTTTATTTAAGTAACCTCCCAATTTTAACACCTTACTGTGGGTGAAACTCCTGAGTGAACCACTAAAAGTGTGAAACTGTCAGGACATTGAGAAAAACTGATCGCAATTATGGAAGCAACTGAGATGTTACAAATGACCAGTGTTATCTCAGAACTTCTCTTCAATTAGCACAAGACACAGCAGAAACCAGGAAGTCCTTTCCTCTAATAATAAAATGTCCAGAGACGACAAACACAGCTGACCTCTATGTGTCGTAGAAATGGCTCATTCCTGAAAGTGAAAGCAGAATCACCTTCAGGCTATGAGGCTATGAGATCTGCTTATTACCAAATATCCTCCTCGTAATTGATTCAGCGAGTGTCATTTATGGTTTGTGAGGCTGCATAACCAGTTTGTCTTTTGCAGTTTAATTAAATAATAAAATGAATGAAAGCATCTTTGGTGTAACTCAATATCCCCCATATTTTAGCTATTGAATGGCAATTACATTAAACTCGGGGAGAACATAATGCTTTTACACATCATAGTTTGACTGTAACTGAGTCCTCCATAATTGATTTTATAAATGGAAAGCTTTCCAGAGGAGAAGCTGACAGGTCCCAGATGACCACGAGAGCGGCAAATTAAATGACAGTGAATGTCGCTGCTGGACGTTTGACACTAACGAGCCAGTAATTGATTCTTCTTGTTACTGTCAGCATTACTCTGTGCACAGACAAGATATTATTAGTTTACATTTGTTCCCAATCATGGTCCATCATGAAGACGTACCATATGTGGCCAGATGCATAAAATAAAAATGCCGTGAAACAAAAACAACTGAAAGCACTTAAATGTTGACTAAACAAAATAAAATGAGAAACATGAGATTATCATTCTGATACATTAAAAAAATTAAAAGGTTTATACACATATAAACACATAGAAAGAACAGAAGAAATTTCAAATATCATCATATACAAACATACAAAGCTTTTAGAACATGTATTCCACTTCCTCTATTTAATTATTTGGTCCGGGGGACTGCTACACCAAAACAGCTACTGTATTTATTTATTATTAATCCACCAGCTTTGGATCCTCTGTTACATTCAACAGATTCTTGCATATCACATGAGATACTAAGTACTTATAAAATATTTTCTTACTTGCTCCAGTAGACTCCCCCCTCGATGGCTTGCATTTCTCCAAGCATGGCCAGCAGCAGGGAGGATTTCCCACAACCCACCTGGCCCACGATCATTGTCAGCTGACCTGAGATAGAATGAAATGAAAAAGGTGGTGATGGTAAACTACCTAGAAACTCAGTTAATCTCCTAAAGCCACCATTTCACTGGTGACCCATGTGGAGAAAGTATTAGGTGTTCTTTTAGCCACATGCTAAACAGACTCTTTGCAGTCACGTAACGAACTAAAAAAAAAACTTTACTGCTTCCATAGCAGTTAAGAGGGTAAGTATGAGCCAGGTTTAGCTAATGAAAAGTAGATGTTGTGATAGTTTGCTGGTGTGTGTTAACACAATGCCAAAATCTTCCCAGGAGGGGACATCTCAGAAAATTCAAACTATGCAATACTCAGAGAAATTCCAAAAAATCAAAGACCTACATCTCAAACTCTACAGGCCTTAGTTAAAATTCATGACAAAACAATCAGCCAAATACTGAAGAGGCATGGTGGTTTGGAATGGTTGTAATGTTACATCAGAACAAACAATGTGGAGATGTTTGGACGTAATGCACAGCACCACAGCATGTCAGCGCAAACACCTCATACCAGCACCTTGCACTTACTGAGTCAACCATGAAATCTTCTGTATGCAAAAGTATTGTAGAGTCAAATGTGAGGCCATGTGTCTGACAGCTAAAGCTTGCACCAATGAAAGTCACCCTGACTGAAATCCTACCCTACAAGCTTTTGAATCATGCAGTGTACTTAGTACTTAGTTTTTCAGATGACTGCATAGAGTTATGTGAAAGCTTCATTTTTCCACAATTGCAGACAAAGAAGTGCAACACCTGCTTTAAAAACAAGTTGGGAGGCTGTGGAAAATCTAAATGAAAACAATGATTTTCAAATCTCACAGATGTTATTCACAACTGCGCATGGAAAACAAATTGAGTTTAGACTGAGAAAATGTACGCTCGATGGTATCAACAGGTCTGGAACTGATTCTCAGATTAAGATTCATACATTTGACGATTACATTTTTCAGTTGAAAGATTTTTAATTTGGGGGTAGTTGTATAAAAAGGGGGTGGGCGTGACCTGAACCCAAACCTAACCTTAACTCTAGCTAAATTTATCTGGTGGATGTTAGTTTATTACAGAGTAAGGCACACTGTAACCTTTTATATTTAAATATTCATGATTTTGTAAGAAGACTATACGACATAAGATGTTTCAATAACTTGAAAATTGTATGTTAATGAGAATGTGAGGCATTAAATGTGCCTAACCATTTAGAAACCCCGCTACTTACTGACATCAACAATACACCCCGCTCATAATCTCTCAGATAACAATCAAGGTAATCTATAAATATGATTACAAGAAACTTTCAGACAAAACCAGTCAAACTAAGCTTAAAAGGAGCTCAGATCTACTATTTGTTTATTATTCCTTATCCCCTAAATGCAAGCAGCCACTGTGAGCTGAAAGTCTGTAATGACTCTAAAACAAACTGAAAAACGCACAAAAATAACACTCCAGTTACTCCGAACAACATAACACCAGCACTTGGCAGGACAACAAATCCTGTTTGTCTTAGTAGTAGCATGACTGGGATGGCAAGCAAGTCACTTCCCGAGGGAAACTGCGTGTGTGTCCGTCTGTGTGCGTGTAAGACATACTATAAAGTCCATCTGTTAACAGCTTCATCATCATGGTCTCCTGACACTCAGTGTTTCAGTTACAGGAGTGCAGGATTACTGCAGCTCTCGGTGTAACAGCAGCGTCATATATACTAAAACAGTGTTTGTCACACTGAAACAGTAAAGAAGAAAGACAAGCTCAAAACTTACAGTGACCTTAAATCTCAAAAACTAGATTTTAAAACAAGAATAGAAACGTTACAGAGAACAGACTCGCCATAAGAAAGTGAAAGGCAGCAGATGTATTAAAATACGCAATGATATGAGTGAGAAGATCCTTCCCTGTGGATGTATGCTTCTAAATTTAAAACACTTGGCAGAGTGAGTATCTGGCTGTGATTGCATGTATTTATTTAAACACTGATACTGCTTAAATAGGCAAAGCAGCATTTAATGTTATAAATTTCTTAACAAATTTTAGACCGCCACCTAATATAAGGTTTGTGCCAAAACTAACCTAAATTTACAGTTTCTGTAATGGTTAATCCACCAGTATGCACAAGCTCTTTAATCAAAATTATATTTTTAATGGTAAAATAGGTCATGTTGTTCATTTTTTTCATATTTACAGTTTTAATATTTTTAAAGCAAAAAAGTTTGTCACATTTTTAAAAAATGAATAAATGTAATAACAATAATAATTTTTTTTTTCTTCTTAAATTAACCTGAACAGAAAAATTCATTTCATCGGTGAAATGGTATGCCAGCTTAAATGTGGGTATAAAAACATAAATTCAGTATTATTTGCCTAACACATAACAACATAATGTTTACCTATAAATTTCTAAAATATTTGTGTTTTCTTGTTTACATGACAGGTGGTCTAATACATTTGTTAAGCACCGTATATCATATAAAATCAAGTGTTTTTATATAGCAAATTCTAAAAGAACTGGGTCTGACAAATATCCACATTACAAAACATTAAAGAGAAAATATGATACACATCAAATATGAATATGTAACCAAAATATTAGTAAAATAAAAGAAAGTAAAAATCAAATGCTAAAATATTAAGGCAACATTATGCTTGTAGCCTGTAAAGTGACATATAAAATAAAACAGGTCCCAAAAATAGAACCTTGAGGTACACCAATTCTAACTGTTGAAGAACAAGGGCACTGATGTATTTTGGTCCTAAACCATTCAGAGCTTTATAGACCAGCATCAGAACTTTAAAGTCTATCCTCTGACGGACAGGCAGCCAGTGTAAAGACCTCAGAGCTGGACTGATGTGGTCCACTTTTTTGGTCTTAGTGAGGACTCGAGCAGCAGAGTTCTGAATGAGCTGTAGTTGTCTGACTGATTTTTTAGGTAGACCTGTAAAGATGCTGTTACAGTAATCAAGCCTGCTAAAGATGAATGCATGGACTACTTTTTCCAGGTCCTGTTGAGACATCAGATCTTTTATCCTTGATATATTCTTGAGGTGATAGTAAGCTGATTTTGTTAATGTCTTAATGTGTTTTTCTAAGTTTAGGTCTGCATCCATCACTACACCCAAATTTCTCGCCTGGTTGGTGGTTTTTAGGTGTATAGATTGAAGTTCTCTGGTGACCTGTAATCGTTTTTCTTTGGCTCCAAAGACTATTACTTCAGTTTTGTTTTTGTTTAGCTGGAGAAAATTGTGGCACAACCAGTCATTAATTTCCTCAATGCATTTACCAAGAGCCTGTACAGGGCCTCGGTCTCCTGGTGACATTGTGATATATATTTGTGTGTCATCTGCGTAGCTATGATAGTTTATTTTGTTGTTCTTTATAATCTGTGCCAGTGGGAGCATGTAAATGTTAAACAGAAGGGGTCCCAAGATGGAACCTTGGGGAACTCCACATGTGATACTTGTCTGCTCAGATGTGAAGTTACCTATTGATACAAAGTATTTCCTGTTTTCTAAGTATGTTTTGAACCAGTTTAGTACAGTTCCTGAGAGACCTGCCCAGTTCTCCAGTCGTTTGAGTAATATGTTGTGGTCAACAGTATCAAATGCTGCACTGAGATCCAGTAAAACTAAGACTGACATTTTTCCACTGTCTGTATTCAGACATATGTCATTAAACACTTTGGTCAGAGCGGTTTCAGTGCTGTGGTTCTGTCTAAAACCTGACTGGAAGGCATCATAGCAGTTATTCTGTGTTAAGAAGTAATTGAGCTGTTGAGAAACTGCTTTTTCATTGATCTTACTTAAAAATGGGAGATTTGAGATCGGCCTGTAGTTATTCATTTGTGTCTTGTCAAGATCGTCTTTTTTCAGTATAGGTTTTATTACAGCAGTTTTTAGTGATTCTGGAAACACACCTGACATTAAAGAAAAGTTGACGATCTGTAACAGGTCTGACTCCAAAGTCTTTGAGACCTTTTTGAAAAAACTTGTTGGCAGGACATCTAAACAGCAAGAGGAGGAGTTCAGTTGGCCTAAGATGTCCTCCAGGTCTTTGCTGTTAATAGGGTGAAACTGTTTGATGGTGTTTAAACAGTTTTTCGGTGGACACAGTACATATCCTGGATCTGCTGTTGATGTACCAATTGCTTGTCTAATCTTTTGGATTTTGTCGGTGAAGAATTTGGCAAAGTCATTGTAGGCCATGGTCGAATGAAGTTCAGCTGCCACTGACACAGGAGGGTTTGTTAGTCTGTCAACTGTAGAAAATAAGACCCGAGCATTATGACTGTTTTGGTGATGATGTCAGAGAAGTAGGACCTCCTTGCACTCCTCAGTTGTAAATTAAAATTGTGAAGTTTCTCTTTATAGATGTCATAATGAACCTGGAGGTTTATTTTTCTCCATCTGCGCTCAGCTTTCCGACACTCTCTTTTTTCATTTTTCACCAGTGTGGAGTTTCTCCATGGAGACTTTTTCCTTCCAGAGATAACCTTCACCTTAATGGGAGCAATAGTGTCCATTACATTTAACATTTTAGCATTGAAGCTATTGACGAGCTCATTGACTGAACCTCTGGACGGGTCAGGTGTTAATGGGAAGACCTGGTTAAAGATCTCACTACTGTGTTCAGTTATACACCGTTTTGTGATCACTGCTGTTGATATATTTGTGTGGGCTGAGATTTTACTTTCAAAGAAAACACAGTAATGATCAGACAGGCCCCCATCAGACACAGTAATCTTTGAAATGCTCAGGCCCTTGGAGATCAGTAGGTCAAGAGTGTGTCCTCTATTATGTGTGGCCTCTGTTACATGCTGAGTCAGCCCAAAGTTGCCCAGAGTGTTACTCAGGTCTTTAGTCCCTTTGTCCTGAGGGTTGTCCACATGGATGTTAAAATCCCCAACAATAATTACACAGTCGAAATCAACACAGATCACAGACAGCAGTTCACTGAGGTCATTAAAAAAGTCTGTGCAGTATTTGGGAGGCCTGTAAACATTAAGAAACACAACTTTGGATGGGGCCTTCAGCTGTAAAGCCACATATTCAAAAGACTGAAAACTTCCAGGAGATGGCTGCTTACATTGAAATGATTCATTAAATAAGACAGCAACCCCTCCTCCTCTCCTGCTCACCCTGGCCTCACTGATAAAACTGTAGTTAGGAGGGGTCGACTCGATGAGAACAGCTCCACTGTTACTTTGGTCCAACCAAGTTTCAGTTAGAAACATAAAATCAAGGCTGTGCTCAGTGATTAAATCATTAATTAAAAATGTTTTCCCAGCTAAAGAGCTAATGTTTAATAAAGCCAACTTAAGTGTTTTAGAGTTATTATTTGCCCCCTCGTGTTTGGGAGCAGTCTGTGGCACACAAGCTATGTTTACTATATTTAAAGATCTTTTAGAGTGCAGCTCTCTGTGTTTTGACCAGGCCACATGTCTCCTTCTGTCACCTAAAAGTACAGAAATTTTAAAACCTTCTAGTAAACAGGGTCCCAGCTTCTCCTGGGAAAAGTCACCACTGCCATAATCCTCACAGCCTGGACCCTCCACACATCACACATCAGACTGCGGAGACAGAGCATGAAGGTGGTAAGGTGGAACTAAGGGGGGCGAGGCTGGGCAATGTGACTTCGATTGGTCTGTTGAGGGCGGGGCTCGATGGCGAACCTTTGGCTGCTCTGGTGGGGGGTTTATGGGGGACAAAAAGGGATTGGGCCGGGGGGTAGATCTGAGCCCAGCATTGACCCGCTCCATCATCTCCTCAGTGAATTTCAGGTGTGGGGAGGAGGGAGAAAGGGAGGGGGAGGAGGGTGATGGCCTGTCAGGGGTTTGGGGGACTGGGGAAGGTCGTGCTCCCTGGTCCTGGTCGTTGGTGTTGTTGAGAGAGTTGGAGGCAAATAGGGACCCCTCTTCTTGCCTCAGATGTCTCTCCTTTCTGAGGCTCTTCCCGGGTGGGGGCAGATGGAGCTCCTCCTCAAGGTTTCTGCTGGGCTTTGTCTGTTCTTGGAGTACTGTTTGTTCCTCTTTATGAGATAACTCCTCGTTTATCTCAGCCTTGGCACCAAACACAGATGGATGACGTATGGAATAAAACAAGTTGGAGGTGAACAGTTTCACCCCTGACTTGTTAAAATTAAATCCATTTGCTTTAAACAGATGCCTGCGTTCCCAAAAAATATTAAAGTTGTTGATAAAATGCACTGAGTGGTCAGTACATGTTGATATAAGCCATTTATTCAGTGCAAACAATCTGCTGAATCTCTCGTCTCCTCCTCTGACGGGCGGTACAGGCCCACTGATGAATACAGCTGCATTCAGAGAGTTTACAGTATTTAATAATCCAGTAAAGTCCCGTTTCAGAATCTCCGACTGTTGTTTGGACACATCGTTTGACCCTGTATGCAGAACAATGTTTGTCACAGTTGGATATTCATCTGCAATCTGAAGAATTCTCTCCTTCAGGTTGTTGACCATATCCTTAGGAAAGCAGAGGACTTTAGTGTTCTTACCGCACATCCTTTGTACATCCTTTACGGCAGAGTCACCCACAATCAGAGTTTCAGGCCTAGCCTTTAGCTTTCCCTGTGGCCTTTTACTTTTCAACAGATTTTCGCTACTTTTAGATGGATGGTTGTCCGATATAGATCCAGGGTCCTTTGATAGTGGAGCAAACCTCTTATGTTTTGAGCACATTGCGTTTACATATAATGCAACATAAATAACATAAATAAAATTTCCATTGCCACATACTAGAGTTTCTCCTTATACAAACCTGAACTTTAAAGTATTCTACCTGTCGTCTAGTCTTACCTGTTGGGATCCGGATGTTGATGTCCGACAGTGTCAACAGGTTATTTCCCCAGGTGAAGGATCCACCCGTGACCTACACAGAGAAATTAAAAAAAAAATCATAAAGTAACAAAAGGGTTATACAAGTAAAGTGCTCTAAAGTGCTTTTTTTCCCAGCACATGACTCTCAGTAAATTCCCATTATGCAACATGAATACGTGCTGTTTTCTTGTTACGTGTGAACCCATTGGAGCAAAGGACATGACCCACTTTACGCCCCGACCCAGAGTTTAAGAAATACTAACAGTAAGTGCATTGCAGTGAACACTGCTGAGATAACACACACACTGGGCTCGTGGCATGAGGGACACCAAACCAAATGTCATCCTGTGACGCATTTCACATCGAGTTCACTTTGGTGAATGCTGACAAATAAAAATCTGTTACACAAGAGGGACAGGTGCAACAGCTCTGTTTTGTCAGTGCAAGATGTGTGAAGGCCCCGATCCACTCACACTTCAGTAGTTTAACAAGCAGGAGATTACGGTCAGTGTCATCGATGTAGCCAAAAAATCACAGGTTTGCATTAAAAGGACTGACAGGCTATATAATATACAGTATGTATTCATGGTTTCCGATAAGTTCACCATCCAAACAAGTTGTTCTTTGTTCCCACGACACATGTTTTACAGCTTGTGTATTAAATCTGAAAGATTGAAGCTAAATATAACAAAATGTGGTCAATTTACATTTTTTTTGGACCAAATGTAAATTTCTAACCATGGGATTTTGTCACCGTCCGACACAAATACAATCGAAGTGCAACTAATGACTTTAATGGTAGTGTTATGGCCTAGTGGAAAATCCATTTAAGACCTCCCTTTAAAGACAAGCTTTTAGACATTAACCAAAAATGAATGAATGATAATTACTTCCATTTCCATTTGCATAATCAGTTAACCCCAGTAAGCATAGCTGGATGAGCATTATGAAAAGGAATTTACTTTATTTTCCATTACTGACTCAAAAAAGGTCAACACAAGAAAGAACAGAAGGATTCAGCTTCCTCAGCTTGGTTAGAAATCACCTTTGTTGAAATGGAAACAATGAAAATCAGTCAAACAGCTGATTGAAACACACATGTTCACTGGAAATTTAGACTGAAGAGGGATGGAATAAAGGATCATGACCCTCCGCTCATTGCTTCTTCACAATGTGGCATTAGAGCAAGATCAAATGAAAGAAGTCTTAAATTTAAGCACCACTATCAATGAAATTTCTTTTTGAAAGCTTCATTATTTGTGTCCAGAAACCCGCCGATCAGCACGTAACAGACTTGTGTATCTAATCCCTCGTCTACATCCCTTCATGCATGGAGTCTGTTTACATTCCTCCCATCTGTTGCATTTATTTATTTTTATTATTTTATGCCGGGACACCCCCTGAAACACAAACTTTCTTCAAAGCTTCCTTTTCCTGATGACCAGATCCCAAAGGAATCAAGAATATAAGAGCATCATAAGATGATGAAACATCTCTTTTAAAAGATTATAGCACCAAAAATAAAGATTATAATATTTAGACATTGTTTTACACTGAGTGACTAAGAAACAAATACACCTCAATTGAGCAGGCTGTTCACGCATGACCATCAAAACACACATGGGAAATCTCAGATTTATGTCCATGCTCCTGAGCAAAAGTAAACAATCAAGATTACAAAAGGCAGGATGAGGTATATAAAAATGGAAAGCAAGTTAAGATACTATCAACAATTTGACAAGGGAGGAAGGAAACAGGACAGGGAGAGGAGATGTGCAAAAAGGGGAGTGAAAATAAAAAGATGAGATTTTCCTTAGAGTAGATAAATGTAGTCAAAATATTTAATAGAAAATGTGCAGCTGCAGGAAATGGGCCTGATGATATGTAAATATGACAGTGAATAAAACAAAAGACTGACACATAAGAAATATAAAAAACAAGATGAACCCTGGTGTACTTCTCTGCAGCTTTCTCAAGCCTGTGAAGCCGAGTTAAACCCTTTATGAACCTGATTTAAAGCCTGTATGATGAAGACAAAAGCTTCTATTTCCTCTATTCTCAGAATTTTAGGGGAACTACACTAACATTTATGCTATATCTGCATTCTGTCCGGATTTTCCTGGATCTGGATCTCCACACAGAAACCGTTCTGTGTGGAGACTGGATGGCCGGTTGGTTGGCCATGTTTAACATGAGCATTCACCAAAATACATATCTGATAGAAAAAGGAAAAGCAAAGGCAAACTAGGACTCCTTTAAATGGCCATAACCTTGTATATGTGGGTGTGTGTAATGCATAACAAACAAGCTTTACACTGACAAGTCAACAAGGTCTGTGTCAAGCATGGAAAAGCTACTGCTCTAATTGGGGGTCTGCCATCTGGGGAATAGCGTCACTCCACAGGGATGGGACAGGAAGAGAAGTCTTCACAGAGGGGCTGAGAAAACCTTGGACACATCCACAAGGCCCTTTAAGGGACAACATATTCTCATGTGAATCCTGCACTTCCTGAGAGGAGTGAGAGTATGTGCA
Source organism: Pelmatolapia mariae (assembly GCF_036321145.2). NCBI lineage: Eukaryota > Metazoa > Chordata > Actinopteri > Cichliformes > Cichlidae > Pelmatolapia > Pelmatolapia mariae. The sequence continues at coordinate 19,692,238 of NC_086242.1, read as the reverse complement.
CACACGCATGTCGCATGTATGATTGCAGGCAAAAACCCATGGACGCATAAACAATAAAGATATGAAACAGCTGCTCATAAAAGTGAGATAAGTGGCAGCGACAGCACGCAGCCCTTCTGTGCTTATCCATCTGATGCTTTTTCTCGAAAAGGTGCTTCTATCGTGTCTGCTGTCCACTCTCCAGGTGTGTTTGTCAGGGAAATCCTGCACCTGCCTTGAACAGGCAGCCAATAACACGGCTGAATGACTTTCCTCTCTCTTTATTCCCATCAAAACAGGAACCTTTCCTCTGCATCTAAGCATAAACATTCCTCAAGAGACTATTTACCTTTAAGAGGGAACTGTCAGTCTGGACAACTGAGTTCATTGCACCTAAATGTGTTGCTCATAACCCCCACTCTTAGTGTCACATGCTGAAAACCCTCCAAGACACCAGTGGGTTAGATATCAAGACAAAGGTTTCTGCTCCGATACTAATGATGTCTTTCCAGTCCCATCATCTACTTTCTTTATCCCACATCTACAGCTCTGGAAAGTCAGAGGTGTCCGTTACTACAAATTAAACCACAGCCAGTTCCTCTAAAGCTGCCAAAAAAACAAAAAGTTCATTGATAAATGGGTAGACGTGGGTCCATGTGTTGCACTTTACATGTGATCATAGCCTCTATCTAACCTACACCCCTGTAAACATTCCCCTAACACATAAACTTTGAGCCTGACCTTTACAGCCACATCCTCTGTCTCCGAGGGTCTCATCTGTCGCCTGGTTGGCTGCTCATAGTTGTCCATTTGGTAGCGCATTGGCTGCTTCCTGTTGATGGCTTTGGTCTTGAGAGGGACAACCGAAAGAAAAAGGGAGAGACGGGAGTGAGAGTTTGATAAAGCGTTTGATAAAACATAAACATAAGACGTTTCTGCATCTGCTGTACTTCCTCTGGGAGCAGAAAACGTTGCCCCAATGGACTCAGTCCTCATTATTTTATACAAAAACAAAGTTCATCAATGTTTCTGAATTGCACGTGAAGTTCCACAACTAAAATCTCCACACAAAAGTAAAAGTATTCACACATTTATCAAGAAGATGTAGTCAGGCTACAGTATGTGAGTGTACTCCAAGTACCAGGATGCTGTATCCATAAAAGTCACACTTTTCACTCTCAAAGATCTCCATATTGGCTACGTAACAGAGGATTATGGACCAGCTAGAAAAGGGCATGTGATTGATGTCATTGGAGATACTAGGAAGCAGGTAACAGTCAATTTCTGTGGGTCAAGCTTTAGTTGTCAGGCAGATGCCTGACACATCTGACTCTAGAATATTTTGGTGTGCAGAGGAGATCATGATGTACTCAGTGACTGCAAGGTCCACTTTGGTCTTACATTTAGTAAACACCCCATGACTGCTGCTTAGTTTCCACACATAAGAAGTTTAGTTGCTAAAGAATATCTAAAAAATGTGTTTTTAACATTAAGTAGAGGCGATAAAGTGATAATGGAGATGAAAACAAAATCCGGTATTACTGTTACGGGGTTTTATTTCCTATGTTGTCTAATTTTAGCTGATTTTAAGTGAGAATAAAATGAGTCGAAAAAATATGTCATAAATGGGTATGCTGTTTTTTTAATTTCCTGTTACAATCCTATCTGAAAACCATTACAGCTCTAATGAATCATGTGAGTCACTCAGCTTTGTGGTCTGACTGTCCATTTGAACACAAACAGTGATAATCCCACTGCAGAGCAGACACTAAGCGACTAAAGACTCAGACAGCCACACGATTAGGCCTGCATTTCACTGAGTGGTAAAATGTTCAAATACCCCAAACAGGCTCAGAGGTGTAGCAGTCAAAAATACAAACTGTTACTTTTCCTAATTGGTCTTTTTTATTGATCTGGTATCGTAACTCACCATCCCCATGGGTTTCTTTCCAGCTTCGAAGGAAACAGATATGTCACCATTTCTCCAGCTGTCGTCTCCAATTTCATCACTCTGTAGAAACTCACCAAGCTTCTGAACACTGTAAGAACACACACACATACACAGAGCCCATTAACAGTGAGACTGTGATGATTCCAATACCGGTAATCTCTCAGGAGTTTAGAGTTTCTCGTCACTGCTGTTGGGTTTCCTTGATGTTCCTTTAATTAGATTTGCCGCTGAAGCCATGTCCAGTTTGTACTCCATGTTTAGTCATGTCCACATCCCCTCTCCTCAGTCAAAGCATCCCAACCAGCTGTCCACAACCTTTTACAATACAAATAAATCTAAACACTCACCTAACCAGAGCCTTCACAGCAAATCTGACAACAGTGGAAAGCAGGAAGAGCGGGGTGACCAGGATGTGAAACAGTGACAGAGCTGCAAAGGCCTGAGAAGGACTGGGGCCTTCTTCATTGAGGATGTGATACGTCACAAATGTCTGCAAAAAAACAACAAAAGACAAGTTTAACATCTCTTCCTTATGCTGCTGAATTATAGCTTAAGAAATAAGCAAGTAGAACATTTAAAGCAGAGTCAAATTCTTTTACAGACTGTAATAAAACTGACTTACGGCTAGAACCGCAGCAATGGGAATAGCAGCATTCATGAAAACTGCACAAAAAAAGGAACAGGTTTTATTGGTAGGATAGTAACTTAGCTGATTTAGGTAACAATACAAGCTTTATAACATACTTTAAGTCCCTTTTAAAAAATGTATTTTTTGAAAAACAAATGTTGCATTGTTTTAACCATTATTCAAAAACAGCACTTATGAATGTGGGCTAGACAAGAGCCTTCTCTATAATCAAATATTGTATAACAGTAACAATTATTCAGTTTTATTTATATCTCAAAAAGAGGCTTCTGAGGCACTTTATATAGTAATGTAAAGACCCTACAATAATACAGAGAAAATCTTTGGGGGTGAGGGTGGGAGACAGGACACTGTGGAAGAGACCTAGAGTTTAATAATAGCTAATAATTAAATGCAAAATTTTGTGTAAACACATTGTGAGCGAAAAAGGGGAATGAAAAAGAAACACTCAGTGCAGAATTAATAAATGGATGAACTAGTTTTTCAGCATCACTCTGAGACAGGATATTTCCAATTTTTAGGATATTGTGTAAATTTAAGAAATCAGTGTTTCATATTAAGTGTTACATATGTTTAATATGCACACTGTAGGACATATCCTGGTCAAAGATGACTCCAAGATTCCTCAGTGTTACTGGAGGCCAAGGTAATGCCATCCAGAGTAAGCATCTGGTTAGACACCATGTTTGTGAGATTTTTAGGGCTGGGTACAATAACCTCAGTTTTATCTGAATTTAGAAAAAGGGGGTCATCCAGGTTTTAATATCTTTAAGCCACTACTGCAGTTTAACTAATTGGTGTGTGTTATCTGGCTTCATGGATAGATAAAGCTGGATATCATCTGCATAGCAGTGAAAATGTATGCTATTTCTTTGAAGGATACTTCCTAAGGGAAGCATGTATAAATTAAATATAATCACCTGAAAACCAAGTGAAGTAATTAATGCTGTAATTTAACTGTTTGTTAAGTTGTACTGTGGAAATAATTTCCTAGAAAAATTATTTATGCTAATCATCGCTGAATATATGTGTGGCGTTTCAAACAAGATTCCTTCTGTACATGCCAAACAAATTCCATTTCTGCTGGTCTGCAGACATTCTGCTCACATACTTAAAACTCCTGCTACTGATTTTCATCTTACTGGACATGGATGTGTAGAAGGCGAAGGTCCTGAGGCTGGTGAGCTCTTTGCCTCTGGTTTCCTCCACACTGTCACAGAAGATGTTCTCCCAGGCGTACAGCTTCAACAACTTTATGCCCTTTAGGATCTCAGTGGTCTTTTTAACACGATCTGTACTGTGTTCCTGAAATAGCAAATAAGACATTCAATGAAGATTTTTGTTCAGAATTACACAGGAAATTTTGTTTTCTAAACTGAGAAAACATTTGTATAAATATATTCTTTACCAGTGTGATTTTCTGTGTGTCTGCCAGCTTTGTAGCTATAAGGTACTGGACCGGAGCCAGCAGAACTATGACAGACGCTCCTACCAAGGCACTTGAGCCCATAAAATAACGGAGCAGAATTATTCCCATCACAATCTGCAAAGAAACAAAAAGACCTGACTTGAAAAACTATTGATAGGAGTAAAACATATCCAAATATGTTTAAGAATATGGCTTATCTTACCTGTACGGGCATGGCCCACAGGTTGGGGCAGAGGAAGAGGAACCACATGAGCTGGTTGGTTTCTATAGCAACCAGGTTGTTGATCTGCCCCAACGTCATCTCCCCCATTGACATGTTGGAGGTGGATAGGCGCAGGATTTTGTTGTAGATCATTGCCTAGACAAGACAGATAACAAGACAGATGAAGGAAAGTTTAAGATGATGGCTAGATAGACATATTAGTTCATCTATAATGCCAACCTTTTGAAGGCAGTCACCTTATTTTAAAAGGTCACTGAGCATTTGCAAGGTGCTGTGGAACCCACCTGACTTCATCAATGTCATGTCTGTGTTTATTGAGTGTGGGGTCCCACACTGGTCCCAGAACCAAATCACGAAAGAAATAAATCCAGATGGTAATACCAAGCTTTTTTTGACTGAAATAGTTGAGTCAGGGCCAGCACTTTGAACTGGGACATTCCATCTGGTTCCTCAATAAACAATGGTTAGATATTTAGTACCTATCTTAGAGTTTAAGTGAAATAAAATATTGTCTGCCGTCTGCTGCTGTGCTGACTCCAGCTCATGGCACAGTGGTTTTCATGAATATATTCATTACTAGCAGTATTATTTAGGGTTTTAATGGAGAGCCAGACACTCTATATCCCATTAATGGAATCTATATATTTATAACTGCCATAACTGAATTATGCAGAAATGCCTACTAAACATTTGGATAACATCTAATTACATTAACCATGGGAGTTTTTACCACTACCACTTATCAGTAATTTTAGCTTATTTAAAGCAACTTTGCTGTTTCTTCTGCTGTGCACAACCCTGTCTTGATAAAGACTAAATGCCAAAAATACACGTGAAAAAAAATACCTATAACATAGCACGTTCTTTTTGAATTTAGCATTTTAAACACATTTGTAAAAAAGCCCTGTTTTAGCTTTAAGTTTTAATAGTTTAATGGACAGTGTCAGCACTACAGTGTAGAATGCCAAAGACTTTATCCCACTGAGGGACTCCTCCTATAAATAAACCCATCACTTACATAACTGAATTAAATAGAAATGCTAACTAAATGCCTTCACATCATCGATTTACATCAGCCCTGGAGATTTTTAACTCCCCCATGTTTCTGTTCAACACTGACTGCCAGTTGAAATCTAGCGGACTGTTGTTACACTTCAGAACAGGTGTCCAATGAAACCTCTATGTGGCTATTAAGCTGACGCTTACATTAGCAATTAAAAGAGCCTGGTGTCACATGAGCTGACAGATAATGGTCGTATGAGCTGATAAAACTCTGAAGAATCATAGAGATCATACATGACGAGCTATTCAAAGCGACACACGAGTGTTGTAACACCTGTCCGAATTTTCATTTTCCACGATGCTTCACTCACCAGCAGAGCTCCCCGCATGTTGATGCCTGTTTCAATGGTGACGTAGTACGAGGCCTGAAGGAAGGTTCTCTGCAGGATTAAAGCCAGGAAGAGAAGAACAGCCAGGATGGAGCTGTTCTGCAGAAGATCACTGGAAGACATGAGGTAGTTCTCGAAATGGGTGTCCTACAAACACAAGCAGACAACAGGTACAAAAATAAGATTCTTCTTTGTAACCTCATCAGAGGTTAAACTGATTTCTCATTCGACAACAGGCTGTAGTCTGTTCCACAAACCACAGTAGCTGGTGGATTAACAAGAGCATATCCCTATTTCAATCACAAACCAAAATTTGCTAGAAAATATGTGAAAACATTCTTTCAGATACAGATGTTTTTCAATTTAGCCTTATGTTATTTATCATTCAATGTAAATAAATAATGTCAAAATGTAACTGCAGAACATTTTGTCAGTTTAATAGTAATAAAATTATTATTATTATTATTATTATTATTATTTCATTTATTTTTTTATCTTTTTTATTGTTTATTTATTTTATTTTATTTTCAGTCGTTACATATGGGACAGACATGACTGTCTATCATGTCTGTCATAAACAATACCATCGCGATAATCTATGTTTATATAACAGTAAATATTAAATATTGCATATTATTGTGCAGCATGTAAGATCGACAACGCACAGTGTGCTTTGAGGTAACAGCCAAGAAAGGTGTAGTTTGTGTCTGTGAGAATGAGCACGCTTGTATTTAAAAGATTTCTTCATGTAACAATCTGCTAGAGGGTGTAGGGAGCCATAGCCCCATCCTCCAGGGCATGAAGCAAGTACGGAGGAGATCCAGGCTCCAGACATCCAGAGGCCCCCAGAGTGTGAAAGTCCAAGGAAGACCAACTGAGGGGCAACTGTGCCACCCTCCCGGAAAGAGCTGAGGAGAGCCCCAGACGAGGGGTCACCCAGCAGCCACGGACCAGGAGCCAGAGGGGGTTGCAGTGTCGTGCCCGCGAGCTCTGCCAGCAGCCAGCTGTGCCAGTGTGGACCGAGCCCTAGGCCCAGAAGTGGCCCGTATGAGCCACAGGCACCAGGCCCAGACAAGCAGCCATTGGGAGTGAGCCGGTGCATACCTGAGCGCCCAGACCCGCACACCAAGAACCTCCAACACACCGATGTCTGAGGGCGTCAGCCACCGGCAGGGGGAGTGGTGGGGGGAGATAGGCCTCCATACCTTGGATTGCCTGAGATGTCCCTAGAGAGGTGGCGTCTAATACCCGACCTGACATAGAGATACAGACAAACAGGCACACACAGATACGAACATCCATTCCCACCCCCATGCACACATATGCAAATACTCAGCACTCACCCAACGTGAAGACAGACATAAACACTGTAGACACAATCACACTCCCCAAGCGTACTCTATACCCCAGGTCCAGGTACCCCCACCCCTAGAGGGGGAAACTGCAACTAGACCCAGGAGGTGTTACCCTTTTCCCTGGGGTGGAGACAAGCAGACCAAAATTATTATTATTAATATAATTATTATTAAATAATCGAGATGATCAGGCATATATTTAGCTAAAGAAAGAGTAGTTCTAGGACTTATTGAGAGTCTTCTGTAAAATCTGATGTTAAGATTCCACTTCATTTCTCTTTTATTTAATCAGTTTTCACTCTGCAGCAGCAGTGGTAAAAATAAGAAGTTGAATTGAAACAGGATTGGGGTCTTTCTCTCATAAGCAGTGCCATCTCTACTGTCCCAGGATTGCAAGTCCCAAAAGTTAAAGTCACAAACTGATTTGTTGTCTTTTGTGCTATGGATTGGTTCTTGGCTCTGCATGTTGAAACAGAGAAGGGGATGAATTGTTATATTTTTATATCCCCACTGGGGCTAAAAATTAGTTAGCAGAGGGAGGGACATGCAGACCAGAAGTGGTAAATCCCCCCCAAATTACACCATAGTGGCTAAATCCATTTACATATAATCTATGGGCTTTCTGAAAGAGAGATGACTGTCCAAGTCTCTGGAGCTCTTAAAAAGGAAGGAACGCTTGCTATTTTAGCAAAGTCTGAAACATCGATGCAAAGTCCATCAGTGTTCAGTTAGGCTGAGCTCTGGTGAGTGTCAAGACTAAACCATGATTCATTTTCATGAAACTATTAATTGACCACTCATGGATAGAGCCTCTGTCACCTGGAGAGAAACTACTCCCATTTACGTAATCATAGGATAAAGGCGATCACTCAGAATCACTTTCTATTGATTTGCAGTGACCTCCAACTCTAAGGGGATAATAAGATGAAAGTAAATTACAGTCCAGACTGATTGTTATCCATCAGCTGGTAACCAAGCAACTGATGGCTGTGCCATTCATGGTGATTCTCAGTGCTTTGTCCATGAGCCCCATGTAGCCAGGGTTTTAAACCAGAAAGCATGGTTGTCGTTTTCAAATGCAGCAATTTTATAAAATATTTAAATTTGTGGCAAAAAAGAGACAGAATATTTTATTCTAATATTTTATCGTTTAGTTTCTACATTTCTGAATTCGTTTAAACAAATACACATTAGAATTTTATCCATGTATCCAATTTCTAGCGCAGTAAAAAATAAAAAAAATGTTTATACACTGATAAATCAATCTGAATTGAAAAAATTAGCCATACACATGAATTGTTGCTTCAAAAATCCCAGAGTGACGCTCAGCAGTCCCTTTGTCTAAGTTAAACTGAGACAGAGAGTGTGAGGTGAGTGGGGAATTTTCCATGTCACTCAGAAATGCAGCCATGCTCTGCTCTCTATCTCTATTGCCCATTATACCCACTTTAACCGGCAGGCACAGACCTGACAACAGCTTAACATCTACTATACCAGTATCCAGCCAAGTGGACTGTGTGAAAATACGCTGTCATTACAAAAGCATCTGTTCTGCCTCTCCTACAAGCCCTGACTGCTTTATGACCTTTGGAGAGGTTGGCATGTTTTTAAGAGGAGTTGATGCCTATGATCACTTCTGCTGGTGTATATTTGGTTGCCAGAAATGCTGTCTGTGACCAGTCTGCTTGATCTCTGTCTGCCCTTTTTATTGTAGGGATACATTTATATTGTTTTGTAATGTTGTGTACGAGCTGAAGGTTTGGTCGAGCTAATTATGAGTCATGCTGGTGTATGCTAAGATATCAGGCAGGGAGCCAGATATTCTGTTATTATTTGAACTGAGCATCCAAATGGATTAGCTTAATTTTTTTTAAGTCATTTTAAGAACAATTTTTGGTTTACTTGAATTATCAAAGCTGCATTTTAGGAACATTTTCATTCAGTACCTTAATACAAGTATAACAAGGTCCATAATGAGAAGCAATTCTGAAAATTAGTAATAGAATTTGCTGCGATGAGGTTGTAGGAAAATAACAAAAATCCAAAAAGTTAATGAGGGGAGACTGAGGGGAGACAACTGAACTAAAGCCCAATTCTAGTCTGGCCTTTCCACAGCCTTCCACTCACTGTCACTTTAACTGCACATTTGTGTGAAGGCCATGCCACGTAAAGTATCATTTCAAAATAAAAGTGGAACACTCGATTCTACATCAATACAGGCGTACTAACCACACTCCGAAAGTGAAGCACCTGTTTTTAACTGTGTTAACACACAGTGCACTGCGTTAACAGAAAGGCTTCATTCGGTGGCTTGTTGCAAGTTGCAAATAAATGCTGATAAAATGTACCGTAAATAAAAGAATTAATGAAAATGCAGTGCTTCCAGCTAATTTTAAACCAAATTCTGAACATAACCTGCTCCTGACCTGGTTATGTGTTCAGCATCAGTTACTATGGTGATTTAGCCACATTAAAAAAATCCACTTTTGTAACACAAAAACTTCAGATAACTCACTTAAGCACTAATGTCACTTCATTGTAAGCCCCTCTGGGTCCTGCCTCTAGGGGTTAAAGTAAAATTTGGCAGGAGTTTTTCTGCTCTTTGTGAATTTATGCAAATGACCTGATGTCATGTGTCCTTCACAGCTGATTTCCAAACCCCGAAACTGTATGAAGTTACTATAAAAAGGTGCAACTTGATGACTGAATCTAATCAGCATCATCTGCTTGAATTTAAATTGATATCTGCTACCACTGATGTCTAAAAACACAAATATGGAATTCAGTGGAATATCACTTCCAGACATCCGGAGCCCGTAATTGCTGACAATGTCCTGAAAGCGTTTTTTTGTGCTCATTTATTTGTGGGGAAAAATACTTTGGATTTCAGGATAAAAAATGAAAAAACATTTGGAAAAATATTAAAAGTTTAGGTGAAACACAGTTTTGGTTTCACGCTAGGAGTCAGGCATGAAGCTGCTCTGGTTAAAGTCACATCCACAAGGTCTCTTGCACGTAAAGTGTGTGTGATGTCATTTAAACTTTGTTTTAATCATCATCACGTCAGACACGGCGTCGCACACAAACTATTGGCGATATGACGGCTGTGACCAACGCCTTGTTGACGTCGTGTTTAGAGTGAGTCACTCTTTGGCTGACTGGACCACCCAACAGTTAGAGTGTGTTAATGACCCATTTTCACTGATCTGCCCTGAACCACTAATATAATGATCTTATATAAACACTTAACAAGGCTTTGGTCTTGTTGATGGTGTTGGAGACATCAGCTGTGCCTGAGTAAAGGTTCAGGTTTCCAGGATGATTTCTCAAAAGGGAAAACAAATGACATTAAACTCTTTACGTCTACATTTCTAAAAACATACTATATATACTGGAGATCTGCTTTTTCTTATTTTATGATGTTTTTATACTGGTAAATTCTGAATTCTTATATTTTTTAAAATCAAATATTAGGGTTAGTATTATGTTACATGAGCTATGTTATAAACAACCCCTGAGAGCCTAAAGCTCAGGCATGAATCTCTAAGCTTAATAGTCTGTTTTTATCTACTCTTAGATATGTATGATGTCAGAGAGAGTGTATATTCCTAGGTCATCTTAATCACTCACCTCTCTGACATGTTAGCACCAAAACCTAGTATAAGAAAAAAGATGTTTATGCTGAGCTGTGAATCATGAAACGTCCAAGAACAAGAATACAGAGCTGGAAATGAGCAGAATGGGTCATTTTTAAACAAATACACCTCTGAAAGGAAAGAGGACCCAAACGCAAGAAGCAGTCGGCAAAAAATTCACAGCTAAGAAAAAATTCACAAAAAAGTGAACAACCAAACATCCAAAGCATTATGTATGAGGAAATCAACTGGGACCATAAAGGAAAACTAGAAAAACACCAAGAACACAGGAAAGCTTGGTTACAAGTATTAAGACCACACAGGAGGCTGATTCGCTAACTGAACACTATGTGGAAATGACAGGGCGGGAAAAAGAGCAAAGGCAGGAAATCTAACCGAAATTAAAAAATAAAACAGGAAGAAACCCAAAATTTAAAGGACTCTAGAGTCCGAATCAGTCATATAAAACACAATATACAGTAAAAAACCAGACTTTGTAACACGCCGTAATATTCCATAATGAATTGCAACTATGCAACCAGTGACGATGGAAAAAAGCTTGAAAGAAAGAAATGTTTAACCCTTTGGGGGTTTAAGCGCTCCCATCGGTTTTAGGTCAAACTTTTAGGTCACAATACAATATCTCCCACGACAGGTTGGCTTAGAGGGTTTAAATTCATGGGAAAAATTCTTTGCATTTATTATAAGAGCTAGAGCATGTATATCATGGACAGGAAAGAACTTACACTTTACCTGTTTAAAAGCTAAGCTGACATTTGATTTATACGTTATACAGAAGTCCATAAACAAATGTGTTTGTGTAGATAAAATCTGCTGGCCTCGTGTAAACAGTACTAAGGCGTCTTTTCTTTTCTCTTTCTTGATAGATAAGATATGAGATCACAGGTCATTCGTCTTAAACACCCACCGTTGTCTTGTTGCCTACTGGATCTTTTTCAGAATTCAGCTGTTCAACGATCCCAGAGATGCAGAGGGGCCCAGCAAAGCCCAGCAGATCTGCCAAGTAGCGGAAGGTGCTGCTGAGCAGGATGGGACGGCCAAACGCGCGATACATGGATCGCCAGATCGATGGAGACCTATCCGGGTCCTCGGGTGTCTGTGAGGACGGAGGATAGAAGGAAAAAGCAGAGAAATTAGATCTGTATATTTTCATTTAGAACAACCACTGGAAATCACTGCAGTGAAATTAAATCATTTTACGGCCTCCATCTGCTCACCCTCTGATCCTCATAGGCGTCTTTAAGCCGCAGGTAGTTGGTGAGGGCTCTCATGGCGATGGGCAGCTTGCCGATCTTCTTCAGCTCTATAGGCCTCTTATGGGCTCCGACAATGAGAGGATTCATCCACCAATATGTCGCCTAAAAAACAAGCCAAGAATTTTCTGTGCTGTGCTGCCAAGTTGTTTTCCAGTAAAAATTTGCCACACTCAATATTGATTAAGAGGCATAAAAATAAAAAATAAGTTCCTTCATTGGATTTTTTGGTTTTTAGTACTTGTGGTCTAAATATTATTTTAATTGTGTACTTAAACATTTGCATTTTAACCTTTTTGTGTTAATAATGGTTCTGAAAATCTACCTTTGACAGCAGATTGACAAATGGCTGCAGAAAACGAACCCCCAAATCCTGTAAATCTTCCGGTGGTTTAACTTTCTGAGGGTTGGCAAAGAATACATATTTCTAGAAGAAGACACAAAGACAAAATGAATCTACGCAGGAAAAAACAAGAAAAACAAAACTATTTTGGGATGCCAGGATGATTGTAATCTACAAGAAACAAAACTCCTTGAACTAAACCGACGTAGCCTGAAATGTGTTTCCTCACCCTCACTCTGATGACGTTGATCTCCACGGCCATCAGAAGTCCATACAGGATCACTAACAGTGCAGTGATGTACAACCTGATATACTGTGCTGCATCTTTGTCCTCGGCAAACTTCCACAACTTTATGGACTTTGTAATGAACGCCAGCACCCAGTAGATGAAAAGGACTGTGAGAAAAGAGACAAAAAGCAGCATGACTATCACAGACGCCACATCACTGCTATCATACTTGTGTTTTCAAAGATCATACCGTACCCTAAAAAGCTGAATTTTTCTTTGTATGTTGGCCTCTTGTCCACACACAAACAACTTTAGGTCATTGAAACGGACCTTTTGGAACTCTTCCCAGGGAGCAGATATTAAAAGTCTATTTTGAGTGTTGACTATGGAGAAAATAAGACTCTTGGAAACTATGAAAACATCTACGATTCATTCCTGGTTGGGCCTTGTCAGTCAGTACATGCCTTTGCTTTCTGTTTACACCAGGATGCACATTCCTAGTTTGTATCGTCAAGTGTATGGTCAATTCACATGCTTTTTCAAACGTGCAATATAATTTTTATGTCACACTTGCGCTGGTCTGTTTACTGCTTTGTTTTTCCACTCTCTCTGAGTCCAGGTGAAGTCTCAGATTCCCACCCTTTGGCCGTCACACCATGCAACAACTCTATTCGATGGCGCAAAACAGACAAATGGCCCCTTTCCAAGTATCTTGCCCAAACCTACCACACACACTCTGAGCAAAACCCTCTTAAACAGTTCTGTGGACCACCTCTCTTTGGCTTAACCTGAATTGTCCCCAAGAATCCCTGTGACTGATATCTCCTTCCCTATTAGCTTGTCATTACCCAATAAACCTTTTGATCTTTAACTTGTCAGCAATAGGTGCTGCTTAAGAATCCACTTTATTGCCAGTGTGGTGGATGATAATGTTTGTAGATTATACATGAACCTGAGCTAAAACACTCATCTGGATGGAGATAATGTTACTTATTAGTGTTGATGTTGCTTTCACAAGCCTTCAAGAGAAGTACCTGCTTATAGATTCAGATATATAGCACCTAGCAAACAGAGAAAATAATCTCAGGAAATGCTGAGAAAGTGGATGAACTCTAGCGAGGCACGTGTATGTTTTTAGGATTTGCAAATTTCTCATGAAATATCTGCAAAACATCCACATGCTAACCTGCCATTGTTGTTGAAACATCCTTGCATCTAATGAGCGTCTGTTTTTTGATAGATACTCCTCACTTAACCTCCTGTCCTTTCTACTTTTTATTAATATTCCTTCTCTGACGTCTGTACTGTGGCCAACGTCGTTTTCTATTTGAGTTCCATTTCAGACAATCTTTGGCTCCTTCCTTTAGGGCAGTGGTTCCCAAACTTTTTTTGCCGGGCCCCCCTTTGTTTACAAGAAAAATGTTGTTTCCCTGTGTAATAATGTTCAACATTGCTATCAATACATTTTTCAAAACTACTACTACTCTACTCTCCTCCTCCTCTGCACATGTTCAAACCATCTCAGCCTTGATGAAATGTTTTTCTGAGACTGAATGTATTTTGTTTTATGATTATAATTATTTGTTAAAATTCCAAAGGGAAGGTTGATCATTTGAGACCAAGTTAATTGGTTTATATTTTTGTTTTTTCTGTTTTAATTAAGGAAGGGGTGCTAATCTTAATTGTCCTCTTTTATACTGACTGAGCAGAATTCCTTGGCTGTTTATTTGGTCAAATAAACAAAATGGGTCATATTAAGCGCCCCTCACTGTCTTACCAAGCAGCAGTTTGGGAAAGTTGGATGTTTCTATGTTGTGGTAGTAAACGACTGATGTTGTGGCTGCTACAAAACCCATGAATGCTGGCATGAAGAGATGGAGGTGGTTGGTACCCATCATCCTACAGAAAGAGGCAAACACAAAATATATAATAATTAACATGCAAACCATTTATTCATCTAAAGACAATTAAAAAACAAAAAGAGCTTCTTTTTTTTTGCTTATGTTTGATTAAAAAAAACATTCTGAGGTCTCACATGTTGCAGACGATGCCTTCTGAAAACTCACAGACGTGGACTAATAGCAGCAAGAAGGTGAGGATCCACCTCATGTTGTGCCCAGGGAAATGAAGCCATGTGTTATGATGGATCTGGACTTTAGAGCTCTGACTGCCCCAACCTGTTGGACAAAAACACAAGACAGTGAATCCGAGCTTGCGATGTTGTCAGAGGTGACAAGTGTGTGCAGAAAAGCGTAACAGAAGCCAAAAAAATAGATGGTGGATCCAAAAAATGTGTTTATAAATGTGACTTCAAAGCACAACTGATTTGCATCAATTTACTTACACTCTCCAAGAAATTCTGCTGGTTTATATTCATGTCATAACCAAGTGAAAATCATTGTTCACGGATGAAGAAAATAACTTTAAACATAAACATGAATCACACATGACACCACTTACAACTTTGATCTTTTAAAATCTCTGCATTTGTGTGTGTGATCAAAACAACTCCAAACCACGCTTTTAGATGCATCAGGAATCTTTTGGGACTTAACCTCTTAAGCCCCAACGCCCCCTGATATGGGGGCAAAAAGCAGGAGATCAGTTAGGCTTGGGGCTTAAGAGGTTAAGAGGACAACAAAATTCACGTCATATTTATTTCATGTTATGTTAAAAAAAAAAACTGTAAAAGAGATCCTGAAAGCATGTGCAATCTAAAAAGAGCCCAACTGTGAAAAGTCACAGAAATAATGCATAACATTAGTTCTAACTAGAGATGGCACGATACCACTTTTTTATGTCCGATACCGATACCGATATCATAAATTTGGATATCTGCCGATACCGATATTAATCCGATATAGTGTGTTTTTTAATCAATAAAACTGTTTTTTTTAAATATCTTGCTGCATTTTGTATAAGTTCATACTCAAGTTTAAATAAACAACAACACTAAAGCTATTCTGTTATACCTGTATGTAAAAAATACACTGCACCCAAAATATTTCATAGTTCAGCAATACTGATCAATCTAAAAACTAAACTTAAACCTACTCCATCCTTACTATTCTGGTATTTTAAAAAGTACTTAGCAGAAATATTAAGCAACCTAACTAATAGGGTTGCAAACTCCCAGCAAAAAAAAAAAAAAGGGAACCACCCCCACCCTCCACCTCATGATGCTTAATCGACGTAATCAACTTTAATTTGATGCAGTGTGAAAAAAATGCACAGAAATAAATTATTTTTCAAGAATAATTAAATATATTCAACATCTTTCTTCTACAGAATTGCAGACTGCACAGATGGTACTTTCCCAAAGGAAAAAGTACTATAGCTTACTAGGGTATATTAGACTTAACAGTTACTATATACAGTAATGGACTTCTATACATTTTACATCAGATTAAAACTTTGGGTGTAAGATTCAGATAATTATTTATTAAAAGCTAGACATTTTAAATAAGAATAAGAAAGATAAGTATGTCTTTGTGCCCCCTTTTCCCTGTTAATGCCCTATCGGCCCCCCTGGCTAAACTTTGCTAGATCCGCCCCTGCACAGTTACCAGCCGTCAGCTACGTAGAAAAGGATCCTGGTCTAGAAAGTAATATTAAATAAATTCTAACAACAGCTTATCAAGGTTAAACGTGCTGCTGTTGTTCAGCCGCTGGTTTCCTCTTTCTGGTGCAAAGTGGGCCAAAAACAAAGAAGAGAGACGGACTCGCGACAGAAAAGCCGATCAGCTGATCATTAAGCAGTTTCACGATTGAAGTAGCAGCAGGAGAGGGAGAGAGAAGAGGCTCCATATATCGGTTGTTAAGCTTAACGTAGGTACGCTTTACAAACATTCAGAGATGAACTTACACACTTGCTTTACTTCTCTCTGGGATAACTTCCTCGGAGATGAAATGCTGGATTGCTAGCAGGCTACAAATAAACACAGCCGCTCTATGTGAGCACACTGCTTCGACGTGCTACGGTTACAAGCCGAGTTACGTCGTGTCACAAGTTTTGTGAGGTGCTTTTTTGATATTTAATGGATCGGATTACATTTTTTAATTTCTCGCCGATATCCGATCCAGTAATTTAGGTCAGTATCAGACCGATACCGATACGTAATATCGGATCGGTCCATCTCTAGTTCTAACCATACAAACAGCGAATACTTTGATAAATTAGGACCAGATTTAACCTTCAAATCTTAACATATTAATATATTCTGGCAGTTAAAAAAGACAAAGAGCAACTATCACTAGTATATTAATATACTTTACTGGGTACACCTGTTTGACTGCTTTTTGAAGCAAATTGGAACAATCACATGACCACAAATTAATACACGTAAACATGGTCAGGACAGTCTGCTGAAGTTCAAACTGAGTATCAGAATGGGGAAGAAAGGTGATTTAACTGACTTTCCATGTGGCATGGTTATTGTCAGATGAGCTGGCCTGTGTGTTTCAGAAACTCCTGGTTTGCTTGTATTTTCCCACATAACCATCTCTAGGGTTTACAGAGAATGGCCCATTGAAGAGAACTTATCCAGTGAGCAGTGGCGAAAATGCCTTGTTGATGCCAAAAGTAAGAGGAAAATGATAAGTCTTCTGCAAACTGATAGGAAGGCAACAGTAAGTCAAATAAACACTCATAGCTACCAAGGTAGAAGACGACATTAAACCCTTGAAGCAGCAGAAGACCACACCAGGTGCCAAATCTGTCAGTTAAGAACAGAAAATGTAGGTGCCAATTCACACAGGCTCACAAAAACTTGACAGTAGTAGGAACAACGTTGTCTGGTCTGATGAGGTTTGAGAGACTGAGATGACTGCAGCTTAGGAGTTAGAGCAGGCCATCTACTAATTTGACCCCTGGCTACTCAAAATCGCATGCCTAAGGGAAGGTACTACACCCCAAGTTGCTCCCCGATGTGTTCATGTGAGTATGAATGTGGCCAAACACTAGGAAGAAGGTGCTTATGTAAAGTAGAAATGCATTATATAAGAATCTGTCTTTTCACCATGATGAGTCCAAAGTTCTGCTCCAACATTAAGATTAGAGGGTCAGATTTTGGCATGACCATCTTCTGAAGGCTGCTTCCACCTGGACAACATGCCATGTCACAAAACTCAGATCATTTCCAGTTGGTTCCTTAAACATTACAGTGAGTTGACTTTACTTAAATGGTCTCCATAATTTCAATCCATAATTTGGTACATGATGAATGTGCAGCCCAAGAAATCAGCAGCAATGGTTTTACCTTCATATCAATATGGGCCAGTATCTCTGAGTAACGTTTCCAGCACCTTGTTGAATCAAAGCCATGAAGAATTAAAGCAGTTCTGAAGACAAAAAATGCTTCAGTCCAGTACAAGCAAGATGTACCTAATAGAGTGTCAGGTGAGTGTATATTCAGGTACCAAGTACCTTAGTATTGAGACATATTCAATCAATGATACAGTCGTTCAATAAGGCAGCAACTACTAATTATGTTAAAGTCCAAACTGCTAATTATATTCTTAATAAATTCATGTTAGGCAATCTTGTACCCATCAAATATTTACTATTTGTGCTTGAAAATAAATTTGAGTAAGTATGTAATTATCAAATTACTTGCATATGGACTTTTTCCAAGTCTGCCTTTTTTCTACAGCATTTACTTCTACATGTAATTAAAGTCTTGCTGCTTTAGTAATAGAGTTTCATTTCTTCCACCAGTCTCTATTATTAGATTTGATTCTGCTCTTAACTCAATGGACTGAAGCCATTTTGGAGCCTTAGGGCACAGAGACCATGAAAAACTACAACCAGGAAGCATCAATTAGTGAGTCCTTGGGGAGAGAGCTGAGGGCTTATGGTCAGAACCATTCCCATAAACTACTGACTACACCGAGACACACAAACGCAAACAACACAGATAACCAGCCAAGCATTCAGTAAGTTATTCCCTGCAATGACTCGAAACCTTTAATAAATACATATTTCATTCTTGTTTATCAGTTTGATCTTTCCCTCGTCATTCTTCAGCCTCTTTCTTCTTACTTCTTTTCTGTTTTCTTTAATTTTTCTGGCATTTTTCTTTTTGTCATTACTCATATTTAGTTTTCCTTTCATTGTCTAACAAGGGAAAAATCAAACGAAGAGTAAATGGGTGTGTAGGAACTTGAATATTAATATTTTCAAACCTAACCCACACAATATTCTCTATTAATAATTTGCCAGTACTCATTTTGACTGCTCTTTTGTTCCTGTGTGTTTTACTTGTTCCAGCAACAACAGCCAAGATCCCAGTGGATCACTGAACCATCGATCTAATCCCATCTTAACCACTCCTCAAAGCAGCTTAATGATGACATTCGTGTCAAGATACTGCCTTTAAGGGTATGTGTGTGTGCTCCAAGTTTTTGTCATGTTGTGGAGACCTAACTTTTTTCTTTTTACAGATGGAGATGTGTTTTTTTAAACATGAATCATATCAACAATTATCACATTTGCAAATAAAAACATATTTTTTAATGTAATGCTTGTCCTCTGAAATTATAGTGTGTGTGTGTGTGTGTGTGTGTGTGTGTGTGTGTGTGTGTGTGTGTGTGTGTGTGTGTGTGTGTGTGTGTGTTTTGCTATCTTTCTGAGGACCAATGTTTTTCTCAAAACTATTATCACAAGGACATATCTGATACGAAAACATCTGACAGATCTTCAAAACATCTAAGTGCATTTTTCATGTTAAGATTTTGCTTAATGGCTGGGGTTAAATTTGGGGTATGGGAAAGGAGTAAAGGACTTAGATGCGATGAGTGAGATAAGGGTAAGGGCAAGAAAACGCATCATGTCAATGAGCGACCGCACAAAGATAGCAAAAACAGTGCACGTGTGTATTCCCAAGAGAGCGAGCACAACAGGGAAAGTTAAAATCACCCACACATCTGCTCAGTCAGCCAGATTACACAGAGTCATGCTAGAGTAGAAGATTACAGTAACACAGCTCAGACAAGTCAGACAAGGGATTTCATCATTCACTTCAAAACCGTAGAGAAGGGTTTTTGTTCATTTCTTTCCAGACACTTTCTGACCACATCCCTGTCAGGCAATTCAAATCTGGTTAGCAGATCACTATTTTAATGTCCCCTTATATATTTTTTTATCCCATGAAAAAAAAGGTTTCATTTCTTTAAAAAATGCTGGGGAGCTTTTTCTACAATAATGTAGTATAATTTGCCTAGCCTCAGATAAGTGGCAGAAAATAGCTGGATGGATGTATGGATGGATATAATTTATTAGTACATTTATACTGTTCATTTTAAAAGTACTCTAAATGTGCAGAACATATTTACTGCTGTTGTATTAAAAACTATAGGGGCTGCTTGGCTGAAACCTATATTTTCTTTATTCATACACATGCTCCTAAACATATTTTACAGTTCACAAGCATTTATTTTTAGTCGTAAACACGAATGAATCACACTGGCCTCATTATCATTGCCTTCCTGCCACGTTTCCCATGCAATTAAGTTCTCCTCCTCCTTTCAGTAGCCTCACATGCTTTCTTTGATGGGAAAATAATGACTACGAGAAAAAAAAAAGCTTGTTAACGACTGCTGGGTTCGGTCAGTTTGCTTCATAGCTGAAATCTTGACTCGAAATGGCTAGGCCAATATGGGGGTTTTTTGGTCCCGGTCTATCAGTTCATTGGTTATATTTGTCCCTTATTCAAAATCTTATAAGACCTAAAAAGAGCTAAAGTATAGCCAGAATTTCTGAACTAAGAAAACTTCAGTACAAATGTTACCAAAACACTGACTTTAAATCCAGCCTTGAAGCAAATCTTTTTTCCTATACTGTTGAGAAACAAGTTGAGACGCTGTCATATTGCTTCATACTTTAAATAAAGATGCTCTTTTGGCCTTTAACAAATGTCAGCTCCCATAAACCCCATGACCTTTCTCGGCTAAACGCCATAACTGCAAGGAAATGATGAGTTCACTGAGCAATAGAGATGTTATTAAGTGTGGAACTAAACTCCAATCAGCTCCAATCTCACAAGTAAAAATTGATTAAATTTAGTTAAATCCCAAACATAACATCAGTGTCCCTGATTCATCGTTATGACGATGACTATTACGCAATTAATCACTTGCTAACAAAAATCAACTAACCAAATGTCATTAATACAGAGGTCCAATGACAGTACATCACTCATGGTCAGATCGGGTAGGCCGCTCCTCCCAGTAACACCCCTGTAGGGGTGACAAAAAAATGAAAGCTGGGTAAGTCTGGACCCATTCCCCGGCCTAAAGGTGAATGGAAACAACGCTCTCAACGACTGGGAAAAATACTGTTATAGAAATAGCAAAAACCCTACCTCTGTTCTGGCACCAGGACAGGCCCCCATTGACCCTGTCCTATGCAGGGTAAACTGGACTCTTAATTTTGTTTTCTATCATAGGGCTTGTCAGCTTTTTGTCTGACCCTCACCCTCATCCAATTTGTCTTAGGAGACCCTACCAGGAGCAAACTGGTCCTGACAACATAGCTCCACATCGCACCCATAGTTTATATAAATGCAGCTTGCTAGCCAAGCTTACTAGCCTCAGATGATAGCACTCTCATCCAAAAATGGTCACTTCTGAGTCCAAAATCCAGCAGGAGCCAAAACACTAATTCAGAGGCTTCAAAATGCATATCCAAAACCAATAGCTGCCACCTAGAATATGTATAGACCAATATCCATTAAACACAATGAAGTGCACGTGACACAATAAGAAGAAAGATCAAAACAGTCTATTTGACTCAGATCCAGTAATCCTCACTGGATTAGTTCAGTCTTGACAACTGCAGTGAATTCTGAGACTTTCCAGTAATGAAGGCGAAGCTTTAAGAGATATAAGCAGGGAACACTAAAACATAACACAGGGTCCACAGCTGTGGCTTTGTGCTGCAGATATACCAAAACTCTTTTATGTTCATAATGCAGATAAGTATTTACCTGTGAAAATGTTTATTTTCTTTATTTAGTCCTTCAAAATACACCTGGATCATTCCATAACAAATCTGAAAAAAGCTCCCACTTGACACGCTCAGAATTAGCAGATATTTTATGTGTCAGGCTCTCTTAGTACACAGTGGTGAGTTGAAGTTTTGAACTTTTTAATAATTCCTTCAAGCATTTTTCACCCTCGTGTGGTATCGAATATGCTAAAATTTAGAAGGTATAAAGAAAACAGACTCACTGTGAAACAGACTGAACAGGTGATTGCCTACAATTTAAAACTCACCAAACAGTTAGCTACAATAAAAAAAGGCCCACATTTTCAAAAATTCTTATTATTAATTATAATAAAAGTTGAAAACAAAGTCTACAGCCCCCCTCTGCTCTGCTCCTTAAGCCTGAAACCCATCCAAATCAGCTACTGTCCTCCAGATTTCCCTCTGTTTGCTCAGATTAGTTCTCCACACTCTCAGCCACAGTTCCCTGTGCTTCTCTTCACACCATCAACCCACTCTGTTCTCTAAGAGCCCATTTTATCATCCATTAATTACATGAAAAATTAAAAGCAGTTTCCAAGAAGAAAAACTTTTTTTTCTAAGAGTCATAAATACAGCAGTGTGTTACATACCAATGAAGAGGATGGGGAAGGTGATGAAGAGCAGGAAGACATGAGGAACCAGGTTGAGAGCATCCACGAAGCAGGGATTGTTCAGCACGCCGTTTGTCACACTGTAGGCACTGCTGTTGTTGCCACAAAATGACAAGGCCCTGCCACCATCCAACTGCTCCATATGAGTCCTGAGTCAGTCTGGGAAAATAAGGCCCGACATCAGCCGACACATCGCAAACCACACTAAACTAAATACAATTGAGATAATTTTTTATTAAAAATAATCATTTTATGTAATCTTGCAGCAGCAGCTTTGAATACCAGGTTAGACATTTCTGTGGCCTGACACACAAAGTGCACACACACTCTCGGTGCCACACTCAGGCTTCTGAGAGGCACGAGAGCTATTTCAGGGACAGCGCCCAGTTATGTTCCGGCTGGCTTATGATGGTTTAATGTTAAGTGAATATTAAGAGTTGGGAAAGCCTCGTCTTAGATCTCATGATGCCGTTGTTACTTCTGTAATTGTTTAATGGGCAGAGCCAATAATCCCAGGCTCTGGGATTCAAATCTGTGACATGAATGCCCTCCTTCTTTACATTGGGTTAGGGTTAAAATTGTGACCTCACTAGCACATCTTCAACATCGTCAGAATGTGTTTGAAAACTCATTTGTATTCCTTGATGCTTTGGTCAAAGATTGCAGTTTTTAAATGCACTTTACTCGTGACATCATAAAGATCCAAGAATAGAACAAAAGAGAAAAAGGAAAAGTCTGCAGCCTACGACAGAGTATTAGGGCCACATTAGGAAAAAATGTATTACTGTTTATTTTACTGAAACTATTTAACCAGCTGTTTTATTATATTTTATGGTATAACATACCCACACTATAATGGATGAGGGTGTAACCATTGGTATCATTGCATCTGTCGTTTGCCAGCTATTTCATTTTGTGGGAATCCAGCCAAGTCTTCCAGGTTTTAGGGTTTTTCCTTCTGACCAGATGCCGATTTCTGCACCATCTCTTTAACGTCCTTATACTTATCACCATCACCACAACATAAATAATTCTTTATTACTAAAACTGATTCTGAAGCACAATTTCACTAATTCATCTACACAAGGCTTTTTGTAGAGGGTGTAACAGCAGGGGCAGCTGTTTAACTTGAAACAACAACTCCTAAATTTCAACTTTATTTACAAAGGTTTGGCTTTATGTGAAGTGCGTTGTTTTAGCGTTGACTCTAACTAAACATGTCCTTTTTTCCCTTTTGTAAAATTAGTTTTGTAACAAAGTTGGATATGATATGCCTCAAACACAAGGGGGAAAAATATCAGTAAATTATTAAACACCTCCCAACAGATGACAGTTTGCAGTATGCTAAGCTAATAGCTAATATTTATACTTGGTAATAAATCCAAATACTCACCAGATATTAAAGTAAACAGTTTTGTTTTTTTGTTTTTTGTTTTTGTTAAAGAGCATCTCTGTCTTATGTAGAAATGGCAGCAGTGCCCAGGCTGATAATGAAGCCAATGCCAAAAACTGCAGTTCCTCTAGTGACCACTTGAAGCTGCCTCTAAAAGTGAGTCAACACCCAAATGCTCCCATGTTGAATGATCAAACTACAACAGAAATAAATGTCTTTACAGTCTGGAACCAAAAAATAAAAATAAAAAGCAAAAAACAGATTTTGCCTCTTTGGATAGTTACCCCCTTATAACAGCTGTACTGGAGTGACATTTTTATTCTGGCGTTGCACTGCTAAATATTACAGTTAGGGGTGTGACCACCTTCTAGCTCTCTGCTAAACCTCGCCTTCGCTAATGGTAACTTGGATATTGTGATTGTGCTGCTGGAGCATTTTTTAATGGGACTATCTGAACAGTAATTATGGCTTGCTGTCAGGTACAACCCATCCAAGAATTCTGTGCTTCAGTTTTAGTGACTGAAAAACAAATATTTTATTCAAATCTTTTACTTAGAATGAATTAGCAGTTATGTGCTCTGGGTTTTGCACCTGTAGAGTTGGATGCACCTTGCTACCCAGGCATGCCATTAGCTAGTGCCCCTCTGTGTGCGCTTCCAATTACTTTTTGTACTTTGTTATCACTTCTGGCTTCAGAACACTAACATCACACCTGGCAAAATGCTAATGTTGAGGCTTAAAAATGTAAAGGCTAGTTATTGAATGACTACATGGCGGTTACATTCAACGTTTATATGCAGTCACTACACAGCATTTTGTTGCCTTATTGCTGAGAAATTACTGTGTGACTTACAGGACTCAATTCAATTCAATTCAATTTTATTTTATTTATATAGCGCCAAATCACAACAAAAGTCGCCTCAAGGCGCTTCATAAAAAGAAGAAGGAGAAGTGTATAGTTTCAAGCAGAGTTTCAACTCAAATTTCTGCCTACTGTTAACTTTTTTACTTATTTATTTATTACCGTATTACTTTCCCTTTTACTACCATCACATAAGGCTATTATTCATGTACGTGGATCATTTCACCTGGAAGTACAAGTAAGTTAACCTTGAACACCTGCGTTACACTACAGCTCAGTACTTAAACTACATGTGGATAATTCAGGAACCTAATTTAAAGTTGTTCAAATTGAGGCAGCTTAATAAGAAAGACTACAATGGTAGCTTAGTAAAACCAAGTGTCTTACCTCAGAGTAAAGTAATAATCCTTATCAACACCGTGTCATTCAGAATGCTTGAATTTAAAAAAATTGTAAATAAAAACAAGGAAAACAGACAAAGGAAAGAAAAGAAGAAAAGAAGAAAGGAGGGAGAGGAACAGAAACAAAATACGGTAAGAGTTGGAGAGGGAAAAAGTTGATTATTTTTAGCTCCGCAAAAGATTCAGCTGCTCCACTCACTGCTGCCTGTCTGTGTGGATGGTGTCAGCTTACGCCATGTATGATAAAGCGCTTCCATCCAAGTCTTTCAAAATAAAACCTTTATATTAGCAAATAAACTGAGTACTGTGGGTGTGCTTACACTGAATTACTCACAATCCATAGTTAAATATAGAAAAATGCTAATTGTCTATCATTGCAAATTTCCATAATGTGGCTCCTGATGCAGAACAGGTTTTCTACTAATTGAAGTAAGAAAGCAGTTTCTTTAGATAGAATAGACAAGAACTATGTAAGTACCACTCCATATAATAATTTAGTGGTTTTAAAAAATATAATACAAAGATCATTATTTATAATATTTATAATTACATTTATCTATACCGTAGTTTATAGTTTTTCTTTTTGGCAACTTAGTTCAACTTAAAATACGAGTTCATGATGACTAGAACTGTACTAGTACACAAAAAGAACAATTGCAAAATTTACGATATTTACTGTTTAGTTTTTTTAATAATCACTGTTATTACCAGCACATGTGACACAACAATCTTGAAGTGAACAAAGTAGATTCAACACTTTACACCCCAATTTTTTTAAAACACTTTGTATGATGCAGGAATAACATGAAGTAATACTAAAACCAGCATATTGAGGCAGTTAAATATTTAAATACTATATATGCTTTGAATACAGACATCTCCTATAATACCTACTGTGCCCCTGTGCTCTTTCCTGTTTGTTCTCTGCACATGTATAATGTCATCATGTGTACGCATGCTAAATGCATTCACCTAATCTGTTACACGTTACACCAAAATGTCCTTGTGTTCATTTTCACTCATTATTTTAAATTATTTGTGTTCATTTTCACTACACATATTCTTGATCCCACATTACATTTGTCTCCTTTTTTTGCCCTCCAGCCTGTGTTGTATGCTCAGCAGTTTCTATAAACTCAACATCCCTATAGTTAAAAAGAAAAAAGGAGTTTTATTTTGAAGGTTCAAACCTCATAAATTTCAGTAAAACTCTGAGTACATTCAGACAGCTTGATACAAAGTCACCTCCTATCAGATTTCCAAACTTGTACCAGTTTAGGGGTGAGAAGGAGGTTTATTATAGGCTTCCTCAACAGCCTGCTGACATGTCAAGAGCAAAGTGGATTTACAAACATGCAGCTAAAGAAATATCGCTTAATCTGGCATATCTACTTTTATCATGTGCAGTACTTTTATTTAAACCTCTACAGCACAAACAATCTGTCTGGATGATTGTATGAATATATTAACCTTAGTTGGAAAATCAAACATTTTTTAAGCAAATCACACAGATATAAGCGTAAAGTCATTATATTAATATTTTATTTAAAATAACTAGAATTAGTTGATATGATATATATAAATAGAGTAAATATAATGCTATTTTAATTAACAAGGTGAAATATGACACTATCCTTAAGGGACCTCAACCTGCTCTAATGTTTTGGCATGTGCACATTTATAATGATGGACACTTTAAACTCTTTAATCTGATTTCGTGTGGTTGCACACACAGCAGCTTGATATGAGAGATCATCCCTAAAACCTGAGTGAATCCCAGAGCCTGCAGGGTACACACGTGAAACTGCTATGCTTAGCATTAAAACAGAGACCGGGACCTTTGATGCGGTCAGCGGGCGCACTGAAGAGAGCACATTATCGACTGTATTGTCTTTCATTCATGCAAGCTGCTGCACTCAGAAGGACGAGGTTCAAGTCTTGCATGCATAGAAATACCTAAAAAAAATATGATGGAGCGGAAGGGGGGATCAATCGGGTTTATTTTCACGTGTCATTCAGCGTCCTTCATTGTGATTCAGTCCTGCCACGCATTAATATCAACAAAACTCCATTCAGAAATCAAACAGTTGGAAGACTTTCAACACGCGGATTAATAAAAACAGACATATTATAAAGATGTGTGATTTTTCTAAACCAATGTGATCCAATCTTATATTCGGCAAGAATAACTGAAATAATAAGAAGATGTAAATTTATAAATCCTTAAACTTTTTAAACTGTACCGCTTGTAATCGACCCAGCCTCCTTCCACGACCAGCAGCAAAACGCATTGTTTTTTCCCTGAACTGTGTGTGCACGGTGCATTACACGGTGCCGAAATGAAGACTCACATCTCAAAGACTCCGATATTTTACACTGTTTATTTTGAAGCTACGCGCCAGCAGTAAGAGCCAAATCGACTCAAACTGGAGGAATGCTCAATGAAGTCTGGCTCTCTCACATCAACAGAGCACCATCTCTTAACGTCCTCAGTTAAGACGTCGTGTTACGGCACACTGAGGATGCTGTCGCCTGGTTGCGAATGACAGAAGGATAAAGAAGGAGAGCTCACCCCAGCACTTACCCGACCTTTGACGCAGGTTTACGGGTCACGGCGTCTCTTCCGCAGTCTTTATCCCCGTTCGAGGTGTCTTATTATGGTTGCGGTTTATACTGAAGGCACCGTGACAGGAAATGCCTATATATTACGACTACTATCGTGTCCGCTCAGAAGCCGTTATGGCGCTCGTGCGGCACAAATGATACGCACGCGCTCTCAGATATGATGGTTGTCTTTTTTTTCTTTTTTTTTTTGGAATAGTTCATGTGCATGATAGAAGGATAAATTTAGGTCAAACTAAAGCCAAATCAGCATTAAAGCGGCCTTTTTCAGAGATGCTGTTTTTAAGCTGGCAAATTGGGAGTATGTTTCAAATGAAATAAAGGAATTTTTCCCCCAGGTTATGATATGAGAGAAAAAAATTAAGACTATTTTAACTTATGTGTGGTTGGTAATATAAGAGCCATAACAGTATCTCAATGTTAGTAGAGTTTTTAAATATTATTTTTTTGCCATTAATTTTATTTTGAAAAGTGTAAGCTCTATTTACGGCACAGTGCAGCGGGAGGGGGCTTTGATTGCGCCTCTAAGACGGGGACACCTAACGGAAGACTCGTGCTCAGTGCTTTATATTTTTATAAAGTTAATTAAAAAAAAAAAAAAAAAAAACAGTTATGAAGGTAATTTGTAGAAAAGGAACACCTCCAAATTTGGAGGCCTTCCAAATTTCTGTTTCTTCTTGACAGGACCTGACAGTCTAAATTACTGCTCCAAAAATATCAATTTAAATATGTAAAAACTGATAATTCAGCTGTACAGATCAAGGATCGCTGACTTAACTTAATTCAATTCAATTCACATTAATTTTTAAAGTGCCAAACCACAACAACAGTCACCTTAAGGTGTTTTATATTATAAAGTAATGACCCTACAATAAAACAAAGAAACCCCCAACAATCAGATAACCCCCTGGTCCAAGAGCAAGCATTTGGTGACAGTGGGAAGGAAAAACTCCCCTTTAACAGGAAGAAATCTCCTGCAGAACCAGAGAGAGGGAGGACAAAAAGGGGGTGTCCAAATTCATAGGCTGCATCCTCCTGAGTCCGCATGTGTAGGCCGATTACATCACAGCGACGCAATGAAGCCGTCGCTGTGATGTAATCGATGTGTGTCGATGTGTAGACTCCTCCGAATGCAGCCGACAAATGTGTCCTCCTTTTCCCCAAATTTGAAGGATGGGTCAGGTGTATCCTTCGTGGCCCACCATATCCCAGAATTCACAGTAAGGCCCAGCCAATTCCAGTTTCCAACAATGACAGCCGCTGCTTAGTTTTAATATTACTCTTATTACTCTTTCTGGGTCACAAAATAAACTTTAGTGATATTTTCAGGTGTGTAAACTTCAAATATCTGCTCGGTTTATCAAGATATCACATATTTGCAAAAGTGCTCCGGCGTTTTTGGAGATGTCTGTTACCCACCAGCTCGATAGCTAGCCGGGGCAATAACAGCACATCGTTTTCAAACCCCCACGGTCTTTCTCTACTCAGGTTAAACATGATATATAAGTCACTTAGATAACTTAAAGTGTTATTGTTTGGCTTTTTTCAGTGTTTTATTTGTTCGTGAGTACATCGGTTTAGCTGAGGTTATAGTTTTCACATAGCTCAGTAAACATCAAACGTCAAACTGATTAAACAGAAGTGTGAGACGATCGAGAATTTATGCCAGTGTCCTGTTATATTTTAGATAGAAAGGAGCAGACGGCCGAGTTTATTAAACTCCACTAAGACAGCTGGTGACGCAAAACTGAAGGCTAGACCATCCAATTTCACAGCCGCTCACTTCCGGCCTACCCAGCCTTCGGAGGACCCGGGCCACATAGTTCCCGAAGGCCTCAGAAGGATACAGCCTATGAATTTGGACACCCCTAAAGACAAACTGTGGAAGAGAGTCAGAGATTAATAATAACTGATGATAATTGACTGGACTCTGTATTTTGAGTCCTCGGTTTTATGGTTCAAGTCAGCAAGTTTAGTTAGTGGACGGTATCCATCCAAGACTGTGGACGCTTTCTCCAAGATGGACTGGTGTCAAGGCACCACTCATGTTCAGCATCCAGAATCTCTGCAAGACCCCCGTCAGCAGGACTCGGAGATCCAGAATCGTCTCAGATGGTGTGAATGGGGAGGTGTTCAAGGTGAGGCTCACTGATCGATCAGGTGTTCCAGCTCGTTGCTGGGGATGTTCAAGACATGAACAGCCTTACCAACCTCCACAGCATGGGCCTGACCCACGCAAGGATGCTGTTCCATGGTCAAGAAGTAGCAGGTCATTACTGCTGAATATGAAGCCAACCAATGGCTACCTTCTGTGCCTTTTCTGGGTGGGTTTCTCAAAGAAGCACACCAACAAGCTCAGAAAAACGACCTGTGCCTAGTGCAGTAGGTCCACTAAATCTACAAGATGATGGGGATCATGACCCATGGGGTCATGATCAGTCAATGGTCAGTCAATGACCTCAAGGAAGCAGTCAACAAGGAAACGAAGAAGGTCTTCTCATGTATCTGCCCTCTGCATGATGTGCCCATCCGCAAGGTCAAAACCGCATTCCACATGCTCCGGCTGTAAAAATAAGCACAGTTGAATAGAAGTAGTGAGGAAAAAACTCTGCTTCTCCCTTTCTGATGATTTTTTTTTTAATCAATCAATATTGTCAAGTCTTATTTAATTCAGCATGATGTTGATTCTGGAAGATATGTTCCAGTTTAGCATAACGAGGATCTATAATAGAGTCACAGCTTTGGATAGTGACTAAAGGAATAAGATTGCAAAAGAATAAAACATGAGGAACTTTGATATGCATGAGAAGCTGTGCAAAGCAGCTGCTAAAATTGATACATTATGGAGACCTTCCATTATTAGAGGATTTCTAGAGTATTTATTAGATTTGAAATATACTGAGGACATTTAATAATATTTCATCTGGCCTGGGAAGGCCTCAGGATAACCCCAGGAAGAAGTAGAAAGAAGCACTGGGGAGCGTTACTTATAGACTTCCTGCTCAAAACACGGTCAGTCTATAAATCAAAAACATATAATGTTTTGTATCTATTGCCTTCATTCAGTCTACGCCTCGAGATAAAAACAGAAAAATGCATTTAGTGTTTTTATCAAAGAAGATAGAAAGAAGGGATCTTCTCTTTCTATTCCCTTAGGAAGAATAACATATTGAAGCACAAGCAAAGTAATTACTCAGACTTTTACACCCATGAGAGGACCCAACCTCCAGGGCTGGGGAGAGTGGTCTGGAGACCCCTGTAGTGCTGGGATATGTTCTTACAAAGGTTACAGATCCTCAACACGGAGCCTGGGACTCCATTTGCTTTTGTCTCCCAGCTGAGAGGCCACAGCCTGGGGGCAGCAGCCAAACCAGACGTGTGTGTGGGAGGATTTGTCAACAGGGACACCGTGGGCTATCAGTGGGTCTGAGAGTGTCCTTACTGCATGGGTAGGCGACGTGTGAGGAGATTCTCATCCACCAGTGTTTCCCAAGAAAGTGACCAGGGGATTAATTTGACCTGTGCCCTGTAAACACACACACACACACTCACATTTACATCACTTCAGGGGACTGTACGGACCAAGCATTCCCATATCAAGTACTTTAATATTCGTAATCCTAAATCAAAGTCATCACAGTGAAATTTTTATGATTTTCCTTTTTCATTTGGTTTGAGTCCCCAGAACAGATGTAAGGGCTTTGCTTTGTGTGTGCATGTACGCACACAACGGTTAACACACAAACACACACACACAAAATGCCATAACTCCATGACTTTTTTTTAATGTCCCCCATGGTTTCACTCCCACTCACCCTCTCTTCCTCTGTTCTCACATACTCACACACTAATGGCCATTAGAAAAAACCTCAAACAGATGTTCAACTTTGACCTCTGACCCTTGTGTCACCAAAAGAGGAAGTAGCACTTGTGACCCACAGTGTCACCCTAGAAAGGCAGATGATGAAGGGAGGATGGGGATTAAAGCAGTACTGAGATTCAAATGTGTGTATTTATTTTAACTTTGTGTGTGTGTGTGTGTGTGTGTGTGTGTGTGTGTGTGTGTGTGTGTGTGTGTGTGTGTGTGTGTGTGTGTGTGTGTGTGTGGTTTACAGCGTGAGAAAACTCTTTCTTGAGGGAAGTGTTTGACCAACAAGATGCTCCAGAACAGGAAACGGGGACTGATCCCCTCTGCGGGACACACACACAGATTTATACCAGCATCCTTTATAAGGACGCTTTTTGTCATAATTAAGTATTTAACCCCTGACATTAAGCCTTGTAACCCTGACTCTAACATCAGGAACATCAGTCTTTGTTAGCTGACAGCTGTTTAGCTGTTCAGTTTTGAGCTTTTTATGGTTATGTGAGATTCCAGCTGCTGATGTTCTGCATGTTTCTCACATCTTCTATGCATTATTTTTTCCTCACTTCTGCATGATCACCTGCTCTCTCCTAATATGTTTCACCCGCTTCTGATTGTCTCCTCACATGTTTCACTCAGTTCTCTTAAATCTTCTCTGAAATTCCAGACTGGAATAGGCAGGAATCAATCTGCTGATCTTCTGATTGGTAGATGATCTACTTTACCTCCAGAGTCACAGCCACCCCAACATGTGAGATATGGGTCGTTGTATCTGTAATATGAAGCGAGCTCAACATTATCCAGATTATCTTTTCCTTATCTGACTTCACTTGCCCTATCCTCACTAGTCAGACTAAATGAAACCTAGCTTACACGGCTTTTATAAAAACAACACATTTAGCAGACAAAATCCACTGAAAACTTCCAGTTTCTTAAAAACAAATGTAATCTTACTCTGCAAAACAGTCTAAGTGTCCAAATAAATATCTTTGTTCTTGAAAAATTATCTCTTTTCCAAATATGTGATCACTTTGCAAGTATTATTCTTCGTAACCTACACCTAAATCTTCTTTTTTGTTCCCCGTAAGTAGTCAAATCCTCAGCATGCCATTAATACACACATATATACACAGAGATGGGGTATTAGTCTGTGCTGCCACCTTTTGGGAACTTGCTGACTGTTGCTGATGGCTGCTGCAGCAACAAAGCAATTAATCAAACTTCAAACTGAAGCCACCAGCCAGGAGATGACAGCGCATTATTTTCTCTGACACTTGAAGGTTATCTGAAAGACAGCAGAGATAGCAGTCACCAGGAAACGCTGATTGCACATTCAAAACTTTTGCATTGGATTGTTCTGCTTGGTGAAGCCTGTTATTCGACAGCAGCCAGCCGTTAAAAGTCTCTAATGAAAGGACGCCAATCTGAGCACAACGTTATTCCTGCAGATTAAAGGAAATTAGTTCTTTTATTTTTTTAATCATTACCACAAACAGATGAGACAGAGGTAGGCTTGATGAGACAGGACAAAAAAAAGAGAGAGAAGTGTTTGACAGCTTCCTTGCTGCTGAAAAATCCTGACGATCCAAACTGCCAGAAACATCAGAAATGCACTGAAAGTAAAACTCTCAATTTACTCATCTACTTACTTTATGCTTCAGTCAAAACTAATTTGGGTTGTCACAACTGATTTGCATCAAAATCATAGTTTACCTTGTCAGACACTTTCTTCTCAACTTCTTCAACTTCTCTTGATCTTTACATTTCTCCTTTTCTAATGCGGGTACAGGTGTGTCTATATGACTGGAGACCATCACCTTACCTTCCCTTACCTACTGTGTCAGCGCTGTAGGGCTGCTTCATTTATGTAACCAGTTTAATATTTACTTTGTTTAATATTTACGGACATTAGTTTAATATTTACTGACATTAAAAATGCCTTCAACCTTTGAAGCTTTTCACTCAGAACTGAGAAAGAACATCAGGAAGTTGTTTTTTCATCATTATTTATTTGAATAAAATTACATTTATTTTTTAATACAATACAATACAGCTTTATTTATAGAGCACCATTTAAAAACCAATGGTATACCAAAGTGCTTCACATAAAAGACAGAAAATAAAACATAAATATGAAATACTATAGGACCATAACAAAGCCCCAAGTATGCTAACAGGTCAGTGTCACTAATACACGGGAATAGCATAAAATGCATATCAAGAAAAAAGCACAAAGCCATAAAAGATATGTATAAAAGGTAAAATAGAGTAAGTCTAGGAATCAGATACAGGCATTGACGAGCAGGAAAGGCAAGGTTAAATAAATAGGTTTTTAACCGTGATTTAAATGATTGGATAGAATCAGACACGCTGATAGCAATAGGAAGGTTATTCCACAAATCTGGTGCATTGACTGAAGCATAAAGTAAGTAGATGAGTAAATTGAGAGTTTTACTTTCAGTGCATTAAGCATTTTTTCCCAATAAGTTCAAAAAAAATAAAATGAATGATTCTTCAATCATTACAGCAGCCAATGAGGCGAGAAACATGAGTAACAAAGAATGCAAAATAGTTTAGACAATTTTATTTATTTTACAGCATTTTAAGTTTGACTGATTAACAAATAGTTTCAGCAGAATGTGCAGGCCTGTGTGAGAAATGCAGTTACTTTACAAAAGTATAATATGAAGCAGGCTTTGAGTATAAAGTGTTTACTTACAAATGATTAACAACTACTGAGCCATGAACCGGCCCATAGGTGCAAATCCCATGGGTGGTATCCATAGGCAACCACAAGCACCTGTCTATAGACAGTGTGGTCACGTCACTATTCAACAGACTGTGAAGTTCTGGCAGCAAATCATTACACAGGTCAGTCTTGCAGTTGTATGAGATGCAATTTGGGTTATGCATGAAAAAAAAATGAGGGTAAAATGAAATTTTATGTTCTGTTAAATGTTCTCTGTAAACTTTTACTGTCACTTTATTGTTAATGGCAGGTGACTCATGTTTTTTCTCTCCTGTTGCCTGTTTTACAGATCCTACATGACCAACAGGAGGCGTCCTTGCCTTAGTTTAATAAATTGAACATCAGCAGAAAGACCCCAGCTTTATGTTTCATTATGTCCGTGCTCTCCATTGCCCATTATAAGGCCGTTCATTTATTTCAGATATAAAAAAGCCATTTCCTCCTGGAAATGGCAACAGATGCTGGGCATTTAGAGCAGGAAATATGCAAGTAGGATGAGACGCAGGATTCATTATTATTATTGATCCCACAGCTGGTTTAGAGAGGCTAAAAATCTGAGTGATTCTCATGCTGTTTAATAAAAAATATCCATTTGTAACATTAATTACAGGGTTGAATATGGTCTCCTGCCATACACGTGGTGGTTTGCAGAGTGATTTATTACATCAGTGAGTCTATAGGAGGTATAACTGCAGGTCCTGAGGTATTACTTTCTTGTCTGTGGCTATAAACAGACAGTAAACACCTTAGTGAGGACAGGTTGAACTTTTTAAGTATTTCTCACAAGATCTACCACTTGTACACAGTACAGCTTCAACTTTTACTTCTTTTTCTATGTGGTTCATCACCATGGGTCATTATAGCAGGGACATGAGGGAGGAGGATTTATTTTTAATTTTTTTGAGCAAGGTGATTGTTAGTGTTTATTAGAAGAGAAAATACATTTATTCAAGTAGCATGACAACTGACATTTGAAAAAACATAAGCTGTCACTAACTGTATGAATGTTGTCCACTGTAAATGTGTCCTGACATTTTCAAGAATTAAGAAAAATATAAATAACATACAAATGGCTTAAGAAACCTTTTTCATTGTTACTTAAGTGACGTGTCATATCTGGTTACATATACAGCACAAATGTTTCAAACTGAAAATTCTCTGACCTCAGACGAGCTTTCCACTTTCAGTCCATGACTGGATCATGTTCATATATGGCTTCCTCTTTGCATGATAGAGCTTTTGTGCTCACAAACAGGGATTTCTGGAGGTGTTCCTGAGCCCATGCAGTGCTTTCCATCACAGAGCCAGGTCTGTTTGTAATGTGGTGCTGCCTGAGGGCCCAAAGATCACAGGCATCCAGAACTGACTGTTGGCTTTGTCCTTTGCGCACAGAGATTTCTCCAGATTTTCAGAGCCTTTTGATCATATTTTGTGGGACAGTTTCTCAGCCTCTGTCCATCATCTGAGAAACTGTCTCTCTAAAATCCTCCCAGTCACATTACTGACCATTTGCCACTTTAAACTACTTTTCCAGCCTTCTGTTGCCCGGGTTCAAAATTTTCTGAGACCTCAAATGGAATTCAGATTGAGCTGATATTTTTCTTTAAATATTCTTAAAATAATATTTCTTTTTCTCAGTTTTGATGTGTTTTCTGTTTTCTATTGTGAATTAAACTTATGAGATTTGCACATCACTGCATTGTGTGTTTTATTTACATGTCACACAGCATCCCAACTTTGTGTTTGTATGTGGCCGACATGAAAGCCACTGGATTCCTCTACAGCTTGTTCTTGTGTTGTAAGAACCAATAGTATAAACTTACGAGAAAGCTTGCTGTGCGTTTTCATTTTAATTTCCATTTCCATTTTTTCTTCTTTCTACACTGTTGTTGTGTCATGCTGATTTAGGCCCAGGGGCCAGAGAGTTCATTTTCATATTTTCTATTTGAAAATAAATAAATAAAGAAGCAGGAAAAGCAACACCCCTCTGTTTTGCTCTTTATTTTCTGCTCGACGAGTGCCTTGGAACACCTTCCTTTTGATTTATGGCTTCGCTGTGTTTATCCTGCGTAGCTCAAAGGACAGGTCACAGATGAAAGCACTATCCACATATACTCTAATATCATACGTGCGGCTATTTATTTCCACAGGAAACGCTGTTGAGAGCGTGACTCGTTACTCACCAAAACCTGTGGCAGCCTTGGGCAAAAGCCAGACAGAACGTTCTGCATTCACACCGGCACGCAGTGTTCAGGTCAGGCTTCACCAAGGACAGAAGGGTGCTGGGAGAAGAGATTAGGGAGCTGGGTACTCATAACAAAGCCTCGTTCTCTCTCAGAGTCAGAGAACTGCAATGGCCAAGAATCACATCTAGTCCTTGAGTGGTGATACTGCAGGCCGGCTGTCACCCAGCTCTAATATGTTGGCCATAAAGCAGCCACTGAGACCTTCTCTGGAAAGTGAGAAAAAACAGAAAAACAAACCCAGCTTCATGTTTAAAATTCCAGCTTGTTGTAAATATTCTTTCTTCGCCGGAGGCATAAAACGCCTCCAATGGGGAGCAATTCAAAGAGAGAAAACAGGGCAGGGCTGGATGGAGGCTTTACACTGGGTTTTATGTCCGGTTGTGATGGCGAACAGATCCTACAGGAGGTACTCAGGTTTCCTGACAATTTTATGTTTGTATATCAGTAGGAGAAATTTAATGGTAGCAGCACTGATTCACACACTACTATCATACCTGCCTCATAAAAATTTTAGAGATGGTGAAACAAAGTTATGTGTAATGAAAACAGAGGAGAAGAGGACACGATAAAAATACAAAATTCAAACTGACAACAGTCATTTCCATCAAACTTGGCTGATGATTTTATTAAAATTCAAATTCAAATGAGATAAAGCTTCTAAATGATTTCCCATAAGATTTTCAAGACTTGCTTCTAAGATATTTTTTTGGCTGTTTTGGATTTCTATAGAAAGCGTCACATGTGTAACCGTCTCTATAGCCAGTTTTGGAGGCTATTGCATAGCACCACAACCATCATAGGAGGGGCTAGGCCAAACCAAGCTCCCTGGCTAAGGACCAGATAATCCTGCACCAGGTGAGGTGACTTCATTCCTTGCTATTCATCATAGAGATACTTTGAATCACTTGTAGTCTGACCACACACCCGGGACTAATTTGCCTCTAGAGACCAGGGAAAACAGCCCCTGGGATCATTCGAGATCATGTCATTCAGGAGAGGCTCAGAGGAGAAAGGTGACTCACTGAAAAGAGCCAGCTGAGGTGGCTCGGGTACTGACTAGGACCTTACCTGGATGTCTCCTAAGTAAGGTGTTTTGGGTAGGCCCGACTGACCCAGTCACACACTGGACTGTGTATGCCTCTCAGCTGGCTTGGTAAATCCTTGGTATCCCCATCAGAGGAGCTGACCAGGAAGTCTGCTCTAGTTAGACAGCTGCCTCCATAATCTTGACCTGGAGTTACAAAAAAAGAAAGAAAAAAGATTGAAATACAGAAAATGAATATTATTTACTACCTGGAGAAAGTATGAAACTCTTATAATGCACTTTATACTATACACATTAACGTTTTTTGTACCTATAGTATCTCACTCATACACCAGTGCTTGTTATACCAAAAATCAAATTAAACTTTATTTACAAAACCTTAAACCTAAAACCTCTTATTAAATTAATTTAATGTGTTTGAAATTCTTTTTTTTAACTGTTATGTTATTAATTGCATTCAATGGACTACTTGCACAATCACTTCTGCGTTCTATGTAGTCCTGCCCCAGTGCTTCCGGTGTGGTTAAATCATGGCGACGTTCTACACTCGCTGCCTACAAGAGCTCCCAAAATTGAACATCACTGATGTTCATCGGATTTGCAGAGTGACGACTACCCCAGCCAGCAAATTAGATGAAGGATTTAAGTTATATGCTGCATCATATATACATCATATATATGTAATTTTTATGCTAAATAGATGGAAATAATAACAGAAAAAATTAAACTCCACCTACATACTTCCGGACATCCACCGACATCCGGCGGAAGTAAATTGAAACCGCTGGGCGTGTCACTACCCGATCCGTACCGGAAACCTGATCGGTAAGGTAGAAGTGGGATTTTTTAAATGAGTTTTAATCCAGTTTATTTTAAAAGTGTTGTTAAGAGCACCGAAATCAATAAAATTTATACCTCCTTTAAAATATGAATTTAAAGCTACTGATTTATGCAAGTAGTGAGTTTTATTTTTCCATAAAAAAAATTGTATAATAATTTGTTAATTGACTTAGAGGTTGTATTATCAACATGTAGTGACTGGGCAGCATAGGTTAGACGGGAGATACCTTCAGCCTTCGAAAGCAGAACTCTTTCCTTCAACGACAGGTCTCGCTGTAGCCAATGATTAAAGATTTTTTGGGTTTTATCTATAATAGGAGTGAAGTTTGTGGAGCATCTGGATTGCTCGTTTTTTATTATTTGAATTCCAAGGTATCTTATAGAGTTTCTTACAGGTATTCCATGAATTGAAGTTGCTAAACAACTTTTAACTGGTAGAAGTTCACATTTATGCAGATTGAGTGAAAGTCCGGAGGCTTTAGAGAATGGCTGTATATTGTTAATGGCCACTGAAACTTGCGAGGCGTCTCTGAGGAAGAGAGCTGTATCGTCTGCCAGCTGACTTATGAGTATTTCTCTGTTAGCAATGACCAAGCCTTTTAAAGAACTGAGTTTAATGTGTGAATTAAGGAGTTGCACAGAAAGAAGGAATAAATATACGGATAGGGGGCAACCCTGCCTCACTCCACGCTTTAGAAAGAATCTTGGGGAAGTACCAGTGGCAAGCTTTATGGAGCTGTTACTATTGGAATACAGTGTCCGAACAGCATTACAGAAGGATTGACCAAACCCAAATTTATTTAAAGCAGTAAAAATAAACTCATGCTCTAAGGAGTCGAGCGCCTTGTAGAAATCTAAAAAAAGAATAAGACTATCATCCTGTACAAGTTCTGGGTAATCTATTATGTCTAAAATTAATCTTATGTTGTTTGAGATATGACCATTCTGCATGAATCCTGATTGACTCTCATCAATAACTTTATCTAATACGTGTTTTATTCTATTAGCCAGAACTTGTGCAGTATCTTATAATCATTATTCAGTAAAGAGATTGGTGTGGTCGAGGATATTACATATTCGGATTATTGATGGTGCCTTGTATGTTATACTGTTGTTTATAAATAAAGTTATTTAAAAAAAAATAAAGTGGGAGGGAGTGCACCTATCTACCGTCGCAATGTTGGCAAAGAGAGGAAGTGACGTAAGATTTGCGCATGCGTGGTACCGATCGGGTTTCCGGTATGGATCGGGCAGTGACAGGGCGCCAGTAGCGTTAGCCTGTTATTGACCTTGTTGCGGCTGGCTGTGTAGCCGATGAGTGTGGCACATTGTTACAGCAGCAATGTCTTCAGTTGGTGGGTGGAGGAGCGTCATTGGCGTGAGGCTGGATGGAGCATTTGAGGGAATCTTCACAGAGTTTGAAAGTAAAATGGAGCAGTGTGAGACAGAAGTGGAGCATCAGCGCAGACTGCTGGAAACCATCCGGAACCCCGAAATAAAGCTGCACAGAATAGGTGTGTAACATACAGCACGGCAGCAGGTGTGTTTCAGCAACATGTCACCTGGTTTAAGACAAGAAACGTTTCGTTTATGTCGGCATGTGGACATAGAGAGGGCTGACTGCAGAAAATTAAAAACACGTGTTTTTTGAATGGAGTTTGGTGTGAGTGCTGGAGTTAGGAAAAAGTGAGCTTTTACAGGGGCTCATTCTTCTACTAGGAGTCAATAAAATATTTTTTAAAGAGAAATATAACTTTTATGAAATAAAACCACACAGCCAAAACTTTAACCCACTCTTAGGCTCTGTTAGAAAATAATAAATTAAATATTAGACACATCGCTATAGAGTCTGTCTTTAATGGCACTTTGTTATCCTGTTGCCAGACAGTTCAACATCTGACTCATTAGAATTAGTGCAACTTTAAAGCATAATATTAATATATTATAGTATAATGTTCTGTTCAACCCCCTCTCATTTACCTGAAAATTTTATGGTTTAAAATTGGGACAGTTTTATGGTGAGAGAGAACTTCAGGTTTTTATTTCGAAAAGTTGTTGACATATACATGTTCAAACATTTTCTCAGATTTCAGTGTGTGGGGGAAATTGTGGACCATCAGATTTTAAAAATTGGAGATGGGCAAAATTGAATGGCCCTTATTCTTCCAGACTTCCATTTAGCTTGAAATTGCATTTGTGCCCTGCCCAGCAACAAGTGACGAAAGAGGAGTTAAGAAAATTGTAAGTCAACAGGAAACATCTGGAAGATGTGAGGGTCGAAACAAACTACCATATATATATATATATATATATATATATATATATATATATATATATATATATATATATATATATATATATATATATATATATGTGTGTATATATATGTATATATGTGTATTAGTGCTGGGCGATATGACGATATATATCGTGTGGACGATAGAAAAGTGTCTATCGTGCCATTTGTCTTCTATCGTTTCTATCGTTTCTAGCCCGAATTTTACAAATTATTACATAAAATATATCATTAACCCTTTACAACCGGTCGGAGCAGGCACACTCCGTTTTGCCTAACTATTTTTAAATCCCTGTAGAACTGTAACCACGTAAGGTAGCGCAATAATGGGTTTTTTTGCATATGAAACCGTAAGAGTTGTACTTACATCTTATTCCATTAGCTTGCCCTAGGTCACGGTTTCCTTCCACATATAGCTTTGCAAAAATTGCATAAAAAGCACTTCCAGCAACAAAAACATAATATTCCAGACTTGCAGCAACAAAAACATAATATTCCAGAAACAGGCTTTGCCGATCCAATCAGGTGTTCATAACACTTCCTAGTTTGTATACAAGTCAGCGCGAACTCTCGCATGTCCGCCATTACCTGCCCGAAACCGGAAGTGACGTCATTTTCGCGGAAAATGTAGTTTTTTAGCTTCAAAGCCTATGTTGGTGTTTTTAAAAGTCATGTTTGACTTTATGTTCTTCTGTATCGTTTCTGGGATGCTTAGAAGTCAAATTACACTGTTGTAAATAGTTTATTTTGATGCACATGCTGTGTTTTTGCAAATTTGCATTTATTTATTTTTATTTTTCCTGTAGTATATAAAAAATTGTGTGTCTCAAAAATAAAACTAAGAAGACACTCAAAATAAATAAATGTAAAGATAAGCTCTGGTGGACTTGGTTCTATGGTAGGTCTTAAAGGGTTAAATAGCCTGTGCAAATATATTAGTGTTGTCTTCTCACTATACATACTCTTAACAAGAGAAATAAAGTATTAAAAAATGATATTTTTCGCAAAGAAACTCTGTCTTGTGGTTTTGCAACATGGTGCTGCTTTACGTGCACCCGGATTTGCGACATGCTTTACAGTAATTCAAAACAAAGACTGCACCCTCTCCACTCGCTGTTTAAAGACTGCATACTTTCCAGATGACCACAGGTCAGGTGGTATATCGTGATATATATCGTTATCGTGATATAAAATAATTCATATCGTGATAAATATTTTTTCCATATCGCCCAGCACTAATGTGTATATATGTATATATATGTATATGTATATGTATATATGTATATGTATATGTATATATGTATATGTATATGTATATATGTATATGTATATGTATATATGTATATGTATATGTGTATATATGTATATGTATGTATATGTGTATATATGTATATGTATGTATATGTGTATATATATGTGTATATGTATATGTATTAGGGCTGCCACAAACGATTATTTTGATAGTCGACTAGTCACCGATTATTTTTGCGATTAGTCGACTAATCAGGTCATGCATCCACCAGCATGCATCTGCTCTTATATAACTATCATTAGCTTACAGCTTTAAGTGTTTAAAGTTTGTGCTAACTAAAAATAAAGACAAGATGATAGTTTATTAAATTTTAATGAAATTTGCAGATTGTTTCGGTGAAGTTTAATAAACTCCTTGCTATCTAAAATATAACAGGACACCGGAGTATATTCTCGAGCATCTCACACTTCTGATAACCAGCTGTCTGCTTGACGTTTATTCAGCTGTGTAAAAACTATAACTTTAATCTCAGGCAAACCGATTTACTCAGGAACAAATAAAATACTAAAAAAGCCAAACAATAACATTTTTAAGTTATCTAAGTGACTTATGCATGTTTAACCTGAGTAGCGAAAGACGGCGGTGGGTTTGAAAACGATTTGCCGGGAGTCCGGTGTTCTCAGCGGCTCTAGTGAGCCTTGCCCCCGGCTAGCTATCGAGCTAGTGGTTAACAGACGTCTCCGAAAACGTCGGAGCGCTTTTGAAAATATGTGGTGTCTTGATAAACTGAGCAGATATTTGAGGTTTACACAGTTACATTCTCGCCTGAAAATATGTTAAACGTTTATTTTGTGACCCAGAAAGAATAATAAGAGTAATATTAAAACTAACTAGCTGCCGCCATTGTTGACAACTGAGCTGGGCTGCGCTATGAATTCTGGGACAGAGCTACTTCTTCTTCTTCGGGGTTTAACGGCAGCTGTCATCCTTGTACATGCAGTGCTGCCATCTTCTGTTTCAGTCCGTTATTACACTCTTAAATCCTGCTACTTATTCCTGCGTCTTTTGGGATCTTACAAAGCTTCAAACGAAGCGTCGACTATTAAATCAGTCGTCGACGATTTTGATAGTCGACGTAATCGTGACTAGTCGACTAATCGTGGCAGCCCTAATATATATGTATATGTGTGTGTGTATATATATATATATATATATAGAGATAGATAGATAGATATAGAGAGAGATATTAGGGGTGCAACAATACTCATATCAATATTGAACCTTTCGATACAGTGCTTTCGGTTCGGTATGCATATGTATCGAACAATACAAAAAATTTTATTTATTTGATCAACTTTTCTTCAGACGATGCTGTGTTGAGCGCTCAGTGAATCTGCGTTCGACTACTCCGCCTAGGCTGCACTGTCGAGTGCAGATCCACTGAGCGCAGCGCAAGCTAGCAAGACAGAAGCTAAGCTCGTTGCAACACGGCAACTGCCTCAACGCTATCCGAAATTGAACCTCCCCCACCCTCATTCAGATCTGGCGTTTGGATCTTGGTTTTCATGTGAAGCATGACCCTGATGGTAAGCGCGTCATGGACAAAAGTAAAACAGTATGTCGGATGTGCCACGCAATGCTCAATTGGTGGGAACTAGTGCGGTAGCCCAGTTAGCTTGTTAACGTGTTGACGCCGTCCAGCCCCAGGCTCGTTAACGGAGATTTGCCGCGTTATGGCGTTAATGTCATTTTAACGAGATTAACGCTGACAGCACCAGTGGGAACACAATGAATATGACTGCACATTTACACCGACATCATCCTAGTGCAAAGACAAGTGGAGGCAGACAAAAATAACAAGCACGCATGCTACAAACTTTACTCGAGTCATTTAGACAGCCGTTAGCACATGATTCTCCTTATGGGGACCTGATATGTTTAATATGCTGCTGAGAATATACCCCAGAAGAAGCTATAGTATAGCTTTTATTTTGGAAAGAGCCATTTCTCTGTAATATACTCTCTTTTTCCAAAGATGAGGGATTTCTCGATCAGAGATTTATTTTTTTATTACTTTGTTGTTTCAGCAACATTAAATTTAAAAACTGTACTTTTGGGTTAAAATATATATTTATAATTTTAATAAATGACAAATTAAAAAAGGCATGAACATTTTTTGTATCGAAAAAATTTCGAACCGTGACACCAAAGTATCTAACCGAACCGTGAATTTTGTGTATCGTTGCACCCCTAATATATATGGTAAAATGTTGATGAAAAAGGGAACTTGTCTAACTGTTTTTAGCTTTCTTAGATGATTGAGTTGCCTAGCGCGAGGCTTTGGCCTTCCGTCAAACAGAAACTGTGAGAACTAATCTTGTCAAGCCCGTTTTGAATAATATAGGCTTACCTGCATTGCATTCTCTACAACAGTCATATCATAATTATGCTTAGTGTATTACTAAGAAGTGCTTGCACAGTGACAGCTGTCACTAACTGTAACTGATGCATGTTATGTTACCTACTTACGCATCAAGGGGCGTGGACCCTGACCCTTTTTTTAACCAGAAAGAACACCATGTGTGGTTGAGAAGTCTACAATTTTTTGGCTAATTCCTGGAAAATCACTTGCTCAATGGAAATGTGTTAGGAAGAATAGAAAAAGTCTTAAGAAAGGAGAAGTGCAGCGCTCAGAGGATCAGATTGCGCTTACACTAGACTCGTCAACAGTGTTCTGCAGTGTTGAAACTACAATGTCCGCAACATGGACTACAAAATGAGCATGTTTTCAAGCAGAAATACAATATGACAAAAACATAAACACGTGAATGTTAAAGAACATGGAACATGTGGCTCATTAGAAGGCAGTAAATATATTTTTCTTTCCTTTCCACATTTTCAAAGTTGTTCTGTGACTGAAATATTCCCTTCATCCATCACTTAGCCAGTTCAGGGTGTCTGTGGTGGCATTTGCTGGCAATACAGCTTCTATATTGTATTGCCAG
This sequence comes from Pelmatolapia mariae, assembly GCF_036321145.2. Taxonomy (NCBI): domain Eukaryota; kingdom Metazoa; phylum Chordata; class Actinopteri; order Cichliformes; family Cichlidae; genus Pelmatolapia; species Pelmatolapia mariae. Next base: position 19,647,571 of record NC_086242.1, on the reverse strand, counting down.
CATAACTCTAAATGCTGCAGTGCAGCAGCAGATATTGCTAATGCAAACCTATAAAGCTATAGCTTCCATACACTTTGATTATTTTAATACAGCTCATTATCTGGATTTAGAGGTTATATAAATTTATGTGAAGGCGAAACCTCGAGAAGAAGCAGGTGTTATTCTTTCAGTGGTGTCCAGTGTCTCCTCTGCTAAAGGAGGCAATAAAAGAAGCAGTGAAGCGCCTTTCCTTAATATTTAGAGAATGCAAACAGCTCTCATTATTAGCCAAGCAAGCTAAGCAAAACAAACTATTTGACAGCACCCCCTTTGTTAGCCTTGAGTAACACATTATCTTTACTTCACCTGAGGCTTTTCTCTAATATGTGCCTCCTCGTCTCCTCTGTCCCTCTGGCTGTGACCCGGAAGTTAATGGCAAGAAGTAATGTTGAAGGATGCCTCAAATCCTGAAATGTATCAGAAGGACAGAGGAGAAAAGAGACTGCTGGAGGAGCAATAAGCAAGGATGCACAGGTGCAACCTGCACAGGAGGAGGAGGACTCTTTGAACACCCTCACTGTGTCTATACCCCTCACACTGCACCATTTTAATTATGGTGGCCCTAAATATAAAATTATATTATATCTTATTATATTACCCGTTGTTTCTTTTCTTTTATCCCCTCCTCACCACCCCCCGTGTTGGCATGTTTGTTGGAAGGAACTAAGATCTCTTCCACTGCCTCACAAGGGTTTGTAGATGGGTATAGTGTGATCCACAAGCACACAGTAAGATTTGTAAATGCACACTCTAATCCACACACATATGAAGCATTTTGACCACACCTAAAACTATTTTACAATGAATAACAATATTATATAAATAACAGTCACTGATGCACTAACTTTTTAAGTTCATCGTGACAAATCGGATCATTTTGTCTTTCCAAACCTTCCTACAGAGAGTGTAAAACTACATGTAACATCCCCCTCGCTCACTTGCAAAACCTTAAGTACAGGTGCACCAGTGGATGTGCAAGGATCCACTGGTGCAAGCTGAGTTCAAGTCCCAGCGGAAAACTGGGACACCTGGGCTTCTTCTCTATACCTGCATTTTTTTGTGTTTGTTCGGGGAGGGGAGGGCAAATGTCTCTCCACACCATCACATCCCAACTAACGATCTGCTCACGTTTTGCCTCGTGTCCCTTTGTCCCTCTAGACCAACGCTGTATCTGTACAAAGAAGGAGGAGGAAGAGGAAATCTCTATCCAGGAGAAGAATGCCAGTCTGGATCCGGAGGATCAGAAACCTTCACTGATTAAAGAGGAGCAGGAGGAGCTGTGCATTAGTGAGGAAGGAGAGCAGCTTGTGCTAAAGCAGGAAAGTGATGCCTTCATGGTGACTCCTGTTTGTGATGGCAGTGCCGAACTTCTGTCCTGTTCTGTACCTGAGACTCGAGAACGGGAAGGAGTCAAATGTGAAAACACAGGAATGCCCTTAAAAACGGAGCCAAAACCAAAGAAGGTCTGTAACAACACAGATGAAAACACACAAGTCTGCAGGAATAGTTTACAAATAAAAGAACTGTGTGGTACTACTAATAATATAGATGAGAAGCTTTACTCCTGCAGCTCCTGCGCGGAGACATTTGAACATGAATCGACGCTTAAAAATCACCTACAAATCCACGCAGACGATGAGCCGTATTCCTGCATGACATGTGGGAAGGTTTTCAGCTACAGCGCTTCCTTCAAGCTCCACTTGAAAGTCCACACGGATGAGAGGCCGTACTTCTGTGAGAAGTGCGGCAAAACGTTCAGAAGAAGCGATAAGCTGCGGCTGCACATGAGAACGCACACGGGGGAAAAGCCGTACCTCTGCATCACCTGCGGAAAAAGCTTTAACGACCCGTCGGCGTTCAGGAGGCACATGGCCATACACACCGGCGAGAAGCGGCATTCTTGCAAAACCTGCGGCAAACGTTTTACCCACAGCAACAGCTTTCTCTGCCACATGAGAACCCACACGGGTGAGAGGCCTTACCTCTGCACCACCTGCGGGAATAGATTTATCAACGCCTCAAAGCTTAAAAGGCACATGAGGACACACACAGATGAGAAGCCTCACGTCTGTAACACCTGCGGGAAGAGGTTCATTCGCCTTTCCAGGTTGAGGAGTCACACGAGGATTCACACGGGCGAGAAGCCGTACTCATGCCAAATATGCCAGAAGGACTTCGCTTACACCACTTCCTTGAAGGTCCACATGAGAGTCCACACAGGCGAGAAGCCGTACGTTTGTGAGAAATGTGGGGATAGTTTCAGTCAGGCGGGGAGCCTAACCTCCCACATGAGAAGTCACGCAGGTGAAAAAAAGTCCTGAAACACCTGTGAGGAGAAAATATGAGCGGAAATGAGTTGATTAGGTTTTGGTTTAAAGAGGGTTGTGTAACTTTACTGTGCGTTATACTGTACTGTGCGTTATACTGTACATGATGAGTCTGCCATTAGATTCAAGTCTAATGTTGTGTTAATGTGGTGCGTCAGCGGTAATGCTCCAAGTGATCGAGTTGCACTGCGGGACGCAGCAGAGGACAACAAAAAAAAATGGCTTCAAGGTCAGAAAATTGAAGCCTGCAGTCTTTTTAATGACCAGCAGGAGGCGAGTCCTCTGGGTTGTATGGAATTTATTGATTTATGATCTCAGTGAACGCTTTCCTGTTCGTTTCTGGACTCAAACGCTGGTTTTAGGTCATATTTCATAAAATTTTGTAAATTATGCTCTGTAATAAAGGCAGATGAGGATTAATAGAGTATATGTACTGTCTGAAATCCTGGTCAGAAGCTCCCCCACTTGTTTCAACACCAAGATGGTGAAAAACGGCTTGAGGCTTTGTGACATGATGTCATGGTGGATACATCCATCTTTTAGATGCAGTTTGTGGAGGCATCTTTTTAATGATGAAATCCTTAAAATCTGAGAATTCACCAGCACTTCTGAAGCATTTCATCTCTAATTGTGATATATGTATGCGGGATTATGTGTTAGTCTCTCGTGTATATTAGAGGACTACAGACTTGTTTTTAATAAATAATATAAGATGGGAAGGAGTGATGAAATGAGAGGCTGGCTGACTCTTGTGGTTCATCTGAATCAGTTGAAATCTGAAAAATCGACCCTGCCAGTTTTTGGGGTTTTTTCTATTTTTAAAGGATTTTTTTTTTGTAAACAAAAAAATGTAGTCTCAAAGAGTGTAAAAGACAATAAAAATTTTCAATACAAATATCTTTTTCGTTATCAAATGATTATTTGGACACCTACCTGTGACTGACATCAGATTACATACAATAATTAATAGGAGACGACGTGCTTGGTAAATTTGTAATCTGTTATATGAAGTAGTGTTTTGACTATTTTATGATCTTAACTTAATTGACTCTGGCTTTCATTAATAGCTGGAGTTGACTAGCTAGCTTGCTATGGAGAGGTTCACCTGCCACTATTATTAAACACAAACTTTTACTACCTTACAGTATACATGATGGACATTCTCAGCAGAGACAGATGTGACTGCTGTCTGAAGCCACTCTGTACAGCCAAGCCACCTGCAACAACTGCTGCTGTGTCAGATTTTCATTGTCCCATCCCTCTTATCCATTTTTAAAGCTCCTGACTTCATGGTCGTGGCAGGACAATGATATTATTGGGACAGCTAGTAAAACAATTTAAAAGTCAACTTCAACTTGACACTTTTGCTTATTAATTACACTTGCACACAAGTTATTGAGGTGATATTCAACTGAATCTCTTTTTATTTAAGCATTAAGGAAATGTACACAATACATTGGAGATATTTAGGGGAAATAAACACTAGACTCATGTCTGGGATAATAATGCTGATTTCAAGCAAAAAACTAAAAAGCCAATAAAAAACATACCTGAGGACAGAGGTGCATACGGGTGAATACTGAGTGGAAGCAATACATGAAATGTACGTGATTGAGGAGCTGACTTGAACAAAATTAATTGGTTGCATTAAATATACGCTCACCAGCCACTTTATTAGGTACACATGTTCAGCCACTTGTTGAAATAGATTTCTAATCAGCCAATCACATGACAGCACCTCAGTGCATGACCTCCTGATCAAACAGCATCAGAATGAAGGAAGTGATTTAAGAGACTTTGAATGCATCATTATTGTTGGTTCCAGACAGGATGGTCTGAGCATTTCAGAAACTGCTGATCTGCTTTTTCTAACCAAGCTATACAGAAGAGCAACTGAAACCTTGAAGCAGATGGACTGCAGCAACAGAAGACCACACCAGGTGCCACTCCTATCATCTAAGAACAGGAAGTGAGGCTAACTCCTTGGGTGAAGGTGGGGGGATTGTTCCTTGGCTCTTGCAGTCCACATGCTGAAGTATCTTTAACCAGGACTTTGAACCCCAAGTCGCCCTGACGGTTTCACCGGAGTGTGACTGTTAGTGGCCGACAAAGTGCGTGTGCATTGATAACAGTACTGTATGAATTTCGAGATTCCCCATCATATGAGCATGAACCAAATGTCTCCATGCTTAATCTATCCTATGAAGAATTACAGCAGTTCAATGAAGTGTCAACTCAGTGAAGTGTCCAGTGAATGTGTCTGCAACATACTCAAGTTATTTTCTTCACATTCTTCTTCTACTTAAAATTTCAGATTATTTCGTTTATATGAAGGACAGAATCTGTGAGATGATAAAATATTTTATGAACACATGGATATGTATTCACTAAATTGTGCCCAGGCTATAACTGTGCATATATTTGCCTGGCCTGGTCCTTGCCTGGCACTTATTTTCAGATGCAGCAACAGCCTCCCTCTCCCCCACCTTCCTTTTTCAGCAGGTGACTTGTCCACGGTGTAGACAAGCATGCAGATAATTGCAGACTCACTACTGTTTACCTATAATATCAGTGCTCAAGCTGACAGTTCATCACAGGCCAAAACAGCCCTCAGGCCACCAGGACATGTCCTGGTGTTCCCCACAGGCCACCGATCCTTATATTTTCACTGCACATCACTGGAGGATCAAGTCTAATCAAAGCCCCCCTCCACTTGTTGTTGTGCTGGAGAAATAAACAGTCCTCTCTGCTTTTGCAATCCTTAAACCTGTTTCTATCCTCAAGAAAAATCTCAAAAACTGCTTACTGCCTGCCTGCTTTATCGTCTGCTTTAACTGCCTGTTTGGTAAATTGTGGTCTGCTGAGCTATTAATGGTTTGTTGCTGTGCTCATATTCTCAGCTAATTTACCTGTGGATCCATTTGTGGTGCAACATTCAGGCATTTGCACTGCAGAGCTGTAGACGCACAAAAAATAAAGGCTGATATACTTATTTCATGATAAAGTAAGAATAAAAGAAATGATGATGTTTGGAGACAATGAGGGGAAATGCTGGGGTTATAGGCACACACCTTCTAACAGAGTGTCGATTTCCTGAATTAAAAATGTGCATTTCTTTGAAAGCACTTTCATCTCAAAATACCAGCAGTCAGCAGCTTAAGTCCACCCACATCAGTGTCAACCATCAAACACCGGTGTGGGTCCAACCCCGTGTCAGCTCCTGAAATCTTTCATTAAATAAATCGCCCATAATTTCAATGCTTCCGGCCTTTGCCAGATCAAAAGGCAGAGCGTGGATTTCATCGGCATAAATTATTCAGTGCATCCTGTGACAGGTGTAGCTGTGGGACAACAAAAAAAAGGTACATACCTGTCATCCGTCTTGTTAAATATGAACAAATCGCCCTCTGTTTATGAACGGCGTATAGGACCTTGAGTCAGACTTGTGGGGATGTAACGCTTCCCTCGGCAGAATACTAAGCAAGGATTTTGGGTGTGTGAACATGGGCACAGTGGATTAGCATGGAAACAACACTGGCAACATCCACTAAAAACAATCCCTGCAGAGCAATTCAGAGTCATGAAGGGAAGCATATCAGCAGCGACATGCACAAACACACATGCACTGCACATACAGGCCCCAACAAAGGCTATATACAGGCCATCAGCCCCACTACACACACACACACACACACACACACACACACACACACACACACACACACACACACACACACACACACACACACACACACACACACCAGTCTTGCTGGCAGTAATCAGAGTGCAGTGTGTTTTTCTCAGCGGTGTAATTCATCAAAGTGACGGCTGCCAATGAGTCTCAGTCAGCCAGACAGCCACAGCTAATCAATCATCAATCTACCTGCTCTTTGTCTGCAGCCACCTCTGCCATATTTCACGACACACACATACATTTATACACACAGTCTCCCTTTGTATGGTTGCCTTCTGCAGCTCCTTGTCCAGATCACTGTGTAGAGCAAGGCACTAACACGGCCAGGGTTAGGAGTTTAATTCCCTCATTAAGCCGACTTGAGAGAGAAAGTAATTAAGCGCCCATCGTGTTTATTGAGGAAGACAGATGGGCGTTTGAAGCCACATAAGTCTGATTTTATGAGCTCATATTTAATATCTTTAAAGGATTAGCCTCATGATGTTCTTCTTAGCTTATGTTAGCATAAAAATACAATTTGTCTGATTAACCTGTAAACAGACAGAGTGGGGCTGCAGGGGAACTCACAGGAAGTGAGTCTACAATGCAAGATTCAATAATCACACCACAGGAATTTCTGCTTAAAGGTGCTTACTAGAAATGTTTCCATAAGGTTGAGGTGTTTTGCCAAGAGTTTTTAGTAGAATAGAATATAATGGAAAAGAATAGAACTTTATCGTCTTTGTACATGTACAATAAAATTGTGGGTGCTATACACCAGCTGTGCCAGAATCAAATACAAATTGTAGACAGCAGGAATAAATAAGAAATATGAGAAATGTATGCAAAAATAAGAGAAAGACACACATTTAAGAACAAGTTCAAAGTGCTTGGAGAGCAAAGAAAAGACTTGGTGTATATAGAGTCTGTGTGTGTGAGTGAGTGGCCTGAGTGATGAGGGTTACTCAGGCCATGGATCAGATTGGTGAAGTAGGTGGGCAGGGGTGGGGTGTGGGGGCATAGTGTTTGTTAACAGTCCGAATGGCCCAGAGGGCAGTGATCAAGCAGGTGGTGGGTGAGGTGCAAGGGGTCATCTGTGATGGCCCTGGTTTTCCTGAGACAGGAGGATCTGGCGATGGCCTCACGGGGTGGCAGAGGGCAGCCAATGATTTTTTGGGTGGTGTTAATTAACCTCTGTGCAGCCTTCCTGTTCTCAGTCGTGGCCCCTCCAGGCAGTAGGAGAGCTCACTCTCCACTGGGGGGCGGTAGAAGGAGAGCGGCATCTTCTGGTCCAGGTTATTCTTCCTTAGGACACAGAAGAAGTGCAGCTGCTGCTGGGCCTTCTTTACCAGGGCAATGGTGTTGTGGGTCCAGGTGACATAGGCAAAGACGTGTGTGCCCAGAAACCTGAAGGTGAAGATAGAATCCACCTGTTCTCCATTTATAATCACAGGAGAGTGGACCTGTCTGCGCCTCCTAAAGTCCATTATGAGTTCTTTTGTTTTAAGGACGTTCAGCTTCTGGTTGTTTTCTGAGCACCAGCAGGACAAGTTCTCGACCTCCACCCTGTATACTGTTTCATCTCCATCAGAGATGAGCCGAACACCGTGGTGTCATCAGCATACTTGACGATGATGCTGGTTGGGTGGGTTCGTGTGCAGTCATAGGTGTACAGGGTGTAAAGTAAGGGACTGAGAATGCAGCCCTGCAGAGATCCGATGCTGAAGGACAGAGGGTGGGAAAGGTGGAGGTCGGGTCGGACTGATTGAGGCCGGTTTGTGAAGAAATCTTTGATCCAGGAGCAGGTGACAGTGCTGAACTGAAGGTTGTCCAGTTTGGTGTTGAGGATGTCTGGGATTACAGTGCTGAAAGCTGAGCTGAAGTCCACAAAGAGCATCCTCACATAGCTCCTGTTCTCCAGCTGGCTGAGCACTCTGTGAAGGGTGATGGACCAATTTACTCTGTAAGGGGTGCAGGGGAGGGGTGGTATCAAACCAAGCAAAGACAGAGCCTGGATTTCACTAGTCAGCCAAGGTTTTCGGTTAGGAAAAACCCAGATGGTTTTGGTTATCGTCATACTCTCTACACAGCACTTAATGTTGAAAAGGACAGACTGAGTGAGGGTCTCTGCTGTTCAAAGGACCCGTATGGCTGACCACCTTGAAATTTAGTATTATGTTGGAATTTTTCAACTGAATTCAATTCAGTTTTATTTATATGGCGCCAACAACAGTCGCCTCAAAGCGCGTTTACTTTGTAAGGTAAAGACTGTACAATAATACAAAGAAATTTTAAGATGATGTTGTGAACTTGTCGCTTACTGTGACTAAAAATGTAAAACTGTTTGTTTTTACTTGGGAAGCAACAAATTACAGATACTTTGTTTCTGTACTTAAGTAGAATTTTCTGTACTTTAATTAAATACTTATTTTTCTAACGTTTTACTATTACTCCCTAATTTTTACATAAATATCTCTGCTTTCTATTCCTTACATTTTCAAAGCAGGCTGGTTAATTTATGTTCATTTATATAATTTGCAGTGGGGTCAAAGACAGGCAGGTAATTTCAAATGCAACGTTTCTGCCAGCTCAACAAACACCAGCAAAAACACAAACACCTGTTTGTGTGCAGTTTGTCACACAGTGTGTTGCTAGCTGAAGTTCCTGCTGCTGTATTTCAGAGGGAGAGAAAAGAAAGCATGCTAACTTCACTCAGATGGAGAAAGATGTAAGAAAACAGGAGAGGAGGAGGAGAGGTTATATTTAACGATAAGGCCTGCTCAGTGACATTTGATAAACTTCAGATTTAATGACATGTTATGTCACCATTTTTTATCACATATTGGACCTTTATAGGATGCGTTTTGATAAATTATGAATTTTCATATTGTGAAATGTCCTGCACAACAAACTAAGCTGTACTAACTTTGTGTTATTCAAATGTTGCATACTGTTGCAGTACTGTGGTGATTTGCACTGTAAAGCTCTGTGTTGGACAGGTGCTCAGTGGCTGTGGTTTCATGGTCAGTATTGGGTTACATTAAGTGTAGCAAGTTAATTTGCATTTCAGCTGATGACACTCCACCTTTATACCAACTGTATGCAGTCTAGTCAAAACACAGTATACAGTATACTGTTCCTTCTACTGATACCTCATGAAACATCCACTGACATCTTTGTTTAACTCAGTTTTTTAAAATCCACAAAGAGCAGCAGGTCAGCTGATCACAGCCTGAACTCAAAGAAAATCTCCTTCAGCTCACATTAGAAAACATTGTGAGCTGAGATTCTTTTCTCCATGGTGAGTCACTCCAACAGATCTTAGTGCTACTACATCTACTGAATTCCACTTTAACCCCAGACTTATTTTCTTGTTTAGATGTGGAGGCAAAGTCACCCTCTACAGCTCAAGAGGTCTGGAAGTGTAGGCAACAGAAAATAGTTTGGGGTTTTTTGTTCTCTAATAGAGTCAAGCATAATAGAGTCAAGCTGAGTGCATTCATCAGAACTCAAATTTACATTCAAATAACACTTGTTTTCTAATGCTAATATTATTTTATTGTCTTATTAATATAGCACAAGGTTCAGTTAGCTTTGCATAAAATATGATGCATGATGTTTGGAGTGTTTCATGGGGTCCCACTGGATCCAGCTAATGCTTTCTTTGCATTAGCTGGGTTTGACAATAGCTAACACCCCAGTGTGAGATAACTGGTATCACAACGATGGTTATCAAATTTCTCTGGTAAGCCAGGCTCTCTGCTTCAGGCTCTGTGTGCACTCAAGTAAAACGGGCACAAAATGATCCTCATGAGTGCCGCAGACTCCATTCAGGGAGGCTATCAGATGATGATGATAAAGAACATACAGTGCATGTGGAAAACATCACTTGTTCCACATTTTGTCATGTTACAGAATTATTCCGAAATGGATTTAATTCATTTTTCACCTTTGAAATTCTTGCTTGGAATTCTAGTAAATTTATGAAAAAACACAAATATAATGTGTACATAATGGTGCGCTCCTGGATAAGTCAGAAGTCAGAATTTATGAGGTCCAGGGTGGAATTTGAATCTGTTATGTAACCTTAAACTCAGATTTCCCACTTGGAAGGCCCGACAACCCCGAGTTACCAAGATGGTGTCACTGAATATAAACGGAATTAAAACTGTAAGAGTTTTGTTCTGTACTGCTACTGTCGTGTGTTTGTGAGTAAGGTTCAAGCGCAGGCTCCTTTGTTGTCTTGGCTGTCAGCTTTGGGTCATCGGCTTGTTGGAAGATAGATCTAGCTCCAGACCAAGATCCAGGAGACATCAAGGTTGACCCCCAAAAAGTCACCAAAGAGCTCATGTTCAATAAATTTGACACTGTTTGAAACATGAAAAGTCTACTTTTGAGTGTAAAAACTTGCAGTACCATTAATGTCCACTTGAGGCTGACTCCAAAAGTGAGTGAATCTCTATAGACTCCTATGTTAAAATCTCAAAATTTACAGCGTAAATAAACATGTTTGCAGCCTGATCCAAAAACCTGTTTTGGTTTCTATAGTTAATTTCCCCCTTCATAAAAACTGCAGTAGGGTTGAATTCTTAATACAGCTGAACCTTTTAAAATTTAATTGGCTTTGAGGTTGGACATTAACGAGAGTGTGCCAATGAGTTCCGACTAAGCCAATCACACAGCTGGACCTTTTATCAGTGTTTGTGCTGTTGACGCATTTTGGATAATTTAATAACAAAGTCTTGAATGTGATTAATTGTACCGACACTGAACAAGACGTCTGCGCTTCAGAAAAGCCTTACAGGTGTTAATCGCCCACAGAATTTCACCGAATCCTTAAACCATCCACTCAAGCCAGGTTACTGCAATCGCTGTAATTAACCTCCTAAGGCCCGAACTCTTTGATGGCATGCATTTTTAATTTCTCTTTGCTATTTGGGCTGATTGGGACCTGATGAATGTAAAAACAAAGAAATATATTTTCACCTGATGTAGAGGATATCAGGCCCTTGTAGAGCAAAATTTAATACTGTGGTCTAGACAAGCCAAAATGTGGTGTCCACATATGTGGACGCCAGGTCCTAGGATGTTAATTCTTCTACTACTACCACTATACACCTGTATAGCCACTTAAGTTTGTTGTATGATGTTAAATTCTCAGCTGAAATGTATGATTAGTGGGACTGCTCCTCTGAAACAGTTGGCAGCTTTGGAGGAATAAATTATGTGGTGCGAGGCATTTAAAGTAGGGGGCAATTAATCTTACCCAGCGCATTGTCCAGGTTGTTAACAAGTCCTGTATTGATGTGAGTGAGATATTCCATTTGTACCTTAATGGACTTGAGGAATTGCTCAATTTGTTTCTTCCATAATTGAAGAGAAGATGAAACCAGTTCTGTATGATTCCCTCCGATCAATATTCACTTTCCACTCCTGTATCCTGTCAGAGAGGAACATAATTGGTGCGTCAGCGGATTTAGTTTGCAGAGGCTTTAACTAACCCTTCGTTCCATACATCTCACTCTGCTTATTTATTCTAATTTCAATTTCAAGGCAAATCTACTTTGAATACAGTTATTTTTAAATCTATTAGAGCAGTTACGGTTGAAAAATAAGACTGATTTTCCATATTTTGGGAGTAGATGAAGGCTTTCTTCCTTCAGTAGCTGGTGTGCTGGATCATTGCCTCCCTCATTCTTTCTATGAAATACAAAACACTGTTATTCTGTCTCTTCAAAGGCTTCATTACGGAGACTACGAGAGAAAAGGTTTTTACACGGAGAGAAATGAAGTGTGGGGAGTGGGTGTGCTGCTGAAAAAAATGGTTTCATTACACCGGGAGGGAGTGAATGAGGTTTTTAAATAACATCCTAAATGCACCTTGGTTCATTGTGCTGTCCCGCTCTCTCATGCTATTCAATTTACATCCCACTGCCTGATGTTATGCCTGTCCTTTTTTATTTCATGTCTCTGTGTGACACATGCTACAGTTAGATCGATGGGATGATCTATGGGGACAATATTTGGCCTTAAAATTCAGTCAGCCTGTGTTATAATGGCCGGGTGTTTTTTTCTTGTATTTTTTGTTCTTTTGTTTTATTTTTATAAAAAACAATGTCTTCAAATTACAAAAGGATGATTATCTTTTGCTCCCAGTGTTGGAAGTGTTTTAAGGATCACAGTGTGTTTCTTTTGAGAAACAAGTATGAAAATCTGATTTAATCAAGGGGTCGCAGTCAGTCCATGCTGGAAACAAGGCATTTACGGACCTCAATCAAACCATTATTTTATGCTTGTGTATTTCTTTCACTGGGAAACATGCTGATAAGAATGCCTGTGATCTGAAAGCAGCATGCGCAAAATGATATTAGCTTTTCTCTTCAACCAGTACAGACTCAAAAGTCTGCTAGCATTACTGTGGAAAATGTGTTTTGAATGGAATGCTTCTGCTCATACACATTCACATATGTTCACGATGTATTTGTGGAGTACCCGAGTCTCCAATAAGGGGCAAGTCAATGTAGAAGTGCCAAAAACTGCCATTTGCCAACAGATTCCGCCGTTAAAATACTTTAAAGACTCAAAAAGCATATTTAGAACCTGGTACAACAGATTTAAGTTTTCACCTTAATGGGTTTTTTTGGGGTTTTTTTTTTTTAACTCATCTCGAAGGACAAGAGCCTCATCTCTGCTAAGAGGAGTCATTAATCTGGTTAATTTAACCATGTTTAGCCTTTATTTTTATTTTTATTTTTTTCAATATATTTTTACTGATTTTATAATTGAGCAGTATAATCACCTTCAAAAGAACACAATAGAAGGTGGACGGCAAGTCAACAAGGTGGTAATACAGCATACATAAATGTTAACACAGAGTACATTTCACTTAAGTTTATCCATCAGGCTAATGACTGGTTGCCAAATCTTATAAATAGGGATGGGTACTGGTAATGGCACCGGTTCTGACATAAACGGTAGTAACCAGACCGAAAAGCAGCGCACATTTCGGTGCTTTATTTCGGCGCTTTTTTTTTCTTGAGCTGTCATACACTTTGGATTCTAGCCAATCATTTTACCTTTACAAGGATAGTAGGCGGGCCCAGGTACATAGTTCTTTTAGAGCAGAGCTACAGATTAAAAATGCCCAAGGCGAAGTGGTCAAAAGTCTGGCTGTACTTCACAGCAAAAGATGCTAACTCAGCAGCCTGCAACAAGTGCTTTAAGCCCCACGCCCCCGGTACCGCGAGCAAAAAGGAGGAGATCACGTTTAATCGGTTATAACACGGGGTGAGAAATATAAGTCCAGACATGTGTGGTATCCACAGAAACCTCTGAATCTCAGCTAAAATGTCATATAAACCATTTCTACAACCACCAAACTCAACGAAAACAAGCCATGATTAAACGAGCAGTTATGTAAATGCGCACAAGTCCGCTAAACAAACAAGGCGAACCAGAAATTCTCCAGACTTCATGTAACCGGCTAAAGAAAAGCTGGTTAACTTCCAGAGCTATCACCAATTCCAAACACCAAGTTTCACCACACTCTGACCAAAATTCACTGAATGAGCCGCAAAAGAAGACCAGAAAAACACAGCGGCGCAAATGGGCTAAGACAGAAATTGGCTTACCGTCCAGATTTCCTCCGTTATTTTCGCCGGTAGCCATGTGATTATCAGCAGTTACCACGCCTACCTAGCCCCGTCAGAGCCGTTTTCTTCTTCTTCTTCTTTCTTACATTTGTATTGGCGGTTGGCAAACAACTGAAAGGTGCATTACCGCCACCAACTGGTATGGAGTATGGTCTGGAACGACGCTCAAAAAAAAAAAAAAAGAAAAATTCAGAGTTGTTTTCCGTCAACAACCTCCATTTTAGACCCACATACCCTATGGAGTTTGGCCCTGATTTAACTCCATACCACCCCACCTATAGACACGTGACTGGACAGATGTCCTATGCAGTAAATTTGGGCCCATGAGGGTTTTGGCCTTGGAACGTCTGATTGGTTGAAGTAACGTGAACGTGGCATCGTTACTGTGACTCTATTGGCTCAAACAATTAAAAAGAGGTGTCAATCATGCAAATTGACCAAAAGAAACCAAAGTTACAGCCCCTCAGAGTTTAAAGGGCCAGAGGCCAATTAAGCGCTCCATGGCAGAAAAGGCCCATTACCATGTAAATGTATGGTTAATTCTTCAAAAACGTATTTTTAAAAAAAGCATTTTTAGGTATGTTAATAAAATTAATTAATGTCTGCTCTTAAATACCTAAAAAAATCAACTGGCATCGTGTCCAATTGTGTGCCAGAATTGGACATTTTTGTACAACGTCTGGATATTCATGTATTGACAGCGCTGTAATTTTTCACTGTTTTACTTTAAAAACATAAATCTTTGCACAGATGATGTTTATATGTTGTTACGGTTCTTATCATTTTGCAGAAAAAAAGATACTGCTAAAAATAAAAACATGAGAGGTTTTTGGACGAAGTTTATGTTCTCTATTCTTTAAGCACCGGTTCGAGCACCGTTTAAGCCCTGGCACCGTTTCAAAAGTACCGATTTGGCACCGGTATCGGATAAAACCTAAACGATACCCATCCCTACTTATAAAACACTCTCTCTCGGTTAGACAAGGTAAACCTGATTTTCTCCAGGTGGAGTACATTTCCAAATTCTCTCAACCACGTTTCGAAGGTAGGAGGTTTATCAGACTTCCAACAGAGAAGTATCAGCTTTCTAGCCACAAGTGTAGTCATTGACACAACCTGCGTCTGTCTTGTCCCTTGCCCATCCCGGTTATGACACCCCGAACAATGCTGCAAAGGGGGTACTAGGACTGTGCGATATATCGAGGTTTTTTTTTTTTTAAATATCGATATATTTTCATACGAGATATAAGATGTGACAATATTGTTTATATCGATATAGTATATGTTACGTTATAATTATACTTGTGGAAACGCAAGTCTGCCTCTCTTTCATCCACTTTTGTCTCTACGCTGCGTTACTCTGCCTCGCCTCTCCTTCACTGAACACAACTCCCTCTCCCCCATCGCTTCACCTGCAGGCAACGACAAGATGGACACGGCAAATCTCTGTTGACGAGTTACCGCGGATCGCCACGTGCATGGGGCTGGACGGCGTCAACGTGTTAGCGAGCTAACCGCTCTAACGACATGCAGCCCCTGTGGGCTGCATGGCCTAAAATCCTTTCATTTTCTCAAAATTCGACAGTGCGCCTTATGTATGAATTCTGGTTGTGCTTACTGACCGCGAACCGATTTTATGTGGTACACGGCGCTCAGCAATCTGTCAATAAATGTTTTAGTTCAACTTTGGTAAGCTACAGAGCTGCACTGCTTGATGGATTGTCGGAGCAGTACGGCTACCGTAGTCCGGAGCCTCGCGGAGTGATACGTACTTTGCTTCAACGTAATATTACCGTATTGTGTGTGTATAAGGACCATAAATGGCACCTTTTAAGAGACATGGTTACGAAGCAGATTTCAAACTCCAGGCTGTCAGTCACGCAGTCGAACCTGGGAATAGAGCAGCTGCGAAATCTGTCTTTGTTATTATGCTCAGTGTCTGTTAGTTTACATTTTGACTACACAATTGTGAGCTTTTTGTTATGCACAAAAACAACATTGTTTTCTTTTATTTATGGAGCATTATTATTTAATAAATGCGACACAGCTTTGACTAAGAACTCTTTTTTGTGCTTACCTTATGGCTTAAAAAACAAAACAAAACCCAAAACACCGAGATATATATCGTATATCGCCATCCAGCTAAAAAAATATCGAGATATGAATTTTGGGTCATATCGCCCAGCCCTAGGGGGTACATGGGACCTCCCTGCCAATGGCTTTGGTCAGAAAATCAAACAGATGATTCCAAAAAAGCTGTAGCTTTTGGCATTTAAAGAAAAGGTGAGATAAAGTTCCTCGATCACTTGAACACTTAACACAGAGGGCTGAAACGTTCTTATATATTTTTTCCACTTTAGTGGGAAAAAACTGCAACCTATACACAACCTTAAATTGGATCAGACTATGTCTAGCATTTATAGAACTACAATATATATTCTTAATGCACTCTTGCCAAACATCATCAGTAACATCCACCCCCAGTTCTTCCTGCCACTGCTCCCTAAAAGTATCAGATGAAGGACTGTATATATCTAGTAAGGCCCTGTAAAAGCGAGACACAGCACCTCTAGTGTAGGGCTCAACTGACACGAAGCTGTCAAGCAATGAGTTTCGAGGAATCAAATCATATTGTGTAATAGATGCTTTGATGAAATGTCTCAACTGTAAAAATCTGAAAAAATGTGAATTAGGAAGATTAAATTTCACCCTCAATTGCTGAAAAGATGGAAAATGTCCATCAATGTAAATATCTGTGAGAGAACAAATCCCTCTTCCTTGCCATGTCACAAACGTGATGTCCTCCAGCCCAGGTCTGAAGGCATGATTGTTACATATTGGAGCATCCAGATACATTTTAGGAGCCTTTACTGTAGGGATGCACCGATACCGATACTGGTATCGGGTATCGGGGCCGATACTGTAAAATGTGTGTGTACTCATACGGGTAAAAGTTAACCGATACCATGAACCGATACTAATGTAGCCCGGATGGGAATTTGGGAGTAGATACTCATAATTCCCATGGACTTAAACGCCACGGTAACATAAGGTGTTCACAGTTGATGTTATGTGATGTAACTGTACCCTGAATGTAATTTGCCCTGTAATATGTCACAAGGTAAATACAGGTAATTAGAGCAATCAAACTGTTATGTTAATCATAAAAGTATTATTTTATGGTATGTAACTCTGAAGGGAGTTAAAATATTGTTCAGAGTTCTAATTTTCTGGAGGCCCGTGAAGGTAGCATAAAACGGGACCTGTGTATCTGTTGCAATGGAGGAGGAGAAGAGAACGGCATGGAGAGATGCACGAGGTTAGCTGAACCAAAGTGAGAGACTCGGCTAGTTTTACTGAGGTTAACTAGCACAAAAGAGTGTGTGACTAGAAAGCTAACCGTGTGAGAGCTTCGCAACAGAGTGTGGGTGAAGTGACTTTTTGTTTCATCGGTCGCACCACCGTGGAAAACTGTGTTTCCAGCTACGACCGCCGAGGCTAAAGGCTAGCCCGGACTGCTTGGCTGCGCCACGGAGGCAGCCGCTATGGACTGTCGGAGAGCTGGACAGTGACTGGCTAACGCGCTGTAGCAGAGACAGCATCGGGTCCGCAGGGAGTGGATTTAGTGTGGGACTGGTGAACGGCGACCTACCGAGCAACGGAACTGTAAGTCAGACTTTTGTGCTCTTACTGGGGAGAAGAGGATTTTTCTCCATCGTCCGGCGTGAGCAGCAAACAGGCCTGCAACGAGTGTGAGTGTGTGTGGGGCCCATGTGTAAATATTGTGTGTTTAGTGGATTTATATAACGTGTTTTGGAGTGTATATTAGTGAGTCACTTACCAAAAGCTGATAACATAAGTTGGGTTGTTTAATATAATTTGAAAGGGAATTATTTCATTTATACAGTGTATTTCATTGGGTTAAGGAATTGGAATATCATTTGAGTTTAAAAAAGGGATGTGTTGTACAGTATTTGTCTCTGCCCTTACGTTCAGTAAACGTTTCGTTTGTGTTAAAGAGTTGTCTGGGGTCGTTTCTTTACTACTGGTTAAGTTTAACTTGTGTGTGGTAGAAGTATCGGTTTTTGTACTCGGTATCGGCAAGTACTCAGATCCAAGTATCGTATCGGTTTGAAAAAATTGGTATCGTTGCATCCCTACTTTACTGTGCCCAATAGTTGGTTCCAGACCTTAATTGAATTTTGAATTACAGGATTTCTGCCATATAGTGTATTCTTCACTTTTATCGGGCTATTAAGCAGGGCTGGAAGACAAGTTTGTCTACAAGACAGGTGTTCTATCATCAACCATGAAGGCTGTCCTTCCAAATCAGCACCTGGAGTACACCTTCGCCAAAATGAAAAAATATTTAAGTGTGCAGCCATATAATATAATCTAAAATTTGGGAGTCCAAGGCCACCACAAGTCTTATGTTTAACAAGATGTTTTTTGGAAATTCTAGGAACCTTACCCGACCACACAAAGGAGGATACAATAGAATCCAGCTTTTTAAAATATGACTGGGGAATGCACACTGGGATTGACTGAAAGATGTACAAAAATCTGGGCAAAACTACCATTTTAATGGCATTAATCCGCCCCACCATGGAAATTGGCAATGTGATCCAAAACTCAATATTCTTCTCCAGTTGATTAACTTTTCTATCTCAATTTTGCTTTAAAAGTTGTGACACCTTACGTGTGACTGTGATACCAAGACATTCAAACTTATCTAGCACTATTCTAAATGGACTATTATGCAGATAAGCCATGTCCACCCCATCCGACAGAGGCATAAGTTCACTTTTCGTCCAATTTATCTTATACCCTGAGAGAGAGCCAAATTGGTTAATAAGCTGCAATAGTGGACTGATCGAGGTCTTAGGTTTTGATATGAATAAAACTACGTCATCAGCATAAGCAGAGAACTTATGAGGAATACCCTGATGTATAATCGGTAGTATATCAGAACTTAGCCATATACGAGCTGCTAAAGGTTCTAGGGCCAGGGCAAAAATAAAAGGAGAAATGGGATCTCCCTGTCACGTGCCCCTGTGCAATCGAAAAGGGTTTGATACATCATTATTAGTCCTTACCGAGGCCATAGGTCCTTTGTACAAAATTCTAATCCAATTGATAAAAGAATCACCAAATCCAAATTTGGATAATACAGTAAACATATACGGCCACTCGACCTGATCAAAAGCCTTTTCAGCATCCAAAGCTATTACCACAGAATCATCTGAACACCTAGCAGGACTATATATGAGATTAAATAATCTACGTAAATTAAAATAAATGTAGCGGTTAGGGATAAACCCTGTTTGATCTGGATGTATAAGTTTAGCAATATGATCTTTAAGGCGGTTTGATAAAACTTTTGTTAATATCTTGGTCTCAACAGAAAGGAGAGATATAGGCCGATAGGACAAGACAGACATAGGATCGCGATCTTTTTTAAGAATCAATGAGATTACACCATGATACAATGAACTTGGCAAAGAGCCAGACAATTTTGAATAGTTAAACATACGCAAAATCAGAGGGGCTAGCAATGAGGTGTAAGCTTTATAAAACTCTGCTCCAAAACCATCTGGCCCAGGGGCCTTATTATTTGACATCTGTTGAATAGTTGTCTTTATCTCATCTAATGTGAAGTCCGCCTCCAAATCTGCAACTGCCTCATCATCTAATTTTGGGAGATTACACTTTTCCAGAAAGTCCTCAACTAATGACTGACTCGCAGAACTCTTAGAGCTATAAAGATTACGATAAAAATCTTCAAAACACTTGTTTATTTGTTGGGGGTTTCTAGTGGTCCGCCCATGTTTGTTATTGATCGATAGTATCGTTTGTGATGCTTGTGTTTTTCTAAGTAATCTTGCAAGTAACCTATGAGGCTTATCACCCAATTCAAAAAATGTTTGCTTACACTGATTTGTGATTTGAAGGCAAACTTGTTTGCTGAGCAGAGAATTATACTCACACTTCAATTTAGTAATTTTGCCCAGTAATTCTACTTTGGGAGAGGACTGATAAGTTTGTTCTAGCTGCTGTATATTTGACTCAAGATCCTTCAAAGCCATTTCCTGGGATTTACGTTTAGCTGCAGAGAACGAAATAATGTGGCCTCGAATTACCGCCTTCATACTCTCCCAGAGAATTGCATCGTTAACATCACCTTTATCATTATCATTAATATAATCCAAAATGTGCTTCTCTAATTTCTTATGAAAGGTCTCATCTTTAAGCAGAGTTGGATCAAAGCGCCAGTTTCTTCTCTGTAAGTTGGCTAAATCTGCAAAATCCAGATCAATGGACACAAGGCTATGGTCAGAAATTAAAATAGGATGGTAGGTAACATCCCTCATAATTGGAATAAGTTTAGAGTCCAGAAAGATATAATCAATACGGGAGTACGACCCATGAACGGAAGAGAAAAAGGAGTAAGCCCTGCCTGTGGGATAAAGTAGTCTCCAAGTATCCAGCATGTTCATATTTTTCAACGCACTCTTCACAACATGACTGGATTTAGACTGTTGGGTATGAGCCGATGCACTTTTATCCAAATGGGTGTCCAGTACCAGATTCATATCCCCAGCTATTATAATATTAGAATTATTCACATTTGGCAACAGCTTAAAAGTCTTTTGAAAAAACTCAGGGCAATCAAAGTTAGGACCGTATACGTTTACAAAAGTGACGGGTAAGGAGTTCAAGAGACCTGTAAGAATTAGGTACCTTCCCCCTGGATCCACAGTAACTGTGCTTTGACAGAAAGGAATATTCTTCCTGAACAAAATTGCAACCCCTCTTGCTTTAGCTCCAAAATTAGCATTGTAGGCCTGACCCAACCAATTAGCACGGAGCACAGATTGAACCTTGCGCTTAGCATGTGTCTCCTGTAAAAAAAATTATGTCAGGTTGCAATAGTTTAAGGTGTGCAAGAACTTTAGCCCTTTTTACAGGATTGCCCAGGCCTTTCACATTCTAACTGACCAACCTCAGTGTAGTCTTATTGAATGTGTTTAACATAAATGTTACTTATCCTAATTTGACTAGCTAACCAGTACTTATACACTCTGTAATTACCACATTTAAGATTGTACCACCATAGAACAAAAACATCAAAACATAAAACACTAAGAACAGTCCCACTAAAAATGAGGGCCCTCCCCAATCGAAGCCCTTCTCCACCCAATATATCCAATAGGAACATAGTAGTAGCTACAATCCTACCCCTAACCCATCCCGCAGCCCCACACCAGCAAAGGGAGATTTATAAGACAGTTTATAAAAGAAAAGAAAAAAAAGAAGGGAAAATTCAGATAAATTAAAAACAAAAGCCATATAAACCCGTATATGTGTGAGCTTTACTAGGCTCCCATACAGCAAATCAAAGAGTAAACAAAGACCCTGAGGGCTTATACTGTCCATATTGTAGGAAGTAATATCAGCAATAATACTGACCTAAGCTGTATGAGCCCACATCAACACGCCCATAAGAACAGTAAAAATAAGGCTTATGCAGAAAAAACATATACCTGAGGAAGTAAACCGTTGTGTTAAAAAGCCCTACTCATTTGTACCCACGGCCAGTTTCTGGTCCAGGAATCTTTTGGCTGCCTCCGGCTTATCAAAAGTCTGTGTGACCCTGTCCAGCATCACCCGAAATCGAGCTGGATGAATAAAGCCGTAGCGTAGATTGGCCGCCCTGCACCGTTTGCGGATTTCTTCAAACTTCTTGCGCCGTGCAAGCGCCTCCGCGGTCAGATCCGGAAAGATGAAAACTTTCGCCCCGTTGTACTGCAGCGGAGCTTTTTGTGCTGCCAGCCTCAGGATACGCTCGCGGGTTTGATAGTAGTGCAGCCTTACAGGACGAGGCCGGTCCCCGTCAGCTGGCTTGGGGCCCAGGGCACGGTGTGCTCTATCCACCATGATCCTGCCCGTGACGTTCTCACTCCCCAGAAGCTTAGGAATAAGCTCAGAAGCAAAGTCCAGTAGGTTTCCTTTCTCTGTCCCCTCCGCAACTCCAAGGATCCTGATATTCTGTCGTCTTGACCGCGACTCGAGGTCATCCAATTTTTTGTGATGTAAATCGTATCCTTTCTGGAGCGAGTCGCAGAGCGCCTCTAAAACGGTGTTCTGAGAAACCATCGTACTCTGACAAAACGTCCTACCCGTATTATAATTTGACGGTGACTTGCGACTAAACCTAACCCTACCGCTAACCATAACCATAACCTTAAGAAGTATTTCGGATGGGTGAGAGAAAAAGAAGTTAATTCGGCGTTGGTGTTGTGCGCATGCGCCGCGTCTGCGCAGAAACATTGGGTAGGATGTTTTTTCAGGTAGGATGGATTCCCAGAACAACGGCAATCCTCTTGTCATGCCCATTTACAGTTCCTCAATATCATGTATCGTCCCAGTTACAGTGGAAAGAGTGGCCTCCATAGCGTTCATCGTGGTTGAAATAGCAGTTAATTTGTTATCAACCAAAGTCTCCAATCTAGCAATTGCACTCATTATGTCGGCTGACGTCGGGTTAGCTACTTGGGAAGTCACGGGGCTATTTGCACTTGGCTCCTCAGTAGGGCTGGGTATCGTCACTGATTTCTAGAATCGATTCAATTCCGATTCACAAGGTCCTGAATCGATTCGATCCACGATTGTATTCGAATCGGGGAAATTTTGCCTCAGAGAGTCAGAAATATTATAATTCAGATCATGCATCAGTACTTTTCCATATTTTTATATCTATAAAAAGAAAGCTGACACTTGCGAGACTATCAAAAGTGCGAGCATCACAGCAGATGCCTTTGTGTCAAAGTAACTGAGGATAAAACACAGAAAAACTTTCTGTGGCGACTTTCCTGGCCTGGGATTTATAAAAATATTCTGTAGTAGATCAAAAACAAAAGAAAACCATTAATCAGCATATGAACTTTACCTGATGCTGCTGAACCGAAGCAGAGCAAAGTTACAGAGGTATTATTGGAGACACAGCTAAGCGTTTTGCAATTTTGCATAATTTTAAAATTTTAAAAAAGTTTAAATTTGTTCAGTATTGAACAGCAGAAATGAGGTTTTCTTTTCGGAAGTAAGTAAAAGGAAAAACAACAGCAGCCGACAGCGCTGTAAACAACGGTAGACTTGTGCGTAACAAGCAAGTGAATAATGCAGAAAACAGAGATTTTTAGACGAGAAACTGTTCTTGAAGTGTACACAGAGAGAGAGAGAGAGCTGTGCATGAAGTGTGATTTTTATCGTGGTGGAAGCAAAACAGCGAAAGTCAGAGGGAATCCATGACGATGTTTATGTGAGGCGTAGTTTGGATCTTCTTTTGCTGCTGGTTCAGTCAATATTGTTTGGAGAGAGATAAAACCTGCAGCTTCTGAATCAGCGCAAAAAGGACGTAAACACAAAGCGCGGACCCGCCGAAACATCAGAATCAGCGAGCTGTCGGCTTTCAGCCCCGAACGTGTCCGTGCCGTCGGGTGAGAAAGGCGACATCTCACTGATTCTGAACCGTCGGCGGCTCCGCGCTTTGTGTTTACATCTTTGTGCAGATGTGTACCTGCTCTCATTTACTGTTTTAGCTGTTTGGTGGTGGTTGAACTTTTGTGAGGTTTAACCTGAGATTCTGGCGTTTCGGGCAAAATAAATTTATATTAAAAAAATCGATTCAGGATTTTAATGAATAGGTATCACATTATCCAAGCTAGAATCGATTTTAATTGATAAATCGATAATCAAAACCCACCCCTACTCCTCAGCTAGCGCGTGCTTGTTAGCCACACTCGCTGACTCACCTTCATCTTCTCCGATTTTCTCAGTCTTTTCACGTGCTTTTGAAGCTTTAGGTTTCGTCATTGTTATAAAATATATACAAACGTCAGGAATCAACAGAAAGGTGTCAAAAAACAGATGGATATGAGTAAAAAATTATAGGCTGGTGCGGAGCTCTTCCAAGAAACGTCTTACGCCAGGGGTGGGCAATCTCAGTCCACGAGGGCCGGTGTCCCTGCAGGTTTTAAATCTCACCTTGGGTCAACACACCTGAATCACATGATTAGTTCGTTACCAGGCCTCTGGAGAACTTCAGGACATGTTGAGGAGCTAATTTAGCCATTTAAATCAGCTGTGTTGGTTCGAGGACACATCTAAAACCTGCAGGGACACCGGCCCTCGTGGACTGAGATTGCCCACCCCTGTCTTACGCCATTGCTTGCTAACCACGCCCCTAGCCTTTATTTTTTTTAATGGATAAGGTTTATTTGTCAGTTTCAGTTGCCTGCAGCTGAGATGACAGACCCAGTCGACCATACACACAATACATACAATATACAAACTTTTTGTATATTGTATATTGGGGAGACATTTCAGGCTAGGCAGCAAAAAAAAAGGGATAGACAGTGAAATATGTAACAAATAGGGGCAAAGTCAGGAGAAAAAAAGGGGTTTCTGCCCATGATGACTACCAACCAGTGAGTCATCATCATCATCATCAACACAAAAAACTCCATAGCACATAAAGAAGCACAGATATTATCACACTGTAACGCCATGAAACACAGACAAGCAACATAAGGGCGGGGGTACACCAATGTACACAGTGGTCGCGGACGCTGCAAGTCCTCGCACCTCCAGCTGAGTCGCTGTCTCCAAGGGGGGGGGTAAGCATGGGAGGAGGCGTTGGATCCGGGGAAGGGAGTAGAGTAGACATTATCCACAAGTATGTATAGTTACATAGTTAAATGTATTTATATACATATAAAATGTAAAAACCCAAATTTTAAAAACCAAAATATAATTCTCTTGCATTGAAGTTTGCATCCCCACTGGCAGCTGGGTCACACATTGGTCTTAAAAGTTTGCCTGTGACTGCATTAACGCATTATATTTTTAAATAAAATAAATAATAATAAATATATAAGTACAATTTTCAAAGAAATGCAATCACTTTCTCTCATATTTTGATTAGAATGAAGATTTAAGAGTCCTGTGGGATTTTCTGGTTTTTAAGTTGGCCTCAGTACTCTTGATTTTGGGAATGGCTTTTCTAAAGAATGTCAACTAAATGAAAATAGAAAAAAGTAATGGTAGTCAGCTGATGGAGGAATCCAAACTGTATTCAACAGCAACAGCAACGACAAAGTCACTCAAAAAGCAAGCAAGCTAACATTTGTTAATATTTCTGTCTTTGCATGGCGCGTGCACACTTTATGGACGCTAACCAAGCTAGCTAGAGTTTGCTGATAACTTAGCACGCCACACTCTTGTTCAAATATTGTCGCTCCATAAAACCAGCAGGTGGGTGACAAAACCCTTGTAATGTCCAAAAGCGATGGATGACATCAGTACTGGCTATCCATCCTTTATACTGGATGTGGTTTCAACAGAAAATGTGTCGTCTCAAATCAAACACTGCTAGTTGAGCACATCACGTGCAATGTTTGTTTTACTTGCAGTGTCTGAAAAGTCTGCTTGCTCTTGTCGTTTGGCTTTAAAGACGCATTTAGCAATGAGATCCGAAAATTAAGGCCAAGTTGGAAGCAGCTTAAACTATTTTTAGCTAAGTATTCTTAACTGATTTTTAACTAAATACTAAGTATTTAGTTAAAAATACTAAGTATTTTTAACTAAATACTTAGTTAAAAGTATTTAACTAAGTAAATACTTAGTAAATACTAAGCCAGGAGTGCCCTGTTGGGGCCCCCATGGCCAACAGGAGGCGCTCTCTGGTTACTAAACCATAGAAGTCTATGGTGAAATAACTCTTGCTCTGTAATCTCATAAACACTTTGCCAGTGGCTTTATAAGTTTGAACGCTGGTTTCACAGCATAATAATGACAACGCCTCTCACTGATGACGGCTTGTTAATGGCAAGTTCTTTTCTTGTTTTCAGCCTGACCCACCCTGCTCTCACCAAGAGAAAAAAGAAAAGAGAAGCCAACTGTAAAATCTCAGTTTGTGGCTCACAGTGAGGTGACATCTAGTTTTTATATCCACTCTATGAGTCAAAAGAAACAATTTGGTCACACTTCCCTTTTCACTGCAATGTTCTGCATTAAACATGATTTTTATGAGTTCTCATAGCTCATAGAGCCTGTAGTACTTGTAGAGCTTATAGAAAATATATGTTAAAGGTTTAAGGTAAAACCTGCTGAGCTACATAAAAAGAAATGTCCTGGTTTCCAAACTCCCCTGATTTGAATTCAGTTAAGCATCTACAAAACACACATAAGAATAAGAAAACTGTAGGAATAAAACAAAGAGAGAGGCTTGGATGCACTTGGTCGCATCCCTCTGTGCTTATGCATAGGTCGAATGGTGATTGGCTGAAAAGTTGGCTTCGGAAGGAAAATAAGCCACAGCTGACTTCACCACAAAGAGGAAGAAGCTTAAAAAACCCATAAAAGATTTTTTTTTTTTTTTTTAAAGTGTATAAGAGATGCACTCTTACACACTGAGGCTTCAGTGGAGCGTTTAAACTGTTTTTGTTTCACTCGCCACAAAGCAGTCCTTTGTCTATTATGACTTCTGTCCTCTCCACAACAGGAACCAAGAACAGGACAAATATGAACAGGATTAGCCCTCATTGTTGATTTTTTTGATGTATTTTTAAACTGATAGTATGCAAGGCTCTGAGTAGCACCTACAGTCTACCAATGTGCTATCACGCAGGACCCAAGAGACATAAGACTTACAGACGACCCCTACTTACAGTAGAAGTAAAACAACTTCTACTCCAGCCTGGATCCAAAGCTCTAAATGATTTCTTTACAGTTTGCTTTGATGAATAACTTTTGCATTTAAAAGCAGGAGCATTGAACCTTTCATTTTTCCCCGCAAAAAAACTACTTCCCTGCATGTTAAGAAAATCTGCATTAGTTTGGACATGAGTGATCATTTTCACACACGCTGAATATCTTTACATCAGTCTTTGAAATTCCTGTTGTAGTTTTCATCTCTGTTTTTGCAGTAATGTGTGTTGAATGTAGCCATAATACTGATGGTGCTGCTGCAAAGTCATTGTTTTCCAGAAATGACTCCATTTACATGCAGCTTTGGTCTGGTTTGCCTCTGTAATGTAAACATTTCATTTAGATTATGAGAACTTTTATTGGCTGCGAAACAGAGCTAATGTTTATTGCAAATTTAAAACAGAGAATAAACAGAGGTTTAGATTGGCAGCTTTGACAGAGCACAATATTGTGTGTGTGTGTGTGTGTGTGTGTGTGCCTACAGTGCTGTCTCTCTCTTCACTGTCCTTCAGCAGTTCAACAGTCTAATTTGCATACTCATAAATCATTCACATCTGACATCTCTCTCGCTCTCGTACGCACACATACACCTGTGGGCGTTGTAATAATGAGGTGTTTGAATACCTCTTTCAGCTCAAACAAAAATAGCCCACATTTCCATGGATGGGCTGAATTAATGGGTCAATAAAATGTCGCACTGTGACGTCACGCAGCCCTGTTTGTTTCCTGTTTACTCCCAGTAGCCTGCATCAGTTTTCCTTAACCCTCACCTCGCTTGTTAGCTGAACTTTATTAAAGTTTCTGGCAGTTTAACTGTGACAGCAAACATGCGCTAACTTTAACGAGGGAGTCATTTTAACGAGTATCCTAAGGTTTCTCCAAACCAGGTTTGCCTTCAAAGCTGCTGTCGTTCCTCTTGGCTCGCTGGAAGTATTCCTCAGAGATTATGGTCAGTGTTGACATGACAGCATGATCCCAAACTTGCTCTACCGGATTGAGATCTGGTGACTGTGGAGAAAATTTGTGTACAGTAAACTCATTGTCATTTTCACCAAGCCGGTTTGATTGGAACTTTGTAACATGGACCGTTATCCTGCTTTGGTCATAAAGGGAAGGACATCTTACTCTGTACGCCACAGCTTCCTGAACTTAGCACTCAAGTCAGCTCACAGTAACTCTGGATTGCACAGTATTACAACAAAATTCAACTTGAATGTGTTGTTGGATACTTTGGGAGTTTTGTTGCTTCGTTTTAAAATAAATGTCCATAAATTTGAATAATAGCCAGCTGCCTAAAATAAATTTGTCACGAAGCAGCAGCTGAGAGGTTCATGTAGCCGAAATACTCTAATTTAACCGTATTCTTCTGCAATTCTCAACTGCGTCAATTAAACATATAATGATGTTTTTGGGGATATGGACTGTGCCTCACTTCAACTGAGTGCTCTAATCTAAAATAAATATAAAACTTGTTGTTTAGATTGCAGAGATCTTGTGATCTTCTTTTCTCGAGAGGATTTTTAAAAGTCTTGCGGGGTTAACATTTTTTGTGACCAATCACTGGAGTGTGATTAGATGCTTCAGGGCTGATTTGAAATCAAAATAAAGTGCATGAAGTGTTTCCACTCAGCAGTCTCCAGCTGCCTTCGCAGTTCTGATTTCAGCACTTGAAATTTGTTCTCTGTTGTGTTGTTTGTTTGTGTTGTTTCAGCCCACTTCCATTCAAAGATAATGACAGTGACAAGCAGACAAACAGGCAGCTGGTAGGAATACACTATCCAAGGACAGCTGACCAGACATGTGGGTATCAGAGGTCATAGTTCACTGTCAGGTGTCTAACGCTGGGTTTGTGGCCAGGAGTAAAGAAGAAAATGTTGATGAGTCTTTGCTGTCTTAACCAAATGAGTAGTTGCCACTATTCATGACACACTTCATTAGAAATTGAATTACCAACTTGTGGGTGCATGCCCCTGCCAACCAGTCAAGGTACAGTTTGCACACTGAACACTCATATATGCAGTGAATGCTTGGAGGGAATTTATTAGGGCTCTTGTTTGAGTCAGTGAGTTGTGCTGTGTGGATGTCAGGATGTCCGAGTGGTCTAATGTGCCAGACTCAAGTGTCAGGCACTTCCTCAGCAAGGGGACATCTGGTCTATAAATGGAGGCGTGGGTTCAAATCCCACTCCTGACACACCTTTTCCCACACATTGCTCTCCTTTTGGCAGTGAATAGATCTGAAATCTACTTTCAACTGGACAGTTGGCCTCTTTAGATGACATCTGATTACAGAGTTGGAAGTGATTTATTAAGCCTCTGTGCAGTTATAGAGGCGTGGGTTCAAAGTCCAGTCCTGACAAGTTTTGACTTTCATTTAACATGACTAGAAATCATTTCTGTTAATGAAATAGTGGCTAAGTTAAAAGTTTCTGTGTCAAACATCACTGAAGCTTTTTTTTTTTTTTTTTTTACTGAAGGTCAGTTTATGGTCTCTCAGAATCAGTTAAGAGACTCACACTTAAACTTGCCTTCTTCCAACAGCCTTCAGGTTAAAAATTAACAGATTTCCAGACACCTTCTTTAACCTGCAGTTCTCCATTAACTCTTTATGCATGATGGGAAAACTTTGAAGGAATTAAATTATTCAACTCCAAGGGTTCTGGATATAAAACATCAACTCCCTTAAGGCATTCACGAGATACTGCATTTGTGAACTTTTGATGGCAATTTCAGGCAGGGTTTAAAAAAAGACATTTTAACACCCTCACCTGTAAAATGCTGCCTTCTGTTTTTGAAAGTTTCTGTTAAAGTCTACAGAGGATAATTACAAAAAGTTCCTTTAATGCAACATAGCCTGAAATACTGGACTAAGGGCTAGATGAAGAACTAGACTTACCGCTCTGTGGCAGTATCCTTCAACCTAAAGCTCAAATTCTGGTGTATATACAGAACTTGAAATGACTTTATTAGGTCAAAGAAAACATTTGTGGCAAATCTGAATAAAATTACCCACAAGGTGTTCAAAAGTCAGCTCTGCTCTCGACTGTCAGGATGACTGAGTGGTTTAAGGCACCAAACTCAAGCATTGATTGTTTCCCAAGCATAAGGGTCTTCTGGTCTCCACGCGGAGGTTTGGGGTCAATTCCCACTCTCGGCAAAGCAGCTTTTTAAAGGAAGTGATTTTAATCCTGGAAAGCCTGAGAATGAACTTTTAACAGAACTAATTACCTGCTTTAAAGAAACATTGTATCAGGCACTAGCATTACCTCAAACAGGACGTATGTTTAGTTGCACTTTACATTACCGTCAGTCCATACTTGTGGAAAATATATAGTGAATTAAACAGCTGGGCTCCTGATCTACTTTAGTTAAGTGATAACATATCAACTCTGTTTCCGATCTAAGCGCATACTGTGCTGATTGAATCTGAGAGATGATAAGGCACTATGAGGTCTTTAAGATATGACAAAGGCCTGATTATTTAAGATATTGAATGTGAGGTGAAGGGTTGTAAAGTTTGCAAGAGAATGAATAAATGTGGTCCTACATGTTTGCTTAACGTGCATACTGAATCGCATAACCCTGGTAGAATTTGTGCCTTAGAGTTTCCTTGATTTTGCAGAAGCGTTTGGACCCAGAAATTAACAAGTTAATAGTCAAGTGATCAGATGTAAAATACATTTACAATCTCCAAGTTGTTCCCGACTTTTAGTGTTGAAAAGTGGCCTTGAAGGAGATGTCACCTTCACAAGATTAGACATCTATCCCATTCTCTGTCTTTGGCACAGAGGCATAAAAACTTGGCCAGGCTGCTGGTGGTGCTATGGAAAATACTCTGAAATTCTCCAAATACAGGAGAATACATCAGCTCGGGACCATGAGTGTCTGTACAACGTTTTTAATAGCTGTTGAAATATTTAAGTCTTTCAAGGTTGCATGATTGGCACTGCTATAAGAGAAAAATTATTAAACAAGGAAAATCCATAGTTTCTATAAAATGTCCATTAAATTCTATATAGATCTGTCTCCTTTTTTCTGATTCATTCTCTGTCCTCTTTGAATTTAATATATATTGTCAAAGTGAATAAATATGTCCTGTGCAATCTTTAATGCTGTCTACATTAAAGGCCAAAGGCCAGACTATATTTCCTACCATTATTTTACTCATGATTTATTTGCAGTGCAGAGATATACTTAGTGCTATCACTGACTGAAATACGGGGTTTTGCAGAGTTTTCTAATATGAAATGCTCTTGTCTGGTGACTGAGTGGATGAGTCGGAGCATGACCAGAGACAGCAAACAAGCCACAAGGAATAATGTGGCAGGCGGTGCGTATGATTGTGTTTGTCTCTATGTGCTGACCCAAGTCTAAGTAAAGTGTATTGACAAGCTTCAGGGTGTCTGTGAAACACATGAAAGCATGTGTACGCAAGACTGTGTGTCCGTATTTACATGGGCTTTGTTTGAGGAGACAGTGTAAACACACACACACAGAGCTTGGTTGTCATTCCAACACTACATTTAACAGCTCAGTTAGTCAACCAGTCAGCCCTGCAGCCCAGAAACACTCTTAGCGATGCGTATGATCAGATACTTCAAATGCCAAACTGATAATTGACCAGTCATCTCAAGAGTTTGTCAGACAGCTAGTGATTTAGGCTGTTATTTATGTCAATGTCAATGATTCCTGCTGAGGCATCAATCATAATTACATCTCAAATGATTCTATAGGAGCGCTGCAAGAGCTCACTAAAGTTGTAATTCTTGAATAATACCACAGATTATAAGAAAGAATGATAGCTTCCATAGATGCATTCTGATTCTGATAACTTTATTTATCTCCAAGGGGGCAGACAGTCTGTTAGGATGGATATACCCACTGTGAAGTTGCATTTTGGTTTTAAAGCCTCAATTTTGGCTACTGCCTTGTTCATTTTTGGAGCCAGAAGTGACTGTTCAGAAGTGAGGACCCAAACGCAGGACTAGTAGACATGTTTAAGCAACAAAAAAAACAAACCTTTATCGACCAACTCAAAGTCTGTGACATATGCCCGAAAACATAGGAGAAAATATAGCAAATACCTCATACAGGACGTCAGAGATGGATCTGGCCCTTCAGTGTCAAGTGCTTGAGAGCTTCAACTCTCTCCTGTAGTGAGTATCTGCAGCCATATGTAAAACATGGTGGAGGCTCTGTCATGGTTTGGGACTGCATTGATGGAATTTTGAATGTAGAAAAATACTAGATTTTTCCATTCACCATGCAATACCATCTGGAAAAGATTTGTTTGGTAATGCTCCATTTTTCAGTACATCAGTGACCCCAAACACACTGCCAGTGCAATTAAATCATCCCTGGATAGACAAACACATCATGAAATACCATCAAACACTGTCAGTCATGGACTGGCCTCCTCAGAGCCCTGTCCTTGAAGCAGGGGGGTGTGGGGTGGTGGTGTTGGTGGTGATGGTGGTGGGTGACAGAAAAACTAACAGAAGAGCTCTGACTTTATCTTTGAGAATGCTGAAGAACTATTCCGGAAGATACTTAAAGAAATTACAGACAGCTGGCTCACACAGTTCAGGATATGTTAAACTCTGTTTAAAGTGCTCATTCCAAATATTTCAAGCTTGTTAGAAATGCTCAAACTCTGTTTCTGCCTTATGTCCTGAATTTCCATGTATGTTTTCAGATGCAGTATGCAGTTTTGTTACACTGATGCTACACTGTTACACTGTTTATAAATATTTAGCTTGATGTCTTTCTAATTACATCATGCTGTTCATTTAAGAACTTATGGTCCAATTTACATTAAAAAAACAACAAAACATGTTATGCCATAGAGGTTGGCTACCTAGTGATCAACAAGTCAGGGTCACATCAGCCCACATGTGACATCTGCACAAAGCCAAGATGGTGACAGTAAAAAGGTTCAACACAAAGCTTTGGAACTTCACAAACTAATAAGTGCCATTTTTGTCATTTTTATATTTTTTTAAACTTTAATAACTGCCACGATAGTACCTGATATGTGTTCACTCTTAGAAAAACAAGACACGGTATCTAGCAAACAGACACAAACTTTAAACTATAAGTTATAGTCCTAAACTATACGAGAACTCTACACCCATGACCCTTGACCTTTCCCACATACATACATTCTCACTGGCAGCTTATTCAACTCAACACAAAATAATTCCCACCACTCCAAGTTATCCTAAAGCACTGATGCCTACTGTAACATTCAGGAGACTTATGAAACAAAAGGTTAGGCCTCTGAATGGCCCAATGTCAAGGATTACTTCTTAGACAAATTCTCCAACAACAAAGCCTCCATTGTGGCCCACCAAGCTCTCAAATTAACAGCGGGAGCAACTGCACGCTTAACAGGGCTTGACAGGCAGCACCACCACTCTCCCAGGCTTTGAAGCATCTATAGAAAACAGGAAAAAGAAATCAAATCAGTGTCTCTGAGGAGTTTAAATAGATGATGATAAATATAAATTAACATGTTCATAATATGCTTAAAACTAAACTTTAATCTAAAGCATGGATAACATCCCCTTTGGGAGCTTCTGCTTGCTGCCTGTTGGCTTGTTTCTTGATTTCAATGAGTTTTCTGTGCTGTTCATTATTTCTCTTAAATCACGCTAAATTTAAAGGAGGGGTTTTGGCTGTGTTTAATTGCCTTCTATTTGTTTTCTATTTATCTATCTATTTATTTATTTGGGACTGAGTTTACTGCAATTTGGTGAAAATGAAGCATACCTTTTCCGGATGAGATTTTCAAAATAAAATCCCTTTCAGGGAGCTTGTTTTATGGGTTAAAAGAATAAGCAAGTTCTTACCGTTTATTTTAAGCTTGTATTTTCTTTTAATTAACAGAAAATAATCTCTGTTGAAACACAAATCGTTGCTAAACATTAAGTAATTGCGAGAACAAAAATTACAATGCACCAAGGTGCCATTAATGTGCTAATTTGTACACTTTGTATACCTTCTGCACATTAACACACGCACGGAGCAGCTGCTGCAGGAAATGATGCATGCTGTTTTAATCACATACAAAGGCTCTCTGCTCCTTCTCTGCTGCTTTGTCTGAAGAAAGTTCAGTTAGACATGGAAAGGAAACAGTTGATGTTTTAAGTGTTTAGAGCTCAGAATTAGAATTTGAATAGCCTCTAATACATGCAGAGATGTAGAAAAGACTCATAAGACTCATTCTTGTTTCTTTAGGGAGTTCTTCTTTCTTACTGTTGCCAAGTGATCAGCACAGGGGATCAGCACCATATAAAGCACCTGACTGTTCCCATATGGAAAAGATATATATAAATCTTATGAAGTTTGTATCTGTCTTGTGTGAAACATGTATGAAAAGCATACAAGAGTGAAAACAGATATAAGATCCCTTGAAAAATTATATAAATGAAACTTGTATGTTTTGGATACTTCCCAAAACAATATATGAAACTAATGAGAAAGTGGCCACTTTCATGAGTAAATCATATAAGCCTTATATGATTCACTATATGAAGCAAGCCAAATCTGATGCAAGTCTTTTATAAGTTTTTTTCTATTTCTTTTCCATTTGGGTTGTAATGTAAACCTGCTTCATAACTAAAATTTACAGAGTCTTACATGGAGCTTCAGCTTCCTGCTGTCAAATGTGCCCAGATATTTCCTCAAGCATTCTAGAAATGTTACCTTATTGGTCTTAAAACTTTTCTGTCTCCCTTGGTTTTCTTGTTTTCAGTGTTTTAGAATAAAGCCCTGCCTTTCCTTTGAGGCAAAAGAAGAAATTTGTTGTCTCCACTTACATGTCACTGTCATGGTAATGTTATTTTTATGCACATGACTTTGCAGTGCTTACACACTCTAGACACTGTAATGTAGCAATGAAAGTAACCATAGGTCCTAATCCTCTTACCAACCATCGCATGTCATTGCCTGCTCAGGTTGGATGGTCTGCTATGTTGTTTCGTAAACCCAGCAGCCTTTATTTATTATGTATTTTTGGTATTATCCCATTTTCTTTGGTTTACTTATAGGACTTATTCTTTCTATTGGTCCCTAAAGTCTGAACTGAATGTAGAATAAAGGAGGTTCGAATTTGTCTGAATCAGCTGCAAAATCAAATACATTTCAGAGAGCTGGTGTCTCTCAAGATTTTATGGTCATTTTAAGTGACCAGATATTTTCCCTCATCGTTACTGCCCTTGTTTTACAATGACTTACTGTGATGTAAGTTTCCTTAGCTTTGAAGCTTGTTTTTCACTCTTATTTTTGTGCATTTGACTCATCTCCTATTTATCCTGAACAAGGAAATTCTTGCACATAAGATTTTTAAGGTTAAACCTTCTATAAGCTTTTATTTTGAAAGGAAGCTTGTGCATGCTTTTTGTGTTTGATGCTGCAAACCTGACGGAGCATATACGCCAACAGGCATTGGGGGTTAGTGTTAGGAGGAGGAGGAAAAGCCTTCACCCTGATATTCCTCAGTTTTGTTGCATCTCGCGCCGTTTCCAGTGGAGCTCGTGGCAGTAGATCCTGCCGGATGTGTGCAGCTCGCGTCGGCTCTGGATACGGAAAGCACGCGCTCCTTCCTTTAAAAGCTGGAAGTATACGTGTGAGCGGGCGCGCGTGTCTGAGTGCGTGTTGGCTTAGTCGTGAATCACACCTGAGCCGGGTGTGCAATTCCTGGGCGTGTAAAGCACATAGAAGGCAGCGTGTCCACTTGTTTGCCGTGGGAATGTTGTTAAACTAAACTTCCCCGCAGCGGCTCGGGCAGACGTGCGCTGCGCTCCGGTCCGGTCGGCACTCTTTTCCTCCCTCTTCCCAACACGAGGATGTAATTTGGGCAACTTTTTGAAGGACCGAGGACACGCAGGACTAGTTTTATCAGCTAACATTTGATTTAATTGGGGAATATTGTCGGCAGTCTGTCGCAGAGGGACGCCAGCGGCGGATCCAGAGGTACGTTGAGCGGCGTTTTGGCTGCCTGCTTGTTACTTTTTAACCGCACCTTTAATGAATACTTAACGCAGAAACAAAACTGTTGTTCGTCCTCAAGCGCAGTCTCCCAAAGCCCTTCACAGCAGAAAAGCCTTTACGGAGGATTTTAAAGATCTCCAGAGCACTCGTGATTCCTTATCAACGCGTGAATTCCCCTCGATGCCTTGTTTGGGGAACGCTACACCAAACTCCCCTTACAAAAGTTCAGGTTTAAAAACAAACATCAGTTATTAGCGATTTGAACGGTCACCATTGTGATAAGTGGTGTTTTATACTTAGCGTGGAAGGTAGTTGGTATTCGGCATTCAAGCCATATTCCAATCACTGCGTTTTCTTTAGAAAAAAACAACTTGTGGACATGATTTCATCCGTGTAATCAGCTGCCACTGAGGAACACTTTAAAACTTTAAGTTGCCAAAGTTTTAAAAGTGTCCAGCCGATATAGAGTCTCGGCTGTAATGATTGGCTGCAGGATGTAAGAGTCTTGCATATTGCTAATGGGTTAGAATACATTTAATTTAAAGGTTCCTAAACGAAGTCTGGCATATGGGAGACAGCGGAATGTGTTGGGACCCATCAATACTCAGAACATCTGGAGCCTCAGCCAGTGGGCTGATCCTGTTGAGTCGGTGACAATAATATATTCCAGACCGACTTCCTCCAGTGTCAACTCCACATATTGGAATTTACAACAGCTGTAGGAACCCATTATCTTTTATTGATTCTGCCCATTAATTCCATACCAATCTCAATGAGAGGGGCTTTATAAAAGACTCTGAGCTGTAACTCAACATCAGTTAGATATCCCTAACATTGTAGTTAATGTAATGTGGTTGAAGCAGATGTTTTTTGAAGGCAGTATTGATCATAAGTGCCTAAACCATTACAACAGCAGCCAGATAATGGTTGTACTTAGTCAAATCTTTGGCTCCAAAGGTCATTAAAACACATTGGTCCCCATCTCATGCGAGGAACTATGAATCTTGGAAAGTGTGCTGCTGGCCATCTGCTTCAGAGAACTGCTGTACATGATGGGGAGGTAATTGCCCATGGTGTGAGTTAATGGATTAGAATAGCCTCCACACTGCACCTTGGGCTCTGGAGCCATAAAACTATTATAGCTGCAGCGACACAGCTCTGTTTAGATTCAGGTTGTTTGATGTTATTAGGGCTAACAGGACACTCCAATCAGCCGAGCGTGCAGTTTCAAGGCTTCTTGAGCAGTTCATTGTCATGTTTGAGCTACTGCAGCCACTGGTGGGAAGTTTGAATGAGCGGGAGTCGATCAGATGTGTCCAGAAACTTTGTAACTCGTACCTTTTTTTTCCTTCTTTTTTTAACATGAAATTTGCAGCCAATTACCAGGTTGTGCTTACTGTGTCAGTATGAGTGATGGAAATGTCTCCAAACAGTCGTTGCTGGCGCTTGTTCAAGCAATGTTCTCAATGAAATAGCATCTCTAATGTGTTCTTAAAGCAATCGATGGTTCAAAAGCACCGTGTTAGTCTGAATAAGCTCTTCAGTAAATCCCCTTTTTTAAATGTTTTTCTAGAAGCCATGCTATTTAATAGGCAGTTTTAACTCATCTGCACACAATGCTACGGACAGCACAACACAAACACTGTCTTCTGTTTAGTGAAGTGACTCGTCAGCTGAGCTTTACATTGAAAAAGCCTTAGATGCAGACAGTGCAGGTAAAGGGAATTTCACTGGCTGCTCACTGGGTTGATTCAGCAGGACGGCTGACTTTCAGCTCGGTGACGTAGAAGTGGAGAACCAAGAGAAAGGAAAATAAAAGGGCAATGCCTCCTTTTTTTCATTTATTACTATGACATTTAACATTTTGGAAGGTCAGCAGGTTAACTGTGTGTTTTTGGGTAACTTCTAGAGACATTTTTGCATTTGGCAACAGAGCTTTTGGATCCTTGAGATTAGCTTTCTCTTTTCTATTTGCTTAAATAGGTTTTACCCTGGTCTGAAGGCTCGGCCAAATCAGAACTGGCAGTAAGTAATATTCACTACTTGTACAGTTTAAAAAAACAAAACAAAACCCAGATGAAACAGGAAATGATGTGGCGTGAGCTGATGGTTTAAGTTGTTAAATTTGGCATGCTTCGCCTTTTGCTGGTTTTAAAGAATAACACAATTTAAAGGAGTAGTTTGATGTGTTTGGGAAGTGCACTTATGCACCTTTTAGCCACATGCTTAGTTTGTAATTGTGATATTACTGCGCGGTTAGCTCAGAGTGGAAATGTGTGGGAGATGGCTACACTCTTGGTAGAAAAAAAAACAAAGTACACCCTGAGCCCTTGTATAGGAATTAATGAGGTAAATGGCAACCAGTTGCTGCTAATCATGATTAACTTAACATCAATTAGTCTGGCCAACTCTATAAAAGTGGAAGCTTTGGTAACTTCCTGGTCTGGAGCATTCAGGTGTATCAAGGTCAGATTGCAATGCTGACAGAAATTGCAAAATACCCAAGAGGTCCGACTCAGACTGCACAGCCCTCAGTTAGCATTTTAAATGTTGAAGTTCATGACAATTAGAAAAAGACTGAACAAGTATGGCTTGTTTGGAAAGGTTAAGGAACATGGCAGCGCACCTTAGGTTTGCAAAATTGCATCTGAACCAACTACAAAACTTCTGGAACAAGATTCTTTGGACAGATGAGACCACAGTGGCGATATTTGGACATAATGCACATCACCACATACCAACTGTCAAGCATGGAGGTGGAGGGGTGATGATTTGGGTTCCCTGTAGTCACAGAGTCAACCATGAATTCCTCAGTATACAAAAGTATAGTGTGTACTAAGTAATCTAGAGTCAAATGTAAGGCCATCTGTCCAGAGCTAAAGCTTGGCCCAAACTGGGTCATGCAACAGGAAAATGATCCCCAAGCACAGCAGCAAATCTAAAATGGTCCATCTGATTGAAATGCTGTGGATAATAGTTCAGAGCTGTGTGTAACTGAATGCCTGCAAATCTCAATGAATTAAAGCAATTTTGTAAGATAGGATGAGCTACAATTCCCCGCAAATTAAAGCTATCATGTTATTGTCAAATTAATCATGTGGTGTGTTTAGTTTTTCACAGGACTGTCTCTAGACTGTCTAAAATGAAACAAAATGTACCTCAAACGCTCACTAATTCATAAACTGTTCATTTCAAATGATTTATTACATTGTAAATGTAATAAATAATTACATTACATAGTGAACAATCTGTAACAAAAAAAAGGGATATTGTCAAAGTCTCTCGGAGACAGCTAGTCTAAAGGTGAGGAATCAAGTATAGCTAATTAACTGCTTTATACCATCCAGATTCATTTAACCTTGTTGTTTGGATTCAAACAAAAGAGTAAGGTTTCTACGCAATAAATTACGGTAGCAAGCTAGCTTGCTCGGGCAGTTTCCCAACTCCTCATTCAATTATTGGCTGATTTAACATCTTATGGAAAATGCCAGCGCTGCCTAAACAAGCTATGACATGGAACAAAGGAAAAAGAGGAATTATCATTGATAACGGCTGGTATTTTTCCAGCGTGGCGATATCTATTATTTAAGTTTGATGTCGTTAGCCGTTTCCAGGCCCAAACACTTTTTCACTTAACAAACCAAACAAACACTGACGTGGTGCAGAAAATTAAAGACTCCAAATTTTTTCAGTAACAGAAATGATTAATATGAATGTCCTACAAGATATTTAAATCAATACTCATGAAAAAGGGGATTTCTAAGGTTTAGAGGAGTTGGCAGTAAATATAGCTTGCTACTAGACATCTCAAAGTAATTTAAGAAAAATTATAAAAATGTACCGCACTGCTTTAAGTTTGGATTTAAATTAGGGTTGGAAAACTTTGAAGAAGTTGACAAGAGGATGTGTTACCTGGTTACTAAGTACAGGCTATGGCTATGGTTAGGCTAATAAACGCACATTAGCAGAGGGAAGATAAAGGATGGGAGTTAAACTGTTCTCCTGAAAAGCCCATGTTGTGGTCCATGATGTTCAAAGAGACTCTGAAAACAAAAGCTCTGCCAAAGCAATATCTGTGATGAACCCATCCACAGCAGTCACTGAAACCATGAACTGTAGTACATACTCTGAGGTTTTTAAAAACCTAAGGACATGCCGCGTATGAATGGTGCTAATAAAAAGCTGGCGATGCTGCAAATGGTGACTGAGTAGTTTTAAGGGGCTTCTTTTCAGTAAAAAGAGACAGAGTATTGCAGCGTGTTTTTTAAAAAGACAAGAGGCTCATCCAAAGCAGCAGCAGATGTTTGGGCCCAGAAACAGGATCGTTAGGTCTCCACTTAACAAGCAGATTGGCTATCCACTTTGAGATGTTACCGAGCCTGCATGCAGCGTCCTTCCAGCTTGGCTTCTTCTTAACTTTTTTTTTTTTTTTTTTCCTCCATATCCTGAACCTGCTGCTGCTCTCACCTCTGCTAAGAGCTTGATTTTTTTGACTCTCATGTTTGTGTCTTAAAAAGAGCAGCTCTGGCCCCACCCTGCACTGTGTAACCAACTGAACAAGTAGTGTGTTTTTATGTTGGTAAAACTCTCATCCATCAGAAGCGCAGTCAGTCTGAGGGCTTAGCTATACATTAGCGTCACCTTTGCACTTCCACCGCTTGACTGTAAGAAACCTGTTTAAGTGGAATGCAATTTGGTGGTTGAGTAACAGCACCACATTCAATACTCTGCTTAAACAGGAAGTTATGCTACTGCTTATATACAGTACACAATGATAGTAGGCTGTACTTGGATTTCTGTGCTAGATTGAAGCACAAGCAGATAGTGTTGGTGTGTTTAATTTCTAATTCTGCTTTCAAACCAAAACTGATATTTATTAGCAAGCTGTGGTTTAAAAAAAAATAGAAGAATTTGTTCTAAAAACAAAAAAAATAATTATTTAATCTAGAGGAAGAATTTACAACAATACAGTGCTACAATGAAATACACAGCTACTCTGTAAAAGTAATTATTATGTAAAATAATGCTTTTTGAAGCACTAAATTGTTAAG
The DNA here is from genome assembly GCF_036321145.2 of Pelmatolapia mariae. Lineage (NCBI taxonomy): Eukaryota > Metazoa > Chordata > Actinopteri > Cichliformes > Cichlidae > Pelmatolapia > Pelmatolapia mariae. The sequence goes on along the minus strand of NC_086242.1, from coordinate 19,607,068 downwards.
TCCCCAATTTCTTATGGTTTATGTGTATGGTATGAAAAAGGAAAAAAAAAGGTGGTTTTGCAGGTGGTGTTGCAGCCTCATCATGCTATTGGCTCAGGGACTTTGCATGAATCACAGGCTGTGTAGCGTTTTGCAGAAGCCTGTATAATTTAATTAGCAGTAGTGCATCGTACTCCATAAACTGTTTTATGGTTTGGTTAAAATCAAAGTAAGAATTTGGACAGTTTAAGCGTAAGACCAACACAGGACACTTAAGGAGGTTTAAAGTACAACTTTCCAATAGTAGTATCTACGTATATATACAGTGTTTTATATTTAAAATGTAAAGTACTTACAGTAACTGCACCTGGGACTGTGCCACTGTCTGCTAAGCTGTGATGCTGCTCTGCTGCATGTGCTTCACACAGTCCTGGGAGTATAGGAAATAATCATTTTTCGTGTTTGTGATGAATATTGGTCTGCCAGTTTGTTAATTAAGCTCTATGAAACGCCTCCAAATTGAACGCAAGTACTGTATATGAGCAATTTTAAGTAATTATTGAATACAGGAAAATTTATTGCTTTTTGAAAATGTGCATTGACTTATGCATTAGTGTTCAACAGTGTGTAGCTTGGCCACTTGTCTACTTTTAGTGGCCACCAAAAAGGTCAATTTAATTACATCATGTACTGCTAGCTTAATCTTCAAGACTATATTCTTGTTGTAAATCTGTATCAGAAAAGATAATTGGTAAGTAAAGCTTTAAAATTAATAGTAAATCCTGTGCACCTCTGTAGACTCACCGCTGCAGGTATCACTGCTTGAAAGAGAGAGGTTGTTGTGAGCCTGCAGCAAGATTTACAAGAAATCTGCCAAATGTGAACAACCAGCAGTTTAATCTGCATGCAAGCAGCTTTCATTTGAGTTTCTTCTTAATGAGGTTGGTGGATGTGGCAGCTTAAAAGATACAGTTTTTTCATTTTTTAAATCTTCAAAAAAGGTGATTTTATTGGTATTTTATTGTGAAAACACTGACTGAAGAAACGATGACTAATTAATAATTTCACACAGTTTGCTTCAGAGCTGAATCGATTGATGGAGACAAGCTGGTTAATCAATCCTTTATATTGAACCCTGGATGTTTATATAGATTTTTATTTATTTATTAATAAATTAATCAATAAATCTCCTGATTATTATAACCATACTGTCCAAGTACATGCTGATGTGATAATCTAAATGTAACTAATATGCAGTGAAAAGTTTCACTCTCTGTTTTTGGTGTTTAATTACTAAAGTATGTTAAAGTTTAGCTTTGCGAAGAGTGACTGTTGGTTGAAATTACTTTTTAAATTCAGGCGAACATCCTGTTTCAGGTTTGCTTTGGGTTCTTACAGCCGTATGTGGAACAGACTGTTTCTGTAGTTGCAGAAAATGGCAGAGGCTGGTTTTAATCTGTATTTATAAGCTGTGAAATTGAACAAAATGTTGGAGATCAAACTGTCTCTAACAGATGGATGCAATGCTTCCTGTGCTGATTGTCTGCTGGGTGCTGCGCACACGTTCTGCAGCATGTGTTGAGTGATTCTGCGACGAGAAACTTCACTTTTTAAAAATCTGAGCAGCTTCATAGGAGAGCTCCTTGTAGTATTTGTTGGCTTCTTGTTCAACGTCTTTTTCATATTTGCGTAAAACCTTCTGAAAGCTTTCTAGACATCTTCAGTTTTCGTATTTTTTTTCTTTTTAAATGCATTTTCTAGCCTGTCAGCCTGTCCGTGGTTGTTTTCAGCGCTGAGCAGCAGTAGCTGCTGTTGAAACACAAAAAAGTGTCTCCACTCTCTTAAATTCAAAGCATGGACCAAAATTATGTTTCACAACTTGGCAGAGAGAGCAACGGAAGACTGAGACATGCTTTCTCTGTGCTGCAGTCATTTATCACAGGGAGAGAGTGTCAAAGGTCAGAGGTCAGACAGCATTCACATACTTTTAGCAATGTTTAAGTGTGTGTGTGTGTGTGTGTGTGTGTGTAAACCCTTGGCAGAAGATATTGTTTTCCACTTCTTGATCAGTTGTTGTTGTTGTTGTTGAGTTGGCGAGATGAGTACTGGGCACGGAGATGCTTTCAAAATATATTTGGAGAAATAAGACAGGGCAGTATGGGTGCAAAGGCTATACCAATATTTCACGCTGTTTTTATTTCATCATGTTGACATCTGCCTGTTACGATGTCATTGTGATGTCATAGGGTGTCATATTACAACAATAAATGTTTTTTGCAAAGCTCTCCTCACGCCCTTTCGCATGATATGCTACTTGATATTGTTTCTTTAAAAAACATTTTTAACCTTTTTAAACTTTGACCTTGGGTGCTAACAATGGAGGTCACGGTCAAATTTGTAGCCAACCCAGGTGCTCATGTGCCCCAGAGCCTAGCAGATTGTTGTTGAGTTTGAATATTTGCCATAAAGATTTGTGGGGAATGTAAAGGTTTTACAATAACAGCATTACAAATGGGAATAAAGACAACAAAGATGAAAAATCAGATAAAAAATATAACCCAAAACATGGACAAACTAACACACCTCCCCCTCCCACTTGCGCTAACAGCAGGTCAAGTTGACATTCAGCCCTCCTCTGATTGGCTAGTTGAGGCTAAGCAAGTGTATGTGTGTGTGCATAACTTCACAGGAAGTAAACCTGTTGGATGACTCATGGTAATAGGTAATAGTTTCAGCTTTGTTGTTCTGCTAGACTTTTCTTTGTTCACTTGTCTAGTATGTTGCTTTTGGCCTTTGATCACCTCACAGTCCTTCCTGGTATGTCATGGGTTGAACTTGACTCGTGCCATTCTATGAAATATTTAAAAAAGTTCCTTATTTTAAAACAATGAAATGAAATGTAGCTGCAGATCTGTAACCAGTCCTGTTTCTGTGCAGTAATGTAGCCTTATGTCTCTAAGGTTTCTGCAATGTTACTAAACACTTAGAAATGCTTGTGAGGTTTCAGACAGTGGAAGGTAATGCATTCAAACCGCATGCTTTATTAGAGCAGTGAAAACTCAGAAATGAGTGTTTTTTCCCGTATTTATTTAGAGATGAACAGGAAGTGTTAGGGTTTTAAAAAAAAATAATAAAAAAAAATAGGAGGAATGAGGGTCCAGGCCGTCAGCCAGTGGGATGCTCAGCGTTTAATTAGTTGCAGTTCTAGCAAGGATGTTTATTTCAGTAATATTAACATGACAAAGGGTTTAGACTTGGAAAAAGGTGGAATTAATTCACTTGAGCTGAATAATTTTCAGTAGGCATAAAAATATACAAATAATATTCAGTTAGTCACTTTGGCTACGTTCACACTGCAGGTCTTAATGCTCAATTCCGATTTTTTGATCAAATCCGATTTTTTTTGTCTGCTTGTTCACACTACAAATAAAATGCGACAGCAAACGCGCTCTAGTGTGAACGCTCAAAGCGGCCCGCATGCGCAAAAGAAGATGTCACACACAACGCGCTCTGTTTAGACCCAGAGCAAACAATATTGTTTGACTGATGTCCCTTAATATAAAGACTTCGGACTTTACGTTTCCCAATTTTTGCTTTAAGTTATTTTGTTATTTACATAATAATGTAGATAACCTAAAAATTATCCTTATTGCTGTTTTAGAGGAGCGGTGCTTCAAAGGATAGTTGCAGATTTCTGTCAGAATCTGCAGATTATACACTACAAATAAAATGTTCACGTTTCTCCAACGTTGTCTTCCCAACAGTTTCACTAACATCTACACTGGATGGCCAGGAAGCGTTCGTGATGTCTTCTCGGGCGCTTCTCCGGCGCTGATAATTGGCGTCTGTCTTGTGTCAGTGACGTAAAAGACGGATTTAATGCGACATGACCGTTCAAACAGCAGTCGCTTTCTAAAACATCGGATATGTATCGGATTCAGTACCACATACGAAAGTGACCCAGATCGGATTTGAAAATATCGGATTTGTGCCGTTCACACTGTCATACCATGATCGGATATGGGTCGCATAGGGTCAAAAAAATCGGATTTGATGCGCTTTCGCCTGCAGTGTGAACGTAGCCTTTGTCTTCTGGAAAATGTTTTTGTTTCTCCACATATTTCTTCTGTCATTTAATAGTTATTATGAATCAAATGATTAGATAATCAATGAGCCAAATGCCACACATTGTATTTCCTCTAATGGCCACTTGGGGTGGGCTCCAAAAGTGAGTCTGTCCCCATAGCCTGCCATCTTTAAATGTCCAGCAGAAATAAACACGTTTGCAACCTGCTACAAAAAAAGTTTCGATCTCTTTAGCTAATTTAACAAGTATGGAGCCCCGCAGGGGACATGGGAGAAAAAAAAATTACGATGAACTTTTGTGAGATCTCGCAAAACTAACGCGGGATCTCGCAAAAGTTTTAGCCGCATTCTTCGGAGGCCGCCAGCTCGAAGCCGACCGGGAGGTCGAGGCACGATGTGCCGGGAGAGCGGTGTTCCTCCCGGCTGTAGTAGGTCTTAACCTCCCGTTAGCTTCGAGATGGTGGGTGTCAGATCTCCGAAAACGTCGGCGCACTTTTGCAAATATGTGATGTCTTGTAAACCGAGCAGATATTTGACGTTTACACAGCTACATTCACGCCTCAAAATATCTTAAAAGTTTATTTTATGACCCAGAAAGAGTAATATTACAACTAAGTAGCTGCTGCCATTGTTGGAATTCAACTTTTGCGAGATCTCGCAAAAGTTTTGCGAGATCCCGAGTTTGTTTTGCGAGATCTCGCAAAAGTTTTGCAAGATCTCACAAAAGTTCATCGTAATTTTTTTTTTCTCCCATGTCACTTGCGGGACTCCGTAAACAAGTGAGCGAGAGATGCACAGGCAGTAAATCTTTTACAGCTCACACATTTAAACTCTAACATTTGGAGTTGTGAATGTTGACTATACATTATTGCCTGTATGCTGGGAGTTGAGCTGGGCCTGTCCTGTGTTTGTGGGGTTCGGTGCCTTTTGAAGCATTTATCTGATACGCCGCATGTATCTTGTTAATGAGGCTTGCTTGTGTCAGCTGATGAATAGAACTCCATCCAAAAATGGCCTGTTTGCACAAAACCAAGATAATGATGTTCATGGTGCTAAATTTGACGCTTGGGAACAGGAGGTCTCAAACTGGCGGGTGATGTCACAGTGACCATCTTTTGTTTTCAGTCTGTGCTTACTGGTGAAAAGTATGTCCAGACTCAGTTTTTCCCGTGTTTCTGAGCCTCCACTGGGAGACTACACTTTATTTATAACATATAGCTGTTTTCATGTGGAGCCTCTTAAAGCGATCATCCATGAGATTCCTCATCTTATTTCCAACCGCCTGCACCACCCGCACCACCAGCACCACCAGCACTATGCCGACACCTTTGATATATGCTCATTGCTGCTCCGTTTGTCTCACACTTCCTTTACATTATAATGAGCGCGCTCAGTCATGCAGCCTGTTGGTAATAAACAACAGCAAACTGTAGCAGGCTTAAAGATAAAGAGCTGCGTGCTCTCTGTTCGTCTTTCCCTCTTTTCATCTCTGAATATTTTTTAGTCTTGTCAGTGTATTTAAGAAATCCTTCTGCTTCCAGAAACATCAAAAAGTTGACTTTTTTTTTTTGCTCTGAGGAGGGTTTTCTATGAGGGATGCAGCTGTCTGTTGCTAGGTGTTCACAATAGAAAAAAGGTAGAGCCTCTCATCATAATTCAGCAGTTGTGAAACAGACATTTATTTATTTTATTTATTTATGTGAATGTGAATTTATATCGTGCTTGGAGCATGTGCGTCTCTGATAGAATAATGAGTCCATAAATGGATAACTTCCCGGTCTTCAGTTCCTTTCATGTCCTCTCATGGTTTTAGAAGCACTTCTAAGCCGAATCATTTTTGATTTCTGTAAACACCTCTACCAGGCAGATGTGGGGGGGAAAGCAGGCCTAAATTGATTCGATCGCAGAAAACGATGCTAAATGATCAACTTTCTAACTGCGGAGCGGTTGTTCTGAGTGCATTTTAAGCCCTGAAATGCTCTCGTGGAGGCTAAAACAAGCCTGCCTCTCGGATTGTGTGTCTGGAGCCACTGATTGAGGCTGGCGTGTACGCGGACGAGCTTTGCTGTGTTTTGTTTGTCCAGCTGTTAATGTGCCGGTCTCATTATGCCGCTGTTGTCAGGGAGCCTCTGAGTGGAGAGCGGTGATTTAAGAAGCCAGCCTGACTGATTACCGACCTGTGCTCTAGTCCTCTTGTTCTCTGTGGCCGTGCATGTGTAAATGTTTAAAGCGTTTACACATGCACGACTTGTACAGGTCAGCTCATGCTGCAGTTTAAAGCCATTAGCAGTATAAGACTCATTTAAAAATAAATAAATAAAGCACCGCTATGTGATGCCATTCTAGAAACGATAACCACCACTAGCTGCCGTCCTTTGATTCCAGAGCGTGCAATGGCTGTTCAGCAAGGGTCATTGTTATTGGTTCGATGCTAGTGCAGTCTCTGAGTTCAGTTTGCAGCTCACTGAACTGTGCTCAAACATGCACTGTCAAAACTATCAGTATTAGTATCTGCAGTACTGTCCCTGTATTTACTTGGTACTGGATCGATACCAAAACTCACAGTATTGCACAGCACTAGTATTTAGCCTGCTTAATCTTGATGCTTTTGCTTATTGTCATTTGGTTTTCTTTAACTTGCTCTTCCATATCTTCTTCTAAAGTTTTGGTTTTCCATCATTGAAAATTCAACATTTTATTGATGACATTATGGGTTAGAAGCTGGAGACCACCGATGAGCTGGTCAGCTGTTTGATTTGAAATTATTCTTCCACGTCTTTGGCGTCAAAAAATAATACTGGTCTGCATTTCTGCAGATAATCAGACTGGACAGGTATGGTTGCCTTTAGGTCATTTGCATTAACTATCTTATGTACCACTATCATATTGTGCTGGTACGGGTTAGCGGGTGCTGACTTCAGAACCACAGTAAGTGCTGACATCGTGTTTCTCAAGGTTCAGTTCACATTGAATGGTGTCTGCCTTTTAGAAGCGAAACATGACAACCTCTCAAAAGAATACAAGAGAACTGAGCGTGTGTTAATTGAATGTCTTGAACTGTACATGAACCCTTGCTGCCCCCCGTGCCAGCTCGTGCTACGAACGGGTGTGAACTGCAAAGTGGAGCTGCAGCAAACAATTACTGTGTCGCTCAATCATTTTGACAGTTCCTCCAGTGATAAATTCATTTGTGAGCTCAAGAGGAAACGTGTCAAACTAAGTTTCATCTGAAGCATTGTTGATCCTCAGCGGAAGACAAAAGTCTGTTTCTATGCTCGTCCTGCCAGGTGAGGAAAATAGATTTTATTGATGCTTGGCTTGACAAGTTTAAATTAGTGTTACATATGAGGTTGGGAGTCATCTTTATCTTTTTGTTTTTGCTGGTTTACATGTCTGACAATTTTATGGTCATTAAAATTTGAACTCTACAAATGGCCCTGTAATAATCTGTGTGTTGAGTGGGTGGAGAGCTGTATACAGAAACAATGACAGAGTCACTGTTGCATTGAGTTATATAGCACCAAATCCCAACAACAGTCGCTTCAAGGTCTTTTATAAAGTAAAAGAGAGATCCTACAATAACAGAGACAAACTCCAACAATTTATTGATCCCCTGTGAATAAGCACTTGGCAACGGCGAGAAAGAAAAACTCCCTTTTAACAGGAAGAAAGGGAGGTGAGGGGAGGAAGATGGGACAAAGACACATTGTGGAAGAGAGGCAAAGAATAATAATAATAATTTATGATTAGATGCAGAGTGGTGTACAAACACAGGGTAGAAGAAACACTCAGTGCACCAAGGGAATGCCCCAGCAGCCTAGACGTATTGCTGTGTAACCAAAGGAGGATTCAGGGTCACCTGATCCAGCCATAACTAAAGGCTTTATCAAAAAGGAAAGTTTTAAGTCTAAACTTAAAAGTAGAGAGGGTGACCTTATAATAATGAATGAACTCTTATGAGTAGTGAGTATATCTTTGTAGAAAGCTAGAAACGTGTGTTTTATTTCTATGTTCTGGTTATGATAGCATACATTCTTCTCGTTTTGTTCACTTAGAAGCCGAAAGATGTTCATCATCGATTGCTTTTATTAGCTGAGTTTCTGCTCACCTATTCACAGGAAGTCTTATCAAAGCTTCCTTTTGCCCGGTGTTTATCTGAACTATCCCACTGTCTGACCATGTTACTGCTCTATAGCTATGCTTTAGTTGGACTGACAGTCGCCGGTAAAAGTATTTCAAAAGTCTGTGTTTGTGGACACTTAGTGACGATGAGACTTGATTTATCTGAGTGTTTCTCAAGGAAATTTCAATACTGCAAAGCACGTACACATCCCAGGCAATTTCTCGTGGAGAAGAAACCCAAATGGCACAAGGGGAGCTTTGTGTGCGACACACACATTTGGCAAATTGTTCCTGTTGTTTCTCCATTCTGTCCTCCACATTACAAAAACCCAGGAAGGGGGGGGAGCCCCGAGAGAGCAAGGGAGGGAGATGGAGGGGGAAAATGGATCCCATCAAGTCAGATCGCATTGTCTCGTTGATTGAACAATTTGTAAGTCTGTTTTGTCAGCATCGCGCTTTTGCAGAACTCCCAGGAGTGCCGTGCACGAAGGCCGCTGCACCATCGGGCGCCATTTATTTCACCCTAGCTGCCCTTTAACTTCATCATCATGACTGCTTACACGTACACACATACTCTGTATCTCTCTCTCACACATGGCAGTTTATGATGATAGATATTTGCCTGCGGAATGAAGAGTGGGAAGCGTAGAGGGCCATTTAGCGACCTGGGTATTGCTGGCTGTCTATGTCTCTCTCTGTTAATTCAGGGTCACGTCAGTCAGCGTGCTCGGAGATGTGAGGCGTCACACTCAGAGCAGACAGAGTAATGATTAAATGAATAAAGGGCTGCCGCCTGCTTGGTAAAGAATAGAAAACATGAAAAGACAAAAAAAAGGACTGAGGGAGGAGAGCTACAATGCCCCTCAGTCTAATGATTCCAGCCAGCATTTCTTTATCTCCATTTAATTTCATACAATGCCTTTAATTACTTGCTATTCTAGTTGCTAACGTCTATTGTGCGGGCCTATTACAGGAGGAGCAGGATGTTCATTATACTAGAAAGATTGATGCACTTCAAAGTCTTTCTTTTTGGTGTTGAGTAGTTTTGCTTTTTTTCCTTCTTTCACGAGAAGTTGAACGAGATTTATCATCTTCTGCGTTCAGTCTTGTGTCTTAGATCTTCTGTTTGGCAAAAGGTTTAAATTTTTAAACAGTGGAACATTAAAATTCAGTTCTTCACCCACCAAAACACACCTGTGTTTGCAACTCTTAGTAATTATAGTTTTGCTTGTAAAACAAGCCTCTATCCTCGGGCTAATATTCATGGAGGACACATGTGCTCGGCGACCACTTTATTGGGAGCACCTGCGCAGTCTAATGCAGTCCATTACAGCAGCTCCACCATAAAAATCTGCTTTTATAAAGCTTATTCTTGGGCTGCTTGACTGAGGCAGAAATCAGATTTATTTTGGTCTTTGTAAACAATTTGAATCTTGGTTATTTAACATAATTATTTTTAAAATTTTGGGGGGAGACGGGGTCATCCAGTAGTTGGTTGGGCCCTGATTACCAGGCAGCCTGTAAGGTACTTGGGTGATACTGAAAATGGTTACTTTTTTCCTTTGTGTTTTTTTGGCTTTGCATAGTGACTTACAGAGAGACAGCTGTTGAACTGTGCACGCTGCACAGTGATCACTTAGATTAGGCAAACTGGACTTTGGAGTCAAATGTACAAGTAAATCTTTAGAGCTTGCACAGCGTCTGACGTCTGATTGCTTCATTTGCTGTATTTCTTGTTGTAGTTCTTGAATTTTTCCTCCATGGAGCTAAAAGCTTCCTTCTGACCGTTGTGTGTCTACACTTACACATCTGTTATAAATCTATAACTATTATTCAGTTTAGTCTGTTCCTATAGGATTGCTTTGTCATTTAGTTTATATAGGGTTGCCGAGCCTTTACCTGACATTATGAATCGCCTGGAGGAGGTTCAGCTGCTGCCAAGACTGCCTTTGCTGCCTTCAGATGTTGTGATGATCGCTGACCACTTTATTTACACCTGTTGAGAAGGTCTTCTTTAGAGTAGGCTAACAAGTTGTCGCTTCAGCCTGTTTCTCCTCTGTGAGCGCCGCCTCCTCGCAGCTCAGCACCAGGCTGAACACATCCTGTGTAAACACCGACAGAGCCGTGATGTTGCTGGTGTGTTGCTCCTGCTTTTGCTTTTGCTTCTGCATGGAGACGGTGACGGTCATCCAACGCTGTTTCCATTCACGGCCTCTGCTTGATCCGATTATGAAGCAGCAGCACTGTCTCCTCCTCTTCTTGCCCTTTCCTTGTCTCTCACTCGCTGCTCACCTCTGCCCCATTTCCTCCTCATTCACAAATCATTTGGAGACTTTAACACCATTAAAACTCAAATTAAGGTGCTTTAATGGAAACCAGCATGGGGCATGTTTCATTTTAATGCAGCACCCATGTTGAGCAACTGATTTTGATAGCGTATTGATGTCTGAACTACGTGGAGTTACTGGGTTTATTGTACCAATCCACTGAGATGGTCTTATAAGGCCCGAAACATGCTATAAACTAATCTCCAAGGTTATCTGTATCAAAACAAGACTGGTGTCTATTTAGAAAAAAAAATCTTTAGACCATGCTTCCCATTTAAAAGAGAATCAGATCTCTAAGCCACAGCAAAGTCCCTGCATCTAATGCAATCAGCTACCAAATTTAACAAAAACCTACATGCCGCGGGCATCAGCCAGAGGACGGGAATACTTTGTATAAAATCATTATGAGCTGGGAATTACCGCTGCTTACGTTGATGTTGCATCACTGCAGTGCGTCTGCTTTGTTTTGTCTCCAAAAGAAATGTAGATAAAAGGAGCATCCGGCATACAGGAAATATGATAGGAGTTAATTTATCGATGACTGAGCCACATGTTCGTCCTCAGTTGAGATTCAGATAACCAGAACCTGATGAAATGGTGAGCAAAGATAATTTGGTGCCAAAACAAGTCTTTGATGAATTAATTGGATTCTCCTCTGCTTTTCCTTATTTTCTGTCATATGTTGTTATAATAATGGGGACTTAAATTAAACTTGACCAACATCCAAAGCAACGGACCGTGTACGAGAGATGAAGAAGAGAGGGTTGGTGTGACAGAGGAGGACGCGAGGGGAGGGCGAGATGAAGGCAGATGATCCGCTGTGCCGACCCCTGAAGGGAGCAGCAGAAGAAAAAAGACATTAAACTTGACCAATGTTCCAAACAACAAAGTAAGAATAATGTCTGTGAGCCAAAGCCCCATTTTCTAGATTTTAGATTTAGATGAAAAATAATGAAGATGTTTAAATTTTTTCTTTTATTTTTTAGAAAAATAATAAATGAGAGTTAGTTGCAGGAATATCTGGCAGTAGTTTATGTCAGTAGTTTATGGTTGTTACTGCTGTCAGGTCAGGTCAGGTCACATGGGACAGCATTTAGAGGGTGATTACATGTGTGTGTATTTGTGTTGCCTTTGGGTTACAGTGCCTTTGTGTAACCTGCTTTCAGGTTGAAGCTTGAAGGCTGAAGGTTGTGTTTGTTGTACAAAGAGTAGCAGGTATGTGTGTGTTGTCCTTGACTGCTTTCTGTTTGTTCAGATGGGTTAAGATGATAAAAGCAGAGCTCTGAAACTTTTTACAGTCCTCTTTACTCTCTCTTTATACTGGTTTACATCAGGTCCGTTACAGGTACGCTGAGTTATTACCAAGTTAGGTCTGAGTTATTCTTTACCAGCGGTTTATGTGGGTATCCCTCAACTTGTTTCAGAGAAGCTGTGTCTCTGGCTGTAACTGTACTCCTGCAGTACAAACTAGATGTATGAGGTTACCGTAAAGTGAGCATTACGTGGCTGTTGAATTGCACTCTGGGAAATGTAGGATCCAGTTTTTTAGTTCAGTCCATGCCACTGATGTTTTTGTGAGTTCTCTAAAAGATTTAAATACTGTAATTTATCTATACATAAATTAAGTTTCTTTTCTATGAGGATTTTTAAATTGAGATTTTTGCTTGCTGATAGAATAAGTTACTACTTTTAAACATTTTCTGTGATGCAAAACAAAATATTTAAATTCCTTTTCTTGTCTCAACACTCTGAACTCTAGTCTCTGTATGATGTCACTGAGCGCAGATGTCCTTAAACGCTCATTTCAAGCACCACAGTGCTGACTGGCAAGCCCCACCCACCTTCTGCTAATGTTTTATGCTTATAATGTCAGCCAATCAGAGGAAGTTTAAGGGTGGAGCTCAATTGGGCTAGACCAAATGCAAGATGATATGGAGTAAAGCATAAACTGACCTCAAGATTCTTCTTCCATTACTCACGCGCCACCTCTCCACCAAGCTTAATAAAAATGCCTAGGTACTTTTTTTTTTTTTTTTTTTGACCAAAGGACAAATGATACCAGCAATTCAACCTACATCTTGTAGAAAGTAAAAAAAAAATCCTCCTTATATGCATAAAAGTGATTAATCTATTCAACTGAGTTGTTAAAAGCAATTCCCATTTATCAAAAATAAGTCAAGAATGCCTCTGTGTGGCTTTAGTGTCAAATCTGCAGAGAGTAGAGCTTGTTTTGTCTGTGCACAGAAACGTGTGTGTATAGGCAGGTATTTAAACAAATACTCTCAAAGGTGAAGCTTTTGTATTTTTCTTCATCTGCTGTGAAATTGAAGATGCTGCGCTGGGACCATTTCATAATCCAAACAACAAATTCATCCAAGAAAAAGAATAAAATCAGTTAAAAATGGTTGATGAACAAAACTCTTCATAGGAGCTTTTCCTCATAAGATGTGTTTTAATCACTAATCCTGTTGGTATGTGTTGCACTTTCAGTTTTCATCACTCCACGGGGGATTTTTTTTTTTAGTTGAGGGTGATGGTGTAAGATATATGTGCTCTCTGGCTGTGGGACTTTACCATGTTTTATTTTAGCCTATCTCACTATCTAACTGAAACCATGTATCGGTGTTTAGATCTGTGACTCGTAATGAGAAACCCACAAACATCTGATGCCTGAGAATACAGCGCGGTTCTATTTTGTGTCAAATGTGCAAACATGTCTGAGAACTGTTCTTATAAATGCAAGTGAAGCAATTCAGGTCAACAGACTTCTGGTGCTCTGAGTATTTTAGAGGTGAGAGGGTCTTCCTGTGTGGGCTGTAATTAAAACCACGCGTCCTCTTCTGAAAGCTGCTCCCACACAGGGAGTGTCGAGTTGAGTGTCAAGCAGTATGGAAGAAGGAAATGGCCCTGAAAGTAAGTGAGTGTGTGCGTGTGATAGGTGAGCGGTTGTAAAATTTAATAAGTTGACGTTACCTAAAGGTATCTTTGAGGATGAGTTACATTAACTTTCATACCAAAGTGTAAAAGAGCTCTACCTAGTCTGAAGTTTTCAGTGTGTTTAGCTTGAATGGTCAGTATGTGCCTGCAGCTGTTAGCAAGAGCAACACTGGCAAAGCTCAGATACTGAAATGTGGCGCTGACTGATTTTAGTGTGAATCGCTGCTTTTAAGTGCAGATGTAATTTGGTTGGTACTCTAAAAATCCCAAAATTGATACCCAGCCATACCTCATTGGTTGGTGAGGGGTTTGCTGGAGGTTGCTGGCTGTTAGGTCACACACAGAACGTGCTGCACTAAAAACGTCCCTGTGATTGCCGGTTGCTCCGGCAGATTGCTGCATTCGGCTGTAGTTTGCATGGAGACAAGTCTATGCAAATACTGCAAACTGGTTTTGAATGCTTTTTGTTGGTAATGACTGTCGTGTGGCAGGAAAAGTTTGACAACCACCGGCTTGAAGGGATGGGTGGAGGAGCCAAAACAGTGTTTCAGACAGTGTGAAGTGAGAAGCTGCAAAAATTCCCAGTGTGAGATAAATAAGGATTATTTCAAAGTGGGGAAACTAACTGCACTGTTACACTCTGAAAACAAGCCAAATGGATCCACTTTAAGTCACTGTAGAATAAAGTGCTGTGGGATTGTGGTTGGAGAAAAGCGCTCCGAGTGGTCGATAAGAGCAGAAAAGGGGTTGTATAAAAGAGGGAGCGTTTACTGTTTACAAAATAATGGACATTTGCCTATTTTGCTAAACACAGTGGACACATTTCCCTAAACTGTATTCTACTTACTACTTGGCGCGCTTCTACAGACCTCAATTTGCATTTATGTACTATTGCTGCATGCAGTCAGCTCTGTTATCTCCTGTGTGGATGAATGATTCACCCTCACTTTACCTTTACCTAGTGCCCATAGATGGACAGATGTCAGTTGTCTTTAATCGCCTTCACAACGTCCTCATAGTTTGTTAGCAGTTTATTATGTGTAATAATGGCTGCACACGAAGAGTAGACTAATAAGTTGTATTAACAACTTAAAAATTGTAGCTTTTATCCCACAAACTCTTGGAAACAGTCAAAGTGAGGACGGCGCTGCATTTTCAGCTGAATGTGTGGCAGCGTGCATGTTGATCTATCAGTGCGATCGCACCACGAGCCCCTGTCTGCAGGCTCCTTTGGCATCTCATTGATACTGCTGGCTGTTAGCTGAGGTGTGTGCGTGTGTGCGCGCGCGCGTGTGTGTGTGTGTGTGTGTGTGATAATCAGACATAAAACACGGTGTGAAAGACACAAGCGCTTACTCCTGCTTCAGGCCTGCATGGTGCCATGAGACTGTGGGTTAGGTGGGAGGCGGCCCGCTCTCATGCGGTCTGAAGTGTTATGTTTTTTCACCTCTTCTAACACATGTGGAAAGGCAGGTGGTGGAGGTTGCACACACAGTTGTCTCTTGAATGCAGTGTGGCTGGAGCTGAAGGATGTGTGGATGTGTGTTCCCATGGCTGCAGTTTCACCTCTAGTCTCCACCAAAGGAAACCTCAAACCGCTGTCCTTTCCTCCACTATTTTGTCTTTTTCAACATCTGAGTGTCTAACTCCAACACTTTCCCACACGCCTGGATTGCTTTGCTTTGACTTCATTTCTCTGTGTAAATCTTATCTTCATGTTTAGCTTCCAGCCTTCTGTGGGTGTTTTTTGCATGAATTAGTATGAAAAGCTGCGAGTCTCCTGCTTAGTAAGTGGAAGCACTATTTGTTGTCCTTATCATGCAATCACCATGCCACTGTTCATGCAGTGATGGTAATCATGATGAACACACACACACTGCTGATTACAGATGAAGCATGCACATTTTAAATTGAATCAGCAAGTTCTTTATTGTTTTTGTTTTTTTGGTTTTTTTTTCATTTTACTTTCACTGTTCATTTTTCTTCTGTCCTTTGGATTTGGCAGACCTTTACTTGACTTTGTTAGGACTTTGTCAGGTAAAATTACGCCCGGTAGTGTGGAAAATAAAAATTATAGGCTTTTTTGTTTTTATTGCTGTTAACTTGTAGGTTGTTTTCTCGTGTTTCCATCCTTCTCAGGTCCATGTGGTCACATAAACTACATGGAGTGAAAACCAAGTTAGTAAAATGACTGTAAAATTGGTGACCAAAAACCGCAGTTCCTCTAGTGCCCACTTGAGGCTGACTCTAAAAGCAAGTCAGTCCCCATACACTCCCATGTTAAAACGCTTTACTTTTCAGCAGAAATAAACCCGATTCCAGCCTGATGCAAACTAATGTGTTTTATTAAGACTCAAAAGTTAAAGAGAGCCTGTTTGATTAGCTATCTGCCAGCATGTCTCTCATTAAACTAGATGTATGTTTCAGAATGTATCTGAAACATACATTCTACTGCTAATGCCATTTTTGTATCTATTGTGCAAATATATTTTTCTGACTCTAATAACAAAGGTGGCGTCTGTAAACAAGAAGGGTGGGCATGCACTGGGCAGCATCCATCTTTTATATACAGTCTTTGCTTGAGTTCTGCCTATTTATTTAAATTGAGTTCAAACTTTCTTTGGCTAGCTGTTCCTCATCTGTTCCTCAAAAAAAATTCTGTATTCTAGTGAAATATCTCAAGAACAGTTGGACTGATTAGCATGAGTTTTTGCACACAACATTTATGGTTAGCAGAAGACGAGTCCCTGCTGACTTAACGTGCACCCTCTGTCTTTTTCTGAAGTGTTACATGGGGATCGCATTAAGATTGTGAATTATACCCGCTAATAACCGGCATGTTAGCATAGCAATACTGACATTTGCAGATTCACTAGCGTGGCTTTCAGCTGCTTTTTTCTTGACCTGTGTTTCTCCTGCATTTCTTTATAACTTGATTTTTTTTTTCTTTAAATCTAGCCCTGAAGTACAGCCTGATTCTTCAAGTCTAACCAGGTTAAATCGATGTTAACAGGGTAACAGGACAGGCACTTTCTGAGCCAAATAAAGGTCAACAGCTCCTTCTCCCTAGAAGACTACAGTAATGTTTGTCGAATGATTCCCATTTAGCTGCAGGAGGGCAGGAAGTGGGGAGAAAACATACACACTAATCAGAGGCTGTCAGTACTTTCCAGTGGCTCTGACGCAGCGTTACCCTTGAATAAAGGTTTAACGCAGTTTAGCGGAGTTGCTGCAGCTGTAAGATGTGGCTTTGTGATTGTGTGTGTCTGTGTGGTCCTACGTTTAACCTGCTGGGTGAGCATCTGTTCAGCTCTCTTGAGTTTTCCTGGATTTCTGGCCTCTTCGTAACCTTTCTCCTTTTCACTGTGGATCACCCACTTTGTTCAGACCAAACACTTCCAACACCCACCTTCCACATTTTGTTTGTCTGTCCTTTTCTCTGCCAGGTAGTCTGCTGCCGAGTTCATGACCTGTGTTGTGAATACAAAACGATTATGCAGCTGTGAGACTTCTCTCTGCTTTAAGCAAAAGGAGCCTGTTTACATCTGTCGCAGTGGTGGATACCTGAAAATCTGATTAGCCATGCTGCCCACTACCAGCTTCTAATCAAAGGCACCGGATTCATTTCCGAAACGGAGGCCAAAAGGCCTGAAAACTGGGACTGCTGTATAATTTTAAGACATGCTCTCTGCTGCCGAAGCCCCCGTTTCCAATATCCCGGTGCCTGAATGTGTTGGTTATTTAAGGTGAGCTCTTCCCAGTGTGGACAGAGCTCTGTGAAATTATGTGGGCTTTTTTTTTTTTCTTTTTTTTTTTTTTTTTTCTTTCCAGAATGAATCAAGTTCAGGATGATTATGAATTATCCAGTTTCTCCTGTATTTTCTTATGAAAACACAATTACTGCTAACTAGGTAATCCTACAGTTTCCTTTGATGTCATATTTTTCTCACATCCTATCATTGGATGCCAAGTAAACTCCATTAGTAGTTTGTTGGTGGTTCATTCAGCTCTCCAACATTATTGGATAAAAAACTCATGGCTTAGTAAGACTACCCTCTCACCTTCATCCCCATCATCCTCTGACGACCACCAGGGCCGAGAAATGAAGCCACTTCAAGAATCAGCCTGAATCCGCTTCATGCTGGCTCCAAAAGTGAGTCAGTCCCGTAGACTCCATTGTTTAAAAGTCTAACTACAGGTGGGATAAATGTGTTTACAGCCTGTTATAAAAATGCTTTGGCCCTCTGTCTCTTGGTGCCTTTTGGAGCATTTTAATGGGGTTACTGACAGATAATGGGACCTGTTGCATTTCCAAATATGGTAACTTCTGGCTACAAAACAATTTGGTGACTTCAGAGCTAAATTACAGTGAATGTCCGACATCTGCCCCCTGTTGGCCAGGAGATCTGTTAATACCACTTTATTACACAAATTTGTGTTTTGACTTCATCTGATGAGAGAAATGTGAATATGTTTTCAGTTAGGAATCGGTGACACAGGCTGTTAAGATAAAGCATCATCTTTAACTTCAACTCTTTCCCTACATTGTTATGCAGGCTTGTCTGTCATCTAATGCTCTCATTATGAAGTTCTTCTGGAGCTTCTTCCAAGCTTCTGGAGGGGGTGAGCTCAGAGCCTGATTACTTGCAGAAACCTTGTTCTCGGTTTCTGAGTCATGCTGAAGGCATCAGGATCACATGAAGTGTGTGTGTGTGTGTGTGTGTGTGTGTGTGTGTGTGCGTGTGCGCGTGCGCGTGTGTGTGTGTGTGTGTTTCATTTCCTGTGCTTTTGACCCTGCATGACTTGGCTCCGTGCCTTGCTCTTTTTCTTTTCTGTTCTTGGCATCAGTCTTACTTTCCTTTCCTTCTCTCCTTGGATTTATTTGCTTCTTCCTGGAAACATTTGCATTAAAGTTCACAAACTGTTTTTTAAAAAGAGCCTCTTAAAATTGTTTAAGTCAGAAATAAGTATATTAAAATACTTAAAAAAAAAAAAAAAAAAAAAAAAAACACAAACAAAATTCTAAAATATATGTTCAATTTGCCAATATGTTTGTTAAACCGTGAACAACATGGATGTAGCTTAAGAAGGGAAGCCATGGAAACATGCGTTCTTTCTAATGGCCAGCAGGGGGAGACTCAGATGTCCAACCATAGATATATGGTGTTAGTACGTAGTTATATAGATATATAGATATATATAGAGATAGGTCCTGCTGAATTTGGATGTTACTATCCAACTTCACGTCAACTGTCATTTATTACGAGCAGCAAAACAACTAAAACTGTGCACGATTAATAACAACTAAAGGTCATTTATTTGTTGTTTAGGTGTTTGTTATTCTATTAACAAGAAACTTAAAGTCCCTCATCGTTGTGTGAAAAAAGATCTTTTAGTTTGTTCCCTTGTAAGAGGAATTTTTGTGATTGGCTGGCCCTGACATACTGTAAGCTTGAAGAGCTGGTGGGTTGTAGCAGTTAGGCGCATAACCTTTGCTTTGAGGGCAGACTGTCTCTGTTTTCGATTTTTCAAGTCACACTTTTTAAGTTTGACTCCCCCTTGGAAAGTAGTTGGCAAGTGTTTGCAGACAAGTTGGCGTCCTCCATGCAACAAACTCTGGGCAATTTGGTGACGATCAAAGCTGTAGAGAGGAAGTCTTCATATGGGGGGAGGATATTAGCTTTTGACTCACAGGGACTACTTGCATATACTCTGAGCTCATTATTTAAAGCTTTTTAATATGAGCATACATTGTCGTAACAGAATAAATACAAGAGGAAATAAGGAGAAGCAGAACGGGTCAAATCCGAGTATTTTAGCAGCTGAAAAGTGCGACTAAAATAGAACTGGCTCTCAGGACAAAGCCCCATTTGTTGTGCGTGTGTCTTTGTTGTTGTTTTTCCATTTTTCATTTTGTCTCTTTTGTCCGTTTACATCTCTGTCTCGCACACAGCAGTGGAAATAAAGGAGCTCTACCCATTTGCAGTCAGTCACATTGTTACGACTAAATGAAACCACATGTTAGATTTTTCTTTACTGAACACATGCACCACACTGAACACGACTGGCTCGGTCTGCATGTGAAACTCTCCAATAAATCTGCTTTCATGTGTAGAGCTCTGCAGATTGAGTTGGACAGTTTGTTTTATTTCTGTTTTTTTGGATTGTTTTTGTGCATTAGGTCATTTTAGCATCTCAGTGGTAATTAGTGTTGGTGGGGAAGGAGGCAGGAAGGTTGTGGGAAGGTCAGGACATTTGTCTCTCATCCATCTCTGTGTGCGTTTGTGTGTCTGTTTTCCTGTAATTGCTTCTTGTCTGTTACAGTGTTGCTGCCCCTTTGTATTAACCTCCATTTGAATGTCGTAAGCAGTAAATAACCGCATGTCATGTGTGGGTTGAATAGTTGGTCGTGCATTTCATTTGCCAGTATATCACCGGGTAAGATCTGAAGCTGAGCATGTCTGCCTGGACAAACATCCGCTCCACATCTGTATCTGAAATTCCAGCAAACCCACAAGGAACATGGAAGTGGCAGGAAGCCAAAGATCTGAGGCATCACGTGAGGGGAAACTTCAACCACATATATGGCTGGATATTACTCTGCTCCCTCCCATTTATCTAAGAGCATCTCCGTTCATTACTGTGGCATTAAGATAAAATTTGGTTCATAAAATAACAAAAATTATCAGTAAAACCTGATAAGGTGTAATACAAATGTTCACCTTTAAAGTAAACGTGCTTCAAACCCTCCCACTTGTGCTGTGAAGGCACTTTTTCAAGTTTCACAACAGCTTAGCGAGTAGCTGGTAAGTGTTTGCAGACAAACCGGGATCATGCGTGATAACCATGGACGTCCGCAGCAGTCTGCAGGAGATGGACGCGATCGTGAGGATTTTCAGTGCACCACCGAGACGCCCTCGCAACCAATTGTAGCTAGTGACAGCAGGCAACTATTCAACAAGTAGATGGTGTTACAGGGGGGTCACTGACCTGTAGCAGCCACTCACAACCCACAGAGTTGTTTTATTTTTTATTTTTTTAAATAACCTTTCGATCATTAGTCTCCAGGTGGGTTTCAACACGTCTGTATCTGTAGGCCTGTATGAGGTCTCAATGATTCAGTTTTCAACATTCTTACTGACACGGACTCTGAGGTAGAGCTGGGCGATATGACCCAAAATTCATATCTCGATATTTTTTAGCTGGATGGCTATATACGATATATATCTCGATATATATTTTTTTAAGCCATAAGGTAAGAACAAAAAGAGAGTTTAGTCAAAGCTGTGTCCCAGATGTCACACAGGCACTTTTATTAACATACAGCGTAGATGTACATGAAGAAATTACTCAAAAATAAATTATCAGCATTTATTAAATAATAATGCTCCATAAATAAAAGAACACAATGTTGTTTTTGTGCATAACAAAAAGCTTACAATCGTGCAGTCAAAATGTAAACTAAAAGATGCTGAGCATAATAACAAAGACAGATTTCACAGCTGCTCTATTCCCAGGTTCGACTGCGTGACTGACAGCCTTGAGTTTGAAATCCTCTTCGTAACCATGTCTCTTAACAGGTGCCATTTATGGTCCTTATACACACAATACGGTAGTATTACGTTGAAGCACAGTACGTATCACTCCGCGAGGCTCCACTACGGTAGCCGTAATGCTCCGACAATCCATCAAGCGGTGCAGCTCTGTAGCTTACCAAAGTCGTACTAAAACATTTTTTGACAGATTGCTGAGCGCCGTGTACCACATAAAAACGGTTCGCGGTCAGTAAGCACAACCAGAATTCATACATAAGGCGCACTGTCGATTTTTGAGAAAATGAAAGGATTTTAGGTCATGCAGCGTTAGCGCGGTTAGCTCGTTAGTGCGGTTAGCTCGCTAACACGTTGACGCCGTCCAGCCCCACGCACAGGGCGATCCGCGGTAACTCGTTAACGGAGATTTGCCGTGTTCATCTTGTCGTTGCCTGCAGGTGAAGCTATGGGGGAGGGGGAGTTGTGTTCAGTGAAGGAGAGGCGAGGCCCAGTAACGCAGCGTAGAGACAAAAATGGATGAAAGAGAGGCAAACTTGCGGCTTCACAAGTATAATTATAATGTAACATATACTATATCGATATAAACGATATTGTCACATCTTATATCTCGTATAAAAATATATCAATATTTTTAAATAACTCGATATATCGCCCAGCTCTACTCTGAGGTAACAAACAAATCACTGAATTACTCTTGTTTTCTTATAGATAAACCATTAAGTATCAGAAAACTCTTGTGTGGTTTGCTTGTTTGTTTTTGTTTTGTTTTTAAAAATGCGATATGATTTTTGTTTTACAGCAAGTAAAAAAACAAAAAAACAACCAGATTTTCTGTGAATTAGCAGAAACTTATAGGACGACATAATAGTAACGAGCTACCACGATAGCTCTTTGTGATTTTTTTTACAGATTTATCTCTTTGAGTTAAAGCGAAAGAAGCCATTCAGATTAATTCTCTTACAACAGTAGCATTTGGTTGTAAGCACGAGTCTCACCGAATGTGGACAAATGTCTCTGGATGTTCATCAGTAACTGTGAACAATTTTGGAATTAAAAGTCTTCGCGCTAAAGAAAGAGAAACAGTTTAGCTGTGCATGTTTTATTGGTTATTAGCTTTCTTAAGATCAAATTGGGCTGTGTGGGGCACACAGGCTGAAATGAGTGTGACACCCGTGATTTACAGTACGTCCTCTGTGACATTTATCGACACTGCTGTTGATCCTGAAGCAGATTTACTGCGTATCAACTCTAAAGCAAGAAAATTCCTCTCATTTACAGCATATCGTCTGTATCATTCCCAGACACTTCCTTTCATTGTAAAACAGTCCTTTAAAATTTGATGAGTATTCTCATCATAAAATCTCAGAGAAAGAATTTCCATAAAATATCTGACATATTTCCAGTATTTGCACATTTCTTTATTTTTGTTTTATTTCTCTGGTGTTTCTGTCACACACTACAGTCACTGGTGCATTTTGTGTTAAATATGCATTTATTTTCTGCCACTTTGTAGCTTTACTAAACATAATGTTGACTGGTATCGGTCCCCAGATTAACTTTATCTTGGAAATTTGGCAGATTTCTCAGCCAGCTGATGGGTTTGGATAACTTTGAGGCACTTTGCAGTTTCTGATTCGTATTCCTCGGAGTGAGAGCTGCTTTGGTTCAGAAATTTTGGAGCGGCTCCACCACATGTGACGGACTGGAGGGAGCAACTAGTTCCTTATTTATTTCAATTATTCAGTTATGAAAACAGTTCATGATTAATCCTCTGCTGATTGGCGTATTAGTTATAATCAGTGGATTGTTTCAGGTCTTCAGCTGATTGCAGATAAACCAGAAATGTGCACACACACACACACGTGCTGACCTTTTACGTCGGTAGTAAACACAATTAGCACAGAGTATATTTTTGCCAAAGCTAATTACAGATTTCTGCGTGCTCCTCTGGTTTGTTATCTGTGCACAGTCTCCAGAAAAGCTGTTTTTATTGCTCCGTTTCAGTTGTTATTTCCTGTTTTGTGTTATTGTGATTCCTCACATCAGTTGGTATTTCCTGCAGGTCTGTTTGTCTGCCGCGAATGAGCCCACTCCTCCACCCTTTCCCCTCTTTCACTCTTGCTCCATCTCAACTTTCTGTTCTTTTTCTCCTCCTCCTCTTGTACTTCACCCCCCTCTGTTTCTGGCAATCTCAAATTTCGGTGTCTGTGTGTGTGTGTCTGTGTGTACTGTAGTAAAATCCCGCTCCAGTTATGAGGTGATTAGTCATATGGTATCACTTTATTTTGCCTGTAATGGAAAGTGCTCACTGCCAGAAACGCCCCTCTGTCAGCTCCCCACCTTGGTTCTCCTCCTCACTTTTCTCTGCGTTTATTCTCCGTCGTTCTCTTTATTTCATCCATTTGCTCTCATTTTATTCCCTTTCATCATCCTTTTAAATTCTTCTCATTCCTCGTTTAACCTCCCACCCGTTGTCCTCATCACTTTTTCCTTTCTCCCTCTGTCATCTTCTATTTCCTCATCTCTCCAGCCTCTCTAATGCAGCCCACCCTCCTCTCTTCATAGTGGATGACGAACTAGGTCTACTCCACCCAGCTAATAAAGAAAGCATGCTTAGAACCAGAAAGGAAAGGAGCATTTCACCAAAGATTTCAAACCCCCCCCCCACCAAAGATTTCAACCCCCCCCCCCCCAAAAAAAAAAAAAATCTGGCAGCATATATGCTGCATTTAATTAAGACTCCCATCAGTGACATTTTGAGTAATAGTTTACCAAAAAAAAAATCCAAGTGGTTGTTGACTTTCGTTCCAGGTCGGCTAACTGTGTCCGCTCTGATAAATATTCTACATGCATCTTGCTCTTGAGCAAGCCTAATGTTGTGTCAATTAGAGAGGCGTTTGGTTGGGAAGAGCGATAAACACAGAGGGAGAGAGGCAGCGGGCGGCTGAGTGTTGACATTTCGTGGCTGCAGGTCTGATTGTGGAGGAATGCGAGGACGTCTCGGTCGTGTCAGCACTGGATGACGGGTTTACGGGTCATTCACAGCAGAAACAGCCAGACTTACTAAAACACCGGCGCCATCCCGGCCTGCTCAGAGTAAACCAGCTAAAACAAAAAGCTTCACCTGCCTCCATGGGTGGCAGGTAAATGGTTTGTTTTGTTTAGTTTTTTTCACATATGTTCTCAATATTCTTTATTAGCATAAATCACATATGTAAATCCAAAGTGTACAAGAGCTTAGAGAGCCTCTTTAAAAACACAAGACAAGCTCAACAGAATTACATCCAATACGATGAAGACTAAGCCGCTTCCTTCAAGTAAATATGATAAATGATGAACAATGTATGCAGCTCTTTTGTATTTAAATGAACATTTTAGCTGCATAAGTGGAACTGGAAAGGAAGATGAATATTTTTAGACTGTGTGGGATGTAAATGAGCGACTGAACTACTGTGAAAAACCGCTGGGCGCTTATGAGCTGAACACACACGTGTTGTTTGCTGTCAGAATAGAGATGAGACGTGAAATTTAGCATTTCCCACACAAAGTTTTAATGGCCACACGAGTACATTCAATAATTATTTCTTAAATCTGTCTGAGAGATAAACACCAGCTGTGGTGGATGAACTGCTGGGCAGTCGCGTACCTTTATTCTGAAAGTTCAGTTGCTGATAACCGGCTGGTCATGCCCTTCCTGCCTTGTGCATTCCTTGGAGGTTTTCTTGATGCCAAGGTTTCTAATTTGGCCTCGTTTCTGATTCTGAACGACGGCGAAGTTGCAAAAGGCTCCATTGGGAGGCAGCTGAATGACATTGAGGCCTGCTGCAACGGTCATCCTGCCAGCATGAAGAAAAGGTGATGGAGAAAAAGATAAATGGAAAAATGACAAAGAAAGAAGGACCGTGGTCTTAAAAGTACACCGAGCATGTACTGGCGCAAGAAGGTGTGAGCTGATACGCCGTGGTGTATTATTTATTTATTTTTTTTTTAATGTCTGGTTTTCAAAACTGAAGTCCTTTTGATTAATAGTCCAATCCCACCTTGAGTCCCTGCGTCTGTTCATTTTTCATTCTCCAGTTCTTTTTTTTTTTTTTTAACCGTTACTCCCACGAGAAATCATAATTTTCTCAGTTTCTTGTTAAACCTTACGCTTAAATGACTTTCACTGGTTTCATGTTGCGGTCTTGTGCTGGAAGATGTTCTGAAGACTGATTAAAAATGTGGAAAAAAGATACTTCAATGAGCAGCTGGTTCTGTGTGAAAGTTTGGAAAAGGTAACAAAATCCAAACAAGCACCCTCAGGAAAAAAATAAAGCGTGTTGTAGCGCTCTCTCCACGCCCTTTCATATGACATAATACTTGATGTGGTTTCTTGAAATTTTTATTTTCAAGTTGAACTGTGACCTTGAGTGTTAACTATGAAGGTCAAGGTCCCCCAAGGCCTAGTTTATTATTCTGCTGTTTATTAGCTACAAATTTTTTATGAATTGTCTTTAAAGTTTTTACAGATTTTTCATGTTTGGTGTGACTTCAACCTTGAACTGATTTTTCACTAAAATTAAATCCGCTCGAACTGTTATTGACATCTACCATCACGCAACATTTTACAGTGACATCTTGAAAACTGTAGACTCTAGCCTGCTAACAAACAGACGATTACATACTCGTTCCTTTCGCCAAGAGAACCATCAAATCTGTGCATCTGGAGAACAGTTACACCCCTAAAAACACACATGATGCCTGCCTCATAGTTGTATTTAGCAGATCTGATTAGCCACAACAATAAAACCAATTGCTTAAAATTTTGTAGATCATGCCATCAAAACAGCTGTGACCTGTGGGCTCAAGGACAAAAGGACCTCTTAATGGCGTCCTGTGGTTTCTGGCATCGGGATGTTTGGAGCGGGTCCATCCTGAGAATCGCTGTTTGAATAGAGAAGTAGGAGTTTTAAAGGCACGGTCAACACCTTGAGCTCTCTGTTGCTCCAAGAGGTGCTGCTGAGAGAGTTTGACAGGTTTGTTGTCCGACTTGGGAGGCCGCTGCCATTGGGGAGTGCTGCTACCAAGTTTAGTGGGCAGTGTGTGGAGTAAGGTCTACATGAATGCCAGGACTCGGTGTTTCCCAGCAATTTTATAGCTGATCTGGTCTATTACATTACTAACACTGAGGAAAAGCTGTCCTGTCCTGATACGTGTTCTCAAACTGACTTCAGAGGAGGTGGAACCTGGGAAGCGGCAAATTTTAGCTTAAAAATATCTCCATTACATATTCAGAAAATGAATTTGTATCCGTGGACATATAGCATAAAAAATGGGTTGAGTGATAAGTTACTCTAACGGCATATTGATGCATATGGTCCTCTCCCCTCCATCATCTGCTCCTCCTGTTAAATCAAAGTGTGGAGCAGCTGGAATCTCGCATTAATGCAGCAACAATATTTAGCTGAATTTGAAAGCTGATTGGCATAAAAATAATCAGAGGGAAGGAATTCAGAGTGGTGTGAATGGCTCGGGTTCAAGGTCGTGTCAATGTTACGGGGTTTGAAATGGAAATGTGTGAGTGATGTAGATGGGGGAAATAGCATGTGTGTGACTCCACGGGAGGCAGACATGGCATACTAAAGCTGCATTTCATTAGTGTGTGTGAGTGAGTGTGAGGGATAGGGAGCTGCCAAACAGGAGGACATCAATGCCAGCAACTGATAAACACACAGATTTGCTTCAGGGTTATTTCTCAAGGACACAGACGTACACGCCGCTGTCTGGGTGTGCTCGTGGGTGAATCTGTCTCATATCAGTGTGAAGTTTCCTGCATATTACCAAAACAAGCTCCACCTCTTAGGCAAATGTCTGTTTTCTATCCATTTCAGCTACAGAAATCTCCCAAACAAACGCCTCTGGGTTTAAATTAGATCATGGTTGAAGAATTAGGAGTAACGTAGCAGGATGAGTGAGGGTTTGAGCAGAACTGCTTTAGATGCAGATGAAAACATATTTGCGATGGTATTCATGTTGGAAATTGTCATTTTGATATGTTTAAGTAGCCTTCTTGCCAAGATTTAAATGAATAAATGTGTGAAAGTTTGATCTCTCCCTTCAACTTTATTGTGTTATCGTGATGTGTGCTTGGCTTTCTTTCTACGCCCTCCAGGGAGGGTTGTTTGCTGGGGTGGGTGGCATAGCCTCAACATTGCATCACGATATTTAAAGAAATTTGCATTTAGTGCAATCACAGTGACATAGGCCAAGGGAAAAAAGTAGTCTAGGTGGCATTTTCATGGAATTTTTCAATAAAAGTATAAATTAACTGCTTGCTTTAATCATTATTATTAAACTTAACCCTGTAACTCTTCAGGAGCTGCACAAATTCCCATCATACAGTAAAATCTGGGATGTGGCACTAAATGGTGCTGACAGGGCTGGTTAGTTTTGTGGGTGATTTATCAAAGTTGAGCTGTTTTCTATACTCGGGTGCAGTTGGTTTATTGGTGAAGCGCTAAAAATAAGACGTGCTGTTTTTTAGGCATTAAATATTGGCAGTAACCTGTGTCATGAATTAGCTAGGAGTTAGTAAATTAAATGCACAAGTATTCATCACCAGCACATCTACTCATCAGTTCCCCTAACCCAAACAATCAGACGATACCCCTATGTAACAGCAAGCACTTGGCAACAGTGGGAAGGAAAAACTCCCTTTTAATGGGAAGAAACCTCTTACAGAGCCAGCTCAGTGAGGGACGGCCTTCTGCCGTGATCGGTTGGGGTTGATGGAGTTATATTTTTGCTTTAAGCGGTCAGCTGAGCTGGGAAAACTTTTCTTTGCGTATTTTGCAAGACAGAAGTTTTGTTCTTTGGTGAACTTCCTCAAAGTAGCTTTTTAAAGTACTAAATCGTCATCAGAGGCAGACACGCTGCTCTCTCTTTCTGGTCTTGTGTTGTTGTACAACCCAGAGAAGGTCAACACAAGACGTCGCTATATCATTGACATCGCAAAATGGCATCACTTCCTCTGATGGATGAGTTCCTTTTGAATCTGGAATATCAGAAGCTTTTCGTATTACAAGCTAGTTAGCATTCTGACTTTAGCATTACAATTAAAAGTGCACATAGCTGCATAGCTGTTAGCATTTGAATGGTGTTAATAAAAACAATTCTCATGATGATACTAAGAGTTTTCTGGAAATGACACAATTGCGTTAATCTTCTGTGCTCTACTTCTGAGCATGTTTCAGTTTTAAATTCTGTGTTTTGTACTTCTTTGGTGGAAAAGGTTTTTTTTGTAATGGATTAAAGTGGTTAAACTTCTCTATCTAACAATGTATTTTCTGTGTGCTTCAACTGCAGAGATAAAACTATTGTTATCTGCCTCCAGAAACCCATATGTGCTCGATTCTACTCTGATTTATCTTTCCAGACACAGACACTGATAGATCTCCAGGCGTTTCATGGATTTCCATCGAATATTTGATGTGCACTCAGCTGTTGTTAATGCCAAGCTTTGCAGCAAACAGATCAGAGCAGTCATGGAGGAAAGAGTTGTGTCAGGAGAAAGAAATGTTCAGGGTAGGGCGAAGGCATGACGAAAGTGAAACAGACAGGAGTGCAGAATCAGAGGAGGTTAGAGCGAGGAGTTTAAAAGAGGGATTCTTGATTGATAAAAGGCTTTCGAGGCCGACACTGGCAGTTCTCCCATCATTTTCATGTCTTTACATTTCTACCATGTGTCAGGAGTTTTATCCTCTGCAGATCGCAAATGATTCTTCATCAGGATTTGGACCACAGTGGGACGTATGAAGGCTTTGCCCCACTTTTAATCCTTGGAAGGGACCTATTATGCTTATTAGTTTAAACTAGAGTAGCTTTGTATGATCCAGTTTCGAATAATCTCCATTCATCTTTTTCTGGGCCTTTTACATAGATGGTGTAAAAGATGGAAATAGCCACAATGACGCCACATGTTGGTGGTCCTTTTTTTGAAGCCTGGAGCTGAGTGTTTTCACTGTCGCCATCTTGGTGTTTTGAAGCAGGATGTGCTGAGTGAGGGGTGGACCTGGACTTTTTTTAAGAGTGATTTTAATGTTTCTTGGTGTGTCTGTAGCACCTGTGGAATATTTGCAGCCATTTACAAGGTAAATTCATCAGTATCTGTGTATTTGGTCGACACAGTAGATTGGTCATTTTCCCATTTAGAAATACTGATAGGCTTTAGTTTCTTCTTATTTTTCACCTTTGTCTTGTTGCTGTTTGGGCAAAATTGCTCCTGCTTGCAGCTGTATGCATGTTTGAACCTCGAGTCACAGCGGTTGGTGGTGATACCTCCGACCCCAACCATCTGCTCTCAGAACATGCAAATTTTTGCTTTTTTTTCCAAATGTATTCCCCAAAGTCTTAGCAGTAAGAGGACAACAAGGTAAATATTTTGACTGCCACACATCAAAAACTATGTGCATTTTTGCTTTTCTCTGAAAAACAGGGTTGGGGGTCATCATCTGAGACCTCACACAGTTCAGTACGTCCAGTGGTTGGCGGTGCAGAAGGCGGCAGTTGGATGTAAGCGATGTAAACAAGTTTCCGCACGGCTATTAGAGCTAAAGCGCTGTGCGAATACCAACAAGTCTCAGAGCCAAATGATGATATGATTGGTTTGTTTTACTTCAGTCTGTAACCCATGTACATGGCGTTTGTCAGCGTTCCCCGTCAACCAGCAGACTGGATTTTCAATTTCACTGTTTAATTTCTTTTTCTCCCATTTTGGTCAGAGTTACATCAGTGTTGGAGATTAAACTTCTGCCAGTATGAGAAAGTCTGCTTTGATCTGAGCGATGTACATTTTTTTCATCAGAATGTGAACACAAGACTCTATGCCGACATCTGTGTGCCTGCCAGTTTGCCTGTTTCTTTGTTTTACTATTTTTTTAGGACCAGACAGGGCACTAAACTACAGTGCACCAACTAGGCAGACTCCAAGTGAAGTTAAACAGGTACTTGCTCCTGTTATACTTTATCTGCTTGTTCATGTGCATTTCTACAAGGGGGCGTATTCTCAGCCACAAACTAACATCTAAAGTGCCATAATTCAAGTGGTTGGCAACTTATTTTAGCATTATGCAGTCTGCAGTTGATTGTCTACTAAAAACTGTTCAGTCGCTGCTAACCATCTAAACATAGCACAGAAAGTAAAGAAATCTGTGTTTGGTCGATTATTTCTTTGTTGTGGGGGAACGCAGTTGTGGGTTGCGTCCATGAACAACTTCCCAAATCTTCTCTGCATATGGCAAACGGTTTATTCTGTAAACAACATAACCACACTGACTGGCTTGTGACAAATGCTGGTCGAAGAACGGGACCATCCCTCAGCAGTGTATGACCAAGGTGTTGACCAGCATGAGGAGGTGCCAGGCTGCAGGTTCTTCCACATCCTACCGAAGTCCCTGTCTGTTCAATGAATAGTTTCTATAGACTTCAATCATCTAGTCCAATAAATGACAGAAGAAGCTGTTTGGCATCGGCAGAGAAGATTTGGCAAGTGCAACCTACATGCTCAACCCACAAATGCATTTTCCTTACAATTGTGGTGCCATTTAAGAGGAGATAAACTTTCCAACAGTATGAGATTTATAGCCAAGAAACATTGTTACCACAAAGAAGTCAAAGAAACACAAACTTTCAGACTTTTTATCCTACGTTTAGTCCCACCCCTTCTCTGTCCTCTCCAGTGAGACTCATCCTTTGGTTCTATAAACTCCAACTTTACCGTTTTGGACTGCAGGTCTTGGTGTTAGAGATCTGGAGGACCACTCTAATGAAATTATGCAGCATATAGTGCTCTGCTGAGAAGAGAGTGCTCTATTATTTACCTCTGCGTACTTTCCAGTTAAAATATTTGCAGAGGAGCACCTTAGACTGTATTGTGGCTTGTTATGTGGTGTATTATTCTGGTGCGTGCCACTGAGACAGTAGGGTTGCTTAACTTTAACTTCAGGTCAGAATAACTTTATTTCAGAGTAGAGCACTGGGAGAAATGTGTTAAAAATGCACAGCGAGTTCATTTTTCTTGTTTTTCAATGATGATTTTTGGATAACAAAAACAAGCCTGTGGCTGCTCGCCCATTATCGTACATTTAGAGTCTTTAGAGATGCTTTTCATGAGTCAGCATTAATTTGTTCTCATCTGTCACTTAAAAAAGGAGCAAATTTACCAAACGAGGAAAAAGCGGAGATGAAAGCCTGTTCTGGGTCTTCACGTGGACTGCCGGCGTAATTCAGGGCAAGTTTAAGTGTGTACAAGCTTTCAAACACACGGGCGAATCAAAGTGCTTTTAATAATGCAGAGAAATGCATTAGAGCAGCATTTAAAAGCACATAATAAGCAACACAGCACTAACAAATAGCCCTGAGTTTAATAAAGCTAATGCAGAGAAGAGTAGTATTGACTAATCCACATGCGCAGCTTTTATATTAATCATATCAGCAGTAAATGACGCAGCAACTGCCTGATTTGATAATTAGCTCTTGTGCAACAGAAGGACAGTACGAGTTGTGTGCACGAGTGCAGCTGTAGTTAAGAGGATGGCAGAAAAGAGCGTCTGTCGTGCAGATAAGAGAAGCTTCTGATGCTGGAGAAAAGCTGTCTGGCTGCTATTCAGCTCACTAAAACATGATTCAGCCGCTGTGTGTGTGCACAGTGATTGGTAGGTGTAGAGGCTCTGGTCTGTCACTCCCATTAAACACACTGTCCTCATTTTTTGCTCTTTAGTCACCTCAGCCTGCTCCCCATCTCTGTACTCTCCGCTGTCTCTTGCCTCTTCCTTCTCCTGCCTCCCTCGGCATCTCACTTTTTCTGCTTTTCTGTCTCCTCTTCCCAGCAATGCTCATCACTCGCTTGGTTGCTGCTGCTGAGGTTCGGACTCTGGCTTGCTGCGACACACGCGCACACACACACACGCACCCACCAGATACAGCGCTCCGCTACACTGCTCAGGAAATTGGACCCTCAACAGACTGTGTATTGGAAATGAAATTCCTTTCAGAGACCTAGAGACACACACACACACACACACACACACAGTTTTAAAGACAGTGTTTGTCGCAGCTTGCTGGTTTTAACTATGGAGTCTTATCTACAGAACCACTATCAGTAGTTTAAGGATGGAGCTGATGGAGCCTTGTTTTCTCTTTATTTCTTTCTGTCTCTCTCTGTCTGTTGTCTTCCTGACAGTCAGTGTCTCATGCCCACGTGTGCTGCTGACAGATAAGTCATTGATGTTAATTACATGACACGTAGCCTGTTGGAGAGACAGCGAGAGTTGGGAACAGAAAAGTAGACCATGGAAAGATTTTTACTGATGCTGGAAATCCAGTAACATTGCTGATGATTCTCAGAAACTAGATTAGGTTCTGTGATGTATGCAAGTGATCAGTCTGAAGCAAAAAAGCCAGATCAAGGAGTTTATACTGATTATTTGGTAAAGATGTGCCAGTTGGTGCATTCATAGATGATAATGATCATTATCTATTTGGCCGATCCCAATACTGTGTTCAGAGCTGCCCTAAGTCTTCATCAAGGTGCTGGAAACAGTCCTCAGAGATTTGATCCATGTTGACATGACGGCATCACACAGCTGCTGCAGATTTTTCGACTGCGCCTCTGTGATGTGAATCTCCCGTTCCACCAAAATCCAAAGGTGCTCTGTTGAACTGAGATTTTTGTCAGTGGAGGCCATTGGAGTATAGCAAAGTCATTTGCATGTTAAAGGTAACTGTTTGAGATGATGTGAGCTTTGTGACATGGTGTGTTATCATCCACTTTTCCATTTTCCAATTTTGGGTAGTTGTGTTGTGTGGATTGTAGCCTCAGTTTCCTTTTTTTAGCTGACACAAGTGGCACTTGGTGTGGTCTTCTGCTGCTGTCGCCCATCTGCTTCAAAGTTCAACCTGTTGTGCATTCAGAGATGCATTTCTGCGTACTTGGGATGACTGGTTGTTTGAGGTACTGTTGCTTTCCGATCAGCTTCAAGAAGTCCGACACTTCTTCTCTGACTCCTGGCATCAGCAAAGCATTTTCATCCAGAGAACAGTAATTTCCTCCCTCTCCACAGAACAGCCGGGAACCAACAGTAGTCTGTGGTGTGAACCAGAGCCTGCTCCTTTACAGAAGAGAACAAGAGCTACTGTTTCCAGCTGTAGTCCACAACAGAATGGGACGATATTTTTGGAAAGCAGCTAAATGCTTTCCATGACCAGGTCAAAGCACAGCAGTGACCTGGTCATGACATGGTGTTCGTCGGGGATGGCTGTTAGCAGCAACGGAACTTTCACAATAAGAGCGAGGAGGTTGTTAATGGATGGAAAGGTAAAAAGAGAAGATCTAAAATGAATGAAGTAAACCTGGAGATTCATCCAGGTAAAGGTTGTGTGTGGGGAACACTGTAAGGAAATAAAGATTTTATTTATTTATTTTTTTCAAGGCCTGAACTGAACTCTTATCAGTTTCATTCAATCCTCTGAAAAAGTGAAAAAGCAGTTTGGAGGCATCTCATTTTTGTCCCTGTTCTCGCAGCTTGATGAAACTCAAGCCTCAGGTCCAGGTGTTTTTAACCTGAAGTTTGTATTTTAAGTTAAATTGAGGATGTGGAGCTGTTTTTCCACTTGGTGTGAACACATGAAATAATTCAGTTGAAAGCATTCATTTGGTGATTTGCAGGTAAAAAGATGTCTAGACGTCCTAAATATAGTCCAGACTGCACTGAAGTGCTGTTTAGCCTTCGGTTCCACTAAACCTGAAATCTTAACCTGCAAATCACTGACTCACTGCTTATGACACAAACAACACAAAGGAAAAACACAGCAAAACAGCTGTTTGTTAGCAAAATAGAGTATTGAGAAGTGCCTTTTGTTGGACTGAAACTTGCATTAGATGA
The DNA here is from genome assembly GCF_036321145.2 of Pelmatolapia mariae. NCBI lineage: Eukaryota > Metazoa > Chordata > Actinopteri > Cichliformes > Cichlidae > Pelmatolapia > Pelmatolapia mariae. The sequence goes on along the minus strand of NC_086242.1, from coordinate 19,573,144 downwards.
TAGCCATTGACTTGATGACTTGAATTATCCCGTCTCTCATATTTTCCTGCTTGAAAAATAATCAGTTTAAAGTTTTATAGAAGATTGTTTGTGCTTTATGCATCACTCATCTCTCTACCTGCTGTAGGACTCCCTTTAGACACCAGTTTCTCTCTGTACTGGCATTACAGAGACAAACTATGCGTCTCTCTGTCAGGCTGACAGATTGAGCGGTGATGAGAAGCCCTCCTGAGGTGGTCTGCGCTTCATGTGTGCATGTGTGCAAATATGTTTGTGCGTGCCGTGGCATTTTATTTGTGTTTCTCGTCTGGAATTTTTCCCATCTGATGAGTTAAACTGAGAGCAGGAGGAAGCATTTGGCACTTCCAAGTGCAGATGAGTGTGCGTCAGCCATCCAGTAAGGCTGCTTTGTGTGTTTATTGGTGCAATTTCCCATCTTCACTAAGTAGCTTTCAGAAAATGATTTAAATCAAATTAAGTTTAAAGTGCTTTAAATGCTCTAATAAAAAGCAAAGATGGCAGAACAAATGTGTATCCCCTCTGCTTTTATAAACAGCGAATATCCTAACGGTTGTAGCTGCAGTTTAAAATCTGTCGTTACTTATAAACAGCCGGCTGATGGAGCAGCTTTGTTTTCATTATTTACGTTGTTATGTTGCTCTTAAAATTCATTCCCAGGTGATATTAAAAAAAGCTTCGGTTCAGCGCCTTTGGAACTGTAATTTCCTCCGTAGCAAATTTGCCAATTTATCCTCTCAGCTGTTTGCAGCCCTGAACTGGAATCCCCATTAACCTTGAGGCTTAGTCATTTTGGCAAATTCCCATTAACCTCCAGAACGAGTTGTTTGGTGAATTCCTATTAACCTCCAGTATTAGTCGTTTATCAGACAACAAAGAAGTGTTCGTGGGAGCGTTGGAAACTCATTTCTGGCTCATTTGGACGTGTCTTTTTTTTCTCTCTCTCACTCTCCCACAGAGTGATCAGCGGAGCAAAACACATGTAACAGGCAGGTTTGCGTTCTTTAAGGGCTAAACAGATGAAATAAAAATGGTGTAATCCAGAAAAGACAGCCTGGGCTCAAATCAGTTCCAGCTTCTGCCTGCAGTCAGAAGTTTTCATTTACGCTTCTAGTCTTTACAAACCCAGTAAAAAAAACGGTCAGTAAAGAACGGACGTCCTGGTGGTAGAGGACTCCGTGAATCCCAGAGGAATGCTAATTTTTCCATGTTTTATACCAAAACAAACATGGTTGTTTTGGTATAAATTGCTTTGTTTATATGCAGTGCAATCTGAGCTGAAAGGGCAAGAAAAAAGGAAGAGGTGAGTCTGAGTCTGGCGGTGATACTGTGTAGGCCATAGACTGTAGATCAGAGGTCCCCAACTCCAGGCCTCGAGGGCTGGTGTCCGGCAGGTTTTAGATCTCACCCTGGGTCAACACACCTGAATCAAGTGATTAGTTGATTACCAGGCCTCTGGAGAACTGCAAGACATGTTGAGGAGGTAATTTAGCCATTTAAATCAGCTGTGTTGGATCACGGACACATCTAAAAACTGCAGGACACCAGCCCCCGAGGCCTGGAGTTGGGGACCCCTGCTGTAGATAAAAGATGGAAACGACAGCCATGTCTTAGCTTCTAATTTTTAACTATTATTGGATGGCGGACATATGTCAGTCTCAATAAGCACATTCATCAAAGCATCATCAGGCAAGTTGTAATAAAAGTTTTAACAGAAGAACAAGTTTTTGCAGCAGGTTGTAAATATGTATGTTTCTGTTGTAAAGCTAGAAATTGTAATGTGGGAGTCTGTGGGGAGGTTGCCTCGAGTGGCCATTAGAGGAACTGCAGTTCGTGGCACATGTGCCTCAGCTTTTCCAAATTAGCAATTAACATCCACCATATTCATATTCAGTATATTATGAGTGTGAATAATTGTCTGTGTTCACCCTGTGATAGACTGCAGAGCAGATCAGTGCCCACCCCCCTCTCTTTTGCCCCATGTGAGCTAGTATAGTTTCTAGGACACTATATGGGCTGTAAATCTGATTTAGCATATAATTGACAGCCCTAATAGTTTCTAATCCCGCTGAGAGCCTGTATGATAGGAGAGTGTCGATGATAGATGGAAGTGCAGTGATCGGTCACTCGGTGTTTTGCTTTTGCCCCAATAAGTAACAAGTGGCAGTGGACTGGATACATTTAGCAATATCTCAGTAACTACTCATCTCACTCTTTCTCTTGCATCACATGTACTTTCTTCATGTTGGCCTCAGTCCAGCTGAGTGCCATCATACAGCAGCTCATAGCTTATTGAATAAAGCAGAAGCTTCAACCAGTAAGAGGAGATTAGGTTGCACTCGGTGTGTGTGCTTTCCCTCCCGTGTCTCCTGCTCAGTGGTGTGTATCCATCCTCTCGCGTTTTGGAGGACTAATCTAAGCATGCCCATGAATTCTTCTATAATGTGGACCGCATATCACATAAAGTACAAAATGAATGCTCGTTCCCAACAGAGCAGTCAGTGTTATATTTTCCTTTATGTATCATGATTGCAAGAATATGCATTGAAATATTGAACTGAAGCAATGCTGTAAAGAAGTGTGGGTTAGACTGATGCAGTCTTATAGAAAAGTTATTCCTGCTAAAGGTATCTCTACAAGCTCCTGAATCACAGGGTGAACTTTATAAACTGTCTTTTTTATGTGGAAAAAAAAAGAGTTAAGTACTCAGATAAATCTACCACACTTAGTTTGTTGCAAGGCTTTTATTAAATCTAAATGAACAGTATATTTTCAAGGATATCAGAAGTGCTATATTCATTATTTGAAGTTTCAAATAAGGCCACACACTTTGGATACACTGATCGAGGAATATGCTAGAACCACATCTGAGAGAAGGGTTTGTAGAGGGAAGATGGAAAATAGACGGCTGGCATTAAGGAGGAGCAAATATGATGTTCAGCAGTCGGAGCGATGCCAAACCAGAAGTGTATTAAGGGAGAAAAATGATTATGGGGAGAAGGAAGGCAAATAGAAGAGGAGATGAAAATGTGAGGAAAATATGTCAAGGAGTGTAAGTCGGTCTGAACCCATGGGTTCCCTGTAGTCAGCCTACGGTTGTGAAACTGAGTAAATATGAGTGAAGGAGGAGTGATGGGTTGAGATGCAGCCTGCAGCCTGGCAGTTTCTTAATGTTCTGTGTCATCTCGGTTAGTGCGATTTCCACAGTGATTTCCCCCGAATCCATTCGGCATTCAGGAGAGGACGCAGCACGATGGCAAGGAAGATAAAAACAGCGGCTCCCAGCAGCAGCAGCAGCAGCAGCAGGGTGCACACATTTGGACTCAGACTAGCATGCTTCCTCATGCCTCTAATCAGCCTGAAGCAAGTCTGATTATACTTGTGTACTCATACATAGTTAATTTTCACATGTTTGGACACTCTTTTGACTGGTACTGTTTTCAAATACTGATGGCTTTTTTAAAGTGATGTGATTGAGAAAGCGATGGCCTTTGGTGCAGGGGTATTAAACTGCTGTGCTTCTGTTTTTCAGTGGAGTGGACTTGAAAATGTTTGCAGAAGGTTGATACATTTTTATTTTTTTTTATCTAAAGTGGACGGAGGAGAGTAGAGTATTGGTTTCTTAATTTGTGCGGTTACAGTAAAGACTCAAACCAAAAGTGCAACCATAAAATGATTTCTTAAACAGTAATACGATGATGCTTCCACACATTAAAAATCTGGTAGCTGTAGCTCCAGTGAGTTTGGTTAAATCTGCAGTAGTTAATATTCCAGAAAAGGCCTAAAATGAACCACGGTGAAGTCGCTTCACAAATTAAAAAAACAACAACTAATTGCTGGATTCAAACCCCACTCTCCAAAGTCCTCTTCTTAGCCAATTGCAGTTACTTTCCCCCCTCTTTATTCCACTTAATATAATTCAAGTGATCTGGTCTGGAAAGGTCTGTGATTGGTCGGTCTTCAGTCATGGCTTAGATTTCCTTAAACCTGCACAGAAAAAGCAGAATTGAATTCCTTTCCACAAAAACATGAACAAATAGACTAGTGTATGCATTGATTTTAAAGATCAGTGAAATATGTTTGTGCTGTGAGTGACATTGAACACACCCATAGTTATATTAGACTGGTTAATGTTAGCGGCAGCCTTCTTTCCTTGCAGGTAAAAGCCTGCACACCTGAGCAGTGGGGTCGAGTGGAATAATGTCATTGTGAAAAGTCCCTTTTTTCTAAGAACAGCTTACCCAGCTGAAGATGAAGCTTTTAGTGTCTCAGAAGCTCATCATCATTAGCTTTCTTACACGTTGGTAACAGACATGCTAAAGTCAGCTGCAGGTCCTTTGGTGACTTTGAACTAGAATATCAAATATGGGACTCTCTTCATCTTTTTGTTGTATTTTGTGTTTGACCAGGTGGTTCCTCAGATTAGTTGTTGCCATGGACACCTTTGTATTTTGGACATTGTCTCCATTGAGTTTTGAAAAGCGTAACCACACCTGTAACCACACCCTGTTTGTGTGTTGCTTGTTCTTCAACACATTGCAGAAGTGACGTCACATGGTCTCGCTGTCTTTCTCTGACCCAGATGTGCTCTGGGACTGAAATTTGCCACTGATTGATTTGGTACTCGGTAGTCACACAGCTGACATACAGATGTTTGAAGTGGAAAAACAAAGAACTGCAGAACTTCGTGGTGCACGTGTCTTCCTCTTGCTTGTTTAAACATTCTCACCACAAAGAGGTGCAGTGTTAACTATTTTTGGGATGGACACATTTGAACCAACAGCTGGCATTATGCACAAATCAGATCTGACTAGTTAGTTTAGCTGATTGGTATTCCCGTGATTGATGAGTGAGGCCAGGGAAATTTTAAACATCTGGATGGTTGCTCGGGCACATCCTTGCTCCTTAGAGGAGCAAAGCCACTGAACAAGTTAATGTCCTGCCATGAATTAAGACCTGCAGGAAACTTTAAATAACTGTCACAGGATATTATCACTATGTAAATGTGTCAGCTTTCATAAAAGCCACATCATAACTTGCAACGCACAACCCAGGAATGTGTGTGTGGATGGAAGCAGGCAGTGAAGCCCTTTAACAGTCACATCCTGTTCTTAGATGACTTACAGCTTGTGATCTCTAGAACCCATGAGAACAGGAGCTTAAGTGGGTTTGAAGCATCCTGACAGTGATTGATACCAGCAGGGAGCTCTGAATACAGACCACACTGCTGGTCCTTATCAGTGACACATCCGGCACATCCAAAGCAAGATGTCAGCTGTTTGCAGAGGGAAAGGAGACGTGGTCTGACTGCTAGTGGGGAGTCGGCGAAGAAGTTCTGTCAACAACCTTAAAACTCTTTCACGACAACACTAAACAGCTTTGTGAAATAATCTGCTGTTTGTGTTGGATCCAGATCCTTCTTTGATGTTTAAGAAATGAGCTGCAGGCGTGAGATTAAAACTAAAAACTGGACACCTCCAGTCACACGTGATTCATCGAATTAGTTCCGCAAACCTCGGGAGCATTCGGCGGTAAACTGCAGAGATGGAAGAACAGTTAGCATAATTGCTATTATGGTTGTTTTGCTACGCTGCATCTGTCTCTGTGCTCTTTTTCTGGTCTAATTGTTTTGAAACTGCCGAGTTAGAGGTCTCAAAAGAGCAGCAATATGATTGAAAGATACACCGAGCAGCTAAATTACCAACAGAGGAACTTCAATTTCTGTCCTTTTTACTGAGGCTTTATTGGCAGTACGGGCTCTGCATCGCAGTCTTTTCCTCAACAGAAGTCATAAGTTGAGGATGGGAGGGGGTGAGTCACAAATACGGGCCTTTTGCTGAACTATAAGGACACTAAGAGGCGGGTTTGTCCCTGTACAGTTTTGAAAATCAGCTCAGATGGCACCTGCAGTTCATGAGGTGGACCACAGATCTAAAATACAACTCCCTGGACATAAAAGAAGAGAAATAGTAAGATTTGAATGAAGCAATTAAACCGTCCGTCTGGATTCAGTTTGTTGGAGTGGTCTTTGATCGCATTCCTAAAAGGCCCAGATCTCTGCTGGTTCTAGTTCTAATGATGTGATTGAGGATAATATTACGTCTTGGGTGGCTCAGCAGGAGTTCAGATCTCACTTAAAAGTTAACATCCAGGACTAATTCTTAATTCAAATTACATTATGAGTATTTTTATTTGAATTTAGCAGTTTCACTTGTGGCTGGAGGATTAACTCGGGGTGGGGAAAAAAACCTTGTAGCTTTCTCAGACTGTGCCCCCATAAAGTTTAGTCTTGGTGAAGTCACTGTAAGCATGTTTATCATGCCAGTTTGTTTAGTGTTCGTGTTGTGTGCAAGTAGCCAATATTAAAGCTGTTCCAGGATTAGCAATAAACTCTCACTCTTTATAGGTTAATAAAGTTACTTTGCAGCTAAACTCATGTTTATTAGTTTTATATTTATGCCAACTTTTCTCATTCGTTTCACTGGAGTTGCAATTTTGGTGTAGCACGTTGGTCATTGCTTGGTTATTGCATTTGTGTGTATTTGCGTGGAAGATGTCAACTCAACACTCAATGGAAACCATCACTGCTGGATCGGACTTCAAGTGGACTTCAATGAATTATAACAGGGATGGCTTATCAGCCGGTGTGTCTCCAGCTGTCTGTGTGCAGCTCAAGGACGACAACTGTAAGCCCACCTCGTCTCCAACAGCAGCAGGTAGTTCTGAAGAAAGGCAGCCATTTAGAGGCTACAGAGTTGGATGATTTTGTCGCAGGAAGTGGTTGAGACCAAAGATGGAGCTAAAAGATGAATGAACCTTAGGTGCTGGTATATCTCACTGGGTATCACAAGCAACTAGGGCTGCCACAAACGATTATTTTGATAGTCGACTAGTCACCGATTATTTTTGCGATTAGTCGACTAATCAGATCATGCATCCATTGGACGTACAACGTACAGCTTATTGCACCAACGTGCATCTGCTCTTATATAACTATCATTAGCTTACAGCTTTAAGTGTTTAAGGTATGTGCTAACTAAAAAGAAAGACAAGATGATAGTTTATTAAATTTTAATGAAATTTGCAGATTGTTTCGGTGGAGTTTAATAAACTCAGCCGTCTGCTCCTTGCTATCTAAAATATAACAGGACACCGAAGTAAATTCTCGAGCATCTCACACTTCTGATAATCAGTTGTCTGCTTGACGTTTATTCAGCTGTGTAAACACTATAACTTTAATCTCAGCCAAACCAATTTACTCAGGAATAAAAAAAATAAAATACTGAAAAAAGCCAAACAACAAAATGTGTAAGTTATCTAAGTGACTTATATCTCATGTTTAACCTGAGTAGTGAAAGATGGCGGTGGGTTTGAAAACGATTTGCCGGGAGTCCGGTGTTCTCACCGGCTCTAGTGAGCCTTGAACCCCGGTTGGCTATCGAGCTGGTGGGTAACAGACGTCTCCGAAAACGTCGGAGTGCTTTTGAAAATATGTGGTGTCTTGATAAACTGAGCAGATATTTGAGGTTTACACAGTTACATTCTCACCTGAAAATATGTTAAATGTTTATTTTGTGACCCAGAAAGAATAATAAGTGTAATATTAAAACTAACTAGCGGCCGCCATTGTTGGAAACTGAGCAGGGCCACGCTATGAATTCTGGGACAGAGCTACTTCTTCTTCTTCGGGGTTTAACGGCAGCTGGCATCCTTGTACACGCAGTGCTGCCATCTTCTGTTTCAGTCCGTTATTACACTCTTAAATCCTACTACTTATTCCTGCGTCTTTTGGGATCTTACAAAGCTTCAAACGACGCGTCGACTATTAAATTGGTCGTCGACGATTTTGATAGTCGACGTAATCGTGACTAGTCGACTAATCGTGGCAGCCCTACAAGCAACCCATGTTTCTTCAAGCTATGGCAAAGGCCATGGTTTGAATCTACCCACGCGTTTTCTTTCCTTTCTTTTCCTCACTGTCCTGTCAAAATCAAAAACTGCAGTACATGTGAGAAAAATGCTTTTAACACATTTGCCGGTCAGAGACATGACTCCAAATTAATGCTAAAAACCTTTTAATATGCCGAGTTTGTGTTAACAGCTGTTGCTGCTCTAGAAGAAAAATAAAAGGAGCTTTTCTTTTCAGATCTGTTGCTTGGTGATGTCAAGATGCATTTTATGTACATTTGTAGGCTGCTTCCACTTTAGGCTTTTCACTTGTCTGGATTTAGATGAAATCAGCTGAACTAATAGAATACTAAGAATGCTTTTGAATTCTGAGAAGCAAGCACTGCTGCAGTGGTCTGACTAATATCCCGGATATATTTGTCCACTGGCTCCTGCTGTACACTGAACTCTTATCCATTTCCTGCCCTAAAACCAAAATGAATGTGCACAGTGCAGCTCTTCTGCTACTAAAGGTGCCAAATAATTTATGACTTTCGGGAGTTTCTCTAAAGTCCAGTGGATCTTTTTTTTCCCCCGTTCTTAGCTCAGCAACAGAAGGGCTTGAAATGGAAGCGTTGAAAGCCAAAAATCTTATCACAGAGACCGAGTAATGGTCGAGTCACTGGTATTGATCAACAACCCTATCAACTTCAGCAGATATATTGTGGTCATTTTTCTGCTATGGGCCCCAGTAGAAATCTGTTATTGACCTCCTAAAGTATAGATGACAGGCATTAATGAAATATGATGGGTCCCTGTCTCCGTGTCTGTAAACTGCTCAGTCGTAAAATTAACATTTTGAACAAAGCACAGCTTGAGTAAGAGAAATTGAGCAAATTTTTTTGAGCCAGACCCTTCAGTATTCCTGACTCGGTCCAAACACAGGTCTACAAAACTGCAAGAGTGATAATAAACCCTTTGTTATTATGTCACCCATTTCAACTGCTTAAATTTTGTCCGGACAAATTAGGATTTACCAGATGAAAAGATGAAACGGTCCTCAAGATGATAGTAAAGAAGCTTGATTTAAGAGCTCACAGTTACATAAGTGGACAGGTAGCACTCAAAAGAGAGATTTACACATATTAATATTTATCCTGCGTTTCCCTCGCTTGAGCCAGATTTCATAATATGCTCCAGACCTCAGCAGCTTCCTCAGTACTCCCAATAGATCAAGTTTGATTTTTTGAGATTAAGGTAAAAAATAACCTCAAGAGACAGACTGACAGCCCTGAGAGATGGATTAAATAGCCTGGATATGAGCATCTTCCAGCAGTCTAATGAGTTTCTGAACGGCCAGAGGAAAGAGGAGGTCGTGGCGATGGAGAGGATTTAATAAGACCACCCACAGAGAAACGGGAAGAGATGAAGAGCAGGCGGGCAGAACTTTGTTTCACCTTCTGAACCTCATTATGGAAATATGCTACATTTCTGATTGCTTGGCTGCATTTGTGTTTGTCCCTGTGTGTGTCTCCAGCTGATGACTGAGGCTGGAAAGAGATTAAGTCGTGAACAGTGCAGGCCGGGTACTGTGGTGTAGAGCTTCTGTAACGTATGTTGAATGTCAGGATTTTATAGCTTGATGAAAACAAATAAGTCTTCCTCAGAGAGAAGGCGCAGAGGACATCCTTGTTTACATTTTTTTTTCCAGTTATTTGTGGAAGTCGTTTAGTTTTTTGGCTGCAGCTGTAAGTCTCTTGTCTTGCAGCTTATTATGGTTCAGAGTTAAACTGGGGTTGCGCTTAAGAAAATTTGTGTTTAATGTTTAAGTCACTCCTGTAACCTTTAACCATAAAGAGAGTTCATGCAATGTTATGATCAGCAGCTGAGCTAAGGTGTAGACCATAAAGTTGCTGGGAACCCTTCACCACCAGTGGTAAAGCCAGTTAGGGTTGCACACGCATACTTCTCGAACTGGAGATAAACCAGTAACTACTATTTTATTTGCAGGAGGTTCTTGCTGAACTATTTGTCAGGTGTGTATCATTTAACAGCATTTCATTTGTAAATTATCTTGTTAATGTTTGAAAAAGATTAGCTTCCACAGCCGTTCTAATCTTCAGTTGCGGGTTATATAAGAGCCTTCGCTGTCACTTCTACATGATAGTCATGCGTGGATAAGCAAATAATGGCCAAAAAGATGTACTCTAGCCTGGGGAGATTTGCCAAAAAGAAGAATAATTAGCATGATATTAGTTTCTGTGACCACCCCAGTGCAAGTCAGAGCCTGGCCAACTCTGTAAAAGCAACAGTCGTAACTGCAGAGGTGGCCTGAAGAGTCAAGACTAGTTACAAGCCGGCTAGCACAAGGAGGTGCATCCATCTTAGTAACAAGCAATGAATCTGAAGAGTGCAGAACTATTGTTTACTGTTCAAATATTTAACCATCTATCCATTTTCTTCCACTTATCCAATTCAGGGGTTTGTCTGGAGCCCATCCCAGCTGGGTACATCCTGGACAGGTCGCCAGTCTGTCATACAGACATTCACCATCACATTCACACCTATGATCAATGTAGGATCACCAGTTAACCTAACCCCATGCATGTTTTTAGCCAGTGGAAAGACGCACGAGTACCTGGGAGAAAATGCACTCCACATAGAAAGACTGAATTCAAACCCCATAAAGCAAGCAGGCATTCACCTCTGCAGCCAATATTAAATGCATTTGATATACTCTGAATTTGCATTTCGTATTAGTTAGTGAATGTGAGCATACTGAGGCTTTTTGAACTAGGGAATTATGTACCTGTTGACACAGTAACTTTAAACGTATTATAGTGCTAATGTGAACCACCACTTTTTTGTTTTATACCTCCATAGCATGGTAATACTTTGTCTCATGTAAGTCCAGACAGACAACAAATGGGAACAAATAGAAGTTTATGAATATTCATGCACAGAAACTTGTGAGGAAGCCAAATAATCAAGTTTGAATATTTTTGACATTGTGATTTTTAATCAGTGAAAATAATATAATTATGCATTAATCTCCATTATATTATTCTTTAATCAGTTGGGGGTTTTTTTCTGTGGGGGGAAAAATCGTGACAGCAAATGTGCGTTGCAGGGTCCCAGAGCTAAAGCAGACTCTTTGAATGTGTCGTTTAGTTGAACTAATATTAAAATCAAACACTATTTCTAAAAAAATAAATAAATAAAATAAAGAGAGAAACATCAATTCAGATATTTGGCATTCTTCCTCATCATTTTAACTCTGACCTTGTGAAATAGCTTTATGGGTAAAGTGAAAGTTTGTTGGTAATAATATTTCTTACTTGTAAAGCACTGACAGAAGGATAACCACGAGTCTTCAGGCAGGGGCCCCTGCTTTATCGCAGACACTCATGCAACCTTTGACCTCTGCCTCAGTAGTTGGACACTTCATTGTTTGATCTTGAGGTCATGACCCTTGTGCGACCCTGACAGATCCCTGAAAGCTTTTCCCTGCCACAGCTTTGTCTTCTAGATAACGCTCAGACGTGTTCCCTTGTATAGACGAGTCGCTGTGCAAAGTCATGAAGTCTGAAGTTGGACGTGCTGACAGATCTCTCCATGGTGTTCTCTGTCCACCAGAACAAAGCATGGAGTTAATTAATGCTTTGTTGCTCTCTTTTTTTTTTATAGCTTTGAAAAAGAGCCTGTTATCATACTGACGTTGTCTGTGTCTGGTTGTTATAAAGCCGTTGCTAATGCTTGTTTAGTTGTTAAATGAGTAAAGTAAGGGGTTCGGAGAGTTCCATATATAAAAGGTGCCGGTGTTGGTGCACAGTTGGCTCCTCCTCGCTGCTGTTTTAGACGCAACCACATTTAAATGGATTTGAGGAGCAATCCTTAGAGTCTGACCAGCAGAGGTTGGGTTCTTGTCTGATCTTTGGGCTGCATCTTCCAATCATTGGTGAATTTCTTGGGGCAACTCCTTCCATATCCACCCTTCCCAGTAACTTTGTGGTGCTGTGTGGGTACCAGTTTTGTTTTTTTTTTCTTTTCTTTTCTTAGTGGAAGTTATTCTGAGTAAAGTGAACAGAGGTCCATGTGGCAGCAAACTTGTGCACCAAGGTTTAGGGATTTGTGCTTTCAGTATGAACAAGTAGACTTGCCTATCAAAGAGACAAAAATAGTCAGTTTGGTGTTTCTGAGGCATACGCCACATCGGTATCTTACATCAGAATCAGTATTTTTGAATTGTTAGTTGAATCCTAGAAAGACTGAACACAAGAACAATGTTTACATTGTTGACTGGACTCTGTGTATTTAAACAACCTGAAATAAGACGCTGTTTTGTGAGGTTAAACTGCTGGATCAACACTGTTCCAAAATCTACTCGTCTGCTAGGAGGTCCAGCAGTTAAGGATGTCATCTATTTCAAGCTTATTTAAAGTTTCTATCTTTAGTCTATTGTTGTGGTGGAGTTGTTTGGAAGCTGAGGTTTGCTCGGTTGTTTCCCAACCTTATTTCTTCATGTTGGGTTTTGGTGTTCTCTGCATGTCCACTCCCAAAGCAGAGTCCTGCCCCTGTACATGGGAAAAGGGGAAAGCCCCTTTGGAGCTCTCTGAGGAATACTGACGTGCTGTGGTGTGACATAGCAGGAGGTAATTAAAAACAGACGTACTGCAGCACAAGGACAAATGACCTCTGCAACTTCAGTGATTCTGTGCACTTTTCCCATGCAAGCCTTCAATTTTTTTTAACGGGAAGCTGGTCATGGCTGTATGGTGCTTTATCTTATCAGTACTAATGGAAATTCAGTGTGTGATTCTGTCTGGACCGTATTTTTCTAGGCCTTCTTCTCTTCACATTGTCCAGCAATTTGTAAACAAATACTTGGTTTAATGAAATGTTTTGTGGAAATTGAAAATAAGGCCAAGGATAAAATTGCTGCCAACATATTATGTCCCTCTAATCACGACTTCAAGTGTGTATTATATAAAAATTAGACTTATCATGTGAACATTCATCAGACTTTATTGTTCTCCAATTGCTCCCATTGTGTTGATGAGTCCAACGTTATAACGGCCAATAAGATGACGACGAGACCCTAGAGCAATCAATCATAATGAGCCATAATTATTTAATATTTATATGAACCGATGGTGCAACCAAAGGTTTTGAATATCAGTCTAGATATTGTTGATCTGCTACAGGTTGATACTAAGCGCGAAACTAATTTTTAAGGGGAATAAAAGACAGAATAGTGTAGTTGAAAATCTAAGTGTTTAAAATGATTTAATACCAGCTGATTTAGCTAAAACGTTCAACAAAATGTAAGGAAATGGCTGCTTTTACTTTGTGTCCAAAAACATCTATGCTAGGGTCTGGCATAGATCAATTTTGCAGCAATGTCTTCACAGTTTCAAAGCACCTTGTTGAGTTTTTGTCTCCCATGCGAACTATGAGTGACTGCGGTGATCTGCTAGTGACTAAAGCTAGCAAGGAGGTTTTCAGGAGCATTTTATAACCCTGTGCGACCAGTTTCACCTAGCAACAGCCAGCAACCAATTGGCAACTGGTTGAAGCGTGTGCATATAGGCCTGTGAGATTTCAGAGCAATCTTCAGCAACCTCTCGCCAACGATCGCGGAATACGCAATTTTCCTATCAGCATGCACTGGTAAAATGCTGCCCCCTGATGGTTAGATTTTTTTGAATGGCACATTTTTTCTGCATTGTTTCCCAGTCCTGTCAAATATCTGCATCAGCCAGAGCTTCACTCCTCATTAGATCTCAGTGTTTGACAGGCCCTCTGCAAATTCTGGAAACAGCCCTCTGTGAATTAACTTTATGGGTGTAATACTCGAAAGCCAGCCAATAAAAACAGTAACGATGCCACAAATGTTTTCAGGCTGTCGTTAATACTAGCTCCCCATGCATTTCTGGCTTTGCATATTTTAGTTATAACTTGAAACCATGTAAATTACCCTCAGGTTTGTATGCCACTGTGTTCTTAATGAATTTGTAAGCTATATTGGAAGATAATTTGTTAAGCTTCTTGGTTTTTGGATGCGAAAGTATGCCCAAAGTTTAAAAAGATCATTACCGAGTCTGGTCCGGATCTACCTCCGGTATGATTTTGTTTATTTTCCATTGAGAATATTTAAAATGCCATAAGGATGTAAAGAAACCAACACAGAGCTGGTATTTGCGTTTCTGTCTTTGCCACGTTACAGCGCCTAACCTCTACTGACTCATTTCTGCCCTCTGCTCGCTCTGTGTCTTTGTTCACTGCCTTTTCTGTCCGAGGATTATGGGATTTGCTCATTTCTCAGTGGACTTGATGTTACATAACTCGGTCAGAAGCTTTAAATTTGCACCATACGCTGAAATGCATCGGCGTACTCAGACATCACTCTCCTGCTCGTTCCGGGATCAACATTTCTGCTTTCATGTCATGTATGAAAGAGAATCGTGTTTGCTTTTAGAAATCCTTTTCTTTTTTTCCCCCAGGCGATGTGACTGAGTCAATTTTAATGGCGCCCTTTTTTTTTTGTGTGTGTTGCATGAAAGACAAAAAAGTCTTTGTTTTCCAATTGGCATACAGCTGTTTACCAGTGGCTACCACAGAGGAGGACAGTTCAGGGGCGTGTTTTCATGCTTTCTTTAGCATCAAAGACGAGCAGTTCTTCCATGAGTTTACCATTGATCTGATGTGGATTGTTGGTGATCTCCTCTATGGAAAGTAACCACACAGAGCTTCTGTATTGATTTTGAAGCCTTTTGAGTTCTTTCTTTAAAGACTACGCCTGTGAAGAGTTCACCCTTTACCTGTTCAGAAAGCAAAGGGCTCTATCTATCCCCTGTCGATTGTCTAACTCCTAAAACAACATCTGAATGTTTCTCCATTTGCCTCTAGTGCCTGTAGTGCTCTCGGTGAGGTAGAAAAAGGCTGATGAAATTCAAAGTTCGAAGTAGAGGGCACGATGGTGGTACGACTTTCAACCAGAAGCCCTGGGTTAGCTACTCCGAGTGGGAGTACTAAGCACTGTTTTTAGACTTATTTCAGGTGTTATTCTGGGTTTTCTTTCGGATTATTACTTTTATGGACAGCCCTTGTTTTTATTTGTTTTGCCAGTAAAGTTTCTAACTCCAGCACCTTTAACCAGAGGGTGGAATTTAATGTTGCACTGAAGGGATTAAGTGCTGTCACTTTTAATAGATGTTAAATATAAGCCCCAGAGAGAACAGCATAGTTGTGTTGGCCTATGTGCTCACACATTGGGTGAGGATAGGTGTTTACTTTCCATTTAACAGCCTATAACAGCAACAACGCACCAAATTATGTTTCTGCATCATTCACGCACTGCAGAGAATGATGTCACCTATTTGTATACTGGGTGGAGGAAGTGAACAGGTAAAAGTAATAAGGCTAAAATAAGGTCCAAACGAAACAGAAAGCATGGCGCTGAGTGGATTGGGGAGAGTGGCCAGGGTGATCTCAGTTGCAATCATTAGCTCGGCCATTTAGGAACCTGCGAGGCAAGACAGAGGGCTAACCATACACCACGGCTGGCCAAAGCAGGATGGTTGTAACACGCCAAACCTACCTGGTTAGTTTTAGGAAATCACGATGATTTAGATTAAAATGGCAGCAAGGGTAACCTCATGTTAGAACGCAAAATTCTCCGAACTGAACTATTTACTTCACTAATGTAAGTGTTATTTTTAAAAATCAACCACTGTTATCGTCTTTCTGGTGAGATCAGACAAAGTTTGCTATCGTAACATTCAATGCAGTACTTTAATGATCTACCAAACATCAGTGAAAGGATGTTCACTGATCTGACAATAACTGCAGTTCTAAGAAGCTTTTGTACAGAATTGCTCCTGCATCATGGTATACCTGCAGTGATGCATTTTTAGAGTTAGATTCTTGTATTCGGGCCATTACAGAGGAAGACGATGTAGCCAGTGTTTACAGGGCTGGAAAAGGCTCCTGCGAGTCCCTGAATTGTCTTGTAATTCTATCAGACTGACTTCGGAAAACTTGTAAATCCACCGTAAAACTTCAAGGTCGGAACAAAGCGCATATTAATGTGTTGATAGGAGTCTGTAAACTCTGAGTGGGTGTCAAGGAGCAAATCCACTACTCAGGAAGTAAAATTCCGTTATCTGAGTTGCCGAGTTTTATTGATGACCTGATTCCATCCGTCCAATCGGAGTCCTCAGAGGAGCACAATGTGCATTCATGAGGCTGGATGTGTTTTGTTTTGTTTTTTTCCCCTTTCAGAGTTTGGTTTCAAGGCTGAACGATTATTTTTCTATCCTTGTTTTGTAGCTTGACCCCTGAGTGAATGTCTTCTGAATGGTAATTCAGAAGACTGTTGATCCATCCTGTGGAATTTAGAGCAGTGGTTTTCTAAACTGTGGCTGCTACATTACAATATGTCAGATAGTCTTCATCATTATTTTACCAAAAGTCATAATGCCGTGTGTGTGTGTGTGTGTGTGTGTGTGTGTGTGTGTGTGTGTGTGATAGTCACTGACCATCAGTACGAGTAATTTGCAATGGAAGACACTGACATGCAATCCTGTAATGACAAAGTATCTGTGTGTTTTTCACAATATGCTAACGTGATGTAAGAGCTTGTACCGGTAATTAAGTAATTAAATTGTATTTCTGTAGCACATTTAAAACAAAGCTTTACACTAAAATAAAACAGAATACACAGATCCCTAGTTTACGTTGAATAACCTGATCCTCCGATCACAGCTCCAGAAATCATCAGCTTCCAAACTCCTACGGCCGAAAAAATAACAACAAAAGCAAACATTTTATCACCGTAATGGCAAATTCAGAGGACAAAACAAGATTTTTTTTAATATGAAGTATTAATACTTTTATACAAAAGAGCTCAAATATGATCCACAGTTGATCTGTGGGAATCCTGAGTAAACCAAAGCCAGTCTCTGGACCTGTTGCCACTGGCTGCTGGTAAACACATTACCAATATGGCCAAGCAAGCATGACCCTGCAAAACCTCTTCATTACTGGGAGGTGCCCTGGGCAGAAACACAACAATGGGACGCTTCTTTTAGTTATTAGTCATCTGCATGATGCTCCTGAAATATCCCAAGTCTGGCTTGATGATTGTAATTTGCTTTGCTGCTGAGCTTATTTAACCACTTACTTATTAAACTCATTTGACTCTTGTGTAACACAAATTTCAATTTCTCTTCATCACACAATGTTGACCTTGTATATAGGTAAGAAGACTTTCCAAATAAAAACACTCCAAGATAACAGGGAATGAATAGAGTGGATACACTGCTGTATTATTATATAAACTACTATTTTAACTGTGTGTGCTGGAAAGTTGCTAACAAACAGAACAATCAGGGTTGTTGTGGTTAGATGTTTTGCTTCTGCATCAGTGTGAGGCTGCAGAATCTGAATATACTGAGGGTGACGGGCAGGTCAAAGGCTGATTGATCTTTTTCTGCTTTATTTGGTTTTATGAAATCAAATGTGTCCTTATAGCACGATGAACCAAGTGTGTCAATATCAGAATTGTGCAACAAATCAAAACAGAAAATGAAACAGAAACAGTATTTCAGGTTTGTTTGATTGATTATTAAAGTGTAAAAATGAATCTTGATTCAAAAATAGTATGACAGTAAGAAGAAATCAAAAGCCACAGAACACTGATACATCTTAAGCCTGTGATGCTGTGTATCATATTTAATCCATGAGTTTTTGGGAAGTCTACATCATCAGGGTGTTTTGTTTTTTTTTTTTTCTTTTTTCCTAAAAAAAAAAAAAAGAAATTTCAAAAAAATGTTGGGTGGAGGAAAAACGATAGAAATGAACACATTAAGCAAATTTATAATTAATTTCCTTTAAAAATGTCAGAAGGTTCACTTCATTTTCCAAAAATAATATAATGTGGCAATGATTTCATAGTTCGGGCTTTACAGGGTTGAGATATATCTTAAAAGGGTCGATGGACCACGAGCATTTGATTCAGAGAGGAACGCTCTTCCAGCGTCTTCCTCACCCATTAACTTTAAAAGCAGTTGTTCTGATCTTGTGTTAGAGCAGCTCTGAAATCTGAACCGTTTGATTCGTGTTTCCTAATCTGGTCTGTGCTGTTTGAACTCTTTAACTCGGTTTTAACTGATTTCCTCTTTCGGCTGCTTCACTTCTTCGTCACCACAGCGGTGTGAGTGTCAGTGTCTTACATGAAAACACTTCTACCATCTTGTAAACCTTCTGGACTCCACCCTCTCCAGCCTGCTTACGCTCTCCTCTTCACCTCTCTTGTCTGTTGCTTTGGATGGTTGACCCTGGGTATTTAAACTCATCCACCTTCACTGCTTCAGCCTCCTGCAGCTTGGCTGTTACACCCGCCTCCCTCTCATTCGCAGGCATGTATTCTGTCTCGTTTTCATTCCTTTCTTTTTTTTTCCTTCTGCAACACCTTGAATCTCCGTCTGTGTGTGAAGCAGACTTTAAATAAAATTGCTTCGCTTTGCCAGAAACTACTTTCGATTTGAGCCTTTGAGTGTTAAACTAACAGCTGCAGTCAAAGATGCCGCTAATGGAAAACAAATCAGAGATATTTCATGTGTTTCTGTTCTGGTTATTAAAACAACTTAGAAAACGCATCCATTACATCTTGTTAAAGTGACTCTGTGAATCAGTTCCCGTGGTGAAACTAGGTTAGCATTAATAATCTCAAACCCAAATGAATGTAATCCATCAAACGGAGTCATAACAGCCCTGAATGACTACAGAGTGTTTGGAAGTGATGCTGGATTTATTCCTACATTCATCTTTTCCTCCTGCCTCTCTGAGCATAAACTTTTGAGCGCCACACAAAATCAATAGCGCCTGCTGGAAAGTTCTCGACTCGGGTAATTACATTTGTTTACTGCCCGTGCACTCCCCTCCATCTTCATGTGAACATGAGACGTTATGCGTGATAAACCAATAAAGCTCAGCGTTGTTGCATGCTGTTACCCGACGTGGCCGTAGCACAAGCTTTACTGAGGTCCTCGTGTTGTTTGGATGCAGGTGGTGAGAATGCAGGAAGAAGGCACAAGTACTTATTTATAATTTTATGACTGGAAACATTGTAGTGATGGTGAAAAAGGACTTTGGGTTGAGTGATGATTGTGTAAAGCCTGAACACTGCTACACCCTGCTGAGGCTGACAGAAACCAGCGTTAGACACAGTCGCAGTCATAGGTATCAGGAGCCTTTTACTACCTGCCAAAAAAATGCTAAGAGCCATAAAACAGTGGAGTAGGTAATACATTTAGCCATAAAGCTACAGTCAGCTGAGACAAACCAGGGCTGCAATCTTATGAATTCACCCTGTATGCCATGTTTCCTCTAAACTGTGGTTCAAAATCAAGTGTGATGCGTGACGACTGTTTCAGTGTCGTTATCAGACACAAGCTAAGAGTGAAACAAGTAAAACCAAAACACTGAGCTGAGGGAGGCTAAAACTCCCCTTGTACAGCCAAGGAAAGCTCAAGCGTTGGTGGTGATTGACATTAGGGTAGAGCAAGCAAATGGTAAATGGCCTGTATTTGTATAGCGCTTTACTTAGTCCCTAAGGACCCCAAAGCGCTTTACACTACATTCAGTCATTCACCCATTCACACACTGGTGATGGCAAGCTACATTGTAGCCACAGCTGCCCTGGGGCACACTGACAGAGGCGAGGCTGCCGGACACTGGCGCCACGGGCCCTCTGACCACCACCAGTAGGCAACGGGTGAAGTGTCTTGCCCAAGGACACAACGAGCTGGGGCTCGAACCGGCAACCTTCCGATTACAAGACGAACTGCCAACTCTTGAGCCACGATCGTGTGACTGGGCAAACTGTGTGCTTGTGTGTGTGAGCCTGTGAATTACAATCTGATGAGGCCAGCTTCCCTCCTGATGTCAGGACCTGCTTTGTGTTTGTGCTCTGTCGAGCAGAGTTCACGGAGGGGCCGTGGATGGAGCAAACAGGCCTGCAATTATGGCCAACCTGCTGAGCGGCGGGGTGCTCGAGAACGCTAACAGTTCTCTATGAGAACCTGATGTTCTTCATTTTTTAAAAGTTTAAAACTTTCTCCTTTATTTAGGAAATCAGCTGAGTTCAACATATTTAAATCCAACTAAGGTAAAACTGATCCCCGTTACTTCTCCCACTGGGAAACTTACTGAGCTTGTTGGGAAATTTTCGGTTTTGGCTTGTTCTGCAGCGTCTTTTGGAAACATGAACTTTTTGCAGCTCAACACTGTTATTGCAGAGATTAGATTTAGCATATACTCGATGATTGTCCAGCTTTGTCATTTGCTGTTTAGTGCTTTGTGTCCAGGGTGCCGTAACACCAAAACAATGAGCTCAGAGATACTAAGACTTCCCGTAGAGCTGAAGAAAGTGTTGGTGATGAATGGCATTATGGTTGTGTAATGTTGGCGATCGGTCGTGTCTGTCGCTTCTGTTCTTGGAAGGGAAAGGAAGGGACTGCACTGCACACACTCAAGGAAACGGTGTCCGATTCAATTTTTTTTATGTAGCACCAAATCAAAACATTTTCCTCAAGCGCTTTATATTGTGAGGTGAAGACCCTACAATAACAAGGAAAAAAGAACACTTTTAACATACTTCCCCACCTCTAATAAACCTATTGCAGGCAATATTCCATCATATTTATCAGACTTTCTAAAAAAAATTGTGATTATATTAAATATTACGTGGTTTTAATTCCTTAAGCAGTTTCAGATTTACTTGGATTGCACAGTTTTAACATAAAAGTCGAATGAATCCAAGGTTTTTTTATATACTGTAACATAATCACATAACGTCTGCAGGGCCTAAGGATTGTAAGTGTAACTGCAGTTGAATTACATCATGTTTTCATATCTCTTTAGGTGCATGTGAGATCTGGTTTAGTAAAAGATCAGTTTGAAACATTTCAGAGTCAGCCCAGAATTTCACAATCACCGCATCCCTCTTGCACGCTGCTATTTGAGCTGTTGTTTATGGGAAACTAATTGGTTAGTTTAATTTAGGAGTTTCGTGTCCCTCGGAGCATTGCAGCAGAGATTCTGCTGATTGTAACACTGGGATGTGAAACCGACGGCCTCTGGCTGAGTCCACGCGGTCACAATATCCTTTCTCCTGATACGATCTGGTATCTGCGTCGCATATCATCTGTTTGCTCCCTCCATTTTTATCTGTGCCCTCCTCTGCTCTGAGCTATCCAAACCCTCACAGCACAGAAAGTGTTGCTGCAGTGTGTGACTGGCCCTCCGTGTTATTCTGAAGACTTTAAAGGAGCCTCTACTGACTTTATTTGTCTTCATATGCTGTGTGTCAGCTCGGATTTTCCTGATGAAATCACATTTATGTGCGCTGGAAATCCGTTTGATTTTCAGCCTCATATTTGGCTTCAGTCTGTGGCAGGCTGGTTTTGTGAACCGAGCTGAGCTGCTGCACTCGGAGCTCTTCAAAGGCCTGCCATAAAACCTCCGGATCGTAATCGGATGCTGTTCAGACTTCACATTGTAATTATGTCTCAACAAATTCCTGTCTGCACACTCCTACAAAGGAAAGATGTTTGTTGGTTTGTTTGGGGGGTTTTTTTTTTTTGGTGTACAGTTGATGTGTACACTCTTTGACGAGTGGGGAGGGGGCCTTATAAGCTGCATGTTATATCACATTAACATTGTGTTTGAGGCTGCTGATGTTTGTGTGCGATGCTGGTGTAATATTTGCACAGATGTTTGTGTGTGAGTGTGCACCAGCAGCTTATCTTTTCCATGCTCTTCTCACCAAGTTTCTTTGGTCTCAATTGGATGTGAAAGGAAATCCCATGTCTGCAAGGCTTCCACTTACAGGCACAGACCTGTGTGTGTGTGTGTGTGTGTGTGTGTGTGTGTGTGTGTGTGTGTGTGTGTGTGTGTGTGTGTGTGTGTGTGTGTGTGTGTGTGTGTGTGTGAAGCCTTTACCATGCCACAGTGGATTAACCACACAGTTTGAGCAGTAACAGAGTGAGGCTGTGAAGGATTCGGAGAGAAAACAGTGTGAGCCAATGAGAGGCAAAAAGGAAGTGAAAGGGAGGTTAAGGCTGATGGATAAATGGTGTTTTTTCAAAAACACCGCCACTTTTTACACTAATCTCTTATTTATAAACACAAGAAGAGAACACACACACAAGTTGTGAGCTGCAATACGTGTTAAAGATAAGGTGTTCCCTTCAGAAACACAAACAGAGGCTTTTTAGGACTAATAATAACCACTTTTTGTTCCCTCTCTGACAGCAGTTGGTAATTTGTTGTTAGAGGAACATACCACATTAAATCTTAAAGGCACAAGTTACAAAACACCCGCAATGAAGGACTAAATATAAAATTGGCCAATAAGCTATGCTGGTATGAAGAGGGTCTTGCCCATTGTGGACCAAACCCGACATTCAGACTAACAGTGAAGAGGCGGATCGTGCTGCAGGGAATTCTATCAATGCTCTGCTTTGACAGATTGTAAAAACAACAGTCTGTCACTGTCAGAATATATCGGAAAAAACACCACCACAGTGTCCCAGAGCACAGTTAACATCTTTGCATAACTTGATTTCCATGCGCAGTGGTCTGAAACACCGAGAGACAAAAGCCGGAACTCTCGGGGACTTTTTATGTTTGAAAAAGGATTTAAAATGATTATAAGAATAGTGGCAATTAAGTTTCTGTAGTGGACTAAGCCAGTAATCGAAAATGGTTTCGGCTCTATATTGCTGGCTGTGGCTGTCACATTTCACAAAGAATTAAAGTGCAAGCTTTTGAGAGTCACCTTTGAAGCCTTTAGGGCCGAGGTGTCAAACTTACAGCCCATCAGAGGCTCCAGTCTGGGCCGCCGGACGGCTTTACAAAGTGAGAAAATTGCAGTGAAGTCATTAATAATTAAAGTTTTTCAATAAAGTGCACTACTATTTTATAAAAAAGTAAAAGACTTTCCGTGTTTAGTTTCAGAGTGTCCAGCATGTGAAGGCTTGTGCCTTTAAAGAGCCACTGTTGCATTATATTGTGGGTGTAATGTCAGTAGAATGAGAAAATGTGGAAGAACTTAGATCTACTCTTAAAATTACAGGTATTTCTTTTATAACCTCTCTCAGCTGTACATTAAAGAGGTTGAGAAGAAGAAAAAGGTTGTACTTCTTGACACACGATGGTTTTATTGGTTCAGCCCACTCAAAATCAAATTGGACTGTAGGTGGAGTTTAAAACTAAATGAGCTGAGACACGCTCTCTATGGGCGATCAGTAATTAAAGCACTGAAAAGTACTTTAGATATAAGTAGTGGCTGGTTAATGCATTGCTTGCAGGCAGTCAAGCGCAACTGCAGTTCCTCTCATGTCCACTTGAGGCTCTAAAAGCTTGTCAGTCCCAATAGGTTATGTTAAAATGTCCAACTTTACGTCCAATTTACGTCCTGATGTGAAATATGGTTAATTTCACCTTTCACGATGACTCTACAAGCAGTTGGTATTTTTATAACTCACTTGTTTAAGTGAGGCCTTAAGCTGTCTTTAATTGGGGATGTGGCTGCTGGCTACTGACTTGAGCCACTGTTCTGAGAAACCGCCCTACTTTGGCAAATCGTCCTACCCGTATTATAATTTGATGGTGACTTCTGACTAAACCTAACCCTAATCCTCACCATAACCATAACAAATATTTACAATGGGTTCAAAACAATGAAGTAAATTAGGGTTTTGTGTTGTGCGTATGCGCAGAAACAACAGGTTGGATGGTTTGTGAGGTAGGATAGATTTCCAGAACACCACTGAATTCAACCTTTTAACCATGTTTAGGTTGTTTTTTGCTCTTTTGAGCATTTTCAGTGTGATTTTATGTTTGCAAACTGGGGTTCCGGAGGGTGGTTGTCACTGACTGTGGCCTAAAGAACACCTGTTTCGCTTGTATAAAGGCAACATGAGACGGGATGCACTTGAGAGCTTAAAAAACTGGTCTGAAATTAACCCATCTAACTAGTTTAGCAGCTGAGTCGGTTATGTGTGGATATGATGGTGTTCAGACATTAGTAAGGCATACAGTGTATTTTCATCATGTTTCATCATTAATTGCGCAGCATGATGCTGTTCTTACCTCAACCTGGCAGCCGCTCGCCTCCTTCCTGCTGTTCAGCGAGGCAGCGCCTGCGTGTGAGTCAGTGAAGGGGGAAGACGGCTCGGCTGCACAGCTTTGAGCTCGCTGTACCGCCCTGCTCTCATAGCTCTCATTTCTCGGATAAAAACCAGCTAGCAAAACTGATTTACAAGACTCCTCTCCACTCGGGGGGTGTGTGTGTGTGTGTGTGTGTGTGTGTGTGTGTGTGTGTGTGTGTGTGTGTGTGTGTGTGTGTGTGTGTGTTGATTTAGAAGACTTAAAGTATAATAAACTATCGTGACAATCTCTGCGAGGAAAAGCACATCAACCTGTAAATCACATCACAGCATTCAGCACTTGTTCTCCATCTGTCATGCAGCTGCAGCAGCAGTGTGTGTTTACAGTACACTCATGCAGGTTTCATTTTGCACATGTTGAACCTAAATCTCTTTGTCTTCCTCGTCCTCTTGTGGTTTTTTGTTCAGCTTGTTTTTTTTATGTTTTCTCTGCACTTTCTGCGTCTCGTTGGGTGTATATGTTTACCTCACTCCTGTGTCTTGACACACTCATACTTATCTTCTCGCTTTTGCTGTCAGCACCAGTCATTTGATATGGTCTCAGTGTTATAGGGGAGGGAAATTCCAAGAAAGCAAGCGTTAACTCCCTTTATTGGATTTCCAGCCACCAGGGCCTTCCTTAATATCTATGCTATGAGTAACTTAACACCGAGCTGGAAAGTGTTCTTTACATTGGCACTGACTTTAAACCCAGAACCAGCAGTGATGTGAGTGTACATGGCAGAGGTTAAGTGTGCTTTCAACCACTACAGGACATTCAGCTTGACTTTTTTCTTTTGTTGACAAATTTTCAAACACAAAATTTGTTCTGTTTTATCTTTGTTTTTGTCTCCACAAGCTTTAGAGGGAAATGTCTTCATCATTAGGTGCTAAAACCAGCCTCTGTGTCTACCTTCCGGAGCAAAGTTCCTCCCGAAACTATCAGTTAGAAATAGTTCTAGGTGTCGGCTGACAAAAATTAAAAACCATAACTACTATAATTAAATGTGGCCAGTCTCCTCTTCAGGGTCCCTTTCTTGTGCATGTTTGAACAGATTCAAACAGAACTGTTAGGCGGAGATCACTTGGTGACAGTCCTGTTCTTAGTCCTGTGTAGTTGGACAGAATTTCTTGGTGCAGTCAAGGGGTGGAGGGTGTGGTGTTCAGTTTTTCAGTTCTGTTGGCTTCATTGAGCCTTGCTTGCACTGTGACTGTCTGCAGCCAAATGTGAAGTGGTTAGGCTGTGAATGAGCTCCAAGTCTGAGGCCTTTGTTCTCAGTTGGAATCAGCTGGAGTGCCCACTCCAGGTCGCTGGTGAACTTTTGCCCATGTGGAGGAGTTTACGTATCTTTTGGTGTTATTTATGAGTCAGGGGAGAATGGAGTGGGATTGGTGCAACATCTACAGTGATGTGGACGTTGTGCCAGTCTGTTGTGATGAAGAGACCTCAGCTTAAAAGGAAAGGTGTGGATTTACTGGTCAATCTACCTTCCAATCTTCATTTATGGTCACAAGCTTTGGGTAGTAACTGGAAGAATAAGACTGCAGGTGCAAGAGTGGAAAATTAAATGATGTCTTGATTAAGCCTTCTAGATATGAGAAGGAGTTGGGTTTTTCTGAGTCAGGCACTTGGAGTAGAACGGCTACCTCTCCCCATCAAAAGGAGAAAGTTTTAGAGGTTTGGGCAACTTGGGTGCCTCCTGTATGTCTCCTAAAGGATGAGTTTTGGGCGAGTCCTTCCAGGAGGAGGTCCCGGAGAAGATCAAGGCCATGCTAAGGAGATTACCTCCCTGCTGGCTTGGGCACGCCTCAGTGCCCCTCAGTAGAGCCAGAGGAGGTGGCCTGGAAGAGGGAAGTCTGGGATTCTCTTCTTAGAGTGCTGTGTGAATAATGAGTGATGGATGGATGGCAGAAAGAAAGTGGACAGATTTCCCGGGGAGCCAAATCTTGCTATTAGGAAAGGAATGGCCAAAAAAACACCTTTAGTTGTCGTAGTAAACTTATGTGTCTGTGGTCTCTGTGAGCATTGGAAAAAGCATTTGCATGCTCCTGGTTCCATTCATGACCGGACCTTGGGGGTTTGGTCTTAAAAACTAAAAAGTTGCACTGAAAGTTGCTAACGACCACAAAACGACCTAGCTGTCATCACATGATCCTGTAGATAAAAGCCAGGTCAGTATGACACAGACTTGATGCTGAGGATTGCAGTGAGCAGAACTTACTGGGAGGATGTTGAAAAGTAACGGCTGTACTGAAAAAGGTGCATGTGAAGAGGAGTTTTGAGAGGAGATGTGGTAAAATATGTTTTTATTTATTTTAATGGGCTGATTTCTGGAGCTTATTTCATCACGCCTTGCATAATTGAGTTCAGATGGGGTTTGAGGAGGGAACTCTATCCAGTTTTCTTGATGTTCTCCGTTGTCTATCTAACTTGATATTAAAGGCATAAAAAGCAACACAAAACCTTGAAATCTGTGCTGAAAATAGTGTACAGACACCTCAAGCTGTTCTGTGGGGTTGGAAAGCCTGGGTATGATTTTTATAAGGTGCACTAAGAAAGTGGATGAGACAAGTGTTGCCTTAAATACAATAAAAACAGTAAAGAGGTAATCATGCTGTCAACCTGTCCTCTGTTACAGAGTGTTTAATAAAAGAAACTGTCAGTGTTACTGTCTCATTGTGACAGATTTTTTTCTTTGATTCAATTCTAAGTGGAAAAACTCAACTTCCACATATGTGTCTTTGTCTTTTCAGAAAATACATAGCGGTGTATATAAGACAGTCCCACTATGGAGAACAAGCGAGACACAGAAACATGAACACCCACTCCCTTTGAATAATAGACTGCTTAAGTCTCAAGGATGCTGTGCTGCAGTACAGAAGGTTGTATTTACCCCGTGGTACATCAAGATCGATTGACAGAATGTTGAAGGAATGCAAAATATCCAGTTGATTAAAAAGTGAAAGTGTTAAGATTCTTTTTCTGCTGTCAAATAACTGAGCTGCTCGCCTTACCTTAAAGCTCTCTCCACATTTATAGTGAAACACAGCTGACGGTTGGTTTTAGACCAGTTATGCTGCCTCTAACATTGTTGAGCATGACAGGTTCCATGGTAGGTCAGTGATGGTCTGGAGAAGCATAACATTTGAGGGCACAGACTTCTACACAGTTCACAACAGCACTCTGACAGCCACAGGTATCTGGGTGAAATCCTTGGACCCACTGTCAGACTGGTGCAGTGGGCCCTGGGTTCCTCCTAGTAGACGACAATGCCCTGACTCATGTGGTGAGATTATGCAAGTAGTTCCTGGAGGATGAAGGCATTGATACCATTGACTGGCCCCAATGCTCACCTGAACAAAATCCAATAGAACACCTCATCGACGTTATGTTTTGATCCATCCAACGCTGCCAGGTTGCACCTCACACTGTCCAGGAGTTCAGTGATGGTCCTGATCCAAGAGGAGATCCCCCAGGACACCATCCGTTATTTCATTAGGAGCTTGTATGCAAGCATGTGGGGGTCATACAAAGTACTATTACTGTTTTGAGTTGCTGCAGTGAAGTTTTGGCAAAATGCTCTGTTCTTTGGTTTTCAGGGTGGTTTTGAATTCAGCCCTCTGTAGGTTGATGATTTTCATTTTGGTCAAACGATGTGGCATTCTTTCATTCCTAACATGTAATCAAGTCCATATCATTGCAGATATACAGCATTATTGTATTCCCAGTAAGATCTGATGTGTTTACTATCTACTCATAAGTTGGTCAACAGTAGCTTCGGCTCTCATTGAGACTCACGTCGGCTGTGGTGTCGCTTTTGGCTTTTGAGGGACTCTGCTGTCTTGTTCTTTCTTCTTTTTCTCAGTTCGTGGCCATAGATCAGGGCAGGGAAATAGGAGCTGTGACTTTTGACTTCTCCTTTCCCCTCTTATGAAGAAAACCCCAATATGCTTTTTCTCTAGTCTGCAAAGAGTCATGAAACCAGAGGCAACACATCACCTGCAAAATGTTAAATGCAACCTTGAGACTACAGAGTCAGACGCACGTCGGCTTTGACTTGAAATTCGTTCCATAAAAAGTTATGAATCTGTAACAAAAGGGAGCCCCCAGTGGAGTCCAGTATCCACCTGGAACTGCTCTGACTTCTTGCTCACACTGCAGTTCAAATAAAAGCGATACAGATAAACTGACGATAAGACAGAATTGGATTCAGGAACGCTTTGATTCAGCTTTCATTAAAGCGCGTGTTTTTTCAAATTTGATCAAAGCAGCTTTTTATTTCATGCATGAAATGGGGAAAAGGTCCAGATCACCTCCAACATCAGAGTCCAGAGAGCGTTAAAATTATCTCCTGTCATGCATTATGAATGGACTGAGGATCAAGCAATAGAAAATATTAACTGACAGCTTTCTTATCTTTTTAAGTCGCTTTTTTTCTTTGTCATTTTCAACTAAATCTCGCATTTCCTTTCAAATAAAGTTTCATTTAGCTTCAGTTCTTTCCATTAAACAAATGTGATCACCAGCAGATATACTCCTAAAGAATCTGGCCTTTTTAGTCACCGTGCTCTAATGCAGAGGAGCAAAACGAAAAAGCAAAAGGAAAGAAAATTAATCAGTAACTATTTTCTCTTTTTCAGCTCATACTGTGTCAGGATTTTGCTTGTTTGTCTTTTATAAAACCTTAGATTTAAATATCTTTAGCCTGAGACTAATGGCCTGGTGGATTTTATAAGGTAGTAATTAGAAGATGAATCCATAATGAAAATAATCACTGGTTTGACCTCCAGTTAGAGTTAACAGAATCATTCGTTTATATTTCAGCACTCAATGCTCCACGGAGAGAAGGAAATGTTTGTAGAAAGATAACCAAAGTTATTAAAATTTAGATGGAGAATTTCCAGCTGCATCGCCTGAACTGAGCAAGCCGATTTCAGAAGGCCTCAATTTTCAATGACGCTTCACAAGATGAAGGATTAATAAGCAACGTATTTAACGAGGAATTCAGTCGTTAAACTGCCATCTTTCAGCTAAACAATGCAGCAAATTTGAGCAGGCCCTCTGGGTTTTTTCCTCCAGAACAAACAGCCAAGTCGGGTGTGTGAGTGTTTGAGGAAATAACTTATCGCTGGGCTGCAGGTCAAACAGAGGCTAATCGTTTGACACTCGGCAGCTGGATGCATGTTTACCCAGCAGAGTTTGTATCGTGTGTATTTGTAGGATCGGCACTAATCACCAGCAATAACTTCCCAGGGGTACACTCTGAGGAATAGCAAAGCTAATACGAATTATCTTTTTTTATTTTTAAAAGAACTGAAAACAGACTTAACTGAAATCGTAGCTGTTAACCACTACTTTTTAAGACCTGTAGATATTAATAGATGTTACCATGTCTTTGACTTGTTGCTTTGATTCATTGAAGTCTTCACACGCATCCAAAATCTTCTTTCAGACGCTGCCTTAATCACAAGGAGTCGCCACACTGGGTAGCTCCGCATGTTTGATTTGGCAGATTGTTAAAAATGCTGATCATAAGCACGCTGCTTGCAGATGGACACCTGACAGGCAACTTCAGCGACACAGAAAAGCGTCACCTAATCCACTTCAAGGGAAGAGCCGATTATTGATGTCAGCATGTGCACACAAAATGTTTTACAGCATTTGCAAATCATTCTCATCTCCGGGAATCAAACGGGCCGCAGCGTGGCTCGGTTGTTGGCGCTGCTGCCTCACAGCGAGAGGGAGCAAACCATATTTATTTATTTATACGGTGCTTTTCCAAGACAAAGCACTTTACAGAAATGATCTAAGATGGTGCAAAATCTTTAAAAAAAGAAAAAAGGGGGACAGCGGATAACAGAATATAAAAGAACAAAATGTACAAAATACAAAAATGACATTTTTTTTGACACTCATTGGAGGCAAAATACTACAGAACTAAGAGCGGAGTAAGTCCACAGACTCACCAGACCTCAGAGGGGCAGGCGGAGCGCTCCACAGCTCAGGTCTGGCAACAGGTTTCCTTTGTGAACCCAGGTGGACCTCTTCTGTGTGCTGTTTGCTCCAGGAGCGCTGCTTATTTCTGCCCACAGCACACCTCACAGAAGATATTCTAAATCTAAAGATTTTTATTTCATGGCTAAGTAGAGGTTTAAAAAAATCCTCTCTGATGCCTCACAGATATGCCAAAGGTGTCCACACTGGGAGGCTGGAGGAGGGGTAGTGTTTGAGGAATCACTGATTCACCGGGAGCTGCTTTGGGAGCTTCATGTCCTGCATAAAACCACTTGGTTAGATTCAGGGAAAGATTGCGGTTTGGGTTAAAATGTGCCATTTTTATAACATTTATGCTGCACACATTGTCAGAAACTCTGTGTTTATTGGCACTGACACCAAAAAGCTTGTGCAGAAGAGACCTTGAGAAAACTGAACTGTTTGATGTCCATAGAAGGAAAAACAGGTTCATCTTTATAACTCATAACTCTGATCAGTGAAATCTTAGCTTTCTGAAGGACAGATTATCAGATGGAGTCTTTCCGTGGACTTTACTGTGTAGAGCTTCAGTTGTCTCGTCCATATTTTTCAGACATTTGGCTTATATGAACAGCTCTCTGTTGCCTTTGAGCTTTTAAATTGAGCTAATGGTGCATTTAATGCATTTCCTATGAGATTCATGTTAAGCGTTTTTTAAAAGTTCCCTTTGTGTGAAGTGCGATGGAAATTCCTGCATGTTAAGAGCCGGGATGAATGGCATGAAATCACTTTAATCAGGGGTAACTGTGAAGTACTGAAGACTGCGTTAATCTGAGCTTGGTCACCCTGCCAGGCTGTGGAGTTAAGTGTTCTGACTCGTGGCTGATTGGTAGTGTAGGTGGTTGATTAGTTTGGTCCAGATCACATGGACTACTAAAGTCTGATTGAGCTGAGTCACAAAAAAGTTGGAGGCTGAGTGATTCCTGCATTAGGCGTAATTAGCATGTGTGTGTCTATGAGCAGCGTTGGTGTGTGGGGGTGTCGTCTCCTCTGAAGTTTACTTCCTGGCTGCTTCTTTCTCCTGTTTTTCAGCTGTTTCTGGGCATAATTAACCTTCTATCAAATGGCGGCGTAAACCTCATCGCTTCAATTTTGTTAATTTGTGTGTTTCAAGTCGAACTCCGTGGGAGAGTTAATTAGCGAGTTCAGATTTAAAGCTATGAGTGATTCGCCGGGCCGCGTTCACACAGCAGCAACGTTTTTGAATGTTCAAACCATCGAACCCAAAAATATGCATTTATGTTTGAAGCTTTGATCAACAAGTTTACCAAGTATAACTAAACGAAATAACAAACTCAACTTTTGTGTCTTTTGTAGGTGAGGAGAGAGAGGTGCTTCATGTCATCAGGGTTCAACAGGCTTCATCACTGAACAGGTAAGATTTGATCACCTCCACCCTAATCTTCCCTCTTTGCCTTCTAAGATCTCTAATCAGAGCTTCACTCAGGACATGCTTTCAGCCACCTGACGATGTTATTTCAATGACGACCTCAGTGGTAGACTTGTGATTGAAGGAAAATATTGATTTTTTTTTTTTTTGATGATTTGGTGGTCTGCCTGCTTGAGAACTCAACTGAACCCCACCTGTTTGTTCATTCTGAGGGTGCTAGCAGTCTTTCATCTGATTGCTTCATGTAGCTCCTCACATTTTCTATGATTTAAAGCATCCGTATACCTCTGGGAGCACTGGGAGAAACATTTTAACATATTTTACTCTATTCATAAGTGTTTGGATGCGAGCGTCAGTTTAATTCAAATTTTATTTAAACAGCTCGAGTTCACAGCAACAGTTGTTCCAAGGTGCTTAATTTTCTTAGATAAAGACCCTGCAATATTAGATGGGGAACCCCAACAATTAGGCGTTCCCCTTTGAACATGCACTTAGTGACAGTGGAGAGGAAAAACTCCCTTCAAGCAGGAAGGGAGCTCCTGCAGGGGCAAACATCTTGGAGAACGGGGACGTCAGTCAGGACAAAAAACAAACTGCATGAAAGAGAAAACATGCACAGTGTCATGTAAATGCCACAAGGAGAAGTCCTCAGTGCATTGTGGGAAGTCCCACAGCAATATGAGCCTAAAGCAGCATTAAACTATAAACTTCCCTTCCAAGAACCTCCCTTCACTTCTGTTATACTTATCAGTACTTCTTATGTCCTGTTTTGGAAAGCAGTGGTAAAATCAGCTGCAGAAAGGGGTCACCATTTTAATATACAAATTCATTTTAAACCTAAGTTTAAAACTTTTATTTAAAGAAATCAAATTTTGGCTTTTGTACCTTTTTAATATATCGGAGCAAACTATGACTCAGAACTGGTAAACGGATCAGTGATTGAGGGATTGTGAGACAGAAGATGAATCCCTGTGACTCTTATCTCCACCTGACCTTTTATGTGGTGCAAACAGCAGGTCAAACACTGGAGTTAACTCTGAATTAAGTTTCCTGTCAGCTGAACATTGATTTTGGCTGTGTTAGCTTTTTACACCGATGATAAAAACATGACTGACAGGTCAGAGCACAGTCATTGATCCGGCTGTAGTGGGCTTCACTGACACTGATGAAGACAAAAACCATGAAAACTTAAAGGTGAACAGATCTTGTTGAGCGTCCTGTTGTCTGTTCATTGCTTGAAAAACTGCTTAAACACAGTGCTGTGATACATTCACCAGTTTGCAAAGTGGTAATAAAGATTATTCAGATTTTTTACTTAGGTACATTTTAATGTTTACTTACTTCAGTAGCTTATAAGTCCAGAAGTTGTATAATGAGAATACATGCACTTTGAAAATCAAATAGCAATTATAGAAAATTATGTTTCTACTTTGCTTTTTATGTAATAATGCAACCTATCTGTAAAATAATGACTGTAAAAGCTGACTTTTTAAAGCTTTAAAGTAATTTAAAGTAGCAGTGTAGAGTATAAAATATAATATTTAGTGGAGTGGAAGCAGAAAGTTGCATTACACGTCAGTAAATGCATGAAGTTATGTTGCTGCTGGTCCTGTCCGTGCTCTCATCCAGTGTTGTTGGCCACTGCAAGACTGTACTATAGTACAGTGATGTTGGTAGGGGTGGCCAACTGGGGTCACACCTGTGGCCTGGAGTAGGTCTGCTTTGCATGGGATTGGAAAACACTGTTTCAAAAATGGCCACAGAGATCTTCTGCAGTTAGTTAGTGGTAAGAATGTAAAAATGCTGGTTCTGCTTTTCATCAGTCCAACAAGTTTTTACTCATAGCTTTCTGTTGTATAATGAGTATTACACCCTCACGGGGTACAGTGTAAGAGCGCTGTGGTATTTTATTGATAAATTCCTCCACTTAGACAAAGACCTACTGCTTTTCTTTCTGTGGGCTATATCATATAAAATTCTCAAAGTCGCTTCATTAAAGTGAAGTTGCTGTGTCAACACATACCTTTTGCTTAAGTGCCTTCTTATTATTTAGCCTCATAATGGACACAGAAACATGCAGTATTTCTGCAACACACACGGGAGGCCGTCAGGGTGATGGAGAGAGCACAGGAAGGGGCGTCTGATAACGCCTCCAACACAGGAAGTAGTTCTGCAGTAATGAAGCAGTTGTGGAGCTGTGCTGATGCTTATCATAAACAGTCTTAAGTACAACAAAAGGCTGTCTGTTAGTATTTAACAGTGTGTATTGAACAGAGTCGAGATCATATCAGGTGGTAAATCCTTTGAAGTGGAACATTTCCACTCGGCTGTTTCACCTTAAATCAGAAGAGCTCCCGCTGATGCCCAGTTTGAACTGAAAATCAAAGCTTGGTGATTTTTTTTCCTGCATCCATGTTATAATCTTCTTTCCTGTTTTGCTATTTTTGCAATTCTGCCACCTGAACATCAGTGGAATAGTGTGAGATTATTAGGGCTCACTCACAGGATCCAAATTCTTTGCAACTGGGGGGGGGAATTGCTGTTTGCTAGAAGATTTGTATTAAGAGGCCCCAGCCTGGATTCAAATGCAGGACCTTAATGTGAGGCTTACAATTGTAACCGTGCCATGGTTAGTGCTGTTTGGAGGCGATCCATCTCTGAACAATCGTGATCCCACTCGGGACTGACAGCAGTCAGCCTCAGATTGAAGGTTTGTAGCCTGGTGTGGGACTTTAAACTGTAACCGGTGTGCACATGGGTCGATTTCTGTGGTTGAAAGCTCTGGAAAAAACCCATTAAATGGACTTTAAGTTGAGTTTGTCAAACAGTGCTTACATGTTTTTATATTTGTTGATCAGACTAACAAATAAGGTAATAAACACAGGGTCATGAGTGAGTGACTGACGATAATTGAGACCAAATAGTGATGCAAAGGGGGAACAGGAGCTTAGGTCCACCACAAAAAGCAGAAAATATAGAAAAGAGAAAGTGAATGATTGGCCTTATAAAAGAGGTCAACAGAACTAAACACATCAGGTAACTTGTGTGTTTTTGCAGTGGACTGGAAATGAAATGAACATGGGCAGATGGGTAACATAAGAGTGTGCATTGGGGTAATGTGAGCAATTTGAAACTGTGGCTTTCACAGATGAGCAAATAAAAATGCATCAATTAGCTGCACCTAACATAGATTTCCACAGATTTTTCCATTAATTAGAACTAAACATCAGACTCGTGACATCATGTGATCACTTCTGAGTGTAAATACATAAAACTGTTAAAAAGTCACTGGTTTTTCGCCAATCCGTAAAGTTTTGAAGCTTTGAAGTTGCACAATCGTCATCCAGTTTTAGTAAAATGTTGTAGTTGCCTTGTTTATTTCATTTTACAATCACCAATACTTACACATTTCAAAGTGTGCATTCAGCTAAAACATCAGACTGTAAATGGTAGCGATCGACAGATGCACAGCCCTATAGTTACAATTCAGAAGCAGTTCTGTTCATACTTAAAATTTATACACACAGGGAAGACCTCTGTTGACCCCAGGTAGTGCATTATCCATATTCTCTTTTTTTGATCCAGCCTGTGTTAGGAAGACACGCTTCTCCACATCCAGTATTCAGCCACCCTCTCATCATCCCGGCCGTATATTCCCAGGAGCCTCTTGACCAAATGTGGAGGCTCAAATTTCAGACCACTGAGACGGGAACTCCAAGAACTTCTGTACATAGACAACGGTTGAGACGAACACTGTTTGTTGAAATGCACACGTGCAGTTTGTGGTGTTTTTAAATACACTTTAGATGCTGTTGAGTGAAGTGTTGTAATTTTCTTGCTGGTTTTTGTAAATTGCGGTTTTTGGGTTGTATACACAGCTAGTTCAAGGAATTGTTCAAGGGTTGCAATGGGTTGGCTGTAATGCTAGTGACTGCGACAAGTACCAAATGTTCAGCAGTGAAGCCTTCTAAACAAATATGACCCAACAAACTCTCCAAAACAAAACCTTAACTTTAACTCTTCATTTACCCCAGAGGCGTTAAACCTACTGATCCCAAATCCTTCTCTCTGAAGGGCTATGGCTGAGTAGTCGTGTTTTCACCAAGAACTCAAGAAAATTTCAGGAGAATCGGATTGTTCTCAGGTCATTCGTGCTTCCATCTTGCACAAACATGTTCCTACTACCGGGAATACTCTTAGTTTACTCCTTTGCTTTAGGCAAGGGTGCTGCCTGGATGTAGAGCGCTCAGCTGGCGCGTCATACAGATATGATACAAGTTAAAGTTCTGACTGTGCATTATTGAGTAATGTCTGGAAAAGTCAGCAGTGCAGTAAGGCTGTTTAAAAAGAAGCCATTAAAAGATAAAAATTCACTAAACACGTAAACTGCATCTTAATTTCCTGTAAAACTCCAAAACATATGTCAGGTCATAAAGTTTGTAAATGTAATTGTAAACAGTTTCTTTTTTTAAATGTATGTGTGTTTATAATATCTGTGTTTATGTATTTATATTAGTTCACATGCTTTTTCCTGCACACGCACACCCACGCTCCTCTGGGAGCTGCACAGGAAAGCGCTGGTTTGTTTTGCAGGAGGAAGTTCAGTGTGTCTGCGTCTTCATTTCGGTGTGGGTGTTTGTACGTCTCGGAGGGGAGCCACAGCTGCGAGGCCTGGCTCCATACTGTAAACTCGACTCGCGCTGGAGAGGACGGAGACTGTCATCGTTACTGTTAACAAGTCCAGCAGCTCCTTACTAGCTCCAGCAATGTCTGCGCTGAATTATTGCACATACAGTGCATGCATAGAAGAGCATCAGCTGCAGTTTCTTTCCAGATGCATTCACTCTGGAATGAATTTGATCAAACAGGATTTATGTCCGACACAAAAAGCAGCCACTCGGATACAGTACCAACATACTCACGTATACCTTTTTGTATTGCACCGCTTCTCCTTTATTATATCACAGAGCTTCCGTGATTGCACAGGCCTCTATTAACAAAAAGATTTCCTAGCTCCTTATTCAAATTTGCCCTGCAGAAAAGGTTCTCTGGCAGTGAGAATGACTGTCAGGAGGAAGCAATTGTGCATACAGGGACTGAACGCCTACGTGTGAGCGCGGTGAAAAGGATGCAACAAGCAGTGGATGGATGAAAGAGATTTATTTCCTGGTTAGACACACAACATTAGGTGTGGCTTGGAATTCAAAGTGCAGTGTTTGACTTTAAGATTTAATGGAGAGAAAAAAATAAGGTTTGCTATGGTAGACAGCTGCACTTAGTGGCGGGCTACAACTCCAGAGACTTTCTTGTTTGTTAGTTCACATTTTTATAAATGGACACAGTTAAATGTGCCAAATATATTAGCAGGTCCTTTAAGTGTTCCTATCACAGACAGTCAACACCTGATTGATTTGATGCTGAAGTAAACTCCATGATTTGGTAGCTTGCAGAACCAATTTCAATAGCAATATGGATACAGGTTCATTGAGGTTTGTGGGCATTTATTTATGCACATTCGCCTCTGAAGGTCCCACCGCAGCATTTCAGTCGGGTCTGAACATTGACTGGAATTCTGTGTCGTTTGTTTTTCAGCCATTCTGTCAGAGATCTGCTGCCATTCTTGGGATCATTGTCCTGCCCCATAAACGACTTTTAGTCCAGCTTTAGCTACAAGGTGGACGACATCATTTGACTCTAGAATAATTTGGTGTACAGAAGAGTTCATGGTTCCCAGGCCCTGTGGCTGTAAAACAAGCCCAAATAAAAAGGATGTTGTTCCAGAAGTCTTGGTTGAAGTCTTGCTTGGTTGGTTCAGAAGCAACTTTGGAAAGCTAAGCCATACTGCCATGTTTAAATTTTTTATTTTTTTTTAATTAACATGCTAACTGAGGCCTGTAGAGTCAGAGATGTAACTTGTGGGTTTTTGCAGTTCCCCTGAGCATTGCCCTGTCTCACTTTGCAGTGAATTTACTGTGAGTTCCAATCCAGGGAAGACTGTGATATTGTTTTAACACATTGCTGAACACTACAGACCAGCAAACTGTCAAAACGTCTGCTTTTATTGAGGTGGCCCCACTTTGTGACAATCAGTTGAGCATTTGATTAGCACCACCTGGCTGCTGCTGTCCTTATTAACTCTTATGGAAGGGGTGAGGCTGTACATGGTTTTTCACACGACTATATAAAAGTTAAACGGTACAGTAATGCATTAATTTGTGCATTTACTATCACTATCTTTTATTCAGGAGAATAACATAAAAATAGATATTAGATGTCCTGTAAGGTTTAACTAAAAACTGGTTCTGGAAGGTTTTTGTTTTTTTTTTGTGGCATCTTTATTCCTGCTGTAAAGTTGGGAATCTTAACGTGGGAGTTTGTGGAGGCTGACTCGCTTTTGGGGTCAGCCTCATATGGACGTCTGAGGAACTGCAATTTTTGGCACATCCACATTGGTTTCTTTATCTCTATAAGAAGATTTCACTGCATTTATTGATAATGGATAAAGGACATACAACTGTTCATGGAGAAAATAAGCTATACTGGACAGAGCAGAATAAAAATCCGTAAATCACCAGCTAAACCAACTTTCAGTTGTTCTTTTACACTTTATCTTCTTCATCTGCCTCCTCTCTCTCTTTCTCTCTCACTGTGCTACCCTTTCCACTCCCTCATGCCCCCCTCTGCATTTGCCATTACTGTTATTGGTAATAACATTGTAGAGTAGACTAGATTGGAACAGAGCTTTAATGTCCCCGAGGGGCAATTTGGCCTGCAGATGGTATTTTGTTACGAAAGATCCAACCAAAGTGAAATCCAGGGGACAGTATTTTCACACCCACTGCTAGAGACGGGTAATATTGTATTTTAGCTCAGAAAACGCCAATAGTTGATGGCATAAATTACCTCATATACCTGCTGGTGCCACCTACCTCTGCCCTGATGGACTCAATTTGGCTCTCTGTGTAAAGGTTGCTTGGATTTCGGTAAATGACCTGACATTTCTGCACGGCTTTTATACAAGAGAGGGGGAAAAGAAGGCTGATTCACAGTCACATTTTTCTCTGCAATTTGACTCTGTACTTGACAGGCCTGACTCGAGCCCCTCCTCATTATTGCTTAATATATGCTGGATATAGCTTTAATATTGTATCGTAATATGTATAATTTAAAGTTGTGCTGAATTTTGTATGAGGAGGCTGTATTTGAATTCAGGGATGGTGATGCTGGAGGTGACAGACGGAGTCTCACGGAAAGAATAAGTTCACCAATAATTAGTCACAACAAAGCGGGAAAATGAAAAGGCTGATGAATGGATGCAGATATAAGCAGGAGTGGACAAAGACGTGTACATTCGTCACTAATGAACCGACTTGATCGGACTCTGACAATCACGGGCTGATTATCGTGGCGTCCACAAGGGCCAACCTATCCGTGTGTGTCGCTGATGAAAACTTCGTCTCGCTGTAAATGTGCTGATGCACGATTTAAAAACTACTTTTAAAAAAAAAGAAAGAAGTGATCTCTCTCACTCTCTCTCTCTCTCTCTCTCTTATCTTGCGTCCTTTATTATATCCCAGCATTCAGATGGGTACAGCGTGAGATGAGAGAATCAGTTTGTATTGAACATGGCTGAATGCAGTGCTGATGAAAGCTTATGCTGATAATAGCTTTTTCATTATGTCCTTAGCCAGGCTTGGCATTTCATTTTCTATTGCAGACAGAGAGAGAAGTTCAGATTTTCACCACCGCTGCTTTGGGTGTGTGCCGCGTCTCTGGGCCGGGGTTCGATCGTGTGTTTGGAATATTAGTTTTTATATTGCATTTCTGCTCGATTAAGCGCCGCGCAGACAGGAATGTGGGGCACGAGGGGTTGTATTTACGCCTAAAAATAGACGTCTACGATTAATGGAAATCAAACTGAAGCAGCAGCTGTTTGAGACTAAATGCCAGCCTGTAGCTCATGGAGCTTGGTAGATTTCATGTAATTTATGGTGCTGTGATCAGTCATGATGTTCAGATATATTTCCCAGATAGGTGGTTATCAGTGCACCAACAGCTGGAAAGCTTAATTAAAAATCAGAAAAGTAAATAGTTGACTGTAGCCTGATACAGTTTGTATTTCCACCAGCAAGCTACTGTAGCTGGTTGTCTAACATTTGTCTTATCCATACGCAGTGAAGTGCCGTGGACCTGCCGGCCAAGTCTCGCTCCTGCATTTAAGAATTTGTCGGTGATTTATTTTCTGTATTTACGGGCATCAGCACAGGAAACAATTGGCAGGAAGTATCAACCACACCACAGAAACTTGGTGACATTCAGCAACAAAGTATGGAGTAAAATAACCTGTGCTGGGTCCTGAGTTTTCCCAACTTTCAGCGAAGCAATTGAAGCGACTACCAGTGAGAGCAAAGACTGATATGAGAGGGTGGTAAATCGAGTCAGTGATGTTCGTAATGACAGGAGATCAGCTGCAAGGTGATATGTGCTTTATATGAGGATGAGGAATTCCGTTTATTTTTTTAACCCCACAAACCAAAGATAGAAGTTAAGACTGATCATGCTGCACAGGGAGAAAACAAAAAAGCCTTAACAGAGCCAACAAACACATTAAAAATTATGTTTAAGGCTTCAGTAACACAGACTCAGAGACTGCCCGGTCACCAACCGGTCCCCAACTGACTTTATCTTAGAAAAAAGAGTTTCTTTTCACTTTCTTTCCGGAGCTGCTGTTTCTGTAAACGAGCGGTGTAAAGTTTTATTTTCACAGAAGCGCTCTGTGCTCTAGTGTGTCCGAAAATCTTAAGCTGTCGCATGGACGTGGTTTGAATGTCGATGTCAGCGAAGAACAAATCTGTGGCATGCAGTGCTAATGCTGAGCTCAAACACAGCCTTAGGCCTGAAATAGAGAAATCCGTCTCATTCATGAAGCAAATTACACTTGTGACATCATATAATAGGAGTCAAATTCTTTCATCCCAAAGGAGAAATTGTTTATTCGTTTTTGTTTTATTTTATTTTTTTCTAGCACTGAAATTAAGGTTTTCAAAATGGTCCGTCTTCCTCTCGCCCCCAGAGTTTGTCATGGTATTCTTGGAATGTCATAAAAATATGACGTTGAAATATAGACACAAGGAAATTTGGAAAATAGTTTATACTTAAAATAGTTTAATAGTTTGAAGTCATACTTGGAAATTTCCAATGTGTTCGGCACATTGAAAAATGACCATAATAAACTAGGAAAGAACATTTTTATCCACTGAAGTCACTAAAGCTGAAAGTAATGGACAGCAGTGGGAAAAGTCATAAATTTAAAGTCCACAGCATCTGCTCGGTTTCCACACCCTTCTGGTTGCTTCAGATTGGAAGTCATGGGATTTTTGTTTACTCGGCAAACACCACATGCTTCTGATCTGCGCAGATACCCGTCGGGAGAGACTGATATTGTGTAAAAGTCCAGTCCACTGCCATCAAGCCTGCTCTCTGTGTCTCCCTTTATCCCTGAGGAATGTCAGTCACGTTGAGTAGAACCAGATGTGTTCACCCCCACCTTTCCAGCCATCCATCTCTTCAGCTTTTATCTACTGTGAAGATTTTTAAAGATTAATGTGAGAATTCTGTGAATTTCTCACTTTTTTTTTTTGTTTTTGTTTTTTGTAATTTCTTTCAGCTGCTTTATTTCACCACTAAAAGAACGATAAGAATATTCAGGAGCCCATCAGTTTCCCAATCACACTGATGTCCTAGTGTAGTTTTAAACTTGAGACTTTTTAAAAAAAAAAAAAAAAAGTAGGAGGAAGTTTAGATTGTTTAAAAAAAAAAAAAAAAACACAAACAAAAAAAAAACAACTTTTTTTTTTGGTTTGTTTTTTTTAAACAAAGTTTTTTTTAAATGCTGTCATTGGTCAAAGCAGAAAGCTGAAAAAGTCAACTACTGTTATCTCATGCAGTAAAATGACAGGCACTGGGTAAAACTTAGACCTATTATCAAAAAAGCATTGGATTTATCCATTTATTTATTAGGAAGTATGCAAGAACACCATCATAAATTATAAATAATATTAATAATAGAAAACTGCTCTTTATTAAACGTTCATTTGGATATGGTATGTGGTGTCATACCTGAGGAATGTCACACTGAAGCTGAGAATGTGTTGCGTTTTTATCACATTCACGCTTTAATATGTGTGAAACCATTCACCTGCTTTTAAGTACATTGTGTACCTTGTACATGCGAAGGTGTAAATTAAATATCAGTCCACCTAATCACATAACAGCAGTTTCTACAGGTGCTCAAATACTTTATGGGCTTGAAGCATCCATCATTCTGTGTTAGCTTGAACTACATTTCATAGACCTGTAGAATCAGATATTTAACCTATAAGGAGCTCGCTCACCTAGTTTTTACATGAAATTAATGTTTTTGAGAAAACTAATGTCAGGACGGATCTTATCTTACAATATATTCAGGTAAATGTGAGATGGTCAGGTGGGAGATATCTGATGAACAACTTCATACATGTGCTAACTAATTTGCTTATCCATTATTCATAACACCAAGAGCTGGTGCAGTTTATTTTAAAGACATAAGTGTAAGACATAAGATATAAGTGAGTAACTTTCCTGCTTTTCACACTCCAGGGCACAGTGCCAGTGTGCTGTCAGTACAGCGGTTGCTAATGATCACAATAATTACATCAGTTTTGAACAGAGATTTCTCTAAATTGTTGCCAGTCAGTTAAAATAAATTGATTTGGCCTCAAAATGTAGCAATTTTAAATTTGAATGCAACCTTGAAATGATTGGTTTAATGTTGTAAACGCCACTCTTGCTCATACTGGTTATTTAAGCGTCCTCTGCCACTATTTTAAACTAAAATTACAGATGTGAAACCTTTGAGGTGTGAAAACATAATTTAGATTCTGGCTTTCTATATTTATGGACCAGTCACAGGAAGTAAGATGATGTCTTAAGTAGTCAAATTGAAATATATCAACACTTGGTATGGCTTATTGCTGTTTCAGAGAGAATGAGATGATATGAGAGAGAAATGCACAAAGTGGTAATGAAAATAAACCCAGTAGTTTCTTTTCATTTGCTCAAACTGCACTAAGTGAAGATATTAGGTGCACTTTCTACTGACCAATCATAGGCAGATGCCTCTTATATAGGTGATGATGGGACATTGATCAGTCATGTGATCATGCAGTTGATTAATTTTAAATATGTTTAGTGTAAAAAGTGATTTTAATTTTGAGGCATTCAAATCAAGCTGATCGATGATCTTCTGATACTTTAAACAAGGTCATTTTTGAGGCATCCTTATATTTTTGCCTCCCATCATTGATCCATGATACAAGATCTGTTACACAGTAATTCATAAGGACGCGCCGTCAACTACAGCCTCCTACAGCCTCCTACAATCCTGCATAGACTGACCTTCAGCTACCTGGACCGGCGCCCTCTGGGGGCTGTCTGCGCACGGATTTTAGCATCCAACCCAGCATGGCGGCTGATTTCATAACTTTCTCTTATATGCTAGGAATGGTCCAGAGTCAGTGGTGAGTGTTCAAAGTTTCCTGCAGTGTTTGGTTATGCTGCTGATTTGCACAAAGTGGCCTAGCAGGCACCCGACCATGCCCAGTGCTTCAAACACAACAGGATTCTAACAGAAGGTCTGCTCCCAGGTTTTTCACTCTTTGAGAAAAAAATATGTCATCTTGTTCTATGGCAGACCTTCCCAAAGTGTGGGGCCCGCCCCCTAGGGGGGGCGCAGAGCCATTGCAGGGGGGGCGCGGGATGAAAAGGGGGAAAAAAAACAAAACGCTTGGACACTGCTAGCACGGTGCGCCCACAGAAACGCAAAGCAGGAGATGAAGCATGGCTGAATATGTTTCCAAACCAACTTCATTCTAAGCCAAAGACTAGAAAATATGGTGAAGCATATCTTCCCTTTGGTTTCACCTGCACAAGTGCCAAGGTAGGTCTCCCCTGCATCGGGAGCAGCGCTGGGCTCTTCAAATCACAGACAAACAGTGTCCCACATTCTTGATTTTTAGTTCACAAACACTTGTTGTAATGACTAACTACTCCTGACATGTTGGAGATGTTAGCTCTTTATACAGTAAAGTTACAGTGGGATACAAATAATATCAGGCTGATCCTGCCACGATTTGTTCCCCAGTTCAAATCCCGGACAAACAGTATCCCACAGCTGTTTATGTTTTTAAACCCATTTTGCACAGAGAGGCATTTTATTGAAAAATGTATTGATAGCAATGTTGAACATTATTACACAGGGAAACAAAACAACTACACATAAAATAATCACACTGTGATGCCTCTGCCTTTCTAAATGGAGCAACAGTAACTGCGTGTGTAAATGTAAGCGTGTAAAACCTGCAGATAGTCAGATTAACAGTA
Organism: Pelmatolapia mariae; assembly: GCF_036321145.2. Classification (NCBI taxonomy): domain Eukaryota; kingdom Metazoa; phylum Chordata; class Actinopteri; order Cichliformes; family Cichlidae; genus Pelmatolapia; species Pelmatolapia mariae. Next base: position 19,529,178 of record NC_086242.1, on the reverse strand, counting down.
ACAGTATTTCTCTATCTGCCATTCTGCAATTCATCTCATGTAAACAATAACGTGACGTGAGAAAAGGCACATACCTTTGACGCTGCGTGATGAACTCTGTATTCCTCGTCCACACGTAAACGCAAAAAAGGAGTTTTAAAAAAATCTCAGTTTTCGGTGATTCGAAACGCCGTTTACGTGTGGACGAAACAGCTGCGTTTTCAAAAATACCCGTGTAGGTGTGGACGTAGCGTAAAAGAGTTACTTGTATTTACTTAATTGTTTAATAAATGTTTGAGGTGTGAAATAAATCGGAATGGAGCAAAATATGGATGTGTGGTTGGAGGATGTGCGTGCGCGCGTGCACGCGCGGGGGTGGGGGGGCGCGAACATTTTTCTTGTAAAACAAGGGGGGCCTAGCAAAAAAAGTTTGGGAACCACTGTTCTATGGAGACATGTGCATGTCATTTTACAGACTCCTGACTTGTATCTTTTAAATGTTTCTAAGTTAGATTTTAAGTGACGAAGTCACTGTGGTTATGTTCAGAAGCTCAGGTTTATAAATGTATGGAAGTAAATGAATGTGGAGGAGGTGGGTGTGCAGTCGGCCTTCTCGGGGGAAATAAAGGAATATTGCCAACGTTTGTTGCAGGATAATGTTCCCTTGTAAATCTTTGGAAATAAGTTTTCATTGAGAGATAAATTGAGGTGGGAGGAGGTGAGATATTCAGATGGAAAAAAAGAGAGTTGAAGAGAGGCAGAAAGATTCTTTTTTTTTTCCTTTACTGTTTGCACATATTGGTTTTTGGTTGGTGTATCTAAGATTTGTCTGACCTCTGTCTTTTTCTCATTTCCTGCTCTTTACCACTCTCCAAACATATCTCTGTAAACAAAGAAATTCCTCCACCAACATGGATCCGTTTAGCTTTCCACTTCATTTCGGAGCCGGGCTGTCTCAGCGGCCCTGATCACAGCGTACTGATAGAGCCAGATTCAACAGCTCCTGTCGGACTGTTAAACAAACCGCTGCGGCTCTGTTCAGCTTGCCAACCTTTATCTCTTCCCTCCCTCGGTTCAGACTTTCTGCCTCCTCTTTTTCTTCTCTTTGAGCTTAAACATTTGTGGGGGGTGTAGTTTCCTATTTTTGTGACAAATTTCCTGCTTTACACAAAGCTGTTGCTTAATGTAAACCACTTTGTGATGATGTATTGGAATGTGTCAAATTGGCCCTTATCCTACAGCCCATTCTCACCACAAAGGATAGTGGTTGGTGTTTAAAGGGGGTTGAAACAGTCGTAGTAACGTAGGTGAGCTTTTGTGTTGCGGCGTGTAAACATGTTTGGCCTTTTCAGACATGTTGTCACCAACACAAGTTTTGATGACTAAATAAGAACCAAACCATCCAGACGTGTTTTGATGCTTATCTGGGTTACGGGAGCAGGAGTACCTCTCCTGGGAGACCTCATTCAGCTCTTCTGTGGGAGGCATCAAGACATTCCCAAGCCAGCCTACAGATTTAATCTTTCCAACGGGTCCTGGGTTTGTGCTGGGAAGACATTGCTGAAACACCTCACCTAATCGGTGTCCAGGAGTCATCCTAGACGGATGCCTGAACTGCCTCAGCTAACTCCTTTCGATGTGGAGGAGTAACGGCTCTACTCTGAGCTGCTTCTGTTAGCGATCTTAATGTTTTGGTCACTACCCAAAGGTGAGAGTAGGAATGTAGATCGTCTGGATAAATCAGCAGCTTCGCTTTCACGCTCACCTCTCTTCGCCACAGCAGACCGAAACAGTGTGTGGATTGCTGCTGACACGCCACCAACACCCCAACTGGGTAACCAAACAATTAAGAATTTTGCATATAAGATTCTTTTCTCAATACCCAAGTCTTTTGTTTAATCTGCAGCATCGACAAATGTGGAGGGCATGACAAATGTGTAAACCTACTGACTGCACTGGCACTGCTTCATGCCTGCTTATAGAACCAAATGACTGGGTTTGCATCAGACGTTAGTGAGGATGATCTCTGTCTATGCAGCTCCCCTTGGAAAAACATGGGAACTAAATTAAGGGTAGTTTCTATCCAATATCCACGTCACATCTCTGCTCCTCCGCATATTCACATGTTCTACAAGCTAACGTACCAAGAAACATGTTCACAAACCGTGGGCGTCACGTCCGTGAGAAGACGACGTAACACCAGACTGTAACATTAACGTTGATCGTGACCCAAGATGAAGAACTTGGTGATCCTGCTCTGGCTCTGGCCATTACATCGATAAAGACCACCGTGGTCCCGCTGTGTTATTGATGCAGAGAGGATTTGTGTGTTTTGGCTCCAGTGTGCATTATAGTAATAATGCAGAGGTCTGTGTATCAGTCCTGTTCAGAGGCCTCATTACATTTTTGAACTCTGAAAAAGAGCATCACAGTTGCATAAAGACTCAGTACAGCACAGTTTGGATGAAGATTTCTCCCTGCATGCCTTTGGCCTCATAAACAATCTGATTAAGTGTGTGTGTGTGTGTGTGTCGTCTGATCTGGTGACACAGAGCAGAAGTGTCCTGCTCTGCTTTGCTTTCCTGTGGGATGAAGGGAGGGAGAGACAGCGGGATGGAGAGATGGATGGAACGAGAGAGGTGGCGTGTTGTTTGGGAAGTGGGTCAAGAGGAAGTTGAGGGTGTGTTTTTTTTTAAAGTGTGTGTGTGCATGTGATGCTTTACAGCTGAGACCGGGTTGTTGGTCAGTATGGGAATTTGCTCTTTTGTGTGTGTGTTTGTGTTGATGGTGCATAACTTAATTCCACCGGGAAGCCAAAGCAACAGCGCGCCTCTGCTTCCTGTCCTAATTGCTTAAAGTCCCACACAAATAAGCCTGCACACACACACACGCACATATACACATTTGGAAATCCCATGTTTAAAAAGGACTTATGCAGATGCTCTTAGCATTTGCATAGTTTTAACATTCATTATCCTTTTTGACAAAATAGCTAATTTATTTTTTTCACAGTGCTTGCACACACATTTCCCCCTTTCTGTTTTGCCTCCCTGATTTCTGTGCATCCTCCTTAAGACGCTGCGGCTAATGTATTAGCACCTGCAGACATTAGCGTTGATTAGCGGGCATGTTTGTGTCCACCTGAAGATTATTCACACCAATTCATGAGCAGAATACGAAGCCATGTAGCTGCTGCACACTCCCCTTTCTTCCTCGGTTTGTCTTAGACTTTGTCCATCTGCTGCTGACTGGTGATGGGCAGGTAGCACACTCGAATTTTGCACGAGCTCGGTCGTTGGAAGCAGCTGCTGCGGTTTTTATTTAGGGGGAAGTGCAAAGTGTGTTTGGGGCAGCCTCTGTTTTGACTGTCTCTCTTGGCTCGCGCTGTGTATGTGTGTGTTTTTCTGGCACAGAGGTCAGAGCGTGTGCAGAGTGGCATCCCTGCCTCCAATCTGGACCTGCTGGGTGACACTCCATCCTCCGTCTGCCTCATTTGTATTCCAGCGGAGCCAAAAATGGAAAGCAAATCAGGATTTATATTTCTGCCCCCTAATATAAATCATTGCAATGTGGTAATGCATTCAGTTCACATCACCATCACACTATATATGTAAAAAAAATAAATAAATAAGTGCTGGAAAAAGTTTTAAATCAAAATAAAATGCAGCCCTGGTCCGTTTAGCTTTTTCCTACCATTTGCTGACTGACAGCAGAGCCCGTTTTTGAATCCCGTTCAATAGAAGAAGCATAGTGCAAATGAAAGAGGCGGAGAGGAGGTCAGTGCAGGGTGAGCTGAAGAGAAGAATGCACAATAGCCTTCTGAAAATTTAATAAAACTCACGGAAATGTTTCAGATATTTTCACATTCTTGTGTTTCTGTACCTGTCAGGGCTCCGATTAAGGAAAAAGAAAGTTTACCATTTTATCTCTGCACATAGTGCACGCACCGCAGGTCGAGGTATTTCTTTATTTTACTTAAAATGATCTCAGTAGAGAAGAATACATGCCGTTTTCTTCCAATTATCATTTTCAGAGCTACTAATTTTGATTTACTATCTTGTCATTATGAGACAATGGGCTCGTGATTATCTGACCTTTTGCTAGTCATTATAAGAAAATTGTATTACAATGTTTTTTTTAAAGTATTTTAATTATAATGCATGCTTTTTGGATTGACTACCACAGTTTCTAACAGGGCTTGAACTTTAAACTTTCATATTATTTATAGTGTGTTTTAAATCATTTAAGTGTTCTGCAGTAGCCCGACTGACAAAGTGGATTCCATTTTAGGATTGCTATAGTCCAAAAAAGAGAGATTTCTGTCTGTAGTCATATATATTTGGCAGTGAGACTCCATCAGTAAATAAGTGGAGGAATGTTTGCTCACTCTTCTTTGCGATGTTGCTTCAGTTCACTGAGTTTTGCACTTATTCCTCCCTGCACAGCTCTCTTAAAGTCCCGCTTTTACTGGGCCACTGCAGCAGCTCGATTCTTCTCTTGTTCATTTATTCTGTCGTAGATGTACTGCTGTGACTGGGATCATTGTCCTGTCACATCACCCAGTTAGGGCCAAGCCTCGAAGATACTTTTGTATACAGAGGAAGGAGCTTTTGGTTGACTTGGTGACTCCAAGATGCCCAAATCATCACCCTTCCACCACCATGCTGGCAGCTGGTATGAGGTATTCATGCAGATATGATGTGGTGCTGTGGTGGAGATGGGTGCACAATAGGTGTAAAGCAACCTAAATATTGCTGAGCTGGTATTGGGATTAATGCTACGTCCACACTAGCCCGGATAAATTTGAAAACGTATACGTCTGAAAACGCTCCACATCCACACTATCGTTTTCATTCGTTTTCACAGAGTTCTTCATCCACATTGAAACGGCTGAAAACGCTTCCAGTAGACAATTCTACCTGCCTCATTTCTGTCTGCCACTTTTTAAATTTTCGTCTCTTTGAAACGTCGCGGCAAAATGTTGAGGAAAAGCACCGAGTTTTTTAAATGGACTAACAATGAGGTGGAGCTGTTGCTGGGAGTACCACAAAAATACAAAGTTGCAAAAGCGAGTGAGAATTAAAGAATTTGAAGAAAAGCTATCTGGAGCATGTACAGACTGATACAAAACAACTGCTGTGTAATGCCCTCCGCTATCTTAGTTTAATTGGTCACATGACTGCATCACATGACTAAAATGTGTCATTGTTTTTGAAAAGGCTCCGGTTCGCTGTCCACACTGCGACGAGACCGAAAACGCCGTCTCAGTGTGGACGGAAGGCCAAAACGGAGAGGAAAAGATGCGTTTTCAAACGAAAACGTATTAGTGTGGACCTAAATGTACCAGTATTGTGACTGAGGTTGACTTCATGGTCTCCCTGAACTAACACAATGTTGAGAATACACTAAATAATCAAAGTCACACTTTAATGTTCTCCTGTCATTTGAAGAACTAAAATATCAACAACTTTGTAACCTCGACATTCCTGAAACATATCTACATTTACCTGCATTTATAAATGAGCCAAAATTTTATTAAAGAGCCAAAATTCACAGGCGTAAACAAAAAGAAAAAGGTAAAAACAAACGTTTATCGTATAAGCCTGTCCACGTGAGTTTTAAAAATATGAGGATTCATAGAGCATTTCAGTTTCAGCCCCTTGAATGGTTTTGGTCATAGGAAGTGTAGATTGCCGTTTGGGAATAACATGAACTTGGAAATGTGAGTCACTCTGTTGTGTGTCTGTTTCTTGGGGAAGAGGCTGTATCTGCTGTTGGACTGCTGCGGGATTTATCATCATCCACACACACACGTGTCGAACAAAAGTCTCCAAATAAAAACATTTTAAAAAACAGAGAATTTGTCTGATTTGTAGCTAAACGTCAACTGCTGTCGTTCCTTCAAGATTTAATCCGTCGCTTTGGGTTATTCAGACGCCACGTTTCCTTATTCTCCACGTCATCTCGCGGCTCTGTGCGCTTTAGAAATAAAAAGCACTTTTTTGTGTGTGTGTGTTATACTTATCGTAGTATGATAACTACTCTATAATTGTCAAGTGAGCGGTGTGGTCGGCTCCTAAAGCCCGGATGATGAATGTTTGTTGTCTTTACGGTTTTCAAGTTACTTCCTGCTGATGGAAGGAGACATTGTGTCGACTGATGCTTCGCCATCTGGATCTTTTAGATGCTGGATGTTTAGATGCTAGAACATATGGACACACACACAGATGCACACAGACACACACACGACTGGGCGCTGGGATCCAGAAGCATATGGTTCTTTGAGATAGTCGAGACAGACTGGGCTATTCTGTTGGATAGCACCGAGGGCCTCAACATTGTTAGAAGTGCTGCCAAACAAACTTCACCACACACACACACACACACACACACACACACACACACACACACACACACACACAGTCTCGCCTCACTAGCTTCTTTTTCTGCTGGTTTCAATGTGATGCGAACGGAGGCACGGACGACCTTAATTCTTGTTTCTGGAGCAGAGGCGAGCGGCGTCCTCATCGCAGTGTGAAATGAAAATGAAGATACCTGTGAACCGTATTACTGCAGGCTTATTCAGCAACATTTAGACCTCGACTGGGCTTTGTTCATTAAATGCTCGCAGCGTCTGTAGCTTTTTGTCTGCTCGGTTGTCTCATTATGAAGATTACTCCCCAAATTGATTTTTCTTTTCTTTTTATCTTTTCAGTTTAAAAAGTCCTTTTGTTTTACCTGGTGTGCCTATGAGCATTAATGCTATCATTATGAGAGGGAAAACTGAGACCCTCTCTCTGTATTATCACAAATTAAAATGCCTTTAGTTTAATGTATGCCCCAGTGAAGGGCTCTGTTTAAGCTCGGGCACAGCTCCAGCTTTTTGTTATTAGTCCAGGCAGTAATATGTCTTTTCTCTAATAGATAGTATAAGATTTCTGGCTCTTGCTGTGAATGAATTGGGTTTAATTAAAAATGCCATCACTGGCTTTGCTGTGATCTCCAGGCTCGTTGTGTAGCAGGCTCTGCAGCTGTCAGGACACATTTCATTTCTGTTTTTGTGCACGGAGCAGGCTGAGGTACCCAGACTTTGTATGGAAAATGTGACAATAACCAACAAATGAAGTCCAGCTAATTCATAGCTGGACGTGAGGCTCGGTCTACAAAAATCATGAAGCATTTGATGATTTGTGGTGTTGCTGTGTTCTGATGGCACATGTCTTTAGTACAGTTTGGTCCACAGTGTAGCAGCTGGAACAAGTAGACTCATAATCAGAGATTTAAGTCTTTATCACACTTTTAATTGTTAACGTTATGGTCATGCACATAAGACTAGGGGCAGAGTCCAGAACACATGAACTAGTTATCATGCTTAAGAAGCCAGTTTGAGATGATTTGAGTTTAGCCTGAACCGTTGATACAAGGCAGGATGGAGCAATGTTTTAATGGTATTCATACCAAATTGTGCCTCGGCTATTGAAACTTATCAGATCAGGCAATGTTTTCCAGTCTTCTGTCTTATTTTGGTGAGCCGGTGTAAACGATGGGTTGGTTTTCCTGTCCTTGGATGACTTGAGTGACACCCGGTGTGGTCTTCTGCTTCAAGGTACGATGTGTTGTGCAATTAGAGATGCTCTTCTGCGTGGCTTGGTTGTAATGAGTGGCTATTTGAGTTACTGTTGCCTTCGTATCTGCTTAAAGCAGCCAAAGGGCATTCTCCTCTAAACTCTGACATCGAGAAGGCATTTTAACCCCGTGAACTGCTGCTCACTGGATATTTACTCTTTTTTGGGCCATTCTCTGCAAAAACAAGAGATGGCCGTGTGGAAGAATCTCAGCAGATCAGGAGTTTCTGAAATATTCACACCAGCCCATGTTGCATGGTTAGTCAGATAGCTACAAACTATGATGCCAGCATAGAGTCATTAATAACTCCACACAAGGGAGATGATCAGGGTAAATGGACAAAGTACTAAAAGAAAAAAAAATAATGGAGAGGATTTGTAAGGAAAAGTCTGGATTGTTGCCCTTAAGCTCCTTGGACAGAATCAACAAAAGAAACACGATGCAGTCCCTGCAGTCCTCGGGTTTAATCAGGAACAAATATGTCACCTGGATTTGACCTGTAATCCTAGTGCAACCCTCAGGCCAGTCATTCATTCCTTCAGTTTTCAGCAAATCCAAGCTGTGCTGTGAGATATCAGATGACTAATGGCCTCTGCTCTTTACCCAAACAGGTTTTTTATATATAACTTGAGTCATGTTTTTTGTGCTTCTTTCAGGAGACTGAGGTGATTGATGTCACCAGGGATCAACAGGCCTGAACACTGAATAGGTAAGTAAGAGCTACAACTGCTGCTGGCTTTTATTTTGAAAGCCCTTTTCATTTATTGTGTTTGCAGTTTTTAGAAACTACTCTCACTCTGTTATTCATTCCCATCCATTGCTATTTCTGCTCATTTCTCAAGCTCCCCTTCACCCCTCTTCCTCTGCTGGGGGTTTTCAGGAATGCCATTGGCTGTTTATTTTGGCAGATTCAGCTGCTCATGCGTTTGTGGGGTTGGTGGGAGGGGGCTAACGGGGTTAATTGAAGGCTTCGGGATGTTTTTAAGAAATGAATTCCTGCTGAGACCCCGCTGCCCCTCAAACAAACACTCTTCTCATATATCAGCCAATTACTGACACTCTACACACACCTTTCTCTGGCTCTGGTTATGCAGCTTTCTCCATCTATTTTCTTAGTTTCCCAGCCATCCGGGATCTGAACAGTGAAAAACATCAGAATATTAGTATTCTAATTCTCCACTAAATTCTGAGAGGTTAGGGCCTCAAGAAGTTGGTGAGTTTTAGGTGAAAGACCTTCCTTATGAGCGCCCTCATGAGCTCAATCTTTAATCTTTAACCTTTTATCAATCTGACTCAACAAAAGTTTTCCACTTTCTGAAAATCTCCTCATTTCCAGCTCTAAAACTCTGATTCCTCCTCTCTGGGTCTTGGGCATGAAGGATGAAGATTTGTTTAGATGTCGACGGGACAAGCTTGTTAGAGGTTTTTTGGGTTGATTGGAGCGGACCTCAGCCACATGTCCCGACATGAACCAATCTCAGCTCTACTTTTCATTCTGGGTGGCATCCAGCATTGTTCTCGACCGCTCCTCTCCAGTTTCAAATTGGACCCCAGAGGCCCCGAGAACATTAGTTTTTCCCCAGTTCAATTCAGTGTTATTTATACTGTGGCCAGTTCCAAACAGAAGGTGCTAACAAGATGATGGTGACAACAAGTTTGTGTACTTAGGGTTTTGCATTTTGGCTCGATGATGGCTGTCTTACCCGTTTTTTAGATTTACTTGTAGAGCTGCCCAGAGTTAAATGTGAATAGACGGCTCATTCTAGAACAGAGATTGCTTTTGTTGGATCTTTTGTAGTGTATTTGTGCATCTTTGCTGTTTTTGTTTCCTTTTAAATGGAAAGTCCTGACTAGATTTTTGAAAAGAGGAAAATGTGGCTTCATTGGCCTTGAAAGGTAAAAGCCTTTTGAAGCTGTGAGTACAGCCAATATCTCACACGGTATAAGAGAACCTGGCATCACCTAAAATTTATCAGACTAGGTCCTAAAGTGCTAAGCGAGATATCTGCAAATAAAAGTGCAGAATCTGTAGGTAAGAGACGGGACTTTTCAGTTTCAGTTTTACACGAGTAATCATATTTGAGAGAAACAATTACTAACATGCAACTCCTTTGCATAATATCTTGCTAGCGCACCAAAAAACTGACTATTGTCCCCAGAGGATAAGCCAGCACAGCTTCGATGGCTTCCCAGAGAAGCTGTTTACTTTAAGATGTCTCCACTGAGGGGGAGATCATTTAACACGGGGCTTTAAATATTCTGAAAGCTTATTATGTTTGACATCTTTGGAAACTTTGAAGGATGGCTTTGTGGAGATTGTAAATTTCTGCCACCAGATTCGGTAGCAAGGCGGTCGCGTTTAACAGCGCTGCTTTTTGTCCGAGAGTCAGCCGTGTTGGTTGTGTCGATGGGGTTCGGCTGCATGTGCAGCAGCTACAGGCCGCTCTATTTTAAGAGTGAGGTGTTTAGCATATTTTTACATCAGCACACTAACAGCCTTTCTCTCTTTATATAATTATGTCCTCTTGATGGCGGTTCATCTGGACCTGATTTGACTGATTGTTTCAGAGGCTTTTTGCACCCAGCGGAGAATGAGTGTACCGTTGTGCTGATAAAATACTGAATGCTTTTAAAATAGTTTGATGTAAGAGTTTAAATATATCAATTAGTGAAATCATTTATCAGCTCTCTCGGTCCAGATACGTTGCTGGGGTGGGCTTCAGAAACCCACGCTGGACTGAAATGAAACCTCTCAGTGTGACCGGTTGATTTAAATGGTCGTCTGATCTGAATGACTGCTTTCTATGATCTGCTTCTGTTCGCTCGCAGTCTGCCAACTCATATTATAGCGTGTCTGAGTGTGCGTGTGTGTGTGTGTGTGTGTGTGTCTGCCTCTCCTCCGCTTCCCCTTCTGTCTTCCATCCATCACCGTTTTCCTCTTGCCTCCATGTTCTCAGTCTCTCATTCCCTCGGTGTTATCCACTGTGTTTTTTAAAGTAGTTCTTGTTCCCGTAAACGGCTCCATTTTCTCAGCCGTCCACAGCGGCTTGTTCCTTGTCATTCTCTGAGATCTTGAAGAAAAGCAAATACAAGGAACCATGTTTGGCTGACTTTTAAAAATATCAGCTTCTCATGGTCAAGTTATTATCTGATGTGACCCCAGTGAGCCGATCAGCCCTGCTCTGTTCAGGTTTATTTATTTTACCCTTTGCTTTTGATCAAACTTCAGCTATTTGCAACCTCAGATGTGAGTACAACACTTGGTGCACTATTAATACGTTTCCGTACGAGTCACAATCCACCAGAGAGTACTGGAATCACTGCTGCTGTGAGACGTATAATAAAAAACCTTTATAGCATTTAAAGACGTGTTTATTCAAGTTTTTGGATTGGTAACCTGTTCCCTCACACTTCTTGTAATCTAGTAAGCACTGGATCAATTAAAACAATAAAAATAAGCTGGCGGTTTTAGCCTTTGCAGTTTGTTGTCGTTCTTGTGAGTCTGTCCTCATTCTAAAAGTGTTAAAAATGATCATGTTCATAGAGTTTAGAAAATCATTCCCAGTCCTGCAGCCAGCTGTTATAACAGTGCAGACACTCATCTAGTAGAGAGGTACAAATGCTGATGCTACATGAAAAACAAAGGCTTTTTTCACTTAAAATAAACTCTCCTGATCAGGTATGTAACTGCTTTACCTGAGATCAGACTTAACACTGCAAACGTTCATGGTTTCAAATTGTTGTTCTGTCCTCCAGTGTTGCAGTAACACCTGTATTTCATAGCTCAGGCAGTAAGAGTACAGACTGAAACTCCTTCCTGCGTTTCACTGAAACTGCTATCAGGATTTATTGGGCTCAGCGTGAACGGCTCAATGTCGCAAATGGTGGCACAGCACAGCAGACGCATGAGTGCACAAGTAGAAATGCAAACAGTGACATTGCCGAGTACAGCAGGCATTCAGGGCGCTGTAAACTATCCAGTCAGGGAATGAATGTAAACAGAGGCAAACCAGGAGGGTTATGTGACAGTGACATATCAGCAGGATCGAGTTACAGCTATCGTTCATAGCTAACTGCGTTGGTCCTGTTGGTGTTTTAGCCGGTGGTGAAAGACATAGTTTACCTGAATGCTGCAGAGCATTTACTCATTTTGCTTGATGTGGTTAGCCGAGTGGAGCTGCTCAGATCTGTTTAAAGCATATTTAGTTCAGTTTTGTTTATCAGAAGAATGGATGCGTGTAGTTTAAAAAAATAAAATAAAAATTAATGTCCTTTTTTCATAAAATAGCCATATGATGTCAGATTATTACACCCAACAAGATTCTCAACATTTCTACTGAATTTCTAATTCTTCTATTTCGCTGAATCTGTTCTAACTTCAGTTTAGACCAATAAGCATAGACTTGGAAGTCTTGTTAGTAAGAGTTTACAGAGAGTTAAGGTTAAACTTTCAGTTATTTTAGGCCATTAAAACTTTGCGAGGTGTTGGCTCAGTGACTCTGTCTCAACTTTTAAAACATTTTTTTTTCAAATGCACCCAAACAGACACACTCTTGAGCAACAGTAAAACTCACACCATCTTTTCCCATCAACCCCCTGCTGCAGTGTGTTTCCTGAGGCCGGCTGCCACAGAAAAGACCCAGCAGATGGTTCGAGCAGCGGGGTGCGAGACGAGGCGAGGACCCTGTTTTAGCTGAGGTCACTAGGGCCTTGGGGTGCGTCACAGAGGCCTCGTGTAGCAACTACAAAGCATCATGAAATGAAATCCACCTCGGCTGGAAGTTTGTTGGAAACAGAGATTATTTACAGCATAAAACACAATATAGTTATTATGTAAACACACGTAAGACAGGCTCGACATCTTATACTAGGTGTATATGAATGGAAAAGTAAAGCAGTTAAACTGAAATGAGTCTGCAGTGGCAATTTAACAAAAATGTGCAAGTAAGAAGGAATTTTAACCAACTAAATGTGTCAACATTTCAAAAACTTTCAACAAAACCTGAATGGATCAAATATTTATCTTGTTGTTGCCATTTTCATTTCAGCTTTAAATCAAGTTATAATTACATGATTTTCCCAGTCAGCTGTCAGCTAGCTCTGCAACTTGAGAGTTTGAGTCTTAAATAACTAATGATCTTCAAATATTTGTGTGGTTTTGTTTTGTTTTTTCTTTGACAACAACACAGTTGCTAATAATGGAGTTGATTGTTTCTGACAAGTATTTTCATGAGCTTTAGTGAATGTTTTTTGAAATCTCGGAGCATCCCTGATAGCGCTGATCATTTGGACCTCATGTGCCACACTGGGCCTCAGTCACAGGTCCACCTTGTATGGGTCAGATGTCAGCTGTGTTGTGACATTTGGCCCATGAAAAATTTGGCAGCGCTGTAAGTGAGACCTCAGTGCCAAAAGTAGTCCAGATTAGACTCGGATGTGTCTGCTGTCTAGGATACTGGTGCCAAACCTCAGGACAGTAGAGAAATATCATTATTGTCAAGGAAGAAGAGAACCAAAATATAAACTTGTAGGTTTTACCTTTGCGTCTCAAATGTGGTCAATAAGAAGTATTTCTATCTCATATGATCAGTTCAGTTTTTTTTATTTATTTATTTTTTTACATAGTGCAAAATCACAACAACAGTTGCCTCAAGGTGCTTAATACTGTAAGGTAAAAACGCTACACTAATATAGAGAAAACAGAGAAAACCTCAACAATCAGATAACCCCCTATCAGCAAGCACGTGGGCGACAGTGGAAAGGAAAAACTCCCTTTTTAACAGGAAGAAACCTCCGGCAGAACCAGGCTCAGGGAGGGGACGCTGTCTGTCATGACCAGTTGGGGGTGAGGAAAGGGAGACAGTACGGTGTGGATACTGAGTGGCACTTTAATCCTAAAGTTATCGTCCGGAATTTGGCAGGACTGGCTTCAGTTTAGAGACCAGAATTCAGAGCTCAGTTTTAATAAAATCACCTGGGATCTGATGTGATGGTGCACATGGTGTGGATGGTTTTCCACAGTGGAAAGAGTTGTGCATCATTTTGTTTTGCTTTTTTCCCACATTACGACATTTAAAGTTAATCTGCTCTGAAATTAAAGCTGATAAAACCGGTCACAGCCCCTCCCTGAGCTCGGCTCTGCCGGAGGTTTCTTCCTGGCAAACAGGAGTTTTTCTTTCCCGCTGTCACCAAGTTGTTGCTCATATGGGGGTCGTCTGATTGATGGGGTTTGCTCTTTATTATTGTGTTCTATTGTTGCCTTACCATATAAAGCATCCTGAGGCAGCTGTTTTTGTGATTTAGCGCCATATAAAAGATATTAAATTGAATTTACTATGACATCAACAGCAAAATATAATAAAGGCTTAGATAAATGTAATGCACCATTCAGACACAATTATAATAGTTTCAGAAGCTTTGTTGTCCAGCCATGAATCAAAGTCAATAAATCCATCATCATATAACCCATACTGAAGGTCTTCAGTATCTGCAATTGTATTTACACATTTTCTTGTGCTAAATCGACTTCTTGTTGATTTATGCAAACAAACGAGCACAGGCAAACTGATAATTGAAAATGTGGTTTAGACCTCATGGGGTTAATTGTCTTGTTTTGCTTATTTTAGATGAATGCCTTTCCTGCGATTAGCCGAATATAAAGGCCAGCCTTTGTTTTGCCAGTCGAATGCTTTCAGTGTGAAGCAGCAGCAGGAATTATTTGGCTAGCATTACAGCAGTGACTCAAGCCCCTTTTAGACGGGCACTCCTCTCTATTGAACTGACAGCACGTAGACTTGTCTGCTTCGTGTCTGAATGAGTCCAGTGATGCCGGTAATGACCATACACAATCAAGGAAATCATTATATAAAAACATTCTTCTTCTCATTACTGGATCCATGCGAGAAAAAAAGCATCTCTTTATGTTTTTATTGAGTAAAACTGACCAATTATTCACCCATTGAGCAACACTGTTCATATCAGTGGCATCTTTAATAGACACATGATGAGTTCTTAGAAGATTAAGGCAAAAAAAATCTTCCAATACTGACCTTCCTGATGCCACATCAAACACCTGAATGATTAATGTCCCCCGAGCATCGCTGGGAACACAATTTTTTTTGTGTGTGTGTGTGCAACAAAACTGTGACTTATGGAAATCAGAAAAAGCTTTCAGCGACTCTTCTCTTTTTCTCTCTGCTATTAATCATCTTCATCGCTTCATCACTTACTTCATCACGTCTTCTGCTGGAGTTTTAGATGCGATTCAGGCACAGTTTGTGTGTTTGTGTGTCTGACCGACTGTTGTATTTGGGTTTAGTCCCAGAATTGTTGCTCTGCGTGAAATTTGAGGTGTGTGAGTTGGACCGGGCTTGGTTTTTTTTGGTCTTTACACGCACACATGCACACACGCACACACGCACACACGCACACACACACACACACAGATGGCAAACATCATTCCACCTCTGCCAGCACTCAGTGTGTGTCCGTCTTTTTCATTATTTCCCCTTAATCAGCTCATTAATTCAAAGCCTTAATGATATAGAGAGACTGGGGAGGATGTGAGGAAGGAACTAAGGAAACAAGGGAGGGAGAAAAGACTGATGTGGAGGAACACTGCAAGAACGGACAGATGAGAGAGAAAGGAAAACTTGAGACTGATGGAAGAACGCCAAGATGGATGAAAGCTGCAAAAGAAAGGGCAGAAAAGAACAGGAATGGAAAAACAGGAGAAAAAAGTTGACTCGGGGAGAGTGAACGCTAAAGAGACTCAGAAGGCAAAGTTGATGACTTGGAGCAGACTTTTATCAGCTGCCAACTGGTGCTGTGGTGTGTTTATGTGTGTGTGGTGTGATTGAATAGTTTCAGGTTTGCTGCCAGTGTTTTAGCGTGTTCAGTGTCTGTGTGTGTGTGTGTGTGTGTGTGTGTGTGTGTGTGTGTGTGTGTGTGTGTTTGGAGGGTGTGGATGAATGGATGCCCATGTGTGGTTTTTGTGTTTTCTTTTCTGTGTAAGCCAGCAGAGTGTGGCTTTAGTCTCCTCAGCATGGTGGAAAGCTTTATACTCTTTCTTTTAGTCACTCCAAGTTTCTCTGGGATTAGACCAGAGAAGAAGAAAAGTTGCTCAGCCATTTGTTTCGTCAACACATTAACTGAAAAATAGTGTTTGTTGTACTGATTTTTTCCACGTTTGACTTTACCCCCTCAAGTTCCTTTCCTGCTCCTCCTTCTCTTTAAAGGCTTTGTCAGTTGAACATCTGTTTGTAGCTTTGTGTCATCCATGAGATACTTTGCTCTGCTGTAAAGTGTCCTACACTTCATTTGTGTTCATGGTGTTAATGTCATGTTATACATTATGGAAAGTTTCTGGTCTGTGACATTGTGTCCAGCAAAGAGATCTGTTACATTTCCCTGACAGATGGGGAGAAAAACCAGTTTCATGTTTTATAGTGCTGTACTGTGCTGTATTTTTACGGTGTAACAAATATTCTTGTTAAGTTGTAGCAAATTACTGGCCTACATATTTATCATGTAACAGATTTTCTATTAAATTACAACAAAGTGCTGTCCTATACATTTACAGTGTAAAGGAAATCCATGTTAAATTACAGAAAAGTATTAGTTTAACGTGTTACAGTTTAACAAATATCCTAGTTACCTTGTAGTCAAACTACATATTTACAATGTAACAAATTTCCATATTAAATTACAGTAAAGTTCAGTTCAATGCATTTAATGTATTTACTGGAACTACTGACCTGAGAATTTTGTTTTATTCTGAGGTTTTGATTGATGATGGCTCTACACATGTACAATATTACAAACTTTATTGTACACTAACGTATATATGATATAAAATGTGCATGGATGTACATTTATATAGTAGATTTTTTTTGCGTTGAATTACCATAAAGCAATGCTTTTTATACAGAGTTTGTAATAAATTACAGTATAGGAAACATTACTGTAAACCAAAACACTCCTGAGGTCAGTCAACAGAACAGAGTGGGCTAATTACAAGAGCAGCTCTAAGGAGCCTAAATGGCCAGCTTCAGGAACAGGCAGACTGTTAACAGAGTCGTTGTTAAAGGGATAGTAACTTTTATTTTTTAAAATGTTATTCATGGAAAGATATGCCAAAATAGAGAGCCTGTAAATGTGTATTAAATATTCTCTCTACTGTCCCCTGAATGCAGTTTTCTTTGAGCGTTTAAGCATCTTTGAGTACTTTTCCATCAAGTTAATGAAGCAGAAAGAACAGAGATGCTTCCTCATCTCTGTGCATATTTATCACAAATGATTTCAGAGAACGTTGAAATACAAATGTCACCCCTCCCAGTTTGCCGTAGGATGTTTCTATTTCTTCCCATAACACGAAACATCTGAACTATCTGTTGTTTGCTGTTTGTGGCAGGTGTCCGTCACTGTTATCTGGCTCATATTTGACCCGTAGAGATCAATTAGTGTTGCACTTTTTATAATGAGAAACTAAAGAGGATGGTTAAGAACCCATTATTAGTTATTATCATTCCTCATGTGTCGTTTGACACTAATATAGTTACTAATATAGGCCAGTGTTGTGCAGAAGTGGAGCTTGTGCACTGCTGTTAGCATATAAATGTATTTTAGCAGTTGCTTATTTTCTTTTGTTTTATGTTGAGCGCTGCCCCTCGCCCGTGCCTGTGCACCCAGAGGTGTCAGTTTTTGGATGTCAATGAATATATTTATTGCCGACTTGTGCGCCGTCCACAGCAGAGCTTTGTTGTTACCCACCAAGTATCGACTTGCCGTTCTTTTGATTCCCGTTTGAATACAAAAAGTAGCTGAATCAGGGATACCTGCAGCTCATTTTTATTATACGTGGTCTTTGAAATGCTGGGGACAGAGAAGGAAGAAGTGAGAAGTAAAGAGACGAAGAGGAGGAGAGTGCAGGAAAGTACTGAAGCAGACTTTCTAAGCTGCCGGCTACATTTAAGCTTTTATGGACAACAGCAGGGACCCTCCCTGCCTCTGATGGCTTTAACAGCTTACCTCACTCTTCTCCACAGCCTCTTTCTCTATTATTCTCTTCATTTTCAACTGCCAAAGTGAAATCTGGCTCCATCGCAACAGGTTCAGGTTTAATGTCTTTCACATATGGAGTTCTGCGGAGCTTCACTGAGTCATCACTGTAAACAAGAAAAATCCTCTCCTGCTCACAGCGAAATACTTCTTTTTTTTTTTTTTTTTTTTTTTAAAATAAAAAACTAATATTTGTGCCTTTAGTCTTCATGGGATTTAATCATGATGTATATTGCACTATTGCACTGCCATCCATAGTGCAGCAGGAACTTTTAAACAACCTTAACCCCTTAAGCCCTCGGCTATTATTTTGAATTTCCGCCTGAAAAAACATACCCAGATTCAATCTGTAGAAGCTGCACAACCTTAAGGCCAGAATAAACAGCCTTGGGCTCTGTGGATAAGGGACATGTTCCTTTTTTTAAAATGCAGTAAGTCTGCATAACTCCATCACTTGCCATAAGTTAAATTAGAAAAATTCTATGAAAAAGTGTTTTTTCCATCCCCTAAACATAAATCTAAATTTATAACAATGATGCTGTTGAACCTTTTCAAAAAAATTCCAATCCACACCTCTGCCAGATTTGATTCAACCGAAATGAGGCACAGCATTGTTCCATCCATCATCTCCACCTCCTGACAAGTAATCTAAATGTTAAATCCCTGTAATACTCGTGGCTCTCTGCA
Source organism: Pelmatolapia mariae (assembly GCF_036321145.2). Taxonomy (NCBI): domain Eukaryota; kingdom Metazoa; phylum Chordata; class Actinopteri; order Cichliformes; family Cichlidae; genus Pelmatolapia; species Pelmatolapia mariae. The sequence continues at coordinate 19,510,827 of NC_086242.1, read as the reverse complement.
TACAAAACACTAATCAGGCGGTATGTCACTTTTATCTCCAAATATACAGTAGCGTTTTTTTCTCACAATAAACACACAGACACATTGTTTCATTTAAGTTTCACTGATTTTGATAAACTTCCTTGCTGTCAGCGTGGAAGGCAGAAAAACCTTGCAAACTCAATTTAGTTACCTACCGAATGTCCATTGTGAGTTTTAATCACTCTTATACTATCATCAAGGCTAATAGACGGGCTCTTTATCTGAAAGTAAGCCAGAAGACGTTTTATTAACCTCAACACTGATCACTAGAAAGCTCCAGGAGGACCTCCTGCACTTCTCATCTCAGAGCATCAAATACATTTTGTCAAGGTGAAAATTTGCTCAAGGACAAGGTGTCCTTCTGTATCTGCACCTTAGCACACAAAGTGCAAGAGGCAATATTGGTAAGAGGCAATGGTCCTCTTTGAAGGAGCAGCAAAATCCACCTAAAGAAATGAGTGGCAGTGGCATAAATCACAAGACTGACATTTCACTTTGTTTGTACGTGCTACTGATATCTACTTCATGCGGTTCCAGTCTCGCAAAGCTCCAACACTTTGAAAAATGATGCTTAAAGTTGGCCATATTTATGGGAATGATAATGACTTATAATCCCCTTTTTTCTGTCCTGATAACATTCGGGTGACATTTTTTCTGATTGTTTGTGAGATTTCCGTGTTTGTTCATATTTATAACCTTACTGAATCTAAAAATTAGATTTTTATTAAATATTCTTTGTAGGCTACAAGGTGAGCTTATAACTGAGCATTATAATGAAAGCAATTTCAGTAACTACATGTCTGATAAGGGCAGTGAGTTTAAGAATGTTTTGGGCACACGCTGTTAAACATTACTTGCATTCTTGTCCATCATAAGCAAATATATCTGGCCTGGGAGGGTAGAGGGGATTTTTTTTTTCAATGTGGCCTGTTTCCAAGGTTAAAATCTGAGCTGGTAAATGATGAATGAAAGGACAGAGCTGTGTTTTATACAACAATATCCAATATTTGGTCCTTTCAGAGTCTTCAAGTCCATTGAGTCTATTTTTCGCGCATCATCCGCAGCCTGTTTATCCATGGTCATGTAGTTTGGAAGGTTTCCAAATATGGACCGCTCATCTCTGCTTCGTGGCGCCTTTGATGTTTGACTGACGGGTCATTAATTAGCTCATTAGACTTCAGAGATTGGATGACCTTTGTATATTGGACGGCGTAAGGAGACTTACAGGAGACGCCCGCCATCTGGCTGGGTTTGGCTTTGTTTTTGCTGGCATAACGCTGCATGACAAAACATACTGAAGTCAGCCTCAGCAGACGTGATCACATGACATGACATGCAGACATTAAACAGCAGATATGCTCATGTGAAAACATTGCACGGTGACTCTTGGTGATTTGTAAAGTGTGCCTTTTATGTTAACTGTTTAGTACAGTGATACTTTGCAAAAACACACACACACACACACACACACACACACACACACACACACACACACACACACACACACACACACTCTATCTCTCTCTCTCTCTCTCTCTCTCTCTCTCTCTCTCTCTCTCTCTCTCTCTCTCTCACTGTAAGAGAAGTGTTCAGTTTGATGTGCATGAGGGCCCGTTGACTTCCCACGAGAGCTGCGAGGAGTTTAAAGCTTATACAGCACCGTCAAAATTAATGAATTACGATGTCACAGCAAACACCGAGAGCAGGGGTGCACACGTACAACTCGCACACTCTTGCACGTGCACACAGACCCGTGTAATGAAAGAGCATAGACAAATCAAGCAAAATGACATGAAAAAGATAATTACAAACACACACGTCTGTCTGTAAGCACTTCTCCCAGATTCCTTCCCAACTCCTGCAGGGTTTTTGCACATGTGTGTGTTCATGATTATACGTACGTGTGTGTGTGTGTGTGTGTGTGTGTGTGTGTGTGTGTGTGTGTGTGTGTGTGTGTGTGTGTTTTCTTCTCATTCAGATATTCTTCGGAAGCATCTGCGAGGATTTAATGAAAGAATAAAATTATTCTCTCAAGATTATCTTCGCTTAGAGCTATATATCCGTGTGTGTGTGCATGTGCACATGTGAACAAGAGTGTTCTTCTCCCATTCAAATATTCAGACATTTCCAAAACCTTCAGCAGGGATTGAGTAAGATAATGGAACTACTTTCCTAGATATTTCCCCCCTCGCTCCTATCCTACTATCTCCTTCTCTTCACCCCCGTATTGCTACAGGCTGCATTTTTAATCTCCTGGATCATTTTGATCTCCTGAATCACTCACTGTCATCATTTCGAATTAAACCATTTTGCTGCTCATCTGCTGTGTCTGCGTTCCTCTTCAGGGTTTTTTCTTTCCCCTCCACTCCATTTTCCAGCATTGTGCAACTGAAAACAATTATTTTCCCACTGAAAGTGCTTTCGCCTGCCTTTTCCTTTGTGTTTAGTTCATCGGGCTGTTTGTAGACCCCAAAAAAGTCTTAAAATGGCTTTAACAACTGGCTCAAGACTGTTAAAGAGCTTTAACGAGGTTAAAGTAGAGTGTTTTTGGTCCTAAAGTCTGTTTTCCAATAATAAAGTGCGTATAACAGTGGATCTGGCTTATTTTTGTGCTTTTGTGAAGTAGTCCCTGATTTCTTTTTCTAGTTTGGACCACAATAACAAGCAGTTAATAAAATTTGTAGTCCAGTTTCAGATGTTGGAATGTCTCCTTCAGCAATTCACAATGAGATACAGTGTGGCCTTTGAATACAGTCAATTACACTATATAACAACACTCTGCAAATATAAGTAGGTCTACCTTGTGACAAATAATCAACAGAGCAATAATCAGCTGCCGATGAGTCTCTCATCCTGTCTTATTTCAACTTTATTGTGCTGGTGAGCTCTCAGCAGGGATGATCTTCATTCTGCTGTGCAGCCTCAGTAAGCCGAGTGCAGCAGGACAAATACTTCTGTGTTTAAAACTGCAGAGGTGGAGTCTGAACTACAAGAGACTCTCTGGAAAGGCAGCTGAATGATATCAAAGACTGCCACAACAGCAGCCGCTCAGCCTCCTGAAAAGACGACATGAGGTGGGCAAAGACTGGGTTGACGCAACTGAACTTTCAAAATAAAAGCCAGGGGATTGTCTTCTGTTTAATCAATCAATTCATTGAAAAGGTAAAATGCCAAAAGTAGTCACCCAATCCACTTTGTCAGCCTTTGGTCAGTCAGAGAATGGTTTGGTAGAGGTTTCTTCCTGTTAAAAGGGAGGTTTTCCTTCCCACTGTCGCCAAGCACTTAATTATAGTGGGTTGTCTGGTTGTTAGTGTTTTCTCTGTATACAGTCTGTACCTTAAAATATAAACTGTTCTTATCTGGTGCTATCCATCAACCAATCTCCATTGGCTTATTGAACTGAAGCTGCCAAGAGGTGAGAGGCTGGGTACGCCCAGGACTACAATAACCAGCCACACTCACATTGACGCTTAAGTCTCTCCTGGGGACTCATTTTTTTCGAGCTGTGCCCACCCAGGCCCCATATTCAAGAAGGAATATTATTTATTTCCCACTGCTGCTGTGAAATAGTCAAGAATGAAAAAGTTCAGGGTGTAAAAGCTACTATACACGTATATAAGATGTAATTTGAAGTTGCTAATAATTTACTGTAATGTTTGCTTTACATTTTATTTTTTACAGCCCTCTGTCTCTCTGAGCACGACTTTGTTTTACTACATTCAAGCCTTTTTTTCCATTTGCTGCCCTTTTTAAAAAAAGAAAAAAGAAAAAAAAAAACATTTTTTTTCTCTCTCTCTCTCTTTTAAAAACAAGTAAGCTGCCAGAAGTGGGATTTGTTCTCCTTCAGCAGGAGAAAATATTTTGCTCAGTGTGAGATGTTGGTCTTAAAATCAGTTTGCTACCAGAGCTGTGATGCCTGGAGGTGACTGCTCGGCCGTGTAGAAACACACCGGCAGCGCTCTGAACGCAGGCAGCAGGCGGCGAAATCGGGGGAAAATGTGATGTAAATAGTTTTAGTCGCCAGAGACGCTTTGCTGCCTTTAAATCTTGCCGTGATTGGATTTGGAAAGGGAGCGCTAACAGACTCTTATTATCAGCAACCCGAGTAGATGGCCGTGTGTGTGTGTCCTGAAGCCACCTGATAGCTATGCTCTGATGGGTTTTTGTCTGTCGCCAAATACCCGTACACTTTCCCCTTGAAATAAATTGCAGAGTAAAGTAGGTGGACTTCATTCGCCGTCTCCTCGACGTCTCGCTGTTCAAAGTCTCTCGGGCTCCTCTGATGTAAACCAAACCTCGTAGAGAAGAGAAGCCTTTGTTCTCATCGCAGCGCTTCTCTGTATCACAGCTCATCAGCAGGACCTCCATTAAAGATGAACAGTGTGTCACTGGTTGCATAAGAGGCCTGAACCTGTTTCAAAACTGAGTTTGCTTTGACAGTTGACAAGTTTGCAGCTCAACACGGAAACTTGAGTCTTTTATTATTTCTCCCGTGGCCACAGGTGGTCCTGAACCCTGAAATGTTTTGGTACCTGTCAGTAGTTCACCATCAAAAAAACACTGATCCTGACAGTGCTCTGATAAATGATGCATCTGACTGCTCTTATGCTGTAATATAGTGAAAATCCCTCCACTTTCAGCAAACTTCCCTAAATTTCACTCTGTGCACACGCAATATGTTATTTAGGAGTCTAAATGTGAATAAAAGAGTTCTACTTCACATCAGGTCCTGAAAGTTACGTTTTCGATCTTCTACACTACGTTCCCTTACGTTTAAAACCAGCACTCGTTTGTCCAAAAATTTCAAAATGGCTCAATAGAGCGTTTATAAATCTTTTATCCTATGAGCCCTCTGCTGGACCGCTCATAGTTTGGCCAACACTGATGTCACCAGGTCAAAAGAAGGATGGGAATCCGGTATGGATAAAAGACTGAACCTTCCATAGTTTAAACACACTTTTCCTCAAACTAAACGTCATCACCGAGCAGTCGATCTGTTATACTTCCTTCTGTTGTGACCATACATTTACTTTTGTTTTCATAATTATCATGATTTCAAGTGCATTCCCTTCTTCTTCTACCTCCAGTTTAGATTTGTGGTTCCCAAGATTTTTAACTTGAAGCTGCATGTCAGGAAGGTTTGAGCAGTTTTACCAGTTTTAAAATGCATTTGCATTCACAATGGAAATGCAACTGTTTTAATCAATGTTCTAGTCTTTTGACCCCGTCTACCCTAAAAGCTGTATACAGTTGCTAATGTTATTCAGGGAACATACAGGAAGTGATGAAACTGTTAGAATGCTCATGAAAATACAGCTACAATCTTTCATGAACCAAAAACTCAAGTCCAAGCAGAAATATCTTTAGCCTGCATTATAATGGCCAACAGGGGGCGACTCATCCTATTATTAACCATCCGGGGTCTACGGACGCGCCAACGCGTCAAAATCACATGACCAATTTAAGACGACAGAGCAACAAGATGCAGCGACCCAGGGTCTCTATTTAGACTTGGGTCAAAAGTGCGGACTTTAAACTATATACCAGTTTTTAAATTGTGACGCCCGCGAGAGAAAGAGAGAGAGACAGTTTTCATATGTGAGACATTAGTGACGTTTATTGTGTTTGGAGGCTATAGTTAGTGTGTAGTATAGTCATTGTTTTGTTTTGTGTGTCAGTTATACTGCTGAATGTCACAGTTGATCCAAAAAAAAGCCACCAAAGGCAGATTCCAGTGTAAACGCTGTCCCCACATGTAAAACAGGACTGATACACCTCCTGTTGTCAGACCTGCAGGGTTTAGGCCTGTGGTGTTCTCCTCTGTCTTATAGTGGACACAAACTATTTTTTTTGGAGTGGCACAAATAATTTGTGTGGCTTCTTATGTGAATAGTTTTAAATGCTTATATAATATAAATAACTCCAATTTCAGATATTTGAGGATGTGCTGAAAATAATGATACCAAACAAGGCAAGATAAACAGTTTTTGAAGGTGAAGTAAAATCAAAAGTAGTCAAAAATGGCCAGTTATACCCTGGACCCCAGAGGGTTAAGTAACTCCACTGGTACTGAAGTTGTGTTTTGTTGTGTCATCTAAGAATGTCTTTCTTCACATTTGGGTTTATTAAAAGGCACAATAAGAATTTTGTAATTTCCTTTCAGAATTTTTAGCAGCCAAAATTAGCACTGTGGTTTTTGCGATAGTGAATTGCAGATAGCTAGCGTAGCTGATAACACACCGTCATCTAGTGGTTTATAAACTATAGGTCTATTTCAGATGGAGTAAATAGGATTTATGAAAAGAAAATGGACAAAAATGAGTTTGTTGATCTTATCGTGCTTATCGTTATTTCAGTAAAACTGAACATGGAAACTGGGGCAGTAGGCAGGAAGGTTTTTTTTTTCTGGCTTCTCAAGTGGGGAAGAGGAGATTGCTGATAATAAAGTGAAGACGGCAAACTCAAGGCTCCAAAACAGTAGTCCATGAACCAACAGGTAAAGTCACAGTACCTACACCCATCTTTTATATACAGTCTGTGGTCAAATTACCAAGAATTGTATCTGCTGAAATCAAAAATGTCAACCAGTCAGGACCAAACAACTTCAGTAGGAAATGGTAAATAGAAAGCACTTACCTCTACAGAACTATTTCCTGTTTATAAAAATCATTTCAGGTTTGCCTTCTAAATAAATGGAAGCTAAACTAGCGTTGATATTTTACAGATTACTCACGCTTTCTTTCCTCATCCTTTTCACTTCACACTCATTCATTTCCCCATCATCCTCTCCCTTCTCCCTTCAGACTCTCGCGCTCGTGCCTCTTCCCTTGCCCTCCGGACAGGCCTGGATCATGGGGATTACAAGGGTTTTGTGTTTCAGCGGAGAGAAAGATGAGGAGGAAGAAAGGAGATAAAGAGGGCAGTTGAAAAAGGGGGTGGAGGGGAAGACGAGGAGAGGAAGGAGGGCGGGAGCATGTTTGTACAGGCGAGAGAGGAGGAATAAAAGGGAGAAAAGGGAGGGAGGAACTCCAGGGATTCTTGTTCCTCTTTCAACACTCTGGAGTTTTTTTTTCTTACTTTAATCTTTTTTTTTCTTTATTCGTTCTTTCACTCCGCTCTGGGTTCAGTCTGTTTACACACACACACACACACACACACACACACACACACACACACACACACACACACACACACACACACACACACACACACAGTACTGAAAGTACCTCATTACTGCAGTCAAGTGTGTTCTTGGACTCGCTATTCAGAATACAGATAGGAAATACAACACCAGACACACCCCTCACTGTGAGAGTCTTTCACAGACAGACAAACACACACACAAGCACACACATGAACACAGAAACACACACCCTCTGTCCTCCCAGGTGAATTAGCATTCCCTCTTTTCTTCACATTAAATTGTATTTGCATTGGCGTAGCCTCGGTGCAGTTTCTCTTTTCATAAACTATCAGTCTGAGGAAATTATGATGGAGGCCTGATCTGAATGCAAAGGAAGAACAAAAACAAAATGGAGTTGAAGCAGTAGATTAAAGTCGTGATTAGGTTTTGAAAAATGACGAGGGAGATGAAATGCAGGTCTTTAATTGAGGTATTGGAGGGATAATAATTAAGATAACTGTTGCGGGTAGACATTCAGCATTGTCCCCGTATAACAACAGCTGTCAGCGTGTGCATGTGCTGCTATTTTGGAAGATGTTATTGTTTAAACGCAGCCTCACCGGCACTGGTGCTGCTTTGTGACCTCTCATGGATGTTTTTTGGCTACTAGAGGGCATACATATTGGGAGTTCTCTCTTTTTCTTTTGACCAGACTTTTGCAAAATATGGATTTAACTTCTAAGTATGAATGTTTAAGTGAAGGCCTTTCAGATGAATTCTTTTTAATGACCAGTAGGGGGCAACTATTCCAAAAGTCTATGGAAAAGGATCTTTCAGCTCTATAAATTTGCTGCCTCAGTAGACATTCAATTCAATTCAATTTTATTTATATAGCGCCAAATCACAACAAAAGTCGCCTCAATGCGCTTTATATTGTACAGTAGATACAGAGAAAAACCCAACAATCATATGACCCCCTATGAGCAAGCACTTTGGCAACAGTGGGAAGGAAAAACTCCCTTTTAACAGGAAGAAACCTCCGGCAGAACCAGGCTCAGGGAGGGGCGGCCATCTGCTGCGACCAGTTGGGGTGAGAGAAGGAAAACAGGATAAAGACATGCTGTGGAAGAGAGACAGAGATTAATAACAGGTATGATTCAATGCAGAGAGGTCTGTTAACACATAGTGAGTGAGAAAGGTGACTGGAAAGGAAAAACTCAATGCATCATGGGAATCCCCGGCAGCCTACGTCTATCGCAGCATAACTAAGGGAGGATTCAGGGTCACCTGGTCCAGCCCTAACTATATGCTTTAGCAAAACGGAAAGTTTTAAGCCTAATCTTGAAAGTAGAGATAGTGTCTGTCTCCCAAATCCAAACTGGAAGCTGGTTCCACAGAAGAGGGGCCTGAAAACTGAAGGCTCTCCCTCCCATTCTACTTTTAAATACCCTAGGAACAACAAGTAAGCCTGCAGTGCGAGAGCGAAGTGCTCTAATAGGGTGATATGGTACTACAAGGTCCTTAAGATAAGATGGGGCCTGATTATTTAAGACCTTGTATGTGAGGAGCAGGATTTTGAATTCAATTCTGGATTTAACAGGAAGCCAATGAAGGGAAGCCAAAACAGGAGAGATATGCTCTCTCCTTCTAGTCCCTGTCAGTACTCTTGCTGCAGCATTTTGGATTAACTGAAGGCTTTTTAGCGAGTTTTTTGGACATCCTGATAATAATGAATTGCAGTAGTCCAGCCTGGAAGTAATAAATGCAGGAACTAGTTTTTCAGCGTCACTCTGAGACAGGATATTTCTAACTTTAGAGATGTTGCGCAAATGGAAGAAAGCAGTCTTACATATTTGTTTAATATGTGCGTTGAAGGACATATCTTGGTCAACAATGACTCCAAGGTTCCTCACAGCGTTACTGGAGGCCAAGGTAATGCCATCCAGAGTAAGAATCTGGTTAGATACCATATTTCTAAGATTTTCAGGGCCGAGTACAATAACCTCAGTTTTATCTGAATTAAGAAGCAGAAAGTTGGCGGCCATCCAGGTCTTTATGTCTTTAAGACATTCCTGCAGTTTAACTAATTGGTGTGTGTTATCTGGCTTCATGGATAGATAAAGTTGGGTGTCATCTGCATAGCAGTGAAAATGTATGCTATGTCTTCTAATGATACTGCCTAGGGGAAGCATGTATAATGTAAACAGAATTGGTCCTAGCACCGAACCCTGTGGAACACCATAACTGACCTTAGTGGGTGAAGAGGACTCTCCATTTACATGTACAAATTGGAGTCTATTAGATAGATATGATACAAACCACTGCAGCACAGTACCTGTAATACCTACAGCATGTTCTAATCGCTCTAATAGGATATTATGGTCAACAGTATCGAACGCTGCACTAAGGTCTAGCAGGACAAGCACAGAGATGAGTCCACTGTCAGAGGCCATAAGAAGATCATTTGTAACCTTCACTGAAGCTGTTTCTGTGCTGTGATGAGCTCTGAAACCTGACTGAAACTCTTCAAATAAGCCATGGTCTCAGTTGCATGTTGTTGAATCCAACATGATCATTTTGGGAATTACAGCCCCCAATGAGGGTCAAAAAGTACAATGAAGCAGGTTTTACTGTAGGGCGTCTCTACCTCCGTGATTGATATGTTGTTGATGAATGTGCAGTGTGCTCTGTGACTTAGAGTCATGTTGCACATGTCTGGAATATTACCATTCCAGATTTATAGTACTGTGCAAAGGTCTGCAGCCACCCCCAGATACCTTTATATTTTGCATTCAAACAGCCAGATTTTATTTAAATGTTTGGTCTTGAGCAGTAGTTCACCAGGCTTTGTAAAGGTCTTTCAAAACTCTTCCCTGGACATTGGCTGCTTTTTCACTCATTTCCAGTCGAGTTCTTTTTTTGTTTACACTATGTAATACTAGCCTATGAATCAATCCATGCATGAGAACGTCAAGGGATGAACCAGGGTTGTCTGCACACAACAAACAACATTGCAAAGAAAATGTTTAAATAGTATCTTTCGTTGAATCTGTGAAAACTGGCAAAGCTGAAAGCTTGATTCCCAAAGAGCTATTAGCGAAAAACTTCAGGATCAGCGTGCAGTGTGTCCTTAAAGAATTTGAGGAAACTGGACAAGTGGAGGACAAAAGAAGAAGTGGCATGTTTAAAGTGGTATTTGGAAGTCAAGTCCCTAAGAAATAGGAAAAAAAAAATCCATCAAAGACCTGACACAGGACCTGAGAGATGCATCGGGATGTTTGGATGATCCATGTAATGTTTAAACGCTGAAATAAACTGTCTTCCGTACCTTATGCATGCATTTTGATTTGTCCCCTGAAATGCAATGGCATACATTGTACTGTTGCAAAAATAACCTTTGCATGACTGAACGGCTCTCAGTGATGATGCAGAAATGATCAGTGCATGTCTAAAATGTCAGTTTTCTGAGTGTCATTGTTTGATGAGTGCTTAATGAACTTATAACAGGTTGATTCTGGATGAAACTGGAGTCGGAGCTAAAAATCACGAGAATTTCCTTTCAGACTCTGTGTGTCTGTCCTGGAAAGGTCAAGCATGTTGTGAAGCTTTTTCCATCACGAAAGAGCATTTTTGGCCCTTTGAGAGCGGCCCTGTGTGGGTACCTGAGCCCCAGCTCCTCAGTGCGAGGGTTTGTGTGTCCGTGCGAGAGTCAAAAGCTGCCCTGCTGTTCATCATGGCAAATGCTGCTGTTTTTCAGCCCTAAATATCTTGTTAAGCTCTGAATGGAGCACAGTTATCAGCGGGCCCACTTAGTATTTACTGCCACTGCAGAGAAATAAATCTTGGATATGCACAATTTTTTTGTTTGTTTTTCTCCCACTCATCAGGCCTGCTAATGCCACCACAGCTAGGAGCTATGTCTGAGAGGCACGGTCTGGGTTCACAGTTAGCCACCACTCTGCTATTTATACTCGAGTGGAAACAGTTTGCCCTCAGGGCCAGAAAGACTTTGTGCCAGAAAACTTCATTTTCAGATTTCAGTCTACCAGCTGTGGTAGAGATGCTGCCTGGATCTTGTGATTCTATCCTTAGATTTGACACAAAGCTTGGCAGCAAGGAGCCATAATGACTCAATGATGTTGCCAAATAAATATGAAACACTTCATTCCTGCGAGCGGTGGAAAACTTGTCTCCAAAACTAACAGTGCTTAATCACAGACAGCGGGAACAGTTTTCTAAATATTCACTTTTAGTCTGGAAACTGCATTTATTTGCTTCTGTCCAGCCACTGATCAGACTGATCGGGTTGTGTAGATGAGGTTTTTATAACTAATCTTTATTATGGATTTAGCCTTTCGCTGTCTGGGGTGGATTAATAAGTCTTGTCCATCTAATCCTGTTTGATTTAGTCTGCCTGGCACGGTGGCATTTGAATACGCGCAGAGCTGATGAGGAGAGGGTGGATGTGTGCAGGATTCTTTAGCTCAATATATTTCCACTCTTTACCCCCAGTTAACCAAGTGTACCTAACAAAGTGGCTGCTGGGTGTTTAATTTCTGAGAAAATTCATGTCCAAAAACAAAGAAATGTTTTAAAAAGCAATAAACAAACATTGAAACCTCAGTGGATGTTAAATAAACTATAGTTTTTGTCTTGCAGCAGCATTTTTGATCCTTGTAAGAGTTTTTTGTGATATGTTTCACCTGTGCACTTGTTAGCATGAAACGGTCCTCCATAAAAATGTCCACCCATCTCCAGCTCTTCATTGGATGCAGTAATGATGAGCGCGAAGCAGGATTGAAGGTAACATCACTGCGGCGCTACAAAGGAGGGAGGAGATTGGGGTGGATGGATGGGTCTTTGAACGTGATTGCACGCACCGGACAAAAACGTATTTTTATTTGTTAAAAGGCTGACATGAAAACTTGATCAAAACACTGCACTGATTAGTGTTGTGACATCACCGTAAGAAGGTCAGATGCAAAATTTCTGATTGGCTGAGGCCTTTCTGTTTGGTGTTGGTATGAAATGTTTGAAGATACGATGATATGAGTGCTAGATTATAAGGAGACACACACACACCCAGCTTATTTTCATTTTAATTGTTTCACCAGTTGAGAATTAATTTCTATGAATCATCATGTGGTGACAAGGCCACAGAGGGTTTACTGGAAACCCACAACTTAACTAATAACTACAAATAAATTTAAAGTGTGTTTTAATACAGTGAAGTCAAATTTCTTCAGCTAAGCTGTTTTTTCTGCTTTCGCTAAATGCTGTCGCCTCTTTTTATTTCATTAAGTGTGCCAGAGTCAGTTTGGTTTTCTGAGGAATCTAAGCCACTGAGATGTTTTGGTTTTTCAATAAAAGATAAATATACTGTATATTAATGTGTAAAGAGTCATTTTTTAAAACATAGTGTTTTGTTAATTAAAATGTTTTCGTTTTTTTTAAATTCTGACCTCATCCTGCTAATTATAACGTCTGCTTTATCATCATCCTGAGCGCTTTATTTCCTTTCACTGGCTTAAAACGGCTTGTTTTTTGCCATGTTTCTTTCACAGGCGGTGACGGAGTTAAAAAGACTTTATTTTCCTGCTTTTAAACACTAAACGTGCACCTCGGGACCAACACGAGCGCAGCGTGCTATTAAATATTTGCAGCGAGAGAGAGAGAGAGAAAGAGAAAGCTCTGAGTGAATGGAGGAATGAAAGCCAAGAATGGAGGAAAGAGTTTTTGGCTTTCACTCAACTTCACTAACACTGAACCCGACTGTGTTTGTGTGTCACTGAGGCAGAGGCAGCCTGCCATGCCTCAGTGTGTTAATTATGTAAATTGGTCATTAGGAGCCCTTATGGGGGCCAGGAAACTGCCCAAACACACACACACATGTGCGCACACACACACACACACACACACACACACACACGCTCATCGGCTGTTAAGTGGGGAAACTGGAGGGAAATAAGGGCATCGGAAAAAGGAAAACTTTCCCTTGAACTTTATCAGAAAAGTGACAGAGTGGAAGTATTCCTGTGGAGGCCTGAAAATCTGGCAAATGTAAGGGGGGGGGATTCCACATGCTGCCTTCTCACTTGAATCGATATCAGTAGAAACAGTATTTTGGTGTAAAAATCGGGCTTTTGTGCAAAGGAGAGAATCGCCGGGTGCCATTTTCACCACGCTGTCTCGGCTGTTTGATGAAATGTAGAGCATATTCACGCCACACGTTGCCAGTAATAAATGGCCCTTCTCCATATTTGGAAGTGAGCGCTCCGAGGTGGAGAGGGAACGCTGGAGCGTCTGTGGTGCCAGGATGATACTTGACATTGCTGAAGAACAGACGTTACATTTGGCTATTTTTAACAGAAGAGTGTGAGTGTGTGTGGACCTATGCTTCCACAGTTGTTTCAGTAATTGCACACATGACTGGTCTCTTATAGTAGATATTAAAATATATATTCAATGACTTTACATTGTGCTGTGTTTTTGCACTATTAGTAAGTTAAATTAATATAAAATAAAATAATTGTTATTGTAGAGAGGTCTTGAAACAGCATTGAAGACTTATCCAAAAAGCAAAAGTACAGAAAGCTTTCAAAATATGAACAAAAACAGTGAAATTGTCTTGCGAAATTACCCCATAAACAACCTTAAATACCTACAAAGACTAAAATGCTATGAAAGGAAAATTTTAAGTTGCAAAAAAAAAATCAAATACAAAGAGCAACTTAACCAGCGTTGACAAACAAATGCAAACTGACCAAAACTAAAAGAGAGTAAAAAATAGTGGAAATATGACACACACATGCTCAAAATCTCACAGAAAAATCTAAAGCACCCAAAAACAAACACATGCAGACATAATATTACCAAAAGAAAAACCTAAAATATCAGCCAAACAATATTAAAACAACAATATAAACAGATTTAACAAACAGAAATATCTGAAAAATAACAAAATCAACCAGAAACATCTGCAAAATGACAAAAAAGAGAACAAAAAACGTAAAAATGTCACTTAACATAAACAAAATTCCACGTAAACCCCCAAAAGATGACAAAGACAAAAAACAAACAAACTCGTAGACACAGAAATCCAAAACGACCAAAACAAGATTCAAAGCAAACACAAAGAGAGACAAAGTTACCAAAAAGAAACCAGAAACATCTGCAAAGAGATGAAAACTGACCAAAAAGAGAAAGAAAGCAGTGAAAATGTCACACAGTGCTCAAAACAAACCCTAACAACGTGCAAAACGGTGGCAGGGAGAGAAAACAATCTCAAACACAAAATAAACTCTACACACAAAAATTCTGAGTAGCCAAAATGAGAAGGTAAGCAAACACACAGAGGGCAGGGAAAAAAACTGAAATCATTTACAAAACAACCAAAATAAAGTAAAAATCAAACACAGACACGAAAAAAACAGAAATATGCACAAAGACAAGAAAGCTGATCAGAAACAGACATGAAATGATTAAAACTATCTGAACTTTTATCACAATAACCTCCACAAAACTGGAAAAGAATCCAAGGAGAAGAAAAAACATTTATGGACAAACACAATTGAATTGTAGGTAAATATGGAGTTTCTTTTGGGGAAATGGGACTGGCAAGCTTATAGCTGAGGTCCTGCTCGCTGTGGGTGGTTACCGCTGACACTTTGAAGTGCTGGGGCAGGAACCTGAACCCAAACTTGCCAACACAGCGACCCTGATTGGGAGAAAGAATAAAAGCTCCTCTCCAGATCAGCCCAACAACAGAGAGCCAATAGTTGTTTTAAGAGGACTTTAAGAAAAGCTTCCTTGGTTTTTTGGTTTTTTTTGGACACATTACTTCAATAAGGAGGAGCTGTGAAGTAATTAGCCCCCTGCTGATTCCAGTGCTAAAACTTTGTGTTGATGAATGGATCTGTCTGTGATCACGCCGCACTCCCGCTCTGTCTGCAGTCACCTTGCCAGCATGATGCCCGGATATAAAACTGAAGCTTTCTTATGAGCGCCATTTGTCTGGCTTTGTCAGACCAAACAAGCTCTCTGATCACACCAAATTGTGCTTAAGGATATTTTGATGAGCTTTTCTAAATCTTTTCTGGCATCTAATGGGGCATTAATTGCAAATATAATTGGGACATTAGAAGTTTATTCTTGTCAGTGGAAGCCTGAAAGGAGTTTGGCTCCATGCAGCATCAGCTCAGTGAGATTCAGAGCAGGTTTATGTCTCTGCAGGGAGGAGATGAAAACTCGTGATTATTCTCAGGTGAATTTTTCTCTCTCAAAGCCAACTCAGGGAGGCTTACAGGGGCTGTAAATCACTCTCTCTTATTATATTTATCCCAAGTGAATCACCTCGCTCAGCAGCTTCCACTCTGACTGTCCCGCGCCCCCTTGTGGAGGATTTTTTTTCCCTTCCATGCCTTGTAATGGCCTGTTTGAACTCCCATCTTTAGTTCTCTACTATCTGACAGATAAAGCACTGTGACAAACCAATCTTTGGAGGGTTTACTGTCTACCTTCTCTTGACATTTGTTCACCAATCAGTCTTTTATTTTTTTTTCCTGTCCATCATGGTCTCTTCCTACATGTCAGTATTTATTCCTTCCCATTTCTCCTTCCATCTGTCTCCTTCTCTTCAGCTGTCAGATGACTTAAATGATAAGAAATGGCAGCCGTATCAGAAGAAAAGACCGTGCCTGTGTGTGCACGCGTGGCTTCATGTCTGCACATTCGAGTGTGCGGTTGGCAGGGCTGTCGGCTCCGGCTGTCATTGTGTCATCGTCATTTTCAGACGGATCTTCCTCGATCCCCGTAGCACTCCGTCACATGCGCGCACACTCTGAACTGACGGACAGGGAGGAAGAAATGAAGACAGAAACAAAACAGTCACAACAGAGACATTCTTGATGTCAGATATTTCAAACAGCAGTTTAGTGAAGAGCCAAGGTACCTACTGGGTCCTAGACAGGCTCTGTAAAGCGAGCTGTAACCTCTGAACTCTCTCACATTGTTTCCACTCATGAAAAGCTCTCAAACTCAACTAAACAAACTTAACTACATCACAGGAACAGCCGGCTCCCCTCTGCCCATAACCTCAATTGAGTTCATAACCTCAATCTCTCTGCCATCCAAAAGAAAAATTAATACCAACTTCTTTTTTTAGTTACGTTGCAGTTCAGCGGTGCAGAGACCCAAGTTGCATATTTTGATGCGAGGGGGGAGGTGGGGGGACATTATCTTTCTTTTCTTTTTTTCTTTTTTAATTCAAAAAGCTCACCCATCAACTCAAATCAGTTGAGTGAGATGAATCCCCACAGAGCAAGTTTAATGGAAGTCAGAGAAAGGAAAGATCTAATCTGCATTGCAGCATAACAAGAATATTTCTACGCTATTATCAATGAAACCAGATATTCTTGTCATCAAGGAAAAATAATAAATAGCTTGGCTCTGAGTGCATATTTGTTTTTGTTTTTTCTGATTATCTCATTTGAAGCGCATCGTGCTTTGAATTTCCACAAATCATCTTTTAGTTGAGTCAATGTGGCAGCGCTCTGCTTGTTGACACCATCTGTTGCGGCTTTATTTTTTTCACATTGACATATTGAGCTCGAATTTTTTTCCCCTGACCCAGTCTCCTCGTTGCAATTCTAACTTCCATCTGAACTGAAAAGAAACGTCCTTCAGTCATTAACCCAACGAATAAAAGCTACCGCCAACAGCACAGACCTTTTCTCTGGCTTTTGTGTTTGCATCGAATGGCAGTTAACTCTCTGCACATCCGTCAGACATGAAGAGCTTTCGAGCTGTTTTTCTGGCCACCTGATGCATTTAATTCCACTTTTAGCCATAGTTGGTCACTGTCACCATGGGGGCGGGGGCGCTGCCTGTTTGGTGAACATTTGTGTCCGATGTTTGGCGCTGAGGGCGGCATCAATCAACCGCTGCTTCTCTAAATCTTGTTTTGAGAAGTGCTTAGTCGTCAGCTAGGCCTAAAATGCATCTTCCCCAACTGGTTGGCAAGTGGTTGCTTACAGTGATCAGGTGAAACTGATCGCTAGCAGATTGCAGCGGTTACCCATACTTTGCATAGAAGATGCCGACTTGTCCGCAAACACTCGCTATTTTGCTGAGCAGAAGTGAAACTGTGAAAAGTGCAACTCCAACTGCAGACCGTTCACCTACAAAATAAAAGTTGTCTTTTTAAAACGCTTTCTTGCATCAATGAGGCAAAATTTTAACTTACTGGATCGCTGAGTAGCGCCCCAAGTCGCTGTCCCCCATGCAACCAGTAGCAATCTGTTAGCAAGCAAAGCAATCATAAAAAGGTTGTCACTGCAGCAGCCTGTGTTTGCACGTGCTGATCAAAGCATTAAAGCAATGTGAACTGGGGAGTTTTGAACGGTTTAATTCACAACTCGTTGTTATTAAGGAGCGTGTTGGCCATAGAGCCCATTTTGTTTTGTTTTTTTGTAACAGGTTGCAATAATATTTATTTGTTCTGCTATAAAGTTGGTCAATTTTAAAAAGGGAGCCAGCCTCAAGTGGCCATTTGAGGAACTGCAGCTCAGCTTTGAATTTCCTATATTTTGAAGTAATTTTTATTAAATTTGTCTCTAGAGTAGCTTAACAATGTGAGGATAAACTTTAGGTGAGATCAAAACGCTCTTTGTGATTGTTCATTGCGTTTTACATCTCTGCTTGTATCTGATTTTAGGCTTGTGATGTGCCAGAAAGACACAGAAAAATAAAATCCTCCAAACAAGTGTTTGGATCAAAGAGGTTCAAAGTGCTTCTCTTCATGTAATAATAAAAGGTAAAATGGAACCAACGCAAACAGGACAAAATATATATTAAAAAGGGGCTTCTGAGGAAGAACAATGTGACATTAACTTGAATTTAATTTGCTCGATTTTTATTTATCCATCCAGTCTCATCAAGGTCAACACGATTCCTTTATTGAAATGTTGACATCAAAACATACCCATAAAATCGACACAGGCAGCAGTTACATAAGCCGGTTTTTTGAATTAAAGTGATAAAAACAGGGTTTCCACATTAGCTATTCCTGCCTCTGGCTCTGTAACCGGTTTACTGTTAATCAGAAAAAATGACTATGTTTGTTACACAGAACAAGATGTGTCACCTGCATCTCCTGTAATGATCTGTAATCTCCTGGAAACCCCCATGGGAATACTGCTATTACACAACATGTGCTTATCCAAAAAGAGTAAAAAAAAAAAAAAAAAAGTAATTAAAACAAGAGCTTTACATGATAAATATTCATCTGTTGAATGTCTTTCAGAAAGGCATTTATTTATTCTTGCACAGCCTTTAATCTGATTAGCTGTTGGATAAAAGATTTCATACAATTGCAGCTGCAGATGGTACAAAAATATGTTAATTCACTCCTTCTGCAGCACGCAGGAACATGTATTTATGAATGGTGTGGAAAAATAGGATCTGGTGTTTTAGATTGCATTTACAGATGTAATTAAGTCTTTTATATGTCATAATAGCAGATCTTCTGGTTAGGTCTGCATGACTCGACCACTTCAGGAGAAGTGTGATTCATGTATTGAAGCTGTGGTATGCACATTAAAAACACTTTATTGTCGTGCCAGGTCTGTAAAAGTAGTGTTGTTATGGGCAGTGTGAGTCACATTCTGTCTTCCTGAGGTTAGGAAATCTTCGAGGAGGCCAAAACTCCAGAACAAAGTAGGAAGTTTTTGGCAGTTGGCACTGTCGGAGTCTTCATCCTTGTCTGGGTGTTAACAAGGAGGAAATTAGACTTTTATTAATGTGGATGTAGTGATGAAAATGGATAAAAATTTCATGCACTCACCAAAATGCTATTGGAGTTACTGATGCACATGTAGAAAGCTGCACAAAAAATGATGTGAATTATCAATTCCAGTACATCCTTATTGGATTGGCATCTGGTGACAGTGGGGGCCGTCTGAGCACAGTGAATTGTCATGTTCAAGAAACCAGTTTAAGTTTTGTGATGTGTAGCGTTATCCTGCTGGAACCTGCCTTCAGAAGATAGTACACTGTCCTCATAAAGGTATGGACATGATCAGCAACAGTTCTCAGGTAGGCTGTGGCATTTAAACAATGGCGAGTTGGTGCTAAAGCATCCAAATTGTGGCAAGAAAACATCCTCTACGTAATTACACCACCACTGTTGATACAAGGCAGGACGCTTCCATGCTTTCATGACATTTTTGATCGTAACGCCAGAATGTCGCAGAAGAAATTGAGACTCATCAGACGAGGCAACGTCTTTCCAATCTTCTGCTGTCATATTTTGGTGAGCTTGTGGGAACTGTAGCAGTTTCCTGCTCTAAGCTGACAGGGGGGGCACCTGGCGAGATGCTCTTCTACATACCTTAGCCATAATCAGTGGTTAATTGAATTGCTGGTCATTATTAAAATTGCGACACAATGTTTATTTTCTCATTTTCTGAGCATTCTCTGTAAACCATAGAGATGGTTTGTGGGAAAATCCCAGCAGATCAGCAATTTTTGAAATATTCAGACCAGTTGTCACTACGCCAACAACCATGCTGTGTTCAAGGACACTTAAATCGCCATTCTTCTCCATTCTGGTGCTTGGTGTGAACTTTGGCAGGTCATCTTGACAGTGTCTACATCCCTGAATAAGTTCCTGCTGCCATATTTGTGTTAATTAGCAGTTGAACAGGCATACCTAACAAAGTGGCTGGTGAGTGTAGATGAAATATTATATACAAAAACAGCCTCCAGCAAATGAGGGGCAACTCTGAAGCACAAGAGATAATCTAACTAATTTGTAGCTAAAGGTACAAATCTTTGCCAAACCTCAGTCTCGCACTGATCAATAAAGAATTAGCTTTTTAAAGTGGTCCTTGATGATGTGAAATGGCTTTTCAGACACGTTAACACGGCCAGTGTGGTAATTTGTTTTCCTCTTACTGTAAGAGGATTTGTGAACTGTGCTCCAGCACTTGTGGGAGGAGGGGGAAAACATCACTGAGCATGCTCAATTTTGGTTTGGATGTTAGAAGAAAGTGTCGTAGACTGAGATTAGAATGGAGTAATTTGGTGGTGTCCCGGTTCTTACTGGAAATGCTTTCATGGAAGTTTATAAAAACAGAAAAATGCTCTTCTTGAAGTTGTACACTGCTGATAGTATTTGCAGGCCTGCTTTAAAAACAATGAGCATTACCAAAGCAGACAAATATGAATGTATAATTTGCATATTAAAGCCTCTGGGCAGGGTATATAATGGCTGAAGAGTTGAAAAATAATGTATATGAGTCCAGAACAGTTTATGTGGCGCATCATAAGGAGTGGTTGTCTCTTGTCTTGATCCTTTCCTGATACTAACACAGAAAAACAATCTCCTCCACCTTCTTCTCCTCCTCCTCCTTATCTTTCCATCTGACTTGTCTATCACCTTCTTATCACCCATCCCTATCACCACGCCTCGCCATGTTTCATACAAGCTGAGCAGGGAAAGGATGAGGGAGGGGAAGGAGCGGTTGGAATGAGATTCAGAAAGCGAGTGGGAAAGATGGTGAGCGATAGTGAAAAGGGGCGAGATGGAAAGAAAGGGCAAGGACAGGTACGAGACGAGCCGAAATTAAACCCAGAGTGAATACGTATGATAGTTTGACCGGGTGAAAAGGAGAGAAAACGGCGAAGAGAATGGGAGTATATTAGACGGAAAGATAAGGTTGCAGGCCGAGAAAGGGTAAGTAGAGGGTGAAGAAGAGAAAGGTGATGGAAAGTAAATTAAATCAGAACACCTTTGGGATGTGAGATGAAACCGATGCACAGAGCTGGTTTTATACTTTTATTAAAAATCTCACGTGCTGCCCACCTCTGATACGACGAATGATCCAGTTTGATTGATTGGAAAGTTATTGTAGAATTGTTCTGTGGTGCACTGCTTGTCTGCGCTTATTTGATTTCGTCAGTATGGTCCAGGTCCACCTTGGCGCTTTCATATGAGATGGCACTTCACTACAAATGGCCGAATCCCATTATTTATTTATTTTTCTCTCGGTCAGTCGCAAATGGATTTCTGGCCATTTTTGTAGTGAGAAAACAGTATATATAGCTCTTAAAATAAAAGTAGGCCTCATGAAGTCATAAATTTCACGTGGACCAACATCAGCTCTTTGGATTAGGCTGATGGTTGGTTTCTTCTGTGCTGCACTGAGGAACTGCCAAATTATCTAAAATTTGAAAATTCAAGCTTTTGCTCTTGTAGATCACATCTGAAAGTCAAGTCAAGTTTCCTGGGGATCTTTATCATAAGCATGCCACCTTCTGTACTGACCCGCAGGTGATGAAGACGATGTGCAAAGCAGAAAGCTGTGGGCATGTTGGTGCCATCTAAAGTTTTTTCACAGACCTCCAGAGGAGTAATGGCTGGAATTTGGTTCTGGAGGCAGTCTTTCTTTTTCTATTGGTGAGCCTTGTTAAAGATAAGATGGCAGCCTCTGGTTTGATAAAATGTTTTGACTTTGTTTGGGGTGGGTGGCCTACGTTTGGAAAATGCACTCTAAAGTCTCTGAGCTAGGGTCCTGATCCAGTTTTCAGACCAGTATGTAATTTGACAGTTCAGGTGACGTCAGTAATCATGGGGAAGGTGCATGTTTGTAATAAAAGGCATTATTAGATGGTAGGTGGTCAGATTTGATCTAAATAGCTTCTGAAATGGGCTGTTAGAAAACAGAGGGGATCTGGGCTGTAAGATGAATTTAGAGAAATCTAATTGGTGCATAAAATGTGTCAGATGTGGTTTAAAAAAAGTGAAAGGTCTTCACTGGCTTCTTAAAGATGGTCATAAATCTCAGTGCTTTGTAGGCTCTAGAGCTCTGTTTAGGTGCGTCTTTTGTTTTTGTAGCACCAAACAAATTGTATTATATGGATGCGGGGTTATTCTAGAGATAAGCTGAGGATGGATAGAAAGATGGATGGACAGCTCTTCGGATGGGTGGAAAGACGGGTGGCTCAATGGATGGATCTAAGGCTAGATGGATCTAATGTGGGATGAATGCATCGGTGGATCTAAGTTTATTTCATATTACTTCAGAATTAGCCCCAACAGCTATTACTGTTACAGTATTGTTTTCACCTAGTCATTTGGTCTTTATGTCTGTATATGGCTCACGTGGCAAATCATTTTCCTGGATGAACCTCAAAGATCGCTTTGGGTGCTCAGGAACCTGCATGTGTTTACGTCTGAGTGTAGACAGATTTTGTCAAAGCCATAAAGTTGAGACTGTTCATTTTAGTCACAACAATTTAAAGGTGTGTCAAACATAGCTGGTCAAACATGGGTGTGTACAGGTGAGTAAGGGCTCCTAAGATGCCGTCTTATGTTACATCCTGGTTATTCTATCTCATGTATCTGGTAATATTTATGAAGATAGCAAGCTCTAAAAAGGTTTTAATAATGATGAACTGTTAAGTTTGCTGACTCTGAATTGGACACCCGTCACTTCCTGGGATGTTGTGATTGGCTGGGACCCTCACCTGCAACATCCTACATCATTACTTTGTAATGTAGAAGGTACTGAGAAAAGGTAAATAGATCTGACTTAGCAAGGCTTTAACAGGAGTTATGAGACAGCTACACGTGTGAAAGGAGTTAAAGGAAAGTCAGAATTGTGGCAAATGAGAGAAAGACTGAGAAAGAGTGGAGTAACCTTTTCCTCCAGCTACTTCAATAATTGGATTTTGACTTTGTGCTCCGTGTGCATGCGTGTGTGTGTGAGGCAACTCCAGTTTCACCTCTCAAGACGATGGATCAGATAGAGGCCGGAGAAAATGACCAATTCTTCTCTCTTTCTCCCAATGGGCTAGTCAACACTCACACTGTTACACAGTTGAAAAGTTCATAGCAATCTCTCTCTCACGCACATATATAGTCGATAGGCACTGTGTTATTTATAGCCTTAGTGTTTTTATAATTAAAAAGTGGCTACGTGATATGGATTTTATAAATTTACGATTCTGTTTGGTCTGTGAAGGAAAATGAACCAGCTTTGTTCGATAAACTCTCTGCCATTGGATTTTGTTTTCTGGGAGTGTTTTTTTTTTCTCTTGTGCTTTACATTTTCAGTGTTCAGTGCTGTTTCGTGGATACACTTTCTTTAAAGTTTCTAAGTCATTAAAAGTGCCTAATGTCTTTCACTGAAAGATGGGATCAAATGAGAGATTTATACTAATGGAGAAGTTTAAAAAATAACCACAGTACCCACTTTTTTCTTTCGTACTGTTGACTACGTCTTCAGTTAATCATTCAAGTTTGTCAGAAAATGGTGAAAATTTCTCTTAAAAGTTCCATCTTTAAATGTGCTTGTTGTCTGATTGCCAGGCTGCTTCATAAATGTATTTGGTTTACAAAGATAAATGAGAAAGAAGGCATATCTGAGAGGCTTGAAGCACGAATGATGATGACAAAAATGACTGATGGCCCGCTCCTCTTAATTTTTTTTTCCTGTGTTGCTTTTTGGGATTTGTTGAGCTTTACTTCACAGAATGATGTATATTCAGTTAAGTGGTTCACACTCGACTATTTTTAAATAAACCAATGCAAGACTTTTAGTTTGAAGCAGAGTTTAGAAACAAGATAAATATATGAACGTTTTCCTTGAAGGTTTACAGATGAAGAGAAAATATGTTTAGAGAAGGATTTTGGTTTTGTTTTAAATGTCTGCCTTAATAAGATCAGATCACCTGCATTTGAATAGTCCATAGAATAAACACTCAGTTAAGAATGTGAAATGATAATGTTTATTATTTAAAAACTGTGGGACATGTGGGAGAAACTGACCATGGAAAAAAAATGCAGTGTTTGAGTAATCCATCCATTTATCCCGATCTCCTCCCACTTGGACTTTATCCTCTCATGTTTGGATGTTTTCCTTTGCTTCATTCATTGGACTTCATTGTTTCGTGGGCTTGAAGATAAGAAGATGTAGGCCCCACTGTTGTACTTCAGTCCGCTAAAGCTCAAATGTGTAAATGAGGTTAGATGGATAAAGCAGCTTAATATAGTCTTGTTGATGTCTACAGCTCAGTCCCTCTAAAGCTGTTACCTTTTGGCTTTCCTATGTGAAGGCAATCAGATCGCTGCTGTGGCTGTCCTCGATGTCATTCTTCTGCCTTTCCATTGAGTCTGTTGTCCTGGGGGTGACCATAACCCTGTTCTGCTCTGTCACGGTGTCAAAGCGTGTGTTACACCCACCATTGTTGTCAAAAAACAAAACTGACATTACATCCACCGACACAAATTCCCACCGATTTGTATAAAATAACGATGAAGACATAAGACAGTTTCTGTGATATCACAGAAATTGATATCAGTGCAGAAACTCAGAGATTTCCAGATTATACTGAACAAGATGCTAGAACATCTTGAAGATATTTGCTTCCTGTTTCTACTTTTGTCTTACTCACAAATCTCTTCCTCTTGCTTCCATTAAGAAATTTATGAGTAGGGCTTCTTTTTATGTCTGGCTTCAGATAATATATGAACAAATGACCCTGTGATCACGTGATTTCAAATAAATCAGTGGCAAGAATTGCATTTCTCAAATTTTTAAAAAGCTCAGCACTTATTACACTATCAGTGTTTAATTTTTGTCTTCACCAGTAAGAACAGGTAGCACTCTAGATCAGTCTCTGCAACATCAAAGAGCCAATCTGACATTTAGTTTTAGAGAAATGTCTAAGGATTGTCTGAATCTGTGAGACTGTTGGAGGGAAACCTGGGCTTACTCTATCAGAGATAAAGGCACTGACTGAAGCGAGCAGAGACAAGAAAAAAATACAAGTTAACCAGCAGATAACGCTGAATTTGGAAGGACTGCAGCCTTGGTCCACTGAAGTGGAAAAGGAAAAAAAATCCTGGTTTGTTATCAGGAAAGTTCAGAATGGAAATGGTGCGATAGGAGTGAAAATGGCAGATGGTAGAGAAGAAGAAAAAGGTGAGGGGACAGTGGACAGAAAGGCAAACAAGCAGGGATAAGAATACATTTGTTTGCTGATATTAGCCTTTATTAAGACTCCAGGAAACTCATTTGTGCACAAAATCACTTCCACTCCTCTCCATATTGTGTCTTTCATTGTCTGCTGCTAATTAGCAGAGTATCTCAAAACTTTAATGAAGTCTGGTGGCTCTGGGCCAAAGAAAGTAGTGATTCATTTCTGGTGCAGATCCCAGATTGTTTTGAAAGTAGGACATTTTGAGCATGTTTGACTATTCTTTTATGAACTACTCCTCTTACTTCAGCTTTAGTAACGCATACACATGTTTTAGATGATAAAAACACAAACCTCTGAGTAATGTTGCAGTCTCGGTGAAGACGTGCACTCAGGGGCCTTTTTAATCTTTAGCTGTTTCATTTTTGGAAAGCTGTTGTAATCTGCTCACTGCTGCAAAAACATCATTAGCAACAAAAGAGTTTGTGAGGTTAAATGTGTATCCTGTTATCTTTGTCGAGTCTTCTTCACCTGCTCAATTCATTCTGAGCTGGTGTTTTAATTACTGTGTGTGCATCACTGAAGCTGAAATAAACCAGAAAACTCCAGTAATTAGTCATTGTTGCACAAGGAGGCCAGAAAGATTTTCACCTTTGCAACTTTAAAAAGCTTTTTTTCTTATCTAATGAATAATTTGAGTCATCTCATTTAGTGAATCCTTACTTTTGACTAGGTTGGAAGTTTTTGTTCACATGGTTTATTTAATAAA
The DNA here is from genome assembly GCF_036321145.2 of Pelmatolapia mariae. Classification (NCBI taxonomy): domain Eukaryota; kingdom Metazoa; phylum Chordata; class Actinopteri; order Cichliformes; family Cichlidae; genus Pelmatolapia; species Pelmatolapia mariae. Next base: position 19,484,932 of record NC_086242.1, on the reverse strand, counting down.
TAGTTAAATGGCAGCACTGTAAGATCACTGACAGAAAATCGACAAAGGTGTGGTAGATGTAAGTGTTCTAGGCTTTTGGCTCAATAACTCAACATTCTGAGAGCTTTTGAACAGCTGGGGGGAAAAAATGAGAAGGAAACTGAGTCACAAGTCTGACTGAGCCACAGCAGCTGCTCTGTGAGGCGTAGAAGTGCTTTTAGCTAAATGCTAATGGACAGATGATTTAAGGCCTTGGTCGTACTGGCTCAGTGACTGGTAACCAATCATCCTGCAACCAGCGGTTACTAAGAAAATATGTATATTCACTTACCTTTCGTTATACTCATCACACTTTAACAATCACTTAGTGACTAGTAGGTGAGTGTTTGGAGAGGGCATTTTCCACACAAACTATGGGTGACTGAGGCAATCTGCTAGTCTTTGCAACACAGGTTCACAGGGTTGAGACCAGAGACCACTGATGACCTTCATCAACAATGGGCAAAACTGTGGGCAATGTAGGCCGGTTCCAGAGTTGAACTTTTCCCAACTTTAAGGCAAGCAATGGTTGATTGATATAAGACAGGTTGGTAAATATAGTAGACCGTTACCTTAGGCAACTGTACCCTGGATTGTCCTCTAGTGACCAACTCATGCAAATCAATGCAGAAAGAGCAAATGTCTTCCTTCAAGCATAAAAATCTGGGAAGTCATCTTCTGAAATGGGAAACAGTGAAAACGGCATGTATTTCAAACAGAAATTTGGCAGATGATTGGATGGGCTGACTATCCCCCATTTAGATCAGTCAAACATAGGAGATTTATAGGTTAGTGAATCTGTGTATCTGGCTTTGTAGCAAGTATATTGTTAGATAATTCTTGCTTCTTTTGAAAGGGAAATTTATTCATGAAACACACTATTACTTAGAAATAGTACTTAGATGGATCAGTCGCATGCTATCTAGTCCCCTACCCAAGGCACGTAGCCTCAGCCTTTTGCCAGCAGCTTCTCAGTTGATAGTTACTTCTTTTGATATTTTCATCCTGCTACTCTCTCTAGAGTCCATCTGCTTTTCTATATAAATTCTAAAAGAAGGCATGATTTCTTTGGCTGCGTTGTTTGTGCAGAAACCTTAATGTTTCCAATGTTGCTGCAGTCCAGATAGCTTAGTGCACACAATAAGTTCAAGTGTCCATTTGTTTGTGGTGCTAAATAGTCTTTGTATCACCAACATTACTACAGATCATGCAAAGCAAAGTGGTGGATTACTCAACTAACAAACCCACATTGAAATTGTGAGAGACCATCTGGTAGAAACTGAGGATATATGTAGTATTTACACTCTGAATGAAAATCTATTCAGTTGAAAGTAGCATCTGGTTTCCTCTGCCTCCAAAGATTGTAATTTCCAGTGCCTACATTTCACTGTGGAGTCAGTTTTCCATAACAACTAGGCTGCAGAGAACGCTGTGAAATAACTCTGATGTTCTTTTTCTTAAGAAAAAAAAGATTTAAACATCTGGGATTTCAGTCCAAAACCATCTCAGGTGCAAAAGAAGACTTTGACTTTCAACGAGCTTGGTTTTCAGACTGTGCTGAACTGCGGCAGAGATCCGGATAAAGAGAGAAATGAGAAAGCCGTTCTTACTAGAGTGTGTTCCTGCATTAGATATAATGTAATAGTCCATATTGAAGATAATACTTGGATAACAAAGTGCAGTAATGATATAGTATATGAAATCCCCAGCAGGAAACTAATATCCAGCTGTTATCGCCTGCCAAGTTGTGGAGGAGAAATGAAGGAGAAACTTTATATTAAAAGACCCTGTGGCGCTTTGTGTCTCTCCCACTTCATATTCCAACTGAAATTGTCTCAATAAGGCAACTTTGACTTCTGCTTATTAAAGAGATGTTTCCTTCTTTCTTTTTTTGTCGTGGGAACTCACAAAATGTAAAACTTCAAAATTATAAAATAAACTCAAAACTTAAAAAAATCTTAGTAATCAAGCAGTTTAGTCATTGCTGTGTGTTTATCTCACACACATCACTGCAGCTGATATTTAGACAAAACCAGTGATAATAATCACCCACCTGCAGCTCTTCCACCTCTCACTTTTTAAAGTTTGCTTCGTGATTCCAGTAACACAGAGCAGAACATTACAGTGAAAAAGCTCCAAAAATAATTTAGATTATAGCTCCCAAACACCAAATGGCAGCTTTGAAGACTGGAACCAGGTCTTTGAAGTGACTTTGGACTGCCAACACAGTGATAAAGTGGCAGTGAGGCGGAGTCAGTCTGCTACCAGTTTAAGATTGAATGGGGTCAAGCTGGCAATTACCTGCAATCTGTTTGCAATAATAAAACAATTAACTGTGATAAATTGGTGAAAATCGCAAATCTGTTGCTGTCTCCAAATCCAGAAATTTGCTTTGGACATTCAGAGTCCAGCCAGAGCCTCGTAGATTAGAACTAGAAATGGAGAAAATCCGTATTGATGTAATTGCTGCAGGACGGTGCTGCAACTGCAAAAAATGATACAGGTGCTCAGCAACCTTCCTTCTTATATAGGAATATACGCACTGCTGATGTTTCCTAGTCATAAGGACGTTGCTGTCCGAATTTTACTTTCATGTGACTGAGCAATTGTTGAGCATATTGATATGTGGATTTAGCAGCTAGAAGATAGTGGAGACCAAACACGAGCTAAAGAAAAGTATTGAAAAAGTGCCCAGATAAATTAGGGAATTGCATTTTATGTTTTTAATGTTTTTAATGTTGTAAATGTTTACTTTTGAGATCCTAGCAAAGTGTTTTTGTTGTTTAAACTTACACAAACTGTTGGTAAATATGAAAGAGATTTCAACTCCCATCCACCGCTCAGAGGCAGCTCTTCTCACGCTTGCACGTTTTTACTCATTTGTATTGTTAGCTGGTGATATTTAGGCACCAAAGCTGCTTGATTAGATTCAGAAAAATATCATGGTTTGATTTTCACAATATGAAACCTCACATTGAACAGCTTAACCTGTATGTGTTTTTTAAATTTGTGTTCAGTATTGGAAAACGGTGATTCCCAAACTGAAAAAAGTCACATGACTGCGATCTCAAGTTGGAGAAACAACCCTGAAAGTCTTAGAAATTTGCAAAAACACAGTAAATAATTGATTAAGCATAACATATATTGCTAAATTATGCAAATTCAATTATTTTGACTGCATTTAATTGATATTCTGGTATTAGGTTGGAGCCATTTATTGTGGTTCGAATAGAATGACCTACTGTAGATAAATTATAGATGACAAATCAGGTGAAGTAATTGCAGCATTAACGTGCTGATTAAACACTGAGCAATGAATAATCGCATCAACACTACAGCGCACAAGCACTACCCAACTCTGGAAGTCTGTCCAGTCGGAGAGCAACATGTGCAGGGGGCAATTTTAAAGTGTCCAAATGACATAGTGTGCAACACAACATCAGTGCTAAAGGACAATTTGATCTATCCCAGCTGCTCTGACAAATCAGCTGTATCCCGCCAAACTGTTCGGTCTTAACACTTCAGCGCTTTCCTCCTACAAAGTAGCAAACCTTGTTTTTTGTTTTGTTTTTTGTTTGTTTGTTTGTTTGTTTGTTTTTGTTTTGCTTTTTTCTGTGAAACACTTTCATGGATCAGATGATAGGAACACAATCGGGATGATCCTTTTTTATCCATTTCTTGTTTCTGCTAAGTTGCACATAAAATGAAAGGTAATAAATACGCAGAGTACAAGAGGGACACGAGCCCGATTTAAATTTAGAAAGCATGGAGACCATCTTTGCTTGTTGTTTTTTTCCACCCACAGGATGGCCACACTGACTTTTTTTATTTATTTATTTATTTATTTTTTGCAGCTCTGCCTGTGTAACCTCTGAGGCTCTGCAGTACCAAAGAAAATCCCACATGGTTTCATATTTTATTCATTCTTCATCGAGCGTGTTTTTCTGTCTGCCTCCTACACAGCGGTCACTGTGCTGTTTTCACTCTCTTCCCACTTACTTGTCATCTCCCCTATCTTTTCTTGCACTTTTCATGATGGGGACCCCCCCGCCACCCGTCTCTGGAGCAGAGGTCTTCAAAGAAAACTCTGCACTGACCCTCTCCTCCTATGCTCTCCGTTTGCTCCCAGCTGGTCTTCCTCTCCCCTCTTCACTCACCAATAAATGAAAGGTCTTCATTGACCTCGCTCTCTTCCTTCTCTCCCTTTTCTAGGCTTCTGAGAAATGTGAAAACTATCTGACATCTCCCTGGGACATCGTGTATGTGTGTCTGTTGTTGTGTATGTACACAAAGGAATAGATGAATCAATTGAGAGACCCTTTTTTTTTTTTTTAAGTAAAATAGTTTGAGAGAAAAATAACTGATTGCATTTCACAAACAGAAAAACATCCAGAGACAGTGTTGTACTGGGGGGCTTTAACTAAGCAAGCACAAGGATAAAGAAGGCTCCACCGGGATGCAATTAACAACCACTTGTATATCATATTAATTGACTCAAATAGAGGATTTTTCTTTGCTTTGTGGGAACAGCAACATGCTCGGAATGCTTAATTTATTTTATTTGGAGTCCAAAACTAGAATATATTTAATGTAAAATTATGTAAAACAGAGAGAGACAGAAAATATTTGTATCTAAGAAGGTGGCATCCACAAGTGTGAATAAAAATGACTCAGCTAATTGTAATTCTGAGGCAAACATGAAAGCCTGCACTAAATTTCCTGGTAATCCATCTGGTAGTTCTAGCCTTTCAGTAATGTTTCTCTTAGCGGGGTTATGAAAAAGTTCTTGTTTAGCTTGAAAACCAAGGCTCGGTGTGAATGGATCCAAATGAATGGCTTCCTGGAAAAGCAGAAAAACACATGCGTGTGGTTGTTTGCTGCAGAGCTTTTAACATTACACTCTTGAAGCCTGATTTGTTGCAGCAACACAAATGCTGCTTTTTCTTTGGAGTCGTACGTAAAATTTTAACATTTTTTTTTTTTATTCCATGCCTCTAAGCTCTTTCCAGCCATCCCACCCACACACTCGTACTCCAGTGGATGCATCGGTGGGGATTTGGGGTTTAGTATCTGCCCAAAAATAGTTTAACAACCACACAGGAGGACCTGGGAGTCTAACTAGCAGCCTTCTACAGTCACAATGTCCCAGAGTCAGGATGTCAGTAATGGGACATGATTCAGAGGATCCTTCATGGCTCAGCTTGTTCTGAAACATGTCGCCACAGGTGTAGATTTAAGGGAGTACTGAAGCTACTTCAAATGCTAGGAACTCATTTGAAAGAAGCAGGGGTATCATTAGATCCCAGTCACACTGACCTGTAAAGACTGGTTGGCGACTCCCTGACCATCACTGGTTGCTAGGGAAAATTGTACATTCCTGGACTGATTACCTTAGGTAAGGCAGTCTCTAGGTGGAAACAGAGACCTCTGAAGGCAACATGGGACATCTCCATTCGGTAATGAAAACTTTTTCAATTTTCATTACTGCTTGTTGAGTAATCTGAATGTTTGCTGATAAGTTGGTGTCTTCCACAGAAAGCACAGTCACTTCTGGGAGGCTTTTAGAGCAGGGCCCTTCTTTTGTGACCCCGTTTCACCTGTCAGCCTCCAGCAACCATTCACATACCAGCTGATGTTGGTGGGTGTAGTTGTTGGAGGTTGCTGTGCAGTCCGTAGACCTGTGTAACTGAGGCCTGAGGAAGACTTTTCTAAGTGAGGCAACATCGCCTCTGACAGAGTTGTTTTCTTCCAGAAAATATACTTATGAATTACGAGTTCTTTTGTGATCCCTGCCAGAGATAAACATGCACACATGCTGTGCGTGCGTGCGTGCGTGCGTGTGTGTGTGTGTGTGTGTGTGTCATCATGGCACTGCTAGCGTCATGCACATGCAGGACATTTAATAGCTATTCAGGAGTTTTTCTTCCAGGTCTTCTTCAAAAAGAGAAGAAAATTCAATGGATCTGAGTTGTTATCAGTCAAAAACATCACAGTTTGAAACATAATAAATTCTGAACTCAAAATGAAAAGCTCAGGTGTGTGAAAATGAAAACTGAATAGCAGAATAGCAGAAATGAACTCCTTGGTGGTCAAAGAGGCTTCCCCTCTGTGGGTCTCTGCTGGGATAAAGCAATAAAAATGGACACTAACATCCACAGTGACATTTGAATAAGAAAACAGACGTCACAGTGATAAACATGTGGTGGAAAGATGGAGCCGTGACCATCGCCAAAACCCACAACTGCTACTTTGATATGAACAGAAGGGAATTTTGTTTGGTGAGAATAAAATTAGATGGATTAGCGGATTAAAGGATTTGTTTGTGTCTGAATAATTTAAGTTTTTATTCAGTCACGAATTGAGATATTTTGCAGCACACAACCAAGAATTCCTCAGCTGTTTACCACTAAAATAACCTCAGTTTCGTGCTGTTGTATGTAAAAAGACAGTTTGTCTTCATCAGTGTGAGTGCTTGTGAGGGTTGAGGCGCTCTCTGCCGTCTGTTGCCTCATGTAATTCCAGAATGACTCCATAATGTTGATCGGGGCTCTGTGGGGGCCGTCCATCTGTTTCAGGACTCCTTGTTCTTCTTGAGGTTGAAGATCGTCCTTTAAAAGTCAGACTCACTCGGATGTTCAGGCTTGCTGTTCAACTCGCTGTTCAGGCTCCTAACAGGAAGCTTTCTCCATTCAGTGGTGTCAAAAAATCAAACAGAAAAAATCTGTGGAAGAATCTGAGTTGGGTCAGTGGAGAGCAAAGCTGAAATCATCCAATGTCAGTTTGTCTTTGCATTTTGGGTGGGCTGAACCACACGGCAAACAATATTAATTGCAAGATAATCCCATTCTCCATAGAGACCAAAACCTTCTTTGTACCAAGCTGTAAAGTTGAACAGTGTAACAATTGTCTATGGGTGGGCACTGATTCAGTTTTGGAGCCACCCTCAAGTGGCCATGAATGAAACTGCAGTTTTCGGCTTAATTTTGTAGCTCCTGGTGTTGCTGCTCAGTGTAAAGTACAGTTTAAATTAACTGGTGCAGAAGAAATGCAAAGATTTTTGCAGCTGGATGTTAATTCATCAACAGCAGTGTGAGTTAGCACTGTTTATTTTGTGTGTCAACCATTCATGGAGAGTTTTCCTGTCTAGGCCCCTGTGCTTCCTCCAGCTTAGATTTTTAGTGTTATCGCTACATTACACACACAGACACACACACACACACAGCCAGAGAGTGGGTATAATAGCTCTGGCCAAGCATAACAGGACAGTGCAGAGCCAGGTCCTAGTCATAACATCCCTACTGTACATGCTGTTCTGTCAGCTGTGTGTGTGTGTGCAGATAATGCACCATAACCTCATCTCACCTCTAACACACTTAGACACCTCTCTTCCTTTTCTGAACTATAATTCTGACTCCCATCCTCACCTTGTCGTCTTATCTGCCCTTTTATATGCTTCACTCTCTCTCTTTTTTTCCCTCTCTCACACACACTCTCTCTCTCTCACACACACACACACACAGCCTCTCTCGTTCCCACACTGTGCAGAGGTGTAATCAGCACCTCATATTGTAACAAGAGATTAGAGCTGCTCAGCTAAAAATCACAATCTGCCCTGTCAGATAGCACAGCCTGGGTGAAACACACACACACACACACACACACACACACACACTATAATACAGAAAAGTGCTACCTGCAGCCCCTGTGATGAGCCTCTCCATAATTGTTGTCTTCTCTCATATTATCAAAGTCCTCAGCAGCTCTTCCGTGATTACCAGCACAGCTTCACCTGAAGGAGGCGTAATGATACCCTGCGCTAACCTCCCTGCGCTGACCTCGGTCCCCCCTCAGCCAGGCTCAGTGCATGATGAAATCATTCTGTTCTTCAGCTCTTACTGCTTATCTTTCAGAGTTGATCTTATTCGACTGTTCCTTCTTCTACTTAAAAAAAAAAAAAAAAAAATTAGCTTCATGATTTCATATTGTGTAAATGTAGCAGCTGAGGTGCAGTTGGTTATCTGCTGAGGGTTGAGGATTAAATGAAGCTGATTTCCCAGCCCGTTCTCATCCCTCGGGTGTCAATTAGTGCCGTTTTTGTTGAAGCCGCTGGCGTGGCTCATTTACACACAAGGTGTCCTCCTGCTTCTGTGCACCTGGTGATGGCATTAGTGAGCAGGACCTGCCGCTTCGATTTGTCAAAGAGCAGCGTTACTGTGACGACGTTTTCACCCGAAACCTGATCTCTGCCTCAAGATCAATAAAGTAAATATTAAACCTAATAAACCAACGTGCTTTTTTGTACTTAACATAAATACTTTTAAGGACCTAAACTACAAGACATTTTTGTGATTAGAAATATCACAGCAGCACGTATAAAGACAGAGTGGACTTATAGACGATCCCACTCAGCCACATGAAGTTTAAAAACAGCTTCATGCAGCGCAAGTCATTCGACTTCTTCCCGTAAACATTAGAAGTAAGTCACTAATTTTTCCTCAAAACACAAAGTTAAGAGGGCGCGCAGTTTTCCCTGGATGCTTTTGCGTTTGTCAGTGTTTGCGTGCATTTGCAGACGAGGAATGTTCTGGGTGTTCTGCAGTGCTGTAATTGTTTCCTCGTAGCTGTTTATATAGGGCACACATTGAGTATTAACGCACACATCCTCAGGGCTGAGAGAGAGAGAGAGAGAGAGAGATGTAAACTAAAGGTCTCTCTGTCACTGTCGAGCAGCTGCCTGTCACCGGCTGATACTGTAACAAGTGCTGCTGCTGCTTTACGCACAAAAACACACACAGTAATACGTACGCTCTGTTACACAACGCAGGCTGCATTAACAGAAGCTTATGGTAGCTTTTTTCTTTTTCATTTAAAACACACACACTCTTTCTCTGCTGTTCCATCTACAAACATGGGGCACATTTGTTTAAAAAGAAGAAGAAAAATCCCTTTATGCTCTCACATCTAGGTGCTCATAGTCTGGCTGAGGAGCATTTAACTGCTAATAGCCTCTAAATTCAAACTGCATACTATTATTGTGGATTTCCCTGCTAACACCCTCTTATAATGAACTGGGTCACACACACTTATCGCGTGTGTGTGCGTGGATACACCTGTCCATGGGCTCATGCTTGCTTGAACTCACTGTACAGGTGTGTGTGCGTGTGTCAGAGAGAGAGAAAGAGAGAGTGTGTAACTTATAATACCCTCTAATCCTCTCAATTTTCCCAGCTCTAAACCAGGGTCACACATTTTCTCTAGTGCCTGTGCCTGTGTGTGTGTTTGCCTGCACCTGCACCTCCTATTGCTCAGCTATCTCCCCATTGACCCCAATAGTTTTGACTCGTCCTATTATGTTGAAATCAAAGCCTAACCGGTTTTTCTCAGTACAAAGGCATGCTTGTGCATTTCTGCTTTTGTGTGTTTGTGTTATCGTACCTGGGATTATTTTTGCTGCTGTAACTGTTGAAACTGCTATCATTTCCACTGTGACTGCACCAGTGAGCCGAGTGAAGCTCTGCTGTGGAAATTAGGTTTGATAAGACGAGGAGAAAAAAAAAGGTTGAGGTTTTGTTGTCTGTACTAAAGAGCTAAGTCATGCTCTAGACTATGTATAAAAGATGAATGTAGACGCACCTCTGAGAAGTAAAGCCAGTGAGACATAACGAAATCTCTTAAACCTGTAATCTTTCTAGTGGCCAGCAGTGGGCAGATCTGCTCGTTGGAGTGCTAAATACTGCTGTTCCTCTGATGGCCACCAGAGACTAGCTCCAAAGTTGAGTCAATCCCCATAGACTCCAATGTTAAAATAACCAAATTTCCAATTTCTTTAACAAAAGCTGAAAGTGTCATTAAAGCTAGAGGCCTATTCCAGTTACTCAAACAGACATTTGTTTGTGCTTTTGGTGCCTTTTGGTGTATTTTTTTTATGACTGCTCACTCTGCCGTTAATTTTCCTAACGGTTTGTCCCGGATGTCTGTGCTCAAGTTTTGGTTCCTGAAATTGTTCGAGTTAGTTTGATGAAATGAAATATCTGTGTTGCACCTTTTACAGTTTATGGATGCAGCATTTCTATCGAAGCATGCTAGCCTTAGCTGATAACTTTAGTTCACTGTGGCTACATCCATCCTTTAAATCTCAAAAAGGGCGGCTGCTTGTACAGAAGTGTAAGAAAATGGTCCTCCTGCTTCATTCACTAGCTTCAAGCATTGGAACAGCATAGTGTACTTTCAGTAATTTATGGCCCCATTTAGATTAAACTAGATAATAAAGCAATGTAGACTACATTGTGACTGGCAAGTCATTATACTGTATGAGCGCACAGTGTCCACAGACCTAGTATATATCTCATTAATGTAGCTATTGTATCTCTGCGGGTACTTTCCATCTTTGTTAAAGAGATTCTGGAATACTGTTGAAAGCCCTGAGCTTCCTGCAGCTTGATTTTAAACATTTGTTTTCCAGTCTGAATATAATTACACACAAACACTAGCAACCAGAAACACACATCCTCACAGCTTCAGGGATTTCGGACCTCCTCAATAGCATATGCTGTACATTAGCACACACACCAGTTTGCTTTGATTTTGATCTGACTTGTCGCAAAGCATTTTGAAGCTGATAATTTGTCTTTGTTGATGCTTCCCCCCCCCCCCCCCCCCTATATTTAATACTGCATGTAGTCTTAACATCCACAAGACAAACTACATTTAAAATATCTCAGTTTTTTCCACTGATTTACCTGATTTCCATTTGAGATGTCTGGGCTTTTTTGCCAGTATTGTCCTCATACTGCTTTCTATTGATTAATCAGCGTTTCCATGGTTTCTTTACGTGGGTTCAGGCAGTTCAAACTGATTAAAAACCTACAAAAACTCAAACTCCAGTATTCAAATGAAAATAACTAATCTGAAGTTTAGGATTATATTAAAGTATGCGAACGGAAGTCACTGTGTTGTATTGTGAGCTTAGAGCTGCTGATATTAACTGATTTAATATCAGTTATGATTTATTAACAGTTATGATTTATTAACAAATAAACCTGAATGTTGCTCATAGCTACAATCCGAGATTCCCAGTGGAATCTGCAATGATATCAAGAGTCATTTGATTCCACATTAAAATCAAAAAAGTTCCTCAGTGGATCTTTAAATAGATGGGTCTTCTGGGAGAGAGGACTCAGAGGTGTCTAATGAGAGCTGGGTCTCCTTCACTCAGACTGTCTCAAGCTCTTGTTAGGAGGTATAAAGGCCGACTTTCTAGGCTAGGTATCATTAGGGCTTATTTTCTGACATGTCCCAGAATGCACCCTTCACTACTTTAACACGGCAACTTAGCGGCAGCGTGATCTTCCTCTTTCACTGACTCTTCATTTCTTCCCCTTTAATCTCCCAGCAGCTCATAAGCGCACCTTGATATGCAAGCTGCGCTTTACCTCTTTGTTGTCGTCCCCGAATATCCACTCTGTCTTCTTGCACAAACACACACACAAGGCCAACACACACACGGCTTACTGTGTGTGTGTGTGTGTGTGTGTGTGTGTGTGTGTGTGTGTGTGTGTTGGCCTCGAGGTAGACGCTTCAGTTTATTATGTACAGTTTGTAAGATGAAACACTGGAGGGTTCATGAGCTTCCATACATTATCTGTTTATCATCTCTAGCCCTGATTCTCTTCGTCGCAGCTTGAGATCAGGCACATGGACGCTGTTGTCTCCAGTTAAATTAATCATTTGTTGGCTCACTTGAATAACTCAGCATGAGGTAAATGACCATATTTTATTTACGGGGGGGAAGAGAAAGTGTAAAGCCTAGTAAGCCCATCTAGAGGCTAAGCTGATAATAACACTTAAAAGTCTGCATCGCCTACTTGGCCATACCTGTAATGTGATTTAAAATGTCCTAACATTTATCCTGTTAATGGTGTAAAGGAGATCTCTCTATAGAAGGAGCCGTGGATTCTAAATAAGTTGCATTTTTTTTGTTTCCATGTAAACATGTAAAATATCCTTCAGATATTCAAAAACGAGCAGATGTTTGTGACAAACCCACAGAGTCCTCTCTATGCTCAGCTCAATGGTGTGTTTGAGCATTTCCAATTGATGTTGTGGTTTTATAACAATATAGTGCTTTGGTTGTCCATTAGTATCTCCCATTTATGACCAAGTAGCAAACAGAATCAGCAACTAACTGTTGAATATCGCAAAGAACTTAGCAGAGAAAGAGTTGATGCGAAGAGACGATGGTTTGTATATAAAAGGTGGGCGTAGCCAGCGTGATGTCATCTACTAGTTTGTGATTGAGCCCACTTTACCTTTATCTTTTCACCATTCTAATTTACCAGTATTAGACTAAAATACATGTTTAGATTAGCCAGTGCAGTGTGAAGTTGTCAGGTAGAGCTGTTAAGTTTGGTTATTATTTGGTTAGTGAGGTGCATCCATAATCTTTAGACTGAAACCTGAAGCGCAGATTTCTGTTAGTAAAGTTAACCACACTCCCAGTTAGGCTTCAGTCATACAAGTCTGGTTAGCAAAAAAATAGCAACCACCAGTCGTTATAGAAAAATGTGGTTGCTGGCTGTCGCTAGCGTGACATTGGCCACAAAGAGGTCAGCCTCCATTCCCAGGTTACATTGCACTTTCCACAGTTTCAGTGCTTCTTCGAGAGTAGTTGGCTAGTGTTTGCAGACAAGTTGATATCTTCTATCCATACTACAAACCACCACGGCAACTTGCTAGCAGCCAAAGCAATTGCATGGTTTTTGCATACATCTTTTATAACCATTTTTGGCTAACGACAGCAACCACCCACCCAACCAGTTGCAGAATACACATTTTTACATAGCAGAGGTTGGTGTTACTCCAGTCTTACAATTCAATTTCACACCCAACCAGTTAGCAGATGTCTGCTCCTCCCTGAGCCTGATTCTGCTCCCTGAGGTTTCTTCCGCTTAAAAGAGAGTTTTTCCTTTGTATTGTCACAGGGTGCTTGGTCATAAGGGGTTGGTTTGGAGTTTTGGAATTTCCTCTGTATAATTGTAGGGTCTTTATCTTAGACTATAAAGTGTTTTAAGGAGACTGCTGTTGTGATTTGTTGCTCTGTAAATCAAATTGAATTAAACTGAATTTAAATTTCTGGTGGAGGAAAGGACAGCAAGGTCACTAAAATAATTATGAGTCCATGTCTGGTAACCACAAGCAGCAGCAGCACTATTATAATCTGGTAGTTGTTAATTTTTTGCCTCAGGTTTGAAAAGACACCAATGTCAGGTTTTGTTCTCTCTTACTTTAAACTAGAAATCTCCTGTGCTGTTTCATATTCTATACCCTTTGGTTTGACAGAATATAGTGTGGCAGGCCAGTCGCGGTGCCGTTTCACAGCGTGCCCTGTGTTTTATGTGTTGATAAGGCAGTTTGTACGGATGGAAAGCCTCGCAGTATAAACGTAGAACGCTCTTCTGGCTCACTCATTCCCGTCCTCGCTGCCGCGAAGCTCCGCAGCCTTTCAGTCGGACACGCTCAGACACGACCAGCTGTGCACTGAGTGGACTGAACATCAGGCACATCTGCGTCACACTGAGTTACATTTCCTGCTCCATAATTCATGTCTTGGCTGTTTTTGTTGTGTATGCTGTCTATATAGCGCTTCCTTTTGCCATTTGCTCTTCATAATTAAAAAGTGCATTGAATGGGAGAAGCTGAAGTGATACTCCACCCATCTTTTGGATTTAGTATAACCTTTAAAGACGTCTATTTATGGTTTAGGGCTTGTTAATCAACAGCAAATAGCAGCTGTGGTCAGGTTTAAATTGAATCAGGCTTTCATGACAAGAACATTTCTTTAACATATCCCTGAGGGGTTTTTTTTTCTGAGGGGGGGGGGGATTGTATGTATCGTGCAGGATATTCCTTCACCCCGCTGTCATTTTCATCCTTCCCCCTCTCCCAAAAAAACAGCATAAAAAGACTTGATTTGAATTTAGACAGACACTGCTGTACAGCCACAACTCACTGAGAGCACCCTGTAAGCCAGACTGAGCTGAAAACAAATCTGCATGTGATGTCTTTTCTTGTTTCTCTGCCTGACGTCTCAGTCAGTTCGTGTAGGTGTTGGATGTGGATTACAGCCTAAAATAGATATGAACAGTCACCCAGGAAAAAAAAACATGTGATCAGCAGTTTGCAATTGAGCATAGCGGCTGCAGTGTGCTCGGAAAGAGCCTTTGAAAGACTCACAGTTACAAGCTACTGTACACATAGAATAGGTCCCATTGAGTGGAACTGATGCAGCTTTGTTACTGAAACAAAGAATTATAAAAATACAGGCATGACCCAGCTGTGCTATTTCATTCAGTGAGAATTTAAAGTATTTATTACAAATGTATTTTTCTCTAGTATAATAAAACTATGCCCTCTTATGAAAAGAACAGCCAATTCTGCTCCAATACCGTGACCACATACAGCCTACAGCCCACCAAACAAATACTTCATCAAATGTAGCTGAAACATCTGACAGCACACCAGCACTTTAAGACTTGTAAAAGGGGCTTCCTGTGGGGAAATTAAAGAACACTGGAAGGACACTAGAAGTTATTTGCTGTATCAGCCAAACCCATTAAAAAATGTGTATATTTTTCCAACATTTTGTTCCGTTGCATGAATGTTAATGTTTTCCTCTTTTCGTTGCGCTCCATTTCTTCATAAAGTTTCATATGGTCATTTAAAATTATTATATTAGGCTGCAAATCCACTTTTTTATGATAAACAATCTGGAATTTAACCTCTGTTACACATTTGAACATTACAGTTTTTTCTGTAATACATGTCCTCCACCTGGTCACGTTTTGCACACTAATATCTTTATATCATTTAAAGGCACCAAATATGATGCAGTTTAAATAGTGTATAATTTCAAGGCTTGGATGTGCTTTTTTAAGTGCATGCAAAAAAGGCATTGTGATAATAAATAAAATTGAAAGCAAAATGGCATGGTATCATGATGAACCATATCATGACACCAGGCCCATCCCGCATCAATTATCAGACCCAAAGCCTGGAACAGGAAACTTGGTGAAAGTTGCAGTTTGGCAGTTAAATATGATCATATTCTTCTCAGGAGCTGGTGGAAATAAAACAGAGATACAAGAGAGCGAATGTTGGCCTTGAGTTGATCGGGTAGAGACAATCCTCTGTGTCCGCTTACATGCTACAGTGACATTGGTGGTTGGAGGTCATGCAATGAACTCGACATCTTGTTGATGACTGCTTTGAAGTCTGTGATTGGGGGTCAGTTAAGTAATTACATACAATGTGTTGTAATAATCCAGTGATTAACTGATTAATCAGTGAAAAATGTAAATCTGTTGTTGTCTACATACGCAGGAATTCACATGAACTACCTGCATTGAGCGTGGTTGCAGCAGGACAGCGACTTAACTCCAAAATGACAGATGTTTGGTAAACTTATTGTTACACAGAAATATAATGAAAATGCACTGTTTTTTTCCTCTAGTCCCATGCTCGATTAAAAACAACTTTTTTGTAAAAAAAAAAAAAAAAAAGCTGTTGAAACTTCATGCAAATTAACTACAATACAGGTTAAAGCTATGTTAAAAGAACTGCGTGGGAGAAATTTCCTCCTACTGTTTAAATTGTGCTCATTGTGGAGTCTGTTAAAAAGAGTAATGAAGGTAGAAGAGGACTTGGTGAAAGCCTTGACTGATGGGAATGAACATGTCCTTTATTCTTATAATTTTTGCCTTTTTTCTCTTTTTGTTCTGACACTCACCCACACATTCAAGTCCAAAAGAAAAAATGAGGACATTTTTGACTGCTCCGTTTCTCCATTCTCAATATTTAAGGAGGTCTGGAGCTGAGTGCCATGTAGCATTAAATGGTCTTAAGAAGTCTTGTTTTACTCACATCTGCAGATGGCGTGACATTTACGAGGCATGTCCAGAAACACACACAGAGACACACTGACTCCAGGAGGTCTCTGAGTGCTGCAGTGATAACAGAGTGAGCTTGGGCGCTGTGCATAAGGCGGCTGGTTGTCCAACAGGTTGAAATCCTTAGAAATTCAGAGCAACCATTGTTACGTCTGGATTTTAATGAGAGTGTGTGTGTGTGTGTGTGTGTGTGTGTGTGTGTGTGTGTGTGTGTGTGTGTGTGTGTGTGTGTGTGTGTGTGTGTGTGTGTGTGTGTGTGTGTGTGTGTGTGTGTGTGGGGCGCTGGCTTCCAGCAGCTCTCAACCTGGGAGGGAGAGTTATCTGTGTTTTAATCAGCACAGAACAGAGGGAGAAGGAGGGAAAGCTCTTCCTCTTTCTCTTTCTCTGGGTCTGTAATAAGGCTCCTTGCTCTAAATCCTTTAATCTGAGTAGGAATGAGGGCTATATCTCTGTCTTCTGGCTGCTCAGAACAATCTCTCCTCTCTCTCTGTCTGCCTTTCACTCGCACACATATTTTCACCAAACCACTGCTGAAACAGAGCCTGCCTTGTTAATGGAGAGCCGGCAGAGCTGCCTCTCCTCACTCTCTCCCTTTCTTTTTGTTTATGTACATGTAGGTGAGTAAAGGTTAGCAGGAGCTGAGGAGCAGGAGTACAAAAGAGTATTTAAGAAAACCTCTAAAAGTTCTTTTAAGAAGTCGAGATAGTGCTTGGACAGGGTTCACACGCATGAGCAGAAACGCATTCGAACCTCATCTGAAGCTTTGGCAGAGCTCCGTGTGTGCAGTCAGTACTAATTATTATTTTTTTATACGACTTTGGAGAGACAAGCCGTTTTTAATAAAGTGCTTTTGCGCCCAGTTTTCGCTCGATTTCTCCCTCTTTCACTCTCCACGGACGAGACAGACGTTTAATTTTCAGCATGTGGGGAGAAGCAGTAAATCTGTGGGATTTGGTCCAGACATAATGACTCGACAGCAGGAGCTGCAGTCACGGCTGCCCACCTCTGTGTTCAGCTGCACAGATATACTGTGTGACCATACATTAAAATCAACAACCTATTCTTTTCCATTTTTCCTCTCAAGTTAAACCTGTGGCTTTATTAATATTAGATCTGATGACAAAGCTCTTCCAAATGAAACTTGACCCCTTCCACCCTTTTTTTTTTTCTACCTGTTTTATTAATGTCTCCATCCTCCATAAATAAGCTGCTGTTGAGCCATGCTGCTGATTAGTCTGATTACAAGGTGATTTATAATCCAATTCTCCAAATACCTCCTGGTTTTCTTGAAGAGATTATATCAAGGGGTTTTAATTTCCATTCAGGAAGTTGGACTATTAAATAAATCTTTTCATCACATGGCAATTATCAGCTTGTTGTTTGAATTAGCTCATAATGTGGTCACTCTGAGTAATGAGCACAGACCTGAGCAATGCTGCATTTATTTATTTCTTTTTCTCCTTTACCCATCCAGAACTCTTTAAACCTAAACCCGTCATTAAGTCATGTTTGTGAATTCAGGTAGCTGCATTTGCAGCACGAGTGCAGGCGAAGAGAATAATGAATGACAATTAGCCCAATTTTCATTACTGGTAGTACAAATTTTGGAATTATTCTCCCTTCATTTAGTGCAGTAAAAACACTTAATGTCTGATTACCTTTCAAGAAATATGACCACATAAAAGTCACCTTTTTATTATATAATGTGGGCTATCAAGATTGGTGCAGATCTCCACTGAGGAGGAGGTTGGGGTGGATGGATGGCTTTTTTATATACTGTTCCAATCTTGGATGCCCCGTTTTAAACATGGCCAAAGCTTTGTTGTATGTGCAAGTTATCACTTTGAACTACAAGCTCAGGCCTCAGATGGTTTCATCTGCCTTCGGATGTGAATGTTGTCAAAGAAAGGGCTCATTTCAGGCACACTGTGAGCACTGACGTCTGATCCGACTGCCATTCAAACCTACTTGCAAGTGGCAGCCAGTCAGAAGGTTTTTGTCCTTTACCCTCTTCTTCTTCCTGTTAAAAGGGAGTTTTTCTTTCCTACTGTTGACAACTGCTTGCTCATATAGGGGGTTGTCTGACTGTTGTGCTTTTCTCTATTATTAGAGGGTCTTTACCTAACAATACCAGGTGCCTCGAGGGAACTGTTGTGATTTGGTGCTATATAAATAAAATTTGACTGAGGCACAGAATAAAGTAAAGGATTTTGTTTTTCAAACTGTGTATCATAGGTATCTACTGTAGTCTATTCTAATGTAATCAATCGGCAGTAGAAATTAGATTTTATAATTCTCTGAGCCAGTGAGACAGTATCGACAACCGGCCTCTCAGTCAAAGCAGCCTGGCCCTCATTTTAACCTGAACAAAATCCAGATGATGAGCTATTTAAACAAAATCATATCCTTTGTAGTTGCTATGTCGGGCTAAACTAGCTTTAGAGACACAAATGGATTTTTGTGCCGCCTGTAAACATGTTGACTTTTTCTGTTAAATTGGCCTATTTGACATGCGAGCCAGCCTCAAATGGCCATTTGATCAATTATAGGTTTTCTAGCACGTCTGTCACCAAATGTGGAGTAATCTTCTATTGCAAGTTGTTGATTTAGTCACTGGTCTTCTTTTGGAAAAAGAAAAAAAAAACAACTGCATATATCAGATATTTAAGATCTTCAGCAGGGAAATCAGAAAATAAAACGCACAGTTGTTTGGTCTTTGTAAAGGATTTGTTGACAGAGAGAGAACCTTAATAAAGAGTGGTGCTGGCTCATCCTTCAGGTTGGATGACAGTATTTGTATTTAAACAAAAAACTGGGAGTTATGTCAGTGGGGATTCATGTCATTTCAGCTAAAACCACAGTGACAGAGCACCTGGCAGGTTTTTGATCCAAGGCCGATTTCTTTTCTTCATGTTAACTGTGCCTTTAAAGCAACATCATCACGATCTGGAGTCGGTAAAGTCTACAGAGAACTTCAATCATTACATCTTAAGGACTTAGAAATGAGTTGCTGAGAGCTGTCTGGGTGCTCTGACAGTTATTCCCATGTGAGCCGAATGCAACTTTACACCAAACAGGATGAGGTGCACTGAATAAGTCCTCTGCGCTGTACGACACGAACATCCTTTAATTGCTGTGACAGAAACTCTGACAGGACAAAGCAGTGTGTTGATTTTTAAAGTCGCTGGAAGCGCCGCTTAGGGATAATTAAAGCAGGAGATGTGCCCGTTGGTATGCAGAGAAAACGCACACAAGGACACACGTGGTCTCATCAGTGTGTGTCATTGTCAGGTTAATGGGAGTGTACTGGGATAGAAAGTGGTTGTTAATCGCTCACTCCAATGCAGAGGACACAGCCACTAAATTACATTTGCATAACACAGAATTAAATCTGTACGTGCGTTTACTGCCATGAAATGGGATCACTTTTTTTTTTTCTCTCACTTCTGTCTATAGCAAACAGCTTTCAATGCATTGATGTGAAGTCATATTTATTTAAGGAGATTGATTTCCTTCCTTCCATGCAGTCCAAGGAGTTCACTTCATTTCAGAGTGCTGTGAAAATATATTTGACTTGAAACTTTCTTTACATTGGTAACGCATCTGGGAGAATGTTTCTTTGCTTTTATTTTTCATTAAACTCGTGTTTTCCTGGTGAATTAGAGATGTCACTGAGGTGCATTCAAATGCACGTGATTTGTTCAAGAGTTACCAAGAAAGGCTGAAATTAAAACGCCAAAAGTAGATTTGGATAACAAGCAACTTCTCTTCATGCCCCCCTTTAATGTCCTTTTAAGATATTTCTGTGGAAATCTGGCGCTGACCCCTCACACTGGTGCAATTTAACCATGTCTAAGTCACCCAGCTTTTGATCATCATTACTGTTGATTAACGTGTCACCAGCTTCAACCCAGAAACCAGACAGCAGCTCCAGGAGTCCAAAGGTCCCAAGGCTGAAGATGGTCCTTCAGATTGGGAGCATGATCAACAGCATGCTTTTTGGGGGTTTTAGACGTTCACAAGTTTGTGCGGTGGTTGCACTGCAACTTCTTTACCATATTAGTAAAGACAGTAACGTCAGTAATGTCAGATAAGTGGCCAGCTAGCATAGCTGGCCACTTAGTTTAGCTTAAGTAAGAATACGTCAGCTTAATCTGTTCAATTATTATTTAAAGTTACACTGTATGTCAGTGTTAAATGCCAGTGGATTGCAGACTGCATTTAGTTGAGTCCCGTTTTCTTATCTTTCACAATTTAAATGAATAAACCTTGCTAGGCTGGCCGCTGTAAGACAAACAGCTCTGGCTGCCATTTATCTGTAGTGAGTGTAGGCTGTCATTCTGCTGTTTCCCAGCTGGAGCTTACATCTATTTACTCCGGAGGAGTCTGTGAAACTTTGTGAAAGGAGTCTGATATAGGTCGATGAGTTGGTGAAACTCACTTTTCTACGATGACTGCTATAGTGAGGTGAGTTGTTGAGAATATCCTGACGTTTTCTGTCCATTAGTACTGCTGTTAGCTGCTATTAGCTGCTGTTAGCGTTAATGAACCGGTCTTTGAAGTGGATCCAACATGGTTGGCCTCGGACACTCAGTGAATAAACTCTCGTATGATATAACAATATAATCAAACCTTTTATTAGTGGGAAAGGGGGAAGTTTAGGACACTCTATCCTAACATTAGCTGGCATAATGTTAGCTTATAACCAGCTGCTGTCATTTAGTTGGCTCCTCATCTCTCCGGAGACAAGACGGTGTCATGTCTAGTCTGGTGACGGTAAGTAATTGCAACAGTCTTGGGAATAACAAAACAAACAAACTAGACTACAAACTAGAAACAGAGCTGAACTACAAGAGATTCTAGACAATAATATGATAGACGAAAAATCGTTACAGTGCATTGACTGCACTTCTTCCTGTTGTCATATTTGTTATTTAAGCAATAAGATATTTCAGTATGTGTCAGTACTGAGTGGTTTTCTTTGCAGTGAACCAGTTAATAGAGGCGTGCTCATTCGTGAGGCTCGCTTTCCTGTATCTGACTGCCTATCATTTGAGTGGCCTCACAGTCGGTCGTCTGTGTCTTTTATCACTCCTCTGACAGTCTGTCTTTTGTCTCTGCCCCGACACTGTTTGTTTCTGCTGTCTGTGTCACTGCCCTGCTGAGACGTTACCAAGTGGTACTACACAGACAAGAGTGTGTGTAGCTGTAACGCACTCAGCCTGCTTAATAACTGCTGACCCCTCCGACCTTCCATCATAAGACTAATCCTCCTCTCAAAGGTCACGTCATTAGAGGGTGTTATCCTGTCATGCTATAATGTCCACTTTAAGATTAATATAGAACACGGGCAGTAGTTTAATATGCATCCTCGAAGCTTTAATTAACTCATTTTGTTGCTGAGCAGATTATTTTCCCAGTGTCCTTTTTCTTATTCCCCACCAATTGTACCGTTCGGTCAGTTCATCACTCACAATGTCTTGGAGGTTACTCTTTTGGAATGATTATTTAACAGTTTTGCCTCTTCAAATACTTTTGAAAACATTTCGAACATGTCTTTGTGCATCCCATAGATAAGCAGCACTTACCTTAACACCAGAGTTAACATATTGTTCAGTTTGCAGGAAACGTGTGCAACATTGCATGCTTATTTAGTTTTGTTGATACATTTCATCAAACTGTCAAAGATTAAAATGTTAGACATGAAAATGCTAAAACTAGATTTTTCCAGAGACTGTTATTATTTTTAGATAAGCTTTAGTCAGCTTTAGTAACCTTTCCTTGCTGTTTTGTGGACATATGGAGGTTGCTGTTGTCGAGAGGTTTTATTGAGTGTTTATGGACAAGAACCTAGCAATTCCACTTCTATCTCATGTTTAACAGCAAAGCTGCAATTTGAACGTCTTATAAAACACATGTAAAGAGTTTTTAACCTCCTTCCCTCAAAAGTGTTCTGTTTTGGGGGGGTTTCTTGCAATAAAAAAGGGCAAAGAATGTCTGGAACAAAGTAATGCCTTTTAGATTTTCTAAGTTTTGGTTTTAAAAATGCACTTCACTCTTTTTTAACTTGATTTTGGTCTGCATCAAGTGGAAAACTTCAAGGTTGAAAAATGATGCGAAAATGAAAGTGGTACAAACTGCACTTCCTCTTATGGCCACTTGAGGGTGGCTCCAAAAGAGAATCCATCCTCATAGACTCTGTGCAGCCTTCTGGTCTGTTGGGATAGTTTCCACTTCATAAGAACTGTACAATTGCTGAATATTTTTAAAACTCGACCATGTTGATGAGCGTGGCCAGCTTAATTGATGGTGTGCAGTAGTGCTGGGCGATATGACGATATATATCGTGTGGACGATAGAAAAGTGTCTATCGTGCCATTTGTCTTCTATCGTTTCTATCGTTTCTAGCCCGAATTTTACAAATTATTACATAAAATATATCATTAACCCTTTACAACCGGTCGGAGCAGGCACACTCCGTTTTGCCTAACTATTTTTAAATCCCTGTAGAACTGTAACCACGTAAGGTAGCGCAATAATGGGTTTTTTTGCATATGAAACCGTAAGAGTTGTACTTACATCTTATTCCATTAGCTTGCCCTAGGTCACGGTTTCCTTCCACATATAGCTTTGCAAAAATTGCATAAAAAGCACTTCCAGCAACAAAAACATAATATTCCAGACTTGCAGCAACAAAAACATAATATTCCAGAAACAGGCTTTGCCGATCCAATCAGGTGTTCATAACACTTCCTAGTTTGTATACAAGTCAGCGCGAACTCTCGCATGTCCGCCATTACCTGCCCGAAACCGGAAGTGACGTCATTTTCGCGGAAAATGTAGTTTTTTAGCTTCAAAGCCTATGTTGGTGTTTTTAAAAGTCATGTTTGACTTTATGTTCTTCTGTATCGTTTCTGGGATGCTTAGAAGTCAAATTACACTGTTGTAAATAGTTTATTTTGATGCACATGCTGTGTTTTTGCAAATTTGCATTTATTTATTTTTATTTTTCCTGTAGTATATAAAAAATTGTGTGTCTCAAAAATAAAACTAAGAAGACACTCAAAATAAATAAATGTAAAGATAAGCTCTGGTGGACTTGGTTCTATGGTAGGTCTTAAAGGGTTAAATAGCCTGTGCAAATATATTAGTGTTGTCTTCTCACTATACATACTCTTAACAAGAGAAATAAAGTATTAAAAAATGATATTTTTCGCAAAGAAACTCTGTCTTGTGGTTTTGCAACATGGTGCTGCTTTACGTGCACCCGGATTTGCGACATGCTTTACAGTAATTCAAAACAAAGACTGCACCCTCTCCACTCGCTGTTTAAAGACTGCATACTTTCCAGATGACCACAGGTCAGGTGGTATATCGTGATATATATCGTTATCGTGATATAAAATAATTCATATCGTGATAAATATTTTTTCCATATCGCCCAGCACTAGTGTGCAGACACGGGGATCTGGAGCTTATTTTGACCTTTCTATCATGGTTGAAGCTTTTCTACCTAAATTTCTTACTGGGCACTAGTTAGCAGATATTTGTGTCTTTGTATCACCTGTACAGTTTATGAATGGAGTTTGCTAACATTAGGTGATGACTCAGTACTCCATCCTCTCCTCCAAATAGGAATCCAAAAAACTCACATGGTGTCAACCAAACGGCTGCAAAATGTGGTGTCCAAAACCAGTGGGTGATGTTATGGTGGCTACATCCATCTTTTATATACAGGTATAAGTTGGGGTAACACATAGTGACTATGAAGCGAAACAGTCATTTAGTTAAAGCCTACCAGTGTTTTGAAGGTTAGCTGGAAGTGAGCTGTCCCTTCAGCGTTTGTTTATATTTACTGCACATTTTATGTCATGTCTATAAGTTTCCCTCTGGAATAGTCACATATTTTCTTTTTCAAACCCATCTTTTTGGGATGACTCGGACATCTAGACAGCATATGTGGTGCTAATACAGCAATACTCTCCATTGCTTTCAGTACACCTGGCGCCTCCTCAAGAGCCTCTTCAAAAGCAACTCTGATACCTCTGCATCCTCTCGGTCTCTGTTTGTATCTCTGCAGTATAAATTGTATGATGTAGCTGTGAACTCTGGGAATGGTAAAGGAGATTGTGTGTGTGGGAGTGTGTTGGTGATAGATGAGGTATAGCGACAGTGTGTGTTCTATCCTCTTCGGTCTTTTAGTTTTATGCTTACTTTGTCTCAGCCCTGCTCTCCTTCAGCCTTCTTCATTACCACCAATAAGAACTCCATTTCCCCCGGGCTCCGCCAATCATAGCACTCATATCCCCTCTAGGCCCGGCCAATCAGCTCCAATGTTCCTGCGGCCCGATGTCATGAATGGCTAATGTCTCCCAGCAGTGGGCATGAATGTAAATGAGACCACATTGGGGCGTTTTGAAATCAGAGAAGATTCCTCTTATAAACAAGAAAACGATTCTGCTGGTACCATAACTTTCCAGCACACTAATGTGAAAGTAAGATGGAAAAAAATAAGGTGTCATTTGATACTGCAGATATCCAGCCAAGTTAAGAGCCATGTCTAAATGTCAGCCCCACACCTGAGGAGCATATAGACTGAAGGATGGATCCGGGTACAGTAGCAGGGATGCACTAATGCAGGTAGAAAAGGTGATAAATTACTGCTTTTCTGGAATCGCCTAATGTATATTAACAAGAGGAAATAGTGACTGGGTATCATGATATGTGCAAAATACATACAGTGAATAACAGTACTAATTTTCAGCTCTTTTACAGCTGACTTGATAAACAGTTCTGGGAATCTGAGATCCTTCTATTCCTGGAGAAAGGTGCAGCATATTTGAAAAGGTTTCCATCCCAACTGGGCTCTGACTCGGAGATCCAACATCTGTAAAATATTACAAAAGCTCAGTCAATGTTGGTTTGGATTTCTGCACATTTATATGGGACTTAAAGGTGGATAACTTCATCTAAAATGAGTTATTTTTACATTCTCTGGAAATTCCTGGCATTTTCAGTGATATTCCATCAACACAACCCATCAGGATCAGTTACCTGGCCATAGTTTGAACCTCTTAGCTTATGAAAACAGTTATATAATTCTTCTGGAGAGAGTTTGATCATTTTCAGACAGTGAAGCAGATTTTTGACCTTATGTCTATGGTTTATTGCCCCAAGCAATCATTGTACTTACTTTACAGTCTTTAGCTCCAAGCTAGCTAGCAATGACTTCATGGACTGTTTCTCTGTGAGTTTTACTCAACCTGTAGCTAAACTTAACACTTGTTTCTTATCTTCACCTTAGCTCCTGGGCAAGTCAGATTCATTAGGCCAAGCAGCAGATTTAAGTTTTCAGTTTCAGCCCTCTCAATCATACCAGCTTGGTTTGTGGGCAGTCAGTGTAACTCTAGAACTGGCTTGTCTGAACATAACTTAAGGCTTGGGATGTCTCCAAAATAATGCAAAACCCTGTAATATACACAGATGGTATAATTTAAAAGATGCCCCCCCCCCTCCCAGCAACCCTGTGATTTAGTTTTAGTTGGTTTCCTACAGGGTCGGGAATCTGTACTACCAAAAGATCAAATTCTTTAACAATTTCTGAACTAAAGTCTTTAAGAAGCCACAAAACACATTTAAGCCTAATAATGAAGGTGGCACTGTCGGCAATAAGCGATTTATGATTTTTTGGTGACTTTGACCATTTTTAAATTTCTGAAGTCTTGTGGATGATTGTAAAAAAATAAATAAATAAATAAAAATGGGACAGTTAATTGTCCTAGCTCATAAATGGGTCTTTCAGGAAGTTGTTACATACCTAAGCACAACTGGTCTTTTACTGACAATAACATCTAGTCATCTAGGATTCTTGTCAAAGCCACAGAGAGCCACTAGAGACAGGAATGAGCCACAGGTTTGCAGCTCTTTTTCTTGGCCTTTATTTTAGCAGTGCTGGTGGCTTGGGTGCTTCGGATTATTTTGCCAGATTTACCCAAAAATGAGCCTTCTTTCAGCTGCTTTGTCATCTTGCACTGAGTACAGTTAGCTCTGGTTAAATTGCCTTTACACTGTTTAATAGAACTTTTGCAGCATTGCAACATTTCAGAGAAAAACCTACAACATTTTTCTTGAGACTGGATGATCAGGTGCCTCTCCAAGAATGTTATAGAATGTTCTTGGATCACAAACTTAATGGAAACCAGACTGTCACATATTAAATGTTTTTTGAGGTGAAATGTTAGCCAGACACAAACCCACATGTGGACAGACAGGCAGGTTAAAGTACAAACACTCAGTGAGAAAGACAAACCGACAGACAGAGCCATAGATGGCGTTTCAGACCAGGTTAATCCCTCGGGATCTCGTGTGTCAGAACACCGGTTTTGTTTGAACTCGTTCCCGCGGGTAAAGATGTAAAGACAGAGCAGGAGAGCGAAACAATGTGAATTATAAAGAGCAGCTAGAAAGAGAAAAGCTTAGAGAGGTTAGACAGAAGGAGAAAATCAGTCAGGCTCTATTCCCCTGGCTGGAGCTTCGGCAGACATTCCTGGATTTAGTTTCACTCCAAACTTTTTAGCAGAGGGGTCAGTGCTCAAGACTTTTACAAAGTATGCACCCAGGATTTTAATGAGTCACATACTGCTGTACGCTTGCCTATTAGTGTGTATGTGTGTGTCCTGGTCTTCGATTTTTATCACTGCATTTGCATTTAATCCCATTGTTGGTAATTCCAGTTTTCAGTCTAATACATCCTGCTGGTACTACAACGGAGGCAGTTGTAACACTAAATTTAAGCAGACCTTTTACTGAATACATTAATTCCTGAATTCTGTTAACCCAGATATGTCAAACCTTTAATCTGACTCCCGCCAGATGGATACAGGCGTGCTACAGATGGAAATAAATGAGTGGAGGAACATGAGGAGGGCTGATGCTTTTGCACAGGTGCACTGCATAAAACAATCAGCCAGTTAGCATCCTTCTCACAACGGCTGCGTCTAACAATGGTTTTCATCCTCAATTAACTGGGTGATTATTTTCTCAGTTAATCATTGTCTATAAGACATTAAAGGAATGGCTTTAAATGCTTGAAGTTACCGAGACCCAAGGTGCTGTGTTCAGGTTATTTTACAGTGGTGATTAGACAGAAGGGGGAAGTTGGTGAAACCAGATTTGATATGAAAAAATTCTGCTGTGGTCAGTATTACTTATCTAAACAATGGACCTAATCACTGTATGTTCCCTGATTGTAATGAGCCCACACATGTTTATTGCCAAATGTGTAATTTTAGTGTCTTTTAGCTCATTTTGCAGTTTCTTTGCCTGCAACCTAAATGTGTCATCACTCTAATCAGGATCATTTTTGGCTACCATGGGCGTACAGTGGAATATTTAGCATCTAAAGAGCCAGATATTTTCCTCAGCAGTTGGTCAAGACCAAAAATTGAGTTGTAAGATGGCCCATGTTGTAATTGTCTTTTTAGCATGTTTCTGTTGCCTTGGAGACCAGGTTCACTGGATGTCATATGCAGAAAAATTTAAAGTAATAAGCTGAATGTCAAGGACAACAAAGATGATCGCAGAGTCCAAAATTCAGTGTATTCAGGGCAGATATGATGACTTCTTCATGTACAGGTATACTGGATAAAACTGTCAGCCACATGAGAGTAATCTGACTATTATCATTCCCAGGTATTGCTGTTTATTCAGTGACGTACACACGTGATGTGTGAAACGCCACGTTTCGCTCCTATTTTGTCTCCTATGTGTTTAAATATGATGTAAACCCATTTGTGTCATATTTAAACTCACTGGGTTCTTTTAAGCTCAATTTTTCAATGTTAAAAATTCATAACCTTAAACAAATAAGTCATTAGTTCCTAAAGATGACTAACCGCAGACGCGGGTTTATGTATATAAAATACAACTGAATTTAACTGAATGAGTGAGTTGAGCTGTGTTGGGCAAAATGTGGCCTGCGGCCTGGAACCCGTCCGCCTCTGTCCATCCCACAGGGTCAGGAATGAGATAAAGTCGAGTCTGTCAGGGGTGCGTTTCATCTGTGACACATGCTGTGGATGATATCAGATAATTGGCAACATGTAAGCTAATTTATATGACGCCATCGAGTTATTTCTTCAGGTAATATTTTCACTGCGAGTTAAGTGAGTTGTCTGTTTCCTCACTCTGTCTAAGCCCTCTGTGTCTCAAATCTCCTGTGGTCAAAAGGTACAGAGGTACTTCCTCACCCTCAGACTGGTTGGCGAGTGGTTGCTGGCTGTCGCTGAGTGAAATCAGTTTTAACAAGGGTGCGCCCCCATTAACCTCCTTCTTGCCAATTGCTGTGGCTGCTAGCAGACTGCTGTGGTCACGCATAGTTTGTATGAACGTCGCCAAGTGGTATTAAAACTAAAAACTGCTCATTTGCCTACCAGTGTTTGTCTCGTTGACACACTTTTGGGCGTCCTGAATCATTCAGTCGGAATGAGGAAGCAGTGAGCATCCTTTTCAGTTTTCAGCTTTGTCAGTTCCCTCCGTTCAACAGTAACCATGCTTTAAAACATCTTTAAAAATAGGCTTCATAGACACCGGTGATGTCAACGCTGATCTTTATGAATATGTGTTTTTATTGTGGTCCGCTTTAAATGCAACGAGAAGCTTTTCACCCAAGACAACTACACATCTAAAAGTCAAGCTGGTTCTCACAAGAGCAAGAGCAGACGCACAGAAACACACACACCCAGTTTATTCCTGAGCTGACACCAGTCAGGGTTAAAGAACCAGAGCAGGAGGATGAAAGAGAGGAAATACTGCAGAGAGAAAAGAAAGGGGCAAGATGGCTGGCAGAGCACAGAGACTGCTCCTGAGTGGAGCCAGAGATGATTTTTTTTTTCTCCTTTGATGTGGCAGATGCACACATCCATAACAGGCCTTCTGAGCGAGAGGAGAAGGTGAATATACCTGTCGTCTTTATCCCTTCTTACAGAGCTGGGCACCTTGGAGATGTGAAATTTAATGAGAGAGGCGGCCACATGACAGCGACACAGAGGCAGGGTTAACGTGGAGGCAAAGGGTGGTAAAAACGCAGAGGAGTAGGTGTTGACCCGCACCCTCATTTGGCAGTATAACCACATTCGCTAACAAGCACATTTTAAAGGCTCAAAGCAGAAGTAGGAGGGATAAGAAGCTTGTTTATAGTTCACTGTAGAATTTAACCTTTTGACTATTGTAGAGCTGAAAGAGCTGCATAATAATCAGCCCTTAAGTTTGCGTCTCTTTAAATGTGTGAAAACTGAGAATAATGATGTCCAGCCAAATTAAATCTGCCAGTCAGCCGGCAGCGCAATCTTTTCAGTTTAACAAACAACCCTTTATAAAGCTCAACCAAACTTTGGCCTTCTTTTTCTGAGCTTTTTTTCTTTTACTCCTTATGTTTGTTTTGGTACAAGAACAACGGGAGACTTTGGGTTTTCATGCATCCAGGGTACAAGGACTCTGGTTTTGGGTCCATTTTATTTGGTTTTATTTTGAATACTTCCATGTTTCTGTTTTCTTACATTTCCCTGACTTTGGCCAATGACAGGTATTTTCAGTATCAGTTATTTGATTATTATGAGGCTGTAAATTACTAAGGTTACTGTGGGTATTCAGAATCTGCATAGAAGATAGCGACTTGTCTGCAGACGCTTGCCAACTTCTTACTGAGGGTTAGCTCTGGTTGATTACCAGGACTGTGAAAAGCCCGGATGCAAGCGGAAACAGGAGGACCTTTCGACTACTATGGCTACTATAGTTACTATATGTAATTTTAATGTTAAATGGCCCCTAGTGGCCATCTGAAGAAGTGCATGTGGTCTGAGGGTGTCAACATCTTGTGGTGGAGGAAGTTGCGTTACCCTGGAAACACAGAAAAACTGAGTATTTTAAGCCAAATCTTCACTTTTCTTAACACTATCCCTTTATTTTTAGTACCTGAACCAGAGCAAGTGAGAGTAAATGCCTGTGCCACCCCACCTCCCTCTCCAAACCCAGATATGATGATTTAGTTTGAGGACTTGTTGAAATATTCACATTTTCCAAAAAAAAAAAGCTTTCAAATCTTTGGTAAGCACTGTTCTCGAGTAGCTCTGTGTGTGTGTGTGTATGTGTGTGTGTTCCCAGCGTTTTCTCCTCTCTAGCACTTCTCTAAACTCTGCACTGCAGCCATTAGACTACCTGACTCTTGATATCTGAGGATGGGTAATTTGGGAGAGCAGGTGGGGAGTGAGATAAGTCTTTTCACGCTAATAAATCCCTTTGCAGTGAACCGACCTGAAGTGAATTCAATTAGCAGGGAGCAGAAACACAGGGGATGCACCAGTCAATTGACCACCAATCAGAACTATCTGATTCCTGCTGTAAAAGCAGCAGTTGGCCAGTAAAATACCAGATAATGAAAGCAAAAAATAAATAACCATGATGCGACACTAAGCGTTTTGATTTATGTGAGCGGGGGAGGCAGAGACGAGGCCTCGTTAATTAGAAAGATTTTTGTGAGGCGCCCGCTAACATTCAGAAGGAAGAAAGTGATGAAAATGATTTCAGCTGATGTCAAGCACTTGTGGAGAACCTGAAAGTCGCACCTCTGGACATCTGCACAGGTTTAGAGCAGAAAGACGTTACAGTGAGCGTGGTGTTGCTGAAAACTAGAGCCTTGTTTTACAGCCACAGGCCACAGCTATAATTAAACACACCCATCTAGACTAATGGAAGGAGAATCTCAGTGTGTCAGACAACTAATTGCTACACTCAGTCTCTCTTTCTCACACACACACACACACACACACACACACACACACACACACACACACACACACACTTCTTTTGTCTTTGCTAATCTAATCTGGCTCAGCAACTCTCACTTTGAGTTCGTTACCTCCACCTTCTCCTCCTCCTCCCCCAGCTCTCCCACCCCTCTCCTCTTCCTCCAGTAAAGGATGTTCTGGGTTTAATGAGAACCTCCTCATTATTTCTTTGCGTCTCTCTTTGCTCGCAGCATTCATTCTTTTCTCCTTGAGTCTGTGCTGCTGTTGGTGCTGCTCTGCAATGTCAGAGTGCCGTTAAAGACTCTGCTTTGTTTAGAGGACAAGCACTATTCCCAGTGTCTCCACGGTTTCAAGTTCAGTGGGTTTGTTGTCAGCAATGTTTGTTGGAGAAAGACAGTTGAACATGGCTTTCATGAAGCGGTCTTAAATAATATTTAATATCACAAAAATGAAAAATCTTGATATATTTTTGTTCAGTTAAACATCCATGTCCAAAGATATTTCATAAATAAATGGAAAAGTGTTACTCAAAGTGGAGTTAAATAACCTGCCAATTCACTGGTTGTCAGTCAGCTGACTATCGGCTCAATTCAGTTCCAGTCCTAACACTGAGGTCAAGGTCCTGTGTTTGAATCCATCGGCCATGTAGAGCCTGCATGTTTCCCCCACCCCTGTGCACGCATGAGCTCCCTGGGCACCGCGACCATCACCACAGTCCAAAGACATGCATGCTAGTTTAAGCCGTGATTATAACTTTGCTCTCCATGTAAAAACATGAAACTATAATGAAAAATCAGTGTGCAGGTAAAATCTGGGTTAAAAAAAAAAACTGCTTTTGCCTGGTGTAAATATTGCACGCAGTTGATAATAATGGAGATGGAGAAGCAGCAGTCAGGAGGAGTGATGGAGTGAGTGGGGGGCAGTGCTAATTACCCTATTCAGGAGTCTGACGGCCTGTGGGTAGAAGCTATTTGTGAGGGGTTTTTGTGCTTGATTTCAGACTTGTGTAGTGCTTACCTGAGGGCAGAAGTGTGAATAGGTTTCTCTTTGTTTGCTGCCAGGCTGTCTTGTTACCACTCATCAGTCCTTCCAGGCATTTCGTTGTGTCCTCCACACATTTTTGAGTGTTTTTTGGATTTTGCCATTTGCCTGCTTCTTGCCTTCACCTTTCTGTGTTTGACCTCAGCATTGATTAAAGATTTTATTTTGGACTTTTAACCCTGCCTCTATTTGGCCAGCGTTTTTGGCCTACCTGTGACATTTTAGTGAGAGCGTTAAAAGCCAGGTCAAAAGAATCATCTATGAGGTGTTTGTTGATCAGAGTTGTGATTTAAGTATAAAAATATATAAATTGTTGTTGGACATTGTAAAACTTGGCTGCCAATAATTCCTTTGTGAATGTAAGCTAAAAAAATCAGGAAAAATGACCATTTGAAATAAATGTTTTCTGTCTCTTCTGTTTTTGTCCCAGACACGATGGAGCGGTGGTGGGCGTGGTGTTTTGCCCTAGTCTTCGTGGCAGCTCTTTGCTACAGGCCCTCTCACGGTGAGAACGCAGTGTTCTCATCCGAAACTTTGATAAACAACGTGGTGGCTGATCCCCACACGGGCCGGCTGTACGTCGGCGCCGTTAACGCAATATACCAGCTGAACTCTGACCTTAACCTCGAGTTCCAAGCCAAAACGGGCCCGAAGAAGGACAACCGGCAGTGCACGCCGCCCGTCAACGACGCCTGCGAGGAGGCCGTGGAAACCAACAACCACAACAAGCTGCTGCTGGTGCACGGGACCAAAGACGTGCTGGTGGTGTGCGGCAGCCTCTTCAGAGGCATCTGCTCGCTGCGCAACCTGAGCAAGGTGGACCACCAGCTGTACTTCAGCGACAACAAAGGGGAGAAGTCATACGTGGCGAGCGCCGAGGAGGGCGTCTCTGTGGTGGGAGTGATGTCGTTTTTCACAGAGGAGAAAGGCAACTTGACAGTGTTTCTGGTGAGGACGGAAAAACACACGTTCGCGCACACAAATGGAAAGTTCAAATTATTTCCTGCAGTAAATAAAAAATAATAATTCAGATGATCTCCACCATCTGTGATACTGTGTGAACAAACACAATAAAACTGCAATTTGTAGAGAAATTAAATTGGCAGCCATATGGGAAATGAGCTCTCTTGTCAGTTATCTTTAAGTGTTTTTCGTTTTATTTATGCAGCGTTGGAGAATTGGCCTTTAAAAGATGGTTTATGATGTTATGTCTTCCACTGAGTTTTCCCTTCTATTCCAAACATGCATATAGACGCTTTTAATGGTTCTTCTAATCAAATCAAATATATTTTTCCCCTCTCGACGGCTCTCTGTTTGCCGGAGTGAGAGGAGAACGGGTTGTATTTCTCAGCAGAAGGATGCACTTTAAATGCATTAACCAATATATTTTCATCCTATAACGATGAATGTGTGGTTGATGTGCACATCCAGTGGACACAAAGAAGTGCATTCAAATACTCTCCACTTGATGAATATAGGTCTGGTATTCACTTTCTTTGGCTTCATGTTGCTCCATCCTCCTCACGAGCCAGCTGCTTGATCCATTGTTAAGGTAAATCTACTGTTAAGTGCAGGTTCTCAGAGTCACAAAGAGCAAACTGTAAGTAAAGATGCAAATAAATCAGCTGCCTAATGTTTCCTGCGCCTTTTTTTTTTCTTCACTGCATGAATTTATGGGCCATGCCACACCAGCATGAAGATGGTTAAAGCGAGGAGCCACGACGATGCCTTTCTTTGATTTATGAATGTAGCATTTTTTTGTGGAATGTGAAAAAAATACATATTTTTTGAAACTGGGCTTATTTTTCTTAAGATATTTCAGGCTCTTCATCATCTGTTCTGCAAATGGATGGTTCATTATGTGTTCCAGGCATAAATCTGCTACTGGGGGTTTGATACATTAAGAAAAACTAATTTTAAAAAATGAGTGGTGGGGGCTGCCATGTTGGAATTTCTTAAATTCAGCAAAGTAGTGAAGTGAGATGTTTTCATACTGGCCTAGAGACTGGTTGACAACCTCCAGCTGCTAGGGAAAAATGTGTTTTCCGAAGGTTGCTGCCTGCCATTAGGTGAAATTGGTCATAAAGAGTTATACTTACGATTGCTTTGGTTGTTAGCAAATTGCTGTGGTTGCGTGTGATTTGCATGGAAGATGCGACCATGTCTGCAAACACTCGCCATTTACTCTCCGAGCTGTAGTAAAGCTTAAAATGCAAACCAGAAAGGGACAAATGCATCAAGGTAAAAGTCAAGGTTACAGCAACAGTAACACAGTTCATAACGGTTAACTTTTACTTCACAGGGGATTCTGGTATGCATTGAATTTTTCACTGTTTTACTACTGCTTGGCGAGTAGCTGGTGAGGTTTGCAGTCCAGTCTTCCATGCCAACTTCCAGGTGTTTGGAACCAAAGTAATAACAACAGTTTTCGAACAGGACCCTGTTTAAGACCAATTTTCTTGCTAGCAACCTTCAGCAACCTCTCGACTGAAAGGTCAAGACTGTTGGTTTTTGGTGGTAACTGGTCTCTAGGCCTGCATGAATGGGGTCTTAGATATCAGTTTCACCTCCAGCAACTGGTTGGGATTACTCATTTTTACCTAGCTACCAGTGGTTGCCAGGAAGTTGCCAACTGGTCTCAAGACCTATGCAACGAAACCCTAAATGAATCTGTCACCTCTTTTATCTCAGGTTGGCAAAGGGTACGGCAGCCACGACAGCACCAAGCTGATCTCCACGCGAATCCTCCAGGACCATCGCGATTGGGTGGTTTTTGACAGCATCATTGAGGCCTCTGCGGTCCAGGCGAATCCCTTCGTCCTGTTGTACCTGCACGACTTCCGCTTCGCCTTCAAAGACCGCGGCTTTGTGTACTTCCTGTTCTCCCGTACGCTCGGGGTGCAGGACACCAAGAACTTCACCTTCATCTCCAGGATGTGCGAGAACGATCACTTTTATTACTCCTACACTGAGCTACAGCTGAACTGTAGCGCTACCAACAAGTACAACAAAGTTCAGGTAAGGATGATGCACTTTGCAGACACAGAAATAAGCTGCCAGCAATTCAGTATAACTCTCAGCAGTGACTCAGAAAAACACATTTTATGTTTGGATGAGTTTGCTTTGAATTGAATCCTTCTCAGGAGTGTCTCAGTCCTGACCTCTAAAAATTTTAAAAAATAAATTTAACATGCTCTTGCACTGGAAGTAGATTCCATTTATGCAGCGTTCACTTTCTCTGTATCGCAGATAAACACATATTTTTAGACAAAGCACTAAACATTCAGCATTTTTATCTTTTCCTCCTCTCCCAGGCTGCTTATGTAGCAACTCCGGGGAAAGCTTTGGCTCAGAGTATGACCAGCTCTAGCCAGTACGGAACAGTTTCAGCCTCTGACAAGGTGCTCTTTGTCACCTTTACTTCTGATGAAGACCCGTCCACTTCAGCCATGTGTGAGTGTCAGCTTGGGACTAATGTTGAATAAACTTGATAAAGTTTCTTTCCAGCAGATCTTTGCAAAGTGAGACAGCACCTGAACAATACAAGCATAGCTCTGGATTTTTATTTACTATATCAGATGATCTTTATCAGCTAAAATGTTTAAAGATCAAACTGCATTCTTGACCTGAAACCTCAACTGTAAGCTTTTAAAGTACTCTGACAATAACAGCTGGGCAAATTTGATTCTATAATATAACCGATGGCTTTTACTCGATTGAACCAGAGGAATGTTTCGTGTTTAAGCCACTCAACGCTGACCTATGAGTCATTCATGCATAAAAGAGATACCAAATTCAAGGGATAAACCAGTGTTGTGTCTACGCATAACAGACAACTCTGCAAAGAAAAGATTTTAAGTTGGAAAAAATACTAAAGATGTAACAGTTTGACAGACATAAAGTAGTAGTTTCTCACCAACAAGCTGGTTCACATGGAGACAAAGAGGCCCTGGTATGGATTGGAGCTGCATGTCTTCCATCTTGAAGACATCTCACTGGCACGAGCTTCATTTTTAAATTTCAAGAAAGTTTTCCTAAGAGTTCAGGCTGTGCTGATGAATAAATATATTAAAATTAAACAAACAGTGACTTTCAAGCTCCTTAGTATTGTATAAACGTTTTGCCATATATGCTTTATTTACTTGTAGTTTGCATGTTTCAATAAATCACTGCACCCGTTTCCATTTTTTTATTTTAAAAAGAAATGGGGGATGGCTCAAGACTTTTAGACAGTAATGTAGGACAGTAAAGGACAAATGTGTTACCACTAAAACAACCTATACTATGCTAAGTATAGTTTAACAAACACCTGGGTTAAAAACAGGAAATTTTGTACAGCTACGTACCATTTTTGGTTAAACACTGTAAAAATCAATGCCTGTTTAAGGGGGGAAAAAAAAACAGCAAATGATATTTTTATAGTGATTTTTTTTTCTTTGTCATGCATGAAAACTGTGGGTTTTATCTTTGACATCACAGACATGTCATGTGGTTTCCAGTATTTGTGCGGCCAACAGGTTAAGATTAAAGTTTAGCTAGCAAAAGAATTCCATGACCAAGACTTGTGTAGCCATTAATCACATCTGATATTAATCTTCCGGTGTGCGTAAAAATGTTAAATACAGCAGCATTTTGCCAAAGTGTATTTAATCACTGTTAAAGCAGGAGTTCAGATAGATGGAACAATCTCCTTTGCTAGCATTAGCCTATCCCAGAATCCAGTTTGATACTGGGCACTTTGATGAATGACTCCTTTTTGAAGTGGGATTAAAAATCAAGCATTTTGGTTTGAGAAAAGAAACCATAAGTGTCCTCTTCTATCACAACTTGTGAATATTAATAATGAGGTTATTGTCGACATGATGTGTTTGCTCCTGTTTGTAGGCATGTACCCTCTGAAGGCAATTAATGATAAGCTGGTACAGATAATAGGAGCCTGTTACAGCAACAGCGGCATCATTGACCATAAGCCTGCTGTTTATTCACCTTATTCCTCCAAATCTGACGAGTTGTGCCTCAGCAACAATCAGGTGAGAACATCGGTCTGTATCAAAAATAAAGCATGGATACAGCAGTAGATGAAAGGTTATAAAATAATATATTTCCGCTCCATTAGAATGACATGGCTCACAGGTACAAGTGTGGAGCAGAGTTCCTGCCCTCCCCACTGGCTAGTAAGGCTGAGTTCGCCCTAACAGCCGAGCCCTCGTTGACCCATAAGGCTCACTTGACCGCCGTCGCTGTGGCAGAGGAAATGGGACACGCTGTAGCGTTTGTGGGCACCGCCACTGGAGAGGTAACAAATGTTTTTCACTATCCTGTCACTTCTAGATTATTCGTTCCCTCCTCGCCTTTATTTATTCTTTTTTACGTTGTCTTTTCTTTCTTTGGTTCGGGTACATAAAACCAGTGAGTGCTATATTTTCAGTGAGGTTTTTAAAGACAGGAACGCCATTTTGTCTGTTTTTATTCCCTGAATGCTGGAAAATTATGTCTGACTGTAACTCTGACATTATAATGTTAAAGTTGCCATCAACTCATCCATTTTTGCCACTTTTCTGGGTTATTAGGAAAACAGTCTAAGCAGCGATGCCCAGAACTTTTGCACAGTTAAGAGACTGCTTCTCCCCAGAATGCCCTTGGTCCACCCCAGGCTCTCAGTTAGACGTGCACAAACCACCCCACCCTTTAAGGCATTCTCATCTGGCACCTTGCAGTGTTGGGGAGCAGCAGATGTACTTTCTGTGCTTTGAGTCTCATACCAAATCCCAAGAGTGCTTCCCCCTGCCTCTAAGACTTAGGCCAGACACCATTTGGGCTAAGCTCATTTTGACTGCTTGGGTCCACAGTGTTACGCTTTTGATCACCGCCCACAGCTCATGGCAATAGGTAAGGGTAGGAATATAGGTAGGCTATTAAATCAACAGTTTTACCTTCATGCTGGTGGATAGCTGGATAGAGAGTAGCAAGTTAAATGGATCCAACATCTTTTTATCTGCTGCTTATCCTGATCCGGGTCAGGGGGCAGCAGTCTAAGCAGAGAGGTCAGTTCTTCAGGGATGACACCGAGGTGTTCCCAAGCCGGCCGAGAGATCTAATTTCTCTGGAGGGTCCTGGATCTGCCCCAAGGTTTCCTCCCAATTGGATATTCCTAAAACACTTCATCTGGAAGGGATCAAGGAGGCATCTTTATCAGATGCCAGAACCATCTTAACTGACTCCTTTCAATGCAGAGGTTGAGCAGCTCTGCTCTAAACACCACCTGAACCTCTCAAAGACATAATGAGTCCCTCATTATATCTGTAAGGGTGATCCCAGACGCCCTCCAGAGGAAGCTGCTTCGACTGCTTGTATCCTCGATCCTGTTCATCCAGTCACAGCCCAGAGTTGGCAGCCATAGCTCGACCTTTCAGTCAACAGTTTTACCTTCATGCTCAGCTCCCTCTTCATCACTGTAGACTCACAGGGCAATCCATCTTCCCTCGCTTGAGGCTTGAGACGACACTCTGTGATATTATTTTGAAAAAGTGGGTTGGGTGTGGGTTTTGGATGTGTTAATGCACTTTCTGTGTTTCTGCAGGTGCTGAAGGTGCATTTGTCAGCCCATCCTGAGGTGTACGGGCGAGCTGCTGGCAAAGTCTCTGGAGACAAGGTCAACAAGAACCTGCTGTTCGATTCAAGCCTCGAACACCTGTACATCACCACCGAGAAAAAGGTCAGACTCACTCACTCCGACGTGGGGCTGATTGATTATTCATTTTTACTAAATCCATTTCTCTCTCCTTCCATTCTTCTAACGCCTCTGTGTCACCTCAAACCGAAGGTCAGGGACTCTGTCGTGTGCTTACTTCTGCTTTTTTCCATTTCATCCATCAGGCCGGAGACTTAATGAGTCTTTCATTTATTCTGTCTGTCTCATTTGATCATTTATTCATCCGTTCGAATAACACCAATACATCCGTCTACATTACCACACAGAAGTCAGCCATTGATTTATTCACTCATTCCCTTTCTCCACGGCTCCCTTTGTTTTCCACTCGGCTTTTTCTCTTCATCTGTCTTTCTTTCCTTTGTCCTTTCATCTTTCGGTCGCCATCACTCTCCGCGAAGTGAAAAAGATGTTATTGATTTAGAAATGAATTAATTAGAAAGCACTTCAGGAGGGCAATTTACTTTGATCAAGTCAAGTGACGATACCCGAGCTTGTTCCATCTGCTCATTTAAATTTATTAGGCCGCCCTCTTCATGTCAGAGAGGAAAATTATTTCCACCGCTGGTTGGAAAAAGTTCTCCACTGAAATACCGTCAATGCAAGCTTTTCAATTACAAGAAAATACTGCTCAGTAAAGGAAAATCGAAAATACTAATAGGCGGTCTGCGTAAAAGATTATTTATGCTCCATGTCAAATGATCCAGATCTGTTAGAACCGTAAAACATCAGTCACATGAATCACTTGAGTGTAAGCCATTAAACCGATCACTGAAAGTGAAGCTGTAAGAGTAAAACTTCAATCAGTCAGAAGACCTACATCCTAATTTACTAAACAGAAACAATCATAAAGGCTTCCCTGATCATCAGGTGCCCTCTGCACTCTGGTGTAGGACCTGTGCCTGCTTTTCAAGCTCACGTCCCATTGTGACTCCATTAGCATTACAGCGATCGGTGGGGAATTAAATATTGACTGTGCTCTTCAGTAATTTAATTGATCGAGCCTGATGACATTTAGCCATCAGAAAATGAAAGGACGTGTGTAATACTCATGGACATCCAGTGGGACAAAGCCAGAGAAGAACTTTACACTCCTGCTGAGAGTCATGAGTGAGCCAGACATGAAATTACAGACGTTAAACAAATATTGAAGGTATCCAGAGTGATATAGCCTTCGGGAGGATATCATTTTCTCAAATGTCACAAATAAATGCCATAAACCTGCTTGTAAATCACTGTAAAAGGATACTTCACAATACTTTAATTTTGCTGCTGGTGGTATTGAATTTAACTTTAAGCTGTTACATTGTTACAGTATTAATCTGTTCTAATAATATGTATATGTATTAATTCCATAATCCAATTTTGTAATGTTTTATGATATGTTATTAAGTCCCGAGTCCTGCCTCTAAAAATGGGTGGAACATTTGTGGACTGGTTAGCACCGTCGCCTCATGGCAAGACGTTTCTGGGTTCAAATCCTCGTGCTGGTCTTTCTTTGTGGACTCTTTTATTACTATTACTCTTCCTCCTCCTCATCCTTTTTCATTCGCCTCAATCTCACCAGATCCATTAACTGGACTGGTCTTAATTTGAAGATTTATTCAGATATCATAAAGTGGAGTGATTATTCTCATTTCAAATTCTTTATTCACTTTATTTATTCCAGATAAAGCTTTGTTAATCTCATGCTGAACCTAGCTGTGCCCCCATAGTTCATGCTCTTTCTCAAATGGGCCATTTTAGCTCCTCTACCTCAAAGCCATAGTCTTTCTGATTGGCTGCCTCTTGTGAGCAGAAGTTATGAGCAATAGGTGAGTGCTCAAAGTCAGATTTAAGTGCATTATAAGACCATATTAGGAATATCCACTCTCAATAACAACAACAAGAGCCGAGAATAGACAGAAAGTATCTGAATCAGACTGTTTACAGTCTGAAGCTTGAAAATTTACTCACATGGCGTGCTTGCACATATGCTGACCTCATTGTTTAATAGATCTAAGTTTCCCAAAATGTAAACACATAACTGCTAAAAGGGGACCCAAACGTATTTATCACCAGAAGAGCACGGAGCATTCCTCGGGCTCTTGCTTTCCCCCCCTCCGTTGCGGGTGTTAAATTGGCCCGTATCTTTTAAACTTTTATAAAGATGCCCCATCTCACAGGTTTTAAATAAGAGCACAAGTTAGCTCACAAAAACACGAGGCAATCAGTGCTGTAGAAGTAACTGAAATGGGGTTTATGAAATGATGCTCATTAACTGCTAAGTGATAATCATAGTGTGTACACTCCAAGCTGAGCTAATATCAGATTTATTTTTACCATCATTTGAAAATATATTTCCCTGGTTGATAGTTGTTTTTTTGTTTTGTTTAGTTTTTATCAGATTTCTCCTCTTCCCTCATCTCCTGTATGTTGTTTAATAGAACAGAACTTTCACAATAAAAGCCTGTCACATGTGTGCAGATCACCAAGGTTCCAGTCCAAGCCTGCCAGCAGGAGACGAGCTGCCACTCCTGCATTGGTTTGAAGGACCCGTACTGTGGCTGGTGTGTCCTGGAGGGAAAGTGAGTCGCACATGAGCAGCTTGTAGACCAGCTACCCCCCCAAAACGAGTGTAGAAAACAAACAAAAGCATACTTGTTATGGTGCCTTAAGGTTTGAAGAACCTTTTTTCTAAAACAAAGGCTGTGTCGGTGCTAGCCACCTCCATCGGTTTGTTTGTGCACATTTATGATGTTAAACTAACTCTGTATGACTCAGGAAACACCAACTTAATATTACCACCTTATAAAGCCAAGCTCATATTCATTTTTTCACTTGTTCTTTCTTTAACATCTGCTCGGTTCACAGGTGCACCAGGAAGCAGGACTGCGGTAGGTCATCAGAGCTGAACACCTGGCTGTGGTCACCAGATGGAAAGTGTGTGCAGATCCAGGGTTTCAACCCTCCGAACCTCAGCTGCAAGAAGACAGACCAGGTATGAGGGAGCTATACAAGAGCATGCATATTGCTGTGAATCTTTTCCTCTGTGTGCTGGAACCCCCCTGAGCTAAGATCAGTTCTTGCTGAGCTCTGCTTAATTTAAACCACTCAAAGCTGAAACTCTGGCAGAGGTGGAGGGCTCTTTGTCTGTTCTGTCAGCAGCATTTCAAACTTCTTTCTAACCTCTGGTACATGGATCTTCAGGGCCCCTCAGGGGAGCTACAGAGAGATAAAGACATTTTTTGATGCACAGCAACATTATAATTTACAATTCCTCTATGTGAGCCAGATGTATATTGCATCGTTGTTTGTGCTGACAGCTCCTTTGAAAACAGCTCTGTAGTTTTCAGGCTGATGAAACTCAGAAAGTGAAAAATGTGCTTCTTGGAAATGTTGCATCACACCCAGAAACTGCTGATGGCATCTAGTTTCGGAAAATCATGTTGGAGCAGCACCAACAGCGACACAGATTGATCTATGATAAGATCAGCCAACGCAGTTTGTTGCGGTTAACCATCCTAAAAACATTTCCATGTTACCGTAATAAGCTGTGGATTTTTTTTTTTCTTGTTGTAACTTGCTGTCAATTAATTCTGTCCGCTAATCTTCCAGCCTCATGTTCGCTCATGGCAAATATTCAAGTTTATGGTTACAATAAGGTTCACATAGCAGGAGTGGCTGATTTGTACCCTCAATTTTAAAATTCCGATTTTGAGCACATAAAAACAAATGTGATATAGTGAGTCAGTCGCAGTTTATTTGACATTAAACATCTGGAACTAGTTTTACTAATAAAGTAAATACATCGATGGTTCCAGAACAACGTATACTCCCCCGACCAGTTGGCGAGAGATTGCTGGGTTTTGCTTGCTGAGGCTAGGTGATTGCTTTGGCCACTAGTGGATTGTCACAGTTGCCCGTATTTACCATGGTAGATGCCCACTTGTTTACAAACACTTGCCAGCTAGTCCCTAAGGTCTCCATTTCTGGTTTTCATTACACTTTTTCAGATTTCATTCTGTACTCTTATTTGATCATTTGATACTGACAGACACTCTGAAAGACAGTGCTCAATTAGCAAGTGTTTGCAGACAAGTCGGTGTCATCCATGCAAACTACAGGTGACTGTGGTAGTCTGCTAGCAGTCAAGCACAAGGGGGTTTTTGGTGCAGCACCCTCTTTGCAACCAACTTCACCTAGCAACAGCCAGTGACTTCCAAAAACCACTTGGCAACCCATTGGGAATATACATTTTTCCCTAGCAACCAAAGGCAGCCAAGGGGACTGAGGCCTTAGCTGGCATTGTCCTTACCATCAGTGAGGATACATATCGTCTTCTTATGGATTCTATCATCAGATCCCATTTTCACAGTCTTTTGTCAGTATGGTTAAAGTGTTCAACAGCAATCATAAAGTATACCATCTTTAGTTTTCCTCCCACATAATAGGAATATAGCACCAGTATCACATTTTGGTTTTTGTTTTGTTTTTTATCAGTAAACAGCAGGTCAACAAAAAAAATATTGACTTTGAAAGTCACATTTATCCGAATACTCTAATACAGCAAACTTATAACATTAATGGTGTTACGTTGAATAAATTCTTAACTCATAGAGCGGTTAATGTTAGTCTGAACTAACCCAGGCTTCCACACAGTGGTAAAAATGTTGTGGCTGTTTAACCTGTTAATGCATAAAGTTAGGTAATAATGGCTTTTGTAAGTAATGCTCAGCTGTAATTGCAGGGGATCAGCTGCTATTAGCAGCTTTCATTAGAGGAGACAAACACACAGTTCCAGTCTGGTCCTTAGCCGCTGCAAGCATGTATTGTTTCAGCAGTGCATCGTTAGAGGGTGTATGCAAGGATGTCTATATACGTGCATTTACAAACACTTTACTGTGTGTACCCGCTACAGCATAATGGTAGACATGGATTTACTGCACGCACAGAAAGTGTCCTCAAAGCAGACTTCAAATGGAAGTAGTAGTAGTATAAAAACAAATAGGAGGGTTTTTACTCTCAGACTGATACTTTTGCTTGTGTTTTAGATTTTAAAGATAAAAATTTGTTTCAAACAGGAGACGCCAACATCTAAACCCTTTAATAACATGGTACGAACTCGTACCTCCTACGTGGCGTTTTTAAAACGCCTAAAACTTAAAAGTTTTTCTGTCTTTGAATAGGTGTTGTCATTATGTACCAGCCGCCTTAATAAAACTTTATCTTGTACTTTCAAGGAGGCAAAAATGATCCTGGCCAACAGCATTAAAGCAACACTGAGCAGCTAATTTATGTAACGCTATAAAATTCAAAATCGAAATGCTGTGGCAGCAATTTTATGGAGTACACCAAACACCAGC
This sequence comes from Pelmatolapia mariae, assembly GCF_036321145.2. NCBI lineage: Eukaryota > Metazoa > Chordata > Actinopteri > Cichliformes > Cichlidae > Pelmatolapia > Pelmatolapia mariae. The sequence continues at coordinate 19,441,071 of NC_086242.1, read as the reverse complement.
AGAGAATGCTGCGCTGCGTCAATACATCTTAACATGACGGCTTCACTCTCTGAATTAATGAGGGATTGATCAAAGAGCTGATGTGCCAGAAAGACGCGTCGTCCTTCAACGCGTGCAGCACCACGCTGTCCACCGACGTCGTCCCCACATCGTGATATTTCTACTCCAAAACTCAGGTGTTATCCAGCAGATACAGCCGGCTTGCATAAAATCTAGTTCATTATGCATTCTTAGGGACTAAAATTCAGCTCTAAGAGTTTCAGCAGTCGCAAGTTTGAATGACATGAAACGACTGAAGTTGCTGCGAGGGTAAAAATGTTTTGTATGTAGATTATAACATTGGTGATTGTTTATTTTGGCACCATAGTCCTCACTGTTCTCATCAGATGTGATGAGACGACAAAACAACATTATGGCTGCGTGATAATGCAATCAGGTGAGGCTATGATAAACGCTATGCAAATACGAGTAGGTGGTAGTCGTAAATACAGAAACTTTCTTACCAGTTTTTATATTTGTCTATTTGTTTGTTTGAGGCAAAGTTACAAGTTAATCAAGATAAGTCCAAAGTATAAAAGCAGATGTTGTCCTTCAGGGCAGCGTGAGAGTTAAGTCTTCAAGTCAAACATTAAATGTACCAAGTTTTTTTCTTTTTAAGCTGTTTGATCTTTTTTTATATTATTTATCATGGAGCTCTGCAGTCCTGTGAAAAGCTAAGGACCCTCCATGAGTAGCGGTAGCGTAACAGAGCTACCTTTAATAGCAATAACTTGAAGCAGTGGTTTTCTGTGTGACTTTATGAGTTTATCACATCATAGTGGAGGAATTTTGGCCCGCTCCCCCTTTCAGCATTGCTTTAGTTCATTAAGATTTGTGGGCATTTGTTATTCGCAGCTTTCTTAACGTCAGCATCACCTTGCTGACAGCTGGTATGAGGCATTTGTGCTAATATGTTGTGTTTAGTTTTCTCCCAGCATTGTGCTGTCCATTATGGCCAAACTTTTCCACATTTTGAGAGAAGCCACTTTCTTCTGGCAAGCCTTCCAAACAAGCCATACTTGTTGAGTCTTTTTCTAATTTTAACTAATGATCTGTAATGTTTAACATCTGAGGCCTGTGGAGTCTAAGAGGGAGCTAAGAAAACGACAAAACCTACAAAAGATTCGCAGCACCCGATGGTGCTTATCCTCATAATTTCTGTGAAAGCAGTAAGGGTGTACTTTTCTCACAAGTCCTTGAAACTTTCTTTATAACAGGGGTACAAACAAATCTTCAAGCTATAGTAACTAACTCAAGAAAGACAGGACACAAGCAATTTAACTGAGGAAGTTGTGTAGCTAAAAAGTAACCCCTCCCAAAAAGAGTTAAACAAAAGTTAAACCCAGTCTTGTCAGCGCCTAATTAATATGAGCGCCATGCAGTAATGTGCCACACTTCAAACTATGTTTATATTCATCTGATTTCCTTTGTTGAATATGTTTTGGGGGGAAAGTAATTGCTGCCCTGATTGTGTTCATTGGCAACATTTGCTCCAATCAAGGATGTGTGACATCTTTATACTGCAAACAAATCACAGGAAGGAGGTTAGACTAGGGAGTGAAACATCACTGTAAGCTCCTGTTTCGTGTGTCTTAAGGCTTACTTAAATGCCCCTTCTGACTTAGATGCTATAAGAAGGTTGGGGTTTTAATTAAGTATTACAGTTAAGGCCTTTTTAGAAATAGTCAATTTTGGGATTATCAAATCAGCAAAGGTGATTATGGAGCAAGAAGATGATGGTGCAATAACAGTTTGAGCTTCCTAAACATGTGTTTCTACTCTAAGCCCGTCTGCTGTTATCTTTTTGTGTTTTTCAGGTCTGTAATTTTTTTCATTAAGTATTAAGTCTTTGGAGAGTTAGGTCTGCAGTCAAGTTCAGGTCACGTCTGCAGCCCTGCCTGTATCTGATTTTAATTAATTATGTGCTTCAGATAGTGCTGCTGTAATCTCGTAAAGTCGCACATACAATCAGAAACTCTGATCTGCAAATTGAAAAGGTGTCAAACGTTGCTCTTTGCTTCAGTATTTTAATTTGAACGTCAGAATCCTTTTGAGGTGACGTGAGTTTCTGGTGGAAAGGAGTTGAGCTCATATTCCTCTGATCAGAAGACTCTGTATGTTAAACCCCGGCAAACAATCTTCTGAGACCAGACAGATAAATCTGTTGCATCTTAATTGGGAAATTTGGTGCTATCGCCTCCGTTGCAGCCCCTAGTTTGTGATTTGAACCTGATAAGACAATTGGATTTTAGCTTTAAAAGAAGGAAAAACTTTCTTCTCGAGGTTTTACATACTTAAAAAGAAGAGAGCGTCCCAGGTGACTTCGTCCAGGGGCTTCTCTGGTCCGATAGTTTCGCTAAGATCAAAAAGTTTGAAATTAAAACTTCAGCAGCAAAATTTAAATCGGTTGAGGTCAGCACAGAGTAATGAGGAGCTGATGTTTGAACAGTGCCAATGAATAGCAATTATCACCGCAACTCTCACACACAAAAACTCACATGTATATGCACAGAGAGTCAGATACGTCACGGTCTCTTATTCTCTTCCACACTGAGAAAGACAAAAAATATACCCAAACATTGTTGCAGTCACGTAACGCTGAGCTAATTACGCTGTACTGAATGAAATTATTATTGAAATATTCATTAGAAAAAATATTTAATTAAGAGGATGGGAGTGCAGAGTAAGGACAAGACTGCACAGTATTAGAGAGAGAAACCCAACGATCCGTTTGAGCAAGCACTTGACAACAGTGGGGAGGAAGAACTCCCTTTTAACAGGAAGAAACTTCCAGCACAACCAGAATCTCGAGGTTAGGTGTCTGTTGAGATGGACTTAGGCTAATCAGATGGGCACAAACACAAATTCAGCTGAATGGCAGAGTTTCTGCTGGTGTTACTGGGATGTAACAAACACCTCACAGCTGTATGGGACCAGTAAGGTGCAGCTCCAGATACCTGCCAAGGGTGCCTACAAAAGCATACAGGGCCCAATCTACAGCAGAGAGTAGTAAATGGGTAATTATGGAATATAAATGGTAGCATGGTTAACACACACATGACTTACAGGTGAAAGTTTCCCTCTTTGAAACCTGGACTTTGGGGGTCACAAGCTGGTGTTCTCTTAGAACAGGTACCAAACCTGGATAAATGGGAGGGCTGCATCTGGTGTAAAATTTGTGCCAAATCAAATCCTGTGTGGCAACACTTTGGTAAATGAAGGAACAGCTGAAAGTGCCTTTAGTGATATATAACAGCATGGATAAATGAAAGGGTGAAGTCCATGATACCCTGAGGCTATTGCAGCATCCCAAAGAGATCAAAAAGCACCACGAGTTTATGTCACCTGAACACAAACTGGCAGTAGATGGATGTTTATGAAGACTGACATGAGAGTGAGAGTGACGTGCTCCGTCTAGCTGGGATAATATGATAACATCAGCTCTTTACAGTTTGGCAGGGAAAACGATTTGAAATACAACTCTGGGCTTAACAGGAAGACAATGAAGAGAAGCTAATATGGGAGAAATAGGCTCTCTCTTTTCCTGTTTGCAGTCCTGCTGCAGTGTTTTGGATACACTGAAGGCTTTTCATGGAGCTTTAAGAACAACGTGATAATAAGGAATTACAAGCTTAGAATGTGTCTTGATGCATTCTCAATCATCCAGGTAAGGAAATCCCCAAAAAGTTGATTCTGTTCATCTGGACGTAGCGATTTCTGTGGGAAAAACATTTAGTAACTAATCCAAGAGACTTCATCAATGTCGGTCTCTCTCAGACCATATTAATGCTGAAGGTCATCCAGAATGAGTCCCTGTTATAAGTTTCTGAGGATTTCATGACCAAATATAGAAAAACCTGGATTTCAAAGTATGAAATTACAGTTCAAGGTCTTTAAGTCTTTGAGACACTATAAGAGAGAGGTGTGGTACTTAAAGAATCCTGAGTTAAACTCTTCCATGGAGTTGAGTATCCAGCCAAGTGTAATTAATGGCCCTGACCAGGTCCTGGTTGCAAGGGCAGCAGCGGTCTCCTAAACCACTTCATTGGTGGAGGTTATACCGAAATTTTAAAGCAAGCAAAGAGACTTCATCCCTCCAGAGTCTCCTTCCTGGCTCTGCCCTGGTTGGACTTCCTTTCCTTTGGATGAAGCTCAGTTCAGCCTCTTGCATCCAGCATCTTACTCTTTCAGTAGCTACCCGCAGCTCATAGCCTTAGGCGGGATTAGGAACGCAGATCCAGAAGTAATCAGCGACTGCAGACGCTGCCCTCCTGTGGCCTCACCACGCGCAGCAGGAGCTGTAGGGCTCTGGTGCTTTGCAGATCAGAGGGGCAGGCCCGGGTGGTCTCCGGGTTACCAAACTGTTGCTGTGTTGTGCATGTTTTTCTTAGTTGTTGAGCAGCAGTGCATCTCTGAACTGGATTATCTATACCATCATATTAATCTTTCTGCTCAATGTGTTCAATGTCGATTAGCCAAACTAACAAAAATAAATATTACCACTGGGTTTTTGTTTTTTTTTTGTTTGTTTTTTTAATAAAACAGGTGTAATAAAAATATGACAACAATATTACAATGTCATGTATAACTTTATAAAAATGCATTGCCACCATTTCCTAGAGGAGAAATTTAAAAAGATATAAGACTTAGGTCTTAGTGTTAGTTCTGCAAGCGCTGCTGTTAATAATACAGTGAATTCATCAGGTCAGTCCTCTGCGTGATGATGCCTGAAACTGCCTCAAACCTTTGCACAGTGCATGCATACTGCGGCTCCTATCTTAATTACTCTGTCACACCCCGTCTTATTCTGTAATTCATACTCGTACACAGAAAGCACACTCCCTTTTCTCTGTCTACCAGTGGCTCACACCTCTCGTGTTTCTTTATCTCCCCGCAGCCAGTTGAGGTGTGAGGTGAAATATAATTACTTCTCTGCTTTCATTTTCCTTCTCGGCTTCATCTCTAACTCTCCTCTCTCTTTCTCCCTTATTGTGCCTCATAACCCCTTTAATTTGTGCGCCCTGTCTCCAGGTGGACATCAGCATACCTGCTCTCCCCGCACTGAGGCCGTCTGATGACTTGCAGTGCGTTTTTGGCTCTTTCGTTACCGGAGCCGTGAAACACGGCGGGCAGGTTACTTGTTCGCTGCCCGACCCTGTGGAAATCCCACCCACTCCTGACCAGCAGGGTATGTGAACAGATGAAGGATGAGCAGATAGTTTGTTTTCAGTATATGGACTTTGGATTGGATTGGAGTGGACTGTCACTCAATTACACATCATAAAAACACATATAAGCATAAACTAGAATCCACAATCATGTTAATATCCTAAAAGAACCAGTCTTGAAAAACAAATTCATATAAAACCCAGCAGCTGGTGAAATCCTTAGTTGTAATGTATCGTTGAGAATGTGGAAAAGCTAAGGTATTACCTTGGTTAGAAAGTGGCATGTGTAAAGTGAACAGACACACTGATATCTGCTAATTAGTGCTAAGTTTGAGTCATTGCATCATTTACTCAAGCTATCCAAAGCTAGATCATGATCCAGGTCCACAAACATGGAACATGCTCTCCAACTCCTCCTGTTATTTAATTAGATTTGGGAATATTCATTCATATTTTGAGCTGGACTGTTATCTTTATTCTCCGGTTTGATGTATTTTTCTTATTGTTTTTCTTCTTTTTTTATTTGGCTCATCTTAAATCCTAATAGCACACTGTGTATCTCCTTTTCTATTACCTACTGTTTGTTTACATCTCATACTCATGCATTTTAATGACTTTGAACTGCCTTGTTGATGAAAGGTGCTGTGTAAATGTATTTGGCTTCCTCTCAGCGAGACTGGAGCTACCTCAACCTAACTATTTTAAAATCCTATTGTATTTTTACTCAGGTGTACAATAAGTTCTGTCTGTTTTTATATTAAAAAGAGGGTAACTGTGTAACTGTTATCAGCTGTGTGCTCCAGGAGCAAGAAAGTGAGCTGTGTTTTAAAAAACCTTTAAACATAAAATGTAGGTGTTGCAGTTTGCCCTTTTAAAAGACATTGCCTCCTAACATCGACCCTTATTTTGTGCCACGTATTAGTGGTAACCTGGTTAAGGTTATTAGGCCATTTATTAATGTAGTATAACAGAAATAAATGGAGAAATAATTAACAGGGGAAAAAAAGTATATTAACAGTAAAGTCAACGTTTTTACATTTTGTATCAAAATACAACAAATTGGTGAATGCAGTGCTAGTGTAATTTTTTTATTGCACACTCTTGAAATGTGAAGAATATAAAGATGTAAATATTAGCATATGTTACTCTCACATGTGTATAATAAAATAACGTCTGATATATAAACTGATAAACACTTTGTTTCAGAGTTGATAGGAGCTGGAATTTTATTACTGTTGACCAAAGTTAGCCATGTCCTGCCTCCTTCCTCCTCCCTCCTTTAGCTTTGCAGTCTTGATGCTAAGCTAAGTTAGCCGGCTGTTAGTGGTTGCATCATGGAAACTTACTTTGTTTGACTCTCGGTAAATTGCTCCTTTAACAGTTAATAGGAAAAACAACACCAACAAAACATTAATTTTAATGTGTGTGTGTGTGTGTGTGTGTGTGTGTGTGTATAGACTTTGTGTCAGTTCCCATGAGGATTGTGGTGAATTCAATCGAGGTGACGTCAGGAAAGTATGACTTCTACAACTGTGCTGCCACCGTCAGGAAGAACCAAAATACACCGTAAGATGGATAATGTAACCTCCCCTCCCCCATATATACATGCGTGTATACCGAAAAAGTATACACGCATGTATATATGCGTGTATCACACGTCCGCTTTACATACTTTAAGCGGACGTGTGATGGCACGCACTTCTCGTTGTGTTTTCAGGTGTATAGCGTGTGTGACCAGTAAGTGGGGCTGTCAGTGGGACGCTCAGACTCACAGCTGCAGTGACGACGACCATAATGTGAATGGAGATTACATAATCAAACCCCAACAGGTAATAAAATAATAATCTGCAGCTTTTTTTTGCATTTTAGAATTGCTTTAATTCTTCAAGCACAGATTCATCAAGGAGCTAGGAACACTCCTCAGAGAGAGTTTGAGGTGATCTGAGTTTTGTGACATGGTACATGGAAGCAGCCTTTAGTAGATGGTGTGCACATGTCCGTCCACCTGAAGGGACAGACAGGGTGTTTAGATGATGCTTAGTTGGTAATAAAGGGGCCCAAAGTGTACCAAGCAAATACTATCACACCACCTGCAGCCTGAACAGTTAATACAAGCCAGGATGGAGCAATGCTCTCGTGTTACCCTGGTGTCTGAATTGAGATCGATAAGACCAGGCAACGTTTTCCTAGACTTCTGTTGTACAATTTTGGTGGGCATGTGCAAACTGTAGCCTCAGTTTCTTGTTCTTAGCTAACAGATTGGAAAGCAGCGTGGTCTTCTGCAGCTGCAGGCCATCTTCTTCGTGGTTCAATGTGTCGTGCATTCAGAGATGCTCTTCTGCATACCTTGGTTGTAACAAGTGGTTAATTGAGCACTTTTGCCTTTCCTATCAGCATGAGGCAGTCTGGCCATTCTCCTCAACATGGACTTTTCCTCTTAAAGAGGAAAAGCCGCTCACTGGATATTTTCTCTTTTTTGGATCATTCTCTGTAAACTCCAGAGGTGGTTGTGTGGGAAAATCCCAACAGGTGTACTCAGTTTTACCACTATAATTGGCTGATAGGATATTTGCTCTAACATGCATATGAAGTATACCTAGTAATGTGGACGAAAGAGTATGGAGTGGCCGAAGCTCATCATTAAAATCAAATATTAACAAGGAAATTGAATGTTTTCTCTGTTTATATTGATGAGTTATTAAGTGTCTGAAGTGTTTCACAGTGAGCTATGATGATTTGAATCGAGGATGGATAATTCATAGCGTTGCCTGAAGTGTTTTGTTTCCCCATGAGTACTTACATTGTATTTGAAGGTGTGAACTGTGCTGTTAGCTGTTGAGCTTAATATTTCTGCTCCTGCTTCTCTTTCTGTGATGTAGTCCGACAGTTGTCCTCAGTTTGAGTCTCCGGAGCCGGCGTTGATCCCTGTGGGCTACCAGATCCCCATCAGCTTCCAGGGAAGAAACCTGGACAGCTACATGGTGAGATCAGTCAGAGCTGCTGACGTACTGCTTCATAAACATCCAAGTATTGTCGTCAACATCATCTGTGTGATCATTTCTCTCAATTGTGTGTGTGTGTGTGTGTGTGTGTGTGTGTGTGTGTGTGTGTGTGTGTCTCTCCAGGACCGGACATTTTTGATCGGGACTGAGCTGATGAAGCACAGCGAGCAGGAGGTGACAAAGGAGGCGGAGACATCAAAGTTCACATTCAAAGGATATAAGGTCAGTATAACGAGGAGGGAGAGGGGACAACCTTGTTAAAATTTGGGATAAAGATTAAATGCTTTGAGCCCAAACAAGACAAATATTCTGGTTTCAGTGCAGATTTACATACTTAAAGCGGACCTGTTAACTCATGTTCATGTTAAACAAGACCAAGGTTTTCAGTTCAGTTCAGTTTTATTTAAATAGTGCCATATTACAGCACTCATCTCCTCCGAGTGCTTTGTATTGTAGGATGAGGACCCTTAGCATATCTTAGCACATGTTGTTATAATAATAATAATGAGAAATCCCCAACAACCAGACGACCCCCTGTGCGCAAGCACCTGGTGATAGTGGGAAGGAAAATCTCCCTTTTAACAGGAGGATGCCTCCAGTAGAACCAGGCTTAGGGAATGGCAGTCATCGTGTCAAGTTGGGGGTCATAATGAGGTCAGTGTATGTGCAAGTAATCTCTGTGATCCAATCACAGACTTCAGACCGCTCCATCCAATGTGGTCATCTCAGACACACAGCTGTGAATGTAAGCACACAATGTCATCTAATTAGAGGAAAGGTGACATTTAAGGATGTCAGAGTTTTCATCGGGGTTTCTTAATCACTGAAACTATCAGTTGAAGGCGAATTGAAGGTTTGTGACACTTCACCTTTTATCCAGAAGACTTCTTCAGTTCTAAAAGGTTACCAGATGTTGAACCCCTAGTCAGGCTGTGACCTCAGAGGTGGTCCTGAGACTCATTGACCCACCCTGTCCTCGTTTGAGTCTCAGCGTTTGAATCTCAAGGGCTGTCAAGGTGGCTGATAGTTGGCGTAATAGGCCATTATAGTTCTCTGCTGGTCGGTCCACGTCGACGTAGATGGCCTCTTTTACTCCTGAAGACTGCTCTTGGACGGGAGGTGAAACATCTGAAAGAAGACTTGAATGAACATGCACAGATACTGATCTATGTTTAAGCCGTAATACGAGCTGGTTTGATTCTCTGAACACTAAGGAAAGGTGCCTCAGGGCTTCCTTTATTACCTCCTTTAGCAGAGGATACACTGAAGGATCCTCCCTGAAAGAAAAGGAGAAGATGGCATCCCACGATTCAAAGGAACGCTCCATCAGGAGGTCAGCATGACTGAACAGAGATCATCACTGAATGACTGCTGCTAACATTCAGATATGCTAAGATTAGTTAATCATACAGCAGTGCTACTTTTGGAGTTGTTAGCAACCTTTTATAATGTAGGTATCAGAAAAAAGCACTACAAATACAGGTAATAGTTCTTTTATTTGAATGCTTGGAGTGGAGTGAATGTTGCAGTGTAACTCGGCTTGCACTGACGCTGTCCTCGTTTTGGCGTGCTGTATTTCCAGCTTTCAGGATTATCTTTAATTAAATTTGACTTCAGAGATGCGGAAAGCTTTAATAAAGGAAGAGTTAAAGTGGATCAAGAGAACATGTTGAGCGGAGAGCAGGGTGAACAGCATTTCTTAATGCAGCCATGTCATTTCACCCTCGTGACTGCAAAGCTCTGTTCTGTTTTTAACCTTAGTTGACATAGTGATATTTTCCACCCGCTTGTCTGTATTTATAACATTTACAGCACAAAACATTACGGCAGCAACACTCAGCATCATTTCCTGAAGAAATGTGACTAGAAAAAGACAGAAGGTCGGCAACAAGGTGCATTTTTTAGAAATATGAATCACATAAATTCACTCAGGTAGAGTCCGTGAATAAAAATGTAGAACTGGAAATAATCCTGGGTGCAGACATTTGACAGGACCTCTGTCAGGCTGTGCTGGATTCTTCAGATCTGCTAGTTTTTTAGGCCTGCCACTTCTCCTTTTGTCCTCCACTTGTCCACTCTCCTCAGATGTTTTTTTTTTTTAAGGACACACACCAGGCTGAGAAATTTTTGCCTAATAGTTGTGGCTGTCAGACTGTTATCTTTGACATTTTTTAGTAGTTTCAACTAAAGAGACGGGAACAAATCACACTTTGGGGTTTTGTTTTTTTGACAGGCTGCTTGATTTTAATGCTTGAGTGATTGACAGGTCACTGCTAAGAGGCTTAACGAAACATAATATTCCTCTGAAAATGGTCAAGTACAAGGACCGGATTAATAATGAGTAAAAAAACAGCCAATGTCTAAATGAACCTTAGAAAGCATGGGGAACTATTGGACCACTTCAAAACATTCCAAGAAAGGTCTGACTTCTAACAAGTTGGAGGTTGCAGGTTAAGACTTTTGCACAGTGCTGTACATAATCCGAATACTCAGTAAAGTCTCTACTATGAACCACTGAAAGTCTTTAAAAAGGGTACGGGAATAAAAGCTAAAAAGGAGTGCTGAACAGGAAAGAATCAGCTGACAAGATAAAAACAGAAAGCAGTATCTGAATGTGTCTTTGCTAACGTACACAAATTAAAACCCACTTAAAAAAAAACCCCACTCTGATTCTTGTGCTGCGTCCATTAGCAGCCTCCAGAAAGAATGAAATCTCTCTCTGCTTCTCGGCTCTCTGTTTATGTTTTCAAGCTCGCCGTCGCTGCCGAAAGCTATAGAAAAATCAGGGAGTGTATCATTAATGATAATTAGACAATTAGTGCATCGTTAGCGGTTAATTTGTGAGTAAATCAACATGATTGGGAGTCAGAAAGTGTTTCAAGCGCAGCGCTAAGTTTAGTTCATTGCTTCTGAAATCTTGTGCTTGTGTTTAGTTTTATGTGTTTCGTCAGCTGTTTTCAGTTTTGTTGAGCACACACTGATTGTGCTGTCAAACTGATGTGTGCAATGGCGCCCCCTTATGGACTACAGAGATGGATAATTATTTTTCCTGAGTCACTGAACCGCAGGTGTGTGTCTGTCTGTGTGTGTGTGTGTGTGTGTGTGTGTGTGTGTGTGTGTGTGTGTTTGTTTCAGTGACTTTTTGCTCGCATCCCTCTCATACACCCCCCAGTTTTTCCTCTTTTCTGCCTCCATTGATCCTTGCCTCATGCTGAGTCCAAGTCTGCCAATATGCAGTTAAAGAGTGTGTGTGTCTGTGTGGGGGTGTGCTTTCATGTTTGTGTGTGTCACTGCAGGTTTTCCTCTCATTATCTCTGGTATTTGTCTCTACATGATACCTTTTTTTCTCTTCTTTTAGTTTTTTCCCCACTTTTTTTCACATATCCTGAAGAAAACTTGTCTTGATTTATGGCTACAGTGTTGTGTGTGTGTGTGTGTGTGTGTGTGTGTGTGTGTGTGTGTGTGTGTTGTTGCATTTGCTTTTGCTTTTTTCATTGTGTGTGCTGACCTTCACAGTTGGATAGAGGCGAGGTAATTTAGTGTGGAGTTCCAAAATAGGGAGGAAGGTTTTGTTGTTCTGTGTTAATGCAGACCTGAGGGGAAGTGTGTGTGTGCGTGTGTGTCTAATTGTGTTACTCGTGTTGTGGGGACATGCATTTAAAAAAAAGGAGAGCATAAGGTGGAGTCACATCAGCACACACCTTGTAAAGGTGTCAGGCTCCAGTCACTCATGCTGTAGTCTTTCATTTAATCTCTGTTCCCTGAGTTTAACATGTAGGCAGCACCGTCTTCCTGGTGGTATAAGTAACCTGATCAAACCGCATCAAGCTGAGGACAAACTCTGGGAACAATTGCCTGACAGTTTGTGATTTAAGGACTTGTAGGCGTCACGTAAATATAAAACTTTGCTGCCTTCTGTAAAGCTGTACTAAAGTGTTCTGCATGGTAGAGAAGCTCCAGAAGATGATGCAATGGACATAACATTGGATAACAGTGTCACACTGCTTTTTGCATAATGTCAGTGGGGAATTTTGATAAGTGGTGAAGGAAGCACTTACTTTGCAATACAAAAGTGTTTTTACGTGAGTTTTTCATTTTAAATGTCAGCAAAATGTCTTTAAAATGTCTCTTAAATCAGACGCTTGCCAGTTAGTGCTGTGCTGTGTTTCCTATGTTATTAAAGCAGATGTGGAATCAGACTATATCAGAGATGGATGTAGCTGCCAGGCCTGAAAAATGAAACAACTGGTCAAGTATCTTGAGCCTGCATTCTTTCTAGCAGCCAGCAGGAGGCGACTGCTCTGCTCTTTGGTTGTACGGCAGTGTGAGAGAAAAGAACTGAATATCTTGGACCCCAATAAACATCATGTGTCATTGTGTTTATTTCATACATTATTATCCATATATTTTGAATAAAACAGGAAACCGGGCACAGTGCTGTGCAGAAGTCTTGGGCACCCGTCATTTCTTTATATTGTTATTTCAAGGAGCCAGTTTTTCTTGATTTTTTTTTTTTTTAAGTTGTCTCGAGCATTAGTTTTCCAGGCTTTTTGAAGGGCGTTGGCTGCTTTTTCACTCATTTTTAGTCCAGTAATTGTACCTGCTGCTAGTAACAATCATTTCTTCCTATTTCTTTAGTTGAATTTATGAAAAATGCCAAAGATAACAGTTTGATAGATATATATTTATATTTTTGCACCAACTTCCCAAAGAACTGGTGAAGCAGAAGCTTTCTACATCAGATGAATTGTATCTGAAAGACATGTTCTTTAGAAACTGGTGAAAAAAACCATTCAGTCCTGACAGGGCCTGAGAGAAACATCTGGACCTTCAGATGATCCATATACTGTTCATTGAAACCTCATCAGAATGGTCTCAGTGGAAGAGTGGTTGTAGATGTGAAACAAGGAGAAACGACTGAGGTATCCCAGATTACACAAGAAAAAAATCAACAGAAATTTTATATTTTTTGTTAGAGGGTCAGGAGAGAGGCACAACAGTGAGCTTCTACAGTAAAACACAGTGGAGGTTCTGATGTGGTTTGGGGCTTTATTTTAGCCAGCGGTGTTGGGGATCTTGTCAAAATTGATGGTATTATGAACACAGAAAACCACCATCAGATTTTAATCCACCATCTGGAAAACATCTGAGTGGCAACAGCTTCGTTTTTCAACATACCGATGATCCCAAACACACTGCTGATGCAGAGAAAACTTACCTGGGTAGCTAACACACAGTGGAACACTGAGTCGTGGATTGGCCTCAGCATTATTGAAGCAGTGTGTGTGATCATCCTGATAAAAAACAGAACAAAAGGCAGAAACAACCAAAGAAGAGCTTTGAATGTCCTTCAGGAAGCCTGTTGAACTATTCCTGAAGACTATTTAAAAAAAATTGCAGAAAGCTGCCTGACAGAGTTCAGACTGTGCTGCAGAATAAAGGTGGTCACACCAAATATTGACTATTAAACTTGTTAGAATTGTGTAAACTCTGTTTTATTTGCATGTTTCAAATCACTCCACCCGTGTCCCATTTTTCTACCAACATGTAAAGAAATGAAGGGTGGCTCGGGACTTCTGCACAGTACTGTACTGTATATTTTAGGGTTTGGCTAGCTTGTAATTGACAAGCTGCGAATGTATGAGCCAGGTTCAAAATCAAAGAGGGTAACAACCAAAACGCAGAACTATTGGCTTCGAAACTCTCCACAAACCAAATGTAGAATGTCGCCGTGGTGTCCAAGTCCATCCTTTATATATTCAGTCCATGAGGTAGTTGTATTAGGTTAAAGCTGCAGTATATGTCCTTCCAAGACACAACCACCACAACGCCACTGGGACTTTAGATTCTCTTAATATAAGTCATTAATTTTTTTAGTTAAAACTATGATTACGGTTTGGATAAGATGGGCAGTGGTTTTGGTCTCCAGAAACATATTTTTTAGTTAATGAAATGTCCTCTGACGTGATGGAAATATGGCCGTGTGTCTGTGTGTGCAGTTTGAATACGACGAGCAGCAGGAGGTGAACGTATCCTTCCACATCAAGGACAGAGACACTGAGAGGAAGATTGACAGCACCCTGACAGGTTGGTATTTCACCAACACAGACACTTCACAATCGCACATAAATCAGGATAAAGTGTGAAACTGCAGTTATCACGCTGTTTTTAGTGTCACCTTCTCTCATTTCAAATTCACTTCCAGCTGCATTATGATAATTAGCCTCACCCTCTCTTCTCCATCTTCTTCTTCATCTTGCTCTCCTCTTCTTGCCGCCGTCTCCCCAACAGTCGTACTGTATAGCTGCTCAGTGGGAAGAGAGGACTGCAGCCTGTGTAAACATGCCGACTCAAAGTACCAGTGTGTTTGGTGCGCCGCCTCACACAGCTGCGTTTACCGGGAACTCTGCCGTTCACCACAGCCAGCGCAGTGCCCCAACCCAGAAATCACTGATGTGAGTCATAAAAACACAAAGCCACGACCTCTGACATGTCGGTAGGAAACACTGTTGGAACTTCTTTATGGACAGGATTGGTTCTATGTTTGGGAGCCTGACGGGTTTGAATGAGTGAAATGTATGTGCGGTAACCTTTACCCTCTGTAAGAGTATGGCAGTGAGATTCATCCATCCTTCCATCCATTTTCTTCTGTTTATCCGATTTGGAAGCAGGTTGCAGCAGGATAAACAGGATCGTTTACTTCAGATGTTTTCACCTCACCCAGCTTCTTTTTATGTGAAAGGCCTGCAACCATACTCTGAGGCTCCTCCAGATATCTGAGCTCTCTAAAAGTCCAGACACCCAACAGATGAAGCTAGTTTCTGCCATTTGTATCCGCAACTTCCCTCTTCTGGTCCACTTCTCCCTAAACTCCTTTGCTTTGGGCACCAACTCTCCCCCAACTCGGCAATCGTGTCGTCCACACAAAAATCTGAAACATGATTCTCAAACAGATCTTCCTCACATTGACATCCTGTTCATATGTAAAAAAAAAAAAAGAAAAAAAAAAGGATAACCCAACTGGACTCCAATAACCATCAATCCAAACAGTCAAAAAAATACATAAATGAATAAAATACACGACCTGGATAGAACATCTTTAAGACCATATGAACTAATTCACAGCCAGGCAGTTTTTTTCCTACTGCTTTTATTTTACTTTCCATTTAATGTAGCCCCATTTTCTGATTAACTTTCTTAGTTTATGATCATGAATGGGCTCCTTGGGCTTTCCCGTGATCTTAAAGTGGATGAGTACTTAGGGGGATGATGGATGGATGATTTCTTGTTGTCTGTGCCAATGTTTTTTGGGGCAAAGCACTACATTTTTCTGTTCATCATTCAGCAAAATCACAGGTAAAAAGTTATAATAAGAGAGCTTTATCATGTTCAGATATCCCAGTTTTGGGTGAGAATTCCTGGGACTGAGTAAAAAATCTGCACAAAGAATGTCTTATTCTTCAGTTTCACACAAATATAAGAACCACAAAGACTTTAACAAGAACTGCAGCATGTTCCATTTATAATCTGCACTGAACCAGAGAGTGGCCTCACAGCATTTCAGAGATTAAACCGCAGAGCTGTGATGTGGCTGTGTCATTTAACAGAAGCAGAAATCCAGGAGAAGATCTGTGAGTAGCACCTTTAATAGAGCCAGTATTGCATTTTCCTTTCTCATCGTAACAGAAGACGAGAAAACCTACTGACATAAATCACACCGTCGTTGATGTGAAGTTGTCCTTTGTAGAAAAGAGTGCAGTGGGAAAACTGCAACCAGCTCTGAAATGTGCTGCGGCTGCAGAAAAAAATAAATACATACATAGAAAGCAATCATATGGATGACAGAGGACAAGAATGATTTTATATGGATCTGTTTGATTTTTGTCACTTTGCACAATCTGATTTGCTCACCAACATATTTTTGTGAGTGCTCTTACCTGGTCAGCATCGAGTCCAAGTTTTTGGTGCAAAGCCAGAAAGTTTCTCACTTTTAACCTGATGGCCATCACCATCATCTTGAAAGAAATGGAGTGTTAGATTATCAGCTAACCCTGGCTAGCCTACTTAGCAAGCTGGATCCACAGACTATATTTGTGCAACACAGAGAAGAAAACACCTGCTAATTAGTATTAAATAAGACACCAAAGCTGGAGTACAGATTAATTAATTGGCAGCATTTAACTTCACTCCACGATCATTATGTCGACTCCAATCACTTGAATTAATTGAGGTCATTCAAGTTAGCCACACTATTAATAATACACATTTTTATCTTTACTGCAGTTTAAATGGGTGAGATGCATTACAGTCACACTAAAGCAGCACAACCAGAATTGTGAAGTTGCCACCTCGTTGCCTTTGAAATAGTTACTTCAAAGATGGGGATCGGATCTGCGGCCACTCAGATTCAGCTCAAAGCAGCTTTGCCACATCAAGATGGCGATAAAACAGCAATCAGACAGTCAGTCTGCTCTCAGTTTGCTGTTGAATGGGGCCAATCTGGCAATCACATGCAGTCTGTTTGGGTTAATACACCCATTAACTGTGATAAATTGGCCAAAACTTCAAATCTGTTTGCAGCTACATACATAGAAATTCTGCTACTACTTACATTAAGTACCAGTTTAACTGGAAAATAGGCGCTTGGTAGGATTGCTTTTACTTAGGAGGAATAACCAATACCTAGTTGGCATCCAGCTGAGTCAAATCCCTTTTTGCAAAGGGTTGATTGCCAGCACATTGCAATCAA
Organism: Pelmatolapia mariae; assembly: GCF_036321145.2. Taxonomy (NCBI): domain Eukaryota; kingdom Metazoa; phylum Chordata; class Actinopteri; order Cichliformes; family Cichlidae; genus Pelmatolapia; species Pelmatolapia mariae. The sequence goes on along the minus strand of NC_086242.1, from coordinate 19,424,113 downwards.
TTTGCGTGGTTTAGAAATTAGACAGCAATTCTTTGCAACCTTTCACCAATCTGTCTGAGAGAGATGGCAGTCTGTCATCTTCCTAAACCACAGGTGTCTAACCCGAAGCCTCAAGGGCCGGTGTCCTGCAGGTTTTAGATATTAACCTGGGTCAACACCCCTGAGTCAAATGATTAGTTCATTGCCAGGCCTCTGGAGAACTTCAAGACATGTTGAAGAGGTAATTTAGTCATTTAAATGAGCTGTGTTGGATCAAGGACACATCTAAAACCTGCAGGACACCGGCCCTTTAGGCCTGGAGTTGGACACCCCCATCCTAATTTATTAAACTTTTTTTTTGTTTGTTTTTTTGTTCATTTTGTTCAGTATCAAACACATTTTGTTCTTCAGAATTTTTTTCTTTTAGTCGTACATCAAAGAAAACAAAGCAAGAATCCATGAACCCTCACCTACATCTGTGTGGACGGTCTTAGAAATCCACATCTTTCCACAAATTCATCTCTTCTCTTTTTGTCACTGAGCTAATTTTTTTCCTTCCCATATTGTATTCACTGTTTGTCTCCTCCCTGGCTGCACTGCTTCAGTATGTTTCCTATTTTCTCTGGAACATCAGTCATTTGTTTCAGGCCCCGTCTTGATTTCCTCTGGGCTGCGGCTGATTATGCCAGAAGAAGTTAGTTATTTCCGCAGCAGACTTTGGCTTTGCTGAGGAGGACAGGGAGGTGAATATATACAAGATGAATTTGGTCTTATACGTCGTGCAGTCACGTCAAATTGAAGATGAGATGGCCCAAATTGAAGTAGATATGCGGAGCTTTTATTTCAGAAGATGTGTTTTCACAGGCTGTACTTCAACATCTTTATGAATATTTATACATTAATGTCATAACATTGGAAGCAGAAATATTTACAATTTGGTTTTTTTTATCTTTCTTTATATTTTTTCCCATTTTCAGATTTTTCCCTTTAATTCATGAAGTCGTAGTACAGAGAGAAAACCCCCAAAAAGCACAGAATTATAAAAATATTTTCTTTATTAAATCTGAAATATTTGAAAAAAAAATTCTTTTTAAATATTACAAAGCATCTAGTGCATTTAATGGAATATTTGTTTTAGAAAATGGACGTATTCATTGGTCGGTAGGTCACTTATCATTAAAATAAAAGCAGCACGGCGCTGTTTTCACCTTTACACTGTGCTACACTCTAATTAGCATTCAAGTTCACCTGAAGCATCCCTGAAGCCTTCATTTGTTGGACACTTTGGCCAAGCAGAAACTGGTGTGCTGTGAGTGGCACATGCAGGCGTGCAATCATTCTGTGATTTGGGGAACGCTTTGCATTTTCATTATCACTCGGTAGCGTTTGCTTAATTGTAGGAAGCCGAAAATGTTAATATTCGATTGTTGTGCATTATTCTGTAAGGACGTTTCAAACCTGTTTCTACCCACAGCTTGTGTCACTGATTGACAGAAAAAGTAACTCTGGTATTATTGCAGGTTTTGGAATTTCAGCTCTCCTGCTATGATCTGTGATATCAAACAGTCTTTTCTTTCCTTCTCCAGATCAGCCCTCGGTACGGCCCTCTGAATGGCCGGATCTCAGTGACCATCAAAGGCTCCAACATGGGAATAAAGAAGGAAGACATCAAAAAGATCACAGTGGCCGGAGTGGACTGCATTCACCAGGAGGACAGATACTCCGTCTCGACCAGGTAATCTAACAGGAGCGACGACGGCCTCGTTAACATGCAGATAAAAGCACACCTGTTGCTTTTACACATGAAGCTGAATCTCTTTCACATGCATCTGTGGCAGTGTGCTGACATGAATTATTAGCTAAAGATAAAAATCTATAAAAAGGTGGAAGCTTAGTATTTCTGCACGTCATTTTGTTTTTTTGGTTGATTGTACCAGGCACTGCCCCGTAGGTGAAGGCTTTGATCTATTAGCCTGACCCAAAACTTGATTACTTACATACTTGCAAGTAATCTCCATATGTAATGTACAATTAAGGGGTTGATTCAAGAGGGGCACTGAGTTATTTGAATTCTGGGCCTCCATCTGTTTTCTGAACCGCGGCCTCTGTTGTTCTCTGTCGGCAGTGTGGTGTGTGAGATCGGCCCGGCGAAGCGAAACCCACCGCAGGACCTCCCGTTTGAAAGGACCAACAGCGGACCAGTGGAGATAACAGTTGAAGGAGAACGATCTGGGACATCTCAGGTCTATTTTACCTACCGGGTACGTCAAGACCTTCCTCTAACACACGGTCAGGAAACGCATGAAAGTACTAGGTGCTCATCAGCACTTTCAAAATAAGAGTTGTGGGGTTTGTCTACTAGTAAGTTAATCGTGGGTAATCGTGGGTAGGGCTGCTCGATTATGGCAAAAATGATAATCACGATTATTTTCACTGAAATTGAGATCTCGATTATTTGACGATATTTATTTAACAATAACAATGTATTGAATAATGGCTTTAAAGATGTCAAAAAATAATATAAAATAGTGTGCAAATACTGATAACAGTGCAAATGTTTGCAATATAAAAAATAAATGAAAAATGTAAACATCTATGTTTAGTGAACTTCAAAATACTGCATAATACTGGTTGTTCACTGTGTTAATTGAGCAGTGGTCTTTGGCGAGGAAAACGTTACCGCGTTTGTTATCTCCTTGTGTCTCTGGGAGCTGGTGGGATATTTAGTCACGTTGTACAGGGTAACGTGAATGGAAGTCTGTGAGGATGAAGCAGCTGTTGTCAAGAGTTTTTTCTCTATGTTCCTTCATTGTTTGATCGTATGTCACTTTGTGAGCGGTCTTCAAATGATTGAATAAATTTGTAGTGTTGCTCTGTGGTGCAGCTACGACACCGTAGCAAAGTTTCCACACTATGTCTACTTGATCCACGTCTGACTCGCGAACCCATAATGTTTCCACACCACTTAAGTCGTTTTACCTCTCTTTTCAACCAACGGCATTCTTTCTTCAGCAGCCATTATCCTCTCCTCACCAAATAACTTCTGCTTAGCTTTCCGAGCTCTCCGAGCTTCCCTCGGGTCCTCTTAATTGTCGTGACGCGTGTTCGAAACGCAGAGAGGTGCTCTCGATTTGCCACACGGAGCAGCGCGAGAGGAGGAGCTAATAATGGCTCAGTCATTTTTAAAGATCGTTGAAAGCCCAGATCGTAATCACGATTAAAATTCGATTCATTGAGCAGCCCTAATCGTGGGTATGGATAAAAAGAAATAGGTCAGTAGATAGATGCTAGATAAACGCCTCACCTTGCTTGTATTATTCACACGCCAGCAGACTAAAGTGAAAGATGTTTCTGTAGCTTGTTTCAGGCTTTTCCATCCGCTGATATTTTAAGACAGTGACGATTAACGAAGGTCAGTAATAAACCGATAAATCCCCCTGAAAACACCAGAGGCTCCTTTACATACAGCTGAGGCTTAATAGCATAATGAGCATCAGAACCCACATATGTTAACAGCTAACATGTGTCTTATCTGTACATTAGTTTGCTATTAGAAATGCTATAGAAATGTCTCCTGATCTTCTGTCTTAAAGCATCTTAGTTTAACTTAAGGAAGCTTTAAAAAACTGTTCAGTCTGGTGTAGTTAAACCTGCAGACACTGCGTGCAAACCTTCTCAAAGTCTCTGAGGCAACACCGAACATTGTTTGACACAAGTGCATCAAACCCCGGAGATCAAATCCCAGAAACATTAAAAGGTTTCTAACAAAGTAAAAGCATGCGGCCCTTCTCTGGTGCGATGCAGGGAAACCGTCTCCCTAAAGAAGCAGCAGTGCGTGAAAATACTCCTCGCATACAAATTCACCACCGCCGCACCAAACTCCATTCAGTTTCCAGTTTTCCCCTACCTCGCATAGCACAAGAGGAGAAACAAACATGATCAAAATAAATGTGCTTCACCTGCTGTTCTGTTTTGTTTCTTGAACTCGGCTCAGTTGCTTAATTTGAATATTGCTGTTCACATTCATATTTCTTGTTTGTTTCTATTAAACTGACAAAAAGCTAATTAAAGCAAACTGCTGAGACCAAAATGACTAATTTAGTTCATCAGCAGTGCGTCACTGCCTTTAAATGCTACCACTCAGCTCAGGGTTGGAACTTTAGATTACTGCATTGCTGATTTGTCTCAGTGTCTATGCAGAAATATGAAACTAATATACATGCTGACCACGATGTTGGGCTTTTCATGAACAAGAACACATCGTGTTACAAAAATATTCAAAATCCAAATGTTTTCACTCCTTTTAGCTTCTCAAATGTGATGAATTTCGGAGTGTTAGAGGTGAAATTGGATAACATTATGATTACAAGGAGCATTTTGAGCATTTTACAGACATTTTTTTTTGAACAGGTAGGTCGATTAATGAAAAGTCACAAATCACAAAAAACACACATGTGCAGTTACCCTCAGAAAAAAACACAAAAACTGCCGAAATACGTGTTGCTGAATCATGAAAACAAAGAATACTTCCACATCTTTAAACTGATCGCTGTATTTATATACCTGCACTCTAGGGTAGCTTTGCATGATTCACAGTTCAGAATAATCCTGATTTATAGTTTAGTCGGCACTGGTGCTGCCTCTCAGTCAATCCTGCATGGGTCAAGCTGTTTTAACTTTCTTTGCTGCTCATAAACAGAAAGTCCAAACTACAGGCAGAGCTTTCATAATGCCCATTCTAAAGATATCCACTGGCCAATGATTCATAAAGATGAAGAAGAAAAAAAACGTACTTTATACAGTACTTAATACTATCTACTCACCTTTCAAAAACCAACTTACAAAATGGATTTAAAAACATAGAGATGACAATAAAATGTTCTTTAGAAAATAAAAATAAATAAGTAAATAAATAATACTATAAAAACTTAACCAAAGGTTTGAGCTGTCACTTGAGAATATACCATACCAAAAACAAAAGGAAATGAATTGTTGAAGTTCACAAGTGTCAGGAATTGGAGTGAGAAGTATCATCAAGAATGTCAAAGAGCCACACAGTACAAAACCAGCCTGGCAGAGGAAGGAAATAAAAGATTACAAAGACTCTAGTAAGAGATGTGTCCAAAAACCCCAACACAACTGACACCTGACTGACACCCATTAACGACTTAGCCAAGTCAGGAATTGTAGTATAAAAAGTAATAACTCAAACTCTCCACGGAAATGGACTGTGAGGTCGCAGACAAGAATAATACTGCAGAAGATGTCCTTAACCTCCTAAGACCTGAACTCTTCCACAGCATGCATTTTTAATTTCTCTTTGATATTTGGGCATATTGGGGCCCAATGAATGTAAAAACAAAGAATTACCAGATTTTTTTTTACCTTATTTTTGTTTTTAAGAAAAATGATGGCCACATATGAGGATATTTGTTTAAAATTTTGATAGAACAGTAGCAGTATAATGTCCTCGTAAGTGGATGTCAGGCCCTTGAAGAGCAAAATTGAGTATTTTGGTCTAAATAACCCAAAATGTGATGTCCACATATGTGGACGCCAGGTCCTAGGAGGTTAATCCAGACTGAAAGTGAAAATTATTCACACTGGAAGCTAAACTAGACTAAACTAGAGCTCTTTGATCACAGAGATGGTGCTTATGTTTGGAGAAAGAAGGCTACAACCTAAAGATCAGCGTTTCTACAGTGAAACACAGTGGTGGGAGTATCGTGCTGTGGGGAAGCTGCTGTGCATCTGGAATTGGGGATCTCCTAGTGGTATTTAAGTATGAAAATTCAGTCTTTGTGTCTGAGTCTGAGTTTTTTTGGGGGTTTTTTGGCACCAGAAGCTTTCCAGTGTCCATTTGGAGTTTTCATGTTCAGCTTTCATTGTGGTCTAAAGTGACAGAACCATCACGAAGGACTCAAAAACCTGTGCTTTTTCTTAAAAATTACAAACAGGCGGCCTTTCTTCCTTTACTCTTCAGTTACATTAGAGTAAACGCCTTCAGATGACTATAAAGACTATTAAATGTTCCTGAATGGTTGGAGCTGTTCATCCTAAACTTTATCAATCAATCAATCAATCAATCAATCAAGGCTTTATTCGTCACATGCAGGGGGGTCCTGCAGTGAAATGGGACCCCCCCCGACCTTACATAGACACACAGACATCACATGGGGATACAGTCGGAGATTGGTAGCATTGGAGAGAAAAACATTGAAATGTACATTACAATGGGAAAGTACAAGAGGAAAAAAAGAGACCCCTTCTCATGCTGTGCTTCCATGGTAGGACAGCACGAGAACAGGAAACAAAAAAACTCCTCTGCACAAAAAAAGCACATAAATGTGACACAACATTGGGAACACATAACAAGCCACACGGTAGGGTGATGGGTAAGGAGCAATGTGAAGCAACCCAGCAGCCGCCTCGCACAGCGCTATCTTATCCAGCGCGGCACGTAGACTCGCCGTGTTCCCCCACAGGAAACAAGCATCGAAGGCGTTTGGAAAGGGAGGGGGATAAGTTAAAGTTGAAGTTTCTGTATGTCACAAAGACAGACTAATAAGCTCATCTGGGTTATAATTGATGTACAAATGACTAATTACTGCAGCTGATAAATGCTGACCTTTGATGTGAATGAGCCTGACGCTGCCTCATTTTAATTTCACATCGATTTGTTCAGATTTCCATCTGCTGCAACTCCCCTAGTGAGTGTCTCTGGGTTGGAGTTTATTTCCTTTTAACGCGAAGAAGTGTCTGCATTCCCTTTGTCTCTCACACCGAATACACTTCAGTTGCTGCTGCCTCCTGCACTGTTGTTTTCTCTGTGTGTTCAACTTCCAACCAGGCAGAGTTGTTATGAGTTTGTCTGTCGTTGGGGATATTTATTTTTGTGCTTGCAGCGCTGTCTGCCAGAACAACGAGAACAAATCTGCAACAGCAACGAGCCGAATGCTTAAGTGCGTCTCAGCAGCTGCACATGTGCTACGCTCATTTAAAGGATATCATAGTTCTTCTTTGCTTTGGATTCATGTTTATACTTTTTTATTTTATATAAGATTCTTCTTGCATCTAAACAAAGACTACTTAACTTTATAATTTTGAAGGCTCTTTGTGCTGGGGTGTAAACCAGCCATAATATTTGCTCCTGGTTTGGTTGTCCTGTCAGGACTGTACAGAACCTTCCAGTATAACAGAAACCCCTCCAGCTGACCCGCAGAGCACAGAAGTAGAAAACGTGCCCGACGGTGAAGCTCTGCCGTGACAAGGATTTTTATTTTCTTTCTTTGTAGTTGTTGTTCTTAGTTGTTCTGCTGCCTAAATACCACAGGGTCGAGTTATTGAGTTATTGAGCTGCATAAAATTTACGATCTGTTTGAGTTCGAGATCAAAGCGTCTGTACCTGCAGGACAGCAGCTGGAACATAATGAAGTCTACACGGTTAAAGTTTTCTCTTCACTTCTCATTTTTATTCTTCTCTCTCTCTGCTGCTCGGTTTGACAGATCTGGGAGCTTTTGTTTTTATCATCATCATTATTATTATTATTTTACTCTCCAGAAGCTTTAAAAAAGTGTTTGCAGTTTGAAAACTTGATTTAAGAGTTAAATACAAACATCAGTCCTTCTGAAATTCTCCCAGAGGCATAGAGACATACTCAAAGGAGTCAACCTGTAAAGGAGACTCTCTCTTCCTTTATGTTAGTACCATTATAGATTATTTATATAAAATGCACATAGCCTCAGCCTCATAACCCTTTAGTTTGGATTTTATGATTTCTGTCACTGGAAAATATTGTTTTGGTGAGACGGAAGTGACGGTATAGTTGCAGCATTAAAGTGATATACTTAATGAATCATTAGTTTTAAGTACTTTAGATATAATGTTGCTCAAGGTTTTGCACTGTAACTTAAGTAGGTTCATAACTTTTAATGAAGGATATTTTTTCACTGTTTCACTTATTTGATACAAATTGATGCCGTGTCACATGATGCATCTTTATTCAGGCACAGGGCTGCATATGAACCTAAAATAGTAAAAGTTTCTACTCTAGTTATAATCATATAAGATGATTTTGTAGAAGGCCAGCCTCGCCTTATTCCTGCTCACACTTCTTGACTTACTTACGTGTGTGTTATGTGTACATTTCCAGGACGTTTGTTACACCTGCTGATTTTAACTTCTACAGCAGTTCTGCTGTCATGTAGCGCCATCATCAGACTCAAATTGAAATTAGTCGACTATGATGCTCTAATCCAGGGGTCTCAAACTGAAATGAGCTGTGGGCCACTGCTGGCATTATCATCTCAATGGAGTGCCACTTTAGTGTTCAAGCAAACACCCACAAATATTTCTGAAAATGTAGTGTTTTGTTTGTTTTTTAAACTTTCAAATATTGTATAACAAGACAAAACTGAAAACGTGAACGCAATTTTTTTTTCCTCACTCTTAACTAAATAAAGCTTTTCATTGAACTACCAAATAAACAAATTGGTACTCTCTTTCTGGTCAGACACATGGCAACACTTCTGTTTTGTTCGTATTTAACAAAATAAAAATGCAGACATAAGTGTACACGTTAGTTTTTGACTGCTAGTGAAAATTGTTTTCTTTACAAATAACTCTCACTGAACTACCACAGCCAAACCCTCAACATGTTTGTACTCTCTGCTCATATTGTCTTCATATTAAATAAATTTTTGCTTTTTAAAGAACTTATTTTAACATTGCACTCAACAACAAATAAATCCTCCCTAACAAAAAAGTTACTTAAAGGGCCAGATTGTATTATATTTCTTCATGTCAATATACGGACTGCAAGTAGGGGTAATGTGGGCTTCAAGTGGCCCCCAGGCAGCGAGTTTGAGACCCCTGCTCTAAATCAAACATAAGTTTGAAGAGTAATTTTGTAAAATTTATTTTGAAAAACAAAATGATGTAGTTTTTTGCAACATATTTCCACAAAAAGTAAGTGTAAAATTAAAACTTAAAATTGATTTAAAAATCCCCCACAAAATACAAATTATTTGAATCATGCTTAACTTGAAGAATATGTATAAAGATTTGGCAAATTGTCCAGTTTTTAAGGTTTTTATCACATAAATTCAGTAATTACAGTAACACAGGTACGTGGTTTCGCTATATTAAAGCAGTGCTGACTGCAGCCGGTCACTCTGTTGGTTTCATAATGTTAACAAGCTAAAGTGTGGTTTTATACATGGTGTACCTGAACCTGCTGCTTTGCTCTTACAGCCAGGTGGTGCAGCATATGTTTATGGTGTCGGCATTTAAGTAGCAGCCATCTGGAGTAGCCTCCTATAGACTTACTTAGCCTGTTGAGAGGTTTTTATAAACGCAGCGCTCTTATCAACAGATGTAAATTGTCCTCTAACTGTTTGATCCTTCAGTAAAACCTTCAGTTGGTAAACAAATGGGCTGATTTTGTTGTTCATTAATAGAAATATGAGGTCCACTTGTTTGCTTCTATTACAGTTAAATTAAAACATGATTACTCTAATGTGCTTAACGTTTTTAATCAAAGCAAAAAATGATGAAATAAAACACAAACACAGCGGACGTCCGTGCTTGTGTTCAGCTGTAGAATTTATTAACATTTATTATATATACACTCTTATGTGATCCGTCCTAAAGTCAGCATTTTCGTCATTATATCAAGTAGAAAATCAGGCAAATAATTTTCTTACCTGTTCAGTCAAACGTGAGCTGAACTTTTTTTTTCAAACTGCTAAAGTAAATGTACAAAATGTAGAAATGTAAAAAGACACAAATATGATTAAATTAATATATGAAATGTATGTACATACATAGTAGCCTCTGTAATAGAAAGTGTCCACATATTGTATGAAAATTGCAGCATATTCCCATTAAAGTTACTGAGTTTGGTCATTTTTCCCGTGTTTTCTGTGCAGGACCCCGAACCGAGAACAGTCACACCAGAGAGGGGTCCAGCAGCTGGAGGGACGGTGATCACGATCGGAGGCAAAGACCTGGACACGGCGACTAAAGAGGACGTTGCTGTGACAGTGGGAGGAGTTCCCTGTGAAGTGTAAGTGGCACCTGGTACAGGAAAATGCAAATGGTACCAGAAACAAAAAAATAAAGAGAATAGATGGACCTGAAACTCATTTATATTCATAAATATTTTCTTTTGGTTCTTCAAGATCAGTAAATACAACATAGAAGATGAGTCAGTCGCTCTGTTTCACAGAGTTCATGAACTTTTTCCATCCATTTAGGGATTGTATTGCTTTTCTTGTTTCTCGAGTCAGCCTATGTTCATACTCTTCCTTCCTCCTCTTCAGCCTTTCATTCGGCACAGAGATTACCTGTAAGACCGGCAGGTATCGTGGGCAGAAGGTCCCATCGGACCGCTTAACAGTGACGGTGAAGTACGGGACGAACACCACCAAAGACATCCCCGGAGCCTATCAGTACTCGGAAAACCCCAAGATCACGGACTATAACCCCAAAGCCAGCTTCATATGGTGAGTGTGGTCACATCACACGCACATTTTTGCTTGTTTATGTGAGTAACAGTCCTCAAAAGGACGCCTGACACAGATGTAGATGATGAATTCAAGAAAATTGTAAACTCTTTTCTTTATTAATAGTCTCATCTTCATGTCATTTTGGCTTCTCAGTCACACAAATCAGTAAATATTTCTATTTGTTGATTTGACTTAAATATAAGTACAGTGCTTGATTTAAATTTGCCTTATTTAAATTTGATCTATGTATCTTTAAAGGTCATCACCTTGTGCGTTGCTTGATCACTGCTGCTTTGAAATCAGTCTCTCAAAATAAAATTTGGGTTTTTGAGTTTGGAATGGAAGTTGTATGAGATGCGTAATCAAATTACAGTCACGTGTAAGTGGTTATATCTGGGATTCCAGAGATGGATCTAAAACTACGAGCAGCACTGGAAGTGACCCATAGCAGCAGATTGCCGCAGTCACCTATAGTTTTCATGGAGCACACCATGTTGCAAATATTCGCTAACTAATGACCAATCAGTAGTGCAACTTGAAAAAGAGCAATACAAACAGGAGATAGAAACTGTCTTCAAAGTAGAAAGTTATGCCTTATCACCGAAATCAACACATTTAATAGGCACCATTTTTACTTTGAAGGTGAATCGTCTTCATTTCCAGATAGCCTCAAACTTTTAGTGAATAGCTAGTGAGTGTTTGGATACAAATCGGCATCTTCCATGCAAACTGTGGGTGGCTGCAGCATCCTGCCAGTATAAGGATTGTACAGAGGTTTTTGGTATAACAGTAAATACCTCTGTGACCAGTTTCACCTCGCAACATTAACTGCAGGGAGTTTTCCAGCTGGTCACCAACTGCTCTTTTAGCCTTTGACTTGTACAGTATCAGTCTACGGCCTTATTTGGATAAAAAGTCTGTAATGGTAAAAAGAAAACAACAAAGTCAGAAACATAAAGTACTCCATGTGAGGCATTTTTGTGTTGAGGTTAAAGGATGTTATAAATTTGTCTCACTTACATTTAAATTTGCTGTTATTAAGCATTTGAGAAAATAAAGAGATGGAGTGAAGCTAAAACATCCCGCAGATGTAAATCCAAGTCCTTAAAATGATTTATAAGCTTATTCTTTATAATTTTTGTGTAGCGGTGGTCGAAAGATTGTGGTGTCTGGAAACGGGTTTGATCTCATCCAGAGAGCCATGATGAAAGTCCAGCCCTCCCCTGACGAGTTTTCACACAATTCCCCGCCTGAAGAGGTAAGAGCTGGTGTCATCACACTAGGAAAAAGCAGTGGTTGGAGACAGCCTTGCAACCTAAATGAACTTGCAGTCTTGTTGCCTTTGAAATGGTTGCTTTGAAGACGGGGATCAGGTCTGTTGCCACTCACTGTCTATTACTGTCTTTGGTGCATCAAGGTGGCAATAAAAAGGCTAGAAAACAGCCAGTTTGCGATTAAATGGGGTAAAATTGGCAGTGTATTTGGGGTAATATGGACGTTAACTGACAGATCAGCAGCATGCAGAGAAATTCTCATTAACTACTTACATTCAGACAGCCAATACCTCAAAAATTTGAAACAGAAATTCAGAAATCCTCCAAAAATAGTCACATTTATTACAAATGACAAAGGCACTTGTTTCCCAGATGGTGGAAATAACTGATTTATATCTACTACAGTTGAATTATGAGTGATGTATTATTAATCTCTCACAAGTAATAATATACCTAATAAGCACCGAGCAAAGTGCTAAATGATATCTAATTATTCTAACGATTGGTTTTTTTGTGTTTGTTTTGCCAATATGATGAGGTGTATCAGTGTACCAACACAAGCATAACAGTACAGTAGCATTAGCACTTAATAGTGAAATAAAGGAGTGTCAAATCAAAGAAGAATTTGCAAAAACCCTTTAAACTTTATTATCCACAAGATAAGAGAAATGACCAACCACCCTTAATTCATCTTTTCTTTAAATTTCTGTAAAAATTAACACTGTTGTTTTTTTTAAAATATTGTATTTGCTTTCATTTAAAAATTTCATATTGATAGGTTAAAATTCATGTGTCATTATATTTGTGTGTATCTGGAACATTGTGTTTTAATGGACACCAGCAAAATTGCTCATTTAGATCCATAGTGTCTGGGTAAATTTTGACTCAACAGGGGCATACATAGAGTGTGTCTTTATTATAACTAGTAAGGCATTACGATATGTGGCCCCTTTTACTGACAGCACAGTGTTCTACAATTTAAAATGAACAAATAATTGCTAAAAATAGCCAAGTATTCACCGTTTTCCTCTTATATTTTGATCTTTGTGAGAAGACATCCATCGCGAGAGACGGTAAGACCACGTTTCTTTAGAATTACTTCGGGCAAAATGTGCAGTCAGTGTGGCTGTGAGGATGTTTTTAATAAATGCAGAGTGTCAGCTTGATGTACGTCAGTCTGCAGCCTCATCTGCCGCTTGTTCTCGCCGAGCCAAAAGCCTGAGACTGAGGGAACAGAGCAGCGCTGCTATTTCACTGCTGAATAGCTTTGAGTGACAGAGACTCTTAGGAAAGATTCACTGCAGGGGAGAGGAGGTGAAGTCGTTTTATTGTCACTTCATCAAAAGCTGCTGTCTGAACCGGGAAGAAAGAGAGGGAGACTCAGTGGGGAGGCAGAGAGGGGGAAGAAAGAGGAGTATGGGAAAGAGACAGAGGAGGAGGAAATATGAAGAAAAAGTTAAACCTGCACTGTGATTCACTGCCACCAAACTGTCTGCAGGTTAAAATAGAAAAAGCTGAATTTAATCTGACAATAATAGATTTTTTGTCCACTTGAGGGCAGCAGAAAAGAGTCGGTTTTGTGTATTTGAATATGTAGATTTTAGTCAACATTCTGCTGTCACTGCTGACACCATTTCAATAATGAATCTACTTAAAGTAGGTTTTGGCAAGCTAGACTTCATATTTAATGAAGAATAAAAACTCTTGACAGGGGATTTCTAAAAATCATCCCGCAGTTCTTCAGCTGAGACACCTGAGTTAGAAAACACAAACACTGCAGTTGTCTTTACTCGCGAGGGCAGTCATAGAGCGCTCCTACTCATAGACTCACGCTGTATCACTGTCTGCGTTCTTTATTTATACAAGCTTGTGTGTGTACACACAAGCTTTTGGGTTCCTTTTTTGTCCATGTATGGTAGTCATCTCTTGACACTTTAAATTCTAAGCTAAAGACTTGTAATGAATAGAAATCCAACAAAAGCACAGAGCTAAGAGAGGGCAGCCTCCTTTTCACTTTCTTTAAGCTCTGTTTTTGGTCTCCACCACACTCAGTGTTCACCAGCTACTAAAAACTAGAGATGGCATGATACCACTTTTTTATGTCCGATACCGATACCGATATCATAAATTTGGATATCTGCCGATACCGATATGAATCCGATATAGTGTGTTTTTTTTAATCAATAAAACTGTTTTTTAATATATTGCTGCATTTTGTATAAGTTTATACTCAAGTTTAAATAAACAACAACACTAAAGCTATTCTGTTATACCTGTATGTAAAAAATACACTGCACCCAAAATATTTCATAGTTCAGAAACACTGATCAATCTAATAAACTTAAACCTACTCCATCCTCCCTATTCTGGTGTTTTAAAGAGTACTTAGCAGAAATATTACTATACATTTTACATCAGATTAAAACTTTGGGTGTAAGATTCAGATAATTATTTATTAAAAGCGAGACATTTTTAATGAGAATAAGAAAGAAAAGTATGTCTTTGTGCCCCCTTTTCCCTGTTCATGCCCTATCGGCCCCCCTGGCTAAACTTTGCTAGATCCGCCCCTGCACAGTTACCAGCCGTCAGCTACGTAGAAAAGGATCCTGGTGTAGAAAGTAATATTAAATAAATTCTAACAACAGCTTATCAAGCTTAAACGTGCTGCTGTTGTTCAGCCGCTGGTTTCCTCTTTCTGGTGCAAAGTGGGCCAAAAACAAAGAAGAGAGACGGACTCCCGACAGAAAAGCCGATCAGCTGATCATTAAGTAGTTTCACGAAGTAGCGGCAGGAGAGGGAGAGAGAGAGGCAGTCGCTAAATATATCGGTTGTTAAGCTTAATGTGGGAATGCTTTACGAACATTCAGAGATGAACTTACACACTTGCTTTACTTCTCTCTGGGATAACTTCCTCGGAGATGAAATGCCAGTTTGGTAGCGAGGCTCCAAATACACACAGCTGCTCTATCACGTGACCACACTGCTCCTACGTGCTACGGTTATGAGCCGAGTTACGCCATGTCGCAAGTTTTGTGAGGTGCTTTTTTATATTTAATGGATCGGATTACATTTTTTATTTCTCGCCGATATCCGATCCAGTAATTTAGGTCAGTATCGGACCGATACCGATACGTAATATCGGATCGGTCCATCTCTACTAAAAACAAACAAAATAATTAAATACGTTATATATTGAACACCTGCCATGACTCCCTGGGACACTTGGAGGCTGAAACAACCTATAAACCTGATTCTGATTGTTTGGTTGTACAACCAGGAATTATCTGACAGCCCTGTTATCTTCTAGGTATCTCCTTGTATCCTTGTAGCTCCTCTTTTTGTCTCCACCGCCTTCTCAGCAATCTTTTGGCTTTATAAAAGCTAAATCCTCCACAGTAAAAACAAATTATAAAGTCTTTTTTAAAACATCAGCTGACAGATGTGTTTTTTGTTTTTGAAGCAACCAAAGCCGGGAGAAAGTTTTAGGTCTGGTGTAGAAGATTTTTTCAAAAAGCCGATCTTTTCTTTGAGCTTTACACACACCTGGCTCATTCTTCAGCTGTTCTCACTCTGAATAATTTCACTCTTTTTCTTTTATTTGTCTAGTTTGTGCAGGAGGCTCTGAGCAAGAACGACACAGTCCTCCAGTTTTACTCCCCGATAGTGAACTCCAGCTACGAAACCCTCTCTCAGTCTCTCAGGATTTACCTCCAGCTGGACAATGTGATCGAGGAGCTGAAGAGCTTCAACTATCACCCCAACCCCACCTTCAACGAGCTCGCCAGGAACGTCATCACAGAGACCGGCATTATCATCGTGACTGTGAGCACTGATTGCTAAAGATGCTCTTAAAATCCCCTCTTTGACTCTTTTTCTGTAAATGCAGCTCACTCTCATTTTCTCACTTTTGTCAGGGTTGGGGTTTCTCCAAGGCGATGACAGCCAAAGAGGCCCAGGCGTTTGTTGGAGATGCCTCATGTCACGTAAACATACTGCAGGTAAACACTGTCTGTTTGAGGAAAGTTTATAATGGCTTTATAATAAGTTTACACTGTAAACATGGAGCTGATGTTCACATTTTATGAAATGTGGGGATATGAGACGGTCGTGTTATCCATGTCTAACACTGCGTGGCTGTTGGTTAAGCTGAGAGTACGAGTATGAGTCTGCCACGTCTGTCTTCCCACAGACATACAGGCTTCTAAAAATGCAGCATTAGGACACACTCAACGCTTGATCTCTCCTTTGGAAACCATTCAGCATTCTGATGAATGTAATTCAGTGAAGGCGCTGTCTCTCGATGAGTAGACTGCAAAGATGTTACGATGACAAAAACAAAACATCTTCCGAAGCTTTAGTTCTGATGCAGCATGTGAAAATACAGCTAAAACATATTTCCTCCTGGTTTATCTGCTTTTGTTGTATGAGCAAAACAAACACCACAATTTCCTTTTAGTTAATGCAGCGTGTTGTGTCACATTCCAGCTCCTTATATTTTTGGACTCTACTTGGATTTTAGTTTTTGCATCATACAGATTAAAGAGAAAAAATCCTCACTCATCTAAAACAAGCCGTTTTAGCCCCTTTCTCTTTAAGACCTGCCATCAATGTGGGCTCCCTCTTGCCCCTCTGCTGGCTTCCAAAAACAGAAATCAATATTTCTAAGAATGTTTTGATCTGATTGATTGACATTTTGGCCACTCTGTTATAAATATCTGTTTGGGTACTGAGCAAAAACCTTGAGTCACCCCTTATTTCTTTATGTTGCTTCCAAGGAGCCAGAACGTCTTGTCATTTTAAAATGGTCCTGGTTTTCTCGTTCTCCTCACCTTTTTTTGTTTTTTGGGCGGAGCATCGGCTGCTTTTTTACTCACTTTCAATCCAGTTCTTGTACCTGCCCATTTTCAGAGGAATGCTTGTTGGTCACAGCACCTTAACTCTGACCTGTGAATCATTGAAGCATAAAAAGGCACCTAACCCGTGGGATGAACCAATGTTGTTAGCAAAGAATCAAATCTTTAGGCACTTTTGTTACTTTGTTACTAGCAGGTCGTTGCAAACAGACATTCGACAGACATAAAATATTCTTCCACTAATTAGGTGATTCCCAAAGAACTATTGGCTGAAAACCTGCCATATTTCAAGATGGTGTCCAGTGTATCTTGATATATTTGACAAAAGAAGAGATAGTGAGCCTTAAAAAAACCCATCTACAGCATGTGATCCACATCTGAAAGTCGTGTCCTTAAGAAACAGGAAAAAAATTGGGCAAACGCGTGACGCAGGACCTGAGAGAAGCATCTTGACCTTCAGATGATCCATCTGCTGTTTACTGAAGCCTCATCAGAAATGTTCTCAGTGGAAGGGCAGCTGTCAAGAAGCAGTTCTTAAGGAAACGTACCATTCTTCAGTATGAGAATGATCTCAAACACACTCTTAATGCAGTAAAAGAATACCAGAGACCACAGCGTAGTTGAAGCAGTGTGGGATCATCTTGAGAGGGAACAGAACAAATGGCGGAACCATCAAAGAAGAGCTTTGAATGTCCTTCAAGAAGCCTGGAGAACTATTCCTAAAGACTACTTCATTTACTTCAGTCGGTTTTAGAAAACTCAAGCCGTGTTGAAGAATAAAGGTTGTCATTACCAAATGGAATTTCAAGCTCAGTACAGTTGAATTTTGGCCTTGTATTTGTATTTGTTTGCAAAGAAATGAGGGATGACTCAAGACTTTTGCATTAGTACAGAAGATAAGTGAAACTAATAGGTCCCCTTTAATTTTCATGAAAGTGTTTCTTCTTGTAGTTGAGAACAGAAACAGCATACAGGCAGTTAATTGACTGCAGTGGGTGTAAAACGATTAAACCAACAGAAATTATTGTGCTAATTGCAGCTGTTGCTACCTCCCTTTCTGTTCCCTTCTCTTGCACTTTAAATTGATAAAGTGAATAAAACGTGCTGATTTATAGATTTTGTTTTTTGGATACCAATCTGAGGGGCTGCAAAATTATCAGGTAAGGAAAAAAGAGGGGAAATATGTTCCAAACAAACTGTTTTGTTATTGTGACTCCAAAAAACTGTGAACATTTATCAGAATCTGTGTATTATATTTAGTGATGCACCACTAAACATGTGCTTTGTTCATTCTCTCCTGTGGGCCCGGTACAGGATGATAAGCTGATCCTGGAGGCTCCTTTATCCCAGCCCAGAGCCAGATCCAAACGTCAGCGCAGAGACACAGTCAACGACCTGCTGGAGCTGGTGGTGAGCATGTGAACTTTTAAGCCCTTTGGCAGCCAGGAATGATGCTACTCAAGGACGTAGGGAAAGTACAGAGCTTCTTACACTAGTGTTTCAGATCCTGTAAAAGAACAGCACTGTTGCTTCACAGCAAACCCACACCGGGCTCTTTGGTGTGACGTTACCATGCAGGTTTTCTTCATATCAAATAACATGCTGGGTTAACCCTGCCGATCTTGGCACAGGACGCAAGCTTTTCACTTACTTTCCATGTTAACACTCAGCAATGAAAGAATATGGTTTGTGTTAAGCCTTCAGTAGGACAAGAATACATCAGAGTTTAAGAAGCAGATCCACTGAGTCTCATATGGAAGGAAATGTTTACAACAATGAAGATATAAAACAGAGGAGAGCTTTCAGGTTCAGCAGCAGATACAGGACCAAGTTTGTCTGTCTCCAGGTGAAATTTGGCCACGGAGAGTGGGTTGTGGGTTCGGTCTACTACTCAAGGAAAGACGACATTCCTCTGGCTATAATCATCCCGGCGGTGATCATACCGATGCTGCTGTTCATCGCCGTGTCAGTCTACTGCTACAGGTTAGAAGAATATGAGGTCAAACAGACAAATTAATTGTTGCGTGTGCCAATAAACACGCTCCCTTTTGCTTTTTGGGTGTTTGTGTGTCTGTAAACCAACAGGAGGAAGAGTCAGCAGGCAGAACGGGAATACGAGAAGGTGAAGCACCAGCTGGAGAATCTGGAGGAGAGTGTCCGAGATCGATGCAAGAAAGAGTTCACAGGTACTGAGCCTCGCCTGAAAGCTGTGAAGTCACAGGTCTGGTGTGTGGCGAGAGCGATCATTGAAGCTGTGTACATGTCTGTTATGAATTATTGTTTGGTTTTGATGAAAGTGTCTCTGCAAATATCCAGCATTTTCAGACCTGTACAAGTCTGTTCTTATCTCTGGAAGAAGTGATGGTGGTGGAGCTTTAAAAGGTTTAAAAGAAGCAATAGACATTCTAAAAGCATTAACATTAAAGGAAGACATTCATTAATTAACTTACAGTATTGACACCCGACTCTCTTAAAGACTGAACCCGGCTGTAAACTCAGTGTACTTCCATGTACAAAGCTGAATTTTCTCTGCATCTCGTCACCCGTTGGGTTCACAGATTAGAGCACATCACCACTTTGACACTCTGTGAACCTCTGCCAACGGAGTTCAGCAGATCGCGCAGCGCTTTGGCTCAAACATCAGAATCTTTCCCTTCAGGTCTTGGTGGAGCTTTTTTGGCTTCATCTGACGCCTGACAAGGAACCCTGTTTAGGTCAGCAGGCCCTGAAAGCAGGAATATTCAGTCAGGTGTCCATATTTATAGAGATGGAGACAAATAAACACACTTTAATTATTGCACTGGTTCAGGAAAGCTTTGAGGCCCATGAGTGACTCAGTCTTCTTCCAGTATGTACAGAGGCAAGGCGTTTCTCCAGTGTGAATACGCCGATAAACTTTTCCCATTCTTGGTACAGCACTGTAGTGTTGGTGGATAAGGATAATTCAGTTACCAATGGAAGTTTAGCAGCTCTGAACTGGTAAACCCTACACACCGTATGCTGCTGCCATTTGAGTTTGTTAACTTCTAAATATCTGCATTTTGAACATCTACTGTGGTGAGGTGAAAATCGTGGAAACTATAAAGAAGTTTGGCTATTCCATTTGTTTATGTTACGATTCTTAATAACAGTTACAGCTTGTTTTTTCTTGTTTATATGCGAGAGCTGCTTAATTAGCTCATGCTGATTAATGTGAGTCTTCACATTGGTTTACCATCAGAGATGTGAGAGACGCACTAATGATTTCCATGGTGACAAAAGGTGAAATAACAAAGCGAAAAAACAAACATAAAGCACTCAGGGTAGCTGTTAGCTATCATGATAGCGAGGATAAACAGCTCATGAGCAAATTTTCCTATAATTTTCCTGAATTTTCCTACACACGATACCAGTTACAAGTTCTCTCCTATGAAAATAACCTTTAACTTATTGATCTCCTCCAGTCTTTCAAAGCCTTTCCTTTAGCTGGAAAAGTGAGTACAGTCTGACTAAAGTCGTCTGCAGCTGAGAATAATCAGGATTGTTTTCTTCCTTAAGCTCTGGCCTTATTTATCAGGCAGGGATTTTCTAATGATCTAAGAATCCAGCGATAAGCAGAGCCAATTAAGTCATGGACCCAAGTATGTTTCTGCACCATCCAATTAAATCCGCTCATTCTAAATTCCAAATAACAAGCAGTCATAAAACTTAACACTAGTTTCCCCATAAATGTAAGCCCCTGTTCTTTTGATAGTTTTAAAAGCCCTGTTGTGTCTCTGAGCCAAAGATTTTCACGGCCATGTCCTCCACAGCAAGTTAAAGACCACTTTATACACATTTTAAATGGCAGCCACCTTGATTTGTGTAGTCTGAGGATGTAGCTTCCTTGAAGTTATAATTGGGGCTGCTGGAAAAATGCATTGGAATTTGTGTAACGTGCTTTGAGTGTCCAATAAGACCAAACCCACACACTGTAACACCAATCCATTTACCATTCGGTTTGCATTTGATGCACCAACGCTGGAAATCAAGGTCTCTCTACATGAGTGCCATTGCATCTTGAGGTTCAAATAAAATGAAATTATGATTTCATTCTAATGAAGTGAATGCTCTGCATGTTTACAAGATATGAAAGCATGGAGCCATGGTCCTAAATTACCAAAGTTCTCTGAACGCCTCATGAAAAGTTTTTGAAAATGTAAATCAAATGAATTTTAAATAAAGAGAAAAAAATTAAGATACACTGGTCCCTTCTTAAACAGTCAAGTATGTGGACTTCCCTAGAGTAGCTTAGCATGATCCTCAGTTCAAAATAATGCTTCTTTATCTTGTCCTGACCCTCAGTGAAGCCTTCAGTTTATTGTCTGTGTTGGCCCCTTTCTATTTAAGCGATCGTGGCTCAAGACTTCGGAGTTTGCCTTGTAATCAGAAGGTTGCCGGTTCGAGCCCCAGCTTGGACAGTCTCGGTCGTTGTGTCCTTGGGCAAGACACTTCACCCGTTGCCTACTGGTGGTGGTCAGAGGGCCCGGTGGCGCCAGTGTCCGGCAGCCTCGCCTCTGTCAGTGCGCCCCAGGGTGGCTGTGGCTACGATGTAGCTTGCCATCACCAGTGTGTGAATGTGTGTGTGAATGGGTGAATGACTGGATATGTAAAGCGCTTTGGGGTCCTTAGGGACTAGTAAAGCGCTATATAAATACAGGCCATTTACCATTTAAGCCAGCTTTCTTCTGACCTGCGATGTCAGCAATATCAACTCTTATTGACATCATACAGAGCCAAGAGTAGAAAAGCTGCCTGAAACTCTGTAACTAGAGCAGTACATAGACAGATTATTGGAAATGTGTGATCTAAACATTATTGTCGCAGTATATATGAATATATACATGCAGCAGAAGAAGAAATGAAGAAAATAATATTCCTTCGGCTTAAATCCGTTATTTCCTGCACTACTTCTTGTTTTAACATGTTTTCACACATTTTCTGATGGTTTCCCTTTTGTCTCTATCAGATCTCATGATTGAAATGGAAGACCACACCAGTGAACTGAGCGAAGGTCGCATCCCCTTCCTGGACTACAAAACCTACACCGACCGAAATTTCTTCCTGCCCTCCAAGGACGGCGCCAATGACCCCATGATCACGGGAAAACTACAAATCCCAGAAGCCCGCAGGGCCACTGTGGCTCAGGCGCTCAACCAGTTCTCCAACCTGCTGAACAGCAAAACGTTTCTCATAAATGTGAGTTTGAAGATTTGAAGTGGATTTTCCTCTTTCTCTTATTCTTCTTCCAGCTCAGTTTTTTTTTTAATTTTCCTGCTTATTTTTCTGTCTTTGTATCTATTTCTATTCATGTATTTATTATCATTCAATTTACTGTCATATGTGTAGTTTATCCACACGCTGGAGAGACGTCCAGACTTTAACGCCCGGTCTCGGGGTTATTTCGCCTCTCTGTTGACGGTGGCGCTGCACGGCAAACTGGAGTATTACACGGACATCATGAGGACGCTGCTGCTGGAGCTGATGGACGAGCATGTGCAGAACAAAAACCCCAAACTCATGCTCAGGAGGTGAGGACAGGACAGCGACTCGGTGGTTTATTCTCTAAATGTCGTAGTGATGGAAAAGTGATCTAATGTTTCCCTCTGTTTGTGTATCTAGGTCAGAGACAGTGGTGGAGAGGATGCTTTGTAATTGGATGTCCATCTGCCTCTATCAGTTCCTCAGGGTAACACTGATTTTCTTTTTTCACTTATTCCGTGTCACACTTTCCTTTCCTTCGATTTGTTTTTATGTCCTTGTCTCTTCGATCTGTTTCTCTTTCCTGCTTTTTTCTGCCTCTCCTCTTTGTTCCTCAGTTATAATTGACTCTAAGAAACTTTCCTTCCTACTGAAAGCAGATCTTAAACCTGTATTTTGTGCTCGGTGTGTGTTTTGTTTTGACCAATTTGGGATTTTTGCTGTTTATTCTGACAGCAGCTGCAGATACGCTGTGCATTTGTTTCTATAATTTAACACACTCATAATAAACACAGTTCATGCTTCAGCTCAAGAGAAAGTTTACACCACGGACATGCTTTATGTTTTCATAGAGCAGCAGTTGTGCTGTGAATGTATTTATGACCCAAACTAAAAAGTTGAACATATCCAGAGAGTTCAAATTCAAACAGCAGGACACTAAATCTGAACAACAGGAAACCCACAAGACAAAAAAAAGAATAACAAACTGCCTCTCACTTTTCACAAAGAAAACTAAATGTGCAAATTCACATAAAGAAAAAAATCTTTTCAGCAGTTCAAAAAGCAGAAAAAACCTGCAACTAACAACTAAAATAAAGAAACGTCTGTTGTGACTGACACCCTGACAGATCCAAAGCTTCCACATAATACAAAAGGGTCTGCAGTCCTTTTTCAAAACTCTTTTGTTTGTCTTTCATTCTGTATGTAATGCTTTTTTTTGTTTTGTTTTTCTTTTTTTGGAGGGGGGGGGGCAGTTTGGCATAATTTGTCAGAGAAAACTGAAAGAATTATAAAATATAAGTACTTTAATAATTTTAATAGTGAGAAAACAACCTTCTCTGTCTCCTTTTTATATTTAATAAACCTTAAATTCTATTATTATGGTGAACACAGTTAATATAAATACAGTATAAATTGATATTTAACTTTAGTAAACAGTTATACTTGTTATTAATAAACATACATAGATATATTTTCTTAACCAGTTATCCAACTCAGGGTTGTTGGGGGCGCTGGAGCTTTTACCAGCTGTCAGTGGGTGGACAATTCCCCAGTCTGTCATGGGGCTAGCACAGAGAAACACAAACAGTCAGTATCGAATCAGTAATTAAAGGCCCATACAGTTGTGATCAGAAGTTTACAGCTACTCCTCATGGGCATGAGTGGTAATTTTGGACTTTGTGCAATGTACCAACCCAGAGCATGATGCTACACCACCATCCTTGATAGTTGGAACAGTGTTCAAACATACCTCTCATCATTGTGGCGAAAGAGCTCAATCTTTATGTTGTCTTACCATAAAACTTTTCTCAAACACATTTAGATCGTCCATGTGTGCAGCTACAAAATTTCAGTCGACCTTGAAGGTGTCGATTTCAGGGTCACTCAGATTTTTCTGTCAGTACACGGTAATGTAAAACTCTTTTCCTGTGGGCAGTGACACTGTTTCCAGCAGGGTTATTTCTCAGCATCCTAACCAGTTTCATATCATCCGAGAGTGGCAGTTTGGATCTTCTTTGAGACCTTGGCAAAGTAGTGACACATCTATGTAACTTGTACTTCCGTAAAGTTGTTTTTAACTGATCATCTTGGAATCTGCAGTTATTAAGACATGGCTCCAAGAAATTTTCAGAATTTGTGTAAATCTGCCAATTGTCTTTCTCAAATGTTCACTGAATTCATTGGACTTTTCCATTGCTCTTAGTATACATCAATCAAAAAACATTTTAAACACAAATTCAATGGTCATGTTAGGGCCAGTGGACTGCTGGGTTTTTACTAGCATGGCAGAAATCTTTGGTAATCCATGGTAAATAGTGTTGTGGCGAATCCACTTAGCCAAAAAATGGATCAGACATCAATTGCAGAAACGATAGTCTTTATATAAGGCTTCAAAAAGGGATGTACAACAAATAAACTGCTCGACATCAGAGCAACATATAATGGCTTCCAGAAACTTTCTTTGCTAGCTAAACCCAGAGTCACTTTCGTCTACCACAAAGGATTCTGGGAAACGCAGTTTTCTAATGAAAATACCTGTCAAATGCTCCCTTTTAGCAGAAAATTAAATCTATAATTAACAGCTCTCACTAAACATATGACTAACACTTAAATCACTTACAAAATAACCAAAATGCTGTTATCAAACAATAAACTGCAATAAAGTTACAACAAATAGCGCAGATGAGAGTTATGGCTTATTTACAAAAGAACGATACTAGATTTTTATGAGACCTTAACTCTTGTTTTTTTAAGATGTTGATGTCTTTGTTTCAGGACACGGCAGGAGAGCCTCTGTACAAACTGTTCAAGGCCTTGAAGCACCAGATTGAGAAGGGTCCCGTGGATGCCAAGATGAAGAAGGCCAAATACACGCTGAACGACACGGGACTGCTGGGAGATGACGTCGAGTACTCTGTGCTGGTCAGTATGAACAAAAACACCGCAGTGTGCAGTCTTCCTTCACACGTTCACATGTTTTATTGGTGAACTCCTGAGCAAAATAGCTTTTAAATAGTATGAAATATAAAGTAACTTAGTTTGCAGATACAAATGATAGAAAATTGGCTTCCTCCAAGGTGTCTGGGCTCTTCTTTAGAGATAAGGGTGAGGAACACCATGTTTTGGGCAGGGCTCTGAATCAAGCAGCTGAACCTCCACATCAAAGGGAGTCAGTTTAATTGGTTTAAGCATCTGACAAGGATGCTTCATGGGTGCCTACCATGCGAGGGTAGGTTAAGTTGGAGAGATTATGTATCTCAGCTGGTTTGATAGCACCAGCAGCCAGGGAGAGGGAGGTGCGTCAGGTGTCAGTCAGAGTAGACACCCAGCTCCAGAATGAGTCATGCTTTGGGTCGTTGGGTGCATAATGAAAACAAGCCTTCACTGTGGCTCCACTTTTACCTGCTTGTATCTTCCCGGTGTGTTTGTGCTGTCAGACTTTGCAGGTGTTGGTGCATGGGGAGGGACCAGATGTGACTCCGGTGAAGGTGTTGAACTGTGACACAATCTCTCAGGTGAGAATCTTCTTCTATTTTCAGAGTTTAATTTTTTTTGGTCTTTGTCGTCAGGATCCAGATATTTACGTCTGTTTGATCTCTGGCTGAGTTTAAAAACGAAGAGAAGCTTTGCTGTATCTTTCCCTGCCCCCCTGCACTTTGTCCTTAAAACTGATTAAATGTCTAGAATAGTTTGAGGTAGTTGCAAAACTTCTGTCTGTCGATATTCTGCAGCTAATAAATGTGAATGAGATATCATTTTCTGTGTTTTGGGTTGACATTATAGCTGGTGAATTTGTAATTTTGTGCTCTGCAGGTGAAAGAGAAGATCATCGATCAGGTGTACAGAAATCTGCCGTATTCTCAGAGACCAAAGGTGGAGTGTGTTGCACTGGGTAAGAAACAAAAACAATCATAAAGCAGCTAGGAAAAATACAAATTATTGATTATTACACCCAGCGTTCAGCATCTTAAATTCCTGGGTTACAACAGTATTTATGGTGGTGGGGGTGGAGTATATAAAGAATATTTAGCTTTTTTGACCTTTAGATAGACCTTAAAACTATAATGTCACCTAAGTAAGTCCTGTTTTCCTCACTTGTGTCCTTTCCTGAGCTGCACACCTGGAACAGCTGTCAGTCTACAGATCAGATTACTATGAGAACTGTTGAATCCAGAAATCACTAAACTAGAACCTGTTTTACAAAGTGAAGTAGACTAAAACATAACAAAAAGTGACACGATCATGCCACAATGTTAAGAAACTGATGGGAAAGTCTATCCACGGCGCCATTATCCACAAATGAAGAAAACTCAGAGCTGTGCTGAACCTTTCCCGGGAGTGACTGGCCGACCAAAATTACTCCAAGAGCTCATCCATGACTCATCCAAGAAGTCACAAATGAACCCAGAACAACATCTAAAGAACTGCAGGCCTCTCAGTTAAGGTCAGAGTTCATGATTCAACAATAAGAAAGAAACTGTGCAAAATGGCAACAATGGGAGAGTTCAAGGAGAAAAGCACTGCTGACCAAAAAGAACACGAAGGCTCGTCTCATATTTACCAAAAAACATCTGGATGATCCCCAAAAGTTTGGGGAAAAAAACTTTCTGTGGATTGGCGAGACAAAAGCTGAACTTTCTTTATGAAATTTGAGTCCCGTTACATCTGGATTAAACCTAATACAGCATTTCATAAAAAGAACATCATACCAGCAGCTAAACATGGTGGTGGTAGTGTGATGGTCTGGGGCTTCTTCACTGCTTCAAGACGACTTGCCGTAGCTGATGGAAACATGAATCCTGCTCTCTACCAGAAAATCCTGGCGGAGAATCTCTGGCCATTAGTTTGTGGCCTGCTGAGCTATGATCTGAAACATACCAGCAAGAGCACCTCTGAATGGTTAAAAAATAAATACAATTTAAAGTGTCTAATCTATGTTAGAGTTCTGATGTGGCCAAGTCAAAGTCCAGCAGGCCGTTCATGCTGGAAAACCCTCCAATGTGGCAGAAATAAAAGAATTCTGTAAAGAATGTGAAAGACTCATCGCCAGTTAATGATTCACATTTGCTTTTCACTGACAGTTTAAGTCCTGCAAAGAGAAAACAGATCATTCTCTACATCAGATTAGCCTCACACAGATGCAGGTTTTGAAAAAATAAAGTGTTTCTTTCCCTTTAATAGTCCCTCCCTCCAGATACCACACATCCAGATGTTTTAACTTGATTGTAAAGATTAAGCATGAAGCTGCAGTGATGTTTAAACAGGTCTGTCAGGCCACTAAAAGGCTCCTATAAGGGAAGTGAGACGTGCCGTGAATAAGGATTAGCTGGATTTCAGGGTTGACCTTAAATACCCCGTAGCATCCTGAGACAGAGAATTTCATTAATCCCAAAGAGAATTTCCACTGCAGCTGAATCACATATAACAGCCATTCTAGTGTGTGCTGTGTAAACTTTCAAACAGTTATTGTTGGGTATGAAAATACAGGAATAATTCACCACTTCAAACAGGAAGTTTTAAGATGTAAAGCTCTTGTAATATTCAGCAGCATGTGTCCTTTCTACGGCTACATTCCCATCCACTGCAGCAGAGTTTTTATCAGGCAAACAGCTGGAATCTCACAAGATTCAAAACAGAATCCATTTTCTTCTCCCCGGACCTCAGTAGGTTGTAATGCTGCTGCTATAGAGGTGTGATGACAGACTGATGATAATCATTTGATCTCCTGCTAAGTGCTTTTCTGAAAGTGAGTGCCTGCCAGAGTTTTTCACCCACAAACTTTCAAAGATGGCAAAAATCGCCTAACCACATGTTAACTATCGCTGACTTGTTCCTTGTAAGCTTGTGCTAGCTGGTGCTAGATTAGATCGGCCTGATGGGCGCTGCATTCTGCTGTGATTGATTGTTTTGCTGTCAGGTAATTGATGACGCTGTGGGCTTTTCAAAAGGTCATTTGGGAGCTAAATGGGTTGGTTGTGGACTCTGTTGCTTATTGCTTGTTTGATGCTGACAGGCAACCTGAATATGTTTACAAGAATGTCTGAATTAAGAATGTACCGACTCAGCAGGTCTTTGATTTCATTAGTACTTAGTACATTAGTGTTCGGGCCTTCTACCTTCTGTTGATTAAAGTTTTGGGGGGTTTTTTGTTTGTTTTTTTTGCTGTTAGTGAGCGATTACAAGTAATTCTGGTGATTGGAGGTTAAGTGTGCCTCAACCTCACCCATCCAGGTTGCCGACATGTTGCAAACAATCTGAATCGGTCTGTGAGCACAACTCATCTGGGACACGTCTCTTTGCGAAAGGGAACTGGACTGGTTGCCTGTGTCATTTTGTAGTTAAATCGCCGTTCTTCGTCACCGTGACTATTTGTGGAATAATTTGACTCTGAACGTTTTAGTTAAACGTGCCAGTTTATCACAATAAATTACTCTATTATCACCAATGAACTGCATGTAATTGCCAGTTTGAGTGCATTCATTCACAAACCCATAGCAGACTGTTAGCAGACTGCCTCAGTCTTAATACCACTTTATCGCCATCTTGGTGCGCCAACGTTGCTTTGAAGACGACGACTGATTGTGAGACCAAACCCATTTTCAAAGTGCCCATTTCCAAGGTAACAAGATAAACTGGCATCAGCCTGCCTCTTTCTCTGTGGAGTATTTAGTCTTATGTAGCTAACATGGTAATCTATCACGGCCAGGCTGCCCTGTGGTCACTTTGGTTTGTCGATCTGTCTGACTGATGGATCATCCAATCAAGATTTTTATGGGCATAACTTCCTTTTTCTTAGCTGTGTGTGAGAAACCATCTGAACCATCTGCAAGGTGTAGATTTAGTCCCAGGTACTTGGTTCCCGTCTCATCCCATATCAGAAATATCCAATACTGTGCAACTTATTGAACACTGGAGTGATGGTAGGACCATATCCCACTGTACCTACAATGATTCACACACATGGATCAGGTTGGTACAACATCACTTTTATGCTAAATTACATGATAATTTCCTTCTCCTTGCCCCTGCAGAGTGGCGTCCCGGCTCCACGGGTCAGATCCTTTCTGACCTCGACCTCACATCCCAGAAGGAAGGACGCTGGAAGAGACTCAACACACTGGCTCATTACAACGTGAGTTCCACCTGCGGCACATGCCTGTTTCAGCCCTTTGTTTTTTCCCCTTTTCCTTCATCATGCTGAGTGTCTTATTACCAACCACTTCCTGTCATTTCCTGATGGTTAAACTGCTGTTTGTTAAAGATGAGGTCAATTGCAAGCAAGCACAGCGATGCCGCACCTCCCACCGCTGCTGCTGTGATCCTGACCAATCCAGGTTAAGTCCATCTCCGTGGACTGAAACTGTCCTACCTGCAGTGGAGGGGTTTAAAAAGTCCAACATCACTCAGGAATTACTTGTTTGTCTCATGAGGCCGTCAAATAAGAGAACACTGTCCCAAAAATCCCTGAACTGAAGTCTTTACTGATCAGGATGAAGATTTACACTCATCACACACACTGAGGTCATGAATGCTTTGGTAATACTGGGTAAAAGTGTTAATGTGGCATCATTTAAAAAAAACATTTTTTTTATATTATTAGATGAATAATATTATTAGTGTGTGACTGCCCATCCGTGGCAGGACTCCTGAGCTTTGGAACAACCGGCCTGAGCAGACGAGACTCACAGAAAAAGGATCTTCTCCTAAATCAGTTCAGATGTTAACCTTTTATTGTGTTTTATCCATCTGTCTTCTTAAGCGCTTATCCGGTGGGGCTGGAGCCCAACTCAGCTTTCACTGGGTGAGAGTCAGGTTACATCGTGGATAGGTCGCCAGGGCTAACTCAGAGAAACACACAACTATTCACACTCACATTCAGCACAGTGTAGAATCACCAGTTACTTTAATACACATGTGGACTGTGGAAGGAGAGAACATGCAATCAATTAACTTTTCCTCATCTATCCTAAATTTATCATATTTTATTTACCTTTCTTGTTTCCAGCTTGGACTTGTCTGGTTTTTTTTGGTCAAAATGTTTTTGCACAGCAATTGTAATGTAGATTAGTGCCGTTCAGCACCAGTGCATTTATTGACTTTCTTTTTCACATGTAAACTAAAGTCATGTGAAAAACTAAGTACACCCTCACCTCTTCCATAGGAATGTAGGGGTCCTGAGGGAGTAGGTGTTCCCTCTGCGCTCTCTGGGTGTTTTTAATCATGTCTGTTTCTCTGTGTTGAGCTGAGACCTTTACTTCTGCACCAAAATCACCAACAAGTGGAAGCATAGATAAATGGCGAGCCTCTTGAGACTCGTGCTGCACGAAAACCAGCAGGAATTAAAACGCCAGTCCAGTCCACTCTCCCTTCTGACATTTAAGGAAAATTCGTTTATTGAGAAGGCTGCAGTGAGACAGAAAATCATCACTTCCCTCAGTTTTCTCACTGATTTCCTGTCTTACAGGTTCGAGACAACGCCACGTTGGTGCTATCCAGAGTTTTGCACACACAGTCTTTCCACCAGCACCAAGACAGTCATGAAGAGAGTACGTACACACACACACACACACACACACACACACACTTTTTCTGCAACTTTTAAATGCACAGGAGTGATAAAAACACATCAACTTCATGCAGTCCTGTCTCACCTGCAGAAAACGCCCTGCTGGAGGACGATAACACTTTCCACCTGGTGAGACAGCCAGATGAAATTGACGAGGTGAAGTCGAAGCGAGGCAGCATGAAGGACAAAGCGATGACCAAAGCAATCACAGAGATCTACCTGACCAGGCTTCTGTCTGTTAAGGTACAGCTGTGCAGTTTCACTGCAGATGTTTCCATCATGTCTGCGAGTTTCTGCTGCTGAAACTCGCAGACATGACGAAGTTCTCATATTTCTTAATTTTTTTCTGCTTGTATTTGTTATTAGCAGATGCAGTTCTGTTGATTGCACTGTCAGGACACTCTTATTTTAATTTTTAGATGTTTTTAATCTGAAGGGTCCTTTTTTCTATATTAAATAGATACATTTAAAACATTGTGTGTGCCTTTGTGTTACAGGGCACTTTGCAGCAGTTTGTGGACAATTTCTTCCGCAGCGTGCTGTGCTCCAGTTCCGTCGTCCCTCCAGCCGTCAAATACTTCTTCGATTTCTTGGACGAGCAGGCGCAGAGACACGACAACGTAGACGAGGAGACGCTGCACATCTGGAAGACCAACAGGTACAAAGACTCACCAAAAACACCAAGTATGCTATCCGAGCAAACCTAAAACTCATCTGTGAAATAGCTCTGTGCAAAAGGGAACTCGACTCAACTGGTTGCCAGCTGATTGTATTCTGGTGTTACTCCTATATAAGGTTGCCGAGCAGTGTTATTGCATCTTCGCTGACTGGTATTTGCGCTTATCGCCATTTTGATGCTTTGAAGACGATAACTTAGAGGTCGCAGACCTGGTTCCCGACTTCAATGCACAGAGGGACCATCATTTGGTCTCATTTAACATAAGAAAGGTTAACATTTAGAGAGGTGTTTGTTTGTTTGTCAACTTGGCCCACTTGATCAGATTTTGAGTCTGACACTGCTGCTTTGGGTCTAGGATGATATCATTTACTGTGAGATTTAAATGCTGGCGACAAGAAACGTCTGAATGAGTGATCCGTGGGCCTGAAACTGTTCTAACGGCTTCATGTGGATCATGCTGTCAGTAAAGGCCTCAGACGGGCTTATATGTGACTCTGATTCAGCTCATCTTCAAAGCTGCTGTGAATCCCAGCTGGAGATACAACCTGCAAAGAAAACCAGCTAAGATAAATAATTATGTTGCTTCACTGCTCTGTGTGTGTGTGTGTGTGTGTGTGTGTGTGTGTGTGTGTGTGTGTGTGTGTGTGTGTGTGTGTGATACTTCATCAGCCAAAGGAGGGAGTAATTATGTCCTCGTCACTTCTAAACCGGGCCGTGGACCACATAAAAGCCTGATTTAATTGACAGGCTGTTATCAGGGCGGATAAATGATGACGGAGCAGAGACAAAGGAGAAGGATAGAGAAACTGAGAGAGATAGGGAGATTAGGTTTTTTTTTCTTCCTCTTTTTTTTTGAAGTCCAAACTTCTCTGCTTTCAAACTGGCCTTGAGCTAAGCCTGTCAATCATCAGAGGCACACATACACACACATTTGAACAAGTTGGTAAATGAAATATTTATCAGTTCTGGTGAATTATTGATGGGGGTTATGGTCTGGGGAGGCAGTGAGGGTGGGGGGATGAAAGGAGAGAAGGAGGAGTAAAGGGAAATGGAGCGTCGGCTACATCCTGAAGTCTGAAACTGAGCGTCCGCTACAGTAAGCATTGCTCCACCTGCCGAGCTTTTGGATCCATCGCTTCACATTTTCAGCTCGTACTCTGGCAAATTTTATTTTTTGGTTTATCACAAAAACAAAATTCTTGTTTTTTGGCCAACTATTGCTGAATGGACTTACAAAGTGATCCGGAAAGAGCTGCAAAGAACCATGACCCAACAAAAATGAGATGCAAAGTGGTCTCGAAAAGAAGAAAAATATTAATGTGGCAAAAACCACAAAAATGGAACCAAATGCTGACTTTAAAGATAAAGAACAGCCACAAAAAGATGCAAAATGACTAAAATTAAACACAACAGTTTGAAGATAAACACAGAGAGAAACTAACGTATTAAATGAAACATGAATTGGTTCCAGAGATCCAAAACGATGTAAAGTAAAATTACCTTCATGAAATCCAAAATAACCAAAGTAAAACACATACTAACCACAAACACATCCAGAATGACTCAAGAAAACAGCCAAAGGACCACAAAGAGACTCAAAAATACCCAAACAAGACTTGTAATATCTACGAACAGGTCAAAACCAACTTAAAGACAAACTGACCACAAAATTCTTAAAAAGAGACACAAAATGGCAATAGACATCCAAAACTAAAGACGAACAAAATTATAGTACTGACATCCAAAACGACCGAAATGAAACATGATTGCCACGAACAGGTCAAGACCAAATAAAAAAAATATTCCAGAGTCGTGACTTTAAGCAGCAGATGTCTTTGTGTGTCCTCAGCCTGCCTATGCGGTTCTGGGTGAACATCCTGAGGAACCCTCACTTCATCTTCGACGTCCACGTGACAGAGGTGGTGGACGCTTCGCTGCACGTCATCGCACAGACCTTCATGGACGCCTGCACCAAGACGGAGCACAAGCTGAGCAGAGTGAGCATCAGTCCGTTCAAAGAGCGCCATGTTTGTAACCCTGTGCATGTCTCTGAGAGAGAAGCGATCTGGGCCATTTTTCAATTACAGCCACAATTACCCGCTGCAATTTCTGTGATTTCAGCAATTTCCTGCTATTTTAAACCAGATCTGTGATCCATTTATTTATCAGCTCAGTGAATTTCTGTTTTGGACACAAGAGAAGAACCTCAGAGCCCCAGAGAGTCAGATGATGTCCACTTTTTGCCGTCATTTAAAGTGTGTTAAAGTAGATATTTGGTAATGCACCCTGACAGCTCGGTGGATTTCTGTGATTGCTGAAGCAACCAGAGATTCTTTCAGGCAATTTATGGTTGTCAAATCAACAACAGAGAGGACGCTGAAGTGAAAGTCACACTACAGGCTGTCAGCTCTCTGTCGCCCTCCTGTGGACGTCTTTCTTGTAATCGCAGTAAAGACTGTTTAGACTTTTAAAGCCACTTTCCGTTTTAACTAGCTTTCTTCTGATTGGCTGCCCCTCGTTAACATAAGATTTGAACTGCAGGTGGGTGGGACTTCTATGTTTACAGTCAGAGGTGGCATTTTAAGTGCAGTGTAGTTTTTGATTGGTATTTACAAAAACCTGCCCTCTGTGCACACTTACATTGTGACAAGAATGTTTTGAGAGGTAGAGGGAAATCTTCTGTTATTTGAGTGTTTTTCTTGAACTGAAAGCTACATTTTCACACTTTTTGATGACGAGGAGGCAGATTTACCTTCTTTTTTTTTTGTTGTGTTCATACAAACATGCTCATCTATTTTCTCTCTCTGGCTGCAGGAGTCTCCCAGCAACAAGCTTCTCTATGCAAAAGAGATTTCCACGTACAAGAAGATGGTCGACGAGTGAGTTTAAACCTCTAAATATCCTCAGAGAGGAAACGTGTATATGAAATGGTGTTTTGGCTGAACAGCGGAGTGAAATTTGAAAAATGGCAGCATGTTTGAATGTATTCTGTGAAAATGTGAGCTCTCAGAGGTCTTTTCATGAATCACTAACCATTTCTTTTGTACTGATGGCTCTTGTCGGTGTGGTTTGACAGATGTTTGCTTCAGTCCTCTTGGATTTTCTAATATTTGGTGAAATCACGGCTGCTGAGCTTTGAGGCTGTTTGAAAAGTGGACCAACACTTGAACCCCGTAAAACATCACCTTCAGGATGTTTTATGGGGTTCAATTACCCTCAATGGTTAATCAGGACAGCCGTCTGATGATCCACTGTGTGATTCTTTCTGAATGAACTCACAGAAATCACCTGACAGTTTGTTTTGATTGTGTCTCTTTCCACAGTTACTACAGGGGCATCAGGCAGATGGTTCCAGTCAGTGACCAGGACATGAACACGCACCTCGCTGAGGTGTCCAGGGTATGAACCAACCTCTGTTTGTGCTTTGTTGCATGTTTCATCCCTCTGCAGTGCATGTGCAAGTAGTTACTACTTATAGTAACTAACTAACAGGTGAAGATTATACAAGATTATACAGTACATCTTGAAAGTCCTGGGTTGAATCTTCTATTTGCCTTCGATCTGCATTAATTCTTCGTGGCACAGATTCGACAAGGTGCTGCAAACAGTCAGATTTACTCGTCTACATTGACACAATGGCATCACACAGCCGCTGCAGATTTGTCGGCTGCTTCAGCTTCCTGTTCTTTACCGAGAGGAGCGGCACCACCCGGTGTAGTCTTCTGCTGCTGTAGCCCATCTGCTTTAAGGATTACCATGTTCACCATTCAGAGATGCTTTTCTGCACACTGTGGTTGTAACAAGTGGTTGTTTGAGTCACTGTTATCTTCCTATCAGCTGGAAGGCTTCTGGTGATTCTCCTCTGACCTCAATGGGCATTTTTGTCTAAGAGAACTGCCGCTTCCTGGACATTTTCTCTTTTTCCTGACTATTTTTCTGTGAAGTCTAGAGATGATTGTGTGACAAAGTCCTATCAGATCATTAATTTCTGAAATATTCAGACTCTTGTTAAGTTTTCTCTTTTTTGAAATGGAACTGAAGGCAAAGGAAGGAGGGCGGGAAAAAGAAAAGGCTTCAGGGACAAGAGGGGAGGAGTGGGGGCAGAATGAGACAAGTTAGTTAAGGAAACTATGGTTGGTTTATGGTTCATGTTTAAATTATTCTTTATAAAGTCTAATTTAAGATTGTTAAGATGTTCAAAGTCACTTCAGTCTAATCAGCTTGAACTTCAGCAGGTCATCTTGACCACATCCACATGCCTACAGGCTCTGAGATACTCCCATGTGATTGGCTGATTTAGATACTTGCCTTGATGAGCAGTTGAACAGGTGTACCTAATGAAGTGGCTGTCGGTGTAGAGCATCAGTATGGAATATAAAATAGAGCAAGTCAATTTAAACTATTTGCTAAACTACAAAAAAGAACACAGGTTGAATCCTGAGCAGCTCCATCCAGTAAAGACTTAGATATTTGGATCCATTTATTTTTATTTTAATTAACCTCCGAGTATCAAAAGTGTGCAAAGCTTCAAAAAATGTTTCTTAAGACTTGAAAGTAGATGCAGCAACCGTCTGAACTGTGCTCATACTCTCTCCTTTGTAGCAACACACAGACAAGCTGAACACCCAGGTGGCCTTACATCAACTGTACCAGTTTGCCAGCAAGTACTACGATGTGGTGAGAGCTGCTGTTTTCAGTTTATCTACCTTTGTGCTGTTGTGTGTGCTGAATCCATGAGCTACAAAGGGGAAGAGAGCTGTTATCATTGTTATTTAAGCTTAAAATAAGTTGCACAGAAATCCAGATTATTATTTCACTGGACTGATATAGATGATTTTCATAATAAATTTTTCCAGTGTTGGTACAACTTCAGTGAGTGGTCAAGATGCATTAAGTTTAATAAGCCTAAAAAGCAACAGATTTTTCTCTCATGTTTGCCAAATATTGTTTTTTCTGTTCGATTACTTTTGAGCTGAGGCTTTAAGCAAAGGTTTTGCTTTTCCATACACAACATAAAAAAGATTCCATCTTAATTAAACACAATGATTCACCTAATGGGAGATATTAACTTGTACTTTTGATTAGATTTGATCCAACTTGCACCAACTTATTTTTTCCCCAACCAGTAAGTTGAAGAATGATTGTGGGAACGACAAAGAGCAACCTGGGCAAGAAACAAGAACAGACTGATCACTTTCTCATCAGTTTACAAAAAAGACGTAAAAATTGCACAAATGTTATGCGGACTAAGAAATTTGCTGGTTTCTCCTGCTAAAAGGAGTTCAGGGTGAACCATTTGTTAAATGGACTGATTCTCTTATATGGCACTTTTCTACTCTCCTGGAGCGCTCAAAGCTCTTTAAACAGCATGCCTCATCCACCACAATGTGTCAGTGTCTGATTTATTTATTTTTAAAACAATGGAAGAACAAAAAGATATTTGCAGGAGAAGTAAGAGAACACAAATGTGCCATACAGTGTTAATGACACTGTAGGAAAAGAAGTTATTTGGATTGATTAATGCCACTGAATATCCGAGTCTGGACTCTGATCTTTTTTACTGCTTCTTTAAAAATGTTGTTTGTCCTTTGCATTCATACTATTACTAATCATGGAACTTATTGTTGTTTTATGTTATGATGACACCCTTTTTGAACGCCTACACCTGGTTAAAGTTTGAGTTTTCCCTTTTATATGATGTCACCACTCAAATATTCCACTCCCGCTCCAGGCAGATTCGCTGTTGGTAGAGCGATGCTAGAAAAGATTCCTTGTTTCCATTAAATCTGTCATATTCTCTGGTGAAGACTTAAACGATGATGATGCATTTTCAAGTTGATTTAAGAGAGGGTGCCACAGAGTGCTTTCAATTTTAAGTTTAGGCGTAAACCAGTAAATATATTTGCCTCTAATATAGTGTTGCATTTTTTTTTTTTTAAATGCTGGGATTAAAACAGCCACTAGATGGCGGCACAAGAATGATTTTCCGCCTGGTTATAGTCACATTTTTTGCATTAACTATAAAACCTTTTACACATATTGACGTAGATATGCATCAGTTTAAAAAAAAATGTTTCTTTCAGATAATCCAGTCGCTGGACGAGGACCCAGCAGCCCAGAACAAACAGCTCACCCTTCGCCTTCAACAGGTCGCTGCCGCCCTAGAGAATAAGGTCACCGACCTTTGACGCCAGACCTCGAGGAGGGTTCGGGGGGAGGAGCTTATGGATGCTAAATTACAGGATTTTGTTTTCAACACAAGGACTCAAAGGATGGCGAGCTCACGGACTCTACTGAATGTTTAATCATATAATGACTGAAGTAATTGGCAGGGGTGGGGGGATTGGTCGGTGGATCCAAAGGAAGGACTAAAGGGGGAAGAGTTATGGGACGTCTGGAGGGGTGAGGAAAGTGTTAACGTACACCCGGAGTGGTGGAAACTAAAGTGTTGATATCTACTACACCTACATGGCGTACTTCTGCTTGGCATCTCAAAAAAAATTGTGAGGAGATATGCGAAATGGCGCGATGTGATTACAGATGGAAGTTGTGTGAAATCAGAGTTATTTTTTTAATTGTAGCTGGGATGTACGTTGGTGTACTCCTCGGACCTTGTTGTTTCTGTATTTGGCTTCAATGTGCCACAAATTTTAATTTCATCATGTAAGGACTGAAGGAAAAACGATCCGCACAAGAAATGAAGGCTTCAGATTTTGGGATTTTTGAAGAATGTGAGCACGGAAATGAGGCATTCCCAAATATGTCCTTTTTGGTACTCTGCTCTTTTTTGGAAGTGCAGCTGCTGTGGGCACCTTTTCTGGCCACTTTCTGAAGTCTGGAAACTGTGGATGTGGGGTGAATTTCATCCTAAAGTATACAAGATTAAGTTTGAATAAAATGGGGAAACCTCTACGGTACACACCACTGACCAATCAGGGGTCTCAATGGAGGAACAAAGGACAGTGAATTCGGGGTACGAGGAGTTATATAAGCCCAGAAAGCAGCAGGTTTTTTTTCCCTTGTACCGTGGCCAAATGTAGTTTTTTCTCTACAGTTAGCAGCAGTATGTGTTTCTATGCTGATGTGCTTGTGACTCACAGCTGAATAATTTCATTTAGTTTGTTTAGGTTTTTTTGTTTGATTGTTTGCAGGCTTTAGGCAGAAGCTTTGCATATCCATATCCAACATGAAATGTTTCTTTTTAATGGACTGACATGGTACCATTTAGTTTTATTCTTTTGCAAACTGTCTGTGAGGGTGTGTGTAAAAGTGTTTTTTTGTTGTTGTTGTTTGATTGTTTTTAGCTAAGCGGCTTTTTTATTTACTGCAACAACAAAAAAATCACAACAGCCTAATCATGTGAACAGCCAAAATTTTTATGTTTATGCGTGATTTTTGCTTTTATAATCTGTACAGTTTCGCTGCTTTTGCCGTACCCCTCGCAAAAATAACACTGCTTTTGTTTTCCATTTTTCTGTTCAAGTCCACATGCAAGAGAAGGTCTGCTTACTTTCATGTTTTCTGAAGACAGGGTATCACAGGATCTTTGAAAAAGGCTTCAAATTTAAGGTGGTAAAGTGTTAAAATGAAATAAATCTGCTTGTTATGACCTCTATTTTTTTGGATTATGCATCAATATTGTTATCAGAGTTAAAGGATGAGTACATGGCAGCACATGGATTTTAAAAATCTAAGTGCCTCTGAACAGTCTGTCACCTTAATCCTTATTGTGTGGAAGATTTAAAAAGCATACAAACCCTTTTTTTAAAAATGCATCTTTAATAAATGTAAGCACTATCAGTTATCTCTAAAACCTATAAACTAAACTTGAGAACTTAAGGTCCACAAACCTCTGCCTGATATGTT
Organism: Pelmatolapia mariae; assembly: GCF_036321145.2. Lineage (NCBI taxonomy): Eukaryota > Metazoa > Chordata > Actinopteri > Cichliformes > Cichlidae > Pelmatolapia > Pelmatolapia mariae. The sequence continues at coordinate 19,385,167 of NC_086242.1, read as the reverse complement.
TTGCTTTAAATGTTTTATCAGGCTCCTCTGTAATGACAAGGTCATTATGCACAGTAAATATTCGTAAATATTGAAGTTGGATCAACTGTGCCGTTTTTTTCCACATCTTGGGATAAAAAAAAATAGGAAACAGTTAAAATAATCATTAAAGATGAAGCTGGAAAAAATCATTAATATGTAATTTAAGATAAGAAAAGTGATATGCAACAATCTAAATCAAGGTCAAGTTTATTTATATAGCACATTTCCAACGGCTGCACAAAGTGCTTTACAAACTAAAATGCAACTAAACTAAGTAAAATGCACAACAATGATAGAATAACGTAAAAGAGAACGAGAAACACAATGCAAACGATGCACGACAGACCTGACCACATCTCAACGCTTTTCAGCGTACTTTATTATCTTTTTATTATCTTATATTTATTATCTTTTCAGCCGCCAGTCGAACACACACCAACGACGACAACAACAGGACCTAGTTCATCTGTTTTAAGCCAGCAGGGCGTGATTGCGGATGCCGCTCACGTGCATCCGCCTCCCCCGCGGCTGTGCCGCAGACCACGCCCCGCCACACACAGTAAGAACAACTAAAACAACAACAACTAAGGCTGGTAAAACAAAAAATGTCAACATGTGCTAGAAGCCAGTCCATAAAAATGTGTCGTCAGTAAAGACACATTTCACAACCGTCACAGCAAACAATAACTACACCTTACACTTAAGAGTTTGGAAAAAAGGCGACTGGACTTCTTGAAGTCCAGGTCATGGTAGTGTGAAAGAATACTACCATGGGAGTTGGACTATAAAAGACGACTGAGAACCTACACAGATACACTATACACTTTGTTCAGAATAAAGATAAATACGAAATTCCTGTCAAATAATGATGTATAAAAAATTAATCAAAATTAACAACTTTTTCAGTTTTATATGGACCTGATAACCTTCATGACCCTACAGGACACTCCCAGGTGTGCTGTCGAATGCTTTTTCAAAGTCACAAAACACATAGACCTGTTGGGCAAACTCCTACATTCCACGTGTCAAGTAATTTGAGACATGCATGTAAAAGTGCGTGATGTTGGCCTGAACAAACTAAGAACTGTCCTGTTGGAAAGTCACATGACCTGATTTGCATCTTCTCATCGGTGGTGCTGTGGACATGTTGGCTTTTTCTGCCAAAGTGGGGTGCAGATTTTTACCAACACACTGTGTTCAGTGTGGGTTTGAAAGGAATGGTTTGACTATTGAAAACTACACAATAGTAGCTTCATAGCATTCTGGTGTTTAGAGGCTTTTGCACCTAAAGTCTTCAAATATAATTAGCAATAACAAAAACATTTAATTTAATGCTTAAATAAAAATGTGATCAGATATTAAAATCTGTGCCAGCTCAAACATGGATCCATCCGCTGTGGTGACCGCTTGGGAAATGATGGAGCAGCCCAACAAAACACTTTGGACTGTTTTTTGTTTAAGCATTTTAAATCTTCCATATTCTCTGACCTAGATGTTCTACTTTGATTCTGCAAAGTTGTACAATCCCAACATTGCAGGAATATACATGCTAACAACTCCCTAAAAGATTCAGTATTTTCAAAAATAGTTTGCAGTGCAGTGAGGAAACGTATCAGCTGTGAAATAAGAGGAACAAAAACGGCATATTCCCATTCACTGTTAGTAAACGATGCGTAAATCAAAAAAGAGCTGTTACACCACAGAAGTTTAAATGAACTCATTTATCTTTTCTTTTGCTGCACATTATTCATTGCCAACACAAAATCATGATACATCTGCATTATTCTTTTCTTCCTGAACCCAGACGATGATCTTGAGATGAGAGCTCGACTTATTATCAAAGATTTAACGTGCAGTTTGTAAGTTGTGTGGTTGTCTTTCATGAGATGTTTGTTTCTTGTGTTTCAAGCCTCACAAACTGCAACTTTAATCTGTGGAGCAATACAAACCAGTGCAGTGTCTCTGGTACTTGATGGAAACACTGCAAAGCTCTGATAAGAATCTGGCACCAGATGACCTCCACATATACATCTTAGCTTGTTTTCACTTTGATTTCTTTGTACCACTTTGGTGCCAAAAGCGCTCAAGAAAGTGCTGTGTGGAATTTTCTCGGACTGTTATTGCAGTTTTGTGTAAAATGGGGAACTTCTAATCTTCTAAAAGTTTCTTTTCGGTTCAGATGTTAAGAATCAGACCACACGAAGCAAAACTTGACCGGCTTTTAAAAGCAGGCTGCCACTTTAGCTAGAAATGTTTGAGCTCTGTTTCCCATTCTGTTACTGAGGTCAGAGCTCAGTCTGATTTTACAAATACATTTCAGTCACCACAGTGGAAGAAAGTAATTTCTGCCTCCTGCCCATTCTGGGACCTCCATGCCCCCATCACAGAACACAGTAGTCATCAGTGACAACAGATATTAATTCTAGCTTGTCACAAACAAGTGAGTTGAAATGGAGGTGGGTTGCAAAGTGGCTTTCAGAGGCAGCAGCAGCAACTTTTATCCAAACTGGGATATGAAAGACAAGTCAACTGGATGTGCAGCAGAGCTGGCTTGGCTTTGTGGTTTTTCTGAACTAACCCTGTGCTCAATTTTCATTTATATGATAAGACCTCATTATAATCGGATTCACTGTCTCCTATCTTTCACTAACTCTTGCTTGTTTCTGCCTTCTTTTTGCCACCAGTGAGTGCCTTAAAGACTGGAAGAGAAAGTAAACTTTGGAGGTAAAAGCCAAAAATAAAAGGTGTCTAGAAGCACGTTCAGAAGATCACAGTGGGGGGAACAAAAGCTCTAGTAAATAAGAGTTTTGAAAGTTTGCACACAACACAAATTTAATGCTACAGTCACTCTAGAGTGGTCAGAGACCGCAGTGCCACCAAAGTTATTTAAACTGTGTGCAGTGAACTTGCAGTCTCGTTGCATTTGAAATGGCTGCTTGGAGGAGTGTCTCTGACAGCAAAATAAATAAATAATTCAATCATCGGCCAATCACCACTTTTTTTTTTCCCTTGTTGAAAGATTGCTGTTTAGTTTTCTGTCCTCCAGTGTGACTGAGCCACAAATCATCATACTATGGCAACCATATTGCTGTTCATCTCCCAAAGGTCTGGCAATTTTTAAAAGGAAAAGCAGAAGAAAAAAAATAAACAGTTGAATTTTTCTTTATCAACACCTTTTTAAACTTTCCTCTGCCACAAGTGTGCAGGGGCAAAGGTTGGTTCACCCAACATTTGGCTCCATATGTGAAGACTACATATGTTACCATATATTCATTCAACCTGAGTTAAATGTCACCCACAGTAAACTGCAGTTCTTCGGGCCATGCAGTTCTTGTGGTCTGTGCAGAAGTTTGATGTGAATGTGTGATGTTTATGGTTTAATGAAGTGGTTTTCAGGGTAAAGGTGCAGAAAAATGTTGGAATGCACAGGGATGTGAAGTCAGTTTATTCGTCTGTTATTTGAGCTTTAGTGTTTTGTGTTTTAAATGATGTACAACTAAAGTGTATTTGAAAATTTTACGTTTTACGAGGAACACGTGAACAGTTTTGAGAGTTTCTAGATGTTAAAGAAAACCGCCCACTGGTACTGATGCTTTTACCAACAGCTTTTTCTTTGTACATCAGCGCTGCCATTGTTTGTCCTTGTACCATTGTTGTTGGAAACAGTTGGTTTGGAAGAACTGGACCAAGTTTAAAACCATTGAAATGGACAGTAACAGCACTACCAGTAACCACAACTGGCCTGGACTGGACTGAAGCCCAAATCGGTGACTCTTCTTAGGAAGTGGAGAAGTGGGCAGAAAAATCCAGATCTAGGAAGTCCAAATATCCAATAAAAGATTTATACATAAGGAAAGTTGTTGTTGTGTTTCATTTTGTCATAGTGTGTCATCACACAAACAATCAACATACAATCTTTGACTTTAAAAGTGTTTTAGTGTTTCGCATACCTAGAAGATGTTGTTTGGACCTTCTGTTAACACCCTCTGATCCTTCATGAAAAATTGGTTAAATGCCTCTTGGAATGCCTTTGAGATCTTCTTCCAATTTGAGGACATCACCAATACACATACCCACATTTTCTTCAACACTCATTCCACTGTGTTACACTAATTATGGCAACTAGACCAACCTGTTTGTTACTTTCCTGTTAAATACCGTATCGCTTTTAAAATCCTTTTGTATACTTTTAAAATTTTAAATAACCTGGCGCCCAGTTCCCTAACAGAACTTCTCGACGTGTATAGCCCCAAGAGAGCACTCAGATCCTCTAACCAACTGCTCTTAGTACAACAAAGGCCCCAACGAAAGACTAGAGGGGACCGAGCTTTTGCAATTGCCGCACCCAAACTCTGGAATAATCTTCCTATCGATGTCCGCATGTCAGATTCCATTCAATCGTTTAAATCACACTTTAAAAAGTCACCTGTTCCATCTAGCTTTTGAAGCAAATTAGTTTGGACTTCCACCTGGTCTGCAGTTGTGCTATGTAACTGTAACTGTTGCCTTTGTAGTAATCTGCTTTGCTACCTACTTTGATGGACACTGTCCTTTTTAAATGTGCTATAGAAATAAAATATTGATTGATTGAAATATTGAACTGTAAGTCCCTCGAGCAAGTAGCCGAATACAGTCATTGGGTGAGCACTACAAGTTGATGGGGTTAAAGTTCACTTAGCTAGTTAAACTGAGATGAAGGTTACACTGACTGTGCATGCCATGCTCAATGTATGGAGAAACTGTGACCGTATGGATCATGTGACCTGTCTGTAGGTTTTTTTTCCCCATCTGGTAAAACAACAGTTTGACAGGCGAAACGAAGCAGGCCTCCATTGAAGAACAGAGATTCCACAGTTCCAGTTAACTGGATGGCGAGCCAACCAAAGATCGTCGTTATTACGATCGTCCAGACATCTTGGAAGCCAGAGCTTCGTTCCTATTTCACGGTGGGACAGATACCTGCGAGACTTCAGCCTTCCTTTTCCACTCTGAAGTGTGGTAGGACAGACAAAAACAGACCGACCACAACGATCCATCGATTAACATTCATTTTTTACACTTGACTCAGAGACACCTTTATTTTAGTTTGTTTTGTAGTCTGATTTGTTGTATTAAGCACATGTACCTGCAGCTGCTGTGAGCTGAATTTTGTGCACTGTGGTGTGTTCATTATTGATGTTTATAACGTGGGCTTCTGCCATTCCTAGATCCTACTGGCAGCAATCAATTGCACCAAAAATGCCACATGTAGAAAAGTGATTAAAAAAAATTAAAACTGGTATAAAAATTGATATTTAATTTCTTTTTTGGATGTTGTCAGAAGGTTAACTAAACAATTTTAAAAAGTTGATTTTCCTATGAAGTCTTTCATAATTCAGGCTTTACAGGGTTAAAGATTTATTGAAAGGCATTCAATTCTTAACATTCAGACTTTGAGACCATGGTGGGCATGAGTTTTGCAGTAAAAGCTTCAGATCAAGTCTAACACGCTTACTTGGAGGTGTAAACGACTAAGGCTTAGGTGGCGAATTTCAGGAAAAGTGAGTGAGCAGACAGGTAAAGTCCTTCTCCCTACAGGTACACAAGTCCAAAGGTCATTGGCTGGTTTTGAACACATTACGTCAGCAGAAGCGGCACAGAGCAGGTTGGTGAGGGATGGGACACAAAACCATTGTGGTGAAAGAATTCATCAGGGTTTTCAGAGCAGGTATGAGAAGGGCAACCTGAGCAGGAGGGCTCCACCCACAGGCAGAACCGAGGAGCCCATAACTCCACCTGAAAACTCAAAAAGGCTCTTAAAACTCCCTCTAGCATCCTGAGTCCTACTTAATCACAAATATGAGTCTGTGTGAGTTGTAGCCTCAGTTTCCTGTTAGCTAACAGTGACACCTGGTGTGCTCTTGTGCTGCTGTAGTCTGTCAGCTTCGAGGTTCAACGCGTTGTGCATTCAGAGATGTGACGAGCTTGAAGCAGTCGGGCCGTTCTGACCTCAACAAGGTCAAACTCTCAGATCTAAAGCTCACTGGATATTTTCTGTCTTTCGGACCATTCTCTGCAAACACACCAGTCCTACTTAAGCTTTGAAATCTGCAGCTTTGTGAACAACTATATATATATTTTTTCAGTTTTCTGAATATAAACCAGCATTTGTGAGAGACAGCTGTGATGATGTTCATTCATACCGAGAGAAAAGAGCTTCAGAGGATTAATCAGCTTTCGTCCTCATTTATTCAGGCATCCCAGGAAGGCCTGTCTGCGTGTTTCTCAGCACAAAACTGTGTTTAACTGACAAACACACACCTCCAACAGCCTGAAGCGAGGATGCGGCGAGCTTTACTCAGAGGAGCCTCCTGTTTGCAATTCACAGGAACTGGAAGCACATCTGCCATCAAACCCCTGACAGACACTGGGCTCTGCCGCGTTCATACTCCCTGCACAGATGTAGAAATTATTAGAGGAAAATGGGGTTTTAGATTTAGAGCAATCAGGAATTTAAGAAAACCTTGCTTTCCTACACTCAACACATGATAACCTGGTGGGATTCTTGAAGAAAAAAAAAAAAGGAAAGCACAAACTTGGGCTTAACTTACTCCCATTGTTTTACAACAGAGCTCCCAGCTGATGTGTTCAGCACCTGCCTGTGCAGCCTGAGTATTTGTCCTTTTCCCTTTATTCCTGTTTCTCTGCTTTGACCTTTGTGTATTAGGGAAGAAATCTTAGCAGCAAATCTCACTTTTTGGGGCTCTTGCTCTGAACAGATCAGCCACTGATGGAAAAAATGACATCACTGCCCCTCTGTGTTCATAGCTGAGAACTGCACTGCAACGCCATGAATTCTAAACGTCTAGATTCTGTTTTTCCAGAACAGACACAAATTTATGGAGACAAATAAATCACTTATCCTGGATCATGCTCAGCACGAGGTATAGTGTCGCTTTGGTATGAGTTCAACTTCACTCATCCATCAGACTATGTGTGCACATGTACACAGGTCCATAAGTAATTTGGTTTGATTAATTAAGATGTGCAGTGCAGAATTTCAGCTTTAAGTGTTTAGGAATTACAGACTTTTATACTTAATCCTCTAAATATCTGCAGGTCCTGAACAGTTAAAGTTGAGAGTCTGCACTTCAAAAATAAAACACCGAGTAAAAAAAGTGCAAAAAAACATTTAGCAGTACTTGTTCCTCATCTATTGGCTGGATGCTCCTGTCAGATCAGCTGCTGTTGTGCCTCCTCAGTTCACCGTAGTCCCCGTGAGATTAACGCTCCTATTTCAATAATGTTGGTGAAAAACAAACATGGCTTACTTTTCTTATTATTAATGATTACAGATGATGCACATGCGTATACCCCTGTCTCACAGGAAATATGTTTTCTGCTAATTTTGTTGCTAAATGGTTCCTCCAGTCAGCACCAAAACAACAATCTTCCCCTAAATGTGGAACAACCATAAAAGTTCATTAATGCTGCAGCCATTCGTGGACTGAGTGGATTTTGTACTGCAGGTTTCTGCTACCATCAGTTACTTGTATTTCATATGTCTTCAAAACAAAACATCCCAACTAGTAATTTCCATTGTCTCATTTGGATAAACAGCCTGTGTAAGAATGACTGTAGAACCTTTCTGTGGACTGTGGGAGCGTCAGGAGGAGCAGCGAGCAAAGCTGGACAGCATGGAAGCATTTTAGACTCAGACTGAGTCAGTTTTAAAGAATCAGACAGTCGGAAATGAACTGATGTTTGTCCATCACCTTTTATTGTGCCAGCTTTTTGTTGTTAAGTGGTGTTTGTGTTAGTTTCTGTTGTTTTTGTTGAAATTGTGCATTAAAATTAAAACTCTTATTTAGATTGATTTTAATTTTTGCATAAATAAAAGTGGTTAGAATGAAAACCTTGTTCACAAAATCAATGTGAGGCCCCTGTGGAGGAGATAAACTGTCCAATCTGTCATCAGTGTGCAAAACACATATTTTTGTGGTAGAGCCCACACACGCGCTGTAGCAGGATACACGCTGTACAAAAACAACTTTTTCTCAGCACGATTGAGTAACATGTGACACGCAGCCGGTAGCGTCACCGGGAGCCGTTTACCTGCTGAATCTGTGCCGGACGGACTATCGGCGTCCTGTCGCTCAGCTGCTGGAGTTACCAGGGTCACAGTGACGTCACAAAGCCAGCTACCTGCAGAAGTCGTCGACACAGAGAGCGGAGCGAGACCGTTATCAGAGTCAAGCTTTCATTCTTGTTTTCTCAAGGTTTCATTGCTGCTGTGGAGCTGTGAGTGCAAATAATTTTTCACTCAGGAAGAACAAGTTACAATCCAAAAAAAGGGAGAAATGAACACCATAAATTTTAGTCGTGTCGAGTTAATTTATCAGTTAAATAGAGTAATGTGTAAATAATGCTCTTTGCGGATTAATTTAGCCTGTATTGTTAATCTCATATAAGACTGTGTTGCCAACACAGGATTTAACACTGACCGACACAATCTTCACTGCAGAGCTGCGTTTAGGTTTTGTACAGGACACATTGCAGCTGTGTGAAGTGTCACAAGGAGTACCACTCAGGTCTTCCCAGAATTACCCTGTGCATGAAGACACGTCTGTCCACACCACCACTAGCAAAACTGTGATAAATAATAACACAGCTCTGAGCAATCCAGCTGATTCCACAGTACAGGCTCTGATGTCCCTCTTGAATAATTTGTTCAATAAAATTACATCAGAGCAGTGGGACAGGCTTTCATTAGGCTATCCAGATAGCTTCACGGCAGAGCTGCTTTTAGGTTTTGTACAGGACACATTGCATCTGTGCAATGAATTTTTTCCTGACAATTCTGCTGAGCAGGAGTTTACCAGAGCACAGAACATAGATGATAAAACCCAAGAAACAGCTAACACAGAAGAAAGCTTTCAAAATGCTGACCAACACAGTACTGCAAAAGCAGAAATCAATCCAACCCCAGATCCCCAGCAACAGAAATCCTGCGTTGAACCAGCCAGCATCCCATCGTTAACAGACATAAATCAACCGGTGTCGTGTGAAAAGACAGAGAAACACAGATCTTCTGTAGCCTGTGAACCACCCAAAAACAACCCAGACTTTGAAACATGGCTGAGCAGACTAATTCAGGCTGTGCTTTCAAAGCTTGGTAAACTTTCAGGGTTCTCACCTTCTCATTCTCTCCAGAAACATTTGTTGGCTCGAATCTTAACTGAAATCCAGGACATGCATTTGCATTTAGGCCCAGAAGTGCAAAAATATTTTGACAGCATTGCCAACGCCATTTTTACTGATATTTCTGAGAAATTAATTGTCACTGGGGATGAGTATTTAATGGAGTTAGACGATCTACTGTACTGTGTACTGTATTTATTCTTATTTTATTTTATTCTAATTTTTGCTTCATAACTTTTGCACTGTCCACTTCCTGCTGTGACAAAACAAATTTCCCACGTGTGGGACTAATAAAGGTTATCTTATCTTATCTTAATACTTAATAGTGTAACTACTTCAGTATTCCAAGAACACCTGTTGGCAGTAACAGATATCGATCGACTGGAATTATATCAAAAGAAAGAAACATGCAGATTTTCAGTGGAAAACTGCATGGAAGAACTGCTTTTGCAGGTTGTAAAACATGCAGGCGTAGTCATCAGTTCGAAAAGTTTTAAAGCCATTTCCACTCGGCTTACTGTGAAAGTCTGGGGTGAACTCAGGGCCGAATACGACAAAATCCCCCTTGAGAAATTTAAGAAACTCAGCAAGCGGATTTTCAAATCGCTCTGCAAAAGATGGACACATGCAGCGGCTATCCTGACATCCTTGAATTTAAACCACCCAAAACTTGATGAAGATATCGTTGAAACTTTCAAAAGAAAGCTATCCAAGGAGCCAAGTTGCATATCTCGGTTTTTCTCATCTGTGCGTGCATTTTTTGGGAGGTTTAAGGGAAGAAACAAAGTTTCCCCCGTGTAGTGACATCGTGATATCAACTGCAAAATATTTGAGAAAACTCACTGGACACTTTAAATGAGCTAGTTTTACATTTACATCAGATCAAGTCATTTCTGAAATTCCCAGGACTGGTCGCGGCAGATAGCCACCCTGCCCTGAGCCTGGTTCTGCCAGAGGTCTCTTCCTGTTAAAATGTACCTCAAAAGAACCAGCCAACTTTAGTGAAATAAACCATAAGGTTGACAAGCACAGGTTAACGACACTTTACAATGGTAGAAAGGAAACTTACAAAAAATGAAAGAAAAGTAAAACACATAAACTGCTAAGACAATGACTTGGCCAAGTGTTACTTTTGGTTTTCAACATTCGGGTTTCAATGTTCGGGTGCACCCTAGTAACCTGACTCCTTAACTCTTATAGAAACAGATTACACAAATCCAATGTACATTCAAATGAAAATCTCACACTCTTTTCACATGTGGAGAATATTCTACACAACAGCTTATTATTTAAAGTCCCAAATAAAAAATGTCCAAGGGCTAAAGTCCAAAAAATTCCCAGGGTGTGAAAGAAAATAGGGGTGAGAGAATGTCAGTCAGTGGTCTTATGTATAACCAGCTGTGTGTGAGATTGTGAGTGATACAGTCCTACCACACCGCAAGGTGCAGCAGATCATCAAGTGGAAAAGAAGCGAATCTCAGTCTCTCTAAGTCCAGGTGGGAAGGCTCGCCAACTATTTCACCGGAGGAATCCACCTCAAGAACAATTCAGCATACAAAAAAAAAAACCTGACCTGTCAACAGACAGGGTCAGAAGAGCAATTCAAATATTAATTATGCTGTTCTAGCTATAATTCACAACTTAGGATTTTGTTGAAATCACATTCAACATCAATTTGCAATTAAAATACTCAAATTTGCAAAAATAAAACATCTCTCTTACACAAACTATGCATTAAACCAAGTAAAGTCAGTGCATATGCGACAACTGTTAATCAAACAATTCAGATAAATTCAGTTTCTCAACGATAAAATGTGAAACAGACATGAACTAACTGAGACATACAACGTGTGCTCACCGATCTCAGTGCATCACGGCCGAAGACAATGGTATGGTGTCTCTCGGTCGGAAAATGCGGGGCTCTAAATAACGTAACAGGACATGTTGTTTTTCTCTTTAATAACAGTAATACGACGTGAAGGAAAATAAGTATAAGTTGCGCTTCAAGTGTTACCTTACTTCTGGAAGCAGATTGAGATGAACTTTAAGGCAGTTGATAGCAACCAGAGCTAACAAAGGCTAACAGTTTAGCTCCACGCGGTACTTTCTAAAGTCGCCAGAAAACTGCAGCATTCGCCTGTTTACTCACTGTGGCTACTCTTAACATGGAAGGTAGCTGATAATCAGCGAACTTATGTGCAGCATAGTTGGTTGCAACTTATATCTAATACTTTTCCCAGCTCGAAAGCTTCAGTCTCTCTTTTCTCCTGCCAGCACGCGACTACCTCCACACATAGCAGCGAACACAGAGCAGGTGGGTGGGACACGCAGTGGCAGGCTGCTTTCCCATTGGCCAAAGCATACTGGGACCTGTGCGTTTCGATTGGTTGGGCAGGCTGTCCATCTCTCCTCATATCTATCACTCCTTAAAGTGGTACCCTAATTTTATGTGGGTTACACTATACACATTGAAGTGACTTGAACTGAGAACATAACTAATCTGGAAATCCAATTTAACATCAATAAAAATCTAAAAATATTACATATTGACTTCTGCTTGTTTTTATTGTCTATGACTTGAATGAATCTGAATGAATCAAATCTGTAATTTAACAGATTTGTTTCATAAAAAATTTGACAGAATTTTCCTGCCATTAGTCTGAAACTTCAAAATGAGGTGGCCAGCTCTCTTCCATGTGTGCAACATAAGTGACCGAATCTGACAAAGAACTTGAACATTTTTCTTTCATTTGAATTTCCAAATGAAAGAATGTATCTGAGTTTGTATGTATGTATTGTAGAATTCAAGTAGGTGCAATATGTCGGTGATTGTAGAAGTCAGGAGAATCACAACAATACGTGTGCAGTCCAAGTTCTTCCCCCCTGTTGCACAGTCATTCTGAAAGCCTTATGAATGTGTATGTAAAGAATCAGATCTTAGTGAACTCTGGCTCAAGGTAAGGGGTCAGAGGTCAGGTTGTCTGAAAATCTTGTAAATGTGATAACTTTAGAAAAAGATGATATAGAACTTTGAAATTGATGCCATAGGTGTATCTACCATGAGGTTGAGTGGTTCGATTGGTCAGCGCCAGTAGCTATGTGCATGAGTAGTTTCATTTCATGGAGTAAATCTTTACATTGTAGACTTCGTTGAACACTCAAGAAAATAACTTTGGGACTTTCTAACATTCACAGTTCACGTATAGGGCTTTGGAGTTGATGTCACGCCGCAATGCATTGTGGGAGCGCGGTGCCATTTTCGGGGTCTACGAATCAAAACAAAAACACTGTGTTGGAACGACGACTACAAGAAAGATGCTTAAAAGCAGCTCAAAAGAGAATGGACTGTATGGAGACCGATTGCGTCCAGAGGCGAAGCAGCGGTGCTTGCAGAAAATAGCGTGCATTGGAAATGTGGACCCGTATGAAATACGGCCGTGGAGTAGAAACCCTGAAGACCTACCGCTATTGACGTAGCCTGACATATTTTCGTACCTTGTCTGTGGAGTCAGCGCGTACAAGTCGTCATTCAAACAAAGGTAAGTCAGCTCGAGTACTGCGAGTGAAATGTGTTTGATTTCCCCCCGAACATTCAAATTAGTGCAAGCATAAATTCATTCATGAGGGGGAAATTACAGTGAGAACATGTGGAGGCTGTTAGAGGGATAACATAGTGAGTTCAGTGCATTGATGTGACATTGTCCTTAAGGATTTAGTTATTCTTTATGGTTAAAGAAATTGCAATGATTTATTCATATTTATTCTAAATAATTCTAATTATACATCTTGCTTCCGTGTTTGTGTCCTGTGTCACTAAAAATACATTTTAGTTTTATACATTGATTAATGACCTGCAGAATCTCCTTGTCATATTAAGTGATTCATAATTGTCACTTTATGCTTTCTCCATCTTGAAAGTGATGATATCCTTGCATTACATACTTTAGGTTCATTTTCTGCAGGCAGGTTTCTGACAGAGAACAGGCAGATTTAGAATATAACATGCAGCGTTGTATAGATGGATGCATAAAAAATGAAAAATTACATGTATGTGCTAACTTTCTAAACACTTTGTTACATTTATGATAAAGTAGATAAAACACATTTATGTCGGCCTTGGCTCATAGTTCTTGTCTTTAAATGAACTTTGTGTGTGTTTCAGGTACTGCACTCTCAAAGACTGAATGAACCAGCATTGCAGCCATGGGTCATTGTGAGCATCACAGGGAAGGTTGAAGCCGCCCACTGCACCTGTATGGCCGGAGCCGCAGAGACCTGCAGCCATGTCACTGCTCTTCTGTTTAAAGTAGAAGCAACAGTGAGGATCCGTGGCACAGGGACTGTTACAGATGAACCTGCATACTGGGTTTTGCTGGGTAATATGACCAAGATACAGCCAGAGGTTGGCCATAAGATAGACTTCTCCTCTTCAGCTGCCCAAAAAAAGGCTCTTGATCAAAACATAAACAGACCATCCGTATTGAAAGGTAAAAGGAGCCGTCCTCAAAAAAGAAAAATCCCACCTGCTACTGTGGAGGAGTTGTCACTGCTATAATGCCATAAAGTTTTATCTAGGGGTCTAGATTTATGCCTATAGTGCACTGCCATGTAAATAATTTGCATTTACTGAATATGTACTGACTGAGTACCACTGTTCAAAAGTTGAATAAAGAAACTAATTTTTGCCTCTTTTTTTTTTTATTAAAACCACTTTATAGAACATCACATCAGTTACAATGTAGAATCCATGTCATTTATAGTTTACAAATGACAAAATGTTTACACAAAATCATGACAGTGTTTACATGATATCACCCACTTAGAGCTGGGCGATATAAGATTTTTTCATATCACGATATGTTTTTTTCATTTCAGGCGATAACGATATATATCACGATATAGGCCAAATAACTATATTTGTAAGATTTAAATGTGCCGTTGCTCACAAGTAAAATGTGAAATAATCTGCAGCTTGTTTTGATTTAAATATTTATTTCCCATAATAAGTTCAACAGGGTAGATGTACTTAAGGAACATGAGACTTTTTCAGATAAATAAAGGCAAATATTGCAAACTACACAAAAGGCAGCCGCTAAAGCGTTTAAGTTTCAAAATAGAACAAACAAAACGGACTACTAAATTGTCAATTCCACTTAGAAACAAAATTTTAATTCTAAAAATAAATCTTAGTTTGTTTTACAGAAAAACAGACAAAATTGACTAACTTTTGTCAATATCAAATAAACTGAGAAGTAAAAGGAAATTTTCAATCTCTCCTTGTTGTATAGCTTTCTGAACTTTCTGAATCCTTTATCATCCGCAACTGAAAATAGTTGTGGATGATTACTATACCTTTCTAATGTGACGTTGTTGTCCCTGGCTCTCTTTCTCTCTCTCTCTCCCTCCCGCTCTGTTCCTGTGCCACTGCGAGTGTAACTACCGCCCCTCCCCCCTCTTCCCAGCGCAAAGCACAAGGCTCGCGTGCGGAGTGAAGCGGGAAAAAGTGCGAGAGAGAGGGTGAGAGAAAGAAAGAAAAAAAACCCCCACGGCTCGCGATAAGGAGCCGCCTCGTGACATTCACGTCAAAGATTCGGCTCTAGAGCCATTTCGTTCGCGACCGACACTGCTTCCCAAACAACTACACATGTGAGTCTTGGAACTTGTGCTGTACGTAACAAGTCACGTGACGTGACGCTGCGGCTGTGATTGGTTCGGCTCTGCGCTACTTAATTTGGATTGGCTGTTCTCCTTTTCTTTTCTTTTTTTTAAGAGAGCAAGAGAGACGAGTGTCTATCGCAATAGTTTAATTTTTCTATCGAGAAAAAGTTATTTCGCAATACATATCGTTATCGTTTTATCGCCCAGCTCTACACCCACTACTAACATTACTTTATTTACTGTATCTTTTGAAAAAATACAGCAATTTTAACAGCACAAGACTTAAGAATATTTACCAGGAGCAAGTTTCATTTTTCCCTGGTTTTACTACCACACTGTTTTCCAAACGCAGCAAACCTTCACCATCTTATCCAGGAGGGTCACCTCTTCACCCTCATATGGAAGAAGTAATCTGATTGGCATGGTGGTATGTTTGAAGCAGGTCCCTTGTGTAGCACAGGAACCCAGTCACGATGTGTTTCATCCATTTCATAGGCTGGTTTGCCTGCAATAATGCCAAATAATTAGCAACTCTATAAATAGAAGGTAGTTCTGCAAAATCACTGCAAAATCACTCAGTAGGATGTTGTTCTAATTTGCTATGACCTCAGAGTGAATCGAAAATAAAACTAATAGGCTATAAAGAGTGATATGAACATATTTAGAACTTACCGGAATGAAAATGTCTGGAGCACCAACAGATATTTGGAGATGGAAGAGAACTGGATATCAGCTCGTCTCGCAGCTGCTATCCAGGCTAGACGCCTTCGTTTGGTAACATCCGATACACGAGCTGCCTCACGTTGCTCAGCGGGCTTCGCCAGCGCTCTTAATGTCCCGAAACAGCGATGTAAGAGGGCTGTAAAGCTGACACGCATGGTTGAGGAAGAGATCTCCGAAAAGATCAGCTCAATAGTTGCACTGCTCGCACAAAGCCCTGATTTCCCGGAAGACCCCACCATTTATGTTAGCGGTACATTTAGTAATATTAAAAAACTACACTGCATGGTTCGTCACGCTGCCTCGTGCCTTAAAAAGCTTGTAGGTAAGCTGCGCTGCCAGCGCCTGACAAGTGGGTCTGATACCAGTCCATTTGAGTCTGATAGAGAAAGTACGGATGCAAACATCTCAGTGCAAACACCAATCACTGAGATTTCTCTTAAAATCTCTGGCTCATGGAGCTTCAATGAAGAGATGATAGAGGATGAAAATTCAGATCAGGAGGGGGAAGAAATTGAGCTTCTAGAAGGATCAGGTGTAACAAAAGAAGGTGAAATAAAACCAACTGCTGAAACTGAAAGTATCCAAGCTCGAGCCCCTGTAGAAGGGGCTGTAGCTGACTGCATCAATGAGATACTTGGTGAAATGGATTCAAGTAGCGTAGAGCCCTGTGAGAAATATAGCTCAAACAAGCCTGCCTCTAATTCAGAATTATTTAATTCAGGAGACTTCTTCTCCAGATGTATGCCATGCACCTCAAGCACTGGGCTAAAAACACATAAACACCACTTTTCCATGTTTGCAAAAAGACAGTTTGAAACAATGAAAAAAGAGCTAAAACAAACAATGAAGACAAACAGGAAATATTTTGTTTGTCTAAATAACCTTTGCAAATACCCAAAGTATGAAACAGTGGCCTCTGATGAAAACATAGTTTTCATCCTGCCAGGGTCAGTACCTGAAACTCCTCGTCCCCAGAGTGCCAACTCTGATCGAGCCCCTTCCCGAAATACGCTTCTTTGTTACCTAAGTTCTTCTTCAGTGGGCTTTGACACCATTAGATCAGACGTTAATCAATTATATGATACACTCACAAAAAAAGAAGAAGTCCCTATATTCGAAAAAACATTGGAAAACATTAAAAATAGTGGGGAAATCAGAACTTTTTCTAAGGAGGTAACAGCTAAAATGTTCGATCTGTCTATGACGAGTCGAGTGCATCAAATTCCCGTACCTCTAAGCGGGAGATCCCTGTCAGACACAGTCATCTCCAGGACTCCACAAACAGTAGATGATTCAAAGCGTCCCTTTTCTCCTGAAGTCCTCTATGTCCTCATAGAAGACGCAGCAGAAAAGTTTTTGCAAAAACTTTTACTGTGGGTGGAGAACAAAGAAAATTATCAAATGATTAAAACTGAGAGGGTGTCTGGGGACACCCAGAACATTCTTAAAAGAACACAGACCCCAACACAGGAAATAAGAATGGATTCAGATAACAATGGAAAGGAATGTGCAGCATCAACACCAAAACCTGGAAGCATTTCTCCAGAAAAATACTCTCTGGCATCCATCGACTCACCTCCAACGGCAAAACCTAAGAGTGTTTCTCCAGAAAAATGCTCTCTGGCATCCATCGACTCACCTCCGACGGCAAAACCTAAGAGTGTTTCTCCAGAAAAATGCTCTCTGGCATCCATCGACTCACCTCCGACGGCAAAACCTAAGAGTGTTTCTCCAGAAAAATGCTCTCTGGCATCCATCGACTCACCTCCGACGGCAAAACCTAAGAGTGTTTCTCCAGAAAAATGCTCTCTGGCATCCATCGACTCACCTCCGACGGCAAAACCTAAGAGTGTTTCTCCAGAAAAATGCTCTCTGGCATCCATCGACTCACCTCCGACGGCAAAACCTAAGAGTGTTTCTCCAGAAAAATGCTCTCTGGCATCCATCGACTCACCTCCGACGGCAAAACCTAAGAGTGTTTCTCCAGAAATATGCTCTGTGAGCATTTCAGGCTCTCTTAAAGATTCCTTTAAAATATTAGAGATGGGTGTTGTGTCAAGGTCATCTTCTGATTTTAAGAAAATGTCCATTGACCTCTCCTTTTTGCTCTTTCAGACACTTCTTGTAAAATGTAAGTCTAAGACCATGCAGTCTGTGGCTAAGACCGCAAGTACTTCAAGAGAAATACACACTCTCATCAACCATCTGACAGAGTTGATACAGCCTGAACTCAGCAGCACAGACTCCGCCATAAATCTGATAAATGACAAGAATCAGTTCATTAAGAAAATGGCCAAATCCCTCATCAAGGAGTTTGGCTCCCCAGATAATGTCTTAAATGCTGCGATGTCAAATGATTCATCTTTTGACAAGGCTGTGATAAGTCATTTGAAAATCGGGCTCCCCAGTCCTCCAAAAAAGTCCAAAATTTCCAGGTTTTTTTCAGCAGTGTTAAAAGCTTTTGTAAAACCCTTTAGGTGCTGCTTTAAAAGCAGCAATGATTAAATGACGATTTTGGCTTTTTCCTGCTGCCCTGCTTCTTTTAAAATCTTGAAGCAGAATTTTGACACCAAATCCATTTCCATCACCCCCAACCAGTTGCAGCGGATGGCTGCCCCTTCCTGAGCCTGGTTCCGTTGGAAGTTTCTTCCTGTCAGTAAGGAGTTTTCCTTCCCCACTGTCGCCTCGTGCTTGCTCAAAGGGGGATCATTTGATTGGTGGGGTTCTCTGTAGTACTGTACTGTTTTTACCTTACAGTTCAAACAGGGAGGAAACTTGTGATTTGGCGCTTTATTTAAAAAAAATATCATATACAAAATATCATATATATCAAATAATTCAAATAAAACACTAATATCAAATAAAAACATTCAGACTTTTGTCTTGTTTTTCTATGTTGTCAAATATGTAACAAGTTGAGTGTGTGCATTCTGGTCATTAGTATTTTTTTCATTTTTAATGTATTCGAGCTGAATTCGGGGAGCAAAGGTAGTTGCTTACTACAGCATGTTTGTATAGACACTATGGAGTTCTGAGCTACTAGGAAGTAGGAAGAGCCTGACTTAACCACCTCTCCCTCCTCCCACACATACAAGATTTATTTAAATTTGTAGGATCTGATCTCTTTCAGAACCCAGCTTTGCTCTCGGAGTCTCAGACTAACTCGTAGGAGTTAGTCTGAGACTTCAAAATGAGGTGGCCAGCTCTCTTCCATGTGTGTGACAAAAAACTTGAACATTTTTCTGTCATTTGAATATCCAATACGTACATACAGAATAGAATAGAATAATCCTTTAAATGTCCCAAAAGGGGAAATTTGGTTGTATCAGCAGGAAAAAGAAAAACAAAAATACGCACAGAACAGGACACAGAACAGAAACACAATTTTTACATATTTTACATACAAACCCAGGTTGTAGTGTGCAAACAGAGCAGGATACTGAAAGATGTTTAAATAGTTAAGAATATTTAGAATATTTTGAAAAGTGCAGATTGTGTATTGTACCTGTGCATTAAAAAGTAGACATGTAACTTCCAATAAGTTAGTGTATATATAGACTGAGAGAAGTAATGTGCAAGTTATAACAGTAGAAGTTGTTACAGCACTGATGTAAACATCTGTGTTTGTTGGGAGCAGTTTTGATTGTACAGCCTGACAGCTGTAGGGAGGAAGGACCTGCGGAAACGCTCCTTCATGCATCTAGGATGCAGCAGTCTGTCACTGAAGGAACTCTGCAGTCCAGCAACATTTACATGCATGGGGTGGGAGTCTGTGTCCATCAGAGAAGTTATTTTGGCCAGAGTCCTTCTGTCTCCCACCACCTGCACTGGATCCAGGGTGCATCCCAGAACAGAGCTGGCCTTCCTGATAGACTTGTAGTCAAGACAGCCTAAACCAAGACCAAGACAATACCAAGACCAGAGGGTATTGAGACCAAGACAAGACCGAGTCGAGACCAAGACAAAGTCAAGACGAGACCAAGACCGAGACAAAAAAGTCTTTAAACTGCAGCCAGATGCTGCTTCTTTTACGGGTGTCAGGCATATTTATGTGTTTTTGCGATGCACTCGCACAGCCCTCCTCACCACTGTCTACTGTGTCACTCACTTACTGAGAGGACAGACGCACGCTCCACTTGACTGTCACGTCTCTCATCCTCTGTGTTTTTCACATATTGATATTATCCTATATTCTCTCATGTGATTGGCCAGAATATGGAGGGATTGGAGCATAGCTGAGCCACTGTGTGAGAGCTGAGCAGTGAAAGGAAATTAAGTGAGGAGCCGGCTCTCGCTCAATGGGAGCACTCTCTAAGCACGGCTCTTGGAGCTGATGCTTTTCCGCATGACACGTTATTGAACTTTACGTTGTGTGTCATGGATACTGTTGTCCGGTGTCAGTGTGATGGGTCTGCGTCTCCGGAAGTCCACCACCACAGCGTTGATCAGCAGGTGGTTCTGCTGGCACCAGTCCACAAAGTCCAGAGTCCACTGTCTGTACTCTGAGTCATCCTCTAAGTAATCCTCTAGTCATCCTTTAATATTTTTTGGGAACGCAGGCATCTGTTTAAAGCAAATGGATTTAATTTTAACAAGTCAGGGGTGAAACTGTTCACCTCCAACTTGTTTTATTCCATACGTCATCCATCTGTGCTTGGTGCCAAGGCTGAGATAAACGAGGAGTTATCTCATAAAGAGGAACAAACAGTACTCCGAGAACAGACAAAGCCCAGCAGAAACCTTGAGGAGGAGCTCCATCTGCCCCCACCCGGGAAGAGCCTCAGAAAAGAGAGACATCTGAGGCAAGAAGAGGGGTCCCTATTTGCCTCCAACTCTCTCAACAACACCAACGACCAGGACCAGGGAACACGACCTTCCCCAGTCCCCCAAACCCCTGACAGGCCATCACCCTCCTCCCTCTACCTTTCTCCCTCCTCCCCACACCTGAAATTCACTGAGGAGATGATGGAGCGGGTCAATGCTGGGCTCAGATCTACCCCCCGGCCCAATCCCCTTTTTGTCCCCCATAAACCCCCCACCAGAGCAGCCAAAGATTCGCCATCGAGCCCCGCTGAAAAAAGACGATCTTGACAAGACACAAATGAACAACTACAGGCCGATCTCAAATCTCCCATTTTTAAGTAAGATCATTGAAAAAGCAGTTTCTCAACAGCTCAATTACTTCTTAACACAGAATAACTGCTATGATGCCTTCCAGTCAGGTTTTAGACAGAACCACAGCACTGAAACCGCTCTGACCAAAGTGTTTAATGACATATGTCTGAATACAGACGGTGGAAAAATGTCAGTCTTAGTTTTACTGGATCTCAGTGCAGCATTTGATACAGTTGACCACAACATATTACTCAAACGACTGGAGAACTGGGCAGGTCTTTCAGGGACTGTACTAAACTGGTTCAAAACATACTTAGAAAACAGGAAATACTTTGTATCAATAGGTAACTTCACATCTGAGCAGACAAGTATCACATGTGGAGTTCCCCAAGGTTCCATCTTGGGACCCCTTCTGTTTAACATTTACATGCTCCCACTGGCACAGATTATAAAGAACAACAAAATAAACTATCACAGCTATGCAGATGACACACAAATATATATCACAATGTCACCAGGAGACCGAGGCCCTGTACAGGCTCTTGGTAAATGCATTGAAGAAATTAATGACTGGTTGTGCCACAATTTTCTCCAGCTAAACAAAAACAAAACTGAAATAATAGTCTTTGGAGCCAAAGAAAAACGATTACAGGTCACCAGAGAACTTCAATCTATACACCTAAAAACCACCAACCAGGCGAGAAATTTGGGTGTAGTGATGGATGCAGACCTAAACTTAGAAAAACACATTAAGACATTAACAAAATCAGCTTACTATCACCTCAAGAATATTTCAAGGATAAAAGATCTGATGTCTCAACAGGACCTGGAAAAAGTAGTCCATGCATTCATCTTTAGTAGGCTTGATTACTGTAACAGCATCTTTAAAGGTCTACCTAAAAAATCAGTCAGACAACTACAGCTCATTCAGAACTCTGCTGCTCGAGTCCTCACTAAGACCAAAAAAGTGGACCACATCAGTCCAGCGCTGAGGTCTTTACACTGGCTGCCTGTCAGTCAGAGGATAGACTTCTGATGCTGGTCTATAAAGCTCTGAATGGTTTAGGACCAAAATACATCAGTGACCTCCTGACCCAGTATGAACCTTCCAGATCCCTCAGGTCATCTGGATCCGGTCTTTTATCAGTTCCCAGAGTCAGAACCAAACACGGAGAAGCTGCATTCAGCTTTTATGCTCCATATATCTGGAACAAACTCCCAGAAAGCCTCAGATCAGCTGAAACACTCAGTTTATTTAAATCCAGGTTGAAGACTCACCTGTTCTCAGCTGCATTTGAATAAAACACCGAATCCACACTTTTAAGCTTAAATTTCAAAACTTACATTTTAACTACTGATTTTATCTACTGTTTTGATTTTATATACTGTTTTGTTTGTTTGTTTGTTTTAATCTATTTTAAATCATGCTTTTTATTTGTTTTTGTTTTTAATGTCTCTGTAAAGCACTTTGAATCACCTTGTTGTTGAATTGTGCTATATAAATAAACTTGCCTTGCCTTGCCTCACCTGTGATGAGGCTGACTATGGCAGAGTCATCAGAGAACTTCTGTAGGTGGCAGTGTGGGGAGTTGATGGAGAAGTCTGCAGTGTAGAGGGTGAAGAGGAACGGTGCCAGCACAGTTCCCTGTGGGGCCCCTGTACTGCATATGAGTATGTATGTATGTATTGTCGAATTCAAGTAGGTGCAATATGTCGGTGAGTGCAGAATTTAGGAGAATCACAATCCATTTGCAGTCTAAGTTCTTCCCCCTGTTGGACAGTCATTCTGCAAGCCTTATGAATGTGTATGCAAAGAATCAGATCTTAGTGAACTCTGGTCAGGGGTCAGAGGTCAAGTTGTCTGAAAATCTTGTAAATGTGATAACTTTAGAACAAGATGATGTAGAATTTTGAAATTGATACCATAGGTGTATCTATTATGAGGCTGAGTGGTACGATTGGTCAGTATCAGTAGCTATGTGCATGACTAGTTTCATTTCATGTAGTAAATCTTTACATTGTAGACTTTGTTGAACACTCAAGAAAATAACTTTGAATGAACTTAAAATGATCGTGGAAAGAATTTCCACGTGATTAAATTACTATCTATTAGATTTAAGCAGGACTTTTGGACTAACTTGATTTCTAATATCATCATAGTACTATCAAAGAATTTGGCTCAACGCTGTTGAATTAAGTTGGAAACATTTGTAGCACTTTAGCTGGCCAAAACCTACTGAATTGAGTTGAACTAGAACATTTAAAATTGGAGCAATAAAAATAAATTGACCCAAGCACCAGTAAATAAGTTGGTTAATTTTGGAATAATAGAATTTCATAATGTTAAAAAATTATTTTCTTGATTTTTTTTAAAACGTTCATTTAGTGGTGGTACTTACAGTGCTGTATCCAAAGGTTGATCAGAATTGGTGAAGATAAGGAAGACACACACGCGCACATACTATGGGCATTATAGTATGTTTCATACTATAATGCTACTATACAAAAAAGATAGCTCTGGCTTCTCAAATGTAAGATTTTAAATCTACCACTTGTTACAGCCTTTTTTTAGTTGGATGAACAACAACAAATACATTTTTTCACTTTAACGATAGTTTAAAAACAAACTACTTTGGAAAGTCTTGGATTCTTAGGATAATTGCAAAAATATTTTGGATATGAGACAATAGTTTAAAGGTTATGTGTTGCAATGAAAAGCGGAACCTTCAGATTTGTACACAGATATAGTGAAGCATGTTTTTTCTTTTTAAAAGGCTTCTGCAGAGAGAGAGCCTTTATACATTTGGGTCAATTTCTGTTAAAGAAGTCATAAATATCTCTTACTCGAGGGTTTATCTGGCAGTCTCTTTGACAATAATGTGTCAGTGTGTATTTTTGCCAGACGGCCATGAGATGGTGTGATTGTGTTCATCTTAGAGGTGAAGCTCCAGCGGCAAATGAGAACCACACTATTAATGCGGAGTAATGAAAGGATACAGCCGTGTGACTTTCAACCTGGGGCCTCATGCACAACACCTGATGCTCAACCTGTCTACGTGGTTCTTCTTCAGCTATCTGAGAATTTTTATGGGAAGTGTATTTTTCTGGTATTTTCTTAGCCTCATATATTTTTAAAAAAGCACATAAAAAGGAGGAAGCAGGGGAAATGGGCAAGGGTGAGCATCTGAGTAACTTTAATCCAAATTGTGATGCTTAGGCGACTTGACCCAGGCAGCTCTAAACGAGCAAAGGCTGGTTTCATAAAGACATAACAGCGTGAAAAAGTGTTCATCGATCCCTCGTTTCCTTTTCACATTTTGCTAGAAAAACTGAAAATTTATGCAGTAATTTACTGAAACATGTATAAAAATACGTGGAGACACAACACACTGCTCCAGTAATGTTTAGGTCCAGTCGTTACTGAAACATTGTGTTTTTCTAAATAATGGCATTCTATTCTATTCTATCTGGGTATGCTTTTCCTACATTTGCTGTGTCTTTGGGATTGTTGTCATGCTGAAAAATGAGGCCATTGTCATTAAGATGACCAATTTCCAGATGGTATTGCATTTCTTGAGATGGAATAAACGAAGAATTCAAGTGCGTTTCATTAAAGGTGGTTTGACGGTTTGACCAGCTTTGATTATGACTGACATTCAGATACTTTAGGGTGTCTTCACTCATTCAGGAACCTTCCAAAACAAAGTTGACTTTTAGCAATGGTACTGCTACCTGGATGTAGGCCAGGCTTCTCTCAGAAGAGATGTTTGGTTTGCAAGTGCTTCTTCAGCTTGGGAATTAGCCAACTTCTGCTGATAAATGACCCACTCAGACTGAGGGTGATGGTTTCCTTTTTCTGTATTTGGTGCCAAATGGACTTGGGTCTATTCTGAATATTTATTTTAAAGGAAAAAATGGTATATAGGTTCACTCCATGAGGCAAAAAACAAACAAAAAAAACCCAAACCACATGCAACAACGTATCACTTCCAGCGTGTTTTAAACCAAAAATCAGAACGGATTATGTTTTCATCACAACTGTGTACCAGCCAGGTGAGGAGATCTACCTTCGTCATGCTTCCCTAACCTATTAATCTCTCTGTTTCGTACACTTTTCAGCAAAAGAAGCATCACATTGAAGCTACTTTGAATGCATCGTGTACCTGAATATTGTTGCTTATTGCTTGATGAATTACTTGCAAGATGACATGAAAAAAAAAACCCAAAAACGGCGTAATTTCCTGTGGTTGACTAATCTATTGAGCCTTCCGGGAGGCATGTAATCAGATAGAATCGAAGCTCTGTAGTGGTGCAGAGTGAGCATGTGCTTAGTAGGCCATAGCATTTTGTAATTTTATATATATATATATGTGTGTGTGTGTAGAGAGAGCGAGAGAGCGCTATGTTATAGTATAAAATATATCACATACCAAACATACCCCACATTCTAAGGTTTTCTTGGATGAATCCAGAATTTTTTTCCATAAAATATTCTGAGCTCCCTCTCACAGATTTATCTGCTTCCAACCACAGATTGAAATAACATGACTGAGCTTTAAGATGTTCTGGATTCAAAGCAACATCCCGGTGCATCACAGGTGTCTCTTTCAGCTTCTCCTACCACGGATTTGTTAACCGTTTGCACAAACCTTCACAGCCCTGCCGAGCATCCTTTGCTTATCCAGCAAAGCTCAGAAGCTGTCTCCTGCTAATTTATCCAGAAATATGCACAATAACAGCATGGAAGCAAGCTGCTGAATGCCGATGTTAGGCAGCCTATCAGCTCTTATTACAAACCCTTCAGCAACATATTATTTATTTCTGTATTTGATGTTCATTTTCTTGTTGGCTTTGATTAGAGCAGGGACGGAATGAACTACTTCCATTCTTCCTGAGTCAGTCTTGACTAAACAGTTTATAAAATGTCAGGAAACACATCACCACCCGTCTTTCCAGTAATAAAAAATGTAATGGCTCATAAGTATGGAACGCCAGGACTGCCATAATGAATTACTTAAATACACCATTAAATAATTAATTAAATGTGGCAATAATTAATTTAAATTGGAATTAATTAATTAAATAAATAGTTATGACACATGTAATTAATTAATTATTGACACATTTAATTAATTATTTATGTATTTCACATTTTAATTAATTATTGACACATTTAATTAATTATTTATGTATTTCACATTTTAATTAATTATTGACACATTTAATTAATTATTTAATGATATATTTATTTATTTCATTTTGGCAGTCCTGGCGCCTGGCTCTCATCATGAATTAATTTTATCTGTCAGCCTCACCCATCAAACTCAGGGGGCGGGGTTAATGCTGATCGACTCAAAACCATTGCTTTGGCCTGGTGGCCATTGTTTATAGCCCACAACAACCGGCAGAACTGAACTTTGAA
Source organism: Pelmatolapia mariae (assembly GCF_036321145.2). Classification (NCBI taxonomy): domain Eukaryota; kingdom Metazoa; phylum Chordata; class Actinopteri; order Cichliformes; family Cichlidae; genus Pelmatolapia; species Pelmatolapia mariae. Next base: position 19,359,048 of record NC_086242.1, on the reverse strand, counting down.
AAACCCTGTTTGTGTGTCACCAAATACAGTTTTAATATTTTTTTTAGCCGAGAATGTAGTGGTTTAATCTTCATATGTGTGGTCGGTTTGTCAAGATACAGCCTCTTTGCAAAAGTGCTTCGATGATTTCGGAGATGTCTGCCCAGTCCCATGGGATAGTCGCGTGGGATAGACCCGCTCCCTGGCAAGCAATCAGCTGTTATTACCGCCGACAAAGCGCAGGCCCCGGTACACAGCTGTAATAATCCCCGCTGACACGGACTTCTTTTACTGAGGTTATATTTATCGGAGTGTTATTTCCTGATGTTCGTATGTGTCCTACGTATTTCAGTCGCCAATTCTGAAGTATAACTAACATTAAAAACATGTTTAAGGAGGAGAGAGAGCAAATAAATTCGATTAACAGCTGATCTTTGGGTTTCTGTTCAGTAATCTGCGTGACCTGCATATAAACGCATACAAGAGATAACGTTGGTGTTTCCGTCGTGTAGTAACTGCTGGCTTTAACTGTACAAAGGTTGTTCGACACTATGAAACACATAAAGACTTCATGATGTTCGGCTAATATTTTTATTGTGAATATTAATCATGAGGGTAAACGGCCCTGTACACCACGGAGCGAGGTCAGCATCTCCACGATATCTTCAGCTCTCTGAGTTAACCCAGAGTTTCCCAGCTGACTAACTGTCATCTACGAATATGTCACTGGTCATATCAATATGATTTTACAGAAAAGCATCCTTATTACTGCCAACTATTCCAGAGACTTGAAAATCTACAGCATAAAGAACACAAAAATATAGCAGTCTAACGCAACACTGTAACAGAGATGAACCGTCAGTTTGTCGCAGATCAAAGTGGAAAGAAAGTGATTGGTTGAACAGGTGTTCGTTATCTGTGTTTTCTGCATTTTCATCAGTGTAAGAGACTCAGCAGCAGATTAGAATAACACTTATACATTTAATAAATTACCAAATGAATCCACGCAAGAAACGAGCAAACCTGTTCCGACAGTTTGAGTTTGTATTCCCTCAGCTGCAGACTCGCTGCTGTTTAAATGTTTGAGAGGAAGATTAGATATAAAGCAAACGTCAAACATAGACTCAGTCTGCGTTCACATTTGATATGAGGCCAGGACGTAAAGTGGCTGTGTCCTGTTTTAAGATCATACATGTAAAATTGTTGTCCAGCCGCTCCGAGTTAACTGAAGTTAACTTGGATAAATTATAGTTAAGGAGTATCACAGATAACACCCACGTGAGCTGTGTGACTGTTCACCACTACACTGAAATCAGTAGGCTATTACTGAAATACACGTGCTATTTCATATAAATAGGGAGGTCCTACTAACATGTTTAGTTTTAAAGGACACCTTCCTGCCTTTAGTCTCATTCATGAGCAGTATTAATTTTCTTCTAACATCCAGAAGTCTGCACGATGTGTTTCATAGTTTGTAACAAACCTTTGACAGTTAAACACAACATGACCGAAAAAGCAAAAAAATAAATGAATAAAAAGAGAGAGAGAAAAAAATCACACAAATTATATGTTAACCTCATTTATTTTTAGTTAAGTAAACTCTAAAAATTCTAACAGATAGCTGGTGCTTAGAATACAGTTGAATAACTATTAAAAAACAGATGATATAATATTTCTGTCCAGGTTGCAGTCTGTATTATGAACATGTAGTTGGAAACTCTGCTCCTCTCGGTGGAAATGCGCCTTCTCTTTCCTCTTTGTATAAAAACATTTTAAAAGTGAGTTTAATCTCAAAATTCACTGTTAAATCCGAAACACACCAAATAAAGAAAAGCGAATAGTTCAGTCTAACACACGTGCCAGTGAACCATTAAACGTCTGTAAAACTCTGCAGTTATGAAACGTAACTTTAGCCTCAGCCAAACCGATTTGCTCAGTTGTAAATAAAACAGCGAAGTAAACGTGACCCGACAGACAAAACCTGAGTGAATTAAGTCCAGCGTTTAACCACTGAGAGCTAAAACTCAGGTGAGGTTTCAAAGCTGTGTGCGGTGATTGGACATCAGCCGCCGATAAAGTGGCTTCGCCTATAAAGTGCTCTGTAAGGAAACAAGCTCCAGCAGCTCTGCGCTCGGGAGAAATACTATATTTACTTATCTTATGCAGAAAAATGCGCTGACATTGCGTTATATCGAGCACCGGCTGCCCAGTTAAACTGTGACGATCACCAGGTAACGTGGGCGTGTTTCTTGAATTAGCAGCAGGTGTTAAACAGCTGACAGGTGAGGAGTATGCATGCAGGTAAACTGACGGTCTGTTGAGCTGATCGCTGGTGTCGTGAGAAACACGTCAGCTCGTTCTTTATGTTACAGAAGCACAGACACACAAGACCAGGCGGAAAGAGACGATCGTTCGGTGAAAATGAGAATCTGCGAACATGTGGAACACGGAGAGTGGAATATGTAAACAAACCGGTTGACGTAACCCCCTCGGTGCACTCTGCGTGCTGACTGTTAGCAGAGCAGTGAAATCTCTGAAAACATCTGAGCACTTTTGCAAACATGTTCTATGTTGACAACCTGACCAGACATGTGAAGATTACGGCGCGACATTCGCGGCTAAAACACTGTTAAAAGTGTAGTTGGTGACAGAAAAACGGGGTATTTTAAAACTACACCACCACCATTGCTGCCCGTGATTTGAAATGCATTCTGGGATACCTGGCTGCCTCAAGTCTACAGAAGCAATCGATTATCTAGGATCGACCTGTTTTGACTTACTTTGCACGGCAACCAATCAAATGTTAGAGAAGCTGCATGGGCAGCGTTAACCCCGCCCCCTGAGTTTGATGGGTGAGGCTGACAGATAAAATTAATTCATGAGAGCCAGGCGCCAGGACTGCCAAAATGAAATAAATAAATATATCATTAAATAATTAATTAAATGTGTCAATAATTAATTAAAATGTGAAATACATAAATAATTAATTAAATGTGTCAATAATTAATTAATTAAATGTGTCAATAATTAATTAAAATGTGAAATACATAATTAATTAAATGTGTCAATAATTAATTAATTACATGTGTCATAACTATTTATTTAATTAATTCCAATTTTAATTAATTATTGCCACATTTAATTAATTATTTAATGGTGTATTTAAGTAATTCATTATGGCAGTCCTGGCGTTCCATACATAAGGGCCAGAAAATCTTCAAAAGTAAGAGGCTGGAATTAGTCAATTATGCTAATTGTGAAATAAATATCATTTAAACAATCAGTTGATCATTTGGTTTCACTGACTGCTTCACTTCCTAGATATTCCATGATCAGCTGTAAGTGGGATTACTCCAAAGTGGAAGTTTTTAGGGTCACTGAGGGCTGAGCATATGCAGAGCACAGTGCGTAAAGGTGCCGACACTGCATGTTGTATTTAATTGTTTATAGATGCACTTGAGAGAGCATTGAAGTGACTCCAGAATTAAAATTACAGTTTACATTTTCAGGGTTTGCCATTGCTCACATCTGGCTTTTTGCTAATTGAACGCTGTATACAATAAAGGCAACAATATGTGACCGTTACGTGACAGAAGCCTGTGCATTTTCCTTTTACTGCTGATTGCTAAACAAAAATATTAATTAACGTCCTAGAAGTAAAACCCGTGGCCCCTTTGGAGTGCACAAGAAATTCCATTATCCAGGAATTGTGGTGGTTTGGAAGCTTTCGCAACACTGGAAACTCATTTACAATATAATATTTTACAATAAGTGTGACATCAGTGTTTCTCCATGCACTGCATCCTAATATATATAAAAACACCCGATATTCCCCCCCCCCTTTTTTTTGTATTGAGCTGATTTTAAAAAACCACAAACAAATTTAAAGGTTCATTTTCACCCCACCTCTTTTTATTAAGCAAAGTATCAGAATGGACTGCAATTAGTTGTTTCACAACTAAAACAAAACCCAAAGATGACTGAGGGGATGTAAAGAACATTTTAGTACTGTTTGAAAGTACTTGCATCTACATCAGAGTATGAAAAGTAGGTGGGTAAAAATGCGACTCACATTTGTGACGTGCGTGTGTGCGCGCGCCAGATGACTGTATGCCAGTGGATGTGACATTGTTGAGAGTAGTAAAACATAATGAAGTTAAGCAACCTTGTACTGAAAGTAGTTTAAAACCATCTCGGACTCCATGTGCTCGAGATGTGATAACTATGTCACAGCAATTAAAAAAATGTGTTATCAATGTTACATAACAATCAAGATAACTTAAAGCCATAAAATAAAATAAAAATGTATATATTAGCCCTCAAAAATCAGCTGTCTATATGTTGAGCCGCCCAGTTGAAATTAATTAAAAACAAGACTGGCCTGAAGTAATGCAAAAACAAACTATTAGTAATGGACAAAAACTAAAGAAAGCATGTTTCTAAACATTTTTTAACAAAACCTGCTTAAAAAAAATTGAAATGGAAATCAAGACATACGGTAACCCGTGTAGCACTGTTTGCTAATTCTACCATTGGTCATATTTCTTTAAAAATAACATTCACAAGCATATAGAGTTAATTGATCTCTACGGTACATATCTGGAGAGTACGATATAAAAAAATAAAGATGGAAAATAAATCGGCTCTCAGGAGAAAATTCCCCTGTTACCGATAACTCAAAAAAAAAAAAAATCTTCTGTACATATCAGACTCTAAAAGATATATTTATATTTTGTCACCTCTTGTTAATGATTTACATCCAAAAATAAAATTAAATCTTCAGTCAGTCTTTTTAATCTTTTTTTTTTTTTTTAAGTGATCAGTAAAAACAGCGGCTGGTGGGTCCTGCAACGTTACGATGCAGCGTGACAGTCAGGAGGTCAGTACTTCACACATGAACGACAACAGAACCAAAGTAGAAGCCGGTTCCTAACAAAGCTAGGACTACTGGTTGTCTTTACCACAGTGTTGGTGACTACGCCTCAGTTTTCTTTTCTTTTAGTTTTTACAGTGTCTCGTCATATCGTCCTGTCACAGCAGCATGGACTCCTGCATGGCAAACGCCTCCTGTGCGTGCCTGTAGTGTGGTCCTCCAAACAGCTGGGGAAGCTGTTGCCGTAACACAGGCTGCTGGTGCTGCTGCTGCTCTTGGAGTTGCGGTCGGTACTGACGCAGGGCGTCCGGGTTGTCGGGGAAGGTGAACTCTGCGAGGGGCGACATCTGCGCCTTCTGGAAGCTGGGCGAGCGAGGCATCCCACCTGGGGATGTAGGGGGCAACTCCTCCGTTGGCTCCCACTGGAGCCCATCTACACCCTGCTGAGCTGGCAGGTAGTGCGGGTTTGGCTCACCCCGCTGGTGTCCTTCGAACCTGTAGACCTGTGCTGTGGAGGTGAGCTGTTGCAGATAGATGGGGGTGGAGCTCCCTTGGTTGTCCAGCTCCGGGGGAGGCCTGGGGTTCCGAGGATTGCGGGCGGAGCTGTGCGTCGGCTGCCTGCGGTAGGTGGCGAAGGTGTTATTCATGAGGGTCTTGTCTGGGGAGAAGCTGTTGGGTTGTCGCTGGGTGGTGGCATACGCTCGTTCTCCATACAATGCACTGGGCGGTGCAGGATATCGGGAGGGCAGAGCATAGAGTCTGTTGTCCACGCTTTGGGTGGGATGTGGAATGGGGACCTCAGTAGTAGTCCTGCCTGGGGAGTGCTGATGAGGCGGGGTATGGAACTGGCTCTTTGGGTCAGGGTAGCCAGTCGGAACATTTACAGGACTGTTGTGAGGAAAACGAGGAGGAAGAGGCTGTCTGGCCATTCTGGGCCCGGGTGCCATGGAGACGACACTCCCGGACAGGCTGGACCCGTGGCTCGGGCTGCCCTGATGCAGGGCTGACACATTGTAGGGTATGTCATTGCGAAAGGGCCTCAATCTGGACGGAGGCTTCTCAAGCTCCAGGATCTCGAAGTCCTGCTCCGGCAGCCCTGGTACATTGTCATACTGGGAGGCATTGGAGCCTCGGTCGGTGCCGGGGGCGAAGCCCTTGGAGCGTGGCCGGCGGTGGGGCTGAGCGGTGTCATCTGGGCTGGAAGGAGCTGGTGATGGCCCTCGGCTAATCTGAATTTCCCGCAAAGCCTCTAGCTTTGTCTCGGAGGGTTTGACCCACCGGGGCCCAGGCATGTCTCTGCGGGAGCTAGAGGCTGCGTTGGAGTTGTGGTTGGAGATGGCGTGAGCCTTTCCTCCATCCACAGCGGTCATCTGTGGTGTTCGGGTGGGGGCTGACAGCGGTGTTGCCCCCCTCTCTGGTGTGGTGGAGGTGGATTGCTTTTGTGTCTCATTTGAGATTTCATCTGACCCCCTGGAGTGGGTTTCCCTTTTGTCCCCCTTGTGGTGACGGATCCGTTTCTCCAGCGATTCCCGGTGGGCTCGGCTCGGGGGCCGGCCGTCCCGCTGGGGGTCTGGTAGAGGACTTGGCTCCCTGGGGGGCTCGGCTGGCTCCGCGTGGCTTTGACCGTTGGCCACGTGGTTTGCTACGGCTATCTCAGGTGGAAGCTGCCCTAGAGGCTTCTTGGGAAACTCGTCCTCTTCACCTGTAAAAGATCGGAGGGGAAAAAAAAGGTGGAAACGCATTAGAACGCCATCAGGAAACAAAGGTGAGCGGTGATGACTGAACACACTGTGTGGCGCTGGTTCACATCTGATGACGTGTCACAAACGGGCACATGAATTCATGCAACAACACTGCCAAAGAGAGTACAAAATAAAGGAGAATACACTCATGAAGACACATAATCACATATCCACAGGCAAAGAGTGGGAGGAGGATAGGGAAAAAAACATCAGAAATAATGTTTGATATAAATTCCCATCATGGGAGACTCAATTAGGAAGAGACACTCTACTGAGCGTGCTCTGAAATTATTAGTCTTTCTACATTTCATTAAACAGTACTCGGCTGCAGTAGTAGCTCCAGGCTTGAAAGGTCATACAGAAATATTTCTTGATTAATGAACCTTCTTAAATGCACTGAGACTTATAAGTACAACTATAAAAAAGAGAGAGAGTACTCAGCTTCTACAACCAGTACAAGGTATGACATTATTACTCAAACTTGCTGCTTTACATCTGAAAGAAATGAGCAGAGCTGACAGGAACACACGGTGATGGTTATGTGGGTGTTTTAAGGGAAAAAGTGATGACCAGAGTCAGGTCAGGACGACAGCAGCTGGAGGAAGAGGAAGCGCTGTGGGAGTTATCCAGGAAGTCGACTTATTGGACCTGCATCCACAGACTAAAGAGCGTGTGCGTGACGAAATTACCCACTGACCTCGGTCACTTTTGTTCCACCACAAACTGCTTAAAACCCACCGGGGGACAAAGTTAACGTCTTTCACTTATTGAATTTATTGTTTTAATTTAAAAAAAAAAATAGAAACTTGGGATTTTCTACAAATTTCAACTGATTAAATTTTTTTCCTAACCAACTTTTCTGTTTTGTTTTCTTCGTTCATTTCCATTCACGTTTATTAGACGAGCCAAAACACAATCATCTTTTTCATTCGTGCGTTTTATTAGATAAAAAAATACAAATCAAACTGCCATGAATTGCAGTGTTTCTTCTGCTACTACAAGACTACAGCCCTCAATCGAGAGGTTTATACAGTGCTGTGAAAAAGTGTTTGCCCCCTTATTAATTTCGTAGTTTTTTGCATATTTATCACACTTACATATTTCTGATATTGGAAGAAATATCAATATAAGACAAAGATAAGGGAAGAATACAAAACGCAGTTTTTCCTTTATTAAGAAGGAAAGACGTTATAAGCCCTTAACCCTAATAACTGCTTGTGCCACCCTTGGTAGCAACTGCAATCAAACTTTTGCAATTACTGACTACGTGTGTTTCACATTGCTGTGGAGGAATTTGGGCCCACTTTTCTTTGCAGAATTGTTTTAATTCAGCCACACTGGAGGGTTTTCCAGCATGAACAGCCTGTTTAAGGTCAAAGCACATCAATCAGATTTGAGTTTAAGCTTTGACCCGGCCACTCCAGAGCCTTCATTTAGTTTTTTTTTTTGAGCCATTCAATCACTGTCCTGCTCCAGGTCCAAAGTGCTTCAGGACACAAACTGATGGCTGGAGATTCTTCTTCAGGGTTTTGAATCTTAACTGAGGTAAGTAAGGCCTGCAGTTGTTCAGATTTTGTTTTAAGTGTCCTTTAACTTGTGTGATGCGAACAGAAAAGTGATGCCAGTGTAGTGAGCGATTGTTTTTCCAGCATGACTGTAGAAATGCTGCTGTAGAGTCTTTTCACCTCACCTGCTGACAGGTCAGAGGCAAATAAAATTGCTCTTTGAAGTCAACACCCCTGTATTAAATGCCATTTCTGCAGTTGTTGGAAGCAATAAAGAACTCAGAGTACTGAATAAATTATATGCTGTGGTGATTAAAAAAAACTTAAATTAAGCCAAGGAAACACTCAGAATCATAAAACTGTCAAATCTCACAGTTCAGCCTATTCAGACACAAGGATGCAGATTAAAATAGCCCTGCTGCACACCAGCACATGTGGCAGCAGATAGCTGTTAAAACAGAAGTTTAACAAAAGCCTCCAGTGTTCAAAAAAAGGCCCATTATCTTGTCAGCAGGCAGGAAAGCGAACAGACTACTATTAAAGTTGTGTGGGCTCTGGAAGAAAGGAAAGCCCTTCCTCCTTCAGCTACAGCTGCTGTTATAGAGGCTTATATAGTGTAACGCAGGAGGAAAGCAACCACACAGGAACCTGGAAAAGACTGTGAAGACAGGTGTAGATGCATTAAGGACCTTTATCTAAATTTACGGCTGTGCCTTTAAGTAACATTAGCACAAATGCAAAGTTAATTTAGAAGATGAGGAATTTTGTCTCTAAAAACTAAAGTTCTCCAATACTTTTAGTTTCCCACCAGAGGGCGCCTTATATCATCAATTTTACATCTGCAGCCACATTGTAGTCAAAACAAAAAGGAGTAGGGGATCAAAAACTAAAGGTAAGAGATGAGCTAACCATTGAAGGACTCCAAAAAAGCAGCAAAGCAAGTCTGAAATATTATGCTGGAAGATCAGTTTGTGACAGAAACAAAATAAAATAAACCCGAGTGCTGCGGGACAGACAGGCGACAGACAGGACGGACTGACTGTGGGACAGATGGACAGAGACATGGAGAACGAAGGACCAGTCAGGATAGCCCACCGGTTGCTGTTGTAGGAGGGAATGTGGCCGCCGCTCACAGCCACACTTTTGTTGTTGTTGGCTTACATTGTTTGAAAGAAGAGGGGAGAGAAGGCAGATTAATGAGGAGACAGAGCAAGATTCGAAAAGCACAGTCAGCTGGCACATCTGGACCGGTGTTTGACTTTGTTGTGAACACGTACGTTTGATGTTCGCACTGCAGCCAGGCGGGACCGAAGTTGAGCTGGGTCAGACCTGGCTGGTCACAACCTACCTACAGTAGGGGAGCTGGCTGTTGGTCACATGATCACAATAAAAGAGCTGGCTGATTGCAACTGACTGTACCAGTGTTTTTGAGGTATTTACCCCTGCAGGTGCGGTAGGGTAAAGCACTGATGAATGACCAAGTTAAAACCACAAAAGCTTTTTGAGTAGAATAAAAACTAAACTGAGAATAAAAACTTTTAACTCTAATTTAATAAATTACGTATTTTATAGTGCAGTTTGAGCTTACATTGCATGTGTAGGGGTTAACTTAGGTTAGAACAACCTTAATGTGAGCACTTATCCTGGCTGAAGTTGGGGTTTTAGGCTAAGTAAATCCAGATAAGGGAAAGAAACCCTGGATATGTTAAGCTTGCTTAGTAGTACACAGCCCAGGCCGAGTGAGAACCTACATAGACACCAGTTAGTTTGTTTGTCAGGGCAGCGACTAACTCTGACTAATGTGTCTATTTTTGTGTAGTTGTTTTTTTCCCTTTGTTAGTGGTAGCTCACTCATCTTGTGGACTTCAGGTGGACCCTCAGAGGATCTTCATGTATGGATAGAGCCACGTTAGTACCAGCTTGGGTGTACGCTGATTCTTTGATTCCCTTTGGCTTCTTGATTGTTAACATCTCAAACAATTTTCTTACATTGTGCCATTAAATAGAACAATTAAGAAACGTTGGGAGATGTTTCTATTTCCAAATTTATAGAACTAAATTGCTTTTTCTCCTGACCAACAGATGAAGTAGATCACAGATTGAGTGTACAGTGATATCCTCAAGAATAAAAGCGTAAAATCTGACATTTGGCTTGGATTTGTTTGTCACATTTGCACTAAAAAGGCAATTGGAGGTGAGGTTTCTGGAGTCGTTTGTGCATAGAAGAACTTTTGTCACTTTCCAACACAAGTTTAAAACCAACTGGAGAGTGATTTACTTGAGAAGAGCAGAATTTTTGATAATTTATAGAAAATGGATTGTTTGGTGCAGAAGTACCTGGTGCGGGCAGCTCCAGCTTCGCCCTCCTGAGCTCTGTCATGGACGCCTGCAGCTGCTCGATCACAAAGTCATCCTCGTAGAAAAAATCTTTGGACAAAGTCACCTGCAGAAACTCCACCAGCTCCTCCATGGACAGCTTCATCAGGTGCTCTGCAGACACACACACACTCACACTGATGAGAAGTGTTGTGAGGGGTGAAATCAGCTGGTTTCAGTTTGTGGAGGAAACAGTCTTACTCTTGTGCAGTTTGAGGAGCGTGTAGGACATGGCAGGCAGCACTCTTTCACCCTCCAAGATATAGATGTCCCAGATCCTGAGGGTCAGCGTGAAGGGAGTCTGACCATGAGCAGAATGAAAAGTTAGAAGATAAGTTACTGAAGAAGGCAATTTATCTATATTTTTGTGACTGTCAGCAGTTGCCGTGAAAAAAACGAACTTAACCTCTTACTTTACTGGGAATTATTTTAAAGGAGCGCTGATTACTCCAACTTAAACAAAACATAATCGTAATCTGTTAAAAATCCTAAATACTGCATGCATGCTACGACCTCCAAAAGCAGCCATTGCTTTGCACGTGCAGCAGACTCTGAGTCAGCGATGGGTCAGTGTACAGTGCTGCTTTTTGTTGTGATTACCAGTCAAAAGGAAAAAGAGAAGTGATATTAGTCGTCACAGCTTTCTTGTTGAAAAGGAGTGGGATAATCTCCCGGCGTGGTCTCGTTAGTCATTCCAAAAGCTTGTTTAGTCACTAAAGGCGATTGAGTCTTTGCAGCTTTTGGAACTCTTTTAAAAACAAATTTATATCATGTGGTTTGCCATGACTGCTGATCCTTTTATCCTCTTTAATATCCAATATATTCATTTGTAACTTTTCATATTTGTTGCTTTCATTATTGTTCATAGCTTTGTAACTTTGTTTGAAAGTGTTGGGTTTTAAAGGTGCTTTATAAATACAAATAAAGTAAAAATCCCCAACTGACAGGCTCCTAAACCTCTCACATTCCTGGCGATTAAAAGCTGTTTACGGGCTGTGAGGTCAGAAACGTGTTGGGTCGGTTGGTTTTAATCATTGAATTCGAGCAGCTCATTGGCTGAAACCAAGTAGAGAAATCACATCATTGGTTGTTAATAGTAAAAAATTATTCAATAACTTCAGTTACTGATTGTTGGGGTTCTCTCTGCAGCATAAAGCACCTTGGATGGATGGATTCACATTTATCCGGGCTTGGCACCAGGAGTACACTAGCTTATAAAGCCCCGAGGCTGGGAGTCACGAGCTTATAAGTTAACCAAGTTACGTTGCTGCTGTTCTACATGTCTTCATAGATCCTTTTGAAGGTTGTGAGATCATATCTTGCTTGTAACTGCACTCACTCTGTCCAGAAAGCACTGGAAGAACCACTTCATGGTGTAGAGATTGGTGAACACCTCTTGGTTGTCCTGCAGCAAACAGAAAATGGTGACAGAGTGAGGATTAACCAGCCACCTCTGAGGGATTAAAGGTTTCATTTCTGGCACTATGACTGGCTGGTACGTTATGCAGCACTTGCTTCATTATTAATTGTCACACAGGTCTTGTGTTTCTCACCAGGTGCTGTTTCAGTTTGGGCATCATCTTCTTGAGGATGCGGTCGTGGTGCTCCTGGAAACGCATCAGCTTCGGGAAACCAGGGACAAAAAACCCTGAAGGTGTAATGATGATAATCCCTTAAACTCTGTATGTAAACTTACACATCTGTGTGTCCAGATGTTTAAAGTTAGATTCATGAGCTCACTGCAGCAGCATGCGTGCTGCTAATTTGTCCTGAGTGCTTCCTCAATGATGCCTTTCGCTGATAATTTTATCGCTTAACGCTTGATAAGACTGGAGGAGGTCCAGAGTCGCTCAAGGTCATTTCAGTGCAGAGACCAGAGTCAGTTAAACACTCTAAATGTCAAAAATGCAAATCTGGCAGCTGTGGTCAGAAGATTCGTGTCTTAACCTGACATAACAGATGGTTTGTCACCTTCTGAGCAGCTCTGTGGAAACAGGAAAAGGCCAGGCATGTTTTTTTTAAAAAAAGAACTTGGCAGATGATCTGAACCCTCTGTGACAGCAATTTTAGGCCAGTAAATTCGAACGTGGTGATTACACAAAGTGCAACGGACAATCAAAGTTTGTCTATGCCGAGGATTTTTGTAGTTTGACATCTGAACTCCACTTTAAGGAGTCAGCATGCAACACTCAGGCTGCAGGAGCTGTGCACACTGAATTCAGTACAAGTGGTCTGCACATCATGTGCAAGAAACTTCCTCTTTTCTTTTTTTTGTTGCACATTCAGTTACAGTCACAGTTCTTGTTTAGTTTAACCATTAGTGGGGTGGCTGTACATTCCAGCTTCTGTGTTAGGAAGCTTTACTTGGCGATGAACATGAGAACAAAAGAGTTGAAAGAGAAGTATATAAATACGACCACACGCTGCACTTTGAGAACCCTGAGCCTTCAGAAACAGGTGCGCACGTTACCGTGCATGGCGTGCTTCTGCCCAGACAGCAGTTTGACGAGAGCCCAGAAGGCATCCTCTTCATTCATGTAGATCAGCAGCAGAGCTGTGATCTGACTCATGCCCTGGCAGTAGCCCACCTCCTGCAAACACACATCAATCAGCTGAGGGGAAACAACAACGGAGCCATTCTTTGCTTTACTTTTGTAAACTTGGCTTAACTTAATTTACATTCAGTTCCTTTATTTGAGGTGAAACACTGAGATAGCTTATAGTGAGATAATTATTAAAGGATATACAAACTTTGATAAAGTAATATCTGTAAGTGCAGATAAGTCATCTCCATCCATTATAGAAATACTTTGGTAACAATACAGTGACCTAACAATAAATCTGTAGTTCAGCATTTTTCAGCCCTGCTTCATCATTATTACACACAAACTAACATCACTGTTATCACCATTAGACATATATTTTTTTTATTATGTTGAATCAAATGGCAAACTGCGGGTGTCAGGGTTCACTGTGATATTGTGATACTGGGACACTTGGAATGGTTTTCATTTTTCCTTTAAACATTGCCCAATTATGTATTTCACATCTGACATCTACATGTCCTCTACCTCTGAAATATGAGGGATCAAAAGTGTTGGAGAAAAAACTCTTAGCTTAGTTCACCTCTGTGTGTTTCAGGAGGTTGTAACTCTGAAAGAATTCACAGCACGAAGGTAAAACTGGAAAAGTTACTGTACTACTTCTTCTTCTTCCCTACTTCAGGGATGACAGTGAGTTGATAAAGTTGAATAATAATCAATAATTATCTTTTTAAAGAAAGACTTATTTTAAACATCAGAGGGAAATTATTTCAACATTGCAGTAGGGTAAATTTAATGTGAATTTTGAAGGCGATGTCGATGTCACAGTCAAACTTTATTAACTTAATATTGTTTTTTACCCCAATAGTCTCACTAGACTACAGTGTTACTTCTTTTGGTAATATCAAGCTATTTACTTAATTAGTGTTATTTTCACATTGTTAATAGACTATTACAGTTTTATTATTAGAGCCAGACCGATTTTTAAGACTGAAACTTGGTAATTTAAAAATCAAATATATCAGCTGATATATATTTCTTTTCTCCTGAAACATTTGTAACCTGCAGTTATATTTGAGACCTCAGTGAGGCAATATGAAAATGTTTAAAAATAATCGTTTCATTGTCGCTTGGATTAGCTGCTTGTTGTATTTGTGGTGTTCCAAACAGGGGAAGTTGCAGAGTGCCCTCTGGTGGACAAACTATGCAACGCTGGCTGTAGGGTGTTTCTCTCGTTTCCTGTTTACTTTTTAAATTTCTATATATCAGCCAATATAAATGCAGTTATATCAGCAAGTACTTCATATGGGCCCCACTGACATACCAGGTTTTACCTAGCTGTAATAAAAAGTGTTACCAATATTGCTACAATAACAAAATATTAGATTGGTGCCTTCGTGTGCACCTTTATTGTCTTCAGTGAAAATGTTACAACTCAAAGTCTTCAGGACGCTAAAAGCGAGCTTGGATGACTCACCGTGTTGTACATGGAGTAGGCTGTGAGGACGTGGAAGAGCGCCTGCTGCCTGAAAGCACAAACAAACCACAGTTCATACAAAAACTTTAATAAACACACTTCAGTGGCGTCTTTGGCTTCAAGTTAAGATGCATGCATGTGGCCTGGAGCTGCACACCAGCCTTGATGCTGAGTTGTGTAGCTGCCTAAATGCACTTCCAAATATCAGAAAAGCAGTGTGAAAAGGCAAAACGGCGTTAACGGGTGCAGGTCTTTCCTCAGAGTCACGCAACAAAGCGGAAGGCAGAGCAGAAAGGGGACGTGAGATCTCTCACTTCCACACTGGAGAAGCCGCCTTCTCCTCGCAGAGAGTGAAAATGCATTCATATCTGCAGATGATTACTGACTCCCGTTGTGTTTGTGCTCTTGTTACTTTTACTGAGATTACGTGTCAAATAGCGAGAGCAGTCATTGTTCTTGGGCTTTCTGACAGTGAAGTGAAGGCTCTACGTTGTATCTTCCCCCATACAGGCACATTTATGTACAAGGTTATGTAAATTGAATTACTCAGGAACTGAAAGGCTGTCATATAAGTCCTTAACAGGCACACAGGAAACTTTTAAGCTCAAAAATGTAAAGCTGCTTTAAATAAGCAGCACAACCAACATTACTGCAGCTGTGTGCAATGAACTTGCAGATGGTTGCTTGGATGTAGTAAAATGTGAAAGTACCCACTTGACATCATAGCGATGCATGAACATGATGTGGTCCCTGTAGGTTCGGTTCACATCCAGGTCGATCTGCCGGATGTCGGGGGATATTCCTCTGGCTCTGGCCTTCAGTTTCTGAAAACAGCCACAAAACAAAGAATGAATGCAAGCAGAAGTGCCATTTAGTACTAATTAGCAGGCGTCTGTGTCCACAGAGTTTGTGGGTCCACCTTGCTGATTTAGCTTTCGAAGCCTCAGCTGATAACTTGGCACCCAATGCTCACTTCTGGCTCTAAAAAAATAATAAACACTAACGCTGAGGCTTCGAAATGCACAGTAGGGTCATATTGTGATATCACTGCTATAGAAACATCTTGCAAGAAAACTGTGCCAGCTCAAGGTGAAAAAAGTCACTTGTTTCCCGACTTGAGGTGACACCCCCCCCCCCCCCCCCCCCCAAAAAAAAACAAAAAACAAAACAAAAAACAAAAAACCATGGTCATGGAGGGCTCTACGCAGCTGGTTAAAAGAGCTAGCTAGAACAGATAAAACATCCCATGTACTAAATATTTTTCACTTTTTTTACACGACAATATTTTTTCAGGGTTAAGTGAAGCAGCAGACTGAGGTGTGAGAGGTGGATGAGAGCGAGGCTGCAGCCTTATTTTCAATAATGCTCTTCTTCTAGAATAATTACCTGATTTAGATGTTACGCAACCCCAGGCTTTAGTGGAGTTTGGTTAATCAGTGTAGGTGTGAATGGTTCCGCCTCTGTGTGTTTGACCTGCTACAGATTGGTGACCTGTCCTGTTCTAAAGCATGTTTTACCTTCACGATCTTGAATGAAATGATCTAAATTGGTAAATTGAATAAAACCTCTAAACTTAATCTTAAATATTTATTCTGTTGATTTTTTTTGCATAAATTATTGCAACTTTTCTTGATATCATTTTTTCTTACAGACAGTATGTAATGCTAACTACAGACAACAAAGTTTGGTTAGTAAATGTTTAAAAAACCAAACCAAACACGACTAAATTACACCTCCTGTTCGATGTTTCCACAAGGAAACACCGAACCGGATCTGATGGATTATTGTGGACAGAACTGCCCTGCTCACAGGGGAGAAATCTTCTCTTTTTCACTTTATATTTTCCACATCATTTAGTGCATGTGGCCTAACTCATAATTAGAGCACTTCCCAGCCAATGAAGGCAGTGATATATTGATCTTGCTAGCTAAACTTTCTAATGAGATCCAAACTTTGTGCAGGAGTGGGGAAAAAAAACAAAAAGATCTTTACCATGTGCCGGAGCAGGCCGTGCAGCTTTGCACAAACACGATTAAACTTCCAAAGCTGCTGCTTGGCCACAATAACTCTGAAGCTCAGTGAAATCAAATAAAGCCGAGGTTGTTCGTCAGCTCGCTTATGAATATTTATGAGGCTCGCGTTTTAATGAACGCTGCAGACATTTTATAAACATGAGCCTGAGAGACAGTGTTTAGCTGAGAGTTCCTGGAGTGATACCTCATAGAAGTCCTTCTTCTCCTCCTTTATTTTGGGTATATCGAGCAGCAGACACCACACCTCCCCTCGGAGCTGCAGGGGGATTCCCTTGTAGATCCTCCTGAGCAGCTGGAAGGAAACGAACAGCAGGAGGTCATTGTTAGCAACCTTCAAAAAGGAACTTTAACCTCAGACAATCACTCCACATTTAGGCCATCAGAAGGGCCGTGCAAGGTTTAGTCCAACAAAACATTAAATGTGAAGATAGGATGAATGTGGTAGTTCTTTCTTTTCCTCTGCATATTCAGCACAAGGCGATAAGCTCACAAAACCTCATCTGTGACTTTAACAGGTGTCACCGTGCTCTTAGGATCATGGCCTCAATCTCTTGTGAAGCACTTCAGCTGCAGATCTCTGGTTAAAAATATTAGTTTAATAAAGTGTGAAGTCTTGTTCTGGGAGCCTTTCATATTCACTTTAATTTCTGGATTATTGAAACTCACTTTTCATCTCCTCTGCCTTCACTTAGTCCAGAAGTCACCCTCATAGATCTCAACAGTGAGGTTCAGGCTATAATGATAGCACTCATGTTCTGATTAGGAGGCATAATACTGTAAAATCCACAGTAGACTTACTGTGAGCTCGATTATATGTAACTGGTATGTGAACCACAAATCTGTTTGATGTCAAACTTGTTATAACAACAACAAAAAACAAATACAAGAACTGCTCTACCCACAATCCTAAAATGAAACAGCGTCCCTGATTGGTGGAGATTGCGGTTACCATGGAAACCTTTAAGCACAAAGCTTTAGAAACATTGAGAGTGACAATCACAGCCAGGAACAAAGTGCTGTAGCATACTGACACACACCCCACAAAAACCTGTCAAATAAACTATTATCCAACACTGACAGCAAAAAGGATTCAGTTCAATGATTGTGCAAAGTCTTTGCAATGCATTATGGGATGAGTAGTTTCTTCACTGTTAAAACTAATAATGTAACGTCTTGTACTTTTGACTTTTTGTGTTTTTTTTTTATCCAATTAAAATCTTTTTATGGTCCTGACTCAGCCTGTAGCTGGATGGTTTTGTTTCAATGTTAGTTCATATCAGCATTTTCTAAAACATCAATAGAGTACATACAGAGGAAATTCACTTCCATTAAATTATGGTGATTTGAAGGATCTAATTAGCTTTTTTCTTTACTTTCATCTTAAGTTATTTTTAGTTTATGTAACTATATTGCTAAATGTAACTATGGCAACACATTTTCTTTGTACTTTTATGTTGACAATGTTGTTTTAATCCTCGTTTTTAAAGGTCTAGTTTGTTTAATACCTAGTCTGTTTTTATTGATGTTTTTCTTGTTTTTAGCTTTAGTAAAAAAAAAAAAAAAAGCCTTTTAACTGTCCGTGCTCTTAGCTAAGCTGGCTCATTTTGAATTGTCTGCTATCTCACAGCTGGCTACAGAGGAATAGCTGGACTGTAAACACACCAAGAAGAACGTCTGAAATGATCCATCCACAATTAATACTTTGCTGTGTGTGGCAGGATTAAGTTTTAAAAGTCCGCTTAATTAAAAGCTTCAGAGGAAGAGGGCTATACTCTTTTTGGGCGCTATTAAAAAGACGAGAGTCTCGTTCAGAACAGGAGACGCCTGGACCCGGTACATGTGCTAGCCTGTTGCTCGGATGAGTGAAAGAGGTCATTAAGCCACTGACACTCCACCAACACGACCAAACTAAGTAAAATTCCACATTTCTCTGACTTTGAATGTTATTGGGAACGTTTTAAATAATGCAAATACACCAAACAAGGAAATGTTCCGTATTATAACTTAAACAGGAAGTTGCGCTGCATAAACTAGTGATTTAAACAAACACACGGACAGGAAACACCAAGTTGCATGGCCGTAGCTGCAGTCCACTGACATGTAACTGGGGTATCTGGCAGCTGCCAAAAATTACACAGAATACAGAAACCTTCCCTCATCTTGTCAAAGCTGTCAGACAAACACAAACAGTGCGTGCCTGAATGTACGCTGCACCCTCCCTGAGAGAAAGCAAAGGGCTTTGGAAGGTGAACCACGACCATCTGGCTGGATGCACTCGGAGACTGCGGGCAGTGAGAAGTCTAGATAGAATAGACTGCTATGCATGCAGAACAGTCCAGAGTAATCCACTGTCGACAAAGAGATGGAAAATCAGTCAGACTCCGGCTGAGGGAGATTAAGTCTTAAAAGGCAAACTGCTGGAACAGCAAAGCTAATCGCAGCAGTGAATTCTCCGTCTCCACCTATTAAAACCCAGCCAGCCGGAACGGTTTTACAGCAGATATGGGAGGAAGTGTGCGTGTGCACAGGTGACTGACAGCAGAGGCAAACGGAGAGGATGGTAGAGTGTTAAGAGGCAGCACCACAAACATCCGAAGACCAATCGCAGCACCTCAGTGTTCGGTGCTTCCCAAAATGAGCCAATCCCCAGAGACGCAACTTTACAGCGCGTTTCCTCTCGCACGCCCACACTGATGACTTGTGTCTATCTGCCATGTTGCAGTCAGGTTGTGTGTTTAACCTCTTCGTATTTTTCTAATATTGTAGTTTTATCTTAAATTGACAAATGCATATTTATGATTGGTCAGATGCTGACTTAGATGCTGATGCTGAGGGAAGGAACCCCGTCCCTCTCCTGAGGGCGGCTCTTCCGAAAATAAAAGCTGTGCTGGAAGCTGATTGGGAAAAAAAAAACATCAATAGTTAAACTTCTAGTGAGGGCTAAAACATTTAACTTGTTTTAGTCTACACAGATCTCAAATAATTAACCCAAAGCATTCTGCAGAGTAAAAAATATTGCAGTAAAAATGTTTATTTACATTTTATTTCTGAATCTGAACCTGTTTTTGTTGCTTTACAAGAAACAGACGCAAGCAGAGGGAGTCGGGTCTGATTTACATGTGCGAGGACGAGCTGAGAGTTAATCAGGAGCCATAAATCAGACCCCATCTGTAACCTCGCGTCACATGAGTGTGATGCACTGATGTGTGTGTGTGCGCAGCTGGTGTGTTTTCACATTTAAAGGGCTGAATAGTGTGTGTGTGTGTGTGTGTGTGTGTGTAAGATCTGAGAATTAATGACATTTAGTTGGGTGTGTGTGAAGTGTCCAAAGCCTCCACTCCATCAGCCTCCTACCCACCACACTTGGGACTCGCTTGTTTCTAGTGCAACAGCCTTGTAATTAGGCTCTGATGAGCGAGTCAATGAGCGCATCTGTTACACTAATCATCCTCCGAGCACGAGTGTGTCTGTGTGCCTACATGTGTGTCAACATTTACATTGAATGTGTGCTGTTCACGCTTTGGTTTGCATTTATCTTCTGCACAGACAGAGCTCGCTGTGCGCATGGATTTAAAATATGGAAGGAAAACATTGGGGCTGCTTAAAAATAAGACCTTAATTGGTATTAAAATGTCTTAAAATCCTCCCTTTAAAGTTTTAAAAATGTCAAATCTCTCACATTGTACCCTGACTCTGAATCTTCACACTTTTACCTGCATTACATTTAGTTATGACTGATTTAGTTTTGGTTAATGTAAAGCTGGACTTGAGCCTCCTTACACTAAACAAGTTCTTCCGGCAGAGTTAAAAAAATGCTGATGTTGAGATAAATTAAGAACAAAATTCTATTTCTCTTTTTGCTACAACTACAAATAATGAGCTGCACATTATTGTGGCTTCAATTTATGGATCTGTGCTGGCAGTGTTTTTCCCTCTGAAGCTAAAGAGATCATTGCTGCAGAGTACAGCCTGCAGCAGTGACGGCCTGTATCAAAAACTGGTGTTTCTTCTCCAAGTTGTCAAAAATGTGTCGTTTGACACGGACGCCTTAACCCAGCTGGTTATGATAACAGTAAAACAGGTCTCATCACAGAGTGACAGAGTTTGTATGAGATTAGCAGTTGGATTGGGATGGTGTGGGATCTGTTGTGGTGGAGAGCTGAGCATAACAGTAAAGCCCTCGATTTACTGGTCAGACTACGTTCGCACCCTCACTTGTGGTCACGAGCTCTGAGTAGTGACTGAAAGACTGAGATTCAAAGAATGGTTGGGCTCTTCCTTAGATATAGGGTGAGCAGCTCGGTTATTCGTGAGGGACTTGGAGTAGAGCTGCTTCCCCTCCACATTAAAAGGATTCAGTTTAGGTGGCTCAGGCATCTGAATAGGATGCATCCTGGACACGGCATTTCCTTGGAGAGGCATTTCGGGCATGTCATGCCAGGAGGAGGCCTGGGGCAGAGTCAGGACTCGCTGAAAAGATTATA
The DNA here is from genome assembly GCF_036321145.2 of Pelmatolapia mariae. NCBI lineage: Eukaryota > Metazoa > Chordata > Actinopteri > Cichliformes > Cichlidae > Pelmatolapia > Pelmatolapia mariae. The sequence goes on along the minus strand of NC_086242.1, from coordinate 19,338,036 downwards.
TCTCTCGCCTGTTTGGGAAACACTTGTTGCCATCCCAGATGAGCAAGAGGTGGCTGACGTGAAGGAAGTCTGTGCTGCCTCCACGATCCAAGCCCAGATAAGCGGTAGAAAAATGATAACTATATGGTCTCAGCACACAAAAGAACACTTTTAAGTGCACTCATGTGTAACTTTTAAATGTGCAGGGTTAATGTTGTGAAGAGGCATACTTTAACCACCATCATTAACTATGTAGGTTTTGGTGTCTAAACCTAGGAAGTTAGCGAAAGCAAGGGCGAAACACCACTGGCAACCTCCAAATGAAGAATTTATTGCTCTTTAAATGTCTTGATGCATGCTCAATCATCCAGGTAAGGAATCCCAAAAAGTTGATGCTGTTCATCTGGATGTCCAGATGAACAGCATCAACCTTTTTGGGATTCCTCTAGTCTAATATAAAATAATAATAATAATGATAATAATAATAATAAATCAGATTTGTATAGCGCCTTTCAAAAGACCCAAGGTCAAACAAAAGTCAAAGGCTTCTGTGACTAACTGGTTTTTAACTGTTCTTGAATATGTGTCACCGGCTGCAAATGTAGACTGAAAAATGCAGAATTTGATGCCCTCTGATGAGAATGCATTGCTTGTGCTATGTACCGCACTACAGCAGCCTGGATAGCAGTGAGCCTTTCAAGACTTGATGGCCATGACAGAAACTGATAATGTTTTTTACAACACATTTGCCAAACATTTTAAATTTTAATACTGCTTTAAAAGGTGTAATATGAGGCGGGCTCTATTTTAAAGTACAATCAAAATGGGCCTGCCAGCACCAGTGTGTGCAAAGAAATTTTATACCTAAAAATCCTGTTGGCAGTTTGAAATATATCAAATTTAATTAGCATGGATCCACCTCAGAGGCTGTTTGCCTTCCTGTTTAATTGGCTTCACATTTAACACCGGCTCCTTGATGGAGCCTCACTTTGTCTGGACCCACACCTCAGTGACTGCTGTTGGATATTAATAAAGTCTCCCAGCTGCCAAACAAAGCCATCATATTAGCTGTTTTACAATTCCTCATCATATTCCCAAACACAACCACAAACATCCTCAAGATTCCACTTCCACCACAGCTTTTCTGAAGAACACCACTTCCTGTGGTGACCAAGCAGTTACTGTGAAGTACTGGACTGGGGCACAGCTATAGTCTTAGAAGCCAAGATTTCAGAACTGTACAAGCTTTCATTTGCTGCGGTATAATTACTATAATGCTAAACACGATAACCGTAAGGAGGATTGGTCTTGTGTGGCTGGTGGGGGTGGCTCAAGGGGGGCTTATGACTGTCTTACATCTGCTCTCATACTTTCAAACTGCGGGCTAAATGTTCTCACAGCAGTTGGCAAGTATGGAAACAAAATAAGAGGTATATTGAGCGTGACCCGTTTCCTCGCCGAGCTGACGGCACGCTGCTGACTGACAAAGGCAAAAGAAATATCCCTGAAGCTGAGATGAAGAAAGAAAGGGTGGAAGAGGGAGGCGGAGGAGGCGATGTAGAGTGATGTGATGGATCGAGCTAAATGTTCTCTCTGTGTCCTTGGCTGTAACTCGACTTGAAAATGGCTTTGAAATAAAAGGGAGGCAAAACTAAAAAAGAAGCAGAAGGAGAGTAAAAAAAGGAGCCTAAGAGCGCTCTTAGTGCCAGCAGTGAGCGCATTTCAAAGGCTCAACACACCTCACTAATCCCTGCTGAATTCAAGCATACAAATGAAGCGCTGCGGGGAACACCACACAACAACCTGGACCTTAGAAGGCACCAATGAAGACAGCCATAGCTGATACCTGCCCCCCTCTAGCTGTCCTCCAAAGACATTCAGCTCCTCTGTATCAGCCGGACTGCAGCAGAGGGCAGAAGTGGACTTACATTAGCTCTGGAAGGTAAATGCTGGAATGCGGCTCAGATATTTAAGGGTGGATTTGATGTGTGTTACTTTATCATTCCTGGTCATTTTGAAGCTGCACAGAAGACTGTTTTTATATTTAAAGATGAAATGACCGAGCGCAGTAAAGCAGCCTGTTGGTTTCTAATGTGGAAAACTCTGGACCTTGCTGTATTAAAGAGGACATATTATGTTTACTTTTATTTTCTACAAATATACAGTTACAATGGTGAATGTTTATGTTAAATAAAGCAATTTTTTTCATTCTGATCAGAAAACTCACAAAAACCTTTTACACCGACCATAAATTATCTAAAAAGAACGCAGATTTTCAGAAGGAGGTTTTACTGAATTCCTCTCACCATATGTTGGCCAAAAAGTTCTCTTAGAAATATTAAAAGAACAAACTTGACTTCAATTAGAACGGGGTTCAAGATCTTTCCGGGAAAGTCAGTGTAACACATGGACGCAGCCATTCTCGTTGGCTTCAGACGTCTGTAGTGCTCCACAAAGACAAATTCCCAGTGCACAAACCTGTGAATGCTCCTCATCTACTCAGAGAAGTTTGGACTCTTCAACTGTGAACCCCTGAAACTGCTTGGTTACAGCCAACAATGAAGTTCAGGTCAGTTTGAAACCTAAGCTGGTGTTTGCCATTTGGACAAGTCGAAGATGAAATCGCAAAGTAAGAGTTTAGAAGGAGCTTTCTTTGGTAGGGTCTAAAAACAGCTGCACTGGAAGCCGTCTGAACTAGCGATGTTCCCGACTAGTCTATAACTAAGAAACAGATAATCTGTCTAAACAAAGGCATTCTTCAATATGAGCACAACTCGCCCCGAAGGGCTTTATTAACAATACGGTGAAATCAGCCTGCATTTATGACAACATGGCGATATCTGACCTTTGACCTATGACCTTGAAGAATTACATACTAAAATGCTGTATTTTACAATCTTTGGAGCAGAACTGGCTGAAATCTTTGGCTTCTATAGGCTATAAAAACTTGAGATTTCTAGATTTTCACATTTGGTCTGACTTTGAACTTGACGTTGACCCGATTTTCACCAAAATTAAATCAGCCCAAGCTTTTCTTGCTACCATGACACAAATTTGAACAAGAACAATTGGGGATCCATTAAAATGTAAAATGGTCAGACGAACAATAGTGATGACTGGTCGTCTACTAGACGAGCCGTACACGTCCCTAGTTTTGATGTGCTGAAGAAGATGACTTTAACCGACAGACAAATTTAAATCAGGATTTAATTTTATTTATTTACTCATTCATATTTTTTTAAATGGAACAGTTGCCAGAACTTTTTGATCATGTCACATATGACTGATTTAACTTTGCAGGTTTTAAATCCAGCCTCAGATGCTTCAATAGAAGCCTTCAGCCCATCGACTGCAGCTCAGTGTTTGTGCAGATGTAGCAGAGGGTGAACGCCTGCCAATCATCTCTTGCGACACCGTCTAGCGGCTGGCGAATGGACTGCCCCCGCGGATACACGCACTACTATTAAAGCAGCTATTAATAGCAAAGTAACAATCCCAGAAGCCACATTGAGCTCATGTTCTACACATGTCAGGCTAGAACTGCATCAATTAAGGCCAATTTATGGTCTTTGCATCTGTGTTCAGGACAGATGTGGACAGCAGGGTGCCACGCGCTCCTGCTCATAATGAAATCATTGCTGTTAAAAGGAGAATCACCTTCTCACTGTTCTTGTATTTATCCCAGTTCTTCAGCATCTTCAGCCATTTGGTGGTCCTCTCCACCTCTGTGTGTTTTTGCTGCAGAAACAAGAATGAAAACATTAATAAGTTCCCCCTGCAGCTGCACTCGGGTCTACTGGGAACCACAGGGAGAAGAGAACAACATGCAGGTCATTATTTTGTATGTTCAAAGGCGTTTGGAGCTGTTCAGATGCTCTAATTAAAGCCTTCTGCAGATGCCGGTTTTTCTTGTTCAACTTTTGCACATTTCATGAACACAAGCATTCGTGAACGAACCAGTTTTTACATCAAAACAAAGCATATTTATCATTTAAAATCAGAATTTCAGTAAGTTTTGTTCTCACAGCTTTGGGATTAGAAATTGGGCTTTTACTATCCCAAATAAGTCACTTGTTTGTTTAAGCATTTTATTCATTTCATTTTGATAAATTTGTTTTTCTCCAGTATGGCATTTTGAAATTAAAAACTAAATTTTTCCCTGTAGTCGCATAGAAAACTGCTTTCTATTTGACTGTACGTCCAACACCTCAGAGTATCCTTATGTAACAAAGAACATGAGGATACTCTGAGGCGTTGGACGTGACTAGAAAGAGTTTCTATTTTTAGGCAAACACTAAAGGAACAAATATACAGTATATACAATATACTGAAACAGCTGACAGGGACTACATGTTAACTGCGTCTGGTGTGAGCAGAGGAACTGATTTTAAAGAATAAAAAAACCCAAGGCTGGTACACTCCTTTGTTTTCTTGAACAACACTGAGGATGAAGGATGAAGATTATTGCTCTGGTTTAGTGGTGTGCTGAGTGGGAATTTTTCAGAGACTGAGGAATCTTTTTGGAAGCTAGCTTTGTTTTAATTGTTGGTTAAATTATGGATGGATGGAGTTTCCTTCCCCTTGAACCTGCAGACAGTTGACATGCTAAAGTAAAAAGCTGCATGTGGCCCCTGTAGTGAGGGGCTCTGATTTTTTTCTTGCCATGGGTTGGATCCTCTCATTTCAGCCTATTAACATTTCCAGGTTGTTAATTAATGAAGTTCTACCAAAGCTGCTGGCATTGTTAAAAGAAAAGGTGCCCAATGGCATTACCAACACAGTTTTTATCACTCCAAACTCGTCATTTTGTTGTATTTTATGCCAAACCAAAATCTTCTCTAGTGGGATGTAAACCAGAGTCTACTGGCAGTCAAACCAAAAAAGTTCCCCTCCAAATTCCCCTCCTAACGCAGACTGTACGTTTCTAAATTCGGCATATTCCTGGAAATTAATTTACTCCTCATTTAAATGTTAGGAAAAAATCTAATGTCTAAAAGGCAGAAAAATTGAGTCTAGTCTAATGGCAATACAAATAATGTGTGTTTAGGAGCTATATGAAACCACTGATCACAATCTAGGGATTTGAAACTATGGTTAAATGAATGACGCAGCCGGGCAGCTGTAGGTCTTGCAGGCTTGCGTCCACACGCCTGTGCAGAATGCAGTTACGCATCGTTCTGCTTAAGCGCTTTTACAGCAGTTTGCTCTGACACAGCAGACGAATGCATGAATCATGCAGCTTGAATTCTGCCTCACTTGTTAACCGAGAGAGGACGGCCCGGCCGTCTGTCGGGGTCACATCCAAACATCTTTGAACCAACAGGTAACTGCTCATCTACACTAAGATACAAATAATAAGTCGAGTCACTGCGCTAATCTGGGACTCTTGTCTCTTGGGTATCTGCAGGTAGCATTTCATGAATTACACAACACTGTTTGTAATCTTTGACCCATGTCAACCAGTTGAACACCAACTGGGAGATTCTGGTTGATCAAGCAGCTTTCTCTACACCCAACACCAAATGTGGGAATATCTTTTGGAAGAATAATGTTCATCCGTCAGGTCGAATTCAACAGACTTTGAGATCATTGCCAAGGTGGCCCAGCACCTTACTAACCCATGTGTAGGCTTCCCATTTCTATTAGGATCGACCCAGATCTTTCTTTTTTTTTTTACCTCTGGGACAGTCACGCAACACTAAACAAGAACTACAACAAAGGGTTTCCTGTGTCCTGTGCTTCAATCTCAAACCAAACCGGTCTATCTTATTACATTCTCAGGGTTTTCCTAAAGCAGGGGAAGTGGAAGCAGGAACGTGAAATGTAATTTTCTGATTTCCGTAGCTGAGAAGGAGCTCTTTTTTTATTACAAAAATGCCCCAAAGCTGCACAGATGGATTTGTTTAAAAACAACGATGATAAAGAGAAGCAACACCTCTCACCTTTTCCTCCACCGAGTCGTAGGATGGAAGTTCATTCTCACTAAAGAAAGGAGAGTAAAGCGGAAGAAATTAGTAAGGAAAACAGCTGGAGGAATGAGATCTTGAGTCTCTTAACCTCTAAGTTTTTAGTTATAAATCATAGTTGATACATTTTCCTTCCAGAAAATACTTTTTTTAAGAGTTCATCTCACTCCCTGACTGTTATCAGAAGGAGGGAACATCACATATGTCAGTGGTCACACAAACAGGAAGTAACAGATTGGACATTCCTTAATCTTGTGTCTGTTTATCAGAAGTTAGTCACTGGAGAATAATCTGGTTTCAGCTCCTGTTGAAACCACTCTTACCATGCCTCGACCCCTTGGTCACTTCTGCTCAGACTCTGGTTTTGAGTTATGCAGGAGCTTCCAGTTCAGCCGTATATCTGCTTTACTTTGTGAGGAAAGGATGACACCTCGCCCATCGTTGCCTCAATTTGGTTTACATTGTAAGATAAGGACCCGACAATAATACAGAAAAATCCCCAACAATCACACAATCCCCTATGAGCGAGCACTTGGCGACAGTGGGAAGGAAAAAATGTATGAACCAATATCTACTAAAACCTTTACTTTTAAACCAGCCTTAACCCAGTATTAACCAGGACAACTATTTATCATTTCTACATGGTACAGACTAATAGCCCTGTATGGTGGCTTCCATTCTAAACATGTCTTTTAGAGATCTAACCAATGCAGAACAGTTAGTGGCTGAAAACGTTACAGCTAGCGACTGTTAGCAATAGCTTCTATAGTCAGACTAACACTTAATTAAGAACAAGAATACCCAGCTGCTGTTGTAAATTAAAAAAAAAAAGACAAGCTACATAAGATTAAACCTAATGCTATGCTTCTCTAGCTAGTTTACCAGATGCAATTTCCTTGATGTCTGGACCCGTAGCCAACTATTTTGGTTCTTTCATCAAATATTATCTAACCTTTGAAATCATTTAAAAAATCCGCCACATTTGCTGTATTGTTTATAGAAATGGCAGTCCACTAAATCACGACCCATAGGTTGTGTAAACAGTTCATTACAGCCCATAGTAACATTTCATCATGACATGGTTCATAGTAGTTATTTACAGAGCAAACGATGAGGTGAGATGAGAAGTCTGATGAGGCCAAGGTAGATGGATATGCTCACAAATCACAGACTTAAACAGTCTGCTGCTTGCTTCCTGCTTTAATGCGATAGTTAGCTTATTTTTTTTTAAAACCATGACTACATAACATCTACACATACAGTTCGTGCTTCAGATTGACTCTGAACATGACACCAGCATTTATACTTTACTGAAGTCACCCAACTTTTGGAAAAAGAGCCTTGGGAGAGACGGAAACTTCACATCTAGTCTTGTTCTGGTGGTTCTGCCCACACAGATTCTCTAACCTTAAAACTACTCAGAGGTCACGCTGTTTTCTCCACCGCCAACTGTCTGCCCAATTCAAAACACCATCCATGGTCTTCGTTTTCTCCTGCCCAGTCAGTGACCTTGACCTCAACATACTCCTGTCCTGGTCTTAACCAATCGTATAACCCCGAGGTTTCTTTACTCCAGCACCCTCCTCCTACTATCTCTCGTTGGATCGTACCACTCTATCCTCACACTGATGCTCTGTGATTGTGGCCAACCAAGCTGTTTCCTGCCTGCATGTGCCAGCCTATATATAAAACACTCTAGCACAGTGGTGTTTAAGAGCCTCACAGCCTCTGACCAGCCCGGCTCAAGCCACAGACACACTCATCTCTCAGCAACACCCGTCTGGACAGCTGCTGCTCGCTTTCTTTCTCCCTTCAGCGTGGTAGACTGGGCTTTGAAGTTTACTAATGTAGTTATTAGGCCTGATTATAGGCTGTATGTGTGCGAGAGCTTACTGGACGAAGCCAAAGCGGTCGACAACTTTGTACAAGCGGAAGTTACTGTCCTCCCAGGGGTCCACGGGGGCGTCTTTTCCCTGGAACAAAGAAGAGAGAAAGGGGAAAAAATTCAGACTGGTGAATTTCTGCCTTTCTAAATTGGCCATCGAAAATCAAGATGACCTTTGACCTTGTGAGGATGCCCCGTTTCTGAGGATTTTGTGATTCTTTATAGAAAAAACAATAAATTAGTTAATCTGCAAAGTAACTGGTATCCTAGTTTGTTTGACTGATGCCTGCTGTTCAGTGAAAGAAACTGAACACTGGCTTCTGATGGAGCTCCAAATTACATGCCACCCACGTTCTTCAGGGGGAGAGGATAGTGTTTTGATTGGCTGCTAGATTACATGTGGGGGCTTCGACTCTGGCGCCCTTGAGAAAGTGCGTCGGTGTGAGTGTGTGTTTGTGTGTGACCAGCGATTAACAGGTGTGAAATGAACAGCCAGACGCCCACCTGCGTCACCATCTGACTCGAGGCGTCCTAAAAACCACTCGACCGTCAGTGAAATAGGAAACCCAGAGGCAGTGTGTGTGAGGAAGTGTTACAAAGAGAATATCAGAGAGACAATGTGTGAGAGAAATGAGTGATGGAAGCACAAAAGGTCAGAAAATAAAGGTACAAATGTCTGAAATGTTGGATATTTCGTTGATTTGAGGCGGGATGAAGCGGCCTCTGTTGATCTGCACACAAGCTTCCTTCTTCCGAACAATCTCTTTGAAACTGTTAAAGCTGTTTTACATTCACAGTGAGATAAAGGATTGGCTCAGCTAAATACATCATTCATCTCAGCTTAGCAAATCTTAGCGATGACCTCAAATCCAGGAGAACTACGACCATAAATACTAAACAGTACGCTAGTCCCTACTGATGCTGAGAAAACTTTCTTCCAAGTTTGCTTCAGCTTCATGTATGTATGAAGGACCAACTTTTTTTCTGATTTCACTACATACATTCTAGTTCTGATCCGGCTTTTACTCAATTTTATCACAAAATCTGAATCATACACACTGATCAGGGATAACATTATGACCACCTGCCTAATATTAACCCATCGAGGCATGGACTCCAAAAGACCCCTGAAGGTGTGGCCTGGGATCTGACAGCACATCCCACAGATGCTCGACTGGATTGAGAACTGGGCAGTCTGGAGGCAAAGTCAAAACTTTAAACTCATTGTTGTGCTCCTCGAACCATTCCTGCTGAAAGAGGTCACAGCCATCAGGGAGTACCGGTCCATGAAACGGTGTTCATGGTCTGCAAAAGTGCTCAGGTTGGTGGTATGTGTCAAAGTAACATCCACATGGTGGGAAACCTGCTTCTAACAGCAACTTTGAGGACTAAGTTTAGTTCCTTACAAATATATCCCACCCGCTAACAGGTGCCTCGATGAAGGGATAATCAGTGTTAGTCACTTCACCTGTCACTGACCATAATGTTAAGACCAATAAACCAAGTAGGATTCAAGGAGGAGGAGCTAAAACAGCTTGCTTTGGACAATGGCTGAGCTGAGGAAAAGAATCTCCAGCATAAGATAAACAAGGATTATTTTGGACTGTGAATCATGCAAAGCTTCTCTACTAGAGTCCAACAAGAAAGGAGTGCTTTTATGGGAAATATCTACCATACAAACTTAAACACCTGACTTTAGTCAGACATTTCAGCCTAAAGTGATTTTCTTTTGAAGAGCTGAGTGAAAAGTAGAGCTCTTTCTGTGCTTCTGTGCTGTTCAGCAAGCAAGCGCCCAGCAATGTGAAAGACAAAAAAAGTAATAAACATTATGTTTGCTTCCAGCTTCATTTTACTGAGTCTACATGTTAAATATGTTTGTTGTTAAAAATCTAGAGGCCAAAACTTATTTCAGGAGGGGAGTATGTAAACCCATTTTTTGAGCTGTCAGCTGCTCAAATGACAGGAAAACTGAATCAGCAAAGTTGGTTTATTATTTTAACCAAGTTGGCCTTTTGGCTCTACAAACTATTTTCAATAAAATGCAAAATATATATGTATAAATATATATATATATATATATGTATATATATATATATATATTGTTATGAATAAAGCATTTTTCTGCAGCAAAATAAGGTTAAAGAACCATTTCACCGTCAGCTTACACTTCTGCTACCTGTGTGCAAATTACAGGACATGTACCTCTGCTGTTTGTCAGTACAACAGTCTACGTTTCCTAAGCTTCTGATTGTCACAGAACTCTATTATAGATCTCTATTGTCATGCCCCTCTCTCTTATGTCTCTGCTGTTAAAGCCTGTTGGAGGTTGCCAAATGCTTTGCGAAGCCCTGAGAAGGCTGTGAGTGGTTAACAGGTCGGCCTGACATCCAGATGTCGAGGTTAAATATTTCAAAACTCGTCTCCTCCCTCTGCTCCCACCCAGTTTTTGCACCGCTCCCTCAGCACAAACAGAAACTCACCCTTGAAATAGATAAGTCAAACATTGAGGAGCGCCTCAGGGGAATCAGAAGATCTCTGTGTGTCGTTCTCCCCCCTCGCTCTGCGAGTATCCACAGAGTCGCAAACTCCACATCATCATCATTTCTGTGTCAGTTTCAGGGTGAAATTAAATCAGGCTCGTCATTTCACCTCTGACCGTTCAGCTGCGTGCCTGTTCTGAGGTGTATTTCACACCTTTGCCGTCTCATTTATATCTCCTTGTGAGAACTTGACTTACTTTCTCAAACAGTTTGCATAAAATTCATGCTCCAGAGAACACAACTGTTAAATTTAAAAAAAAAAAGGGAAATATTGAGAGTTTTCTGTCATTAAACTTATATGTTTACGGAAAAAAATAAATAAATTTTAAGACATTTTATTAGCATCTGGCTGATTGGATTGCTGGGCACTGATTTCATAAATATCAAACCAGGGAAGGACTTTAATGCCAATTATCTATCCATCCACCCTCTCCCCAGTGTGCCCTGGGTGTGTCCCTGCAGCATCCTCCCAATGGGACATGCCCAAAACACCTCAGCCTGCTCTTTTCGAGATCAACCTAGCTCTGAATCCCTTCCAAATCCGAGCCCCTCACCCACAATCTTGTTCTTAGCAAACACCGAAAATTATTAGTGAAGCTTGAGAGTCACACAGATTTTTCTTGAACAAAACTGAAATGTTGTGAGTGAAGATTTCAAAACTTATGAGAAAAATGGGAAAAAACTGGAGTTTTGCAGCCACCCAACATAAAAAATTGGCTCCATACTTCTGCAATCAGCAGCAGCAGTCAGGCCTGAGCGGATGTGTCATTTGGAAACAAAACCAGTCACTTCTGCACATTCCACAAAGACAAAAGTCATATTTAATAACCACAAATGTACACCGGGTGACGTGAGACGGCGAGTGTTTGTGGCCAGTGTGATAACAGACTCTATTAAACTCCTCCCATCCCCAACAGTGACAATGACACTGATTTAGCTCCGATTGTGCCTCATTCTGCCTCACACACACACACACACACACACACACACACACACACACACACACACACACACACACACACACACACACACACACACCTCCATCATCTCCACTCTCCATGGTCTCTTCACTCTTAATGAGGCAGCCTTATTATGCAGCCTGCTGGACTAAATTAAAAAGGCTAATTTACAAACCGAGCATGGTGGGCTGGTCCAACTGATAGCGCCGTGCTTGGTAGCAGAGGTGTCACTCAGGAAGGGAGCGCGTACATACAGTCCAACCACAAGAGAATTGAGGATTTTGAGTAAAAACAACATTTCTTCAGCGATATTTAACATACTTCCATACTGATTGATAAAAGTCAGACATGTTTCTGCACATTGTTAGATAATATGCTGCAGCGCATGTTTTTTTTTAAGTCTCTGTGAAAAAACAAGCAGCATGGGGACATATAGGAGCTTTCAGTGGGCTTTTTTATGAGGGGAAAGGACAGAGAACCCACTGACAGGTGACGTGACTTAGGTGACGTACCTGTCAGAAGTGTTGGATATAACAGGCAGCAAGTGAACAGTCTGTTCCTTAACTTTATGTGTTGGAAGCTGAGGGTGACTGAGTGACTTTGACATAATTCAAATTGTGATGCTTAGGTTTAGAAACGACCCATGCAGCTTTAAACATGCAAAGGCTGGTTTTATAAAGACATAACACTGTTAAAAAGCTTTCAGAAATCCCTCCTTCATATTTTGTTAGAAAAATGGGAAATTGGTGCATTGATTTATTAAAATGTGTATAAACACACATGGAGACACAACACACTGCTTATGTTGAGGTAATGTTGAGGTTCGGGCTTTGGGGAGGCCAGTCCATGACTGATATGTTCCAGGTTTGTTCATCCTGCATTGGCGGCGTGTTTGGAGTCATGGTCATGCTGAAAAATGAGGCCATTCTCAATCATATGATCATTTGTAATCCATTTGTCCTGTTTCTGAAATTCTTTAAGGACACACTGCACACCATACACAGACATGTCAGGTTTTCAGCTAATAATTCTTTGGGAACTACTTTATTCCCAAAGAACTATGTTATTCCTGTGTTTAATCCAGTCTTTGGCATGTTTTGTAGCCTAAATTTATGGTTTGGGAAGAACTTATGTGTTTTGGTGACAGGCTGCTAGTAGCAAAGTGCCTAAAGACACAATTTAAAATAGGTTCTTTGCAAAGTTTGTCATGAACAGACAGAACACTGGTTCATCCCTTTAGTTAGATGCCTTTTTAATGCTTGAATGATTCATAGGTCAGTATTTAGTTGATTAAAAAAAAAAGAACTGGAGTGAAAATGAGTGAAAAAGCAGCCAATGTCCAAACTTTGCTCAAGACCGCTTTGAAAACTAACTACTAAAAAGTCGTACTACTTGGATGCAACATATAAAGAAACGGAGGATTTTGCACAGCACTGTATGCTGTCAAACTCTTCAGTTTCAAGAGTAGCATTCGGCCTGATTTGATCTGTAGTGGGCTGGACAAGAAATCAAAGTAAGTACTTTTTCCAGCAGTGCCTAATTTTCCATATTCACCCTTCAGTCACTGCACATTAAAATTTATGGATCACAGCAGATCAAGATACCAGCAACTTTATGATCCAAACTACTTCAGATCTGGAAAAAGTGCACATCTGGAGACATTTTCACTCCTGTGTAGTGACGCTAGCATCCCTGCGGTGGGTTTCTGTGCACTTTATTTAACAAATTCGATTTATTTACTAAATTTAATTCAATTTTCCCACTTTGCAAAGCTACCCAGTGGACCACACGGGATTCATTGGTGGATCTCGTGTTTGACGCCCCTGATTCAAGTGCTTTGGGATGAAGGAACTTTGCCAGAGCTGTGTGTTAAGTAAATTGCCACCTCTGGATCCCAGTCAATAAAATCATTCCATGCCCATGACATCACATTAACCCACTCATTTAGTCTAATGAGTAACCACTCGAATCCGCTTCCTCCCTTTTCTATTAAACCTTCAGGCCTGCAGGAGGGATTTCTGTCATTCTCTGCCCCTCTAACACAGATAACGCACAGCCCACTGAACACGCACACACTGGAAAGACAACGGTGGCTTTTAGATGTATAATTTGCATGTTAATTTTCACTGAGAATGCCGCATCTGAAATGTGGCTCTTGCACAGTAATCACAGCCTTTCGAAATTTATGAAAATGATTAAATCACACGGCGGCACATTCTGTACACGGCACGCTGTTATTATTGTGTTTCACGGGCAATAAGGCAGTGATTTATGGAGGGATTTCACCACAGCGTTATGAAGTTTGGTGGAGTCTCAGCATGACTGAGTGGCTGGAATTTGGCTGCGGATGACCACAGGAGGGAGAAAAAAAAAGTAATTGTTGTAGGTTTTCCGCTTCACCAAAGCTTCTGTGTGCTTTCACACTGACTGAAGGAAGCGTTCGCCATACCTTGTCATATTTGGTGACTATCTCAGCCCGCTCCTGGTCAAGTTTCACCGCTGCATTCTGCTCGGTATCAGACGCTGGAGAGACAACAAAAGAGGGGAGGGAAGGAGAGAGGAGAGAAGATGATCAGCAACAGCAACTTAGAATAAAGGTTTGCTGGATATTAAGATATACACTGCTATTATTTTAGGATAAATTCACCAAAAGAAAAAAAGCCACATTAAAAGAGATCAGGTTATATTTTGCACTTCATTTAAATACATTTGCAATCACGGTTTTCAAAAGATGTTTCTGAACCACTTTTGTTTAAATTGTGTTGTTGAGTGTGTATATTAGATGTCCTGTTTTACTTCATAGAACCACTTGATGGTATTATACTCAGTTTTTATAGTACTTCATTTAGATTTTTGCTTAGTTTGAGTCATTTTTACCTTATGAAGCAATGCTGCCTTATTATATTCTATATTAACAAGCTATTTTGCTTTATGTAACCCTCTTGGGATGACCACAACCAGAACCCCTGACCCAGCCATTTTTACTAACCCAACCTAACAGTATCTAGCAGCTCTGTAACTCCCCTCTCCCTGCTTCCCCTCTGGGGGTGATGGAGGTTGATGAGGGTGGTTTTTTGATCCCTGTGATCTCTTTTATTTCCTTTTCCCTGTCTCTTTACTTTAGTGGTGCAACACACGATGCAGGGAACAGTTTGAAGTAGAGGGCCTTTGACACTCTACTTCAAACCGATTTGGTTGAGGGACCGTTTTGGGAGGACACTCGAGATAAACTTATCCTAACCCTCGACAATCAGAATATGTGATTTTTGCTAGACTACATTTTATGCAGGAGTTCCTTGAAAACCATGGCAGTAATGGGCCTCCTGTAAGTTTTCTTAGGTGTTGTAACTGTCGCTGCTACTAGCTAAACTCAGCCCTGGGGCGCACACACATCCGATTATCCTGTCATCACAGACGTGCTGTGTGTTATTCCGGCTCCCTCTGAGTGTGCCAAGAGCTGACGTGGAGAGCGCACACACCCTTTTCAACACACACTCTTCAAACCAGTCAGAAGGAAACGCTTCAGTGCGGCACGTCCAGCGTGTCAGTCTGACCTCAGCCGGTGTGTGTGTGTGTGTGTGGCTGCTTTAAACTGACAGCTGCCGTGGCGAGGACGTCACCGCGCCACAGAAAGGTTTCCAGTGTTTTCCCAGCCTACGTGTCACATTGTGTGAGTGCTAAATGTGTTTATCCTCTCACACACACCGATAACACACAAACACACACACACACACCTCTCACTACTCTGTGGTTGTAAATCTGCATTTCCAACAGCAGTTTACACAGATACTTCCTGATTTAGCTGCGAGAGACAACCAAACACTGGATGTGTGCTAACAAAGCTCTAAATTGGAGTCACATTGTGTTTATGTTGAATCTGGTGTGCAGCATGTAGTAATGGAAGCCTTGTAGTGAGTCATACCTGGAAGTGGGAAGGGGAAGTAGCAGGCATGGAGCCCTCCGAATTTAGCATAAAATGACCACCAAGGAGGACAAAATGCTTACAAGGTACATCCTGAAGCCTACTGAACATCTACGCTACGCTCTCCCAGCTCTCAAGATCAAGATAACTTTAGAGATCCAAAGATGGATGTCAGATGGGTGAAAAATAACAAGCAATAAAATCATTTTAGAAGATTTTGAAAGCTCTTTTCTGAACTCACCTGAACTCTGGAAAAAACCCAGAATCTACTCTAATGGTCGTCAAACCACATTTTTATACCTATACTGAAGTGTCAAGGGTGCAGAGGAGGTCATCAAACGTCGTCTTTATGGAGAAAAGAGTTCAATAAACCTTTGGATGGTAAACCGTAAAATCACCCCAAGGCCTGAAAAGCCTTCAGTGTGTTCACTGCCAACTCCACGGTGCCAAATAGTGAGATTTTGTCAAC
Organism: Pelmatolapia mariae; assembly: GCF_036321145.2. Taxonomy (NCBI): domain Eukaryota; kingdom Metazoa; phylum Chordata; class Actinopteri; order Cichliformes; family Cichlidae; genus Pelmatolapia; species Pelmatolapia mariae. Next base: position 19,322,316 of record NC_086242.1, on the reverse strand, counting down.
ATCAGGCGTCTCTCAGCTTCGGTACAGAGCACGGTTTCAGAGAGGTAATCAGCCCCATAAAAGGGCGACGAAGACAGCATTAGGAAGCAGAAGTGGTGGCAGTGACATAAATCACTGGTTTCTGTTTGTGTTTTAGTGTCAGTTTGTGCACCAAAGATGCTCAGGTAGGTCTGGGAAAAGAAAATCTGCACAGAAAATAACAATGCATGCTGAAAATTGAGGCTTAAAAGTTACTCTGTGCCTTTTAGTGAGACACAAAAAGATCCTCCACCTTATAACATCTGCCAGGTCACTGATGAACCCCAGCGGGGTTGGGGTTAGGCTGCACGCTACATTTCAGATCAAGTCTCTTAACATGCAATCAGGCCTGTACAGCTCTTCCTTTATAGGATTTCCATTTGCTTAGAAGCATTCATATCTGATGAGTTGCGAGTAAAGCTTAATCTAGAGACTTGCCTTGATACATGCATCACCCAGATAAGGAAATCCCACAAAATTAACTGTTAGGCAGTAGGTGGTAGTTTCAGTCATTATGCAGATGCACTGTTTATAAGGTCGGGGAAACCTGCAGTCAGCTGAGACTGAAGAAGTCACTTGGTTGAGTGACGAAACGCTTCTCCTGCTGAAAACACAACGTGCTGGTGAACAGAGTCAACTTTCTGAGACTCACAAATATATGGATCGGAAACATTTGGAATTTGACCAGACGATGACACAAGAGGGAAAGTTGAGGCATTTCCAAAGCTACAAGAACTTGCAGCTGACAGTAAATGCAGTCTGGCCATCTAACGCCTGATCTTTTAATGACGAAAAACAACAAGAAGAAAATAACACAGTCAGCTATAAAAACCTCAAATCTCAAACTGCTGGCTTTTGCCCTCTTTAACCCTTTACCACTGAACCCCCAGCAGTCAGTGATGATGATCCTTATTCTGCCAGTTTTTCAGCCCTTTGCAGCTCTTTATTTGACTCCAGTCATTCTCCAACTTCCTCTCAGGGTCTCTGGGGTTCAACTGGAGGAAAGGCAAGACGGGAATTCCAAAACGCTGCGAACAAACATTCTCCTTATTGAGTCGGCTGGCATTTTTATGACAGGATGGTGTGTGTCAGTGAAAGGCATGTGGCTGTGGGCTGCCAAGAGCACTCTGCAGGAGAAGACGCCGCGAGCGAGGGGATGGGGGAAGAGACGTTCGTACACAGCAAGGCAAACTGTCTGGGGCAAATAAACAAATACAGTAAAGTCTTTTTCTGCTGGGAAATCCTGCCCGAGAGGCCCTGCGGTTCCCATAGTGAGCGGGGGAGGAATTAGGGAGGAAATGGGATTCAGTCTTTTCTTTGCACTAAAGCTAAGCCCCAACTTTGAGACCCTCACAGCCATATTAGTATTCCACAGCGGTCTGACTTTAAATAAATGCAATTAGAGCCCCTTTCATGCTTTAAGGATCACTCCAGCGTCTGTGACGGAGATCGGGTCTATGTTTTTATTTGCAACCGAGGAGCTCTTGACTTGCTCCAGAGGGTTTATGGCCATTTGTAAAAGACTCAGAGTTTATGTGGCATTTCATGTTCGGACTCTTGAAATATGTTTGATAATGAGCCTCCAAAGATGACTTCGACATGCTGCACACCATGGTCATCAGCTGGAGAAATGGTGACTCACATTAGGAACTTTATTGCAAATTTAATTGTGGGGAAGTCAAACTTCTACTAATTTGGCCAATTTATGACACAAACCTGCATGTGCCAAACCAAACCTTTGAAATAGAAATATTCATGTCCAATAAAAGAAAAGAAAACTGAGGAATAACGCTAAATATGCAAAAATTCCAGAGCAAGAGCTCTGGCTCATCTACTTTACATCAGGTTTATATGGTTATTTAATAGTAATTAAGCATCTAAATGATAACACTATGTGTTATAAAAAGAGATGATTGACTGATTGATTGATTTGTTTCTGAAGCCACAGTGCAGTGGGACAGATCCAGTTCTGCAGTCCTTATCCCTTGAGCGCGATCCCTGAGTCTGATCAGACTGGAGAGAGTGAGCAGTACAAAAAAGTGCTGCAAAATAAGCTAAAAGAGAAGATAAATCCCCTCTGAGCTTGATGGGCTTTGATTATTTAAATCAACTGCTTCATGCACACACATGAAAACACTGACTAAAGTCACTTCAGCTGCTTTAAATTGACAGAAGCCTCCAACTCAAGTAACTTCAATTATCTGTGATGTGTAGACGTTCATCTTGTGTTTATCCTTCTGGTTTATCCAAACTGGTTTGGCAAAATAAAGCATCAGAAAAAAGAAAACAGAGTAGCTTGTGAAGTAGAAATAAGATAAACAGGAACAAACATTGAGGGAGCATCAAAACAGCAATTATACATTTGGGGGTGGGATTTTCCTCGCTCCTGTCGCTGCCCTTTATCCTTCTTTCCAGACTACAGCCCCCCCCACGAAGCTGACCTTCCACCTCCCGCTCTCTAATTTGCCAGTCAGACCCCAGCGGCGAGGCCGATGAGGCTCCGTCTAACCGTCCCTGCCCCGCTGTGACTAAAATGTCCTCGCCCATCACCTCCCAGCCGGGCGCTACCCCGTCCCCACCTCTGCCCTTCACTCCTGCTCTGCACGATGCATTCAGGAGTGAACTGGTGTCAGCACTCAGAAGTGTTCACACATGACAACTGGACACCTCATGAAGTATTCAGGAAGTTAGGTACCACTTCCCCCCTGTGGGGTTTACCACTGAACAGGTGAGTGCAGTTCTCAGGTAGGAAGCTCACACGGCATTTTCTGCTTTAATGTAATCTTGCAGCCCTAAAGCCTCTTGCATCAGCAAAAAATGAAAAAAAGAAGTGACTTCATAATATTGAGCACATCAGGTATATGAAAGAACGATTCCACTGTGGTTTGAGGGAATATAAAAGCTTTAACAGAGAAACAGATTTAATGCTGGCTTCAGGTGCTGCTAACCCTACTGACAGACTTTCATTAGGAAGGGGTCCCCTGCTGCCAAAGAATCATGCCGAGAAATTTGAATTGCTTGACAAATGACAAATGTTCGGGAGCAACAGAGAATCAGAGTGAAATGGCTGTTTCTTGGACTACAACCTAAGACGTTAATATTCTTTAACGTCCTAGGACCTGCCGTCCACATATGTGGACATCACATTTTGGGTTATTTAGACCAAAATACTAAATTTTGCTCTTCAAGGGCCTGATATCCATTTACGAGGACATTATACTGCTACTGTTCTATCAAAATTTTAAACGAATATCCTCATATGTGGCTCTGATTTTTCATAAAAACAAAAATAAGGTAAAAAAAAAAATCTGGTAATTCTTTGTTTTTACATTCATCGGGCCCCAATATGCCCAAATATCAAAGAGAAATTAAAATTGCATGCCGTGGAAGAGTTCGGGTCTTAGGAGGTTAAAGAAGACCTTTTCTGCTTTTCCTTATTTTAATTTAATTCTATTTTAATTTATTTATATGGCACCAAATCATAACAGTAATCACCTCAAGGTGCTTTATATTGTAAGGCAAACACCCTACAATAATACAATTGAGCAACTGATGACAGGAAGAAACCTCCAGCAGAACCAAGCTCAGGGAGGGGCGACCGTGCTGGAGGTCATTTCCTGTCATATAGAACACTTTGCCCTGTTCTACTATATTGAACATGGCCAAGGTTTTAAATATCGAGGTCAGGTTAAAACTGATCTGAAAACTCAGTTTCAGACACTTTTTCCTGCTTTGAGCACTGTATGATGTCACTGAAAATGAACATCCCTAATATGACCATGTAAGGCACACAAATGGCCCAACCGTAGCCCAAGAGGTTTCTTTCAGTCTGTGGATCCACTAAGGGTCTGCACCAAGGTTTGGCACAAGATAAAAATTCATATTTTGAACTCTTAATCATGCACAGCTCTTTTAGAAGATTTTAAGATGCACATATGGAGCAGGAACATTTACTTGAAATAACGTAAACAGATGTAAGCAACGAGCCCCGGCTTTGACTGACTACATGTATATTTAAGAGAAATTTAAGAGCAGATGCAAGGATGAAGCCTCCAGCTCATAATTCCTCTAGGAGCCGCTCTAACCATGTGACAGGAAGTGTTGTGGAGAGTATTTGTGTTTTTCTTCCTCTTTATCACTTGCTGTTAAAGACCAGCCCTGACAATGTAAAACATGACAAGCATAATCACGGTCTTTCTTGTTCTCTCAGCCCTCTCATTCTGCTGTAATGAGCCCTCTTTGTTCTTTATCTTAAGGAGTCCTCGCCTGTTACAGCTCTTTGCTGCTCTTCCACCCATTGTTAGTGCATCTCTTACCCTCTCATAGATGCTATCTGTTCAGAAAAAGGAATAATTATAAGAACTATGATAAAAGAGGACAGGCTTGATTGGAGAAGAACTAATTTCCCACCTTTTGTTTCGGTGCTCACGCTTCGTTTTGAAGCTGACGGCCATGTGTGACCTGTATTCAGACCTGCACGTTCACTGTGTGCTTGCTAAACATGCAAAATGTGTTAAAAACAATGCAAACCAATGATCCCCTCATCTGTGATATAAATATCAATTCAAAAACAGGAGTAAAGTCTTGTACTGAGTATATTCCAGTAAAGGTGAGCTGGACGTTTTACTGCAGAGATTTTAACTCCAGAGGGTTTTCACTTCTGTAACCGTTCGGCCTTTTGAAAGTTTGCGGCAGCCTGACATTTAAAAAGATGAGGCAGCGTTTGCACGTCGATTTTAGGTTGAAAAGCTGCACGTCTGTACACTTTTAAAATACACTTTTGCACATTTTTCTTCACTGAAAGATGAACTTTTGCATTTATAACTTGTACATAAGATCTAAATTCCCCAAAAGTTAATTGCTGCAAATTTATCTGAGTGACTTGTGCTTTGCATAAGGCACCGCAATTTTTTTTTTTTACAGTGGGTTTAGAGTAAAAACAGGAAATATTCTGTCATTTAACAAAAATTTTCCTTTTTATAATTACAAGGCAGTCTATGTACGGAAGTGGATTAGGGTCACCGGATAAATTTTTTTTTTTAAAAATGGGCACCTTTTTTTTTTTTCTTTTCCAGAATTCTGAAAAAAAAGTCAGAATTCAGAGAAAAACTTCTGAATTCTGAGATTAAAGTCAGAAGTCTGAAAAAAAAAAAAGAGTCAAAATTCTGGGAAAAAGAGTCAAAATTCTGAGAAAACGAGTCAGAATTCTGGGAAAAAAAGTCAGAATTCTGGGAAAAAGAGTCAAAATTCTGAGAAAACGAGTCAGAATTCTGGGAAAAAAAGTCAGAATTCTGGGAAAAAAAAGTCAGAATTCTGGGAAAAAGAGTCAAAATTCTGAGAAAACGAGTCAGAATTCTGAGAAAAAAAGTCTGAATTCTGCCCACTCTCCCCCCCCCCCAGTGGCCCTAATCCTCTTCTGTAGTCTGTGCAATGAGCTAACAGAACTTTGTCTGTAATTTTATACATACATTTATTACAATTATTACAATGACAGGCTTCTTTCATTTACCACAGGAGTATTAATTTATTATGTAGTAAAACTAAAATTTATGTTTTTTCTTATATTAAAATATATCAGGGATTAAATGTGTATAGCGAGTGACTGATCTTGCATCGAAAACTAAAAACATTTTTTGGTTTATGACATGTAGTCATTCAAAATAAGCTCTCAACTTGGCTTTTAGCACTTACAATAAACATTTTACAGATCAAACAGCTGTGTAAGTGTTAAAAAACATGATTATTATTGCAACACATTGTTCTGTTGTTGCATCACTAGTTTTCCCATGAAAGCCACATCTAATATTGAATGTTTGCAAGCTGTGCCGGTACTTCCAGCCACTCCCTTATTTACAAGGGGTCGCCACATCGGGCAGCTCCGCATGTTTGATTTGGCAGATCTTTGCACCCAAAGGGATTTCAGTCTCCTCCTGAAGCTTTCACTTGTTAGACAAATGTGTAAATGGCTATACTATGGAGCCACAATTTCACAATATTAATGCTACTTAACGTTCGACTGAAACAAGCGGCTCTTTTAGATAAGTAATGCATCAGTAACGCAACTCAGCACACTCAAGTTTCCCACTTCACAACAAACAGATGAGGCAACTTTAGAGAAGCATGTGTTATTACTGTGCCTCCAAAACAATCATCTGTCTCACCCAGTCTTCATTTCCAACCTCAACGCAACTGCAGGAACGTGACACAAACCTCTGAATGACACCCAGCAACCAATAATCACAGACTCCAACCAGACTTACAGACAAATAATTAACTTCCATATTACCCGTGGCACATTCTCAGCTAGGATAAAGGAGAAGTTAAAATTCTGCATGTTTCAACAAAGCCAAAAAAAGGAGAAAAAAGTTTTTTGTTAAAGTCATTTAATTTGTAGCACCTTCATGTAAGAAGGCTCACACATTTATCAGCAGACAGTCCACAGTACCTCACAATCCACTATCAGCACACATTGTTATCATTCCGCTGTCAGGGCTTTATATTTGGAAGTGGCACATGACAGTTTACTGTTGAATGTCTGCACTTGCTTATCTTCTACTAAGTGCGGTGACATCATTTGCTGTTTGTGTGCAAAGTGTCACCAGTCTGTGTAACACTTCACATGCCTCCCGTGCACTAGAAGACTTTGAAAGGAATTAGAAAGAAAAAGCCAGAGCCCACCGAGCCGTCCAGGAAATCATTTACATGCATTCTGGTGGAAAACTTTGAAGGATAGCAGGTCTTGAAAAACGGAGCAGAAACTTTTTGGCAAAAGCTGTCGAAGCTGTCGACCCTTTGCTGCTACCTTCCTCCATGCTAGCTATGCTAGTAATTAGTCAGGACTGACATCAAATCCAAATGTGAAAAAGACTGATATAAGAAACCTCTGACTGACTTTTTACAAGACCATCTGATCAAGATGATGGGCAAACATCTGACATTTGTCTGTGACACTGAAATCATTTGAAAAGTTGCATGGTGTAAAGTTGGTCTTTGTTATGAACTGTAATATTAGCATGAGTTCACTAAACACAGAGCCTGTATGGATGGCAAAAAGTTTAAATCATGAAAGGTTTTGGCATTTAAATTGTCAGAAAGTTGACAGTTCTACAGGTGATTTTGTCCAGATGGTCCCACCTAATAAAAACTCGCGCAAAAAGTCAAACTCAACATAAAATCCAATCCAATAATATCCAGTCAATAATTGCCATGAGATCACACTCAAGTTTAGTCCAGTTTCATCATATAAAATATATATACGTGAAAGAAATTACAGATACAGTAAGTGATTTGTATTTAAGTACAAATCATGAAATCAAAATAAAAACCATGCAGTATGCCACTGGGTTAATAGCTAAATAAAGGCCAACAACAAAAACAGTAACTATTGACCGACCCATTTTTATATATATACATATATCTCTCTATATATGTATATATGTATATATATATATATATATATGTATATATATATCTCTCTCTCTATATATATATATATATATAGATATATATATATACACACACACACACATACATATATACACACACACACATATAAAATTTTAGCAGCTTTGGTCCTCCGTAGTGTAGTGGCCTACATACAGTACAGTGAGAGTGTCAAGTTTCTGATTAACTTTGGAAGTCCTAAAAAAAAAAAGAAAAACGTACATACAGATATATTGTCGGAATCTATTACCAATATTTAAACTTTCACTGGATTTTGCATTTGGAAAGGAGCTGATTATCTGGCAGTCATTGCAATCACTGGTGTAAAAATCACAAGACGCTCTGAATTAAAACCACGTGAGCAGGACATTGTGAGCCAATATTAATTTAAATGATCCATTTAGACCAAAAATACTAATCATAAGGCACCCAGCTAGAATGTCCCTCACATACCATCTATGTGCATGCCAACAACACAGAGAAACTGAGTGGAACTCCAAAATTGACTTCTTTTACCTCTTTTCAAGACATCCTGTGGATCGTCCGAGCGAGCTTTAGTCCGCATCGGTCACGGTTCAGCCAAGTCCAAAACACCAAGAGATAACGTGCACTACCTCAGCCCATCACTGTCACTACCCAGTGCTCCAGAAAGAGAGGAAATATGAGCGAGCAGCAAAGAGAAGTGAGATCAGAGCCGCTGCTGCTGCTGCTGTCACAATGCCGCCGTTTGTTTCACAGACAGACAGACTCGGACAGAGAAATCTGACTTCAGGAGTGAGCCGTTCCCACTCACAACATTCTCCACCCAAACACAACAACACAACAACAACAAGCTCTATTCAACACATCATAGAGAGGGAGAGAGAAAGGACAGAGGGAATCGCTGTTTCCAGACAGCCGACGAAACTTTCACAGATTTTCCAAATATCACAAAAATAAAATGTGAATCAGAGGAATCCTTTCAATTCCACGTAGGATTACAAAATGTACTTGTAAAACTCAACATCTTAGCGCTCATGGCAAAGCAATGTTTTATTAATGAAGCAAAAATATGTGTAAAAGTTTTGCTGTGCTGCTTCTGGGAGACAGAGAGCATGGGGTGTGCAAGCTGGGCAAAACTGAGAGAGACAGACAATGGCAGTTTGATGATAAACAGTTTCCATTAAAACTTCATTATGAAATGGACGTGATGTACCATGACGGGTCTTATGATGTGGCGTATCAAAGACGAGAGGCAGGGCGGTGCTGGGGAAACGAGCGACAGCCAACGCAAGCAAAAAAAAAAAAGCAAGAGAAGAAGAACGCTCAAGAAAGGGAAAGCCTGAAAGATCAAGAATGTGAAGAAAGTCAGAAAAAGGAAAAAAGGAAAGATCAGAAAGGAATGAAAGAAGAAAGAATGCTTAAAAGAAAGAAAGACAATGAACGAAAAACCGAAGTAAAGACAAAGATCACAAATGTGAAGAAAAGAACAAAGAGAAAGAAAGTTCAAGAAAAAAGTAAAAGAAACATGAAGAAAGTGAAATAGAAAGACAAAGTGTGAAAGAAAGATCGGGAAGAAAGGAGAGAAGTAAAAGATCAAAGTAAAAGATCAAAAGAAAGACAGACAAATCAAGAAGAAGGAAAGAGAAGGAAAGACCGAGAGAGTGAAAGAAAAACTGAAATAACGACAAAGATCAAAAATGTGAATGAAAGAAAAAGGAAAAAGAAAGATAAAAACATGAAAACGATCAAGAAAAAAGAAAAAATGATCAACAAACTAAAAGAAAGAAAGAGAAGTCGTGTCATCTCAGCTCTATCTGTGTGTGGCATCGTTACAGGAAGTGTGTGTTTGTGATGGGAGAGGCTGAATGATGGGACTGAAGGGCTGTTATCACTTCTGCAGCTCTGGGGTCACTGATAGAAACGAGTGGGTGGGGCTGTACAGCTTTCAGCTCCTCTGTGTTGTCTGGAAGCTCATCTCTCTTTGAAGGGTTACTCTGCTTTTGAATTTTAAACAGACAAATATACAGATTTACACCATGAAACTAAAATCTCAGTCTTATTTACACTGAAGTATATCATCACTGAAATCTTTGAAACAAAGCTTGTGTCCTCAGATACAGAACTGGAAACAAACCCAAAGTAAATAAATCAGAATTACATTTAAATCGACTTTACGACATCATTTAGCAGTCATCAGGGTCGTGACTACAGCTGCCATTTAAACAGGAAACACACTGAGCCAATCAGACACAGATCAATTATTGTATCTACATGTATAATTTTAGATTTTAAATATCAGAAAGAATTAAAATAATGGCTAAATACTGCAGTTCTGTGGACAATGTCTTGCTCAGTCTACCTGGAAACCATCTTTTTATCAAGGGATTCTTTCTGTCATTGGTTGTTTCTTGGTGGTTATAATCCGACTTGACAGTCACCATGAAAGAAAGAAAGCTACAGCTAGCCCTACCTCTACCTTCCTATAAAGTGGAACAAACCACAAAACAATGGCAGTGTTAGCCAATTGAATAGTGACTAATATAAGAGGTATGCATGTAGTTTCATAAACAAAATATCATCCGTAATCTCAAATGCTACAAACGAGCATTTGAACCACACAAACAACAGAATGAGTAAGAAGCAGTGACTGAAACACTGTTAAAACACTGATATTGTAACAGTGACACCGGTTGGCAAAATTGTCATAGCTGTGCTGTGATTCTGATTATATTTACATGTAAAAGGATTTCTGACACAGCTGTGGGGAAAGGGTGTGGGCACCCAGTCACCTGGATTTAAAAAGCACAGATTTCAGTTTAAAACCAGGCCTGTTGTAAACATCACTGAGCTGAAACTCAAAAAACTAAGAAACGTGAGGCTCACATCACCTTGTTAAAAAAGGGATGGAACACGTGACCTTTAACCCCTATCTGTTTCCTGTCTTCAGTTCTGTATGTGAGATCAGGCAGTTTGGTGGGTGAGCCTGGTGCTGTCAGCCAAAACTACCATCAAGCGGAAAGTAAAACACAAAACATACGAGAGAATGCTCACGATGACTCATGACGTGTCACTACTCTGAAAAATAATCCCAAGTTCAGTCATGTAGTTTCATCCTAACTGTGTGTGTTTGCAGCGCAGTTGTACTGGAACTATCTTGAGGACTGATCTAGTCACCAGGCTCACACAACACACACTTTCAATAAAAATATCTGAACAACATGCAGTCAAATATACAGTTTTATCTGCAAAGGAAAATAAAACTTGCAAAATCTTTACATTTAGATTTCATTTACAGTATTTGAAGAAAAAAAAAAACTTACAATAGAGTAGGGCTGTGCAATATGACCAAAATCTCATATCCCGATATTAAGACATCTATCGTCCGATAACGATATAAATCACAAAAATGCAACATTTTCTGTAAATTCTCTGAATCTCGGGCAGCTCGACTTGCATTAAGTGTTTCCAGCTGGGCGTCGTGTACCTGGAGTCGAGTGTTTTAACTGATGCATGAAACGATACATTTTTAGACATAAGTTGTAACAGCCGCCGTTTCCTTTGTGAGTATTTATTACACAGCGTGCTGTGGGGAAAAGCCTGTTCTAACGTTTGAGTCTAAGGTTTATTTTTTAGCACCTGACGGCTCTTTTTTGCTTCTCATCCGTAAATACTCTGCATCTTTCACGTGATTCAGTTTATTTTGAAAAGTCTCAACAGGATCTTGAGCTTTATTGTGAAAGGTTCATGTGGAAAATAAACAAGCGGACACGCCGTGGTTTTACCGTCGTTGTTGCTAACGACAACTCATAAAAACAAGTGCTTGTCTGTCTATAGTGTGGTTATATTAAATATAAGAGAAAGAGAGAACTTTAAGAAATTAATATAGCCACCAAAACGGTGAAAAAATATTGCCGTAAACAGTTTATTTTGCGACACCACGAAACAAACGATAGCGTAAAATGAAACGATAGACGTTTTTATATCGTCATCCGATATATATCATTATATCGAACAGCCCTACAATAGAGTTTTATTGAACCCATATTCTTGAAAAGCAATAAGAGTATCACTGGTGAGTAGACTCTTCAACGATACAATAGAAGAACTCTTTCCTTTTGTTGCTTGCCTACAAATCCCCTGGAGAACGTAGCAACTACTTTGCAGTATTTTTTTCTGGTTTAAAAATTCATGTCACTGTGGAGTGGAGTGGATTGAGAGACTGTGCATCCTTCTAACTGCTGATTCTTATTATACGATAAAAGACAATAATTTATAACAGGTCAGACCTCACACCACACAATAACCTGTGAAGCAGACAATGTGTGCTAAACAGACTGGTTCTTATATAGCACACCGTACTCTACTTGGACTACAAGCCTCATTCTCACACACATTTATAGAAACTCTTTCTTCTAGGGCTTTCCATCTAACACTCACACACATTCACACTCCAGAGAACGCATCAGGAGCAGCTTGCGGTTCAGGATCTTGCCTAAGGATATTTTGGCAAGCAGACTGGATGACAACCTGCTCTTCCTCCTGAGCCACAGCTACTGATAACCGCAGGTTTATAACATTGCACTAAAGGCATGCTGGGTAATGCTGGCTAAGCAGACTGGGGCTCTGTGCTGCACTCAAGAACAGAAAAGATAGATTTAGGATCTAGAAAGGAGAGCAGTTTTTCAGTTTGGCTTCATTTGCTGGACTTTCACTGTGATCGGCCACCGATACGATAAGACAACGAGCTATGCAGAGCTAACAGGTGCTTTTACATGAGGGCAGACTCATTTGTACCACAAATACAAAGTAAGTCTGAATGCAGTGAAGTGCCAGGTGTTGACTTTATTTGAGAACAGCTGCAGTAACCTACAAGCAGAACAAGCAGCCTCCTGCAGGGCAGCCTGAGGGTCGATTATTTACTCATTTTATTCATGATTTCTTTCCTTTTTTAAAAAAAATTATGATATTTAAAACTTAATAATCTACATACAATTACATCAATATATATCATTTAACCCGTCTCAAAGCCCATTGGTAAAGCAATAATCCCACTGACCCAGAAGAACTAAATGCTAATGTAAAAACATGTTAACCATCTTAGTTTATGAATACCGAGCTCAAAGGCTTCTTTTTTTAAATTTGCATGCAGCAGTGGCAGATTTGCAGACTTGCAAGTTACCACAAGGTGAATCAGGCGTCTATTAGCCAACAGGAGCCTGTAAAAGAACCGTACGCCATCGTTTTTGTTCAAAGAGACTAAATGCGGTGCAGATCAGAGGCAGCGAGAGCTAAATACAGGCCTGTCAAACTACCTCAGGAGAGTAACAATCAGACGGCTGTTTTCCCTCCTCTTTTTTTAAAACATGCACTCATTTCCGATCACTTATTTTTTTAATGCAAAATACTTTAAAGCTGCATTTCTCACATGATAGGAGCAAAATAAATGCACTCAGATGAGCGGGAAGATGAATGAAGCTCCAACAGTAGTTCAGGGAAAGTGACTCAAATCACTGTTCCTCAAAGGCTACCAGCACAACTTCCTCACTCGTTACAGAGCATTTCCTTATTTCTCTGGCATGCAAAGAGACTACACACAAATACACACATACTCAATTCTTTTTACTGCCTTTGCACAACTATTAAGGTTGGATTGACTTCGGTGCTGCGTTACGCTGGAGTATTATTACCCATTCAGCTGGACAAACTGAACCCCAGCGGATTTAAATCGTGCATAAACAGGAGACTGCAGCTGATTTACAGGATATATCCCACCAAGCCGACTTAATTATCTGTCATCCTCTAACAGTCAGCATGTGGAGATGACAAACGATAGAAAAGATGCTTCTGTGGTTTGGAGTATTCACACTGCCTTCAATTATAAGCACAGCTCTGGGCTTCAAAGCAGTGTGGCTTCCTGATCCCAAGGAGGACAGAGGAAATGAAAGCTGACCACATTTTATGTATTTATTTTTTTAAGCATACTTTAGAGCAAAAGAGCAACCGTTTATGCATTTCTGTGTAGAGAAGCATGACTGTAAGCAGTATTGAAACCTGATGAAGCCAGATTGTTAAATTCCAGAAAAAGAGGTTTGATCAAACACAGCCGAGTCTGTTAGCGTGAACGGAAACGGATCCAGCACCGTGACCGTCGCCGGTTTACAATTAACAAGACAGGACAAGTCGGGTGGGAACATTAGGAGCAAGAGGTCGGACCTGTTGACAGAAATGATGCAGAAACCCAGACAGGATTAACGGATCCAAGATTTAGTTATAAAATGGGTATAAGAGGTACCATCAAAAAGTTTAGAGACTGCACCTATTAAAAAAATAAAATAAAATAAAATAAATATCGAAACTATACAGCCATTCCCTTTAGGGTTGGATGCTTGTGCAGCAATACACCACTACCAGAGCTCCTGATGTCTTACCCTCAATCTGAATGTGACTGCGTGCATGTGAGCATTTAGGACGAATGCTTGACGACCTCCACTGCGTTGCATGGAGCCAAATCTGGTGAGCAGAGTAGGTGGTAAGTAAATTTTTGGAGACAAAAAAGGCTTCCAGCACAGTCCAGGTCGTTTGGTCCAAATGTTCTTCCCCAGATGCCTTGGGAATTTGGAAGCAATGGGCTAATGTGGGCTAACAAATACATGATTCATCAACTTGGGAATATTCTGAATGGTCTTTAAATTGAAGCACGAGTTGTAGCTCTTATCCACAGTGATGCAACTCAGGATTAAGGTTGGTCTGCACAAGTTTAGTAATTTCTCCCTGAACTTTAATGTGCACAGGTAAGAAATTCAAACAGGTCTTTCAGTGAGTGATCCAAATACAGCTGGAGCTACGACTACCCTGAAGAGGACAGCAATCAAGTTCAAGTTGGGTATGAAGTGAAACTGGACGTGACAAATGAGGGAGAGGGCAGATCTTGCTGAGAAACAGAGGAACACTGGACGCTTACAGGCCGGAGACTCGTTATTAACACTGCAGTGCAGTGCAGACACATAGATACCTTCCAAGAGTAACAATCTGATGAGATACTAAATTTTCACTCACTGAAACCGAAACACAACCTTATTGGGAGGGGCTGAGTCCCAACAAAAGTCATATTGTTTGCAATTCCATTATGATGCTCTAAAAGTTTCAGTTTAGTGTGATAAAATAGCCAAGGGGACGTCTAGCTATAAATACAGCGCCCTGTCTCAGGTCATGAAAGGCCATGTCCTAAACTTCAGTAACCACATGGATTATTAAATTAAATTATACAAAATCAGCCATTGAAGAGTCTTCATGAAGAGTTGGACATTTTAACACGGGAGACTATGAGGGTTGAATCACTTTTGGAGCCAGCCTCTACTGGCCGTTAGAGGAACTGCAGTTTATAGTACTTCCACACTGGCTCCAGTATTCAGTCCCAGATGTTGCTACCTGCTTGTGCATTCAGTTCAAATGAGTGAATGAGTGAGTTCAAATGCACTGAATATCATGAATTCTTCCCGATGTGACATTTGAGAGTGGATCGTTTGTTTGGTCTTCTCATTCAGCCCATAAACTGAAGGAAGCTGAAGTCAGAGCAATGAAGCCATGTGCCATTTTCCTACATACGTCAACCAAACTTCTTTATGTAGCTACAGAAGTTTCTGGCAATTATCAAGCACCAGCTTCACTATTCTCATCTGCAAGCTACATTGGTTTTTGCAAAAAGCTCCTGTTATAATTTGGTATAGTTATGCAGCACTATATAATGTATACTCAGTCAAACACCTCCCTCGTAATAGCCCAGCCTCAGTAATATCTGAAGGCCTGTTGCACCACTTGATACATAATTTAATAAGAGAAGGTGTGAAGCACCAAAAGCAGCGATCAATACGGCCGACTGAATCTGACACAAGCCGTGAAAAATACAACAAGCCTCAACGTTTAAATGACTCCACTGTCTGAGGCTAAACTCTGCACTGTTCTGCCAACAGAGTCGACAGCGGCGCTATGAAGTGTGCCGCAGATCTGCCCTTTTGAGGACAGGCAGGCAATTAGCCCTTCTGCTGCAATGTGGTTGTCAGCGGTCAGCTTTAGCCCAACACCCGCTGGGTCTGGACTATCTGCCAGTCCCTCCTTAGCTTAACAGCGTGTAGTAGTTTTCTTAAAGCTCCAGTCCAGAATAAATATAAAACACACACATGTAGCCATGCAAACACCCACAAAATGCCTACAGATGGTGTGTTCCTGGTATGCAAAACACCAAGAAGTGTCCTTGTTTGATGCTCCTGGTGCAGAATTTGAATATGTGAGTGAACCAGGTTTTCTTTTTTTTTCCTCGACTAACAGAGAGAGAGAGAGAGGAAGAGTATGAAGGTTGCTGAATAATGCAGTGAGCTACTGATGGTGTTGACCAGGAGCAGGCTGCAGTCTTGCTTTAGATTTGCTGTAAATCCCCCCCCCCCCCTCTCAATAACAGCAGTAGATAAACGCTGCTGCAGAGGGAAGCTCTGTGTGCACAGGGCACTTTTGTGGAATAAGTGGAGGGGATAATTCATGCACAGTGGAAAGCTAACACATTTCTCCAAGGTTTTAGTGAGAGCCGGACAGTTCCGCCTCTCTGGACGCATTTGGCAACCCCCCCCCCACCGATCAAGATCACAATAAATACAGTTAGTAGCTTTCAGCAGAATCAAACTGAAAAATAAACTAATATCCACTGAACAATAAGGGTCAGTGACCTTGTAATTGTGCAGAGTGTGAGGTGTTTTTTCTGCACATAGAAAAAAAAGATCCGGTGTACACCAAAGAGATTTTGGATGTTCACCAAAGGAAAATCCCCAAGACTGAGCTCCAATGAAGAGCAGCTGCAGCCCAATGGACAGACAGCGAATATACGCAAAGTTTAAGTAAAGTATCATTTATTTATTTAAGAAAGCGTGGTTGCACCTGCTTGATTTTTGAGGGTAGTTGTTTTTATTTTTAGGAATTCAGGGACCAGACTGAGATGGACCTACAGTTACATTTTGAGCCATTGAATAGCTGGTGCATTGGTCACATGCCGATGGTGACTGTACTATTACGTCACTTCTTTATACAACGCTGTTTGTACCCCGCAAATTGAGAAAACAGAGCTTTCTAACAAGTGCTCAACATTTTGAAAGTTTTCATTTTAACTAAGAGCCATGATGATTTTCCTAACTCAAAGAAAGAAATTCAAGTGTCTGAAACTAACCAAGTGAAGACAAAGCAAAATTTCAAAAATGTGGATTTATTTATGATGTGGAAACATGCCGTCTGCTGTTTTAGCTGACAATGAGTGACTCTCACTGGCTTGTGGTTGGACCTCTTGAATTTCTTGCATGTTGAGATACACAGAAGCTGGGCTGAAAGTGCTCTGACTGATGTCCGAGTCTCTGTGCATTTCATTTGTATCCAGAGATAATCCCCCAAATGGGACTGACACACAGACCTTGTTTGTCCTGTATGAATGAACTGCACATAACACAAACTCATGGGTAAATTCCTACATGATAATGAGATCCCCAAGTAATTCTACTCTAGTGTGGACTGAACAAACAGCTTTAAACGAGAGCCCAGGTTGAGGCCTTGGACCTCCCGCAGGCTGTTGCAGACTTAAATCAATATAAACGGATTTCCTTCCAAGAAAAGTTTAACAAAGTTTTCCAAGAATTTTCTGTCCTATGACTTAAGACCCTTGTCAAGTTCAGGTTTTTCGGCAACTTTTCTTCTGGCACCTGCTCCATTATATTTCCTACTATTGATGAGTTCAGGATGAAATATAGTACAGAGGGCTGCGGCCCAGACTTTTGGGAGTGGCTCTTCTAAATAATGGAACCAACAACCTTCAGTTTAGAGCATAACCTAATATATGCAATGGGGACCATTATTTAGAGAAGGGAAGTCAGGCTTATACACTAGTGATTAAGACCATAATCTCATTTGAAAAGTGTTTACTGAGGTCAGAGATGAAGAGAGAAGCAGGACCAATTGCCCATAGATTTCTATAATTGTTTTGTAACTTGATTTTTTAGAGAAGTCACTCCCTGCTGGCCATTAGAAAGAATAAATGTTTCAGGCACTTTCACGGTGGCTTTGATTATAAGACGGAGATATTCTGTTCATTTTGTATATAAAGCAAACAAGTAGTTAAAACATTGACCCACCAACAAGATCAATCAACCAATAAATTAACCTGAACCCACTCAATCTGAGCCACAGGAGGCCCTCCCCTCCCACTGCCTTACACCTTCTCAGGTCAGCTGCTTCAGTCTGGGCTCTACTTTTCTCTCAGTGTTGATTTCCAATCTCAGGAGAGGCTTCAGGTATGCTGGGGTCAGGCCTTCTAATAATCTAATCATCTACTGCAACTCCTGGCTTATTTACTAGCCTGTGACATCTTCGAGTCACCAGATCGTAGACTCAGCTACAGTCGGCCTCCTTCAAGTTACATTTTGCAAACTTACACTGCCATCAGATCACCTCCCGACCTCTGACCCCTGCGCTCCATCTCATTCATCCTGATGTTTCTTCCCTTCTTCTAGAGGCATCTAGTTAACTTATTCTACAGGTGAAAAGAGTAGCTATTTAAATGATTTGTGGAATATGTGTGGATGTGCTGTTATACTTGGTCTTGTGCTATGAAGCAAATGAAAAACTGGTAAAGAAATTAGCTGCTGATTAACCACTAAACAAGGTGCTTGCAGCCCTAACAGCTCACTTTAAGTTGTCTCAAAGGAAAAGTGTTCAAAACTGCGGGTTTACGAGTGCTCTTTCTCCTAAAACTAAGACATTACTTTATTAAAATGAACATGACATGTATTGTTTTTTGATGTGGCAGGAACCACTGAGCATGCTCAGAAATGTGGCAGACACACACACACAATCTGATGCTTCCTCACAAGTACATGTGGTTTTGATCCTGCAAAGCTGACAGGGAGCTGGGCAAATGATCAGATATTCTGTTATCTCACACACATGCCATCGCGCTATCCAGCCGAGGAGCTCAACAACATCTGCTGGTACCTCGCACCTTATCCCCACTCACCACTCCTCCCAGTCTGCACAGAGCTGCAGCGAGTGTATGAATTTGTGTGTCCTGTATCTGCTGGAGGCCGTCGTGCTAAATCTGCCTGCACTGATTCAGGCTGCGAGAGGAGCCAAGGTGAATTCGTCTGCAGGGCCGATAGACCGAGATAAAAATGACAGCCAAATGGAAAGTGTGGATCGTTAATGCGCAGTCATTAAAAAATATTATCATTCTTTAAAAGAAGAAGACAAAAAAAGTTATCTTCATGGTTGTCGATGTTGGACTGGATTTTGAATTTGACAAATGCAGCTCAATTAGAGAAAGTAGAGAAAGGCGATGGATTTTTTATTCAATTTTTTTTCCCAACTGCTTCTCTTTTCCTCAAGCAGAACAGAAGCTCTCGTTTATAACATGGTCTGGAAGTCATCGCTGTTTCTGTATCAGGCTTATTGCTGAGCATAGTCACCCCCCAAAGGCTCATTCTGAACCAGAAGATACTCTCAGATGTGATAATGATATTTAGGTAGATTCACTACAAACAATAACACAAAACGATGTGAGAAGTCTGTAACCCCGTTTATGCCACCTCTGTTACAGCAATTCATTCTTTGAGAAATCCCTATTGCTCCCATGCTGGACACGTACCTCTCAAAAAAAGAAAAAGAGTGTCCACAGAAGTATTTCAGTCATTAAAAACAGCTCAAAGGTCCCTTAATGAGCTGGACTTCACATATATGTTGTGGAAAAGCTGTCCCTTCACAGTGATGAAGGAATAACAGCACAAAAGTACAGACAGTTATGTGTATTTCCAGACAATGAGACCTTCAGATAATAATATTATAGACTACCCATTCATAAATTAACTAATACCATCTGATTGGATATTATCGTCTCTTTAACCTGCCAACTTCCCAGTGCATTGTCTGCATTAACGAAAAGAAAATGGAAGAAACGTAACAACCAGGAGTTAAACTAGTAAATGACCTTGTCCAGTGACCAAAAATAAAGCACCTGTGTGCTGGAGAATGTAACATCTGTCTCCATCGATCTTTTCCGACCAATGATTTGGGACCCAAGTCCTAAAATATTGGCCCCCCCAGTGCAACCCATGCTGCAGCGCTTCCTTGTGTGCTTGAATTGGCCCTACACAAGTGTCCTAGTGGGGCCAGTTGATAAATTGAAGCTGTTATGAATGCCAGCTGGCAGGAGACAAAGCATTTCCTACCTGAATTCAAGCCTTTTAAATCAAATATATCCTGGCTGCTAGAGCAGGTACATCCAGTGGATAACAGTGGCTTCAAGCACATAAAGGTTTCTACATTTGCACAAGTGGAATAACAACATGGGGCAAATCAGAAAGAGTCAGGTGAAAGCTGAAATCAAGTACATGAACACAGAATTTAGCAGGTGCAAAAAAGACCAAGAAATATGACTAAATTAAATAAAAGTATTTCTAAAAAAAGATTACATTTCGAAGAAACCTGCAACAAGTGCCGATTAAACTGCCCATCAACTTCTCATTAAATTTATGCAAATTTCCCCACAGTAACAAACAGAAGCTTATTTTTTATTCGAGCAGCACTGAAGCGACAAGCTGTGCCTTTCCTCCTCCTGCAGGGGCAAAGAGCTCGGGCAAACCTGTGGCTACGACAACAAAAAAACGCCTCCTGTTTGCAATAGTGGCGATCACAGATCTCACAGGGTGGCATCCAACCAGGAGACAGGACCGGGTCAGTGGTCAGATAGTGTTCCATTACTCAGAGCACCATGCTTCATTATTCAGTGCACACCAGAGAAATGAAGCTGTGAGACACACACACGCACACACACTCATGTCCCACAGCAACAGAGCTATTACAGAAGCTGCTCGAGGGGCATGTCCGTCCCATTCAGACTAATGACACATGGCACACCAAAAAGTTCAAACTCATCCACAATGACATTCAGTACAAACTAATTAACTTTATTATTAAACTGGACCGTTTTTGTGCCAACGAGGCCACATCAAATCAACTATCAGAAGTGTTGCTTGTGACACTGACTTTTAGGGACAAAGGGGGCATTAAAGATCCGTTAAAAATGTGTGTGTTAAGGACATCCTGAGCACAGAGGCTCAGCTGGTTCATACCAAACACCCAAATCCTCACGAGTGCTGTCGTTTTCATGACAGTTCTCTTGGTTTTAGAGTTTAAGTATAGCCTAGGTCAACCTGTAGATAAGACAATGGCCGTGTTCAGAGATCCATAGAATATGACCAAAGACCAATCGAGTTCTCTTTTCTGACCCATCCTAATTCAAGTGAATAATCTCAGTTAACGTAAGATGCTGTTACTCTGTAGTGAGTGTAGGCTGTCAGCTGGTGTCCATGTTTATTTACTCCGGAGGAGGCTGTAAAACATCGTGAAAGGAACCTGACAGGACCTGATTTTTCTGTTAATAAGTGCTGTTGTTAGCAGCTGTTAGCCTATATTAGCTTCTGTTGGTAAAAATTTGTTTGATGTGGTTCTAATAGTGTCGTATGTGCCCAGTCCTAACCACATAATTTGGTCTTCTAAGAGTCAGAAAAGGAGATTAACCAGGCTGTGCTAATTGGCTATAATTAGCCCCTCCTCATCTATAGCTACGTCCACCTTTCATACTTTGAATCTCTCCATCTAAGAGAACTGCTTTGTGTTTGGTCTGAACACAACAGGCCCAAGTCTGCTGACTTAACCTCAGCTGCTACTTTTGAGGGGTTTCGCGTGCAGGCAGCAGATATCTGAGCCAAGCTTTCCTTTTCACTGTAGTCGAATGCAGATAAATGAAAAATGAACGTAAAGCTAAATCGAAACAGCCCATGATTATTTAATGCATTACAGAAAATGACATCCCTTATATGCTTACCACACACAGTGTACCAAAGTGTGCTCAAAACCCAAGTGGTCAATAAAAGCCAGACTACAAGTGAATGACAGGCTTTCTGTTTCCCCCCGGCTGCAGCTTCTATGTATTCATATGCAGATATCTATTTGCAGGCATCAGTCTCGCACATCTTAGGGCTTTACTTTTCTTCAAGCGCTGTGATTTTTTTTTAAACTGGACCTCAGCACCTGCTGGGAGCATTTTTATGCTTATCTTATTCACTAACTTCAAATCTATAAATTTTCTTGAGAAGAGGCTGCAAGTGTGAGCTGTTTTTCACAGAGCTGGGCTATTATGAGAGGGTAGAAACCTTTTTCCTTGACACAGAGTCGGATGGCACTTTCTAGGCAGCAGTTTGCTGCAAGTAGACCAAATTAATGCATGACTAATTATGCAGATCAGAGTAATAAATATTTCTGAAATTGAACCAAGAAAAGGCGGTGACCTTAAACTATTGTGAAACACCAACACTCCACTGAAACCTACAGTAATGAAGTTTGATGAGGATTAACAGCTCCTCACAGTGAGGCACATCATAACAGAGAGTAAAACAGTAGACCTTTCACCTGCTTCAGGGATGAGATTTACTGAAAACCTGCATGCACTTCATATTAGTCTGCATACATTCAACAAGGCTCTCCTCATACCTTTCTCCCAAAATAATGTTTGGTCAAGTAGATTTGATCTTGTCTTCATTGCACTGATTCAAATCTTTGTCCTCTGACACAATTAGTGGCTGCAATAGAAGCTTAATGGGTCATAAAATGCGCACACACACCTCCGAATCTGGCCGCTGCCCTGCGTCTGGACGGCGACACCAGCTCCTTGACGATCTGTAGGACCTGCATGTTCACGGGGAGGTGGCGGTGGAGGCAGGCGGAGGTGCCACGGGGCAGTGGCAGCCCTTTCTTGCCTTCTCACCCCGAAAAACCTCATCCCTCCTCGACCCCTCCTCGGAATTCATCTCCTAATCCACATCTTGACTCCTGAAGATCTTGGTTTCAGCATCCCATTCGCACCTCAGGACGCCAGGACGAGAGCTGCCGGCTCAGTCTTCTTCCTTCTCCAGATGTCAAGACATGCTTACAAACTCTCCGGCGCTCAAGTATCCTCCGCTTTCACAGTATTTTTCTATAAAACAGCTGACGGCACAGATGTGCAGCAGCAGTAAACACTAAATCTCAAGCTTCACCTGCGTTGGATGCTGCCTCAGCTCCACGTGAAGCAGCCCGTAAATCTCGACTCAACTCCTGGCGGCCGCTGAAAGTAGCAGTGGATGTTCGCTGGCAGCTCAGACTCTCTGCGAACTGAATGTGTTCGTCTCGCGTGTGATGTGCTCAGCTGGAGCGCTCTCACACACTTCTCACTTCGCAGGTTGGCAGCAAACAAAAAAAAATGAAAAAGAAAATGAAAAAGAAAAGCACAACACAGCAGTCTTCTTTTCTTTTTTCCCCCCCTTTCATCTGTTTTTTCTCTGGTGGCTCTGACAGAAAAACCACCCGGCTGCTGCGGATCAATAGATGCACAGTTGACCGGCAGTGATGCCTCTTAACTGCCCAACTCTCTCATCTCATTTTCAGACTCTTTTTTTCCCCCCTCTCATCCATCTCTTTCCTCTCCCAGCGCCCCTCTCTCCTCCCTCGGTCCTGCAAAGGCTGGCTGCGTCTCGTGCCGTCCTCTTTTCACATCCTTTAAATTCAAATTAATGGGCGCTTCCACTCACTCACCCGCAGCATCTCCTTCCCTCCCTTCCTCTCCACCACTCCGCCCTTCTCTGTTTTTTCTCTCCTCTTCTCATTGTGCCGCTTTCTTCCACCCCCACCCCCCTCCCTATTTTTCTCTTCGTGTACATTTGCCATGAAGCATGAGCAGAATGCAGAGGGATAGGAGAT
This sequence comes from Pelmatolapia mariae, assembly GCF_036321145.2. Classification (NCBI taxonomy): domain Eukaryota; kingdom Metazoa; phylum Chordata; class Actinopteri; order Cichliformes; family Cichlidae; genus Pelmatolapia; species Pelmatolapia mariae. The sequence goes on along the minus strand of NC_086242.1, from coordinate 19,299,054 downwards.
GCTTGGTCTTGTGTTTGTGAGGTGATGATTTGTACAGAGCAGCATCAGTGGAGCTGACATCCAGAGGTAAGAAGAACACTTTAATTGCTTTTTGCAAACTTCCAATCCAGGTGGTAAAAAGAGCTGTTCTGTAAGCTGTTCACGCTGCCAAAAGTGCTTATCAGGGAACATTTATCTAGCTCTGTAAAGAGTCCTAAAAGGCTGCCGATTGCATCGTATTATTTCTTCTGGACATCTCTCCATTCTCTGCAACAAATTCTCATCCCAGGTCGTCAAATACTGTCAATACGGACACGGCGTCCTTTGGTTCTCTGTGCCTTGATGAGCTGCCTGCTTCAGCATGATTGTGAAAGTTTGAGGCATGGAGGTGAAATAATTCAAAAGTTTGTGACCCAGGATAGAAGCCCATCTAGAAGCAGTTACTGCCAATCAGCAGCCAGGTGGCTGTAGCTCAGTAGGATGAACAGGCTTTCTACTAAAGCAAAAGATCAGCGATTAGATGCTCAGAAAAGGTCTTTACACACCAGATGTTCAAGATTTGTGCAAATATTTTGTGCATTAAAAATATCTTTTTAGGCTCACCTACTCTGGTTGCAGCTGTTCGCAGCAACCATAAAGGACGCATTTCCAGCATGCATTTTTTCAGATCCATGTCGATTTTTAGATTTTAAGCATATGAATAAACACATCTGACCAATTGGATCACTGCACTCTGCAGCAAGCCCGCTCACAGCTCATAAAGTGCCTGCATACTGAATATACGACGATGTGGAAATAGTAAAATAATCCTATAGTACCTCAGATACACAGCTAAGCACTGCTCTGGGTCACTTGGCTCACATAAATAATTTCTGTGCCTCAGATGTGGTCCCAGTTCTTCCAAGAAGAGCTCAAACTGGCCCATCGACATTCTGAAATATGTATGAAAGTGGCCGTGATAACAGCTTCAACTCATCCCCAAGTCACTGGCACAACACGGGTATTGACAAATAAACTACAGCTAGAGGCATCCAAAAAATTCAAAATTCCTTATGTAATCTCTACTGTTATGTAATTCTACCACAGCTTTTAATTCTTTGAAAGCCAAGTCTTACACTCGGAAACAATACCCAGAAGAGAAACTGGTCCAATCCCTGTCTGCGAGCTTTATGTTCAGTGTAACATCTGTAAAATGGACCAATGCTTTGCACACATCTTCTTGCCCTGCCTTGTTTTCCATTACAACACTGACATGCATTTCTTTATTTCCGTATGAGACGAGATGGACATATGCCTCCCTCGCCACAGATGTATTCACCGATTTCAAGAAATCCAGACTTTCAGTGCTCCGTTATAGACGGGAATGTTTGATGAGATTATTTTTTTAAGTACCCCAAGGACTCCCATTCTTTTATGAGATTAGAGAGTTGATTAAATCCAGTAAGTCTTAGTACAGTACACATTTCATAATGATGTTTGGTAACTCTCCGCCTCGCTTGTTAGCTGTGTGTACATCTTTCTTTTTTTCCCCTGCTCTCTGCCTCTCTCTATTATTACATCTCTAATCAGTCCACATACTTTACCTCCGCTCTGTTCATCTCTCTAACCACATCATCTTGATATAATAATTCCAGTTATGTATTTTGCATTACAAACTGGTGCTGTATGCCTCTAGCTGCAATTTATTTATCTCTAACAGAGTTATGCCAGTGACAGTTGGTGACACGAGGACAAAACACATGCTCTTGTTAACATATGGATTTAATAGAGATCTGATGAGAGCTTCACTGATTATCATTGGGAAGCTGTTAAAGCTGAAGTGGCTCTAATAGGCTTAATCATGCACGAATATGAGCCTAATTTTGCTTTCCAACCAAAAATTTAGGAATACAGTAATTATTTAATGCTGGATTGATAGGTCAAAGTAATCAATTTGCATGAAATATGTTCATCACACTTATGTTGATCACATATTACGGAGACCTACACTTCTGGTGATGCATGCATGAGTTTTTTTGTTTGTTGGTTTTTTAAATGCTACAGTCCACGGAACAACCAAAAATGAACTTGCTGTCTCAGGGACTGCAAAATGGTTGCATTGAAGATGGAGACCAGGTTTGCATTGATTCATGGTTCGTTACCATATTCAAACTGACTTTGGTGCTTCATGGCAAAACAGCAATAAGACAAAGTCAGTCTGCGACCTCGTTGATCTAAAAGAACAAACATTTGCTCCAGGGTGGAAACTTAACTGCAAAGAGATACAGGAGCACAGCAACCTCGTTTTTATATATGAACAATAAGTGCCTTAATCCAAAGAGATGCCTCAGCACAGACTCAGATTGATTACAGCAGGTTGGCAGTCTGTCTGCAATGTGTGTGAGAGTAACTGCAGTCAGTCTGAGTTAGACTGCCACTGTTTGGAGACAGGTTGCAGTGACCCAGAGGTTGATACCGTTGCATGCCCGTCTTCTGGGTGACCAGTTGGTTGCTGCAGCTACTTGCAGTCACTAGATGGGCAATCACTGATTTTCCCTATTCACAAGGAGGTTGTCATTCTATCTTTATCTAGATACCCATTGCAAACCAGAGTATCACAAATCTGGAAGAGAATGAAAAAAACAAAAAACACACAAACTGCTATTCATCAGTAGCTTAAAACAAAACAGTACACTACAGGGATTTCCAAGCTTAAAACACAATCAGACAGCAGTGTGAACATTTCCAAATATTCAACAACGAGTTGCTTCACATGTTTGAATGTTTGATGCCCTCCCTGACGTACCCCAAAGGGAATCGTTGTGTCCTCGTCCTGGGGAGCTTCTCCTTGTTGTTAGGCGAACATGTAAACAACTACGTACTTTTTATTTGTAAAGAAACAGTTTTCATCTAAAAACTCGTTGTGGTTTATTTTTTTTTATTGGTAAGGTAACCAATGGATTGATCAGGTAATCAGAAAATGATCACTTGGTAATTAACTGATTATTCACTAGCTTATAAATATTTTTTATAACAAAATGATAATAACCCAGATGTGACCTTGAGCGCTTGCAGAGTGTTAACTGTCAAAATACTGCAAATACTGTTGGATCACAGACATAATTCATAGCTCCCAAGGACAGGGCAGCGTGCAGACGGGCGAAGCAGCAGCGACACCAGCACCAAGGTTCATCATTAATATAAATAGAGCCACAGGGAAAGACTCAAATGAAAGGCGCACTTTTTCTCCCTCACACACAGAAACACTTTCAATCCCTCTCCTCTAATGACACACATTCTCTGTCTTTCACTCCTCGTCATCACACACAAGCAGGGCTGTGCACTACAAGTGTGCACATGTGTCCTTGTGATGAAGTGTGTCTGTATTTGTTAGCGTGTCGGTCCGCCGGCACTTTGTCAGAAAGTCCAATTACCGCATTGCTGGACTGAATCTGTGGCTGCTGTTGCTAAGCCTCAGACCCACTGTTGCTAGGCTGTGACCCCACTACATAAGGTGAAAGTGTGGCCTTTAGCAGCTACCGCTACGATCACCATTACAGCGCCTTCAGTCTTTCGCTAACACCAGCTTCTACCAGATTAGCCTCACCGCTAACGGCGTGCATCAAAACCATCACAGCCTAAAGCTAGTACTGCTGTGGGTGGATGTGCTACAGCAGTAGAAGCACCTGTGGCATTTTCTTTTCTTTGTAGCACCTATAAAGATGTGAGAATACAGAATCTTAAGGCGAGGAGAACAACAGCTTTCTAGTTTCCTTTTGTATTACGTCAGCAGTTAATAGCCGGCCGTGTCTGAGCAGGTTCTTGTTGAATGCAGGTAAGCAGCGCGTGTGGCGAGCCAAAGAGCAGTATTTCTTCCAGTGTACTACAAACCAGCAAGTAAAGAAGCCCAGATCATAAACCTTATCTCTAAATCAAACTGTTCACCACATGACGGCAGAAACTGGACGGTAAACAGACAGATGTTGACATGGTTTCCTCAACAATCCAGGTCCAGTCACAACAACTCTTATAATTCAATAAATACTGATGAGATTATTGTAATAAAAAAAAGAAATGCACACCTTTGCTCTTTTTTAGTTGCCGAACATCTGATTAACAAATACTTAGGTTACTAAATGGATGACTACTCCACAAAAAGCAGTAATATAATGTTGCCCATCTCTGAAACATGAAGAACTCATTGTGAAGAACACTACCCTAATAATTCTGCCCAATAGGATGATAAATGGATTTTAGAGCAAGGTTAGGTATTCAACGTTGGCACAACTTTCATATTTAAATAGATTTTTTTTCCCCTTTAACCAAGATTCGATGTTGAGCAAGCAGCTGATGGTTGTTTAGTATCAACATGTTGTCATCAGGCCCATCAGACCAGTGGGCCATGAAACTAAATGATGTTTACTTTTTAAAAAAAAAAATCCTCTGGTTTTTTATTGTGTTTTTGGATGATCATCTCTTTGGGCATGTCCTGACAACGTCCAGGGTGGATCCTATTTTTCAAAACTCTGCCAGGAATTCCTGTTCTGCGTACCTGCTGACGACACTGGAAGCTCAGAAAAATTTGCCATTGCCCCCAAAGGCTAAGTCAGCCGACTAGCCGGTGGATTCCTACTGTGGATTCCCAGCTTGATTTAACAACTTAAGACCTTGCTGCTCTTTAACTACTTCCACACATTCAAAAAAACAAACAAACAATTAATGTGGTTTAGGCATGTGACTAGGATGCTTCCTGCTCTTTGCTTAGACTGCTCCAGTCTGGCCTGAAATATGGATGGATTCTTTTACATTATCTTTGTCATGTTTACAAATCTCAGCAATTATACTATTAAATATATTGATCAAATATATTTGCACTGCTGCATTAGAAAAGCTTAATGAATATTTCATTTATAGCCTACATGCATATTTAATGAGCCATTTATATATTCAAATACAACGCATCTTTAATTTATGGTGTATCTTTTGCGGCTGTATTTGAAACACTACAAAGTGTGTGACCTAAAAATGAAATGGGTTCAACTTACGGAGCAAGAACTACAGCTATGATAGTGACTCAGTTTACTATTAATGACATTGCTTACATATTTTTCCATTGTCAGCTGTCACAATGAATTAAAGAGGTTTATTTTTGAGGTTTAACCTTATTCAAAAGTTAAGTCTTAGCATTATAAAGACACTATTTAAAAAGAACATTTTTTTCACATTACACATGGAGGGTATTATTCTTTGTACATGGGTGTGTGGTCCAATATGTGGCTGGATTTACAATCAACTCCAACCTTATCCTCACCTTTCTTCAACTTTTACAAAAAAGAGCCTTCCCAACAATCAATATGTAATCTTCTGACATGTTTTACTGGCTTTACATTTCTGAATTTCAAAGGGGGATCATAAAAAGAGTCACACATGTGAGGCAAAGTCTAAAGTGTAAGGTGAGTAAGACAAACTGTGAGGAATGGGAGCGAGGTGCAGGGCGCCTGCAGAGATATGGATTGAGCTGCTATCACTGGAGCTGGATTGGGCAGGTTTGAAGAAGCAAGGTATCGATGGAGCCCTGACTCTCAGCACCCACAGGTCCAGTCATAAACGGGCAACAGATCAATACAGGTCTTTCACGAGTTTGCCCACTTGATTGAGAATGGAGAGATACTGTAAGTCCGCTCAAGCCTCGGATTCATCACCTCTTTAATCTACAGGCCAGATAAGAGCTCAGCTTGTCTGAGGCTTTCTTCACTCAAACTAGCAACAGGCATGCTGTCAGTGCTGGAATTGGGTCATCGATCTTGGATTTTGGAAAGTGGAGACAGAGATGACTGTGGAGAGCGGGAAAACAGGTCTGACTGGAAACAGGTTGGCGTAGGTTAACACAAAAACACTGGAGGCATTTTTACAGCAATGAACTGATGTTAAGTACCTGTTTTTGGTTTGCACCGCTGCCAAGTACACACATAACATTTGTTTATTTCGGGTATTTCAGGTCAGCTGCCGCTACACTTAGCTATTATAGAAAAAGCTTCTAGCTCTCCCTCTGCTTGCCCATCATTTTTAGTTATTCCTGTGTCTTCTTTACTGATAATGGCACTTTGAATATTTGTGGTTGTTTCACAACACTGGCAGCCACGCAAAGATCTCTTCATCGTAAAAGGAATTTCTTCTTCCCCAATATTGCCAAATGCTTCTTCACAGGGTTCTCTCACTAATATTTTAGGATTATTAGCTTATAAACTTAATTTAATTTCTCTGATTTGTACAGATTTTTCAGTCTTCTCTTCAATGATAGATGTTACGACTCAGAAAATAAATCTTCACATCAGCGCTGGTACAGGATTAGAAACAGCTGAAGCAGGATTCAAAAAAGTTGCTGTGGTTTTTTCCAGAAAGTCTCATCTTTTCAAGCCATTGCAGCATCTCCGTCTATCTGAACAAAACCGCTTATAAATAATTGAAATGGATGGAAAGACCGACACAGCCATAGAGTTGTGTCTTCAATACAGCTGTGCCAAATGGTGCACGACAAGCTGATACAACACTAAAGTTGTATCATTTTTAGGGCAGATATTAAAACAGCAAGTTAGTCTGTTAACTTTCTGATAAGGTAAAATAATAATAAACTGATCAATTTAATTTTCACACAGTCATTAAAAATGTTGAGTCTTGCATTTTTAAGGCCCAATGCTGACTGGATCATTTCTTTAGGAAAACCACATAGCAGAGTGATAATGGTGATAATAGGTTAAGGAACGAAGGAAGGAAGGAAGATAATGTAGGATGTAGTAAAACAATAGCCAGAGTCGTGGGAGATTACAGGGAATAACATATTAAGTTACATATTACCCAAAGGAGACAGAGAGAGGGACAGAAGCTTTAAAGTCCAGACGCCATATACTTAACACGACTCCCATCTTTGCTGCCTGCTACGAAAGAAAGAGAGAAAACTTTTTTGCTTCACAGCACTTCTTTGTCTCAATCTCAGCTTCCTCTGCAGAAAATGACAACAACAACTACACTGTTATCTCTCTGGCCTCGCATCTGATCTTCTGTCTCGATTGTGGACTGCAAGAAAGTGGCATCTCCAATTTTAGACAGCACTCATCTCCATAATGGTCTCTATCCGCTCCGTCTTCCCTCTATAAAGGGGTTTGTTTCGGGTTGTCGGTGTGGCGGCAGCTGAGTGTCTGGCGTAGGGACCGGCATGCAAACAAATCAAACGGACACAACAGCACACAAGCACACAAACACACACTTGCACGCCTCTGTTGTCCTAATGGCAGCATTCTGTTGGAGGGGTGATTGAATTAGGCTGGGTGCTGATTGCTCGCCACATTGATTAATGTTGCCTCCTGCGCTTCAGTGCGTCACGGCGCTTCCGCTGCTGAATACCGATGAGACGCGGCAACAACTATAAGAACATGACCAACTCATCACACCGCGTGCTGGCTTGTAAATTAGCTCGTACTTTGGTGAAAACCTGCTCGTAGAGTCGAAATAATAGCTGGAGATGGGGATGTTCCACTCATCAATTGTTTTGTTAGACATTTGTTGCCTGAAAGGTAACTGAAGACTGCAGGAAATTAGGCTGAGTAGCAAGAGTGGATCAGAACAATAAAGATGAGGGTTGCATATCCACATAAAAGGTCTAAAAGGCCTTAAATCAATCCGTAGAGTGGAGGGGAACTCCACAGACAGGTTATAATTCTGTCGAACACTTTTATAGCCACCATTTTTCTTCCACTATTAAAACAAATTTGGAGATTAGGCCAGCTAAATAGTTTTTTGACAAGACTCTTCAGAGTACAGCATGAATGTATTTAATAAAGCAGGTAGGAACAGTGGCCACGGTTCGGCTATTACAAGGATAATTTCTACTTACACCTCCTACAGGTATGTAGCAGCATCATCCTACCGAAGACATGTTTCTGTCCACCCGACAGACACAGCACAGAGCTGGGGTGTCACATAATATCTGAAAAAGTTTCAGGGTGTTTTCCACACAGATGGCAGTAAAAACAATTTAAAAAAACATCATCTGTAACCAGCGAACCAGTGAACTCAAAGCCTTCTGCACGTCACAACAGCCAGTTTTGAGTCAGCAGTTTGAAAGCTTCACAAGAGTTCAATGTCTGTGGACAGGGGTGAGGGTTGAAAGGGGCGGGGGAGGGATTTCCCCAAAATGCCCTCCTCTAGTTGACTCTCTCACTCCCTTTCCTCCCTCTCCTTCCTCTCGCAGCCTGGCGTTGTGCAGCGGCGAGCAAGGGAATGGGAACGGCCGGAAAAGAAAAACATGCTGGAACAACTTCGCCGCTCTGCCTCGCATTTCCTGTTTGCCCTCCCCATGTCATTTCCTGCTTCAAGTGCGCAGCCTTCGGACCAATCAGGCTTCGGCCAGAGTTCCGCTGTCCTTCATGGCTTGTTACATACTGTATTGTTAAATTTTCCAGCAGCACCTGCCCTGCATTCCCCACATCACCGACTGCACCCTTAACTAATAGTTCATAACAAACTGTTATTATAACCTGAAGCACACCTGAGCCTAAAATTAGGCCTGTTTTTAAAGAAAGGATGTCTGTTTGTGGCCCAATAGTAACATTTGTCCACACGCCCAAGATAATTGCTTCAATTATTACTGTTATTTAATGGTACAAAACAACAACCCTTTAAGGCAAAGTAATTTGACAGTAGTATGAAAATAAACTGTTTGAGCAGTGAGGATAGTCACACCAGAGAAACAAGGGGTTGGAGGGGTTGGAGACCACGATATGACTGAAATTATTGCAACTGTGTGCAATTAACTTGCGATATTATTACCCTTGGTTGTTTCCTTATGGGGATCAAGACCAGATAGGAAACAGGTCTGCAACCATTTGCAATCAGTTGCAGACTGATCACTTCAGACCACCTTTGGTGTGTCAACTTCAAGTCAGAAATTCAGAAATTCCCCCACGAATTATTGCTACAGGATGTCAGTTTAACTTCAAAATTACTGATGTCCTCTGCAACCTTGCGTGGGAGTCGACATAGCTATTGCAAAGAGACGTATCACACTGTGTTGCAACGTGTTTGAAATCTGTCTGCATTTATAAATTAGACAGCAATTATTTGCAAACCTTCGCCAACCTGTCTGAGACTCACTGCAATCACTCTCAGACAGGTGGGCGAAGGTTTGTAAACAACTGCAAAGAGGTTGATGGTGTTGCAAGCCAACCTGTGGTTACTATGAGGTCTGTGTGACTAGACTTCCATCAATTTTCACCAACTGGTTGCAGAACACACATTTCTTTGTAGTGACTGGTGGTTGCAAGGAGCTGGCTGACTGCTCTTTAGTCTTTAATTGTTTGAGTTCTTCACTTCAAAAACCAGGTTGACGATAAAATAATAATAATAATAATAATAATAATAATAATAATAATAACAAAAACATTGAAGGTGCACTACAACTAAAATCACAATTTGGCTTTAAACATTATTAACCTTTATATTTCAGTTAACCCCCCCTCCCCACCCACCCACCCACAGAGAGCATCGTGTAATTATATAATTATATAATTACATAATTAAACAAAGTGAATCATATGCTTAACAGCAGATCTGACTTGAGCATATTTCACTGTCACTTTGGCTGACTGCATGGTGTGTTTCCTCGCTTTGAGCCACAACGGTTTGGCATAATTTGCTGCATTTTTCTGTGTGGTTTGTTCAGGCTTTGCGCTGCCCCGTAAAACACCAACCGAGGTTTGTAAACAACAATCACATGAGTCATAAGTGGTGTTCTCTGGTGAATTTGCAGATTAATCAAGTTTCATTCTTTCAGTTCCAACAGAACTGGTTCAGTACATCTTATAACCTACAATTTATTACATTATTGTCACCCGCTTTATAATGACACTGTTACTTCACCCAGCTCTTTTTCCTTTTGCTCCTCGTTCAGCTGCAAGTGTAGAGGGTATCATATGTAGTACAGATTCTGAAACCTTGGAAGACGTTTTTGTGAAGTAAAATTAATTTGACTTGGGGCACCCAAGTAGTTTAAGGCACTGAGTCGTCTCTAGTTAAGAGCCTGCTCAGGGACATTTGTTGCTTTTCATTCCCCAAACTGCAATTTTCCTTGAACTTACTCATCTCCAAGTGTAACCGACTGCAATCCAACCTCAACATGTTTCTTATAATACCCATAAAAGCATGAAATATCCAGAAAATGTGTATGAGGGAGGACATGAAATCACATTTGCTCCATCTTGTTCAAAGTCAAGTTAAGGCAGTTTATTTGAATATCTTGAATCTGTCTTTGAGCCCTTCTTGTTGAACAATCCTAGACCATTTATTACCCTACAGCATTGGTGCTGTGGGGATAAACATGGACATAAAGATGTGCAATACATGGGAGTAAACAGAATAACAGCGGTATTTCTCTACTACGCTACACTACATTTGGGTTTAGTCTCTAGAGCAAATAAACCACAAGCACAGTAAGTGTACTTTAGTACACACAGTAAACTAAAAGATTTTTTCAGGCTTTGACTGGCAAGATAAAGTCGACAAAATTAAGAAGTTCATGTTCTAGAAGTTCAAGCAGGAAAACTCCAAATATAGTCTTAACCAAAGGCGAGTATATCAGAAAGCTGATAAATCAGCACAACTCTGATGTAAGTACACATTAAGGTCCAGACCTCCCTGAGAGCTAAACTCTCCCAGGGCAGCATGACCCAGCCTCCCATTGATCAGCTGTGACGTGTTTGCGTGCATTAGCGTGTATGTGTGCTGTTTAAGCAGACAAAGCTACACACAGATCAACAAAGAGTCATTAAGGCAGGAGCAGAGGATGCTGGGTAAGGAAGATTGAGCTGATGTTAAATGTATGTACAGTCAGACATTCGCGGTGACCGCCTCACCAACGTGGGAGTCTACAAATATTACCCACAATGCTTCACGCTCACTCCCTTCTTCTCTTTTCTCACTCTCACATGAACACATTCATACATCACGCAGTCGATCAGGTGGATCCTACTTGACATTGGTCGATAGGCCGTGCGTCGTTTATCACGGGCTGACGGGTGGGGAGATGTTTGTCAGTGACTGTGGGATTCAGAAAGGAGTGCTGTGGCTTTTCCCGGGTTTACTGTAAGATAATTGCTCACTGTGACTGCGGGAGGCTGCAAATGCGGCTTCTTGAGAGCTGATAAGATATGTTACGAAATGTTAAGTCACCGTGCTTGTGTGCTCATTTGTAATAGTTGTGCATTTGATTTAAAAAAAAAAGAAAAAAAAGAGAGAGATTGTTACCAGCGAGGAGCACATGACTAACTGAAATCCACAGCAAAGCTTACACTGCTTTACCTTCCTTTTTTTTACTCAAATGGGGAGCACAATTTACAAAATAAACACGTTATTGTATTCAGTAACACTTAAAGCAAGCAAATGAGACCATAACTTCATTTTTTTAGGTGCACGAAGCTCTTAAAATGTCTGATGGCAGGGCTTAACAACCAAAAGGGGAGCTGCTGTCTAAATTCAAATTCAGGTTTTTTGTCCTTATTCCTTCACCTAATTTCTGCATACTCCTGCTTTGATATTTACAAAGTAAAAGCTTCCTTTCGGACTTACTTAAAATACATCAAAGCTTGGCTTTACCTCTGCTTCACCTACTTTTAGATAAACTGTGCGAATGTGGTCAGCCAAGTCCAGTTTACAACACACCATGTAAATGAATGCAGGAAGGAGCACAACATTATTTGTCTGTCTAACACTGACAGACAAATAACAGCTGTAGCTAACATGACTCATGGCTGTGTCGTTAGAGACGTTGTTACAATACTAATCAGAGGTGATAAGTAACAAAGTACAAAACTTTGTTACTGTACTTAAGTAGATTTTGCAGGTATCTGTACTTTACTTGAGCATATTTTTTTTTTTACTTTTATTCCTACTTCTTACATTTAACACATTTGAGGGGAGTTATTAGGTCTCACCGTGGGTTCACCTGAAACCTTGGCTGATTGTGACCCACACCCGTTTTCACACCTTGGCTCATGTGATTAGGCAGAGGATGAAATTTATTTGTTTCTATTGGGTGGCACTATGTATAAAACACCGGGACACGACCACATGCTAATTAACATGTAAAGCAAAAGTATAAATGCCAGCAACAGTGCTGGTCACTTACACATCATGGCCCTACAAAGGCTCCCCACAGACGTCAAAGAGCCTTAGAGCTTGGAGGGTTGAGAAAGCGATCTCATTGTGCTCTCTCTTTGCCGATGCGCCATCTTTAACAGGTTTAATCCAAATCAACCTTGTAGTTTATTTTTTCCTGCTTCCAGTGAGTTTTTACACGACGTGAGTACAATACCAACTTTAACTGTACCACAGTTTCATAGCACGAGAACGTCAGTTTTTATTAAATACGACTGGATGAGGACAACAACAAAGTGGAGGGAAATGTGGGTGAATTCACACCACGTTCCCAAAGAGCAGAAACATCATAAAAGCCACACTCTTAAGCACAGCAAGGGTTTCTTTGTTGTACCAGCTCCCATTTGTCTGATGTCCAGACATTAAGTATTGATGCCTCAAACTTTCTGAGCGCCGTCGATGAAAAACAGAAGAGCTGCTCGGCTCACCATGGCAACTAAATACAGTGAACCCATGAGGAGACGGTGGCAAAGCAACATCATTTGAATGTGTCTGTGAAGGAGAAAGCTAACGAGAAAGAGGGAGGCAATTTGTGTCAGTTGATCTTAAATCCTTATGGTACAATTATCTTGTTTAAAATATACATTATTTATAAAAAAAAAAATAACGTTCTGTTTTCCATTAAAATGACTGCCTGCTTCAGACAGCACATGGCAGCTTCTCTCCTTTATGAATCACTTTTTTGGCATCTGGCAAAAGTTAGCAGTCAGTTGGTCTAATGCTATTCATCGGGTGAACCAGTTCAGCGGTTTAAATCAATCAGCTAGATGAATTTTTAAGAAATTGCTGCCAGCAACTGAGTGTGCAATGAGCCACAGGTCTCTGCATCCTGATATGAAAGTCAAATCTTTATATTTTATGCACTGATAATGTCAATTACTCTGTGTGCAGCTTTCCTAAGTTATGACTGTCTTGAGGGTATGATCAAAAATGTAGTCAGCTGTTTTTTGTCCCCCATCAGGAAAAAAAACAAATATAATCAACACCAACTGTTTCTGCCTTCAGATCTGCTTTGAGCTAAACAATGCTGCTGGAAAACCTGATAAAAGTGCAACAGTACGGGAAAAAATTTGCCAAGCAGCAATGAAATAACCAACTGGAAGTGCTAATTTGGCAGCTCTGAGAGGCTAGTTATGACTGCCTCGCGGCTTTTTAAACACCCACCCCCAAACTGACTGCCCAGCACACAAAATATGCTTCAACCAAGACAACCTGACTCGGTCTTATAACCTCTGCTGCAGGACGACTTGTCTATAACAAGTTCATTTTATCCATTTGTCTCCTGACTACATCTGATGTTTTGTAGGCCAACCCAGTCTGAGACAAATAAAAGCTTCGGCATTCAAAAGCATTGTAAGCATTTCATTTTGTAGAATGAAGGATTAAAGGAGCGATGACAAAGGTATGAAACAGGTCCATCTCAAGGGAAATCTCTGCTTGAAATTGTGTTTCTTTCCTTCCGGCTCTCTTTAACTTCGAAGGATCTCCCATTGGCTTGGATAGCTTTCAGTTACTTTGGTTCCAGGTTTCCTGTGCTTATCAGCGCCTCTTCCACCTATGACCCCCAACAGGTTGTGGCAGATGGCTGCCCCTCCCTAAACCTCGTTCTTCCTGTTAAAATAGTTTTTCCTTCCCACTGTCACCAAGTGCTTTCTCAAATAGTGTAGGGTCTTTTAATGTAAAGCACCCTGAGGTGACTGTTGGTGTTATTTATGTCCACATTAATCAAATCCAGCATTTATCTGACCCTTTTCTTTCGATTAGCTTCATATTTTGATGGGAACACCCGGCCATTTACACAGGTTTTACAGCGTGCTTTGTGCGCCTGGAGGGTTTTTAGGTTTTCTATGCACATTTGATTGGATTTCACAACTTGTATCTATTATTTCAGACATGTATTTGTATTTTATAGCTTGTTCAATAGTATGATTACCTGCCCAGAGGCTCCAGATGGAAATTAGCTATCAGCTAGTTATTTTTCCTTTTTTTATATTTATAATTTTATGCAGGTTCCCTGACAAAATAAACAATAAAACAAATAATAATAAATAATAAACTGAAGTAACCATCATTGTATCAACCGGGATAAAAATACACAGACTGAAGAAGCGTGTTAACAGCTGAAACAAGATTGTGGAAAAATACAATCACAACCACAGCAGCACCGAGAGGCTGTCCCTCATCAGGGATCTCATGTTTACATAAGCAGGAAATTAAACCCATCAACAATTTCAGCAACAACAAGTCGCCATCCAACTGCTGCATAAAAGTCAGGCGTTTGCTCCATCTTTCTCCAGATATAAAGGAATAGAGTTAAACCAATAAATCTAAGTGTCCAAGAAAAATTGAAACTATTTTAGTGCATCTTTTTTATCAAAGTTTCCAGGAAATAAAATATTCTTTTGTCAGTTCTCCATGTCAGTCAATTCAATATTTAGACTTTTAACTGCTGGGCCGACAAACTTGGCACGTTAACCCTTTTCTTACTTCCTACTGCCAGGTTCTCATTGCCCTATATTCTATTTGTCCTTAAAAATAAAGCAAATAAATATATGTTTATTTTAATTATATATATAATTCACTATACAACACAGTTGTTCATTAATATAAACAGCAAAGTTTGCAGCAAAGCAAATGAAAGATATTTTGTTGTTTTAAATATGCAGCACATTTACCAGGTGGAAGCAAAAGTACTCCACACTGTCATCATAGAGGCAGCTGCACCTCTGTGGAGGCTCAATAGATAGATTAATTAAATAAAAACTAATAAAAAGGCTAAGGGGTGCTCCAGTGGATGACAGAGTGACTACTCATTCCACAAAAGGCATCATGGGAAATAAAGGCCGTTCTTACCGTTGTCTGCAGCCCTGAACTGTACACATACATAAATTTAAGAGAGCTGGAATGATTCTGTAAGTTCATACCAACTACAACAGGATCATTTAATTATTTCTGACAGACTGATTTTCAGGAAGTCGAGTGGGTTTCAGGAAGTTATGGAGTTCATGTCATTGTCCATGAAGGAAACTTGCATTTTATATGTGAAAGCAGGGCACCTATTACGCTTTTCCTTATTTCCCATGGTAAACATACCGCTACAATGCTGGAACAGGGCCAGTAATGCTGTGAGGTCAGGACATGTACAAGTAATCTCTGTGAGCGCACAAGCCCCGCCCAACTGCTGTCAAAACTTTCTGTTTCTGAGGGGCAGCCAATCAGAACAAAGTCCTCTTGAGCTAAAAATGGCTTGTTTCAGTCAGAAGCTGAGCTGTGAAAGAAGGATTATTTTTAACACTGAATCACAGAAGCTGCTACAATCAACAGGTTTACTTTAATGCACACAGATTTTTTATCATTCATTCATTCATTATCATTAATCTGAAAAAAGCCAGACATCACAGCAAGGTACAGCGAGGAGACTGATGTAATAATAATCAATAATATGTAGAAGCACTGTAGACAGTGTTTACCTAACATACCAGGTTTAAAAAGCACAGGCACTTTCAAAGACTACTTAACGGGTAACTGGATGAACCTTCAATCCCCATGTATATAAAGAAACAATAAGATGTAAAAAAAAAAAAAAAATGAATGAAAGGAAAAAGAAGCCAAATTCTGTGGAGCTGTGAGAGCTTGCAGCTACCAATGGAGTCAGCATCTTGGTAAGAAAAGAATTGGCTAGAAAGAAAGCAATAACTGGTCAGGTCTGATTTTTAAAGCCATGTACCAGGGCACATGTGCTCTTCTCGGTAACTTTGTATTACCCATTAAATCTCTCTCTCCAGCTTTAGTATCTGCACCGTGATGCCCTGAGGATAGGGTCTTTGGATCCATTTCCTCCTGCTGCCTTGTTTACTGGAAGATGTAATCATATCCCAGCAAAGCTTCCTTCCTGTAACACCCCCCCTACCACCAGCCAACCCCAACACACACACACACACACACACACACACACACACACACACACACACACTGTGACCACAAATACGGCAGCTGAGCATCTTTCACAACTGCAGGAAAAGACAGAGAGAGAGAGGCTGGAAGAACTGCATTCCAGCATCAACCTGGCATCAACATCACACATTTCAGCTACTGACCGTCATAGAGGACACACGGGCAAGGCATAAAATAAAACATGGCAGCAGACCATGTGCAGTGGTGGAAAGGAGAGAGAAAAGAGGAGGATCATTGGGGGAAGATTACTTTTCCACCTTCACCCCTGTATTTGCTGAAATTACACCCCGGCTAAATTTACAAGCGAATCCAAAATATTTCAGGAATCTTAGTCCTGAAATGAATCTAGACTGATGACTCACACACCAAAAGTTTCCCTGGTCTTGAAACGCAGACTTGAAATACTTTCCAAAATATTGTAGTATGACTTGAAACTTATAGACTACATCAAACACAAGGGCAAAATGGATTCAAACACCAGAACAACATGAATCTCTCCTGAGGTCCTAATAGGAAAACTACACAACTTCCTAAAACTGATTGATCTTTGATTATCTAGGGAAGTGATTGTGATGACTCTGCGTTGTCCCAAGTACCATCAATAAAATTTTTTTTAAGAAAGTGGTTATATGGTAAATAACTTGATAGTGACAAGGATGGCATAAAATACGCATTTAGAATTGTATTATTTCTCAGTAGTTTTACCAATGTTGGTAGCACCACCTGAGCATCGCTCAGTATTGTTACTGACCACGTCAATTTGTTTATAACTACAGTGTTCATCTTTGGATGGCTGCTTCTAGCACAATAATGCAGAATGTTGCAAAGCTCAAATCATCTCAAGCTGGTTTATTAAACATGGCAATGAGTTCACTGGACTCAAATAGCCTCCACAGTCACAAACCTCAGTCCAGTAGAGCACATTTGGGATGCAGAGAAATGGAAGATTGGATGTGCAGCCGACATATCTGCAGCAACCGTGTGATGCTGTCATGTTAATATTGACCAAAATCTATGAGGAATGTTTGTTAAATTTATGCCATGAAGACTTAGGTTAGCTGTGAAGGCAAAATAAGGTCAAATCTGATACTAGCAAGGTGTACTGAACTGAACTGAACAGAAATAATGAGCTATAAATAATGAACAAAGTCCTTCAAAGTACAATTTTGTTCAAATTGCAACTGTTTTGGTTGCTGCTATCACAACACATAAGAATGGGAAGCAACGCTGTGAAGAGAAATAATCAATTCCTATTTGATGGTTTCTGCTCTGAAGCGAATGGCTTTCATTTTCCCAGCTTCTGCTTTGGTTGAATCTCTGTGTTAAGCCGATAAAGCAGACAGCAAAACAAATTTAATTGCAGGTTTAAAAAAAAAAGAGAGAGAGAGAAAAGAACAGAAACAGAAGAGTCTGTGCAAAAACCACAACAAGTAGCATTTTGGGAGTAAACATCACAGATTTGATGATCATTTTGCTGCTGCAGAGAAAATTCATCACATCTGCAGAGTTAATGCCACGCCAGGGGCGCATACCTCGCTTCCTTTCTGTGGGAGCCCTTAGATGTGCCACAGCAGCATTAATGAAAACAGTATGTCATCCGTTATAAAATCTGGACTAATCCTAATCCCTAGACTCTGTACAAGTTCAAATGCACAGCATGCTTGAGGCAACAGGTCCTTGAAGTAGAGGAAGTACAGCGGGCTAATAAACCTGCCTGACCTGCGTAACAACAATAAACCGAAATGGCCCTCTTTCCTAAGGTGCTTTTCCAACGCAAACAAATTCCAATCTCTCCAATAATTAGCTTCGAGTCATTCTTTGGGCACAACTATCAACTATCTGGAGCTGCTGTAAAGTAAGAGGACACATTTCACACCAGGAGACGTGTCATCATGACTTCAGGGCTTAAGAGCTTAACGGGAAAAACACAATGAACACAAGAACAAATGCTGCCTCCGAGTGTTTTCAGGGATGTGGTGTCATCAGCTAAACCAACACAAACCAAGCAAAAGAAAAGGAAAAAAAAAGGGAACATAGGACCGGACAAAACTTAGATTTGTGCAATAGCTCAGACGTTAAGAAACAGCCTGCAGCAATAACAGCTCTGCTGCTTTACAAATCCTTCAGATCTTTTAGGTACTTAACTAAACCACAGTCAGTGAGAAACCCCGTTTTTTGTTTGTAATTTAGTCAGAGGGACTGGAATAAATTCTCAGGTTCTAGTCTTTGAAACTTTACGCTAAGCTAACAAGCTGCTGGCTGCAACCTAACTATACTACAACTACTATAATAAACTAGCAAATAAGAAAGTTTATTATAGCGAACTAAGCTAAACTAACTAAAACTAGATGTGAAAAAAAGATTTTGCAATCAAAACTATAATAACTCTGCATATAAGCCAAATACCCAAAGTACAAACCGTCTGATTTAGCTTTAGCTTTTGATGATACCATTGTGGTCAGCCTGGCTCACTGCTTGTTGTACCATTATAAACTGTATATCACAGCTTCACATAGCCATTTATTTATGACGCCCTGTTTTAAAGCCTTGATTTTAGCATCGATGGCTGTCATCACCATAAATGGAGGAAAAGATAAAGCCCTAACTGATCAGTTACGACAAGGATACTAATTACTAACAGACATACCATAAACATAAAACAGGGATTTAACTTGCATTATAAGTGGCTCACCAGAGACACAAGCTTTTTGTTCCAGGCTGTAAGCATCTGTATTTTTTTGTATAGTTCAGAATTTAAAATGGGAGTCTAGGTGACTCATCAGCCTCTCCAGGAACTCTGGTTTTTAGCCTCGGCTTCATTTGTCTGCTTTTTTTTTGGTAAACTCAGTTCCTCATTGTTTGGCTTTGGTTATGATCATAATCTTTGCAGTGTTCAGCACAGGTTCTGAACTTCACTGCCATCCACGGCATCTCAACATGACAGTCCTAATCTCAAAGTAGAGTAACCAACACGCCTCGTTTAAAGCAGTGCTTTGACACAGTTCTATTCTGCCTCTGAACGCCCGCTAAGAGCTATTTGGATCTGAATGTGTCAAGCTAAGAATGACAAGCACAGCGGGGAGACACGAGCGCTATTAGCTGACACGTACCCGACATGATTAGCATCATAGTGGGGACTGCAAGCTTATGTTCATGAAGTTCCCGGGCTTGGAAATTATGGTGGAGTTAATAACACTCTCCCTTCCCTCAAGAGCTATACCCAACATGTGGGTGCTCAGACAAATATTTCCAACAGAACTTCACTGATGCTATCTATAGAAAGGCTGTATATTTGTGGAGCTGCAGCCAGGTGTTAACATGCGATACTGTTGGGGTAAGGCTGGAAAAAAACCTGCAAACCGACTTGAGTTTTAATAGAACCTGCAGGTCTAGAAGGGCAGTGAGTGTAAACACTGTTTCCCTGTGTGCTCTGTGGTTAAGCTTTCCGAGTCCAGCAGATGGAGACCAGATGAGGCTTTGACGAAGAAGATAATTATCCTGCGCCACGCCCAGACACACTGTGTGCCCAGCACGCCACGCGATGACATCAGGCTTCTCCTGACAGGGAGAGATGAAGGTACACGTCTGTGTGTGGGCGAAGGACAGGTGAACAGATTGGAGTTAACGGTCCATGTCTGCCCTCAAACTCTCATCCCGCGTGTGCGGTCATATGTCAGAAAGTCAGACTTGCATTACATCTAAATGCTTCTTTCGGAGTTCGGGAGAGTTAGCATATTCACAAACAGACCAGTAGCCACTACGATGATCATCTTGGGTGCCTGCTGGTCTGTTTGTGAAACCACCACACTTGAAAGCATAAGGTCATGTGATATATCAGGAATTAGCAAAACATGTGGTGCTGAAAGGAAAATTTGACCTCTCCAAAAAACAACTGCTATTTCCACAAGTGTTTAAAATGAACAGGAGCAGAGATGCATGACAGATAAATGAGATGTTTCCTTAAGAATCACATTTACTTTCACTGCATTATCTCCCAGCTACAGTTCCTAATTCAGAAATTAAGATTTTGCAACCAAAAAAACAAGCCATATCATACATTAATATTACTGACATCCATGCAGTTAGTTGCAGATTTCTTAATGAGAGCTCTGTAAATATTTCACAGCAAAGCATTTCAATAACTCTAATGGATATTCAGACTATGATAAAACAGCCAACCTGCTATACATTAAATCACAAGTAAAGCTTTAACAAAAGAGAACAAATAGGAGCTTATTAAGTGTTTTTATGTAGACACACCAAACTGTTGCTGCTGATAGAAACTCCTGTACAGCCATTATCCTTTAACTAACTGTGCTGTTTATACAACAGCAATAAAACATCGCACAGCTTGTGAGTCTGTTCCTCATTTGTCATCAATCTCCTCTCCTTCCACTGTTATCACTCTGCTGGGAATCCATTTCCTACTGGTCTGCAGGGAAGGGCTGGAAGTTATTGTGCTACAGACAGAGCTGCAGTGTATTATTTCCAGATATAATGACTCTGTGCTGTATCGCCAAACAGCTTTTTCTGTTCACAGATCATATTATTTGTTGCATCACACCAGCTCTGAAGACATGTGCTGACTATACAGAGCAGATGACCACAGAAATCTAATAAAGGCACAGAATGAAATGTGTTGTGTACCAATGAACACACAGAGACTACGAGTAAATAAAGCTCAACCTGTGGTGACATTTCAAGACCCTGGTCTTTTTTTTCTTTCCTAAAAATATCGCTTTCGGTTCCCCTTGGTGTTTCAGATCCCTCTCACACCTGCGAAACACAAACTCAATTATATTTCCATACTTAATAGTCTAAAAATCTAAAATGAACAACCACAAAAACTTCCTTTGACCCTTTGGTGAACAGCTTGAACCCTGTCCAGGGTACCCAGTGGTCCTTAGTTAACCTCCCACCGGCCTCCTGTGAGAACCCTGAGAAGGCAGCACCCGCAGTGATGCTGCATCCAGCGTCTAATCCATTTATAGCAGTTGAAAGATGAGCCTTGCTATCGTGTCCCCCTTTCTTCCATCTGGAGTGAGTCAGCCTTCCTGGTTGAGGAAGAGACTTGTTAGAGGACGCTAACCCCGCCCTGCCAAGGCCGGTGGCTCTGTGTGTTATAGGGGGGTAATTAAGGTAATTAGCCCAGGATATCAACCTCACCAACCACCTCCAGGCGAGAGAGTGACTCTATCAAAGGTTGAGATGAATAATGAAAAGACATAAAAGACTTTCTCCCAGCGCGCCTGCTGCTCATTCAGGCCCCATTAAGACAACAAAAACCACCAACTTTGTTCATCTGCTGTGTTTTCTGCCTTTGAGCGAGATCCCATCACAAAGGTTAGATATTAACTTTTTTTTAACAACCTTTTTAAATTGTTTACTTAACACTGATACTGTTTTTAGGCTGCAGCAGGCCGGTGGCTTCGTATATTCAGGTTGGCTCTTGGTTAAACTTGAGTTTTTGGGAGGTTTTATGCCAAATCCAAACAAAAAGTTCACATTTACAATAACCAAAAAAAAAGCAAAAAGTGCCTGAAAGGCTGTTGAAAATATGGGTTTTTTTTTAAAAAGTGAAGTCAAAGAAGGGTCTAGAAAAATCTACAAGACAGAAAGACTATAATGCAGAGGACTGGATGATGAAGTTATTAGAGACTCGTGCAGATAAGCTCACCATGCAACACGCAACGTGACACTAGCACAGATTACATCTAGATATACAAATATTAACGACATAAACATGTTTTAGATTTTATAAAACTAGATATCCATGCAGTCTCTGTATCTGGAGTTGATGTCTCTGATCTCAGCCATTTCACAGCTAAATAAAATGTTGATCAAATGCTGTGTTTTTGAAGATGTGGTAGTTTTTAGCCTTAACAGTTGTGTACTAGACATGTTAGAGACCTCTATTCAATAGAAAATGCTCGAATTTCAATTGGTGAATGGTTGAAATTAGGATAAATTCTGTGTTCAGGACGATAACTAAATAAAAACGAATGCACGAGGACAAAAACTATGATGAAATCTATCGACACTTTGGTCAATGAATAAAAATGACAAGAGAGACGACATGCAATTAGAACTAATTCATTTGTGTAGAAAGGAGGGACAAGTTGGAAAGTGATCCAATCAGAAATAATCTCCTTGTGCAGTCAGGGTAGATGTGCACATTTTATCTGCCCCCCAGGAAATGGTATAACAAACTCCCAAAAAAGCGCAGTGCCTGTCCACAATTATGATGATTTATGTGGGTAATTGGCATTTTTTTCACTAGTTTCTAGTTGTTTTTGTAATCATTAGTGAGGTGAATGCTGAATTTTTGACATCAGCTGTCTGTATCAATAAGGTTTAGTTTGCTATGATGCATGCAAACCTGAATCTGAGTTATATACAATTTAACCTTGGCCCAAGCGGCACGAGTTCTTTTCAGATCTGCATCAATTCTCTTAGATGACAACATATTACAACATTAAAA
The DNA here is from genome assembly GCF_036321145.2 of Pelmatolapia mariae. NCBI lineage: Eukaryota > Metazoa > Chordata > Actinopteri > Cichliformes > Cichlidae > Pelmatolapia > Pelmatolapia mariae. The sequence continues at coordinate 19,276,454 of NC_086242.1, read as the reverse complement.
TGTATTGTTCCCATAACCTTTGCATTACAAACTAACACACATCAATTTAAAAAAACAAAAAACAACACACACACAAAGTCGCGTAAACCTCCAAGGTGCCGGTTACCTTTTCGACCGCACAAGACTTAGCTCATCAGTCAAGATTCCCTTTATTCACATCACTCACAAGAAATCACATCAGCCATCTAAACACTCCTGACACACACGCCACCTCTTTGAGTGTGTGTACAAAGGAAAAAAAAAATCAGTAGTCGGGTTAAATCTCTTAGCACCCCCCCTTCAGAAGTGTCTGTCTAATCCAATCGGCTTCCAGCACATGCCTCACATGTGCTGGGTTGCCCCGGTAACCCACTCCCAGCTTGCTGGTACACAAATATTCGGCCTTGTGGCTCTGTGTGGAGAAACGCTGGAGAGTGCAGAGAGACTGCTGGCAGCAGCAGATGCTGCTGGCTCCTGTTCAATCCCCTATCTGTAATGTGAGCTAAACGGCAAAGAAGAAAAGGTCGGAGAGGGCAGCGCTGTAAATGCAGTGACCTGATATCAAAGAGCAAATAAATCTATTGTTGCTGGAGTGAATAAATAAACCATTCCTTTCTTAACATCTCACACGTTTAGCTGCAGGCAGTAAATCAAGATAAGATTCAGCAGTGACCCTTTGAAGCAGCTGTAGCTCCGTTAAATGAACTTGAGTTAACCACTGTAGACATCTGCTATCATATTCATGCTGCAAACTGTTGTGATAAGAGTTTCCAAAGCACCAAAATCCTTTTAATAAATGTCCATTCTTCCCAAATCAACAGCACCTCTACCAGAGTAGCTTTGCATGATCCACAGTTCAAAGTAATCCTCATTTATCTCATACTGGACTTCAGTACAGATACTCTGTATGAAACAAGCTGTTTTAGCTCCCCTTCCCTTGCTTTAAGGTTTCTTCTTATTGGTTGCCCCTGGCAAACACAACATTTGAACAACAGGTGGGTATCTAGATAGATTTTCAATATCTGTTTTTAGCCAATAAGATAAAATCATCTCATTAGTTATTTTTATGCTGCAAAATGATATTGTCACCAATATTGTCACTAAAACCTGCCATAAATGTTGCCGTCTGTGACTGAATGTAGTCAAATTGGCAATTACATGCAATCTGTTTCAGACAACACTGCAATTAACTGTGTCATTAGTCATTGTAGTTTTTCAGCTGAGTTGATTTGATCCAAGTTCGCTTGGCTAACATTACCTCAGGATAGTGGTGCAGAAGAGAAGTTGTCTTTTTCGTTGTATTATAAGAGTATTTATTAAAATATCAATACTTGTATTTGACGTCCCTGTATCGATACACAAAAGCGCTTCAATTCGACTACCAAAATAGGAGATAAAGCGGGTCAATTGCCATCTTTTGTCACTCGAAGTTCTTCTGTAGGTCTCTACTCTGGAGTCTATTTGTCTTTCATCCGTATCATGCATCACGTATGTCCAGCAGAAGACAAACTACACTCTGTGTGACAGCGATCAGCTGTGTACATACGGTGCACCGTATGAGCACGTGTGTGCGTGCGTACAGGTATGAACACATTAACAGAAAATCCTGTACTCGCTGGATGACTCACACTGAGCTGACATGTGGGGCCGAGCCATTGCAGTCACATGACCACACAGCAGCTCAGCGCACACGCACACATACACTGTGCATTGAGTTGACTGAGTCCACATCCCTCTCCAGTCGCCCTCCCATCATGCTTTGCGGAGTGATTGATGAGGAATGAGGTGGCTAGGGCAGCACTTGCTCCTCTGTGCTTCTAGCATCACAGATAGAAAAAGTCCTACACATAGCATCTTCATATGAAAACTATCCTGACCATGAGGCCTGTAGATTCTCCTACTTGATTGTGTCTAACTGGTGTTCATGATGTCAAACTCTAAAGCCACCAATCCAGCATTAGAAAAGTAAAATAAATAAATAAAATAATAACACAACAGCGAAAGTGAAAGGGTGAGCAAACAAGCAGCCAGTCGATAATAAACAGCTGGCTGGAACTTACTCATGGTGGGAGTCCAGCGGTGGGGGGCAGGGCGAGGCCCAAGTAGGGCGCGGCTTTGAACAGGTGAGGCTATTCTCAGCTGGGTCTTTCTTAAAGGCACTCATGACCTGAAGGGGGAGGAAAAGACAAAAACATCAGTCGGGAGTAATATTACATTTGAGAATTTACCAAGAAGAAAACTGCAAATATGACCACAAAAGGGTTTCGAAATAAAGAGTCTAAACCCAACAGTGGCCTGTACACGAGCTACACCCTCGATTTATATCCATGTCTGTGGTTTAGAAGTGTTGGGAATTTTCTTTGAACTTGTTCTGCTGTTATTTTCCTGGTCATGCTCCCTCCTGTCCTGCCTTCCGCTCTCTGTGTTGGACAGGAAGAGCTCAGGCAGCTTCTTTACACACAGCAAAGCAGGTAAAGTGAGGATAACAGTTACTGTGGGCTAACAGGTGTTTTTCCTGGTGATAAGAGTAATAATAATAACTATTGGATTGTACCACGACACAAATATTTGGCCAGGACACAACCATTTGTTTTTAAAATATAAGACTTAACCAGTTAATATCCAGCTCCAAACTGCAGGGACAGCAGTCTAAGCAGAGATGCCCACACCTCCCTCTCTGTGGCCACCTCTTTCGGCTCTACTAGGGCGACACAGTGAGGCAGTCCCAAGCCAAGTGGCTTGACATAAAATCTCCATCATATCCTCGGTCTGCCTGGGATCTCCTCCCAGTTAGACGTGCCTGAAACAAGACAACCTGGAGGCGCCCAGGAGACATTGTTGTTAAACATCTGAACCACCTGAACTCTCTTCATTCAATTTGCAGGTCCCTTTCTCCATCTTTACTGAGACCCTAAACCTCCTTTGGAGTTTCCTCCAAATGTCTCCCCATTTGCTACCCTAATGTAGCCAAAAAACACAGCACCTTCATCAGAGTGGGGTTTACAGTCTTCACAGCAACAAATGTTTGTGTTTAGGATTTGAAACACTGATAATCTTTGTCTTAGGATTTCATAATCAAAACAGTAACTTTAAAGGGGCTCCAACTGCTAAAGAAATAAAACGAATATAAATATAATATAAACAAACAGAGATATTCTGCCTCCAATCAATCCAATACACACATATGCGATTGATTTTAGGTGTGGGAGCTGGTCGTTAACATTTTCACCGGTGTGGGTGGGTTAACGGCTTTGGTTTTGTGTACATGTGTGTGAGAGTGTCGATCAGTCCAGGCCGGTCACTGGGCTAAATAACAGTAATGTGATGGCAGCACGCGGTAATAACGGGTAATTTGATCACTCTGCAGATGCCTGCAGGCAGTGGAGGGAGTATCAGGCAGGAAAGGAGGGGGGGTGTGCAGGTGATGGAGGAATGAAGTCCCCTCCCCCGGTTTAAAATGTTGCTGTGAGCAGAAGTGCTGCAGACGTGGAGGATCCAATATCCTCGAGAAAAGCAGCACAGGTCAGCAGAACAGTTCAGCAGCAGAGGGATCTGCAATTAAGCAGCACAGCAGCAAACCCTGCAGATGCATTCATAGTAAAGACGGACTCTTAAGCATCGTTATCACAGACACCGAGTTTACTATCCACCAGTTACAGTGTACATCCATGTCTGTCTAGATTTCATATTTGACCGCCCACCCATCCATAACCATGTATCCAGTCTGGGTCACCAGGTCACTGGGGTTGCACTTTCCAGGAATCCCTCTCCCAGTCCTCCAGTTCCTCAGCTGGTTCTGACTCTGGTCCCTTCTTGAATGACTTGAGTTCACCAGACACTTTGAAGGATGCTCATATCCAGTTTTTTATCCATAACTACTTTGAATTGAAAATAAATTGAAACAATGTTATTTATATAACTCCAAACCACAACAACCGTCACCTCAAGCTGCTTAATACTGTAAGGTAAAGATCCCACAATAATACAGAGAACACCCCAACAATCAGACGAACCTCGATGAGCAAGCACTTAGCAACAGTGGGAAGGAAAAACTCCCTTTTAACAGGAGAGGCAGCCAACTGCCATGACTGGCCGGGAGTGAGGGGAAGGACACAGGACGAAGACACACTGTGGAAGAAGCCAGAGATTAATAACAACTGGTCCTGTCACTATTTAATCTATTTATGTAACCCCTTAAGTGCAAGTGAAAACTGTGCCAAATTTGAAGATGTTCGCGCCAAAGATGGGGCGCCCATGACCTTAGCGCCATCTCAGCCTGGCAATATAACCCCTCCAGGCACGCCTTCCACCAGTGCAAAGGTATTATAAACAGCCATCCGTATTAAAATACCACTCTGCAGACTGTGCACCATGTCATTTTCCAATATCTACCACTTATACTGGATACACAGTAAATACAGAAGCAGCCAACACATGGGAAGACAGGTGACAGATGCTGCTGGTACGTCAGATGTTTCAGAAAAAATCCATGTGAGGACCTGATGCACATCAATGTTGGGCCAGAGCAGCAACATTTAAAGGTTTCAGCAAGAGTTTAAACTACAAACATGTCACCCTCCAGCCATTTTAGGGGGGTGGTGAATCTGCAAGAGTGCCAGAGAGGAAGTGAGATCTCAGAGGGTTTCAGGCAGACAGTCTTAGCTCTGAGGCTTTGACCTGGGATTAGAGCCACCATATGTTCACCTCTGCTAGTTATCAGCACTGAGCAAACAGAGCTGCACTGCATGGAGCTAATCAAACACGGTCACAGAGGACTGTGGGCTGATTCAGTGATACCAAGCACCATCCAGAGGTCACAAGGTCGGGTTTGTTTAGGCAATGTTTGTGCCCTGATGAGCTCAACTGAAGTGATTTGATTACACATTTAAAAACTGATTACAAAGCAGCAGGATGTAGCAAATGTGGTTTAAGGCAATCTGGCACACAGAATCTGGCACTGAAGCTGCTGTTTCCACCACTTTAGTTGCCAGATTATTAAACCTAATGCAGAAGCATCTTACTAATTATTCAATCACTGCCAGAAACTGCAGTTCCTCTTAAGTCCACATGAGGCCGGCTCCTAAACCGAGTCAATCCCCAAAGACTCCCATGTTTAAAGACCAAATTTACAGCCGACATAAACATGTTTACAGCCTGATAGAAGAAACGCTTTCGGTCTTTCAGGCCAGCTTCCCTGCTCATAACATCTCTGCCGGGTGCTGAATTGTTTTATAACTCTTCCCTTTTACATTACGCTAAACCTTAAAATTCTGTATACTTAAGTGCACGGCTGCTGTCAGTGACACATGGATGCCTTTGTCTCATTCGCTGTGGGGATGCACCAAAGACACTCTAAAGGGGTCACATAGAGAAAGAGAGTAGCAGCAGTGTAGCTAATTAATCACACTAATTAATGTTAATGAAAGTGTCAGGACTATTAAATAAGTGGACACCAAGTTAAAACACTAAGTGAGAGGGAAGAATACGGCTTTATACGTGGAGGTGGTTAAAGAAGTCGGCTCCTCAGATTTTAAAATGTAGTTTTAAGCCAACATTAGCATCTGATATTATATTACAATAAATTATGAAGGAAACTTACTATTCAAGCTAGCTGGCCAGCATTTGCATGAGCAGGTACGTTTCTGGCGACGATCAAAATGTGTATCTTCATGTTTTGGATTTATCAAAGGGTGCTAATAAACTACATGTGTGGCACTTGACGTGAACACAAGGATATTAAAACCCTCAAATACAGACTAAGAAAGACATTTTTAAACCTAATATGATTCCACTACCCTACAATAAAATTAACCATTGCCTTAAGGCCCAATTATCACCGATGCAGATGTCTTTTGTATGAGCCTCACTCAATCAAATAAAACCTACATTTATTTTTGTGCTACTTTAGAAAAGCATATGTGAGCACATCTCCTTCCATTTAAAACTTTTAAAAGTTTGCATAGACACCTTGATAGCAAGCAAATGAGAGAAGGAAGTCCAATATTCACCCTCCTCCTCCCTCCGCTTTGCTTTTATATGTTTTTTTATATGCTTAACTGGTTTCAACAGCTACTTGCTAACTGTGTCTGTGTGCCGTCTGGAGCTGAGTACATGCAGTGCTGGGTTCATCAGAGCTGAAATAACAAGTCGTGCAGTTGTGGACTTTTTGACTCTCACAGCTGAAAACGAGATACTTTTATTCTAAACTGCTCCGACTTTCCAAATTTAATAAAAACTGCACTCAAAAGCACTCAAACCACCATGCCAGCCAAGAAACAAGACCTCTTTTGTTCTCTGTTATAAACTCAGCAGGCCAGCAGCTGTGAAGGATGTGTAACTGCCGTTATGATGTGTTAAAAAGTAACTGTGCAGTCTCACAGTGGTTAGGCATCTCTAAAGTGAATTAAAAACCTACTGACATGAAAACAATCCAAACCAACACTGCAGAGAACAAGCGGCTGGCGGCAAACTGAGTCCAAAACGAGCCGTCTCGGCCTTCATAATCCCGCACTGCCAACACTGGTGTGTTTGCTGGACATCAGGATAGCCAATGTCGTTTTCTTCTCCCCACACACACACATACGCGCACACACATGCACACAGGCCAGAGGGCAGCTCAGCATCTGCTGGTATGTTGTGTTTTGCTGCTCTGAAGCTGGGCTCCAAAAGGAGAGTGCGGCGGGCTGAGCCAGCAGGGATCGGTGGCCAATAAAGATGAGCAGCAGCAGCTCGGTTGCCAAGGCCTGGACAGCAGTGAGGGAATGTAGGAAACCTGTGTGTGGGTGAGCCGCCTGCTGTGCCAAGTAAGTCGAATTCAGCTCTGCTGTGTTCAGAAAGCCTTATCAAAATTCAGCTGATATGTGAATCAGCCGACATCAAAACAGGTGACAGGTGAAGTGAAGAAGACTGCCCGTCTTAAACTTTAAGTGCAAAGAAACACCAAGCAGCAATCCTCCGGGGATGTGAAACTGCAGTTAAAGGCCACTTGAGGCTGTCTCCAGAATCAAGTCAATCCCCATAGACCCCCATGTTAAAATATCCACTAAATAACACAAACTGTTGTGGCTTTTATGTGAGATTTCCTGTGAGTTGTAGCTGACTGGTGCTTGTGGGTTTGTGCCTCTTACAGCACTGTAACGGCTGATTCGTAAGGGACAATCAGCTGAAGAAGTCTGTGGTTCCGTTTTGGAGGACTATATTGTTTTAGCAGGTATCTGAATCTCACCAATGCCGGTGTCCTGCAGGTTTTAGATATCAGCCTGGGTCAACATACCTGAATCACATGATTAGTTCGTTACCAAGCCTCTGGAGAACTTCAGGACATGTTGAGGTCATTTAGCCATTTGAATCAGCTGTGTCGGATCAAGGACACATCTAAAACCTGCAGGACACCGGCCCTCGAGGCCTGGAGCTGCCCACCCCTGAGCTGGCTACATCATACATACACATATCTATGATCTACATCTGTGATGATCTTTGTTATTTAATTTATCTTGAGCACACCCCTCATAAAAATGTCACTCCCCAATGGCTACAGCCTCCCCTCTTGCCACAACACAAAACTTCTCAGCTGGAACGTGACACAAAGCTCAAGGTATTGAGCCCAGATCCTAGTCCAACTGAGCATGCTCAACTTCCAAAGACACTCCATCTCAAATCATCACACTACAAACTCTAAGGTCCTGGTCCATTCCCAGGTGGGTACACAATATTACTCCGGTGGTTTTAATAGTGTGGCAGATTTGCAGTACTTGTCTTCCTCCCTGTTAAATTAAAGGATAAATCACCCAGTTAGCATAAAAGCTGAGCCTGGCGCTTTCCAAAGAAAATAAAAGGCACTTACCAGCACCTATGAAACCACAACATCTTGTCACACATCACACTGTGCTTTTGCAGGGATTAAAAAGGGAGATAAATATGATAATTAATGAAGTTTAGTGGCACCGTTTAGCAGACCCTGTCCCCTTTGGATGGAGTCAGGCTAGCTGCTGCCAGTCTCTTTGCTAACCTAATCTAAGTGACCGCTGGCATAGTGTTACCTTTACAGACAGAGAGAGAGATTGATCTGCTTACTGAACCGTCAGTAAAAACTGAGATTGAATCCATTTCTCAGTAAATGAAAACAATCAACAAATTGATGAACAGAGAAAAAATATGAAAGCTATTTGTTTTTTAAAAATGGTGGTAAATTTAACATCCTGAGATTAATTGGTTTAATAAGATGAATTAATTGTGGGATCATTTAACAATAAACATAAATGATAATTGTCATGAAACCATCACTATTATCATGTTTCCGTTGGCCTTCAGTTTTACTGTACAATACTCTGACTATTTGAGATGCAATACTTCAATAAAAAGTCATAAAACGTAGGGCAATACTCAAGCAGCATAAAAGGAGGAAACTTAAATACAGCCTTCAAATGTAGTCCGACTCTTTTCTCTCAGCCACCTGTCTATATGACCACACCCACACAGCGGGAGAAACATAGTAAAGGTCGGCTTTAAAACTGCAAACACACAGAGACGTGCTGCATATGGCCGAGAGGCACAGGCCTGCTAAAGGCTCCGCTGCTATGTTACTGAGTTTCAGTCGGACAAAACCTTCTCGAGTTTGTGGAGCCACCTGACGCCACGCAGGCTGGCAAATACACTGGCCTTTCAACAGGAAAGCACACACACACACACACACACACACACACACACACACACACACACACACACACACACACACACAATGTTTTCAATTGTTTCTGAAGAGGCACTGCAGATGCTGTTACAGAGGTAGAAAAGAAGAAGGAGATGAACTAATTTGTGCTTGTTGACCCCACGCTTTTCCATTTCCTGTCTCTGAGCCACACATCCAACAGCAGCCTCCAACTCAGTCCCTGGCAGCATATTTATTTATTTGGTCCAATATGGAGATTATGGTTAGACTGAGGAAAATATAATAAACTTTGCTTCAGAATATGGGTGCTAAACTGCCCTGGATATTTGTTAGCAAGGTAACAGCGGAAAATTCTTAACCTAAACTAATTGCAGCAGCATATTTTGACCAGTTCTGAACCAAATGCTCTTCTCTAGCAGAGTCTATGAATAAAGATATTCTTCTGGAAAGTCTTGTATTAACAAGCTGTAGATCAGATAACAAGGTGCTTCTGTGTTGACCGTCGCTGATGTTGTTTTAGTCATCATTTAGCTTAACACAATATCTGCAGGATGAAGCATAATCACCGAGTCTCTGATTTTGTTCACGAGTGAGGCAAGAGTCGACCATGAGACTGACAGACGTTTGTGGTGAAGAGATGGCTTATTTACCAGTCAATCTACCCTCACCTATGGTCATGAGCTCAGGTAGTGATTGAAAGAATGAGGTCACGAATACAAGCAAAGAAAAGTAGTGTCCTTTAAAGCAGGGCTGTCCAACTCCAGGCCTCGAGGGTCGGTGTCCTGCAGGTTTTCGATATCACCCTGGGTCAGCACACCTGAATCACATGATTAGTCCATTACCAGAACTCTGGAGAACTTCAAGACATGTTGAGGAGGTAATTTAGCCATTTAAATCAGCTGTGTTGGATCAAGGACGCATCTAAAACCTGCAGGACACCGGCCCTCGAGGCCTGGAGTTCGACACCTGTGCTTTAAAGGGTGGCTGGGCTGTCCCTTAGATATAGGGTTAGGAGTTGGGACATTCAAGAGGGACTCGAGTAGAGCCACTGCTCCTACACAGCTGAGGTGGTTCGGGGATCTGGCTAGCATACTTCCTGGACACCTTGGCAAGGCATTTCGGGCATGTCCTACCAGAAGAAGGCCCTGAGGTAGACCCAAGACACTTCAACATGCAGAGACCACCAACCCTCCCATTATTAGACGACTTGCTGCACCTCCTGAGCCACAGCCACCCAGTAGTTTTGCAATCATGCAAAATTCCTCTAGTAGAGTACAAGAACAAAGTGGAGCTGGAAAAGGGCATAAGAGGTTCCCTTTAAAGAAGCTGTAGACACAGCAGCAGTTAGAACTCTGTAACGTGAGTAAAAACATGTTTTGGTGCTTTTTGTTGTCTGATTGTGAAAGAAATGAGGGGAAAATACAGACAACTAAGATTAGAAGGGTACCTCGTATGCAGAAGGTCTCTAAAATGCCACACAGTGCAGCAGCTTTGTAGAAAACCAGCGTGAGGTTTTGTGTAAAAGGTCAAGTGTTGACAATGGTTTACAGACAACAGGGCAGCGTTAAGATTAATCAGACCTTGCGTCTGGTGCAGCAATGAACTTCTACCCTGCTGAAGAGTCTGCGAGCTAGAAACTGAAACCTTATCAGCTGGGCAGGTGATGCTTCCCTCAGAGTTCAGGTTGCTCTGAAAGTTTTATGAAGGTCAGTGAGCTGGCGGGTTAGGATTTACAGCTAAAGACTTTAAAGATCAACCCCGTCTAGCTTGACTTACTATACTCACATTCTGTGGAATTTGACTGTTTATTCTTATCCATTTCATCTCTATGTGTTCACTGCAGAGGCTGCGACATGTTGTGTGTGATGTTAAATTAGCTGCAGGCTTTTGTAGTCCTTGTTACCAGTATCTCAAGCTAAAAAAAAAAAAAACACCTCCTCGCTTAAAATTCCTCTACTTTGCGTCACAAAATCTGTTTTCTGAGGGGAAGTCCTCACATAACACTGCCCAGCTTGGGCTACAAGATAAGACATATTTTTATTCTCCCAGAGTTGGGAAATTCCTTAACACAATAGACATATAACAAAACGTTTAAATAAGCTGAATGGTATGAAGCTCAATAAAAGTCAATATTACCAAACTGATACCTTAAAAAGGTGAAAACTAATATGAAATTAAAGCATCAAAATACCAACCAGATTACGGCCCAAAGCGGATGATGTATGGCATCAGTTTGGGTCAGATTATTTTATGTTCTAGTTTTTTTCTGGCAGCTTCTGGCCTCACACCCTCGTGGCAGAATGACGAGCAAGTTAGACTCTTTCTGAGACTCCTCTCGCTTCTGTGTGGTTCACCAATATAAGCGCAGAGCGCTCTGAGAGCTGTGAGAGTTTATTTTATCCTACCGCTCAGCTGTGTACAGACTACTGTTTAAAGAGGACTCTGTAACAGGTGTCCAGGTTTGGGGAACGCTGCAACGAGTCATTCCGGTTGTCAAGCATGATGTCATTTGCTTTTTCCTAGTCCGAACGCTCCCTCGGTTCCAAAAAGCAAACGAACGCTGAGACACCATCAATCAGCTCCAATAAAATGATCAGTGTGGCTGTTCTCCCAACATATCATCCACGAAACAGAGGATTCACAAGGTTCTGTGGGATGAACCCCTGTCTGAAGTATTCTTGAATAAATTCAAATCTGCTCTAACGGAAAACATGTGGAAGGCTTTAGTTAAGTTGGGCGCACAAGAGAGGTGAAGAAGAGAGTGAAGGCAGGGTGGAGTGGGTGGAGATAAGACTGTGGCGCTGACAAAAAGACAGGAGGCCGAGATGAAGATGCTAAGATTTTCACAGGAAGTAATGAGGATGAACAGCTCAGGTCGAGCAGTTTGGAGACAAATTTAGAAAGGCAAGGTTGAGATGATTTGGACATGTGCAGAGGAGGGGTAGTGGATATATCTGACAACGGACGCTAAAGAAGAAGACTTCAGAGAGGGATGGATGTAGTAAAGGATGCTAGGGATAGTATGAGATGGATGTGAGATGGATGCAGATGATCAGCTGTGGTGAGCACTAATGGGAACATGCAAAGAAGAAGAAAAAGTGATGCTGGGCTAGTTGACTTGTTGTGATTTGCTGCCTGGCTAATAGACTAGTACAAGAAAGATATAAATTATTCTCAGTAAAGTTTATGTTAAGGGTCCCAGATGGACAGAGATAAATTCATCATATGGCAGGAAGAAAACACTGAAAACAGACCCAACTTCAGCCAAAAGGAGGTCTGACATAATCCATCCACAGCACGGGGTTAGTCCTTAATATGTTGCAGCGTGGCTTGGATTACTCACTATGAAATAGTCCTCATCAGAGGCCTCATGTCCACACTGAAATCTTAGGTCTCACTGAGATTGACTCTCTATAATCAAGCACCATGATGGCAACAGACAAAAACACTGTGCAGTCATCCAATGGCAAAAAAGCAAGACCAGAGTTTCCTTCTCTTTGGTCTAACTCTTAGATGGAAATGGTGATCTATATGCTGTATATCTATATGATGATCTATTAGAACAGCTGCTGAAGAAACCATGGCAATGGGAAAGGTGTGCCCATCCACAAAAGTAAGTAAACCAAGCCTTATTTTTGTGCCCATGCAGACTGAAACACATAGCTGGACTTCTCGTACTAAAAGCCTCCAATTTAGAGGGTCATTAAACATCTCCTAAACATGTAAGTGCTAACAGAATGAAAAAGTGTTGTTAGGTGAGGTGCAGCAAACAGACCGCATCAAGACAAATTAAAAGTTTGTGAAACTCTACAGTGTGCATACTGTTACTTTATAAGCATTATGGTAGCAGCCTAGAAGAAGTAGAAAGTGTGAGTTGCCATGCCCAGGAATGTTGCTTCTAGTTTTCTGACGTCTATCTCTGTTTGACATCAGAGCTGGGAAAGAGCCGATCCCAGAAAAGCAACTCAGCAGCAGCAGCAGCAGCAGCAGCAGCAGGGCAGTGGCGACAATGGCTCAAAATAAAAGCTGATAAAGCGCATAGTCTGACCCTGACACATCCTGACATGCTGCTCATCTCAAAGGCAGCCAGACGCTGAGCACTGGAAATGCAGCTCTGCAGGGGACAAACAAGCTTAATCACAGGTTTAAGGTGAAGATGACAACTGTGACAATGAGGAAGAAATCTTTAGCTGATTTTTGCCTCGGTTTCTTTTTTCAGTCTTGGGGCTTTGTGTCAAGTGATGCAGCTGGACAACACCTCCAAGGTTTTCGATGTAAACACCGTGCACAGCACAGCCTCACTTGTGCACAGCACTACAAATGCCTTGTGTTTTGAAATTGTAAAGCTCCTACCGAGTTAAGCCGCATTATCCTGAAGCGGGACAGGAGGGATAGAAAAGCACACCACTGTCAAGTGTGCAACATTCAGAGATATCATTTCCTCCTATTTTTTTCAAAGTAAAACGATTTTTTTTCTTTCGGTAATGCGAAAGTAACGCTGCATGTAGTTTACGTACCTGTCAGTTTATGAAAAACATCTTAAGAAATTTCCTAATAAACTTTTTTTAAGCTACGACACCAGAATCAGAAGATTTTGTGAAGTACAACTGTATTGCGAAGTTACACATGATTTCCACAGTGCTTATTTAGTTGGTTTTCAGTATAAATAATGCTTTCAATAATAAAGAGTGATCACTGCATCCCTACGTGTGAATATACGCTCTTTTAACCGTTGTACTGGCAAGTCTCTCGCTTTTAATTTGAAAACACATTCGCTTTACTTCCGATTTTTAGCGTATTTCTAGCTGAACTGACGAACCTCACTTCAACATAACTGGCCCCTCCTATCCTTTCATCTCCTATGAAAACCATGATATTACACACACAGTGGAAAGCACATTCAGTGAACGATTTTACAGCTTTGAAGGTGAGCGGGGGGGGGGTCCATCAAAATTAGTGACAGACCGTCACGGCCAATTAGAAGCCTGAGAGCTCGCGTGGACAGCCAATGAGAAGCCGTGAATGGTGCTTAGTCTATATTGATTCCGTTGCGGGAGGTAATGTAGCAACAATCAGCTGAACTCCAACCGGAACTAAAGCGATTTTAACATACGAATAAAAAACAATGTGCTGAAAACCCCACGAAAATATTTAAATTATAAATAATTACTGTACAGCTCAAAGCATGGTGGTTAATAGGAATTCAGGGGATTCATATCCAAAACTAATGGTGATTTTTAAGCTTTTTCTTTCTCCACACTCTTTTTTTTTTACGTGTGAGCTCGTGTGAAGCAGGAAAGATCTTCAAAACGATAACAGTTATTCTATGACTACCGAGATTAAATAGTAAATATAGTAAATGTAAATAAATCATAATCAATGACAGCTACTTTTACTCGCGTAACCACCCCTTTCAGCGGTAGCTTTATTTTGTAGGATGAGACCGGAAGTTGCCTTCTGCTACTCTGCTAGCTCAACACCGGAGGGGTTTGGCTAGGTAGGCCTCGGTGAATACAAATAAGTACAAAGTTTACCACAATAAAACACAATGAACCATTCCCTCTAAACGCAGAGCGACCCGAATTATCCCACACAGGCGCCGGGAGAAGTCCAGAAAAGCCCCGGCGCTATGCTCCACTTCACTCCCAAACGCCACCGTTTGCGGGCTGCCGTCATTCAGCCCCGCGGTATCGCTACTGTGTCCACTGACAGATGCCTTTCAGGAGCTGCTCGACAACTTCCCAACCGCTGCAAAATTAATTCCCGCCGCACCGGCGCAAAACTAACTCCCCAAAGGCTCACCTTGCTCTCAGCTCGACGGCTCCTCCTCGGTCACAAACCTCAGGGCAAAGTGGAGCAGAAAGCGTCCATGGTCCCGTACCAGGAAGTCCAGGGCACTTCTCAAACTCCGTGTGTGGGAAGCCGTGCAGGATCCCAGCCAGGTAGCAGCAATGCGCCGCCCGCCGGGCTGATCTGATCTCACCGGCTGGATGCTGCAGCTGCAGCTGGGGCCGAGCCCAGCCTGCAGGACTGCCCCCACACAAACAAGAGCCACAGGGCTCAGGGTCGCTCCTGCTTCCTACGGAGTCCAGGAAAATCACAGGAAAACTGTGGGCTCTGATCAGAGTCCGAATCAGAATGTCATACATGTTTTAATCACAATAATCGATCAAATAATCAATCACAGGGCCGCTTGCAACTTCCATTTCAGTTTTATTTATTTATTTTTATATAGTTTTTAATGTATCGTAATTTTTCCCCCCGAGAATATTTATTGGGGTTTAATGTTTGTTACTGACTAGGTTAAAAAAATCAGCCACGCGTTTTCTATAGTCCACATCCCACCAAAGACAGTTCAAAATTTGCATCGAGAGATAGAAAAAGATCCAATTAAAAGCAATAATAATATAAATAATAAAGAAATACTGCAGGCTTTTTGACAGTGGTTTTATTTTTTATTTAATTTTATTGAGTAAAAAAAGAAAAGTTAATCTGAGATATGTTAGAAAAATTAATTAATTAAAAAATGTGTACAGAAAAAAGGAAAAAAATCTAAACAAAATTCATTTGTACTGCTTACAAATGGTTGCTATACGCAGTAAAACACACTCAGAGATTTGTTCTGTGTACCAGGAGTGCCTTGGGAGTGATGTATACATGTGTAGTTAGTATCTATTGTATGTAGGTATTGTGAAGCCTGACGTGAGAACAACAGTTTTGTATTGAATGAACTATTTTGCAAGGTGGCGAAGCAAATGTTTATTTAAATAAAAGGCACAATCCCACTTAATCCTTGGCTATTTTAGCAACTAAATTGACCACTTCCAGTCATTTGTGACTACTTTCTGTTCTTTAATGACCCTGTTTATGTTTATTCCTAGACTGTTTTCTTTATCTGCCCTAGATATTCCAGAAAGTGTTCTAACATGAATAAATATGGCTTTCTACATTCAAAAACAAACCTCATCTCCCTTACTGTAGCTGTGACAAAAGTACTGAACCACTTTTATGACATCCTGAAGGCTTTCTACAAGATTTTGGAGCTTGCCCTTTTATCCAGAAGAGCATTTGTAAAGTCAGACACTGGTGTTGGACGCTTACAGTCTCCATACTTGTTCATCCCAAAGGTGTTTGATGGGGTTGAGGTCAGGGCTCTGTGTGGGCCAGTCAAATTCATCAAGCCATTCTTTTATGGGCTTCACTATGTGTGCCGATCCGCAGTCATGCTGGAACATGGAAATGCAAGCTGAAGAAGCTGAAGCGTGAACATCTCTCTAAACATTTAAGCTGAGGTCAAAGCTCAGGACAAGATCAATAAAAAGGTGTGTCAAAATACTTTTGTCTGTATAGTCGTATCTGTCCCAAGTATTGAAGAAAGTACTCATTGTGCAGAACAACACAACTACAGTGGCTTCAAGGTGCTTTATGCTGTAAGGTAAAGACCCTACAATAGTGGACAAACCCCTTGTGAGCAAGCATTTGGTGACAGTGGGAAGTAAAAAATCCCTTTTAACAAGAAGAAGCCTCAAGTCGAACCACGGTCAGGGAGAGACAGCCATCTGTATAACCTTCTAATGATGGAGCTGGAGATTAGTTTAATCACTGATGCTGCGCTGGGTATCGTTATCTGATACAGCATCACATATTCTTGGATTTCAGTTTTAAAATCCACCAAAAAGGAAGTAACTGAAGCTCTAAAACAAATGGTAAGGAGTACAAAATGCAGTATTTGCATGTAAAATATAAACAATAATGTACATGTGTAAAAAAAAGTAGATTAAGACTCCTCTCTGTTACATCACCACTGGTACGATCAAATTCTAATCCATTTGGCATTTTAGTCTAGTGGTATTTGTTTTAGGGCTCCAGGGAGGGTGGATTATATTTTGAAGGGGATGGTGTCACCCCATAAGCTTTGGCAGGGGTTTCATACAGTACGTTCATATTAATCAGTGATAGTATGTTAATCACAGGCGTGCATTGTCACGCTGAGATTAAATTTAAATGTGGTGCTTTTACATTCAAGTTAGTCCAAGTAAAAGGTGTTTAATATTCACGTGGTTCCATTTATAACTGCATGTGGAGGAAACAAAAACGTCTGGTCTAATCTGTCTTTGAAGTGGGCCGGACCAGTGAAACTCCCCTTTCTGTCTGTGTGAAGAAGTTTAACTGCACACTTACTCCCTGAGATATCGCAATATAAGAAAAAGAAGAAGAATTTACAGTCTCAGTTTTCTTGAGATGATACAGAGATACTGTAGTCTATGAAAGAAATCCATAGAAAACTCCAAAGCCTTCCAGAGGGCCGGTTTGGAGTCTTTGCGGGGCCTATTCTAGCCCCCGGGCCTTATACTTGAAACCCCTGTCCTAGAGGCTTTTGGATGAACTTCTTCCATCACACACTTTAATCTGCTGCTGCTGCTTCCACCGGATTCATTTGTATTCCCGTCTCGGCTTCATCGACAAACAGGACTTGTTCTGATGAAGAGGGTGTCGAGTGTCCACACGCTTCACGCGGTGTGGAAACATTTCCCTCGTCTGGCTTCACTGAGGAATCCATTACCGCCGCTGTTTACACAACAACAACACAGGCATTTGCTGATAAAATAACAGATTACATAATGATAAGGCATTAGCAGTTGCCCTCTTTAGATACATTTGCTCTCCAGTGGCATAAACCGCACGTTCTAGACTAGTTTGGCTCCAGTTTCGCTTTGCAGGTGACATAATAATCACATTAGTGCAATATTATTTGTAAGATTTCTGATCCAAATCATGTAAAAGATCATAACATTTTTTTTACATATTTTCTAAGCTAACCAAACTGGACTTTATGGAAAAGAGTATATAGCATAATAAAAGTCCCTTAATGTACCTCCAGCCTCCAATAGTTTGGGGGCACAGGAAGGAAAAAGGAGTAAAATTGTGTTTTTGATACTATTAAAAGTGTAGCCTGCAGATGGACTTGGATGCAAAGGATATTTTCTTATATCTTCTTGTTTTTGTTTGAAAAATTATATTTCATTGATGTTGGACATGAAAAAAAAGAGGAGAGACGAAGAAAAGAAAAGGAGTTGGCTGTCATGATGTTTAAAAGAGCTGCTCCTGGCCTATTTGTATGAAAAAGAAACTTGCTGTTGATAATGTGCAACCTACTGTGGTGAAAACAAAAAGAGATGAGGGATGATCATAACGGTCCTTTTAGTGTCAGGTTTTCTCTTCAAAATGCTTTTGAAAGTATTAAATTTGCCATTTTTCCTGAATGTACACAGTTAATGTAACTGAGATAGGACAGAAAATGACTGAACAAAAAGATGTAGAGTGATTGTGAGATTAAAAAACCCAGCATGTGCCTCCTACAGCAGGTGGATATGTCACTTTGATGTGCTAGACAGGAAAGGGCCATCGGAGGGCTGCTCATTGGAGATTTCTGTTCACAAAGTTCAGTACAAGTGGCTTTACACTGGGAGGGGACAGAACAGGAAAGGAAAGGGGAACTGGTGCTTTCAGTACCAGAATTGCCTTTAAAACATCTTTAAGAGTTTTAAATCTGTGCACATCCTGCAGATTTCCTCTCTGAGACAAAGCTACAGAGCGGCGTTCTGAGCCCGCTCAGCAGCGTCCAGCTTAGTTCAGCCAGGATCTGTCTGCTGTTTTGTGTTTCACTGCCGTTACAGCAGGCGCCGAGGCCCTGGAGGAGCCTTAAACACACACTCAGAGTGTATAATGAGGCCTGGGTACAGGGGCTGCACTATTTACTTTCGAGAGCATACTGTTTATAGAGAGGAGCTGCTTAACCCCCACTAGCAGACCATATTATTGACTGCAGAGCGCTGACTGGTGACCGGGACTACACCTGATGCCTTCAAATGTAACGCGCCGCCATCATTTGGTAAACAGAACAGGACAGGGTCAACCGTGTCATCAAAAATCCCACAGAGGAACCAAGAAGTCAACATTCATAGCCAGCCTCTCTTCTTTAACCTGTTCCAGGTCAGGTTAAAGAAATGGACTATTAAAGGGTAGCATAGTTAGCCAGTTTTCACTAACATAAACAGATGTGGCATATTGTCTGAATATAAGGAAATCGTTAGTTAATCAGACAGCTGACTGAGTCAGAAAAAGAACTCAACCAGACCAGGTGGCACCTCGAGAGAGCTGTGCATAAATAAAGTCCTACAAATGTTAATGAACTGAAGCAACATTGTAAAGAAGAGGAGGCCAAAACTTCTGAACAGCAATGTGAGACACTGAGATTTCCTCAAGCTCCTTCTGTAAGTTCCTTTTTAATACGATTGAATGTAAATTCTGCTTTATACTTTCTCCAGTTCTGAGAGGATTAAACTGAATATTAATCACTTCTTTAGTCAAAACAAAGAAAAATTTTTCCCCCCAAAATTTTCTGCACTGTTGTGCTAAACTTTTTATGTAGAAAAACAAGATATTGGACCTATGTACATGCAAAGGTGCTTTAGAAGATACTGTCTTTCTAAACTCTTTGCAGTCCCTTCTGTTAGCCTTTGGTGAACCACAATCACATTCTAGACGTGTCTCAATGATTATCAAAGGAAACAAGACTCTTCTGACCACATTTTGTAGCTCCATTGAGGCCAAGGGTCTGAATACTTTTATAAATGAGTGCTATCAGACAGCAAAGTTCAGTAAAGTGATGTGAAGGATCTGTCAGAGATTAGCTGTTAGGCCTTCACAGCAACCCAGAAGTCCTTAAGAGGTACACAAATAAAGAGAACAAACACCTCTAATTTAATGCTTAGGTGTTCTTAGGTTGTGTATTGACTTTTCTCAACAATGTCAGATTCAATCCCAGTTACCCATTGATTTATTCATTTGCTGCATGTTGTGCTCATTTATTGGAGATGTCCTTCATTTGTCAAGGATGCACTTTCCGGTGAATCAGAGCCGAAATCTGTGGAGAGCAAACCAGAAAAACACACAAACAAGCAGCCGATTTTAAATGGATGTGTGGTCCGATCAATCGATACGCCTCGGTCTGTTCCGGGCTGAGTGACAGGAAACAGCGTCACAGCCAGGAGGTAATCACGTATGTGTTTTATAGTATATTATAGTAACTGCCTATTTGCTATCCTAACGTGTCACATGACCATGTTAAAGGGGCAACGAGGGGGACTTGATTTGGGCTTGGCCCTGCCGCGGGTGTTGATTTCATGGCCTATTAAGCCGCTGATTGTGTCACGGCTGTCTGCAGCGAATTCTACATCAGTTCCACCTACGAGTGCCCAACGCAAACACAACAAAACACTTCTTCATCAGGAGTCCACTTAAAGTAAGCTGAGGGATCAAACGTGCTGGAAACAGGTTGGCATACCATGTTAAATGTGCTCAAAGCATAAAAGCTATAAAAAGCATGCCCAAAGAGTTGCTGAGGATATTTCGTTTAAACGAGCCTCCTCTCTAAGTGTTCCAGCACCTCAGGAACGTTTACATGCACAAAATGTTATCCTTTAAAGGCCTGGGGTGAAGGATGGTGGCCCACATGTGAGTTTCATTCCCATTCATCCCTTTCTTCCATTGTGTGTCACTTCATGCCATGTGTGTATTAATGTTGTGTAACATAAGAGGATTTGTACAGTAAGTCTGCATTTCTTGGCAGCCGTGGAAGTCCATCCTACACAAAACATGGGAAAAAATGGGTGAAGCGGGTGAGATAGCAGCCCATACAGGCGTGCTGGAGATCACCTGGGCGTACGTACCTGCCGGGGAAGGACATGCCCAACCTCCTCTATCTATCTTTTAAAGGATTTTTTTGACTTCACTTGCTCGGTTGTCTGAGTCGAAAGATTATGTATCTTGCGACTGCATTGTGCAGGATATTGTGCTTCCACCTGGAATGTAATGTGTTCTACAAATAGCTTTTTTATGTTTGCTCACTGATAGGAGCTCTAAAGTAATAAAGTAGCAGGCCAGCAGCTGGTAAGAAAACAGCACCTCTTGTTGTTGTATTTTGTTTTCATATAATTCTCTTTCAGGCTCTTCATTGTTGCTCTGCATTGCTTCGCTGTGTGGTGGATGAGGGAGAGAGCACGTGAGGCTCCTTTAGTTTAAGTAGTTTTAAAAACTACAGTGATCCATCACCATTAACTGGATGCTTAATCACACGCATATTAGTACTCTGTTGGTGCCGCATTAGTCATTGTCAGCATTTATTACACACCATTTTACAACTATTAGGCTATTAATTAAGAGTTTTCCACCAATAATCTCTCAATCACTGATTATTGACAGCGAGTAAGGAAGCTGTTGTAGATTAAGGATCCTAGCATACTTTGTTCAGGGCTTTATATTTTAGTATCAAACAAAAAAAACATTATTAAGGCAGAAACACTGAAAGTCTCTTCTAATCTGATGATAAAGTGTTACTAGTGTCCAAATAACTCTTCCTGCTTTAAACTGAGGTTTATTGATGACTAATTCACAGGATGCTGCCGTGTATTAACCCACACAGGTTAACCAACTGAAGGTCTACTGAAATCCACAGGCTTTATTCCCATTTAGTGGAAGACTACTATAGACCTCGAGAGATCTTTATTAGAACAGAGATGTTCAAATTAATCTAATAAAAGAGGCAAAATGATTCTGAAATCATAGGAGTAAAAAACTCATGTTAGAATGAGCGAGGCAGGTTTACAAACAGACACTCAGCTCATGGTGCCTGTGTCTGTACGGGGGAAGTGGGGAAAGGGTGCATCCTTGAAGCTGTCATTCATTTTATGGCATATATAAACTATATGGCATAGTTGTGATTTATTTGAACTTTATTTATGCCATTGATGCTTTTTGGGGCATTCTTACTGGAATTATCTGGCTAATAATATGGCTTGATGTGTACTTTGTCCTGTGTAAAATACATAAATAAAGAAATAAAACACAATAATAATAATTTTGAAAACACAATACAGTTTTGGTAAGTGGCATTCTCTCTTCTCTCTGACTCTTTTCCTTTAAATATGATCCAAAAAAACAAACAAACATGGTGAAAGCCAAAATACAAATTTTGAGACTTTAAAATGCATATTCCAGAACAGGTAAGGTAGTTGATGTCCATCTTTTACATACAGTCTTTGAGTGGGCAATGTGGTCACCCATGGTTGCACATGATGTTCCTATAAGTTCTTTTATGTTAGTTTTGTCACTCTAGACAAGAATGTAAACACAAAGTGCCACTTTCTGTTCAGTTTCCTGTTAAAAGTGAGTTCTTTCTTCCCACTTTCACTAAACGCTCTTCATTGAGGATCAGTCAATCAGACAATATAAAGCATCTTGAAATGATTGTTGCTGTGAACTACTGCTCTATAAATAACATAACTAAAGGTTTGAACTGATGAGAAAGAACGTTATGTTTCATGCCAGCTGGGTAACACCACCCTTAATGAATAGTATTACAAGCAGAATCATTCAAAAGCCGGCTCCATGTTTACAGCTATGGGATATACAGTTGTTTCATCAAACAGGGCTTATTCTGATCAAGTGCATATGCTGCTGTCAGCTTAAAATAACAATAAATCTGAATTTTTAATCATTGTTCTCCACCTTTTCAGCTATGGTGTGTATTGACAGGTAGTGACTGAAGTGCACAGGAGTACTACTGTTACTTCAAGGGCCTAAAGTGTGCTGTGGGAGATAAGTACCAATACACAAACACAGCCTTTGGCAGAGATCAAACACTGATTTGAGATCCGGCACGCTCAAATATCAGTGAGGAATAAGTGGCCTAATGAAGGGCATGGTATATTGTGCTAATCTCATCAAAGAGCTTCCCATTTAAACCAAACACACACAGGCATTATCCTCTGATACTGAGGCGATGCGCTCTTTTGTGTGGTATCAGCAGAGCATCGCCTCTGTGACTGCTGGTTTTCTAGACTTTCTTTTATCACGGCTTTCCTTCCTTTTTCAAAACACAAGATGGCAGCATTGCATCAGCTGACTCTCTTGACGGGAGCCACATGCACAAACTCCTTTTAGTAGCTGCTTTTTACACGCATATTGCTCCGGTTCTTCCGTGTTCTGCCAACAAGCTTAAGCGTTGCATAAGCATAACAATTCGGTGAATATTTTGTCTAACAAAGGGGAATGACTCACTTCAGTTCTTCAAAGGAATGCATAAGAAATAGGAGGTGAATATGAAAAAAATAAAAATAAAAAGCTCTCCCAGGCCTTCCTTTGATCAAGACTATAATTTAATTACCTGCATACCAAAGAGAGCCTTTATTTGGAGTTTCAGTCTCAGTTGTGTTTTTTCTGTTTTCTTCACCGTGGCACGCCGGATTCAAAGGGAAGCTTGAAAAGTGGGGAAACGAACGGTTTTGCTCTTTAAAAGCTGAATAGATGTAAATCATAATGTAATCAGTTCACTACAAAACTGATACAGTAAATATACTCTGATAGAGGAGCTCTTTCTTGATGTTGTTTTTTTTAAATAAAGTTCTGCACAATAACTAAAGTCATTTGATCATATTATTATTATTTGCTGCTAATTTACAGAATTTGCAAGTATTTTGTAAAATGTGCATATTTTTCCTTCTTGTGGTCCCTCTCAAGAATAACACAGTAATTACCTTTTTAAATCGTGCTTTGTATTCTTAAATTTGCTTCATTTTGGTGTTAGTGTTTGGCACTGATAAAGTTCCTGTGCTGTTTTATATTTATTCTTGCCATTTTGTATTACATTACAGCTTAAAAACGGTTGTTAATAAGCCCACAGTCCAATTCAATTGATCTTCCTTGTGAAAGCTGATGAATATTTCATTTTTAAATGACACAAAGCAGGATTTTCACATCTTTCTCTTCTGTGTTTCCATAGTGGTCAGTGAATAGAAATAAACAGAGCTAAACATGTAAAACAATGTTTTTTAACTCTTCTAGATTAATATATATACATTTGAGGCCTTGTACGCACAGTATCCATTACATGAACTGAAATAACTGGTTGGGTTACTACCAGTACCGACTACTAAACTTAAATTGTCAATCCAGCCAGTGGGAGTTTGACAGTATTTAGACCTTCACGAGTCCTCTCTCCTTATGTCTCCACCCTAGGAAGCCATGAGAGGAGGAAAGGAATCAAGGAGGTACAGAATGAAAAATGTGACGCAGGATGCAGCCACCTCCTGAGCCCGGGTCTGCTGGAGGTCTTTTGCTGTTAAAAGGGTGTTCGTCCTCCCTACTGTTGCCGAGTGCTGCTCATAGGTGATCCTCTGTTACTTCAAGAGTCTCTCTAACGTTGTGGGGTAGTACCTGTTTCTGTGAATGGTTTATACACCATATATAGCAACTTTATACCTGGTATCTATAGTGGGAAAAAAATGCTCCTTTCCTTGAACTACATTACCTGTGACAAGTTTTGGAACTCTAAACATGTGCAGCAAATTTTCCTTGACCTTTGACCCCTCTATAAAGCAACCCCATTGGGAATGATCTGGCTTCCTGTCTGCTGTCTCTGGCGGAGCGTCAGCCTCTGCTGGCTGTTAATCTCGATTAGCTCAAATCAAACACTTCTCTTCCGCTCATCCTCTCTCTATGACCCGACCAATTTCCTGCTTTCTCTCCTCTGCTTCTCAGTGGCAACGGCGAGCACAGAGCATCCCATCTCGCTCCTCGCAGGAAGGAAGTCTCTACGTTTCCACTGGGAATGTGACGGATTGAGAGTGTGTGCGCCTGTGTGTCAGCCCCCTTGGCATGTTTAGCTTCTTGTCAGAGACTGAATAATACACAAGCTGTGTGATTCAGTGGTAACAAATGGGCTGATTATCAGCTGCACAATGCTTTAATGTAGTATATTCCACTCGTATCATTCAAAATATGACCTGAATTTACTTGCAGTGGCTTGGTCACACTCCAAAACCATCACCGGTGTTCCAACATTGCATTTAGCGTGACTCCTCTATTTTCATTCGCAGTGTCTTTGTGTTTGGTGTATTGATCCAGTATCACTGCTGTCTACTCGCTATTAATAGTCTGGTATTGACTGTGGGATTTATTCATGTGTTATTCATTCAATGTGGCTGAGAGGCTTTGTGATGGGTGTGTTTTAGAGGACACCTTTGTGGTGTCTCTTAAGGTCACCTGGATACAACTGTAGAAAAATGATGGCTTTTAGTTAAATAACAGTGTCTGTTATCACTGGAACTATTTGTTTCCTTTCTCCACTGCACATTTGGCTTTGCAATATATTGTTCATTGGAGTATTTGCAAATCTTTTATAAATAAAACTGTGTTGTTGCACCGCTAAAATGATGTTCAAAGCACTTTTTAAATTTGAGAAGAAAGGAAAGTGCTGAATTCTTGAAATCTTCCAGTGTTAAAAATACTCAAAAGGAAACAAAGTAGAAAAGTTGAAATTCGAACATCCACTCTGATCAAATCTCTGTTTGACTTGATTATTGTGCTTGACTGAACTCTTACCTTGAATCTGGGAGCATGTTGGGTGACAGCTGATGTGGTGGTCACCTTTCACACAGGAGGCACGCAAATCCTTTAAAATGTTCTGCATGTGTTTCTGAGCATTGTTCAAATTTTGATGGTTTGAAGGCTTAAACATTCCCAACTTGGCTTCTTTCATGTTTTAAAAAGGATTCTATAGAAATAGGATAAAACCCAACATCTAAGTTAAAAACAAAACAAAACTCAGAGCTGCAGATATTTTGTTGAATTCCAGGCCACACATTGAGAATAATAGAGGTGTAATATTATCTATCCATGGGTAGGATCCACAGGCTGAGGGTAGTTTATTGTATGCCTTGCCTGAACCTCACAATCAATATTTAATAACAGACTAGGTGGACTGGTGCAGTGATGAAAAGGATAAGACGCCATAATGTGCCAGAGAGCACATAATATACAGCTATGTGAATATTTGTGACATGTAGTTCTAAAAAAGCTTTGTTTGTCGCAGCTTTGGTTTAAAGAGCCACTGATGTGAGGGGATCTGCAGTTTGTCTGAGTTATTAGACCCATTTTAAAAATATGCATTTACGCGTTTAAAAGGAGCGAGTGTTTTCCAGATCTTCCCATTTCTGAAGACTTCAGTTATTGTCATTCCTCTGAGGTAACCTTTGATGATCGCAGCAGAAGTACCACTTTTGTTGTTGTTGTTGCAATTCAAGCACATGTCAAAAACCCCTGATTGATATCTGTGAGTGAAAAGGTGAAAACTTTGACCTTTGACTTCTCTTTCCTCTCTACTGGGGATGCAGTTGTGACGGTGAGACAGTACGGGAGTGGATTGGACAAAGAGTGGACATACAGTGGACAGGCCTCGCCCAGGACAGCGGACAGCACAGGAAGGAGGACTGCGTAGGCCGATCCCTGATGAGGGAACGTTCACAGTTAGCCTTTCCCCGATCAGAGCCAACCTTCTTACTCAAGGCCAATTCAGGGTTTATCTCAAAAGTTGGGAAAAACATCAAACGTCACAGTCCTCAGTGGGACTAAAGTTAGTAAAAGATGGCTTCTGAATGCAAATAATTTAGCAATATACAGTATAATTCAACATTTAGGGAAATGCACTCATCTGCTTTCTTGGCATAAACTAAATGAGGTGATATTAGGACAAAAGAGGCTATAACTAGCAGCTAAGTTAGCTTAAGGAATGGTAACAGCTGCGCCTATATGTGAAATAAAAGCCACTCATCAATGTTTATAAAACTCACTAACACACTTAATCTTTAATCTGTGCAAAAACCAATGTGCAAAAGAACAAATGGCTATAAATAGGGAGCTATAAGCTAGCCAAGTGTAGGAACTTTATTTCAGTTGCTGTTTAATGTTTATTTGAATAAAGACAGATTTCAGTTAAATCCTGTCTACACTGGAGGAGATAACAAAATCCTCATTGACAATTCTGCTCACAAAAAACTCCAACAGATGCAGTTTTTAACCTATAATCCAACCTATATTTAAAGCATTTTGACACAATTTCACCAAGCGCCTCAGCTAGCTTTCTAACGGCTAACTAAACAAAGACTAAAGTAATCATGTAAAATGTGAACCTAGCTAAAGGTGTTTTGTTGTGGTGCCAACTGTTTTACCCTACTTTGGCCATTTGCAACTGCAGGTATCGCCCAACATCTGGCCATTAGGTGGAACTCAAGTATAAAGCAACTTTTGCGTTGGCTTCACTTTCTTCTTTTATACTATCTATGACTCCAAATAGACGGAAACCCTGACCACACATAATCCTAAGTCTTCTACAGTGATGGCAATAATTGAAATGCATGTAACACCACACCAATCCAAATCTGCCATTGCAGCTAACTAGCTCACATTAATGTTTCCATTATTCCTTCAGTTTGGTAACCAGTCTGTCATCTACCACTGAGAAGTGTATAACAGGGTGATGGCCAAAGCTCACCTGGCATACAACATTCAATGACCTGAAGCAAACAAGCACTGCCTGTCAAGATGTGGAAGGACTTGTTGCCATTTGAAAAAGGTGGTGCTAACCACTAGGAACTTGTAGTCTTACTTGTGCACATAAAACAGAGTAATAGTATGTACTCAGTTTAAGAAAAACTTTTTATGGTTTCCACCTGACACTGGGAAAAGAAAACAACCTAAAGGTCACCAAGTCTCTGCAACTCCAAGGATCTAGAGATATATATTTCTCAAAGACCTAAAGGAGAGAAGGCCTAACCTTTCACCAAGAAAGTGCACGAGTGTATTTCCCCCCAAAATGTCAAACCATTCTTTTAAGCTAAGGGATTTCTAGACCCAACTAACAAGCTTTTAGTTGTTCCTGGTCAAATTTGGATTTGCAGGATCCCGCGTTGCCATTTTTTGGTTTGGGGAACACTTGTTGACTGTCGCGCGACGACTTGGGCTACACAGTAATATACATACAAACACCTCGATGTATATTTACTATGTTTCGTGAGAACAGCATAGTGAGTTGTCATTGCGGATGGAGTCAACTTTACTATGTGATAGAAACAAAACAAGAACCAAAATAAATAAATGAATAAAAAAAAAAAAACACGAACATGAGAGGGGAAAGGTAGAATGAGAGGGAGAAAGAGAGACTATGACGAAGAAGAGAAAGAGAGAGAAAACGAGCGAATGGCAGGGAGAGAGGTTGTGAAACAGTACAACATCAGACAGCCACTGGAACATAACAACACAGAGAGAGACAAGTATTAGGAAAAATGGTTTAATATAGGAGACAGAAGCAAAAAACTGCATCACACAAGAACATACGTTTACAAAAATAATTCTGACTGCTTCAGCTACACAGTTAGTTCACAGAGAAGGACAGAGAAACCGGAAAAATCTAAACAGCTAAAAGCAAAAATCTTCTAATTAGTTGATCTCTTTATTAAACTAATACATTAATCCACTGAAGGTGACTAAATATTTCTATTCCTTCTTTTTCTATAATTGTCTTATCGTGTAGACGGCACAATACAGAAGTCAAATGAAACTTACCGCTGTTGTATAGACAAACTTGCTAAGAACTATTTATAAAGCAAAAAATGAAAGATCTGACACTCACCTACGCTCTGTTTTTCGGACAAAAAGGGGAAAAAAAAGTAAGAAAGAAAGGTAGAAAGAAAGAACAACACTCGAGTGAGGAAAAAGAAGTGAAAGAAATAAAGCCAAAGATCTTCTAGAAAATCTTATATCAAAAGCCAACTTTCTCGATGCCAGCTAGAAATCATACTCGGGGACCAGTCAGGGTCAGGCCACACCACCAGGCCAGACAGCGTTTTTTTTTTTTTTTTCTAAGATTTTTTTTGTTGTATCCTTTAATCTCCAGTATAAAAAATTCCACTGGTACAAAATGCATAAGTACAATCAGTTGTAGAAATAGGAAAGCCTGCATTTTTTGTACTTTTTAAATCCCATCCAGTGACAGATTTTCGAAGAGTTGTCAAACAAACATACATCACGCTTACAGGATCCACTGAAATGCATTGACTTTGGCTTCTCTCGTGACAATAACTTTGAAAACTACTTGAAAACCTTTTTGAGAATTAAAAAGAAACAAATCAACAACAGCAAACAGCAACAACAACCCCCAAAAAAAGAAAAGAAAATTGGATAATCTCTACAGACAACAAGCTCTTTTTTTACGCCACAGGAAGAGAGAACACACAAAACATTTTTCCTCAAAAAACTTGACATAAGCCATAATGCAAAAAAACGACAAGTTCATTTTTTTTTCCTTTCAGATTTCATTGTTTGATAAATAGCACTTAAGATAATTAAGAAAGAAGAAGAACAGAGAAGTGAACAGTGACAAGATAGAAAGATTACAACGAGCATCGGCGATGACAGCCCCTGAGGCGAGCCGCTCGACAGAAACTCCGTTTCTACGGCCCTGTTGTGCTTCGACATGGACAAAAAGACGAGATGCTTCACACTGAGACTGTGCGACGTGGGGCTTCTGTGCAAGTCGGTGAGATTTGGCAATTTGTCTTTGCTTTTTTGGGACGCTCAGAATGTGGAAACGACAGCGCTGGAACGAGCTGAAAAAAGGCGCGATTACACGAAACCTGGTCCATCGACGCTGATCTGGGGACTGTCCGGCTTTCGTACAGGTAGCTATGGCTGTTTGTGGCACGCCTCGTGTGTGTGTGTGTGTGTACTGCATTTAGGAAAAAAAGAAGTCTGCTCGCCTCCCTCCGTAAAATCGCATAAAGTTTGGCATCGCGTTTGGTCTCGGAGAGTGGATAATGAAAGCTGTATTGCCTTCATCTCGGCTCTGGCTGTTGTTTTCGCCTGCGCGCGGGACCCGTGGACGTGACCCTTCCCTTTCCAACCAACAAGCGCTTTATTTCCCCCGTCGCTATTCCAATAAGACGTCTCTCCACATAGCCCTGTTTCTAATAACCCCGGTTAGCCTGGGAGACAACAACCAGACGGAGAGGGGCATCCTTCAAACAGATGCCTCCATCTCTCGTTCTCTCTGAATCGCCTTCAACTGCTGCGGGGAGCCATTTCAGCCTTCCCGCTGTGGCCGATCGGACGAAATGGCAGAAGAGTGAAAACCCAGATGAGTGAGAGGTTAACGGCACACGAAAGTGAACCTAGACTTGGCACACATCACTGACTGACAACATCTCCTGTAATACTGGTACAACGCTCCCTGGTTAAGGCGACTGGTGAGCTTCTGTAGAAAATAATGCTGCCATCTTTAGTTTTTTTTTGTGTTTTTTAAAATTTTTTGTAGTTTTTTTTGCAGACCGTAAACTAGGCTTTCAGGGAGGGGGGACGGGGGGCAGTTGAATAGACTGACAACACTGTGCCATGTAAACGGCTCGACTATGATGAATGTCAATAACACACTTTGGCATCTAAACATGATTTTGGCCCGTTTACACCACAAGACTCGCACATGGAGAAGTCTCATGACCGCTTATATAAAAAAGAAGAGGAGGAAACGTCAGAAGGATCAAGTTCGGCGACGGGGAATTCAAATGGGCTCAAAACTTGCTCCGGACCCGTCCCGCCTCACTCCTCTGACCAGCCGACGCCGGCGTGTGCTTTTTCCTCAAAAGATCGAGGCTCGTTTGCGAACGAGCGAGTCTTGCCCTGTGCTTACATCATGAAAGCGAGCGCGCTCGTCTGAGGTGATACACAAAAAGTAATGATCCTCGCCGTCTGAGACAAACGGCGCAAAGTCTGAGACGTTCTGAACTCAACAAAAGGGATAAGAGGGTTCTTGAGAAATAAGGCTTTGCGTATGACTCTCACCTCCATTTTTATTTATTTATTTATCATTTTTTGGGGGAGCTGAGGAGCGGGACGGAGCGCGGGAAAACAATCAAAACAATCCACGCTGAAGCCTGACGTCTGTGTTTGTGTGTGTGTGTGCGAGATACTGATAGAGAGAGATAGAACAGGAGTGCAAAGATTTGTGGTAAGGCTTTGATGAGTAAAACTGCTGTACAATGGCTAAAAATATCAGTGCGTGACTCGTGTGTGTGTGTTTTTAAAGTGTGTGTGTGTGTGTGTTTGTGCACGCTGGCGGGCAGTAGCGGTTGCTGTAGAGGCTTTCACACTCAGGGGCTCTCATGCACAATAACAAAGTAAACTGTGAGGTCTGCACGAGAGTGTGTGTGCGCATGTCCGTGTGTGTATGAATGTGTGTGTGTGTGTATAGATATATATATGACACATGGGCACTTTTTTTCTTTTTTTGTTTTTTTTTGTTACATCTTTACAAAGAAAAAAGCAAACATGACATTTTCAGGCAACAAGACCACAGAATAGCAAGTTAACAAACTTTTTTTTAAATCTATATTTTTAAATATGAGGGATCCATACAAAACACTTATAATAAAATACCCATGTTATCAAATAATTTCACAAGAAATACACTGACGCGCTAGGCAGGAAGTACCTTTCAGAATTTGGCACTGAACTCCACTGATTTTGTCTTTTTTTCCTTTATAAGACATTTTGCTGAACAACAAAAACACATCTAAATATTGTTTCCCACGAGAGAAATAAAATAATAATGACATTGATGCTTCACAAGCTGACATTTTATATATATATATATATATATAGATATATTTATATTTATATATATTTTTAGGAATTTCATATAGGTAATTAACCAACAGGAAATTTAGCAAATAGGGACTCCTTAAAAAAAAAAAGAAGAAAATTATAATAAAAAACAAAGTAACTGTTATAGTAATATGAAAGGCTTTGTCTATTGTTCAAGTAAACTGATTTTTTTTTAGTCTTCTCTTGAAAAACATGAGACATTTAAGACCGTTAGACTTGTGATGAAACCACAACTAAACTCACGAGAAGCACCGACGTTAACGCGGGTTACAGGTATCGTAGTATTTTTTTTCCTCTATACATTTAAACAGTAGAAAATATAGGTCATTTCATCATGTGCATTTAAACCACGGATTGTCTATCTGTGAGTCAGTTCAGCAAAAGGTGACACAAGTAGGTAGCATTTCTCCCCCCCAAACAGGGCAAATGTCGTTTTTTTATTTTTACCTTTAAACTACTCTAGAAAAAAGTGGTTCTATATATAGACTTTGAATGAGAAACAGAGCCACTTAAAATGGCCTTATCAAAAAACTTTACACTGCCTGAAAAATGTAAAAACCATTAGAGAGCTCTGAGAGAGTCTAATATTGATCAGACAGTTTTTATTCAAAACTGTTTGGAAGTAGTCTTATTTCTCAGAGAAACTGACGCCGACTGCTTCTGGCCCGCGCTCTTGTGGCTTTTTTTGTGTGTGTTTTTTGTGTGTTTTTTTTGTTTTCTCCTCTCCATCGGCACCAGAAGCAAGAAGACGCGCCAATTCCTGTTGTGAACTTTCAAGTTTACTTTAAATGAAGAAGGAAGGAAAAGTAACTGACATAATAATAACAACAATAAAGAAGAAAAGAAGAAGAAACAAAAGAAAAAGACACTGTATGGAAATCACTTTGCCACAGGTTGTTGTTTTTTCTCAAAAAGAAAAAAAAAGGAACATTTTTTTATCCATAAAAATCTCAGTCTTTTTTTTTTGTTGTTTTTCATACGAATGCAGCTTTTTTTATGTTGTTGTTGTTCACATTGATTCATTTACCCACACCTCCCTTATCGCCTCCCTCCCTCCCTGAAACCCTCCCGGAAAACAGATCCAAATGAGGTCACATGCAAAAGAACAAAAAAAAAAAACAACAACCAAAAACCAAAAACAAAACAACAAAAAAACATAAAAAGACCAAAAAGCAAACAAAAAAAAAAGTCCAAAAAAGCTAAAAGTTCAAAAAAGGTCAGTAGACGGCGGTGGCGGAGGAGGAGGAGAACCAGGTTATGATCAGGTGAGCTCGGAAAAGACATCAGAAAAAACAATGACGGGGGAGGAGGAGGAGGACGATGGCACTTTTTTTTTGGTGGGTATTTTTTGTTTGTTTGTTTTTGTTTAAAGTTTTGTGTTTTTTTCGACACCACGAAGACATGCTAGGCAAACGATGAGCTAACAGGCATGGAGATGGGTTGTTCTAAAAGGGGGAAAGAAAAAACGGGAGAGGAGAGAGTTACACACAGAGAGCCAGAGCACCACACCACTACAGCATTTCTTTTTTTTTATGTAAAAACATAAAATAAAATGAAATAAAAAAAAAAATAAAGGAGAAACAACAACAAACAGCAAACAACAACGAACGAACAACAATGCAAAACAGCAGAACAGCAACACCACTCACTGATTTCATTGGCAAATATTTTAGCTTTAAATCCGTTTTTTCTTGTTTTTTTTTAGTAATATAAAATGATATTGATGTTTCAAGTCTATATACTAACAAGCAACAACACACGTTCACTCATTCGTACGTACGCGCACACACAAAAAACAACAAGAAATAAACAAAGGAGCACCCAAAGCGCTATCCATCAGATCCCGGATGGATGTTCTTTTGGGAGAATTTTTTTTTTTTTAAGACGGGGAACGGGTGGGGAGGTTCTTTTAACTCGTTCCTTTCTGCTTTCAGATCTTTGTAAAAGTCGGCAGGTAAAGGAGGGGCTACGAACAAACAAAAAAACACTCAAAACAAACAAAAAAAATTATGAAATTAAAAAAAAAAACGCAAGGAAAAAGGTTGAAATTCGACAAGTGAAAGAAGTAGTCCCACTATGGATGGAGAGAGGGAGAGAGTGGTAATAAGAGAGAGAGATGGATGGATAGATGGGTGGGTGAACAGCACAGAGAAGAGTGTGGTGGTGGTGCTGGTGGGAGGGGCTTCGAATGGCGGCGAAATGTTTTGGTGACTGTGGTTTTCTGCACTAAAAAAAACACCAAAAAAACACCAGAGAACCCAATTCCACGAGACTTCTCCACAAGGGTCTACTTTATAATGATGCTGTATACTTTATAGGAGTCCAATAACTTAACGATAGGCAATAAATAAAATCCTTTTTTTTCTTTTAAATCTGAGGCAGTAAAAATGCTGTATAAAAATAGAACTGCTTTTTTTACAAATAAAATTTACAGGCCTGTGGCTTTCTGTACTTTGAATTATTTTTTTTTTAATCTTTCAAACAAACATCAAGTATTTTCAGTTTACCCCCTTAACCCATAAACTCTTTTATTATTAGTAGTAGTAATAGCATTGTCATAGCCTTCATCAAATTCTGGATGTTATTTTGAAAATGCTCTACATGCTGTAATATCTCTTTCACAACAAAGACCAATGTGATCTGACCCAGAAATGTGTTTACTAATTATTCATTTTTACCTTTGAGAAATAAAAAAATTCTTCTTTTTTTTAAATTTTCACATAAATAAAAGCTGGAGTATGTGTGTTTGTTTTCCTTCCTGCGGTGGTAGACTGTAACTGTACGGCAGGTTGATGTTACCACTGACTATACTGTAAAAGAGGCCACTAAAAGTTTTGCAGCCT
This sequence comes from Pelmatolapia mariae, assembly GCF_036321145.2. Taxonomy (NCBI): domain Eukaryota; kingdom Metazoa; phylum Chordata; class Actinopteri; order Cichliformes; family Cichlidae; genus Pelmatolapia; species Pelmatolapia mariae. Next base: position 19,242,410 of record NC_086242.1, on the reverse strand, counting down.
TTGCTCCCGGGTTGCCAGCAGGCGTAGAGGGGTTTTTGGAGAAGCAGCGGCGGCCTGCAACCAACACCGCGGAGGTCAAAGGTCGAATGTGCATATCGGCGTGCGCGTCAAAATTGTTTTTTTAAAAAGTAGTAAAAAAAAAAAGTAATAATGAACCATTCACCAGGCCTCAGGTTCATAATGAGAGAGAGGAAATAAAAAAATCTTCATGGCTCCTTTGTCTTTACGTCTGTCCTGAAAAAAGTATAAATAATCACCGAGAAAAGTTTTAAATAACTGCGAAGCAAAAAATCGGAAAAAAAAGCTACTTTCTTCCATTATTATTAAAAAAAAGAAAGAAAAAATTGCACAAAGTAATGGTGGTAATGGAAGCGTTCATGTGTGTCAAAAAAAACTGTAATAAATAATAATACTTGAACATAAGAGTCTCCAAAAAAGCAAGAAAAAAAAAGAAGGAAAAAAAAAGAAAGAAAACAAGGCGTGTGTCTCCCTCAGGGTGGTTGTAGGTCGTCTCCCCCTCCCTCCCACATCCCCTCCCTTGAACCCTCACCCCCGAGTCCCTGTGTAGAGAGGTCGTGGCTCGGTTTGCTGTTTTTTTTTTCATTTTCATCATTTTTGTTTTTTTTTTTCTGTGGGGGGACTTACCCTAGCAGTGCTAACATGGGGAGCAGATAGACCCTAGTGCTAAGATCAGTACGGTTTGCTGTCGTTCTTGGAGCGCTTCAGCTGCACCTTCAGCCGCTTCATGCCAATCTGGAAGCCGTTCATGGCCTGGATGGCTGCCTGTGCCGACACTGGATTGTCGTAGCTGACGAAGCCTGCGAGGGGACGCAAGAGAAAAGTGGACGGTTAGAGGAAAAGTCAGTTGTGAAGAAACTGTATTAAAATAACAACAAGAAGGCTTTTAAAACATTATTGAGTCAGACTGACGGGTTTCAGGCAGCCTAACATTGGCCTACTTCAACCACCCTGGCGTCTGGTCATCCCCAACCGGCCATGGCAGAAGGCTGCCCCTCCCTGAACCTGGTGGTGTGCTCGGTTTCTTCCTGTTAAAAGGGAGTTTTTCCTTCCCATTGTCACCAACTCTTTGTTTAAAAGTAGTCATCTGATTGTTGGGGTTTCTACCTAATGTTGTAGGGTCTTTTCCTTACAGTGTCAGTTGCCTTGAGGCAACTGTTGCTGTGATCTTACCTGCATAAATCCTGCATCGCCTTGTTCTCAAGTTATCACATTCGATTTTCAGAAAACTTGCTCTGACCTTGAGATTGATGTCACTGATTTTAACTTGTGTGAGATTTTTACTAGATGCATCTATGGTATCAATTTAAAGCTACAGTGTCGCCTTGTTGTCGAGTTCTTGCATGACAAAAATACTTCACAAGGCATCCTTACCTTGTTTCTGGGTCTTTGATATGTTTAAAAACACTCCTGGTACACAATAAGACAAGATTAAACTGTAATGACGGCCTAAGGGATGTTCGTTTGTTGCATCAACAAAATAATAAGAGACTACAGCAAAAAAACAAAACAAAACAGATTGTAGGTAGCATTAAAGCACAGATTTACTTTGACAAAGGCCACCTTTGATTAAAAAAGTAAAATTAAAGGTTTTGGAGCGGACTGTGGGGTTATACTGAGATTTATTTTTCTATCTTCTCCCCAAAAAGTCATTTTTGTTTACGCTAACGCTTCCCTTCCCCCTGTAATATCTGCAACCTCTGAAGCTGACAGTAAACTCCTCGTCTCGCTTGTCTCACATCCATCCCCGCAAACCATTTTCTGACAAGTACCAGACGGTAGTTTTTTCCTGGATCCATGCTTGATTTAGTTCTGTTTTCCTTAGTTGCTGCTTGTGGATTGGATATGTGTAATATTTAGGTTTTGATTTCCATACAAATGCAAATCTACACGGTATTTGCCCTGGATTTACTCTAGTACTTTTTTAAAAAAAACAAAACAAAAACATACCAGTAAGGAAAACATGTAAATCCAGATGGAAAGGAGGCACTGAATTCTTCTTTGTCAAGCTTTTCATGCAATTCCCTAACAGTTCCTTCTAAAGTTCCCTGGAAATAACTGGAAACATGGATTACTTATAGAAGATAGACACAATGGTTTGAGACGGCAACTCAAATTTAGTTTGCACTTAGTTTACAAGGACTTTTTTAATTTTACAGAGCTATTAAAGTATTACTAAGACTCATTCAAATCCAGGTAAATTCAGGTATTAGTGGAATGGCTCTTCTCTTGAATTGTCAGCAGTTTATGTTGGCGATTCAGCTGCGGTACTTCAGGACTTATAATAATAGGTACCAAAGAACTTTCTGAAGAATCTTGCCATGAATGTTTCTCTTTTCTATGGTACTTGAAGTAAAGCACCACAAAAATATAGGCTGATCCAATAAATAAATAATCTGTTCTTGGTAATAGCTCAGACATGTTCTGGAAACTGGCCATCGGAGGACAACTTCCCAGTGGAAAACTTGATCATTTTCGGCTTTATGAGCCGATTATGAGAGCCGGAAATCATCACTATTTTTAGCAGAAGTGTCTCCTGCCACATTTGTGTCATGTGGGAAGGATGGTAGAGTTGGGTAAAACTTTATAAATTGTCTATTTTTGATAAGCATGAGGCTTCCTAATTGTTTGCTCTTTCAGGTACGTTGCTCAGCCAGATCAGATCTTAGAGAAATCATTGCTCTTTTTGTAATTATCGCTTAAATATTGAAGTTACAGCTATTCAAAGTCTAACAAAACATTAGATGTGAGTGCAACAGTCATGTTGTACACTGACAGACTGTACATAAAAGATGGATGTAGCCACCAACGTAGCCACAGACCGGCTCATTATACCTTGTTTTAAAGCCTTGAATTGGGCATTTTATTCATTACTTTCTTTATGCTTACAAACTAAATATAGCATAAATTTTCACTGCTATGCAGATGATACGCAGCTCTATCTATCCATGAAGCCAGGTAACACACACCAATTAGTTAAACTGCAGGAATGTCTTAAAGACATAAAGACCTGGATGGCCGCTAACTTTCTGCTTCTTAATTCAGATAAAACTGAGGTTATTGTACTCGGCCCTGAAAATCTTAGAAATATGGTATCTAACCAGATTCTTACTCTGGATGGCATTACCTTGGCCTCCAGTAATGCTGTGAGGAACCTTGGAGTCATTTTTGACCAGGACATGTCCTTCAACGCACATATTAAACAAATATGTAAGACTGCTTTCTTCCATTTGCGCAACATCTCTAAAATTAGAAATATCCTGTCTCAGAGTGATGCTGAAAAACTAGTTCATGCCTTCATTACTTCCAGGCTGGACTACTGTAATTCATTATTATCAGGATGTCCTAAAAACTCGCTGAAAAGTCTTCAGCTAATCCAAAATGCTGCAGCAAGAGTACTGACAGGGACTAGGACGAGAGAGCATATTTCTCCTGTTTTGGCTTCCCTTCATTGGCTTCCTGTTAAATCCAGAATTGAATTCAAAATCCTGCTCCTCACTTACAAGGTCTTAAATAATCAGGCCCCATCTTATCTTAATGACCTTGTAGTACCATATCACCCTATTAGAGCACTTCGCTCCCGCTCTGCAGGCCTACTTGTTGTCCCTAGGGTATTTAAAAGTAGAATGGGAGGGAGAGCCTTCAGTTTTCAGGCCCCTCTTCTGTGGAACCAGCTTCCAGTTTGGATTCGGGAGACAGACACTATCTCTACTTTCAAGATTAGGCTTAAAACTTTCCTTTTTGCTAAAGCATATAGTTAGGGCTGGACCAGGTGACCCTGGATCCTCCCTTAGTTATGCTGCAATAGACGTAGGCTGCCGGGGATTCCCATGATGCATCGAGTTTTTCCTTTCCAGTCACCTTCTCACTCACTATGTGTTAACAGACCTCTCTGCATTGAATCATATCTGTTCTTAATCTCTGTCTCTCTTCCACAGCATGTCTTTATCCTGTTTTCCTTCTCTCACCCCAACCGGTCGCAGCAGATGGCCGCCCCTCCCTGAGCCTGGTTCTGCCGGAGGTTTCTTCCTGTTAAAAGGGAGTTTTTCCTTCCCACTGTCGCCAAAGTGCTTGCTCATAGGGGGTCATATGATATGATTGTTGGGTTTTTCTCTGTATTTAATATTGTGCTATCTACTGTACAATATAAAGCGCCTTGAGGCGACTTTTGTTGTGATTTGGCGCTATATAAATAAAATTGAATTGAATTGAATTGAAAACTAAAATGTGACCCAATTCCAAGGTAGCCTTGCTCTGTGGCTTATTGTGTTTTTTTCTGGCCTTTTTTAACCCTAAATTGGACCATCATTTAGAAAATGAGCATCATGTTGTATTAAATAAGAAATCTGTCCCTTTTGATATCAGAAGAAATGCAGATAAGGCACTTTGATACAACGTCCATCTTTTATGCACAGTCAGAACTTGCCGTCCTTCAGATTTGAGCACTGTTCCCTTCAACAACAACCCAGCCCCTGATTTATGACACAGTCAAGAAAAAGAAATAATTTCAGGCATTTGTGTGCGTTTTGGTTTTTGCTGCCGTACCGAAGCACTTGCTAAGGTTTGTCTGTTTGTCGATGAAGACTTTGGCAGAGACCACATTTCCGAAAGGCATGAACATCTGCAGTATGTCCTGGTCTCCAAACTCCTGGGGCAGGTGGTAGATGAACAGGTTGGCACCTTCAGGACCTGAGGTGGAGGAGGGGTGGGGGACATGCAGAGCAGATATGAGGTCAGTATAGTTTTTCCATTTAAGCAAACCTGCAGCAGAGGGAGCGCTGCACTGTGGCTGTCGTCATAGGAACTCGGCACAAGCACGCCGCTTCCCACAATATCCCATGACCTTGGGTTTGTTATTGAATTTAAACAGCATTCTGCAATTGTATTGAAAATCCAACAAAGATGAAAGCTTTTGGTTTTCAGCTAATAATTATATTTTGGTTTGCTGCAAACAAAAGTAGTTCCCTATTCTTTTGCTTTTGATTTATTCATTCTCTCAGCCGCATGTAGTCTCTCTTAAGAGGGGTCATAGGGTGCCCTCCTACCCAGCCTCTATCGTACATTCTAATAATTCTAATAGGTCAGATCTCTCAGAATCATTTAATATGCTCTCCACAGCTAAATGAAGCAGCGAGGGAGCCCAGTGTTTGGCACATCTTTGTTCTCCCTGAAGGGTTTTGAACTCCTGGATGGACTGTCAAAGAAAGACAGCTTCTTTACAAATTTATCTTTGCTGCAAGCCGAGATGAGAAGTGCACAAACAAACAGTATGTGGCTCTATTTGTTTTACTAGACATTTCATCATCTGGTTTGTATTCAGCGCTGTCGTCTAAAGCTTTTGGGTAAATTTAACTTCAGCTGCCAGGTTCTGTACGTAGGCGGCACTTTGCAGAGGTGCTGATGTGCAGACTGACCAGTTTTCACATTTTCTCTCTCAGACGCTGTAATAAAAGTATTGATCAGAATCCAAGAGAGGTCTGATTAAACACTACTTTTTTTTTTGCTACTAAAACAATGTGAAATGAGTTATTATAAGTGAAATAAAGGACATAAAAATAGGTTTGGTCCAGTTGTAAAACAAGGAATTTGGTTTTAAGAGATGAGGATGAACTTTTTTATGAACTGAAACGTTGTTTACTTTTAAAAGTAATTTTCTTTTTAACTCTTTGCCCACGTTAGGACAACATTTGACTATTTTGCAATGATGAGTTTCAAACCTCAGAATATACACTATGTTGCCAAAGGTATTCAGTCACCCATCCAAATGACTGAATTCAGGTGTTCCATTCCCCTCCCTGGCCACAGGTGTATAAAATCAAGCAACTAGGCGTGCAAACTGCTTCTACAAACACCTGTGATAGAATAGGTCGCTCTCAGGAGCTCAGCATGGTACCGTGAAAGGATGACACCTATGCAACAAGTCAAACAAAGTGGAAGTGATTGGTAATGATAGCAACTCAGCCATGAAGTGCTAGACCATGTAAAATAACAGAGTGGGGTCAGCAGATGATGAGGCAGATGGTGCACAGAGGTCGCCAACTTTCTGCAGAGTCAGTCGCTACAGACCTCTAAACTTCATGTGGTCTTCAGATCAGCTCAAGAATGGTGCTTACAGAGCTTCATTGAATGGGTTTCCAAGGCCGAGCAGCTGCATCCAAGCCTGAGATCACACCTCTCTGTCTAACAATGTGATGGATGACTCTAAGTTTGGCGGTTACCAGGGGAACGGTACTTGTCTGGGGGGCGATTATGGTGTGGGGTTGCTTTTAAGGAGTTGAGCTCAGCCTCTCAATTCCAGTGAAATGAACTCTTAATGCTTCAGCATACCAAGACATTTTGGGACAATTTCATGTCCCATCTTTGTATGAACAGTTTGGGTTGACCAACATGACTGCGCACCAGTGCACAAAAGCGAGGTCTACGAATACATGGATGAGCAAGGAGGTGTAGAAGAACTTGACTGCCTTGCACAAAGTCCTGACCTCAACCCAACAGAGCTCACAAATGTGCTTGTTGAAGAATGGTCAGAAATTCTCACAAACACTCCCAAACATTGTGGAAAGCCTTCCCAGAAAAGCTGGAGCTGAGAATGGGATGTGAAGGCAGACGAGCGAATACGTTTGGCAACATAGTGTATCAAGAAAGTCGTGGTTTGACGACGATGAGAATAGTTTCCAGATTTTTCCACTAACATCTGATGCAAACCCTGTCACTTTGTTCTATCAGCAGGCGTGAACTATGACAGAAACCTTTTAGTTCAGAAAAGAGCTTCAAGGGTTACGACTAATAGACTTTCAAGGGGTAAAGAGTTAAAAGGCATCCTGTCTTTAAGGCCAATTTTTTATGTTTTTAGCACAGATTTTTATTACTTGATAAAAACTAACATTTTATAAAGACATTACACCACAACACTATAACTTTATAGAGTCTACTCTTGGTTTCAGCGCTGAGTTTAAATGCCTGTTTGCTTTTTTGAAGAGCAAATCCTGGAGGAGACACATGTTTAGGGGAAAAAGTTGCTGTTGTAAACACTCTCAAATCTAACTCCCACTGAGCAGCACTGATGTGCAGACATACAGCCTTAGGCTACTGACCCTCTTTCTGGCTGCCGGCAGCCCCTTGCTGCTGCAGCAGGGACTGGCTGTAGAGGGTGGGCAGCGCTGCGGCGGCGTACTGCTGGATCCCTGAGTAAGCCTGCGTCAGCGCGTCCATGGTGCCTGCCGTCCCGTTGGTGAGCCCTGCGCCGCCCAGGCCTCCGTTTAGAGCCGCCATACCTGAGAGCATTTGAGCAACTTTACATAAAACCCAACAATAAAGAAAGAAGAGTGCACTTACTCATTAGCGCTCCCACTGAAGGTTGTGTATTTTAACCACACATACACACACACACTAACACACGCACAAGAACATACATGACACGAGACACACAACACACAAACACCGACAGCTACGCCGGACCATACTGTAAATTGCACTCACATCGACACACGCACACACACGCACAAACAAACAGAGGACCAACCGTGTGACGAGAAAACACAAAGGACGAACACATACAAGCACAGGACACACACAGAGGATTCATTTAAACACGGTAAAGTATGAAGGAAGCTGATGACAGCCAGAGCTGCACGGGTATCTCGGAGTAAAAAGCATGCAGCGCTGCATGCGCACACACAGAAACACACTCGGAGACCACAGCAGCGTCGATGGAACAACAAAAATAAATAAATAAAATAAAAAGAAGATGAAGAATTATCTTTCGCTTCATTCAAAGTGGCGTTGTTAAACAAATACTGGGGTGCGATTATGTGTGCTTTTCCTGCCCGTGACGGCTCTCTTTAGGGGTGAAGACAGGCACGCGGCGCGTAAAGGGTAGGCGGGGAGGGGAGGGGAGGGTGGCGATTTTAAAAAGTGAAGGAACACAGCAGTAACACTCATTAGCTGCATGTAACGGCTTAATATCACAACGGAGGGCAACTTGTCAGAGGGGGTCTGACACTGGCTCGGCGTCCTGTCGCCTCGCCGTCAGACACAGTGAAATAAATTATCACCGCGGCGCTCTGGATTATAGGTCACTCATTTATTCAGGAATAATTGCACCAGTGACCTTTGCAATTCAATTAAGGCCTAGATGTGTTTAAATGAGGGCAGTTGTTGGTGGTGGGTGGGTGAGTGGGAGGAAGGATGCGCAGGGGGTGCTAAGAGGAGAGAAGGGTTAGTGAGGACAAAATGGGATGCAAAATGAAAGCGACCCATTCGGCTCAGAAGGACGAGCACGTGTGTGTGTGTGTGTGTGTTTAGACATGTTCTGTGTTTTTGTACCTGCGTGCGCTCGAGTAGACGCGTATATGATTTACACAGCGGATACAGCTAGTCGAACCGAAGAGCGGTAAAGGTCAGGGGAGAATAATGCGGTGGAAGAGGCTGGTTGTACAGGATCTCTGCTGTCATAACAGCTCTGATTAAGATCCCAGCCCCGTCTCCCCAGAGGTCAAAGGCAGGACGCGCACCACACGGCTCGGCAGATGCCAGAACGCCACACAGGGCGGCCGTGTGGTCGATACGATCCACATGTGGAAAGAAACGTGTGTGACTCGCTTAAACTTAAAATGGATTAATGAACCACGCAGCTGTGTTAATGCTTTGACAGCAAATTAGACTTTTCTCTAATTTTTTTTACTTTGAAGAAAGAAAAAAAAGAGTCCTATTTAGCTTTTATTATTGGGACAAAAACAGCCTTTTTGTGCCCTCTTGTGCAACAAAATGATCAAATATTGTATTTCCTAGCGTGACAGCAGCCTGAAAAAAATTGTGGTTTCTCCTTTTGACATTTAAATGATCAAATTTGAGTTTGTTTTGTGTTAAAATCTAACACAACACAGCTACCTTTTATATTTTTGGCATGAAATTGAAAAGATTTGTATTTACCAGCCAGGAAAATTGATAGAACTGCATTGTGAGGGTACAATTACAACATTTACATAACAGTAAATGTGAAATTGGCAGCTAACCAAAGGAAAAATTACAATTTTGGCCTTTAGCCCCCCGTGCAACTTGTCCAAACCGCTTTGCGGAAACAACAGAAAACACAACAGTGACACAACAAGTCCAATACGATGTGAAACGATGACACAGCGACAGCCTTTGTTAGGCAACGAGCAGCACGCCAACTACGCCAGGATGGCACACCGGCACTCTTACAGCAAGCACAACCCAGGACACAACCAGGAAGCGGATGAAGAGATGAGTGGAGGAATGGATGAAATATGTGTTGGCAGGTGATTTTATGCAGTAGCTGTCTTTAAAAGACGAACAACCATTTATTTTTTAAGTCAAACTGAGACACAGAGAGACGACGGGAGGAACCAAACTCTGGGAATTTTAGCAAAAGCGGGAATACAGAAGCATCACGCTGTCTTTTTTCTGTTTCAGAAGAAAGCCAAGTGATGCATGGTGATAGTCAGTTTCAACATTTCTGATATTTGTATACTTAGGAATAGCTGCTCACATTAGAGTTGGACAAACGTATGGATTTTTGATATACTCATTCTTCGTTCAATGAAATTAAATATTGATTTTCTTTGGCATGCATTTTCCTCCTTCTACTACCAAATCTGCACATTCTTGGTTCCAACAGATTTAAATGCAGAGTTTGTTTAATGTACAAGTGAATCATTCAAAGTCATCAGAAACCCCACTTGAGTCAACCCCCCCGACAGCTGCGGCTACGTCTCTCTGCACTGACTCACAGGCTTTGCGGTAGTGATGTCGCCGTTGGTTGTGTATGATCAGAGGTGGAGGTGGAGTGGCTGATGGCAGGGTGAATACTCACTGTTAACGCTACCTGCTAGTGCATTAATGTTGTTCAGGCCCACAGTTGCTCCTGCCAGGCCCTGCAGGGTGCCCAGAGAGGTCAGAGAGTTCATGGCGCCAGCGTTGGAGCTGGCTGTGGTGCCCGCTGTTGGGGGAAGAGGAGGAGGAGGAGGAGGAGGATGAACAGAGCAAAAATAAAAAAAAGGAGGGATAAGGACAGAGGTGAAGAGGGAGAGTAGGAGACAAAAGAAGTGGACATGTTACATAAACATATAGAAAACAAAGCAACAAGGTTCCTTGTGTAGAGGTTCAGGCTTTTGCATAGCTTGACCTTCATTTAAAGCAAACAGTAAGTGCTCCATTGTAGCAAATTAGCATCAGCTTTTGGTGCATTTATCACAGACAGTGATGACAAGGAATTTGGAAAGAGATGTGCTACACAGACCAAAGGGAGCTGGCTCAGATTACTTCCTGTAAGTTCATCTCTTTAATGACTGCACGCTTCAGTTTCTTGAAACTTGGTGGCAAGCTGAATCACAATAATCGGTCATTACTGAGCCTAAACATTTACTACTTCTAGACATGAACTACATAGAGTAAAAGGTAAAAAAAACCAAAACAAAACAGTGCCGGTTTGGCATCAAGAGACTAAAAATGCTGTCCAGTTCAGGCTTTGTCTTTCCCAAAAAACGTGAAATGGACACGCATGCAGAAGTTGCATTATCAGCAGGTAATGTGTGTGTGTGAGTGAGCGATGAACCAAACTTCTAAAACAAAGCTTTAATTTGAAACCCACTTGAGAGGAAAACGGTTTGCCCCACAATGTGCAACCTGGGGCTGAAGAAGCTGCTGAAATTCTTTAGTCTAACTAAAAAACTACAATAACCTAAAACTAACATTTGGAAATTGCACTTGCCAGGACAGAATGCTTGTTAGACATGTCGGGCTCCTCGTGCTGTAGTGTCTCCTGAAGGGCTCAATTTCCTGCTTTGACAGCATATTAAAACTTGGCTTCAGCTGCTTCATAGTGCGTTCTGCTACACTGCAGCTTTTTGCTAGCAGTAGGAACTGACAAGGAGGCACCTTCGTGTAATGCAAATCAGTGATGAGGAAGGAGTGTGGCTTGATTGTCCTTCGTTTTTTTCTTCTTCTGTTTTTTAGAGGAATTAATATGACTAACTTATTCATGCAAATGCAGGTTTGCAGATGTTTCTGTGCATATGTTTTTTTCTCAATTTGAGACCGAGACTCCTTTCTTCAACGGGCAAAGAGAAAAAAGCTTTGTGAGCTCGTGGCGACGATGAATACCGAGAGGCTGATGGAGAAATCACTTCACAATTTGTTTATCTCTCGAGTTCAGCCGGTGTGAATGGAGAAAAGGGAGCATCTCTCTGACAAGAAGCACCACGGTTCAAGGCAGAAAAGATCTTAATAAAACCAATTCTCCTCATAGTTGCACCGTTCCTTTATGAGTGTTTGATCTGATGCTATACTGATGCTTAAACATGCTACAAGTGGCACCTTTAATTAACCTTTACCAAACAAGCAGTGGCACCTTGACCTTAAATATAATAATCTATAGAAGTGTATGGAGATGATAACAGAATTCTGCATGGTATGTTGTGCACCAAAGCAAGTATACTGCAGGATTGCTGCAATCGAGGTAATGCTGTAAGAGCATTACATAAACATAAGGACAATCCAAAGAAGCACAGATATGCACAGAATGCATATAACAGTCAAACCTCAGAAATGTGGAGTATAATTAAATGACTTTTCCCTGGTTTTATTTTAAATCAACTGAAACACACAAAAACAGCCAACGGGCGATGGATGAATAGACCACAGTTGGACGCAAACTCACGCACACATACACCTGAACACGCAGTGATGGAAACGTGGACAAACTGGTGGACAGGTAGGATGGGGTGGGTAGGGAAATGTGGTGCACAAAGCCTTCGATCTCATTCTGCTTAAAACAAATTTAAAAAAAAAAGTATTAATTTACCCTTGATTTCATGAAAGCGATGCCAACAAAGCAGGACTGCGGCTGAACACGTTAAGAAATGTTGCGGTAAAAGGAAGCGTAATGTCAGCACACGGCCTGTCTCCATGCAGAACTGTCTATATTTATCAAAACTGGCGTGACGTTTTCAGTTTCATGCAGTATATGCCGCCACTCATTCACAAAGAGTGGCTCAGCCTGAGCGCGTACTATTCAAGGTTGGACTGACATTCAGAGAGAAAGAAGAAGAAGAAGAAGAAGGAGGGAGACACAGATGGGAATAAAAGAGAGAAGGTGAAAAGTATGGCGAGAACGAGACGAGAACGAGACGAGAACGGGCGTTCACGCCAAGCGCAGATCAGCTCGGTGAAGGCAGGAAGTGGGATGAAGAGGCGCAAGCTTTAAGGAGGGAGAAGACGGGGTGGGGGGGGGGGGGTGAATGTGTGCGTATGGGAGGAGGGGGGTAGTTTTTCATATTCATGCTCTGTTGGGACTGCGCACCAAAAGAGACAGCAAAACCACGGCTGCTGGAGCGAGGCCGAGCCGACATGAGAGGGGAGGATGACGGAGCAGAAACAGGGAGCTTGTCAAATGCGGGGCAGCAGGAATAGACGAGGGCAACGAGAAGGAACACAAGGAGAGGAGAGGAGAAGAGGAGGGGCAGAGCGAGTGAGAATGATGAGGCACTTTGGGAAGAAGAGGTAGGAGGGGGGAGTCTGAAGGTGATGATATTTAACCTTAGCCGGGTTCAGGAGGTTTTTAAAACCCACAGCTATGAACACAGAAACAACACAAACAAACGCCGTCCGCTGGGAAAGAAAACCAGTCTGCTGCTCTAAAAAGTTTCTACAATGTCTCCAGAGCTGGTGAGGCGAGGCATGAACAAAGAAATCGACCAAAAATAGGACGGAAGAAACACACATAGGTCTAAACCTGACGGGAACACTTAAGCACGAAAACGCACATACATGCGCACGCACCATGGACAGCGCATGTGTATCACAGAATGGCATGGCTGTGGGGCGACATGGTGAGGGAGGTGAGGCAGGCAGGCAGCGGATGAGTAACACAGCATGGTGTCTGTCTTGAAATGAAGGTGGACACACACACATACACACACCATGGGAATGTGCCAGAAAGAAGGTCAACAACACTGACGGGGATCCAAACAATGAGGATGTTTCGGCAGTAATGGTGTCGGTGATGATGCGGCGGGGATCGTGGGACGACAACAGTGGCAATGGTAACGATGGAGAGCGAAGGACGCAGGCAGGCGTCGGGCCCTCCACCCTCCCCCGGCGCTGGACCCCCCAACCTGAGTGGCTGTGGCGTTACCTGGGCTGGCCAACGCTCCCAGGGAGGCGGCGTTGGAGGACAGGGGGTTTGCGGTGGAGGGGCTGGCTGAGTTTTGGGCCGCCGCCGCTGCCGCCGCTAAAGTGGCCAGGTTCTGCAACTGCAGAGCACTCATACCTGGAGAGAGGAGCCAGAGAGGGTGGTGTCAAACCTGGGGCTGAGGCGTGGCTGGGTCGCCTGGCTGGGCCGGGACAGCGTACCAGAGGACAGCACTGAACACACGTTAGCTGCTGGGCGTCCGGAGGTGTACAGCAGTGGAGTGTGTGGATATCCTGCACATGTAAACCTTGAAATGCTCTTTATTTGAGGTCTTTGTGAAGAATCTGTAGCGTGTGCAGGCAAACACTACAGAAGCTGATTTTGCTAATAAGTCCCCAAAGTGTCTGAATCAGTAAAAAGCAGCTGTTGCAGTGTTTTAGGTTTGGCGCGTTTCTCTGAGGCGGAGCTGCTCCGGAGGAAGAAATCATCTCAGCGATTTAGTTAATGTTATATATTTTTTTATATTTAAGAAGCACTAAAGCTCAGTGGAGAGGGCTCAGACAATGCAGGAGGAAACTAACCTTCCTACACTGCTTATACGGGCTTTTTAGCCAATTATACCACTTTAGATTCAACAAGAGCTCCGAGTCTGCTCAGCTAACTCATGCTTCTATAAATAAATGTCTGCCTGCTCAACAAAGACCATCACATCTATATCACAGGGTAATGATGGGAGCTTTTATAATATTGTAGTTCAGAGGATGAAACTGAGTCTAAAGGGCACCACACATTGCAACTGGCCTATATCGGCCTTGTTGACTGATGTCAACCTATCCCTGTACCAGTTTGTTTGATAGTTTGCAGGTATCAAGGTGCAGATTTGGAAAAAGCCCATAAAACTCTTACGTTTATGCAAAAAACAGAACACAAAACTATTTTTGCACCAGCAAATTGCCAAAATGCCATTTAAACTATCAAAATAGGCACTTAATGTGAGAGTCAGTGAATCCTTAAAAGCTAAAAGTTCCGTTTTTTAGTAAATTAGTAAACATGACACTGAATTGAGTTAAGGCCAAAAAAAGACTGAACATATGGGTGTATTCATATCAGCTGGGCTCAGAGACTTCAAATATAAAAATCTGGATGAAGTCCCATCATCCTCCTGAGGCTGGAGCTCTTGTTGGGATCTATTTTTAATTTTTCCGAGCTATTTGGGATTAGGTGGACCATCGTCTTTCAAATAATATTTAAAAAGTACAACCTTGCATGGGGACAGTGGGTTTATGGTACATTATAAATTCATCATTGTGTCACAAGGTACAAAACACTTCGAATTTATAGAAAAGCATAAATATAATGACCCCGTGTGAGGGTCTCAGGAGGGTTAAGAAGTAGAAAACAAGAGGAGACATGTCGCTTATACTCTTATGCTTATACTGTCAATCAAAAGAAGCCCCTGCTTTATTTTATATTCACTGTAACTAAGAGTGGGACCAGAATTGAGAAAATTATGATCATGTTTTATTAAATTTGACTTGCGGCTCAGTCACACTAGAAGGAAAAATGAGGACAGCAAACTCACTGCGGCTACGGAAAATCTGGGAATTTGGTGATCAAGTTCAAGCAGTTGTTGGAATCAACTGGTCGCCCAGATGTGCAACATCCTCACCCTCTGGTGGGAGGTAACTGGTCTCCAAATTATCATGGTCTGATTGAACTGACTGCATTCACTTTAAAGGTGTGGAAATAACTGTCATCTAATATAGCCGATCGTCAACATGTTGCAATCAATCTGAGTCATTCTGTGCAACTTGCCTGCAAAATATATATATTTTTTGCAGTAGTGGACTCTTTGTAAGGTTACTGAGCGCCATTCAACTGCGCCGTTGTCATCGCGCAGTTGAATCACCGTCCTTGAGCAACTACGTCACTATTTCTGGAACCATTTCTGTTTCACAACTCCAAGGTTCAGTAGTTAATGTGACTTTCTCTGAATGCAAGTGGCAAGATTGCAATTTTATTTGTCAACTCGACCCAATTCAAAGCAGACAGAGTCCGTCTTGTTTCTGTTTTATCGCCGTCCTGATGCACCAAAGTCGCTTGGAGGATGGCACCTGGCTGCGAGTGCTGCCAAGGCTTGGTCCGCTTCTTTGAAGCCACCACTTCAGAGGCAATAAAACTTCAAGTTCATGGCATACTGTCCCAATAACTTTGGTCATGCAACCCCTGTTTTCCCTAATGTGACTGTGGCGTTAAAACTACTGATTGAGGCCATAAATTCCAGCGGAAAGTATTTACTGAGATCATAAATCAAATGAGAAGTAAGTTTCCATTAGACTTTACTAGATGAGTCACCCCCTGCTGGCTATTACAAACAATGACTGTTTAGAGTACCTGGACATTATGCAGTCTACGGCTGGCCTCTATGTGATGCCAAATTATTGAAGCCTTCCCCTTTAAACTAAATATTAAAGCCCTCTCCCTTTCAGCAGTCACCCTCTATTTCAGGGACCCCTGAAGGCTGAACTCTCCTCATTGTTAATCTTCTTTCTGGCATTAAGCATACGGCCTGTACTTAAGCATAATTAATGCCTATGTGCCAACGCCTAAATGATGGCGAAGCAGAGGCTATAAAACACCGTCTGTGAGCACAACTCAACCTTTCACCTCACTCCACAAATACGCGCATGTGTGTGTGTGTGTTAGTGTGAGTGTGTGTGAGTACAAAACCTCCGAAAGCAAACAGTCATCAGAGCAAAAAGTAAAGGTCTTACCACAGAGATGCTTCCTCTGCCTCGTGTTAAAAGGGTGGACACTGTCAATGTGAGGTGTATGCGTCGTATATACAGTTTGCGTGTATATACCGTACCATGAGATTACACGCACACACACACACTCTTGCACACGGATACAAATAAGACACACACGAACAAGACACCATGAAGAAAATCCATCTTGTTTGACACCGTGGTGAATGCTTAGAGGTTCTACAAAGGTATCCTTCACCCAGACAGTCAAATTGAACGCAGCCAATGACGACAGATATCGAGGTGCTGCAGCAGGAAGTGTGTGTGTTGTGTGTGTGTAAACAAAGCTGAAGACACCAAGCGCGCGAGTGTGCCTCTGCACGCATGTGAGTTTTTCCCCCACTCATCTGCACTTACTTACACCGAAGCCAAAACCAATCTCGTTTGCAAAGCGATTTTCTCCAATTTTCTGTCGTACATCACAACCCGAAATGGATTTCTACTTCTGCGCAAAGGTGGGGATAAAAACCGCCGCCGCTCTTTCTATCGCATCCCATGAAACGCACGCTCCAGCCTAATTCAAACAGTGTTGTTTTTCCAGATAAGGCAGACAATGCGCCACATGAGCGAGGAGATATGTGGTTTCAGCGCTGCTGCTAGATCTCATTTCTGACTCCACGGAGCAGGTAACACAGAGGGAAGGCTGTTTACAAGAGCTCTCATTCATACCTCTTTATTATAATCGAAAGTATGTTTTTATTTTGCAGACCTCCTCCTTCTCTATGGGTGAGGCAGAGATCCACAAACACGCTCGAGTGTGTTTACAATGCTAATAAATGGTCATTGTAGAGAATCACTTCACTTTTCCCTTCGCTGCGCTTTTTCCCCCCACCTTCGTTTGTTTCCTCCATCCTTTCCTTTCCACTTTTTTCTTTCCTCATCTTTCCATCATCATTGTCATTTTCCCTTTTCTGCCCTTGATTTACTTTCTTTCTCTCTACTTTGGTTCTTATGTATGTTTCCGCTTCTTTAACTTTCATTTTCTTATTCTTTCGTTTCCTCATCTTTTCCACATTTTTTTCCTTTTATTCCCTCTTCTTTTCCTCCTTTTCATTTCCTACTTTCCTTGCTTTTTAATTTCCTCCCTATTCTTGCTTTACATTTTCCTTTCCCTTCTCTGCTTCATTGCTCTCCCTTCTTTCCTATATCCTGACCCCTTCATCTATTTTTCCCTACTTGCCCATTTCTTATCTTCCTTTTCCCTACTTCCCAATTTTCGTACTGGCCTTTTCCTCCCTCGTCTACATTTTTTTTTATACTTTCCTCCCTCTTTAGCTTTTCAGTACCTCATTTTCCACCAACCCTTTTCCTGGTCCATTTTTACAGCCTTTCTTTCCTCTCCCTCAGTCGATGACAAAGACAATTCCAGCAGCTCCCTTTCTGTCTCTATCTTTTGCACTCATTGCAACCTCTTTTCTGCCTTTTTTCTTCTTTTCTACACCCATTCTTACTTGCATTTGTCGAAGACAGTCACCCTCATTGAACAAGCATTTATTTTCAAGGCAGTTATGAGGAGAAAAGGAGCAGGCCAAGAGATAAAAAATAACTGGGCTAGAGAGGAATAAAGCGGAGACAAAGAAAGAGAGATCGTATGAGACAAATTCATTCTATTTCCCACATTGGGGCCGGGGTTTCCGGGCCGGCCAGATGGTTCGCGAGTGTGTGAGTACATATGTGTGCAGGGATGCACGTGTGTGCGTGTGCGCTCCCTGCAGCTTGTATGGCAGCGCCGGCCTGCACCAGGCTGCCGTTGGCTGCATCTAATTGAATGCTCATTGGTGTAATTGAAGCCTCTCAGCTCTGCAGCTCCTCGTGTTAAAGACTGGGACCAGATGTCATTCAGCTGTCTCACATCTCCTGCCAATCACTAATACTCGCTCCCTCTCCCTTCTCGCGCTCCGCATCGCAGATGGAGGACCAACAGATCTCCAGATTCAGACACCGTTACTCACTCGCCGCTCCAAATCCCAAAGCCTATTTGTCAGCGTGAGTGTATATTCGAAAGGAAAATGTATGTTTGAGCCCAACGGCAGAAAATTTTAAACAGCTGCGGGGAAACTGCGAGGCACTGCAACTCAGGGGAACGTGACAGAACACGAGAGGAGACAAGACGGGGCTCGCCACTTTAAAAAAGTCTTATCACGCTCGGATCCTTTGGCAGTTTCTTTATGTGCGCTAAACAACATACAATTAAAAGCTGACACCTCGCGAAGAAAGCGAACCAAAGGAGGGCAGAACAGTCGGAGTGCGAAGGCTGGAGGGAGGCGTAAAGGGGAGATGAAGAAACTGTGAGTGAGGAGGGTGGGAGGTGGGGGAGAATCTGCAAAAAGGAGGCTTAAAATAAAAAAGCGAGAAAGAGGAGACGAGTTTAATGGAAAGAGAGAAGAAGTTTGAGATGATGAGTATCCACGAGCGCCTGAAAGTCTTAAATAACCCAAATTTTAAAGCCCTAAAAATTATATTTCTTAAATACAGAGATTTTATCTTGTTCAACATTTAATAGCAGAGCTTCTTGGCGAGCTCAAGGCTTAGATTAATACAGAACTGGGTTAATACAATATGCATTTTTTATTGCTGCAGCTTCACTTAGGAGAATTACTGTCCCATACCGCTTCATTTCCTGTCTTCACGTGTTGGAAAACCTTCACTGGCTGTTATTTTTCTACGCTTTGTCTATTGAAGGATTATGCAGATTAGTGCATATTTAATGAGATAATGCCTCATGTGCATGTAATTGTCCAAATGTAAGTCAGCACCTGGGGAAGTTTCCTGATAATGAAAATTTCTCCCTGTAAATACTAAAAATAATAATACTAAATTATTAAAAATTATAGTTTTATATACTTTAAGCCTAACATCTACTTTAGTTACATACAGACCTCCCAATTTTATTTCTAACTATAGTTCTAAGGAGTTAGTTCATATGTCATTCAGAGCCTGATTTTTAGAGTATCCAATAAAATCAAAATGTTTGATTATTTCTAGCAGATTTCCAGGTTTTATCTGAAGTTCGGTTTTCTGGTCTGGAGAAATTAGCGCATATTTAGGTAGATAATTGCCTAATTTGCAGATTTAAACATAAAATTTCAGAACTCTTGCAACTTGGAAAATATTTGTGTTAATGTAAGGAAGCTATTGAGGAAGTTTAATTATGCTATGCTGCTTATAGGTCATTCAGGGCCTCATTTATAGAGTATTTTACTCAAAAACATGCCAAAACATGTACTTTTTTCTGTCTGCTGGGAGTAAAAGACATTTGCCGTTCAATGTATTTCCACTTCATGCACTGTTTAAATTTCTGTTTTGGGAAAAAAAAAAAGTAAACAGGCACATATTTATATGGGTAAATGCCTGATTTGCATAAAAACATAAACATACAAATGTCAGACTGGTTGCAACATGGAAAATATTTGTGTTAATGTAAGTTAATAATATAAGTTTAAATTTCTCCCTATAAATACTAGGATCCAACATTCACAGCCAAGTATTCCTGAGGTTTTATTGCTAAGAATCATTAAAAAGATTGACCTTCTCTGGCTGAGTGTTTTTTGTTTTATGAAGTGATAAAAAATTTTTTTTGACAGAATCACTTCTGTTAAAATATTTGACTTTCGGTGAACTTTATTCAATATTTGAATTTCTATTCAAGAAAAGTATGCAAGTCAGCACATATTTAGACATGTAATATTTAATTTATACATTTAAAAATAATTTTTCAGTAAAGTTCAGACACAGAAATAATTATCTACATGTAAGTAACCAGCTGTGAAAGTTTCATGGTGATACAGGCTTGTTAAAATCCTCTAGGTCGCCAATAATTTGAAATTTACATTAAATTCACTAGCACTTACATCTATGAAACTTTCTGATTATATGCTGCATATTTTTATGGAAATTCTTACTCAAATGTGATTCGGAGCCTCATTTATACAAGATTTTATTCCCAAAAATGCCAAAATGTATTTTTTTCTTGCTGCTGGGAGAAAAAAAAGCCTTTGGACAGTAACTAAATTAAAGAGTACATTTTCAACCTGGCTTTATCTAGTGTTTAAATTTCTGTTCTGGAAAAGTATGTAAGCTGGCACATATTTAGATAATGAATCATTTTCATATTTAAACCAGAAAATGTGTAATACATAAAATATTTTTCCAAAAGGAAGCCAAGTTTTGCAGCGGTATCTACTAGGTAAAAAATTTGAGCCTGCTCCCTTGTAGTGTCTTCCCTAAGCTCAATTCCTTTAGAGTGAATAAAAGGCTTAACTTTGCTTTGAACCTGCAGATACTCATGAAAGAAAATATGGAAGTGAAGATGATAGATCAGAGGCCCTCCACAGGAAGAGAGCAGTAGATGGCGCCAGCCTGCAGTGCAACAAATCCACCAAAGGTGCCCACTTTTAACCATTTTCTGTGCTCCTTTTTCTTTCTCTTTCCTCCTTTCTGTGATTCATCCATCCCCGACAAAGCCTCAGTGCTACTGTTACACGCCCAGGGCACAACTCTTGTCTGGCCTCATTAAAAGATCAAGACAAATCTTAGCAACAGTTAATAAATCTTCAGGGCAAAGATCTCTCTTAACTCCACCACGCGAGTTCATCTGTTATGCTCTTTGGTCCTGTTTTAGAAGTCTGTGGAAAAAAAACAGAGAGGCGCAACAAAGAGTCCACTGCCCTGGTAGATCTGTGAGTCTATCGACTGATTTTTGACTCACCGGCCATCTGCTGGATCCCGCTGAAGGCTCCTAGGTTACCAGAGGAGGCTGCTTGCTGAAGCAACTGGAGAAAGAAAGAGAGGCAAGGAGGAGAAGGGAAAAAGAGGAGAAGAAAGTGAGCCAGTGGATACCGACAGCTGAATACATGTCTATACTATGCAACAGTGAGAACTAAACTTGTAATGAGCGGTTTAGCAGTGTGGTTTTTGCATCAGTGCTCGATGAGTAAATGAGCTGCTAATATAGTTTGATCTCTCCTCTAAGCAAACACTGTTTGTGTTCCACCGTGATTCTCTCAGACAAGTTGAGCATGAAAGCTCTAATCTAGCCGACTAATTAGATTCCAAAACAAAAGTGGAATACTGATGCTGTCAAAAACTCATCCTTCAAAGACTTGAATTAACAGCAAATTAACATCTTGTTTCTATTGTGTGATATTTTCTTTTCCTTCCCAGAATAGAGCTTAATCTTTTGAAAGGACTGAGAAAAAGGGATTGAAAGCGCAGAAAAATCTGGGAACTCGATTCGCAAAACAATTTTTATCTCAACGCCCCACCTTTAGCTCCAAATAAATCGATATACAGTAAGGGAGAGATGTTTGTCTGAGCTCTGTTTTACCCTCGCTCAAAGGAGAGGTGCAAATTGCAGCTAGGATCAAACAAAATGGGAATCAAATCCCCGACATTTAAGAAGTGTATTTTAACGGCGGTTTAGGTTGTTAAATTAGAAACTAAAGAGCAACGAGTCAAGGGTTAGCTCACCAAAGCTATTGAGGAAGGAGGAGAGGAGAAAGGGGTCTCTGAACCCTAGTATAAAATGAGAAACTTCCCAATCAAAAAATCAAAAGCGTCTAAACAATTTTAGACGCTGAGCAGCTGAGCTTCTGCTGCAGCAGTTTTTAAATTGGACATCAGACGATTCCAGTACGCTCCACGCCAACCTTCAGTATTATTTTTACACCCGTTTAAATCCACAAAATTTAGACATTATAAATTTTCAAAGAGGACATCAGGCAAGCGCCTCTGTATCCTTGAAATTATCTACTAACCATTTTTGATTAATACTTTTTGGAGTTAAAAGTAATGACTACACAGCTGTCATGCACTGAATATTTAATTTTCCTTTAGACCTTCACAAAAGGTTCTATACTCGTGTGTTGCACAAAGATGGAAGGATGTAAGTGACAGGAGCAAATAACTGGGAAAAGAAATGAATCCTGTAAGATCTTTGCCATTTTTTCCTCTATTACTGGGATTACTGATAACTATTTTTGAACATAGAAAACGGATAATTATTATCATTAGCAGAAAACCTCTAATTTATAATTCATGCTAACAAATTTTGGGGAACAAGATCCACAAAAAGTTGCAAAATTCTGTTCAGGATTATCTCCAACACTCCATTCATTCACTTTTTGCTTTATCTTCTGGAAAATCCCATAATTTGCGTCACCCTCAACTTTATTTTGAATCATTTTAATACATACGCGTTACCCAACTTGCCAGATTATCTACAGACACGATCTACACGCTGGATATAGCTTCAACACATCTGTCGGCAAAACAATTAAATAACGTGTTCGTTAGTCTTCACACCCTAGTAACATACTTTTCCACATAATACTGTAATATGTCTCGATATCAGCGGCACAGAGATGTCATGCATTTACATAAAAGAGCGAGAGAAGGGTGTCAGCTGATGATTTAGCATTTAAAAAGGAGCTACAATAGGACAGACCTCAAAGCACATTACTTTGTAAAACATCAAAGAAAACTGTTCCCACTATAGGTGGAAACAATAGTTCTTCTTTGCTACCTAAAGCAAAAACACACTGTCAAGTACAAACAGGGTATGACGGCATAAGAGGAAGAGATGCTAACAGCTACAAAGATAACCAAGCATGTCCGGAGCATTCGCTAGTTGCTTTCCGTATGACAGGAAGAGCAAACGCCGGATGGAATTACTGATACGGTTACATAGTTGTAAAAGAACAGCTAAAGGACAGGTGGAAAATATTTTCAGTTTTCAAGTAATAATCTGGCACATGTGAAGCTTTTAAAGATTTACAAGTTGGTTAGGTAGTCACATTATACATTTACGCAACATTTCCAGGGCATACATTAGCTGGGCTATTTTTGTGCTTATATTTGATGTATGCCACTTCACTGGAATAGTAAGTTTGATTCTTGATTCTTCAGATCAGACAGTGTGTGATCAGTCAACCGCTAGAATGTTATGTTATAGAGTGCATATCATAGCATAATCATAAATATTAGCGCACATTTGCCTAAAATTGCTTAATATAATTTTGAGGCTACATTGGTATTGCATTTAATTTGTAATTTTTTAGGAAACTAAAAAATAAAATAGATCAATAAAGGATGTAAAAGTTACTTACCATTAACAAATAGTGAAATGCTAATTATTATTATTATTATTTTACTACCTGGTTAATTATTAATTTGTAGATTACTACATTAATGGCTAAGGTAAGTAAGGTAAGGACATTATTTAGATGGCTATTTTGAAGCTCTGATGCTAGCAGTTGTTTACTTTTGCTACGTCTAGCTGTTCACTTAGGATTGTGAAAATATTGCGGTTTTCATTCAAATATGATGAGTGCGTCACACGAGTATCACCTTTAAATTAAATGTAGTATTTGATGACCTGAGGACCAGAACGGGCTCAAAAATGAAATCTTTAGTATAAAATGTCACTTTTCAGCCGTAACCTACACAAACAATAAACTGATCATAAAACAGTTGTTTTAGAATTCCTTGACATAGTTATACATGAATTAAATAATATTCCTGATTAAATATAATTATGATTTCATTAATTATGTTTCTATTATATGTCAAAAATTCACCAACTAAATTGTTTTAAACTATTGATTTTTCTACTTTCTGGCTTTCCACCTCCAATTTAATACTGAATGCAGATCTGTGAACACCATCGCAATGAGAACTTCATAAGAAATTCAGAAACAGGACGTGAATCCCTGCATTTTTATCTGGCGTGAAAATTTTTCAGATATCGAACATGAAAGATCGTCTTCTGGCAACCTTAATTCAGAGACCCCATTTCCTCACTGCGTAACATTCCCAAGAGTAAGATAAAGGAGAGGAACAATGGCAGCTCTAAAAAAGGAATTACAGAACAAAAGGAAGAAGTGAAGAAGGAGAAGACGACAGGCCTATGTTGGATAGATTTTTTTGAGTTAGATTGTTCTTGTTTGGGGGCACTGACTGCTGCTGAGTTGGCCACGGGGCTGCAGTAAGGGGCTGTGGAGGAGGTGATGGAGGTGGGCGACTCGGCGGCGCTCCTTACAGCCAGATACTGCGGGGTGAGGCCGCCCAGGCCCGTCAGGCTCCCCCAGGTGGTCGCACTGTTGAGCTGCTGCATCTGCTGCGCCAGCTGCTGTTGCAGACGCCGCTGCTCCTTGTCCTTCTGTGTGTCGGCGAACTTCACCACGATGGGAGATGAGCAGCCCTGCGGAGATGGGAGGATGAGGAGGAGCATAAAGAAGGGGAGGGAAAGAGAGGAAGAAACGGAAAACGAGAAGGATGAAGAAAGGGAGAAGGGAAGGAGAAGGGAAGAAGAGAGTAAGGAAGTGAGATAAAAAATAAAGAAGTGATAGAAGATGAAAGGGAAGTATAGAAAGGCCACAAGCCCCCAAAGATGAGAGGAAAGGAGACAAAAAAGAAGATGAAAGGATGGAAGGAAATGAGAGAGGAGCCAAGATGAGAGAGAAGGGAGGAAGAGAAAAACAGAAATGGAGAAGTGAGGAAACAGGAGAGGAGAGGAGTTCAGGCAGGAGAGGAAATGGGAGAAGAAAGAGAAAAGGAGTCAAAGGATTGTTCGGGTACTTTGTTGCTTGCAAACACACCTGTAATAATTGTTGTACTGAGTGAACACAATAAAGGCAATAAACCACATGTCTACAGTGATGATACACACCTGAAATCATCCGCAAACATCTCTGTATTAACAAACTTAACTTCAGCAAAGAAAGAAAATATTCTCAATTAAAAAGTCCTTTCTAGCGCACACACACACACTCACTCAGGGACACAGGACACGCACACACAGTCACACAGGAAACCTGAGTCTAAAGCCGGTGGGCTTTCTTCTTTCCCCCAAAAGGGCTCAGTTATCTCTGAGTCCAAAACGGTATCACCAGAAACAGATTTCCCGAGTTCTCCAACTATTTCATCATCTCATATGAAGAGAGACTTGATCTGTGTGTGTCTGTGTGTGAGTGTGTTAATATGTGTGAAAGAGGGGGAAAAAGACCTAGAGAGAGAGAGAGTGATTCGGGCGACTACGAAGGGAGGTTGAGAGGGCAAGAGAAAGATTTAGAGATTTTAACGGTCACTAGAACGGCATCTAATTGTTCGAATTCTTACGCCTCAGAGCAGCGGCAGTGTGTGTATGTGTGTGTGTAAGAGAGATGAATGTGTACGCACACTGAAGCTGGGTAACAAATCAGACGTCCAACACGCTTGCTAACAACTATGACACGAAGGAGACAAAAACCCACAACGCTCCTGATGAAAGCTGCGGTGCCGGCTGAAACGAAGCTGAGACGGCAAGTCATAATCTATCACACCACACCATTACTCACACAACGCAATCAAAGCCTAACTAGGGGCAAATCCGTTCAAAAACAAAGGCAATCTGCCACAGGAGGATAAAAACCTTTTGATTGAAACATTTAGTTTGAGGCACGATCCGCACTCGGCGGGGGAGAGAAGGGATTTGGCTACTTTGCAGATAGCGCTGCACACGTTTTGGAGCGGAGATGTGCTGTATGACGGCTGTGTGTGCCGGTGCAGGTATTTTGTGCAAGAGTGAAAGCGAGCGAGCGTTTGCACTTCCTTCCTTCACTGTGGATCAGAGCGTGTACTGTGAAACTAGCTTTTAGCATTCACACTTCAGTCAGGACCACTTTGGTAAAAATAACACCGTGATTTCCATTTGCATTTATTTAGATTTGGCAGTACCGGGTGTTCCAAAGTAATGAGTTTGTCGGACAAACCGGCCTTTTCATGCGTGTTTGCTGAACAGGTGTCTGAGATCATTTAGTGCGGGGCGCAGGAAAAAATCAGAAGAACGATCCCCAACATTTAGGGAGTGAAAATATGCACTTTACTTTAAATTTACTGAGTTTAGGGACAAGAATGCGACAGTAACATATAATCTGTACCCTTTCTGGACACAATTTTGCATCCCTGAAAAGAAAACATGTCAGTCTCTGATGCTAACACGATGCTAGGAGTGAGATGCTAAAAGCTGAGGGCATGCCAACCCCAAACAAGCAGCCCAAACTTGATTTTCAGGCCTCACCATTTTTGTGTTGATACTCATACATTTGGGCCATTTATCCCTTTGAGTCAACTTTCTTCTGATTGGCTGCCCTCTTGCAAACAGATGGTCTAAACAGGAAGTGGAAAGTGCTTCTGTGTGCACAGCCAGAGCTGCATGCCTGAGATGTCCAAATAAGGGATATCCTCTCTGTGACATCATAGAGATCCAAGAGTAGAAAAAAAACTGTGAGAAGCCTGAGCTTTTGTCTCACAGGGATTATTTGTACATACACTGATGTCACTATTTAAAGCTATGGCCATGTTTAATATGAGAATCCACCACTGTAATTACAGGCAAGGCCTAAAAATTCATTGTTTCTAAAAATCATCCAAAACAATCAATTAATAATCATTAACACCTTTAGAAGCGTATGCCTACGCTTTGACAGTATGACTGTCAAAAATAAAGAGTCTAGCCTAAAACTTTAATGGGAAATTAAATGAATTGCAAAGCCAAATTAATCTCTTACCAACATCACATCATCACAACTGATGGCTGTTGGCTTTTGCACCAAATATCATGCCTTTAATCTCGGTGTAAATTGAGACACAGCATGGAATCATTTTGATATGACTTTAATTGGTTCAGCAGCTTCATTCTTATAACAAACACATCGAAGAATACAGACGCATGCTTTTTTTTAAAGCTCTGTGTTTTCTCTTACTATGTTTGGCAGAACAGGTATAGTACCACTCACAATCTGACCAATGACAGAATACACGTCACATCCTGAGCAACATTAAAAAAAAACTAGAGTTTCTGTGTAATTTAAAAGCAGACCTTCTTTGTCAGATAGAACATCCAGTGTATCTGCTTCCTTGTATGTGTATGTGTCTGTTTCCGTGTGTTAATGCCCTTCTTCTGTAGGCCGGGGCCTGACTTATCAGCTGAATGAGCTCGTCTCCTGTCTGTCGGCGGCTCGGCCATATTTACTCTGTCTCTCCACTGGTCATTTTGCCTCTTCATTCTGACCGCCGACAGATAAAGTAGAGGAGACGACGGGAGAATTGTATTGGGAGGGCGAGGGTTAGTCGGGGCCTCGCCGTTGGAGTCGATTCCCCCTGAGAACCGAGCTCCCTATCCCGCTCTGCTAAATATCTCATCACTCCAGTTGACACCTTGTGAGTGAGGGGAAATGCAGCCCGGAATGAGAGTCCTGCTCTGGGAGGAAAGCTGAGGGCCACAGGCATCTATGCCTGATGCTGCCGGTTATCCCCGAAAGGCCGGCTGTTGCACTTTGAAGCTGTTTTTCAGGTGATTGCCTCGTTGGTTACCTTCGCCCCTAAATGCTGAGGATACATGGAGAGAAAGTGGCAGCTCATGCCATCTATTAGTTTTGCTCAAAGAAACAAACTATCCTGGTTTTACCTTAAGGGGATTTTTAAAAAATTCATCACAGATTAGCAGCAGCTCGAACTTTCATATAAAAACACTCTCTGACTAAAGAGCTAATCAACCTTGATTGAGATGAACAAGCATCTAGAAAGCCATGTATATCAGAAGCTGTTTTGACAGATGAACTCCAGGCAGTGTCAGGAGGATTAAGTTGGGACTTTGTCCAGCTGGTCCTTGTGAACTACATGCTCAGATGGGGTCTCACTTCTGGAAGTACTCTGGCTTCAGCGATGGAGCTGCATGGATAAAGAGTGCAACAGGCAGAACATTGGACCTCGTGCTCCCTGCTCATGCCCTGTGAATTCAATTGACTATTACCTTTTCTTCTATAACACAGACTGTTACTGCACTAGAAAGGCAGGAACATTTAATATCTGATATGCCGGATATTCTTTTTCTTCTTTTGGCTGCTCATTTTAGAGGTCACCATGGTGGACCATCTGCCTCCATCTCACCCTGCTCCTACAATCCCTTCTGTCACACCAACCCTTTCTATGTCCTCATTCACAATATCCACCTTCTCTGTGGTCTTCCTCTTTTCCTCCTGCCTGGCACCTCCATCATCAACATCCTTTGTCCAGTACATCCACTATCCCTCCTCTCAACCTGAGATGTCCCTCTGATGATGTACACATTGCCAATCCTGTCCATCTTGGTTACTCCCAATGTAAATCTTAGCATCTCCAGCTCGGCCTCCTGTCTTTTTGTGAGCTCCACCATCTTCAAAACACACATCATAGCAAGCTGACCATCTTGTAAATCTTCCTTTTCACGCCCCTGACACTCATTTCTACCCACTTCATCCAGCCTGAACCTCTCACACTGTCCATTACTTTGGAAGACTGACAACCCGTCTCCCTCTCATTCACACACAAATTTTGTCTTGTTTCAGCTGACTTTTCTCTCTTGGACATCTCCATGTTTACACAGGTATCTCATCAGGACCACCTAGCTTTCCACTCTTTATCCTCTTCATAGCTACCCTAATTTCCACCATATTAATCCTCTGCTCCTCTACTTTCATCCATCCATCCATCTCTAACATCCTTTCCAGTTTGGTCTCTATGCCTAGCCATGTGATACATTTCTCTGTCAGATAACGAAGTGAAAAGCTCAGGACTAAAAATGGAGATTATCATTCTCCACTGATGACTGTCTGGAAATTGTTCTGCAGCAGCCATCTTTTGAATTGGACTACATGGACTACATATCTAAAGTTTAAACTTTGCATGGGGTGATTATAAGTCTATTATAAATATATGTAAAAAGAAGCCATGGCAATTTAGGCAATTATGACTAACTTTCACTGTTTCTGGGCAGCTAGAGGTATATGATTCAACTTCACCTTAAAATAGAAACAGGACAAAAAGGTGAGAGTCTGGAGAAAAGTGAGCGAAACTGCAGGATTTGAAAATACGTCATAGCTTTTGGGATAAATCCACAATTCCAGTGTCGAACTGTTTGCGCAGAGATTTGTGTGAAGTGTCATTTTGTTATATTCAACAGCCAAAAATCCACTTTGAATTACTATTAAAAGCACTGGATACACTTAATTTTTTATAGCATAGTTGATGCTGTGGCACAATGGGCATATTTTCAGATGCTTCCATAAATTTAAACAAGTAGTTGACGTGCTTGTATTCCCAAAGAATTTGGACTTGTAACTTGTATATGTAACTAAAAATAAAAATACTCACACATTGTGTATTTTACAGTTTTGGTAATTAACCTGTGAAGGAAAAAAGAACCTTCCAAACCCTCGCTAACTAAATATGGCAAGTATAAAAGGACTATTAAATCTTTGTCATAG
Organism: Pelmatolapia mariae; assembly: GCF_036321145.2. Taxonomy (NCBI): domain Eukaryota; kingdom Metazoa; phylum Chordata; class Actinopteri; order Cichliformes; family Cichlidae; genus Pelmatolapia; species Pelmatolapia mariae. The sequence goes on along the minus strand of NC_086242.1, from coordinate 19,213,149 downwards.
TCTGGTGCGATAATCTCCTTACACTCGTCTGTTCTCTCTTTTTATCCCATAGCTGTTAAAATCATTAACTGCAATTTCAGTAGATTTTTAGCTACACGTGTCTTTCATGTTCTATCATAGTCATCCCTCTGCAACAATGAAAAATAACTCTTCCCCATTTGCAAGTAATTTCATTGTTTTTACTGCAGCTGCATTTCCTTTCTATTCTGGTAGTTTCCATCATATTCCACTGAAATCTGCATATCTCGTAAGCTTCACAGTGGCACAAAAGATTAATAGGCAACAAAAGATGGTGACAGGTTAACCTGCACTTGACCCATGACGTCAGTCTTTCCTTCTTTCACTAGAGCCTTTAGATTAAAGCCCTACTTTAGACAAGGACACCTTGTACACAACCCTGTGACAAACAGTGGTGTCTGACGGTCTGGCCGACACTGCCCTTATAAGGACATTCAAAGGAAACATCGCAGCCTGCGATCCAACATTACTGTTAGTTTTTTTCTCCATATAGACACGACAGCATCACACAGTTGTTGCAGATGTGTCGGCTGCACATCCATGATGTGACTCTCCCGTTCCACCACATGTCCAAAGGTGCTCTATTGGATTGAGCACTGGTGACTGTGGAGGCCATTTGAGTACAGTGAACTCATCGTCATGCTCAAAAACAACATTGTAAGATGATTTGAGCTTTGACACCTGGTGCATTGGCAGAATAAAAGGATGGATGTGATCAACAACAATACTTAGGTAGGCTGTGGTGTTTAAATGATGCTTTGCTGGTAGTAAGGAGCCCAAGACAGCAGCTCCAGACAACAGAACCAAAAAGATTTTCAGGATGTATTTTCTGGAATTAAAATTTTAACAGGTTAAAGAAAAAGAAACTAAAAATATAAAAGCCCAGAGTCTTCTGTCATTTCTTCTAAAATGACCAACTACTACCTATAGCCACCTATAACAACCAATGAGGGTCACTTCTCTCAGGAATTATCCCGATTCCAACCACCCATCACGCCTCTGTTATTTAAGTCCATTTCAGAGTGTTTGACGAGGCCAGTGTTTATCGGTATCTGCTGATATGATGGGAGTCTGTAAAAACCTTTCTGCTGGGTGTAATTACACCACATGTTGAGTAAATCTAAATTTGTAAACCATCTGATTTGCTTTAAATTGCCCACTTTTGAACACAAACAGCAGGGGGCGACATAATGGCTTCATCTCGCTTACGGGATATTTCATGAGTCTCCCGCGGACAGTCGGCTCCTCAGAATACACTGAATTTATTGATAACAGGCAACTAATGTTACCCAACATACGAATACTAATGTGTGGTCATAAAAAGAAACGTTCCTGTTTTGCCTTAAATGGTCTCTGGGTTCATATTCAACAACAGCAATGTGTTGTGTACTCGGTGCTGGAGGTGAAGCATCGATTCCCATTTTCAGCTCTTTTCAGGAGACAGATTTTCAGCTCCAGTCAGTCAAGTCTCCCATGTTGCACAACTTTCACATCTTGAAAAATAAAAAATAAAGCGCTCCGAGTCTCATGGGAGAATTTTTTACCAGAAGATGCTTCTACAGGGGAAAACACTCTATTCTGAAATGCTATTTTTGTCTGTTTCTTGCAATCTTTTGACAAATCTCCTACACAGAAATGCCCGTCTCAGACAGATATCGTAACAGCATTTGCACTGAAATATAGATGTCAGTGCTGCCATCATGCAGCAGGTTGGGTGCGCTTGATAAAACCTCTTAAAATATGCCTCAGAAATTTCACCTGCGCTGCATATGCTTGATGCCCTGGTGTCACGCCATAGTTCCTGACTGACAGATGGGTCTGTGTAGGCCGATGGCATGACAGCCTGTGGTCTCAAAATGACACTGCAATGATCACCTGCTGTAATTACGGTATCCGACTTTAAAATGATGTAATTACAGCGTATCGATCAGCCGAAAATACCACCTTAAGAAAAAGGGGGGAAAAAAGTGAAACTTTTGTCTGTGACTTGGATCGACTTAACCAGGAGTTCACTGAGCTAATAAAGCCAACTACGCTCCCTGAAGCCAACGCTCTGAGACAACCGTGAAGAGAGCATTACACATCGCTTCCCATCTTTCCCAAAATGCTCAGATGCACACGCGCGAACTGAACTTATAAGCTCCGGTCCGTTTACCTTGAAAATCAATCTCTCATAGCTTTCAAGAGAGTTTATGCGCTCTGAGCCTTCTCCATCTCATTTATTTACCTCTCGCATAGCCTTCAAATGTCAAACCATGTTAACTTACCCTGCTAATAGGAAGTCAGGAGCCCCCGATATCTATAGGAGTCTGCGCGTCACGTCTGAGCTCTTTGTGCATGTTGTTTCAACTCATTGTCCCCAAAACCCAGCCTGCTTGCTCAGAAGGAACCGTCAAAATCAGTCAAAGGTAATCCAAGCAATCTATTACATACTTGGAAAAGCACTCCCTCTTTAAATTGTGCCATGTTTAACTGCTCGCTGTTGCATGTGATTAAACTTCTCCTTCCACTTTAGCGTTGCACTTTATTATTTATAGACCGTCTCAGTTTTTCATCAGTTGAAATAATTGTTGTATTTTTTTCTTATTTTAATAGTGTAAAACATTTCCATTACAGTGAATTAAATCTATAATGAATTAATTCCCTGCCTTTGTAATAATATATATATTAGAAGTCCATATTATGCAGAAAAGGACGTTGCTTTGTTTCCACTTAGAGATTCCCAGAAGTTTATAAAAGCCGTCTAAAACAGAGACATCAATCCAACCTTTTAATCGTTTTCAACCTTAAAGTTGTGCAAAATTCTACCTCCAGTTTTGAATGTTATCAGCTCACTGAAAAGCCATTACAAGTTGTTACCAGTCCCACACATGCTGCCAGGCTCCTCCTTCTTTTTGTAGCTGTATGTAGCCTCATTCAATGGTGGCTGATCCACCCTTCAGATTAAGCGCAACAAAACATAGTGTGAGCTTGGCACATCAACCGGCTTGCTTTTCCTTTCCTAGTGGTTGTCTTCAGGTTTGTTTTCAGGCACCAAAAATATGGATGGCTATTTATTAGGAGGTAGAATCGGTTGTTTGCTGATGAGAAGTTGGGTAGTTTGATCCCTGAACCCCAATTTGCCCCCGATGCATATTTACTGTGTGGTAGATAAACTGCATTTAATAATGTGCTCTATGAATGTGCGTATAATGCAAAAAGGGCTCTTGAGTATCCTTTTCCTTGATCACCAAGACATTTATTTACCTTTGGAAATCTTACATGCACTTCTTCAAACTACCACTAGAGGTCTCCTGCACAAGCTGGAGTGCCTACAATGTTTGAAAACCATCTTCTGAGCTGCTATTAGACGAAGAATTGCACCTACTGGCCGTTCATTGAGCTGATAACATCAGAACTGGGCGACTGGATTGTGTTTCCTGTCAGCAAGTGTGGACACACACATCACCTGTCGGTGTAAAACAACGCTCGACTGAACAGCACGACAAACTGAAGCCTCCAGACTGATCCTACAGCTGAATCAACACTTCAGCTTAAATTAGTCTTAGATGGTACTTATAACACCGGCAGAGCATATACACTCTAGAACACGCATATACATAGTAAACTGTGACTAAATTCAGAGTAAATTGAGACTATTTGGAAAACAAAGACGAATCTGGCATTTTGTGACAAATACTCGAGACTCATAAGTTAGGCTAACTCAGACTCCTTCTGTTAAAATAAAACATGGGATCATCCAGCCTTATACGGTGTCAACATCAGCCCCTGATTAATCTAATCTCCTATTTTCTTCCCACTGTCAGTCTGTATCTGTCTCTGCTCTTCACTACAGTCGACAGATGTGTTTGTTCACTGTTTAAACAGACACTGCTGTGTTTTCTCTCATGCTCTACTTAAGCTCTCGTCTAAATGCGCTTGAACGCTTCTGTATTTCCGACGGGGGGTCGGAGGGGGTGTGTGTGCATGCATGCAGCAAGCGCAGGATAATACACAAGTGTCCCTCTAGTTTCGTGTAGGAAAAGGAAAAAAGAAAAAAGGTAGGAAATAGAAAAATCAGTGTTGATGGAAAGCTGCACGAGGGGAACCTGAGTGCTAAATGAGTCTTTATAAAAGGAGTGAATAATGTAAAGCACAAATAAAGCACAACGAAGGCGACCCACTTTTCTCCGTGTGTGTCTTTAGAGGTTCGACGGTGAATTACCCGTCCCGCTCATATCCACTTTCATTACGGCCTAACATTCAGAGAGCAAGGGTGTGTGTGTGTGTGTACAAATGTGTGCCGGCGTGTACCTGAATGTCACGCCGTAATGAGAATGGATATGACAGTGACAGGGCCATCAACGAATGGGGCTCCCGGTCTGCCTTACTTCTTCCTCGTGACATGTGGCACGTACGTGACGGGGAATACACTCACACAGACACACGAACACACACATCACGTGCACACAATCTTTCTCTATCTAAGACAGTGGGGTGCAATAGAGCCAAGACAATAACCAAACTCTATTTACCAGACCTCATTCCCTCATTCGGACTCGAAGTAATTACTTTTAAATTGCAAAACTGAGGAACATTAACAAACGGATGCGGCAATTTAGGTCCGCCTGGGGCTAGACAGCTTGTTTTCAAATGGAAATGAAGGTATTTTGCCATTGTCCACTGTAATATCGTTGTGTTATGGTTTAAAGCTTCTTTTTTTCCCCCTTTTCCTGTGTGCATGATAAAAGCAAAGGGGCACTGGTAGTGTTTACCGGCCCCACTGTGGCAGACAACTTGCTCGGAGCGAGGATAATTCTAGCCTAATGCTAACGCCGACGGAGAGGAGCGTCGCTCCTTCGACTCAGAAAGACAGACACCGCTGCTGCTCGGCCACATAAATCAACACAGACACTGATATTCACAGTGTGGCAACATAAACAGAGAAACCACACACACACATACTCACAGATAGACAGACAGAGGGAGGAGCATGCGTTTTCCCCACGTCAGGGTCACAGCACATCAATAGCAGCCATGATTATCATGATCAGCTCTAATGAGGGGGCTACGGGGGTGAATGCCACTCGTTCTTTTTTTCCCTTAACACAGCCTGTTATTACCGCTTTTTTTGTCTCTTTCTCTCTGACTCGCAGGGGTACACACACTCTGTGCGCGTCTTATACCATGTAATTCTCTTCCCAATCACACTCCTGTCATCCTGCCCTGTCACCAGGCCTGACAATGCTGACAAGGGCGCCCCAAAAACCCGGGTGAGGGGGGGGACACAAAAGAGCTGCGACTAGGTCCCCATTATGGCACCGCTGGGGTCACTGTGCAGCTGATGAGGTCTGTAACACCACCTGCCAATTTGCAGTTGTTGTGTCAAGGGTGCTGCTTATTTGTCACAGTTTGGAGACTTTGCCAAAGTTTGCCCTATTTGGAAAATCTGCGATTGGAAAAATGGAGACTAAAGCGCTGATTTTTATCCCAAGGCCGAGGACGTGACTGTGCCAGCTTCTGCTAAAGCTCTGGATGGACTTCTAGCTTTTAGGTGTATGTGTCACACTGGTCCTCTGCACACCTGGCATGTGGCGTTAGAGGTCTGCACAGGTCCTAACCTAAAGCCACAGTATTGTCTTTAACACCCAGTGCAGCTTGTAGCTCCTAATTGGACATCTGAACCGCAGATTCAAGGCTAGTTTTCGTTGTATTCTTTCAAAATCACACAAAAAAAGACGGCTATTGCAATACACACTGATTTGCAAATTAACTAAACCCAAGCATAATCTGAGCCTGAAGCTTTACACAAATAAACAAAAGACCCAAAACCCCTGAGTGGCTCAAGTTATGTAATAAATCTCTCCTTTCTTTCTGAATGGCAGCTCTACAGACACTACAGAAGTCAGCAGCACCATAGCTCTTTTATGGAAAAGAGACATCTTATAAATGAAAATCACCTCATTAAATAAACTCTGGTCAAATTAATCATTATTTTTACCGCCTGCATGCAGCGCAGGAAAGCCGAGACTTTGTTACAACTCACATTTCCTAAAGATACAAGCTGAATTCATTTAAATTTACACACCGAATAAAATAATTTAGTTGGATAATAATAAAGATTGAAAGCATAGGCAGACTTGTACCAAACAGTTAATGCTTTACATTTAATGCTTTAAAAAAATCATCAAGTAAAAAATCATCAAATGAGAAGTGAACAGTTATACTCTGTAGGTTGAGGGGATGGAATTGGCCTCATGTGTGAGTGAACAATGAAGGACTTTAAGGATAATAATGGTTAAAAATAATAATAAAAATAATGTGAAATAAAAAAGTATACACATGTAAATAATGTTTATGGACTGTTAATAAGATAAAGACTACTTCAGAACATAATTAACACCTTTGAGTATTTACATTACTCATACACTTTGCCTAACTTGTAACTTAACAAACAGGGTTAAAAAAGTATTATTGTTACTATTCTTATTCACAATGTTTGTTTTAAACCCTTAACAAGCTTTGGTTTTTGTTTGATTAGCACAAAATTGTAATAATAATTATAATAAAGAGTTCGCAGTCATGTGAAATGATCTCTACACATAGAAACTCCCAACGACTTTATTAAAAGTAATCTAATAAGGCCGTTAACAATTTTACACTCTTATTAAAGCTTCCTGCATGTTAATTAAATCTTTGTAAGGACTCAAAGACTGTAAATAAAAGGTGGGTGAATGGTTTTGCGTGCTCACATCTTGTTTCAGAACATGGAAGCTTCCCATCATGACTTTGTTAACTAGTGGATGATGTCACAGTGGTTACAGCCACCTTTTATATACAGTCTATGCTTGAGTAGCACTTACCAACTTATAATTGCGTTTCACAAAAAGCTAAGCATTTGCTAACTGTTGTGGTTTAAAGATTTTATTCTCCTCGTGCTGAGGAAAAATTGATATCACATTTCTTTTAAGCGGGCAGAATAAGACCTACATAATGGTTACGTATTAAAGCAGCGCTCCTTTAGTCCTTACATCGAGGCATTCAATTCACCGGACCTGTGTCAGAAGTGCTCCAGGAAATGTTACTCGGCCTAACCTATTAAGTAGCAAGTCGCGGCTTTTACTGAAGAAGTGACTCAAAGATGAGACAGACATATAATTGCCAGCACAATAACAGAGTGAAGTGCATGTATTAAAGGCACTAAAGAGACAGAGAGTTGAAGAAAGGGCAAGAGTACCATACCTCCATAGTCTGAGACTGGTGCATGGCTTTGATTGCATTCTGTGCCATAGCTCTGGTGGAAAACGTGACAAACGCACATCCTGTAACGAGGGAGGGGGGGGCAGAGGGAGGGAGGGAGGGATGGAAGGGGAGTGGGAGGGAGGGCAAAAGGGCAGGAGGAGGAGGAGGGAAGACAAGAAAGAACAAAAACAAGACAAAAGGGTTGGACACGTCGTCGTTATAAAAACCCAAAACAGAGATTGATACAGAGAACAGCTCACAGGCAGACAACAGTGTTCTCAGTCGCTGTAGAAACAACGGCGAAAAACGAGCACAGTGTAATGACAACCACAACCCCTCCCCGACCCCCGCCCCATCCACCACAGGACACCTGGGACAATAACCATCGGAGCGTCGGATTGGCTGTTGATGCCTTCCCTCGTCCTTGCCCCTCCTCCTTCCTCTCGCTCCCACACACACACACCGGCCGAATTCATCATACCTGTATTCAACCGCTCTCATCTCTCAGCAATTGAGCGGTGTGAAGCAGGTTGAATATGCATGAAAACGATTTGAATCCATTTGGGCCGTTCATGTTGTTTTGTGTGTCTGATTGGGTGCCCTCTCTTTCTGTCTTTGTCAGACAGGAAAGAGATGTGATAGAGGAGGGCGAGGTGAGGGGGGGCATCAGCAGGGGGCTCGGGAAGACGGGAGGATAGGAAATGATATTAATTCAATCCACAGGGAGAGGAAGGCGAATAGGAAGTGGAGGTGTGGTCGACCTCCTCCGTGACTGACACTGATTTTAGCCAATCAAGATTGGACACAGCCAGAGGCAATTTTAGGGGAGTTTGTTATCAGTTGTTTGTGGGTAAGGGGTGGGAGGAGGGGGTGCAAGGTTGTGTTTGTCTGACTGGTTAGGGAGTGATTAGAGGAGATAATGTGAGAAGTGCTTCAACAACACCCCAGGCTAATAATATGCTAACAAACTCACCAAGCCATGTTAGCGCAGCCAGGCCTGAACTGATTACACACATGCTTGGACACGCACACACACACACGTTCAGGTTCAGCTGGCTGACTCGTGGCTTGGCTACAGAGGAAAAAACTAATAGCATGGGTCATCAGATAGACTCTCCCTGGCTGTGTGGATGGGATGAAAGGGCAGAGAGAGGGGGGGGGGGGGGGGGGGGAAGAGGAAATTGTGAGGATAATGCAACAGACAACAAGACAGAGAGAGAGGGGAAGGACAGATATGTTGAGGAATAGATGATCATTGTTCTCTTCCACCTCTATCACAAGCCGCCTGTAGCTGTGATAGAATGAGGATGAGAGAGACGAATGGTCAGTTTTTTCTCCTGACTACATCCACTGCTGCCTGGATTTTAAACACAGGCGTTTCCCTGAGAAAGTGTAGACCTGCACTTGTACAGTTACAAGTTTATCTTCGGGCTCTGACCGCCCTTTCTGGAGGGTAACACGTTTCTGATGAGCCTCGCTGTTTAAAATCGGACGCTTCTTTGCTCGGTAGAGGGCAGGTTGGTTTCTTTGATTGTTGGGCTGTTTCACAAACTGATTTTAAAACGAGATTAGAGTTGCATCTGTTTCTCATAGTCACTGTTTGTCTCTAAAGCTGTAACTGCTTGGTTACAGCTTTGGATCAAATCGCCAACTTTACAATTATTGGACGACCCGTTCTACCTCTGCACACATTTGAGACACGGGGCACGCCAAGCAAGTGAGTTAAACCCCGTATTAAGTTGAATATAACCAATTTAAAGATAAATATTTTTAATATGCTCATTTTGATGCCAGCAAAACATTTTGAACGTGTTTCAACAGAATCAAAATCCAGTTATGGATATGGTTACTTATAAAAGAACCAGGCTGGTACAGATAGGGAGGCAAAGACTACGTGGGCAAACAGTTCTAAAACAGTTTTAATATTTTGAATTTTTTTTAAATAATCTGTGGTATATAATACATTTTAAAAGATATAATCTATATTTAAAGATTCAGAACTCCTGATCTTCAGCCTCTCGGGTGTCATTAAAAACACATCTCTGTCGTAGAAAGTTAAAACTGTATCATGAAAATATGAAAGCATATTTAAACAAGTTCCAGATGTGTGTCTCTTGGCCTCATTTTATTTTAATAGGAGATTAGGCAAAGTGGGGAACTCTGCTTTGATTTGACCCATATTTAACTGGATCAGGTGACCCTGAACTCTCCCTCAGTTACGCTGCAACTGGTCTAGGCTTGTGGGATCTTCCCATGATGCACTGAGCATTTCTTCTTTCCTCACCCTTTCACTCTCTGCAGTTAATCATTAGTTATTATTAATCTCTCTCTCTCTTGTCTCATCTCCCTCCCCTCACCCTGCTGGATATTTCTTCCTGTTAAAAAGGAGTTTTCCTTCCCACTGTCACCATGTGCTTGCTCACAAGGGGTTGTCTGATAGTTGGGGTTTTCTCCGGATTATTGTAGGGTCTTTACGTTACAACATAAAGCAACTTCAGACAAACTCTTGTTATGACTTATTGCTATATAGATAAAACTGAACTGAATTAAAGCAATGTCATTATCTGGCAAACTAAACTGCTGAGTAGGTGAAATTATATATCCTGGGCAATAACAGGAAATAATTTAAAAAGTAACATAACTGGTGTGGTTGAAAGAGGTCAGCACACCCTTGGTCCCAGCCTTTTTGAAAATCTTTTTCTGTCATCAAACTCAGAATGTGCACATATGTTTTCTCTGTTTTTAATAATTTGCATAAATTGGCATTTTTTTTAATTTTCCATGTTACCTAGCACTCTAACTCGTTTTTGAATCTTTTTTGTAGTTTGTAATTTTGAAAATCAGTTCTGAAAAAAGTAGCACTCAAAAAGTTTACCGGGCCTTCCTGTTAGAGGTTCAGACTGTGTTAACTGAACATATCAACTGAGGCCACAGTATTGAAGATTCAGTTTTTATAGTCTACACCATTTTGTGAATAGAATAAAAAGTTTAAGTGATGGCTGTCAAGAAGAATGAGCCTTGGTCTTTAGTGAGAACAACTTTAGAACTGAAAGAAATACACTTGAACAGTTTTTATCATCCGAGCACTCAAATCAACATCTTCTGTGTTCAATTTTCAAAATGATTGTTCCTATTGGTTATGCAGACCTGTCTCTGATCTTATATGAAACCTATTGACCTTTCTTTTTTCTTTTCTGTCACTGCCAACTGGAAGATAGAGTTCAATCACCTTTTATGTGAAACTACCTTGGTTACTTAACATTAAAGAGGCATGAAGGTGATAAAAAAGAGACTGAAGCTCTGACCTAGTAAACATTTGATGCGTCCTTTGCAGTGCCAGGGCTGCTGTGCTAAGTGGTAGCACTGAAGATAGGACATACAAAAAGGGGTCATTTTTCGATTTATTCAGGGGACTGTCTATTTTAGGTGGGCCACAATCTGCCATTTAACTGCTTATTTTCCAGGAGGCTGCCTCCATCCTCTGCAGAGAAGTAATGCCCCAGAACTAGATCAGTTCTGCAGGGGGCATCCATTTGGGTTAGCCCTCCAGACTGGTCCTGATGGGTTCTGACTCTATTTATAAAACCGGTCAGCTACAACATCATCGGCTGTCACCGAAAGGAGACTCATCAGTTTGTCTCCAACTGTCAGACAGGATGCTTTTCATCCGCAAAGAAACATTTCTATCTTTAGCCCGTTTCTGCAGCTTGAAGCCAAAGCTTCTAAATAAGGAATTCCACTGCGCCTGCACACTGATTCATTAATGTCGAAGCTGTTAATGAAAAAAAGAAACGCTTAGAGTCGAAGCCATACTTTCTGGCTGGTTGGTGCATGTCTTATTTTTCGAAGCACAGAGATGGGACGTGGCTCGAGCGCTAAAAATACCTCACGGGCCGCATTCTGTCGTCAGTGGAGAACCAAACAGTCCTTTAATGAAAGTAGGGTAGCTCCCCAGGCCCAGCCATCCACTGGTGGTGTGATCCATATTTTATTAATAGCGGGATGGTGGAGCGCTCTTCTGATTGATATCGAGATTTAATAGGACCTCAGCAGCGATGCTACGTGGGACTGAGGGCCCCTGGGAGTTGCAGGCACACAGAAATCCGTAAAGACCTATTTATTTCCAACCTGGTTAGGGGTGTTTGTTTACTAGCCAAGACCAAGCTGGACTAACAGTATTTCCTTTTCGACTAAGTGGTTTATATTAGTTCCACAGAAGCAAGGATTTGGCCATCGCATCTAAAATATTCATGAGGACAAAAGAGAGGAGCTGAAGAGGGATGGAAGAAGGAAACAGGGAAGGGAGGGAAGGAGGCCGGTGTGGGATGTCTGAGAAAAAGAGGACAAATTGATGCAAGAACGGATTCTAGGACAGCCAGGGTGAATATAGAGACGGGGAGGGCCGTGTCGTTCGCAGAAGCAGAGGAACATGGGAGTTTGAGTAGTGTGGTTTCAGGCAAAGACTCAAGATGGAGACAACCTTCAGAAGAAAAGGAGGAAGATCAGACTCAAGTCAACAATAAAACATCCATAACATTCAACAGCCACAGAAAAATATATATCACCAACATAACCACACTGAACCTGCGTGACGATGACAGCGACAGCTCCCGTGACAGAAGGAGGAAGAATAGAAGGACAGAGATTCGCAAAAAGCCCCTCCATCTCCTCAGCACATAGAAACCACAAAGGGGCAGGGAAGGGGAGGTAGGGTATACTGGGAGGATGTTTGAAATGAGCCGTGAGGGGAGGCAGGTGTGTGCTTGTGGGAAGAAATGGCTGATGATGATTATTTAGATAGGTAACATAGCTAAAAATAGATTGATAGATGATTATCATATCTGCTCATATGTCTTGAAACACGGACCTACAGAACACACCTGTCACACCCAGCAGCTGACTAACCTGAATGATTTGACACCTGGTTAATAGGTCCATTTCTTTTCTTTAAAAGCAGCCCTGGAGCACTTTGAGAAGAGCACCAAGAGTGTGCCAATTACGAAGGAAACTCGCCAGGAATTTGCTTTTTTGCTGTGGAGGCAGCTCATACCTTTCTCCAAATCAACTGAATTGGAGATGTTGCCACATTCAGAGTCATAAAAACGTTTTTCTTTTCTTTTATGGCCGTGTTACTTTTTCATTATTGCTCTATGACTCCCACCGAGTCCCCGAATGGCCAAATCAGCACCTGCTTTCCTCACCAACTGAAAAAAAAATGAAAGGGAAATGGCTGGTATTACAAGGGTTTCGTGTGAACTGTCAGTAATAACCATAATTTGCTTGAAATTCTAAATCTGAGGGCAGGCTTTCCTCAATATCAGTTTGGTACTGGACTCAAATTTGGTTCAACAAGTGATTTATGTCAACAGTAACTGAGACTGGTATCAAATAACTGGTAAGATCATTCACTGAAGATAAAAGATTAATGTAGCTATGGTGTGCTGCATACGCCTTGAGCAGAGCAGTGCTTTTTGAAACTAGCAACGAGCACAAGGTGGATTTGACTGAGAAACCTGTCGATCACATAACCTAACATAAACTCGTATACTGATGTAATAAAGTGGGGTCTTCTTCTCATAGACTTATCAAGTCAAAAAAAAGTAAATAAAGTTGCAGTAAAATTATGAAACTGCTTTAAAATTAAAATTTGTTGCTACGCAAAACATAACCAATCCTTTTATTTCAACACTACAAAGCCAACAAAGCAGCAACTCACGTCCCGATTTGGACAGCGGATTTGAAAATTCCCACTGCTCTGCAATGGAAGTACAGAGCTTAGGACTGGCTTATGGACAGGCTAAACCGGAACAGCAGGGAAGGTGGAGGATATGAACAGAGGTTAGGAGGCGAGAAGGAGGAGTGGGAGAGGGGATGTTTGGGGATGAAGCTGACAGAGCAAGAAGGGGAGAAGAAAGAATGGGGGTGGGGGGTATATAGAGCGATAGAGGAGAAGCATGTATTCACAGTGGTGGCCACAGCAGCCTCGAGATGTTGCTCCAGTTCATTTGCATTGACTTCTTAAAATGACTCTTTTAAGACCTTCAAGGAAAACATTTAGGAAGAAACAATAGGTTGAAAACAGAATCTGATACAAAGGCTGTGCTGTATTAGGCATATAAGGTATACTGGGCTTGTTGCATTCATTTAATTTCTATAAACAAATATCTATACATAAATGTGGTTCCTTTTTTAGTCTGTTTGTACTCTGAGGTCCAGTCATGCTTGAGCAGGCTTTGGTTCCGTGAAAACTGAGTCAATCCCAACAGACTTCAATGGTAAAATCCCCAACTTTACGGCAACTTTCCAGCAGAAACTCTTTTTGGTCACTTCAGATAATTTTCTCTTCAACAAGCAACTGTACTGTGGCTATGATTTTCTATAACTCACCTGTTTGTTAAGGCTTAAAATTAGTGATCTAGCTGCTGTTGTCTGCTAGTTGTCTCTGCTAACTGTCTCGAGGCTTAACCTCTATTAATAAGAATAATTAAAGTGGGCTTTATGTGCTTTTAGGACCTCTTTGAAATGGGATTATCTGACTATATCTATCAGTTTTTATCTGGGAATTTGTGCTTCCGTTCTAATGAGTAAAAGTCTTTGTTGATACTTAGCAGTTATTAGCAGGTGTTTGCGCCTATGCAGGTAAAGCTAACCAAGCTTGTCTGCACTGGCAGATGGCGTAACACTCCCCACTTTCATCCAAGTATGGTCACTTTTGGATCCAAAAACCAAAAGTATGGTAGCTGATGCTGACGCTTTAAGAACAGGAAGTTTAGAATTAGTCTGTGTACTTTATATACAGTCGATGGTTTGCACCTCTCTCATCTGCCACCTTGTGTCCAACAGCTATCATCAGAGGCCTAAAGACTTATTAGCAACCATCTGACAACTGGTGGTTATGTAGGAAAAACTAGTGAAACAGGTTGTTTGCATGACTAATGCCAACTTGATTGTAAACAATAACTAAACAATAACTACTACTATTTAACTTGCTTGGAGGATAAATTGACATCGCTCATGCAAACTACAAGAGACCGCAGCAATCTTGCAGTAAACTTTAACAACCACTTACAACTGGTTGGTAAATACACATGTGGTTGCCGAGGGTTGCTAAAGAGTCTAAAGGCCTGTGTGACTGAGGCCATACAACACCAGCTAATCTAGAATAATTTTATCTTGTAATATGCAGAAAATAAAATAACCTTTAAACCATAACTTGATGCCCCTGTACATCCATTATGTGGATAAACTAGCGGAGCCTTTTGAGAGCCCTGCTCCAGCTTCAGCTTTAATTATTTCTGCTCTCATTCTATTGCTTATTATTATCACTAGAATTTCTGCAGTATCTATCAAACAAACAAAACCTGATAATATGGGCTCTAAAATGGCCTTTGACGTCTTTATGACCTGCACAGAGCTCTTCCACTGCAGACCTTTGATGGCTAATAATTGATTTTATTTTGGCGAACCATTCGATAACCATCTTCTGAACCACTCAGACTCCGGGAAATAAAAAAGGGCAGAGCGCACTTCTACTTGCCGAAGACAATGAATGGCTCAAGGCTGACTTTCAATTAGAAAATCAAGCCTACACACACAAACATTTATTGTTGGTTCTGTCAGGTGTGCAGCTTGATCACAGCATTAAAATACTATTTCAGGTAAATGGGGAAATCTAATTTAATAGGCACGGGCACATTATGCGCAATGAAAGGCTCATCATTTTTCTATACTGCTGATTTGCAGGGGAAATATTTATGACCCCAAAAAGTTTTTATATAAGAATTACCGCAGTTTTAAGTAAACAGCCTTTTCTTGCAACACTGACAGCTCGGAAAACACTTCCAGAGGTAGACAGTGAAGTGAAAAATGGCTGAGAAGGTGTAAATGAGCAGCTTCCTATGCAGCACAAATGCTTTTAAGCAGGCAAATAACAATAAACTGCAAAACATTAAAGCGGTTGGGAACTTTTTCAAGTCAGTTTTTCAGAACCTGTCTTCAACCAGTCAACTCTTATCACAAAATTTCGAGGTAAACACTCCCAAGTGAGGATTTTGAGTCATTACACAAGTTAATGCGATGAACTGTAGCTGCTGGAGGCCACGCAGGTGTTAATGTTCACATGAGGAGCATCAAGTCTGGATCGAAGTGAGTCAGAGGGACAGGTACCTCTGCTGAGCCCGTCGGGTCCTCGGAGGATCCGGCATTCCTCGATCTGTCCAAACGCAGAGAACATGACCCGGATGTCGTTCTCGTTGCACTTCTTCGACACCATGCCGATGAACAACTTCCTGTCTTCCACTGCTGTAAGGAGAAACGAGAAACAAGATGAATGAAGAGATGTTATGACATTAACACTCTGTGCACGCCAGAGTTAATGCTGTGTTCCTCTCAAATGATTTTAAACATTTCCTTAATACCTATTTCACTCTTTTAATCAGAAAAGACCTCAGGTGCCCTCTAAAAAAACCACTCTGACATAACTGTAATGGGCTTCTAAAGCAGATAGAAACATGGCATAAAGAAAAAAAAACAGTTTGAAAGCTTAATCTGTTGAACTTTGGGTTTTATTGTAAATTATGGCCTTAACCCAAATGTTATATAAGACAAAACTCACTTAGTCATAAAGCCTGTTGCATCCAGAATAGTTTGAGGGTTTTTTCTTGATGCTGAGCTAATGAGCTGCTACTAGCTTTATATTTATTATCCAGGCATTTAAGTGTTTTCAGTGTTTGTTGTGAAAGCAAATAAGTACTTTAAAGCTGGTGTAGGCAAATTTCTTTTAGTTTTGGTCATTAGACAAAAAAAAGTGGATTCATCAGAGTACTATCACCGGGGAGAGTGGGGTTCAAAGTCCCTATACGCCACATGGATTACATGCTGGATAGTGGGTGGGGCTTAAAAACAAGCCCTTGGGCTATAACCTCCGGTTTGGCTGACCCATCACTGGAACTTATTTCCTAAGCACAGGAATGCTTCATGGCTAATCAAAGTCCTTCCAGAAGCAAGTCTGGGTACTCAGCAGCCATATTGGTAATGCCTCCCTAGGTAGTTATTTCGAAGTATTATTGAAATTAACTTTAATTTATTAACTGCTTATCCAATTCAGAGTCACAGAGGGGCTAGAGCCTATCCCAGCTGTCACAGGGTGAGAGGTTGGGTACACTCTGGGCAGGTTGTCAGTCTATCGCAGGGCTAACACAGAGAAAGAGTGTGTTAACACTCACAGCCACACCTATGGCCAACCACTGAACCTAACATGCATGTGGTCGGAGTGTGGGAGAACGTCAGAGCACCTGGAGAACTGGGAGAGAACTCATGCAAGCACTGGAAGAACATCCACACAGAACGGTTTCAAACCAGGGTTCACTAATAACTTTAATTTCAATCTTCTAAAATAAAATGCTTAAAAAGTTTGCTGACAAATAAGCTGTTGCAGATTTCTTTCATAGATGTCATATTAGGACTGCCACTTTTCTCTCCTATAATGTTTCTGGTTTAATCCCGTGCTTTGGCCGGATGAAAGAAGGATTAACTGTAAAGAATTGGGTGTTTCAGAAAGCGTTCTCACAACTTTAAACCCTCCCAAACTCAGATATGGTCTAACTTAAAGATTTACTGAACATTTCTGCCCCAAATTTAGTGACACCACAAAAAAAAAGTAATCATGGACAGACGGAGTGTGAACATCGCAGCAGCTCATAACCAACAATCAGCGCTTTATCGTGTAAAAAAACATTGGCTAACTTGACTTTGTTAGGACATAAAACTTTGCTAATTTATTTGAGAGCAGTTCCAATTTCAGATGACCAATATTTTCTTTGCTTGAGGGTAGTTTCTGTTTTGTGTAGTTTACGACTAATCACATTCAAAGCCATTTTTAAAATATATATACCAAGGAGAGTATGCTGTGAAATAGTGATGTGTGGAAAAAAAGATTGGTAAGAACAAAGAGTAAAAGAAATAAAAATAGATAAAAATGAAAAAGAGCGAAATGTGGAAAAATGGATTGAGACAAAAAAATGTAGCAATCAAAAGAAACAGTCAAAGAAAGAAAAAAAGACAGTGGGAGAGCGATGAAGACAGACAGAGTTCATGTATTTCATCATGCCATCTGTGAGGCTCTGATCAATGTCTCATTATCACTTCAACACCGGCTCCTTGCTGAGACTCTTCAGCCTGTCCTCTCTCACCCCCTTCCTCCCTCCCTCCACCTCTCCTTCCTCCTCTATCCTCCTTCCTCCTCCCTCGTGAATTTCCCTCCTTCTCCTCTGCTGACACAATCCCTCCTTCCTCCGGTGCAATCTCGAGGAACGGGCGCAGGCGGCTGCAGGTGAAGGCGAGAAACTTGCCCCCGTGTGTTTTCCAGCGTGAGGCGTTAAGTTCGAATTAGGCTGAGAGTGAAACCAACATTCATTCGCTGAAACAATGCACGCATGTGTGTGTGTTTGTGTTCCCGCTGCATTCAATGTAATGCTAATCCAATTCATTTTTAATGAGGAAACTGTCAGCTCTTACCGCGAGGCGAAAGAGATAAGCGGTCTGTTGCACTCTGGGAAATCAATAGCGCACTTGTTTATTTTGCTGTTTGAATTGTTTGTGTGTTTAAAAAACAAACCATCGGGATACGCTGCCAAGATAAGTGTTGCTTCAAAAAGCTTTAACTCCTTTGTACACACAGTGTGTGTGTGTGTGTGTGTGTGCGCATCACTCCAGAGAAAGATTACCACAAGTCTAACAGCAATGTAATTAATTTACTCTGTGTCGATAGGAAAGAAAGAGAGGAGATATCGTTACAATTGACTGTTTCTGTTTTTCGGACGAGGCGCACAGGCAGGCGGGCGGGTGATAAGACTCATAAAGCCGGCTCTGGGATGTATCAGGAGTCGGCTTTGCATTCGGGGATAAATCGGAGCAGAACTGGCCTCACGCTGAGCTCCAAAAATATTTAAAAGATGCCGAAGAAAGAATCACAAAGGTTTAGGGAAGTGTTAAAAAAAAAAAACCCCACACACATACGCACAAGATTAACCAATACTGTTATCTCTCTCAGTCTCTTTCTCTTCTTCCATCTCCACTGACTAAACTAATAAAGTTCTGCGCAGCCATACGTCACTGTTACAGCGGATCTAACACTGGGTTTATTAAAGGTCATTACCGTTAAATGGATGGACGTGTAACGTATGGTCTGCTCTATATTTCACCATTCCCACTGTGAGCAGCGGCTTCTTTATTAAGTTCCACCATCCTTACCCTGACAGTTATTTCTTATAAAGTGATATTTGGCCATATTTCAGTGGAGCGGATGATGGCTTTTATAAGCATTTCTCTCCCTGCCTTCCCAGATGCTGTCATTTTGCTCTCCTCCCCTGCAGTGGACAGTGACATACATGGCAGGCTAGAAGGAAAGCTCTGTGATGCTGCTGTGGCAAATGAGCTGCATTTAACGTACACGTGAGTTCTGCATGTGTCCGAGAAATGCTATTAAACGTAGCATTGCTGGCTAAATGGGCAGTTCAACCAAACCAAAATTCCGCTCAATTACTCAGCATTAAGGGTCACTTCATCCAAACTGCAAAAACCCACATTTTCTCACTTAACTGTCTAAATAATTTTAATTTCATTTGCCAAATTTTCACATACCCTATGCGCTGCTAAGGTTTCTTGAGCTCTGCCACACTAAATAATTCTAATGGGAACCATTTCACACCAAAAAATCCCCAAATTGGGGTCTTCTGGTTATTCATCCAGCAAAACTGCAAATCTCCGAGGAAGCTTAGATGTTTTTTTCTTTCAAAACTGCATTCTTGTTTTTACATTTTTTGAACCGCAAAAATTGAGTCGCGCTAATTTCTGATGCAGCTGGAGTCCGAGCAGCAAAACGTGTGAAAATAACTGCTCTTGTGTGAATTTACCGAGAAGGTAAGGAAAGCCCGAGTTATTACCTCATAGTTTGAAGAACAAAAAGTCACAGCAGCGTATTTACTTTAAAAATGTCAAGAAAAAAAAAAAGAGTTATTAAATTTTTTTGCTTGACATTCAAGTTTAGTTCAGATTTGGTACTGAAAACATCCGCTATGGGCTGTAAGAAGAATTAAAAAAGTCAGATTGGCTATTTAGAAATAACTTCCCAGAGTCCTGCCATTTAATAACATGACCTCTAGAGTACATAAAAGCTAAACTCTGCAAGGGAAAATGAGAAACAATGATTGTTTTTAGCACCTAAGTCAGCGGTCTCCATCTTTTTTCAGCTGCCTTACACAAACATGCCCTAATAAGTTCATTTGAACTCATTTTAAATAGGATCAGGACTTATTTAATTCATTTTAGCTGCCCATAACTTTAGCTTAACATTAAAACAATGGAGCTTTTACTTTTTGTTACTAATTTATTTAGCCAATTTCCCTGAGTTTATCTATTACAGTTCAGTTTGTTAACTATTAATCCAAACTTTAGTTGTTAATCAGGCCTTGTCAATAGCAGCTAACTGCTAACTAATAGTCACATTTGTTGATAAATTTCATTCATAACTTCATATTAATAACTTTAGCTATCTATTGTGTTTGCAAACACTTTCAACTGTTTTCCTTCAACATGTCTTCTGCTTGATCAATGTCTTCATTTTATGGCAAAGAAACCAAATTATTTCCTCCTGGATTTAGTGGGACAGCTTCAGGTTTCTGTTTTTACGGCAGTTATATCGTTGTCCATGACTGAAAGCTCACGTCCAGTTGAAACAATGGAATTAAACATGAGTCCAACAGTTTGAGTAATGGTAAGAAGTAAAGTGACCGTCTGGAAATAAATAAGGAACTAACTTAGCCTTTAACAAAGAGATAACATATTTGTGAGTTGATTTTTAAAGGTCTGCATCTTCGCTCAACAAAATGTGCGTCAGAAGAAGCGATGAAGTATTTATAAATGGGTTAACAGATAACGGCAGGCCTACCCTTTAAAGATGCATCCACTGGTATTACACACTGTCCAACAGCTTCCTCTTTGAATGAGAAGGAATGGAGGATGAGGCTTGGTATAGGAAATCAATTCAGAGCTGGATCTGCAGTATGTAGTTTGGGAACGGGGTGATCTGAGGATGAGGGTGTGCGACACTGCTTGTGTGCATGCACGCGCGCGCGTGTGTGTAATAGATGCATTAGGGAGAGCGTGTGCGGCAAGAGGAGAGTGCATACAACATGTTTGTATGAGTGAGCAGCCACAGGGGAGAGAGGCCGGTTCACAACGAGGCCAAAACGATTCAACTTTCACTGACCTCCTTATGAACCACCTTAATAATTCATCACACATAGAAAAATATATTTATATATATCAGTATTGCCCCATCCCACCCCCTTTCTCTCCTCTGCGCTATGTTTCAATCTTTTCCCCGAGTCCCCCGCGCTGTCTGCCAATCAAGCAGAGATAGCCATTACCAAGCAAAATTCGAAAAAGGCTATTGATGCATGCGTGCATGTGTGTGTGTGTATGTGATATTGATGGGTCTGTCACTGTGCATGTGTGCAGTGCCACTCACCATTAGATTTCTCACTGTCTGCAGGTTTCATCTGAATAGGGTGGTGCATCTGTAGAGACAGAAAACAAGGACAAAAAAACACCCCATCAAATATCGGTACACATGCCCAAAAAACACAATATGACGAATGCTGCAATTCACTTTGTCTCTTCACATCCAAATTAAATCCCAAGAGGATTTCATACGCTGTTAATTACACATGTTTTATAGAGATGCTTTTGTCAGATAAGAAATATGGCTGCGATTGCTTTGGTTTTCCCACAGCAGATAGAAATCTGTGTGAGACACAGTACGCCACTCAGCTCCGGAGGGCGGCGGTAGAGCATCTAAACCGGTTTTCTCCAGCAAATGCCAGAAAACACGAGGACGAGATGAAGATATAGGGGTCAAGAGGGCAAGAGGAAGGACAGAAATGAGACCGCATGCAAGAGCCAGAGCATGGGAAAGTACAAGGAGGATGCACATCAGCAAAAACCGAGAAGTAAATAAAAGAGGAAGAAGCCCCAAAAAGAAGAGGAGGAAGAAGAAGAGCAAGCGGTTTTCTGCTTAACATTTCTAAATCGCTTAGAAATAACTACCCAGGGACATAAACACATGGAAGATAACAGTTTGCTTGCAATAAGTCCACTCACTCACTTCAACAACTGCAACTGATTATTGTGGAGATAAAAGCTTCATACAATAGTCGGCCAGATGACCGCCAGCATGAAAAATGCTGGTGCTGGTGCGCTGCACACTGAGAGACATTAGCATATAAACATAACCTTTCAATATTTGGAATATTTCAGCATTGTTATTTGCCTGTCACTGTCACAGAAGGAAGACCTAAAAAGAGTTTATTTTCACAAATCACTGACCAAGAACTCACTTTGGTTTACAGACATGAACTCAATCCTTGCACAGGTTGTATATGATAACGTTGATGCACGATCAGCTGGAGAGGACATTGTTTTTCAGGCTTCCTAACTTGCTTCATGGTTCAGATGGTAAGAGATATTACTCTGCTAGATCTGAAGTATGAAGTCTGACATTAGAGCAGGATTGGTCAAAGAACGTCATGTTTCCTGTCTCCTGCTTGCTCTACAGCACCACCCCTCTTTAAAACCAGAGGATTTTCATCAGTGCAAACTCATCAGACATGGATGATTTCCTGTACAACATATGACTCTAGACCAGGCTTGGACCTGACTGTTCAACGGATCCTCATCCCAGTGGTGTCTATCAGAAACTACTGGCATTAAAGATCGCCAAATTGTCTTTTGCACTGTTTTTAAGGAGAGACCAAGTCCTCGTTAACCAAACTTTATCATCCCACAAATGTGTCCGTTTGTGTACAAGCTTCTTTTTGGACAAGGGGCGATGAGAGGGTCCTCCAAGGTTTTCACTGCGGGTTGTGGAAGTGGTGATGTGTCTTCATAGATCAAGAAGTTCAGCATAAAAAGCTGTGACAGCGACTGTGGACTCTTTATATTTTTTTAAACACTCAGTTTTACTTTGTATGTTGGAAGTTAGAACGTCGCTTTCCACCGCGGCTCACAGATGGACTAACAACAGCACAAAGGAAGAGTGACCCACAGCCCGGTTGTACCAAATACCTTATACACTGCCTCCATCTGGTAAAAAAGTCCACTGCAGGCAGACTGGACATTCTTTTTTTAACCTTATTTTTACTTTTGCTTTTACTTGCTGTGTTCAAGGGTAGGCACCAAAAACAGCTTGGTTGGTATTAGAAAAAAGAGCTTTGGGTTAAAATGAAAAAAAAAAAAAAAACTACCCAGTGCATATAAATGTTACACCAAGGGTTCCTGAACAGTTGTCCATATGTGATAACCACAGACACCAAAAGGCATCTCAAACTTTATAAGCTTTACACCAGCTGAACATCTGGCTAAAATTGATTTCCAGGGTCAGAGCCAAAGGCTGGACACAGGGGTCAAGGCAGAGCCACCTGCCACAAAACCAAAGATAAAGCCTGCCTGGGACCCACGTACTCATAGAACTGAACTGAACTTACAGTCATTGCTGTTTTTCTAGCACAGTCTT
The DNA here is from genome assembly GCF_036321145.2 of Pelmatolapia mariae. Classification (NCBI taxonomy): domain Eukaryota; kingdom Metazoa; phylum Chordata; class Actinopteri; order Cichliformes; family Cichlidae; genus Pelmatolapia; species Pelmatolapia mariae. Next base: position 19,190,339 of record NC_086242.1, on the reverse strand, counting down.
TTTTTGAGGTACCATTTCTCAATCGTTTTACCCACAAATACATATTTTAACCACTCAACTGAGAGTTACATTAAAAAGTTATCACATGCTAGAGCCTCTGACAGATCGGTGACCTGTCAGCTAGGAAGTGGTTTAAGTTGTGATCTGATTACATACTTTTGCATTAGGCCTTTCTGTTAACAGTCATTCTTATTGCACTGATTCTGCTCGGATTAATGTTGGATCTTACTGCACACAAGGTTGGCCCCAGTTCAAAGTAAACTGTCCTGCACATCCTTCTTTGGCTTTTGGCTGCCTTTAGGTTGTCGACTGGCTTGCATGAGACAGCTGGAATAGCAGGAAAAAGACATTTGAAATTGCTGGAGGGATTTCTTTCCTTGATCAAACTGCAGCTGTCATTTAGACCTGATTTGATCTCAGTATGATCCAGACCAACTGAAGACCCAGCCCGGCTTATCTTGATGCATTCTGACTGCAGTGCATTGTGTAAGTATTTACACTTTGCAATTTTTTTCTTCTTTCTTTATCCACACGCACAGTATTAAGAAACAGATTGCCTGTCTTTAGCAGGTGTAAATGGGGTTTAATGCCTGCATTTAGACTCGTCTTTTTAGATCCTGGATATCTCTCTGATGTATCCAAGAAGCAGTTTAATGGAGCTGAATGATGGATGTGTTTTTTAGGTGGTGAGTCTTCTTTTATGGAAAACAACAACAAAAAAAAAAAAAAACACTTCACAGATGAGACGGCTCCCCCTCCCTCCCTCGCCCTCCTTCATGCTCTCCTCCTCTGTCCCTTTTTTTATTCCCTCCATCTCTCTTTCCTTTATGGGAGATTATGTGGCTGTTTGATCTGCGGAGAGACGAATGACAGTGATTCTCCAAATCTAGCCCAGTATCAATCACACTCAGAGTCAAATACCAGCCGTGAGTGAGTAGGTCTGTGTCTGCGCGAGCGTGCATAAATGTGTGTGTGCGTCCGTGCGGGTGTGTATGTGCCCCGTCTTACCCATAACGCCCCTGGGCTCAGTCACGCTGTGACAGAAGGCTTTGATCTTCCAATTCTATCACACACCTTTATCCCAACTCTCTCCCTTCTTGCTCGCTTCCTTATCATCCTCACTCTGCTTTTTTCCCCTCCCCCCTCGTCTCCCAGACCTGTCCCAGATGAACACACACACACACACACACACACACACACACACACACACACACACACACACACACACACACACACACACACACACCTAGTCTGTTGATTAGTTCCCAAACCTGCCTGATGGGAGCAGTGAGTGGTGAATGAAGAAGAAACAATGTAGCAATAAAAGGCAGAAGGAAAGAGAGAAGAAAATCATCAAATAGAAGAGGAGACAAAGAAAAAAAGAAGAAGCAAGAAATAAAGCAAAAAACCTAAGAATGAAGAAAGAAAGAAAGAAAGAAAGAAAGAAAGAAGCAGGAGAAAATTAGAAAAAAGTAAGGAAGGAAACAACAAAGGCAGGAAAAAAGAAAGTAAGATAAAAATTAAAAAAATAGCAACATAAGGAAAAGTAAGAAAGAAAGAATACAAACTAAAGAGAAGAAAGTGTGAAAAAAGACAGACCAAAAGATGAAAGAAAGACTAATTGAAAAGAAGCAAACAAGAAATAAAGCAAAGAAAAAAGATAACTAGAGAGAGATAGATAACAATCTAAAGAGAAGAAAATTACAAAGAAAGGAAAAAATAGAATCTAAGCAGAAGGAAGAATTAAAGAGATAGATAGATAGATAGATAGATAGATAGATAGATAGATAGATAGATAGATAGATAGATAGATAGATAGATAGATAACAACCTGAAAATAATAAAATAGAAGGAAAGAAAAAAGAAAAAGAAAGAAAGACAAATTACGACCTAAAGAGAAGGAAGAAAGAAAAAGTGAGACATGGTGAGACAGTGGATCCAACCAGAGGGAGGAAAGATAATAAATATCATATCATATATCATATGGATAGAAGAAGAGCCGTAGACTGTGGACAGTCAGAAATAATCGGCAACCCTTCAGGCTGGAGTCTCAGTACAGTATCACTAACACAAGGACAGATGCAGGGACATGGATGAGGAGTGTGTGTGTGTGTGTGTGTATGTGTGTGTGTGTGTGTGTGTGTGTGTGTGTGTGTGTGTGTGTGGAGGAGGGGGGGTGTTGAAGCCACATCAAAAGAAGCAAAGTCATGTCAAAGCAAACCTGGAAGTCACATCAAGTCAGTTTTCGTTAATCCATTTCAAAGTCTGTCCTCCAAAGGCAAAAAACAAAAACAAAAAAACAAAAACAAAAGGCATGACAGCATCCGCCGCGCTGCTGTCGTTCACTCCTGAAAAACAATGCCAAAAGCTGCGCACACACACACACACACACACAGGTACAAAAACTACGTCTGGCTTTCAGGCGTCTCCTCCTCAGGTCTGTCTACCCAGAATGCCCGGTGGGCGGGTGGCGCTGTCGACATGTTTGATCTTGGCGAGTTCCCGCCGAGATTCACAAAGCAAGACTCTCCTCCGCTATCCCACAATTCCACTGCGAGGTTTCTTCTCGCCTGGCGGCCCCACAGCCGCAGTCTGCCATTAATTATGTGCTCTGCGGGAGCCCGGCACAACTACTAAGTCCTCGGTGCGCCCAGAGAACCAAAAAAACCCTCCACAACGTGAAGCCACGTGTGCAGCCGCCTTGATGCTGCGCTGGCATTTAGCTTCATAAATGTATGTGTCTAGTCACCAGGAAGCTTAATCTACTTCCTGTTTACCTGCTGCAAGCCTACGTGAGTGTTAATTCTCCCGTCTTTCCAGCCAAGAACTGAGTCGGCTTTCTTGGTAAATCTCTAATTGAAGTGGTTTTCATAAGCCACTCTAAGCCAGCGCATAATAATTAATCAACAACAAGATTTACAAAATAGGAAAAATGAGAAATCCTTCACAGGGCGGCTGTACAGTTAATGACACAAAGTTGAATTGAACGCAATTTCCTGATGTTTTGATTATTTGTAGTGAAAGTTTGCATGCGCTTTAAGGGGCTTATTATCTGCTTGTAGTGCATCCGCAGTGCACTTGAAATAAAGTGTCACCATTTGTTTTTAATCATTTTTCGAGCGCCTGAATTGCCTTGTTGCAAACTGCATATAGCTCGGTTCTGATTGACTGAGTCACACTGTGCACCGCTGTAAAATACATGATAAATGCACACCTTTGAAAATCGATTAACATTTAATTTACATATTAATGTGCAGAGGGAAAGTCACCGCTCACGCCGGTAATAATGAGTTGCTGAGCCGCCGTGTTGTTACTGTTTAAAAACCCCACTGCTGATAATAATAGCTCCTTTTAGCTGCTTTAAAGCAATATGTTATTATTATTAGCATGCTACAAACTGTTTAAATTCTCCAGATTTGCTGTTTTTGGACGGCAGCTACATGGGAACCACAGTCTGTGATGACTGTAAGCGTATTCAGGGATTTGATTATATTGCAACTGAAATCAATCGACCTTTAATGCCCCTTAAGGCATCTCAGAAAGTTTAGCGTCAATCATGTATGAGCAGCTAGGGTTAAAAACTAAACCTGTGATCACCTGTTGTTCGAACTGGGAGCCTCCTAATATACACATTACCTTTTTGTTTTCCCTTAAGTAGCTTTAAGATTGTTAAACTTCATTAAATCTATATGATTACACTAAAAAAATCAACTGAACAGGCGTAAGTGGGCTCGTCCTGGGTTTAATTTTCACAAGATGTGCCTCCAATCTGAAAATGAAACGAGCAGCTCTGAAAATAGAACAAATGTTCTGACAAATTCAAATAACAGCTGCGACATTCCGACTTTTTACACCTGATTCTCCTCAAACTTCCTGATCAAAATAATAACTTGATATGCACAAAAAAGCCTAATTAAGGCCCTCCTGTGTCTGAGGCGCTGCGATAATAAAGAGAGATACAAAAACACAGGCCATTGCTGGTTGTGAGGTGGTTTTATGGAGGGATGTGTCTTTTCACTCAAACAGTTGGTTTAGTGGTCACAAAATAATGTACCTAACCATATGTATTCATTTTTCAGTTAGCCAGAAATCAAAAAAGTGTACTTTGCATCTATACATGAGGGTCATTTACCTATATTGAACATGTTGTTTCCATTACTCCCTCTCAGGTTTTCTTTAGCGCAGTAAATATCAGATATCCGTCATAAGGGTTCAACTAAGCCACCATCTCCAGTACAGTTCCTGTAATGGCCACTTGAGGCAATCCCCACAGAGTGCCATGTTAAAATGCTAATACGAGAGTTTGTTCAGAGTTCAGTGTTAGAGCCACTTCAAAGAATGTTTTACTAACAGCAGCAAGCAGCAACAAAACAGCCATGCTACTGACAGTTCAGCATATCACTCACTTCAGTATTGCTGTTATTGGTCAGAAGTGATTTACTGTGGCTGATTGACTCATACTGGACTCCTTTCACAAAGTTTCACAGCCTTTTCCAGAATAAATAAAGGCAGATGCTTTCCACCCAGCATTGACAGCTGAGGTAAACAGTGGAGTGACTTCCTTCTACAGATAGGGAAAAACTCCAGGGTAAATCCGGATCTGGTGGAAACCAAAGTTGAAACACACTGGCTAGCCACAGCGGTTATTGGCTACAGTCTAAATTGAGTATTCTTGGCGGATTAAAACATGTTTGTCCTACAGCCGCTGTAGCTAGGATTATACCCTTGAACTGGGAGGGGTAAATAAACAGAACTCACTTGACTGCAATCTGCAATCTACGCACATCTAGTTGTAAAAAGATTTACACACTGTAACTTTAAAATGAGGTATTAATAGGAGCATGGCTGCTTTGAATCATAGGTGAGTGGCGAGTGGGCTGCTCTCTGTCTACTAGTCTACACTGAACCGGACCTCTCAATGGAGTTTGTGATATTGGAACCTTTCAGAAAATTTGAATATGATCTACTATGAAGTACAGCCAGTCCAAGAAGTCTGCTTTGTGGCTTGGTGAATGGAGTTGTAGCATTTTATCGGTCCGCTACTTAGCACTAACAAGCCAGTGTCTGTCGGAGACATCTGTGCACCCAAACAGTCTATGAAAGAGCCTTCCTAGCCAAGTTTGCTGATAATTTAGCAGTTCATCTTCTCCTCCAAATATGGTTACTTCTGGCTTCTAAACAACAAGGTGGAGATGAGTGGTGTCACAGTGGCTACACAGTCTGCTACAGTTTTATTAGCAAAAAACTGCACAGATGCTGTAAAAGCAGATTAGTAGGTGGTTTCTCTTTGGGTTTGTCCTTAGATTTTGCACAACTGCTCAAATCCCTTTTCACTTGTGCAAAATACATTGAGATTGAGGTCCACAAGCAAGTTTTGATGATGCAAGATTAACTCATCCCATCACCAGAAGATTTTTTTTTAACCACCTGAGTGAACCATCGAGTCTACATTACAGCAGAAGGATCAGAGTGCAGTGGGCAGCCTGGATGGATTTTATGACCTTCCAGTTATAGGACAGTCTCTTTAATCACCTCCTGCTTCCTGTCTGAGGCGAAGTGTCTATCTGTCGGACTAGCTGATGAAATGTCATCCACAGGCCACCTCCTTTCAGTCTTTTTATCTTTACATTCTCATCATGTACAGAGCCCCAGCAACCTGGTCTGCATTCACACAGCCTATGGCCCCTTCCCAACCCCCCATGCTGGCTGTAAAATAGCCCCTCCCTGTGTATCGTGTGCAGGAAACCCTACACTTCCTAAATGTTAACTGCTGCTCTTGGGTTAACGTTATCCTGTCGCCTCCTCTTGCCCGCCGACGTCTTGCAGGAATGCCCTGGTGTTTTTAAAGGTCAGAGGTCGGCTTGTCCTGGAGCCAGAGGACAGACTCGAGGCTCACGCTGGGAATAGAACGAGTGTGTGTTGTGTAAGGAGTGCATGGCGAGTGTGCCGCTGTGGATGTGTATGCCCTCTGCCAGCGGTCAGCACCTTCAAAGCAACAGCCAAGTTCACATGAACACAGTGTGTATGCCAAAATTTATACGGCAGCACACAAACACTGTTTCACATCCTGTGTTATGCACACACACACACACTCCTTCTCCTTCCTCTTCTCTGAAGGTGTGACGGTGAGCTGCTGGGTCAAAGTCAGACAGATGGCCCTCACAGTTGGGATTCAATATCAGTGACCGAGAGCATACGACCACTCATGCGTGCATGCAGGCAAACACACAATCCACATACACGCACGCACGCACCCGCAAACACAGACACCTAAAAGTATTTCTCAAGCAACACATCCACAAAGTAAGAGGCGTAGCAGCGCACATTTGACCTCCAGACAGTCACACACACAACACTGCACGTATATTTTCAAGAAACACTTACTGATACTTTGATTCCACTAAAGAAAAGATGCGTCTTCAAAACTAACTGGATAAATTAAATCATATGATGACGTACATGCAACTGTAGATGTGAGATTTTTCATCTGCAGTTATTTAATTGTGATGACAGGTCTGTCCTGGGAGTTCATGCACAGTACAGACACAAAGCAGGCATCGCTGGATTCGCTTTATGGTGCTTTTATGCTCAGCATTAGAGGTGGGCGGATCTATCCAATTATTGATAGAATCGATACTAGTGCATTGGGATCAATGACAAATGTCTGAACTTTTTTGTGTTGACCGTCACGTCCGTTTCATATAGGCTAGTTGCTTCAGAGACAGGCACATTTACATTCCAGGTCTCCAAAAAACCCAGTTTCAAAATAAATGAAAAGCTGGAAGATCTACTTTACTGTGTTAACTAATTATTCAAAATCACAGTGATTTAGTGGCCATAAAAATTTGTTCCAAATTTGCGAATCAATGACGATTCATCTAATAAGTCATGACACACTGCTCTCCAAACATACACTTTTTGTTTTAAGTATCAGCCGCGTATTTATTTGGTATCAGATCAATACAAAAATTTGCAGCATCGCACACCACTACTTGCCGTTCACTCTCTGTCAGATGGCATCATATGATGAAATTGATGTCATATCTGCTGCCATGTTGTTTCTGAAAATACTGCACTGGCTTTGTGATAATGTTACCAGCGGCGCATGAAGCAACCAATGCAGCTGGTAACATTGGGACCTTTAGGCAAGAAAGAGCGAGAATCAGAATCAGAATCAGAAGGGGTTTTATTGCCAAATGTTGAGCAGGTTTACAACATTAGGAAATTGCTGCGGTACTTAGTGCAAACATACTGTCATATAACGCTTAAATAGACATAAAAATAAGAATTAAAGAATTAAAAGTGCTAAGTAGATAGATAAAAGCACAAACTGGGGTGTAGGTGGGTTTCAAAGCAGTTTGCATTAGTGACTCAAAGGTCAGCAGGCTTAAGAAACATAAGAAACACTTTTTCCAACAGTGTATTATACACATATTGCACTTTGCTGTGTGACTCAAAGCCATAATTAAAACATTTGTCTTTCATTTTTGCCAACCCAGTTTTTTTTCTGCATAGAGCATATTTTTACTTCCACTCTTTAATTTGTGAGCCACATCAAGGACACATTTTCATTCTCTTATGATGGGAAATGAAGGTTTTCTGATTCTGGTGAATTAATTTAATCTCAATGCTTCTACTGAAATTAAGAAGTTCGGGCTGTCATGAAAAGTTCAAACAGAGCCAAATGTTGATGCTGAAATAGTGTTGCTGTTTTTAAACTGCGCTTATAATATGTATATAAATATATATTTACAGGGGTTACTTATCTGAAGAAACTTAAAAAATCAGTTTCCAGTAGTTTGACTTTACTCCTTATGAAGCCAGAGATGCTATGCGATTTGTAGTCTTTATTGTACATCAGAAAGATCCAAAGAAGTCAACTTCAGGTGACTTACCTTTCTCTGTTACACACACTCACACACATATGCACACTCTGCTACCTGTCATCACTATGACAAACACCTTCACCCAGACAAAGAGTGACTTTTATGCTCGTTCTCCTTTCATCAAACAAGCAACTATAAATCAAATTGTCCTTTACAATATCCCTCATCTTAGCGGCGCTTAGCACACAGTTAGCCTACATTATCCCCACTTCATTTAGCTCGGTAAACAATTAACCCGGCGCGCGTGTGTGAGCAGAATGATTGAGGGATTTGGCATTAGCTATGCTGCGTCGCGTCTCCATACTAAGTGTTTAACATAGTTATCCTGTGTTTATGCCCCCCACCGCTACCTCCTTCCTCTCTCCTTTCTTTTTTCCGTCTCTTCCTCTCACCCCCACCCCAATGAATCCATATGCTTAAACGCTGCCACCAACTTGGAGAGAAAAGAGGGGTTAGGGAAGTTAATTTGAAACAAGCGATTAATATTTCTTTTGTTAAATAAGAGCACACATGCACGCACGCACGCTCTGAGGGTCAGCGCATCGATGAGGTTTGCCTTACTTCAGCTCTGTTTGCGATAGCATTTGGGTTTCACTACAGCAATTACAGGCCTTAATTGAATTGATTTCGATAATGAGCCTCTGTAATGACACTGCTGTGGGAATGGACGGGTGTGTGTTTGTGTGCGTTTGCAGTGAATGAGCCACTGTTGTTTTTGCTGGACTTAAATGATCTGTGAGGAGCCGAGCAGGATTTAAAGATGAGGACACACACACACATATTTAAAACACCGGTGTGTGCTGCTCTAATAGCTGCATACTGGTCAACCGTCTCCGTTCAGCTCTTCTTTTTTTTTTTATAAACCACTTGTCCGAGGTCTAACCTTTCAGCTTGTTGCATAATATCCTCCAGGCTATAACACATGAATGTTTGATGGCACACGGCTTACTACACGGCAAACTTAATATCCTACACCGCCGCACGTCTGCTGTTTTCAGCTTAGCATAGCCGACGACTACTTCCCAGGTCCTTGGGCGGTTACAGCGGTCTGGTTTCATGGGAGCTTGTCCGTGGCACTGCGAGAAATCTTTTAAAGGGCTGAGGAGTAAATCTGCTGGTGTATCAGTCAGTGTGAGTTACCTCATCTGCTTTTCTTGCGGTGGGCTCGGGTGCTTCTTAAGTGTTGAGTGGAAAGCTATTGTGATAGAGCAGCGATACGTGTAATGGGCTTGCACTTAAACAAACAACGCACATCGACTGACAAGCTGTGGACATTCCTCCCCCCTGCACCACTCAGACACACTTCAAACACACAGGTAGCAGCTGATAAATGGCTGCTGGTAGCCTTCCATACGTCTGTGTCTGTTAGTTTTCTTTGGATTTCATTTAAAAGTTTGTGGACCATTAATGGGTATCAGCTGATGATCTAACAGCTAGCTGACATCATATTTCAATCCTAATATATATATATATATTAGGGGTGCAACGATACACAAAATTCACGGTTCGGTTCGGTTCGATACTTTGGTGTCACGGTTCGATATTTTTTCGATACAAAAGAATGTTCATGCTTTTTTAATTTGTCATTTATTAAAATTATAAATATATATTTTAACTCAAAAGTACAGTTTTTAAATTTAATGTTGCTGAAACGACAAAGTAATAAAAAAATAAATATCTCATGGAAAAATCCCTCATCTTTGGAAAAGAGAGTTTATTACAGAGAAATGGCTCTTTCCAAAATAAAAGCTATACTATACCCTTCTTCTGGGGTATACTCTAAGCAGCATATTAAACATATCAGGTCCCCATAAGGAGAATCATGTGCTAACGGCTGTCTAAATGACACGGGTAAAGTTTGTAGCATGCGTGCTTGTTGTTTTTGTCTGCTTCCACTTGTCTTTGCACTAGGATGATGTCGGAGTAAATGTGCAGTCATATTCATTGTGTTCCCACTAGTGCTGTCAGCGTTAATCTGAAATGACATTAACGCCACAACAAGGCAAATCTCCGTTAACGAGCTACCGCAGATCGCCCCGTGCGTGGGGCTGGACGGCGTCAACACGTTAACGAGCAAACTGCGCTAACGCAGTAGTTCCCACCCATGTAATTGAGCATTGCGTGGCACATCCGACATGCTGTTTTACTTTTGTCCATGATGCGCTTACCTTCAGGGTCATACTTCACATGAAGACCAAAATAGTTCCAAAGGCCAGGTCTGAATGAGGGTGGGGGAGGTTCAATTTGCCATGCTGCAATGAGCTAAGCTTCTGTCTTGCTAGCTTGCGCTGCGCTCAGTGGATCTGCGCTCGACAGTGCAGCCTAGGCGGAGTAGTCGAACGCAGATCCACAGCATCGTCAGAAGAAAAGTTGATAAAATAAATTAAAAATTTTGTATTGTTCATACACATGCGTACCGAACCGAAAGCACTGTATCGAACGGTTCAATATCGATACGAGTATCGTTGCACCCCTAATATGTATATATATATATATATATATATATATATATATATATATATATATATAAGGTTAGGGGGGTACAATTTGCCACAAGAATCTAGACTAAGTATTAACTTTATTATTTTTTTAACTTCTACACAAACCCAACAGTTTATTGTAGATGAATGTGGACAACCACTCCCTTAGATGTCCGAAAACCAGTTGGGTGACGTCACCGATCGGAAACCAAGGCTCACTGCAGGGTCATATGGTAGCTAACACACCATAGAGCAGACAGGCTCTAAAGCATAAACACCTAATAAATAATATTTAAATCTAGCAGCTGAGTAAAATTGCGAGAATCATTCCCGAGATCTTCTTTTGTAACCAGAGCCCCCTGCTGGCCATGGGAAAGAATGCAGTTTTAAGGCCCGTTTTAAGGCAATGGTTTCCCTTTGCAGACCTGGAGGCTACATCCCAGTTTCACACGCAAAGTGACTGAAATGCTCTGATGATTTCTACAGGCTGTAAACAAACTCCAAGTTTAGTGATATTTTCTAAATCCCACAACTCCTCATTAGATGGGGAAACCTTCCACTATAAACCAAACTTAAAAACATTTTTATTTTTATTTTTGCAAAACCCAGTGAATGTCTAAAACATGCAGATTAGGCAATAAACTTGTTTGTCTTTCAATGACGTTTGGTTAAACTTGTGTTTTTTTCATTCTTTTTTTTTAATACTTTCTCTTTATTGATTTTCATCTTACTTTACATACAGAACTAAAGAGGGCAAGGGAAACTAACACATTCACATATGTTCACATATTCCAAACTACACATCACCTTGTTTTACTTACACATATTACATATTACACAGGTGCATGTTCCATTCAAACACAATCGCGGCTAGTCCTCTGCATCGCACAGGTATCAGTTTCTAGTCTTTTAATGTATAACGATCCGATCCCATCTTTCCCAAAGTCTCTCTCCTTTCTCCTTCTGCAGCCGCGGTGAGAAGGTAATCAATTCCATATGATGGATTATGTTAATAATGTCTATGACCAGCTTCCGTGTGGGGGGGTTTGTCTGCAACCAACATTTAGTAATTACCTTTTTGCATGTAACCATAATTATTTTCAGTAAGTATGAGTCTCTTTTATTTATATCCTCAGGAAGTTTCCCAAGGTACATGGTACTAAAGGAGAAGTCCAGTGTTACTCCAAGCACATCCACCACCATTTGTTTAATCTCCTTCCAATAGGTCTTCAGCTTAGGGCATGACCAGAAGACATGGAAGCAACCCGCAGCGACCTCGCTGCACTCCCTCCAGCACAAACTTGTATTTTTTTCATGCTCCAGTGTGACTGTTTTGGGGGCTTCACTCTGGGGCTCCACATATAAGCTATAAGTTATAAGACTTGTGATAAACACAGTGTCATACCCAGCCCTGACAGCGGAACCATTTGGTTCTAACTGGGCCACTTTTAGCAGTTGCTCAGTTACAGAGCTGGCAAATGTTGATTGGGTCAGATGTGGACAAAATGTCACAATGCATCAGACATTCAGCTGATAGAACTTGGACTTGTGGCTTAGCTGAGGATGCTAGGCTCACTCCAAGTCAGCCCTGTCACCAAAGGCCAAATGTGGCCAAGAGAGCACTGCAGGGCCAATCATTCATTTCTAACTGGGAGTAAGACTGACCAAATCCATATAAGTTGTTATTTAAAACATAGTCTACACTATTAGGATTTCCTAAAATCTGTCTTTGTCCTGTTTGGTATTTGTTGTCTTGTGCTCTTCCTTTCTCTTTTCTTTCCCTTCACCCCCCGGTCATAGCAGATGGCGGCCCTCCCTGAGCCTGGTTCTGCCAGAGGTCTCCTTCTGTTAAAAGAGATGTTTTTTTTAATCCCCACATTGGCTCATTGGGTTTCTATCTGTCTATGCTGTTGTAGGGTCTTTATCCAACAATATAGTGTGCTGAGACGGCCACTGCAATCTGATCTGAACTTAAAATGAATTCACTGTTTTGGTAGTCCTTCATTTGCATGCTTCTACATGATATTAACATGAAATTAATAGATTACTAGAGCATAAATACTGTTTCTGCTGTTTTAAATGTGTAGAAAGACATCCACAAAGCCGGACTTACTGGTAAAAGACAAGAACCATAATGGAAAAGAATGGTCACACTCAAAATAATTTCCAAATCCTAAAGATTTTTAAATGCATTTACAGATTTGTGCAGAAGTCTGAACTCTCTCCGGGAAGCTTGATGATCATGATTTGAAGCAAAAATTTCAAATTTGCATTCATCGCTCCATCAGATCTGCTGCCACTGATTTTCAGTCCAGTTCTTGTGTAATTTGGCATACCTCGCCCTTTTCTCCAAGTTTCCCCTCCTTAAGAATGGCTTCTTGACTGAGCCCATTTCTGATGAGGCTTCAGTGAACAGTAAACGGATAAATGATGGATGGATGGAGGGTCCAGATGCTTCTCGCCGGTCCTGTGTCAGGTCTTTGTTGGATTTTTTCCAGTTTCTTAAGGACATGAGACTTTTAGATACTGATCATCTGTTCTACATAATCTGAATCTGTTTTGGTTTTTTTTTTTTTTTGGGGGGGGGGGGGGGGGGGGGGGGGTAGGCATAGGTGCTGTAAATAAACCAGTCCCTTTACCATTTACCATGACATTTCTTCTCTTGTCCTCAACTTGTTAAGTTTCCTCAAAATTTGAAAGGAAACGCACCATGGCAAGAATCTTTCTTCGGCTAGATGTTTAGGAATCACTTTTTGGGGCAACCAACAAGCGATTCCTGTGAAACTGTTTAAGCATTTTTCATAGATTCATCTAAAGAAAGTTGTATGTAGACACAATACTGGTTCTTCCCTCGAGGCAGACTCCTTTTTTATGCTTAAATGATTCAGGAGTCAGTATTAAGTGACTTAAACATAAAAAGCCACCATTCCTCTGACAAAGGTCAGGTAGGAGGATTCAATGAGTCCAAAGAAAAACTTTGAAACACATTCAGAAAGCCTGGATAATTATTACTCAAGACCACTTGCTCCTTGGATGCAAGATTTAAAAGATATGTGAGGCGGCTTAAGACTTTTGCACAGCACTTTATTTTACATTTAAATTCAACTGTCGTGAGGAAAAAATGAGCTGCAGTAAACACTTACGCCTGCAGCAAGAAAGCAACCAGAATCTTCGATTGTTTCAAAGCGAGCTCACGAATTCCCTTCAAAGACGGGAACAGTGAGAATCTCAAGACCGCCAGGCCTTGTGCATGAAAGAATATGATTCTTCCATTCACATCATTCAAAATGATAGTGCACATTATCACTTACAGTCGGCGGTTCTGTCTGCAGCTTTGTCCGCCAACTTGAAATAATAATAAATGACCGATTAAATGGCTTTTGTCTCTGGACTGTAAATTGCTGCTTTTAAACCTTAACCTTGCTCCAGATCACACTTACTTTGATGAGGGGCCTTTGATGTGCGAACACACACAACCTTGTGCTTGTGCTCTGGCAGTGGAGCATCACTAATTATCTCACCAGCGGAAAGGTAAGGGAAGTGGGGACCTGCATGTGTGTGTGTGGTCTCAGTACGATGGTAGCTTTTAATGAGCCCCACATTTCTTATCAAGCTTGGTGCTCAACAAACGCTCTGATCCGCCCACATGGAGGACTGGGCTTGACTGATCGCGTCTGATGCCCCCCCCCCCCCCCCCCCCCCCACCCCAACGCCCTCCACACCATCCTAGTCAACACCCTAATCAACCTTCCTCTCCCTTGCCTCCCTCCCCTCCCTTCCGTCTTACTGTCAGAAAGAAATATCCTTGAGAGAAACTGTGAATCAAAGGGCTTTTTCATCCTTTTTCACAAAGAAAAAGGAGCAATGGAGAGGGACAGAGATGGAGTGAGAGACTCAACAGGACAAAAGAAAGACAGAAAGTGAGCGAGGGATGGATGGAGAGAGGGCAAGAGGTGGAGGGAGTTAGAAAAGAAAACCGAGGATAAAAAGACTGAACTTCTCCGAGCTGGAGGGCACTCCAGAGGACACGTCCTAGATTAGCTCCCATCCCTCCCCTCCTTCCATCTCTCCATCCTCCCTCCACCCTCTTTCCTCCAACCCCAGCTTCAGATGGGGAGCAGCAGCCCTGGGGCCCACTCGGCGGGCGTCAAGGGTGGAAATAGGAGGGGGGAGACACTGGGCATTTAGACATCTGTCAGCCACTAATGAAAGAGTTCAATTTAGTGGAAAATCTAAAACAACCTTGTCTGACAGGCAGGCTGACAGGCTTTAACTCGCCGTGTGTTGTTGTTGTTCGTGTGCGCGTCTCGCCGTTGTGTTAGCGTGGAGAGGACCAGGAGGGGGGCATTAAAAAAAGGTGAAAGGGGGAGAAAAAAAAATAATGCAATAAACTCAGGCTGTGCTGGGGCATATGCTTGCGAGCACATGAAAGTGTAGAGCTTGTGTGTGTGCTCAAGAGTCATGCAGGGGTGTGGATCAGTCCATGCAGCAGGGGTTGGGTCTTACGGCTTTACATCGCTCCAGGGGTACAGGACATGTTTTTCGACGATAGATGGGTTATGGTAGGGTTTTCTGTGTGTGTCTGTGTGTGCGCGAGAGAGAAGAAAAAGCATATTTAGCCCTCTCCAGTGCTATTAGAGTTGGAGAGATGAACACATGGCTCTCCAGGCAACACACGCAGACAGACGCACACACTTTGTCTCCACCCCCCCCCGAGCTTCATTAGCGCGTCATTAGAAACAACTCTAGTGAAAGCTGTTGTTTTAGAGAAACAGTCGTGCCTATCTGTCCTCGCCGAAAAGGCTCTACGTGTGTGTGCCATGCAGAAAACTCATTATTTTTTGTTTTTTATTTTTCTCTTTACTTTTTTATAGATTAATCCACCTGCTGATTTATGTGCCGTGCTGCCTAGCGACACTGCTATTACTGAGGTGGAATAGTCAAACTGAACGCAGTTTTATTGACTGTGAAAGCATGAATGGTTGGATTCATGAACGGTCACAAATTCCATTGTTTGAAAGATGACGGGTGTGAGGATGGATGTCCACACACAAAACAGCAGCCCGAGGGTTGTAATGAAACAACTGGGTGTAGAAAAGCCCTCTACCTGTGCCACACAGCAAGTGTCACATCTTCAGAATTTATTTGTTTTTGAAGATCAATTTCAAAGTAACCATTTGAACTGCATCATCTAGGACAGATCTGAATCTTTAAGCTGTATAAACAGATTTCAATCGAGCAAGAAAGTAAGATTTTCTAGCTGCAAATATTTCCATGTGCATACACGGTAAGCCAGAAGTGGAAGATCCCCTCATTAAGAACAAAGTAAGCACAATTACAACAGATTTAATATTTAGTCAGAAACGCAGTTAAAAGGAAGAACTGGGCTGGGGATGGGTTGCAAAGCAGCTTGCAGAGACAGCAACAGCTGTAGGCGCGCTATAGCAGGTGAAACAGAGTGACTTTTATATGATTTGCCAACTTGTTATGAAGGTGATTATCAGCTGAGCCATCAGCTTCTGAGCTGAGCACAACTTTGGATCTTTAGGCGTTCGTGCCTTAACACATTGGTTGTGACAGCACTTGCCGCTTCCTCTTTGTAAGCTTTATGTTTTGCTCTTTCACCCTCTTTTTCCTTTCACAGAAAATGCTTGCTTAGGATCTCAGAAAAGAGTGTGGCATGGGACGGCATGCTCCCTTTTCAAAACCTTAACCCTGCACGTTAAAAAATGATGCCAGTAAATGATGCCACTGCATCTAAATTTGACACCATTGGTGCTCAACAAGCCTCTGTGTGTCTGAATGATGACTGAAACTTATAAGGTTGCTGTCTTTCAGGGCTTTTTAATCTGACACACAATATGGCTTATAGTGAGGTCTGATGTATTAACGAACCATTCAAGACACCTACACTCTAGTTTTCGCAAGCAAAATTCTAATTTGAGCATCGATTAGCTGGTATTTTTGCAATGCAACAATACTAAAAACCATTATTTGTCACATATGGTCACTACTGGCTCCAATAATCCAAATTGGAGACATCCATAATGAAAACTCAAGGCTTTAAACCCTTAGCATGGGACTATATTTGGCTATATTTATTTATTACACTGAGTTTAGAGCTAAATAAGAAACATTAGCTTGCTTCCACTCGTTTAGCTTAGCACACAGGCTAGAAACAGGGTGAAAAGCTAGCCTGGCTCAAAAGATGTAAGAATCCACAAACCACAGCCTCTAATGCATACACACTGGGAGCGTATATTTTCGCAGTTTCACAATTTCAAAATCTGGAGTGTAAAAATAACCCATATTTCTCTGCATAGGCTGCATAAGAAGTGGTTGAAAAGTGAAATCCTTATCATTCAGCATCAACAGCAATGATACTTTACCTTGCAAGTTGAGCTACACTCATAAATATAATCTTGTTTGCTGACCACTATCTTCTTGGAACTAAACAAAATGGAAGCAATCAACCAAAAGAAAAAGTAAATGATAACCTTGCTTTTGATAAAACTGAGGTGAAAACTGAAAAGAAAAATTGTTCTGACACTCAGTTCGTGTTGTGACCTGTATCTTCTCTAGAAACATTACTTCATCGCTGAAATATGACAGGCATGTCTGGAGCTGACATGAATATACACATTCTGCATGCATACAATCACATATGCATACATTTGGTACGAGTGCGCTGACGGATCGCTGACAAATCTTCAGGAGAGACATCAGAGGAGTGATGGAGATGGGGCCGGGAGAGAAGCAACAAGCAGCGCTGTCATTTTTCTTTCTCTCTTGTTTTTTTCCACCTGGCGAGGAAGCCTACACCTCGCCGCTTTGCTCTCGCCACCGCCATCACCTCTGTGAGAACCGAGCAGGGAGAGATTCATCACATAAAACCACAGACCCCCTTCACTTATCCCTTTTCTCAAAAAATGGCAGCCATTCAACTGTTTTTTTTGCCCTAAACCAACATGGCTGCCAATACCGGTGCCCTTTTCTCCAGTCTGGCCCCCATCCAGCTTTCCACTCTGATTGCATCTCTGCCTGTTAGGGCCTTGGGTTTGGAAGGAGAGATAGAGCGAGGGAGGGGATGAGTGCCAATACAAACATTGTTCTGCTGGCTTTTTACAAGCCAGGAGAGTGGGGAAGTTAATAAGCAGGTATTGGTTTTTAACTGCGCCCCGTTTATTGCTTTGCCCTCGAGCGTGCTGGAGTGCTCTACTCCACCTTTTTCCTGTCCATCTGCCCATCACCTTTGCTAACCTCCCGCTCAATTTCTCCCTCTCTCTGTCTGCTCTCCTTTTGTCTTGACATGCCTCATTCAGCAATTAATCCGCCATCCTCATCATCTGTTTATTTCTGCCTCCCACTGGATCTTTCCTCTCATTTTATTTTATTTTTTTGCCCTTTTTTTCATTTTGAGCTGAGTTGAAGCCAGTTCAAAAAAATAAATAAAAACAATCCAGCATAAATCACTCAATGCTCTGTCATTATGCTGCTATTGATTTAGTGTTTTGCAAGTGTGTGCTCGGTCCTCTACCCTGTATATTAAATCTAAAACCATATTCGTCCATCAATACAGGACAATCGCATAAGCCGTTGTTGTCCACCTCTGACATGATGAATATGATGCGGGTTTAATTGCATACGTGTCAGCTGCTTTTTTTTTTTTTTTAAATGGGTTAACATTTTTAATATTTGTTGCTCCCAGAAGCTTTTCATGAACAAACGAGACAATAAACTTTCCCTTACTTCCAGCACTTATGAGCAACCTTTCAAATCTCACCGCTGGGCTCCGCAGATTCTTGTTTCAAAGAAACAACTTTTAGCTTCATTTAAAACTCTGTTACAGCACTTGGCAAAAAGCTACAACCCCTACAAGCAGTAGTGGGTGGCTCAGTGGGGTTGTTTTGTCCTGGGGCTTGCCTGTGAGGCTACAAATGGGCTGCCCTAACCCAAAGCTGGGGCCATGAAGAGCTTAAAAGACACAATTTGGGGTTAGAAAAACTGCTTTAATCCTCTACAAGGTTGATGTAAAAAAAATATTTAATTTTAAATTTTATTTCATACTTTCAGTCACTTAGTTGCCAGCCAGCAGAAGTACTGAGGAATGGTCAGAGCCTGCTTGTTTTTATCTTGAACGACTGCTAGAGAACACAGATGGACTATAGACAGACTGTATATAAAAGATGAATGTAGCCTGCAGGTTTGAAAAGCTAAGCCAGGGCATAAGTGCATTAAACCTTTATTCTTTCTAAAGGCCAGCAGTGGGTGAATCCTCTGGATGCAAAAAGAATGAAGTGGTAAATAAGAATGCATGCAGAAGTCTGTGATAACCCAAACCTATATGCGGAGTGGGATTTCCCTCCTTAATATGCAACCAATAAAATATGGCTTATTTGTTACGTATTACTGCTTAAAATACAGGTTACATTTTTAACCACTGATCTGATTTTTAAAGTGAATCTACAGTAAGTAACACTGGGGTCATTGGGTTCAGACTCTGTGCTGCTCGTCTTTTAGACCATGGCCCTTTGTGCTAAACCCACAGTGAGAAACCTTGGTGTTAAACTGGACCGTGATTTTTATTCTAGATAAGCAGCTGAATTCTGTTATTAACACTAGTTTTTACCACTTGAGGCTTTTATCCACCATCAAATCAGCTTTATCTTTTAAAAGGTTTGAATGTCTCATTCATGCTTTTATCACAATGTGTCTGGACTATTGTAATGCACACTGTGTTGGCCTTAGTAAAGCTTCCCTTTTTTTGCCTGCAGTTAGTCCAAAATGCCGGGATTTGTCTTTTAACTAGTACTCGCCATTGCAAGAACTTTACGCATCCTGGCCTCCCCCCATGTTCCCTCAAGGTTGCTGAGGTCCATGGACCAGCTGCTCCTGGTAGTCCAAACAACCGGACTGAAAACCAGGGGCAACTGAGCTTTTTCACACCTCCCTGTCCATGGTATTACAGTTTTTGAAAACACGTCTTGAAACTAATTTTTATTCCTTTATTTATTATTTATTTCATGACTCTGCTCTGTTCCAACTTTTCATTGAGCCAAAGAACTCAGCTGTTTCAGTGTGAAAACTACCGCTAATTAAATCAAAGAGAAATTAACTATCACAAAAAAAAAAACAACCTAAAAATCTCCTCCTGCTGATCATTCCCTCTGGGTTGCAGCAGTTAGAAAACCTTGCCATGAATGACATCTCTAAAGAAATGTTATCTGTAAGTGATAGAGGGCTGATAGAGACGAGCAGATACACTCCTGATTGGAAATATCAACCCTAACCCTAATTTAGACAAAATGCGATTCATTTAAGCTTAGAGAATTAAATATAAAGAAATGTTTTACTATATTCTTGCTCGGCTTCCATATGACAGATATTACCTACCATAGGCATCATAATTTCCAGATAGACATATTTAAATGTTAATAAATGCATTTTCTACAAGTTTAGGTGTAATGTTTTGTGCTGAAGTTTTAAAGATGCTCTGATAATGTGTTGTTTCCTCTGCTTCAGAGACCAAATACAAACCCAAATTTACTGCTACCTGACATCAAAAAGGCCCAAACGAATGCTGCAGGAGAGAGAAGCAAGTGAGGAAGAGGGATGACCAGACAGAACAGAGGGAGGGATGGTGTTATGGTGTAGAAGAAGGCGATTTCATGTTCCTATAATCCTGAGACTGCTGCAGTATGTGTCCTCCCCTGGGCTGTTTCACACCTCCAACCAGGGATAAGTGACAAGCTCTCACGGTGCAGAGAAACAGCCGAAATTTAACATACTTATTCCACGAGCAATTAACACGGTGACTCTGTGCAAAACAACAAGATTGACTCTGAATCGGAAGCGGGAGCATAAATCCCACGTACGGCTCTTGTGGGATTCGTAGTATCCACCCTGTCCTGCCCAGGGGGGCTATCCACTGATCCAACAGAAGTAAGAGCGTGCAGGCGCTCAACTGATGAGATTCCAGTTAGCTGGCACAGACAAGGAGAGGGGTGGGGAAGCAGCCAATAACCTGAGCAGAAGGGATCTGGGGGCCTCTAAATATCCACCCAGGGCTAAAAGTGTGAGAGTGCGAGCAAGCTTCAGCCCACTTCCTCTATTGCTCTCCTGGGCCACAAGAGGGAACAATATTGGAAAATGGAGCACCAGCACACTCCTTTATAGTCAGGCATATGCACGGGTGTCCAGAAAAGCTGGAACAGATGCCAGCGAGCAGATAAACATGCAAGTGTTTTCGACTGCTAGTGGCAGCGTGTTTTGATGATTGTTCTCTAATCATCTTTGCACAAGGATGAGCGTGCAGGCTAGAAGCAAAGGGAAACACAACACAAACTCCTGCAGACTGCCGAAGCCAGTAATGAAAATATAAAGTGGGGACGAGTGGGTGATTGTCAGCTTTTGGTGAACATTTGCTTGGAATAAATTTGGACAACACATTTTTGCGAAACAACAGCAGATGATATCATTACACTAAAAGCCGATAAATTATAAATCACTGGCAATAACTAGTTGTAATGTCTGTATTTCAGTGGAAACGTCTCCTCACCTGCTGGCACTCAATTCCAATGTTGTCAGCGCATTGATATGTTATCAGCAGTTGGTGCCCCACTCTCACCAACTGACTAGCAGGCTCATTAGTCTGTTACAGCCATTCTAATCAGTGACAAACAGAGAGCAAACCCACATTACATAGGATGCATCTTGTGTGCAGAAGTGCACAGTGTTAAATGTGGTAAGTTAGCGACTTTGTAAAATGTTATAAAAGGGTGTTTGTTTGGTTGTTTTTTGTCACCGAACTGCAATATTTGTATCTCTAACAAAGTTTTGCATTACATAATCTAAACCGATTACTTTTCGTGCTTAAACACACCAGATGTGTAAAATTTATGTCAATATTTTGTGCAGTAAAAATATTTTTAAGAGTCACCAATTCTTAATGCAGCCGTTCACATCAACCATGTAATATCACAGGATGAATTTATTATTATTATTGCTTTTTGAACGGATCCAAATAAACAAATGTGACCAATCAGACCACTGCATTTGGCAACGAGTGCGCTCGCAGCTGGTCAGATGTGGTCCTTGTTGTCTACATACATGTTACACAACAAGTTCCAAACTGGAAACCTCTGAATTTTGTGTCGCTTTTTCACAATGTCCAAAGTGTGTAAAGAGAAATTACAAACAAAAGTAAAAGGCAACTCTTAAAAACTGTCTAAAAGATGAGTCTTTAACTTGCATGTCATGGTCGAGAATTACATAGATGGGTATGGATTATTATTATTATTAACCCCACACTGGGGAAATTCACTTGTTACAGCAGCACAAGGCTCAGGTAGAAAAAGTCAATTTGAGTTATGTTTGAAAATAAAACCAAAAAATAAGAAAAAAAAAAAGCCAAAACTGCTAAAAATGATGATTCAAGTAAAATAAAAGAGTAATTTGTATGATGTACAAATGGTTACTATATACAGTCAAATACAGGACAAAGACATTTTCTAGATTTTCTATATGTACATGGGAAGTGCTGAGGGAATGATAGTATATATATGTGCTTCCACTACCTCTCTGGTCTTATTGTGGACTTTTAATGTAGAAGCACACTGTCTAATCGTAGGTGGTAGCAGCACCAGTAACAGGTGGAAGAAGCCACCAAAGATCAACACGAGACTGTGTGGGAGTGACACATGAAGCACGTAGTACTACGACTCGAGCATTTTTCACAAATGAATTCCAGACAGCATCAGGAGACTCAGGTTGGGACACTGTCCTCAGCTGCACTGTTTCATATGTGGCACAGTCTGCTTTTGACAGGTTCTCCATATTGGAAATAGTTAATTTGGTTTATTTAAAGGTGATTTCAGGATAGTGCGCACGAGGCGGGAGACCTTATGTCCATTCGATTGCTGTGAACTCACGGGACTACTGCCTGCACCCAGAGCCGACAGGATAAATACTGAGGTTTTTACATGCAGCTACACTGACTAACCTTCTAGGATAAAGGTAGAGCTTGGGTTTTAGGCTAAAGTCCACCTACTTTCATTAGAAATTTTTCCTTTTTTGGATCATCCAAAATCTTTTTAACAACAAAAACTGAACGAATGTCTGAAAGGGATTATTTTCTATTTTCTAGAAACTTTTCTAACTCCAGACAGTCCCCTGGTGACCCGGTGGCTGTTATGGTGGTAATAATGGTTTTTGACTTTTATGACATTCAGACTTAAGTTTGGAAAGAACCAGTGGACATAAACTCCCTCCAAACTTTTGAACTAACCTTGACTGGTTAGTCACCTGTTCGCACTCTCGGTCACTCACAAATGCTCTGTAGCAGCAGCGCAACACACTGAGGCAGTTACTTGCGTATTCACACCCACCCACACCCACACACACACAACACAGGTCGGTGTGGGGCGGGGTCGGGCGGGGCTGCCTCGGGGTACCGCTGTAAGTGTGTGATTAGAGGAGAAAGTAGGCAGAGGAGAATGAGGACACACACTCACCCCTGTTAAGGTCTTTATGTTATGCAGTGCATTCTGAGCTTCAAGGGCAGCTTTCCTTGTGTAAAACGTGACAAAACAGCAGCCTGGGGAGAAAGAGAGAGAGAGAGATGAGCATAAGGAGCAACAAAGAGCATTTTCTCTCTTCATCTGCCTGGCATCACCTGTCGACACTGGGAGACGCTGAGTGAATGTTAAGGAGAAAACATCCTAACGGAGAGGAAGAGAACGCTTTTTTTTTTTTTTGAGTTCGTTTCAACGCTGATGACTTGAGCCTGGAGGAACCGTGAACACAAAGTGATGCATGAGCACACACTCACACACACACTCACATGCGAACAACAAGGAAACACAGACGAAGACAGGAACGTGGAGAAGCAAGGTTGTCTCTTCATTAATCCCCGAGTGATCTGTGAACAGCTGCTTTATCGTTCATTCACCAAAGAAAGCGCTGACTCATTTATTTATGTTCCCTTTATTTGCATCTCGACATTTCTGACAAATGTGGGCTGGAAATGGAAACATTCAGGTGACACACATGTTACAGCAGTTTTTAAATGATCATATTTAAACGATTCATCAAAAAGTAATGAAGCCATCTAAAATCAGTGGAAAAAACAGTAAATCTGACAAAAAGTAAAATAAAGAAATCAGCGACTGAAACCTTGGCATGATTCAGTTTGAAGTGTCAATGCAATTCACTGATCAGGCTACGAAAAAAATCACTTTAAATCAAAATTTAAGCTACGTTTAACTTTGACATTGCAATGTCTTTAGACCTGCAAATTAAACTTTACAAGGTGCTTGCATGCTCACACTCTCACACAGTACCACAACTGGACTCAAATGTAAATGTATACACAATTGCAGTGAAGAAAGCAGGGAGGGAAACGAGAGTAGGGCTGAAACACCGCAGTCATGGGCCATTTTCAGTCAGCACACAAACCTGCACAGTCAGGCAAAAATAAGCCAGCGGGAGGAAAATGTAGGGCAGAGACCGAGGTGTGACTCTTCTATTTTCCTCATACACACAGCAAGCAGCTGTTTATGTCAAACACAAGGTTTGGACAAGTCGCTCACGGTGAGGATTTTGTGTCTGCGTTTACGTCCTCATGACACGACTGTCGAACAGCTATGGGGAAATTTCCAAACAAGATGTAACGGGGAGAACATTTATCAAGGCAACCCACGGCGGGCTCGAATAAATCCAGTGTTTAAACTAGAAACTAGCACCGTGCCTATTCTGGGGAGAGCATAAACCATGTTTTTGTAGATACAGTTTAAAGATGCCACATGCAGGCAATCATTAAGTTACTGCTTCGAAAAGAAGGCAGCCATAAGGATGCATGCGTGTGTGACCGCCGCTGTTGAAAATGTGGAGAATGTGTTGAGAGCTGCTCATCCAACTAACAGAACGAGTTTACTGTTAGCTTGTGACGTTCACCTGTTATTGTCTCCCCAAAAACACTTCCGTTTATCTCATGCCTGAATCTTTTGTAGTAAGCCTCGTTATCGATGACACAAACAAACACACCAGGTTGGAAAAAAAATCGCGTAGATCTCAGTAACAAAGTTGAGGTGCGCGATTTCTTGCAATCATCACAGATATGAACGTGCAGAAATCTTGCTGAGAAACATCTGAGATGTTAAAGTCTGAGCAGGTGAAACATGCACATTTACCCAGGTTACATACCCAAACAATAAGCACAAAAATATCCTGTCAAGGAGAATTAGGAGCCTAACTGCAACAAATTTCACTACATGTTCATCCTTTTTTGTTTTACCGTAAATTAATATAAAAAGGTAGAAACTGCTGCATAAAAAAATTCACCAGAATGCAGGAAACAAAGAGTTTGGTGCTCAAAATTGGACTTATATTTGACATTTCTTCCCGATTCTCAAATAAAACCTATACCCATGTCCATAAACTGAACCTGGGGAAAGATAGTGGAGACGATGATAGAATGGCTGTCCAAATTATTACTAATATACATTAAAGTTTGTGGGGATAGGTTAATTGATCAATCTAAATTGCCCATAGGTGTGAATGCGGGAGTGAATGTGAGTGCGAATGGTTGTCTGTCTCTGTGTGTTAGCCCTGCGACAGCCTGGCGACCAGTCCAGGGTGTACCCCGCCTCTCGCCCTATGACAGCTGGGATAGGCTCCAGCACCCCCCGGGACCCTGAAAAGGATAAGTGGAAGCAAATGGATGGATGAATACATTAAAGGGAGCTACCGCAGGATAAAATCCCAAACTGTGGATTGACTTCTTCTTGCATTAAACCTCTGCTCACCTACAGCTGCTTACTTGGTGAAGAGGATCAGTAAACTGCACATTAGCATTAGGCAGCCACAGGTGAGGCACTGCTTCAGCATCTTAGTCCAGGTTCATATGTTCATATGCTTGGACCTGCTGCCTCCAGCTCTGCTCATCTGGTAATTTTGTTGTGTATTTATTTGTCCAGAGATGAGCAGAGCGGACCATTGTTTACATCTGCTTTGGTGTCTCCCCCATTGTCTTTATGGCACAAATCAATTCAGTGTGAATACGGTAGATTGGTTGAGGTTTTGTTGCCTGTGCTGCAGACATCAGCCCTGATGACACTTGCCCTGCAGTGCATCTTAGTGAAATCCAACAGTGAGCATCTGGAGCAGGTTTAGCATCCAAATCCCAAAGTCCCTTTGATGAGGCTGGGAGTGTAATGGATCTGAATTCCTGCGGTGTCCTCTGGGTGCCAGGGCTGTTGAATAGTTGGCCCTTAGCCTAGCGTCAGCAACGTGATTGGTGTTGTGATTCAGATGGTGCAGTGCCTGTGTATTAGCAGGGATAACTCTCAGCTTAGCGTTTTCCCTCTATGACCCCCAGTGTGAAAGACGGCTCGGGGTGTCACTTCACTAAACCCTAAGCCCCCCCGCTTCAGCTATCAGTATCAATTTGCCACCAAGAGTTTCACACCAGCTTCTACTGGTTAAAGGCAGGGAGATAAGCGGGGGTATTAATCATGACTGACAGAATATCACTGGGTAAAAATGTATTCAATGTATTCCATGTGGGTCACCAAAAAGATGGCAAATACACACCAAACTCTGTGGTAAAAGTGCTGGCTTCCACATATCGCTGATCTCCATCAGTTTGGCTTCATCTTTGTGCCACGTTTCCACGATAAAAATTAGACCCAGTGAGGATACGGATGATGGAGAAGCACTGAAAATCCTAAATTAGGTTGAAGTTGTAGTTGTAGTTAAGCCAACATGAAAAAGCACCATTAGAGAGAAAAAAAGAGTAAAACTAAACAAATATTAGCAGTGGAGTGTGCCTATGAATTAAAATTAGCCATGGTGAAGAATGGTCCAAAGAACTATTGAAATTAGAGTCCTAATAAGAGGAGACGATCAAATAATGAAACTCCACCAACAGTGGGAAACCAAATAAAATAAAAATCCTTGAAATGTAAAAGCTTTTAATACATGTACAAGTTTTTACTGAGCAATGAAACGACTGCATACAACTCCAACACCCACATAATATATGAGCCATGCACACCACCATACCCTCTAAAACAGGGGTGGGGGAATTCCAGGCCTCAAGGGTCAGTGTCCTGCAGGTTTTAGATATCACCCTGGGTCAGCACACCTGAATTAAATGATTAGTTCATCACCAGGCCTCTGAAGAACTTCAAGACATGTTTAGGAGGTAATTTAGCCATTTAAATCAGCTGTTTTGGATCAAGGACATCTCTAAAACCTGCAGGACACCGGCCCTTGAGGCCTGGAGTTCCCCGACCCCTGCTCTAAAAGGTGAAGCAAACCTTGGGAACATGACGGTGAGCCGTTCAATTCATTTTTATTTACATAGCACCAAATCACAGCTTGCTAAAAGTGCTTTATATTCAAAGGTAAAGACCCTCCAATAATAGGGAGAAAACCCCAATGAACGAGCACTTGACGACAGTGGGAAGGAAAAACTCCCTTTTAACAGGAAGAAACCCCAGGCAGAGCCACGCTCAGTGAGAGGCAGTCATCTGCCGCCACCGGTTGGGGTTGAGGGGAGAAAGATGGGCCAAAAGAGTCAAAACTTTCAATGAATAATCTAAACACTCCTAAAAAAAGTAAAAATAAAGGGTTTAATTACAAAGTAATTGAAAAGGCCTGTGCAGATGCACTTTAGAGGTATACTGTAAGGGTCTCAAAGCTACTTATGTGTACTGTTTTCCACCAATGTGTGGTGCCAGTTTGACCCCTGCTTTGTCCCCCCTGCCAGCCTCTCCCCACCATGCCTGCTTGTCCACGGATGACACCAGCGACTCATCTTGACCTACCTCTCCTCACCACCGAGGTGAATCCAATCAGTCTCATAGACTGACCCGGAAAAACACAGTAAATTATCTGATGTACAAGTGTTCTCACTAGCGTCATTATTTTTGCAAGAGGCACATAATTGTCAACTGTATATTTCCTGCATGCTGGGTAAAAAGTAGAGATTATGTGTATTCAAGGGCAAGCTTTTTAGTATTGCCTCAGTTTTGTACATTATAATTCCAATTGCACCTGTGTTCAAGCTTTGCCCCCCTGTGTGCGATTAGCAATTCCAATAACAATGTTGGAGGGTTAGCGGCTAGATGTGAATTCTGATTCCAGTGGCATTTTCTACATATCTGTATATGGGAGGGTTAGCTTTTGGTGTTAGCATTAGTGATTCTGACGGCATATAATGTGCAGGGGAGGGTTGGCTGTTAGCGCTGTGTTAGCCACGGTGTGTTGTCATTCCCACGGCGTAGCCAGGGCCTGGGAGCCATGCGGCATGTGGCGGAGCGTCCCAGGTGGTGGGCTGTCAAGATGAGGATCAAAGAGCAGAGGAGTGGACCTCACACACACACACACACACACACACACACACACACACACACACACACACACACACACACACACATTCCAGAGTTCTACCTGTTTAAGAGTCAACTCACTTGCTACTAACGCACGCACGCACGCACACACACACACATACAAAATCCTGCAGAAAGCCACTGAGTGTGCATATTTTGGGTGTAGGTCTGCACGTTTGCTTTTTATTTACACGTAAGCATACCTGTACTACAACCACAAGCAGGTGCCGGGGCCCAGCACGAATAAGCTCTTTCCATCAATTTGTGTGCATGTGTCTTTTTTTCTGCAGAACAAACATTTACCTGAAGGCCGAGAGGGCTCTGAGCAAGGAGACACACTTTGCTTGTGTTGTCGAAAAGGGACACTTAAAACCACACACCAGAGACGTGCACGCACAAATCTGGAGCGACAGGAAGGAATCTATTAGACGCTGGAGTGTACGTGTGCACGTAACAGAAAGAGCAAGACAGCTAGATGGGACATGGAAAAGGAGGGCAGAGCGTTTGCAAGTCAAAAGAAAAAAAAGAGAAGAAGAAGAGGGGAGAGAAACAGCCGTTGTGAGTTGAATAGAGAGCAGAGGAGGGAGATGCCTGTTCATAAATGCTTCATGGCTGCTGAAGGGGGCCTTTGACTGAGCGAAGACCCACGGCCCCCTGCCTCTGTCAACACATCTACCCCCTCCAACAACAGGTCGACCCCAACTTCTCAGCTCGAGACAGCAGAGCTGCAGAGGAGCTGAAGGGGGGGCTGAATCGGCAAGTTGAGGAGGTTTTTTTTCTCTCACTTATGTCTTCCAGCGGCTTTCTCTAAAAATCAGGCACACGCGAGGCCGTGTTCTTAGAGTCTGAAAATTAAACCCGCTTTAGAGGTGACAACCTGACCTGTAATTTTACTTTCTTTGCAAATTAATTTCATAATGTTTTCTTCTTATTTCTGTAACTCTTCATTTGAATGGGAACATCCCAGTCTCCCCTCCATGCCACGCAGTAGTTGGGAGGGTCACCTTAGCCTGAGCACCAACTAATCTACTTAAATGACTTTCATTAGTCTGGGTTTCAGCGCTGTCTCCCAGTGGCCATGTTGGACTGTTTCTAGACTATCATTTTTTATCTTGAGCTGATGGAAATTGTTATATTTATACACACTCACAGAAAATTAAGCACCTTATTACACCTTTAGGTTTAGACCTTTAGCTTGTCATTGGTGTAGCACCTGCTGAGTTACTGGCACTGTCATTAGTGTCCAGTGACAATTTTTTACCTTAATCATTGTCATATTTAGAAGTTAGAGTGTCCCTTTGAACTGTGGGAGCACCTGAAGAAAACCCAAACACACAAGGAGGACAAGCGCCCTGGGCAGGTTTAAACCTAGCACCTTTGTGAGGTGAGGCGACCACTGTTCCACCTGTACAAGACAGATACAAAGTAAACTTGTCAGCGGGTATTAAATGCCTTTTAATTTAACTTAAATATATGAGGAAACCCTTAAAGTCTTATTTCTTTTTGTATAACAGACTGTCTCCTCACGCTCAACCACAGAATCTATAATAAATGGTCCTAATATCTACCTTTTACTGCTCGGGACAGTAATCACCTTTAAATCCAATAATTAGCCCTTGGGGGTACATTTGTGGAGACTGTATCTGTAGGGACAGAAACTGACTGTAGTCCAATTTCAGTGTAAAGGGTGTGCAGTTATGCCACTTTATAACTTCTATTAGTGGGGTGTCAAACATAAGGCTCGGGGGCCAGAATTAGCCTGGCACAGGCTCCAAATAAAGTTTGGTCTTTAAACTGTATTTTCACAAGTCTTCCCCCATGGCTATTCATATGGGCTTCAAACAAGAATTTCAAAGTGTTCATGTGGTCGTGGGGACGAGTTAGCTTGCTTTGCTAGTGTAAGCTCAGGGACAGCTTGTTAACTTCAGATAGATGCTAACTCTACAGAATTACTTATACGAGAATCTTCCTGTGTATCGCTGCCTTTGTGCAACTCTGAACTTTAACACAGTCCAGGTTCAGTCCAGTCCATCAAAAAGAACAATACGATTTCACAGCACTTTAATTTAAAGCCGTGCACCGGTAACGATGGAAACATGGACTGGAAGAAAGAGCAGATTCATGAGTTTCATGTCGTTGAAGGTAGTCAGCATAACAACAGCAGTGACTCCAGACATGCTCACAAAAGCATGGGACGAGTTTTATATGTACAACCTTATATTAGCCATTTATTTTCAAATTTACTCAAATCTCTGTGTTCATTATTTTAAAAATGATTTTTGAAATATTTTTAAGACAGCCTTGTGGCGGAGGTTTGGTCCCTGGCTCAGTTGCAGGGGAGGGGTGAGCTCAAGGGGCGGTGCCAAGGAGGTTGGAGGCACAGGTGGAGGTCAGAGACCAGAAGAGAAGGTGTGTGTGTGAGGCCACCTGGAAAGCTGACTACGCTGGAATATTCGTGCTGATCTGAAGTGCATTGTGTGTTTCACAAATAAACTGTAAACAGCTATCAGAATGCTGTGTGGGGTCCAAATTATTAACACTACAGAAGTGACATTGTTTTGTGGCACAAACAGCATAAAACTGACTGAGTATTACAAACTGGACAGTTTCCTTAAAGATGGAAATTAGTGAAATGTGCATGATTTCATCCAAATCCCAATGCTAGTTATTCTTCTTCTTATTATTATTCAGTTTAACTTTGCAGGTCAACTATTTTACAGAGTTGAATTCTCGAGGAGACAGAAAACTAAATTAGGAAATAAAAATAGAATATATATATTTTTTAGCTCCAAAAAGCCAAAGTTTGATGCATACCATCAATTGCAAAGAGCTGATATATTTGTCCAATCGCCTGACCTGTAATTTTATTTAAAATAATTACAGGTCAGTTCTTTAGAATATGAACAGGTTATGTTTTTTCCTCCAATTTACTTGCTTAATCCCATGGGTTAAGGTTAAAGACGTATCTTGTTGGTCCAAACCTCCAGGTTGGCACCAGCTGCTCTATTCAGCACACAAATGTGTGGGCTTGAATTACCTCAGACTGGAGAAAGAGTGGGAAAAAGGCAGGCGGTAGGGTAGGGTGAAAATAACAGAGGCAAAGCCCTGCAGTCCAGCAGAATGAAAGTATGCTTTATTAAAAGGGGAAAAAGAGACAGGTGTGGGATGTATCGCAGAGCTTCACCCAGAGCCCTTCCACCCGAGGCAGGGTTCTTACAGTGACCCACACGAATTTCTCCCCCCCATCATTCCCCTTCCCCTCTACTTTCCTTTTGACCCCTGGGGTTCCACTCAACTGCTGACCCACATTAACTACACTTTACTGCAATTACTGCTCACACAGGCCTCTGGGTGGCATGGAATACATACTCCACCTCGCTCCGTTTCTTCCTCTCCCGCCCCCCTCCTCACCGTTTCCTCGTTGCTCTCTCTGTGCAGCTGTAAAAATGCCCCTTAATGTGTATAATTTATGTGTGTCAAAGAGCCGCTGAGTGACAGCAGGGATGGGGGAAATATGACAGAGAACACATTCTGAATTTGACAGCGCAATAAGAACAGATTGTCAGATGGAAAAACAGGGAGAGGATGAGTGGATGGCTTCAAACAATGCCGCATCTCTGACGGGCATTTGGCTGATGTTCTAATCCTGTTAACGTAGGAATCGGTCCAGCTCGCAGCACTTCACAAATCTATACAATCCACTAGTTACTTTGGTGGAAAAGCACCAATGTCAATCCTCCCCCTCGCTGGCTCCCTCCCTTACTGGCTGCAAAAACAACAAGAGCACTTTCAGGAAATCAAAGCCACTTTCTGGCCGACCTCGAAGTGCTCGGAGAGGGAGGGAAAAAAAATCCAGCTCTGCAAGTTTGCTTATAACCAAGTAACTCTCTCTGTCGCTGAGGCATGCAAAAGTATAAACACAGAGATGAGCTGAGAATCCACACACACACACACACACACACACACACACACACACACACACACACACACACATAAAATCTCCCATTAAAATCCACCTGCAGCTGCTCCCTAATTGGGCCCGGGTAGCTGGCTAAAAAAGCTAACGTCTAGTTAAGGCGATTTAATTGGCCGCTCTGCTTTAGGAAAGAATGAAATAAATCAGTCCTCCGTCTCAGGTCGGCCCTGTCTCAACTGAATCCATTAGAGCAGATAATTGTCTTGGACGGCGGAGCGTTCAGCTCTGCACGTTGCCATAGCCGAGCGAGAGGATACAGTCGGCTTGCAAAGCGGATGTCTGCCATTGGACGGGTGTGCGGGTCCCTGGACACGGCATCAGAGCAGCCCAGGCAATGAGGAAGTTGATCTGAGCAGTGATCGAAAATTAAATGCTGTAATCTGCTACATGTGTTTATCTCTGGGCTGGAAATGATTTCCAGAGGCGTTTCTGTTTTCCTTCTTCATTTTTCAATATGACACGCGGGTTCATAACAAATGACGTTTAAGCGGTTTCAGACGTCCAGATCAAGCATTTATCACGGCTCGGTATCGATTTTCACGTTTCGGCACCTTTTTAGTGTCAGCCTCGTCATCCCTCGCTCATGTTTTCGGGGATTGATGTTGACACTCCCCCCGCCCCCATTTTTTAAATTTGTCTTTTCAGCTACAGGTGGAATCACTTGCTCGCAGCAACTATCAGCAACACAGATTAGAAAACAGACACCGATTAAAATGAACATGTCACTGGTTATTGGTTTTGGCGAAGGCTGAGTGATTATAGTCTTTTTAATAATCCACTAGTCATATAATAAAGCTGTGGCTCTTGCTTTTTGAGAGCTGAATCAGAATTTTAAGAGAGAAATAATCACTCATGCTTCATTTTTTCCCCTTCCCTGGCATTCACAGGTTTGACAGACAACATCGCTTTATCCAATAATAATTTCAGGCCTGTTAAAATTTAGACTCGTCTGCATTCAGTTCGACACGACTCAAATCCCTTGTGCCTTATACCTTATTTTGATCATTCCAAAGTATTTCCAGGCCGTGTTGTGCACAGAGACTTTTGCGCAGATCAGCCACTTAATGAAGACATTAAACTTATTCTGTGCATGCATGATGTTCATGTGTGCGCGTGTGCTTGTGTCTCACTTGTATCATTAAGATAAATGACAAAGCGCATCCCCAGCCAAAACACAGACACACACACACACACACACTGCAACAAGCCCGTCATGGCGCTTAAGGTTGTGTTTTAGCAAAAGGACCATTTTCTGTTTACCCCTCTGGCTCTCTTTGTCTCATTCTCTCTTTATCTCTGCCTCCATCTCTCTCTCTCTTTCAGCACAAAATGCCAAATTGCTCCATTTCTCACTCTCTCCCTTCCTCCCCGGCTCATCCACTCATCTGGTTATTAACTCCAAACACATTAAACCAACAGTAGCGCCACGATATTCCCCAGACCGTCCTAGTCAGCATAAGCACACACACACACACACACTCACACACACAGCCTAAATGCAAGCACCTGGGTCAAACGGCAAAATGGATTCTGCATGACGCACAAAAGTGACACAATTGAATGCTCTGGGACCAAACCAAGCTGCCTCTCAAATCATTTTTCTGTGATTGATTACATTTTGGCTTCTGAATAACCTAAACGGGATTAAAGAGATCGTTTAAATTATTACCAATATGTGTTTTTGGAAGCTGAAATGATATCTTTTACTTTAATGCCAAAAAGTGCTCCGAAAACGACTGAATGGTGTTTGCTCAAGGAATTTTATTTTCGTCGGGCTGAAGCAGCCTCTCATACAGCACTTAGGACCGTCATGTGATGCCAGATGATGACAATAATAAGACGGGGGGGAGGGGGATTACACTGATCCACAGATATCCACTCGCTGGTTTGATGTGGAAAACTGCATTTTAGCCAGAGCTCCAAGCGCGCATTAAGTCTTGGGTTTTATCTTCAACATCCTGTAATTAATCATTAATTTATTCATAGCTGTCCCGATCCAATGTTTGCCCAAGTCTGACTGCCATCTTGGAGTAATTTCTTATAATAAACCAGCTGGTAAAATGAGAAGAAAGAAATATTTCTGTGACTTCGGATTTAAGTTGTCATGCTCATTTAAACAGTCATAATTCGATCTTGGAGGTAAACTAGAAATCACCTTTTTTCCCTCTATGTCAGCTGGTATGACATATATCAGGTGACGCTGGTTATGGCTTATGTATGTAGTTGGTGCGTTGGAAAAATGAAGCCGATATTGAAGTGCCTTAAACCTACATTTTATCTGAAGGCCACCAGATGGCGATGGCTGTGATTACAAAGAGACTTCCTGTAGAAGTCTATGGAGAATGCAACTTCCTGTCTTGAGTTTATGGGCTCAGTCACTCATTTTGGGTCTATTTTGTAAATCTGTGATATGAAACTGCACTCACTGACTAACAACTTGTGATTGACTGGTCATTAGTCAGTTTCACAGCCAGACCCGCCCCTCGTCTTCACACCAGTTTCCTTTGCAATCATGCGGTGGAAACGCTCATCTCGAGGCTTCAAAAACCGGACTTCAGAAACCAGTGGATGTCTGAGTTGCTGTGTCCATCTTTTATACTGTCTAACCAACAATCCTATATTTAAAAACCAACATCCCTGATTGGTGGAGATGGGCGTTACCATGGTAACATTTAAATCCGAGCATGTCAGATCACTTAATGAGCGCGAACCCTCAGATAACCCGAAACAGTGCTTGAGATCAGGAATGAAGCACTGTATCATAATTGATAACCAAGCTACACTTTAAATTATAATAATTTATTATTTTTCAAAACTATGCTAATGAAGATAATTCAATTTGATAAGGTTGGAAATCATTTGTTGTGGAATCTGGGAATTACAAAGCACTCAAAGGGGGGATGAGTATTTCATTAAAAGTAATTATGTAGTACATACTCTGGTACCTGTATCCTTTTATTTTCCCTTTATTTTCTGATGCCAAAAGACAAGTGTGGGATATTAGCAAGGAAAATCAGGCAGTTAAGCAGCAGTATTTCTTGTGGGACAGCACAACTTTGCAAACCTTTTATATGCAAAACAGACTAAAGTGAAAAAAAAACCCCAGTGAAATCAATGGGTACTTGAATTTGACTCCTCTAAAGCTTTAATGAAGGCACATAGACGGTTAAAGAAGATAAAGCAGGAACTAATAAATCATTTTACTGCATCCCTGTGATGATGGTCACTTTTTGACCACCTAAAGACTAAAGACGTTTTAACTTAAACATCTAACCAGAGAACCTGTTGAAGGTACACAATAAAGCCTACAGTGCTTAATAACTTTATCAGACCAAGAGAACATATTTTAGAAACCTGCTCAAAACTTGTTTAAAACCAAAAAATTATATTGTTATTTGTTAAGGAAACAGAAAAACGAACTCATGTTTTTATAACCAAATTGGAGTCGGCACACTGGACTTTAAACGAGCACAACATTCAACCACTGAAAGTAATTTTCTGTTTAGGAACACAAATAAATCATTTTAATTTGGCATCTTAATCAAAAATAATAATATCCTTTACTATTTTTTTCAGCTTTTTGTAAAAAAGTCAGTTTGAGAATTTACGGATAGCAGAAAAAAGATATTTTAGCATTAATAATATCATGAAGCATTACAGAAACATAAAAAACACAATAAATATGTGTCATAAACCTTAAATGGTTGTGGTCTAATTAACTTGCTAAGCACTGTTTCTTTCTTTCTTATTCATATCTGAACAAACTAATCTTAATTTGACGAGGCACACTCTTGTTTTTATTCACTTTCAGACCCATGCATCCTCCATAAATTTATGAGTTGAGCATTTAATTAACAAGTTATCATGCGCTTTTCCAAATTTTTGCTGTCAATTATGTCGTCCTGTTTTCCCCTTTTTGCTGTTGATGTTCTTTTTCAAACTAGCAGTTGCGGAGATGTCATCTAATGAGGGTGCAAAGAAAATCGAAAAAAGAAGGAAGCAGAAAAGTTGGGAGTTAAAGTGGTGAGCAGTGAAACTTCTCCTACGTCTCGGTGGGTCTAACAAACTCATTTAAATCCAAACTGGTATTTTACAAAGAATTGAAAAAGTGCCTCTGGGTCACCGCTGGGGCACCGGAGTGGGCTCATTTGCCCCAAATGGCGAAGATCCTTTACAAACAACACCATTGCTAATTTAAAATAAACACATTGAGGGAAGCGAGGGGCCACAGTTTCCCTGACACTGGCGAAATTTCAACAGGGAAACTGGCGAGGGTGCAATCGCAGCTCCCTCTGACTGAGCGGGTGCAGATGAGGCCAGGCGGCTTACTTAACTATGAGAAAACAACAACAGCGCTCAGCGCCTGCGAATAACAAGGCCAGTAAGAGCCCAATCAAACGCTACATTTCCTCTTAATGCACTCCACCTCGCAGCACACAAAAAAGGAGACTGTTAAAAAATAAATAAATAAAAATGAGGCATATGGACAGAGACTGTCATGTTGAGTAGAAAAAAATGAAAGGCACGCTAGGTGGCTTTGCTTTCTCCCGTTGAGCGATACTTTTGACTCATCAGCCGCAAAAACAACTCATTTCAAGGGTAGTGAAGATGGAGAAGGAGATGTGAAAGAGCTGAAGGACATGAGGGGGAACTGTGGCCCCCATCCACCCCTCAGAGATATCAGAGGGAACAAGGAGAGCGAGGAGAGGCTAGTGGGGAGAAAAGGAGTCATTTCAAGGCTAAGGACACACAAATGCAAAGCACATGACAAGTGTGTTGGTGTGCAGAAATGCGTTGATTTGGCAGAACGCTGTCTCCAGGCTTTCATAAGCTCGTATGACTCAGTCAGAATGAGAGGAAGCCAAAAATGAGGAAAATCAGAGAGAGAAGAACTAAAAACAGAGGTGAGGTGGAGGGTGTAGCTGCAGAAAGGTGGATGACATCACATCTTTTAAAAGTATACACTCAACAGGAGGTCAGCTTTTAATCGCCCCGCATTTTTTACACTCATCGGAGGAACAAATGTTTCAATACAATTATATGAATAATGTGAGTTAATGAGAATACATTTTGAAATCAGCCTCAAGGTCATTAAAACACAAGAAAGAGGAAATTGAATATTTATATTATATATACATATATATATAAATATATGTCATAAAGTTTAAAATTTCTGATTAAAATTTACAGAATACTACAGGTTGGACAGCCACTTACCGTAATTTCCTATGATAAATTTAGAATAGACTGGATTTTCAATAATAATTAACCAGGCGATCATTACCCAGCAAAACACTACAAAGTTTTCAGTATGCAGAAAATTTGTAGTGCACAATTACCACATTTACCTGGTAGTTAATAGCCTTC
The DNA here is from genome assembly GCF_036321145.2 of Pelmatolapia mariae. Taxonomy (NCBI): domain Eukaryota; kingdom Metazoa; phylum Chordata; class Actinopteri; order Cichliformes; family Cichlidae; genus Pelmatolapia; species Pelmatolapia mariae. Next base: position 19,153,237 of record NC_086242.1, on the reverse strand, counting down.
GGAGCTTAAATCACTAATTCCTACTTAACTATTATTCAAAAAAAAAATCTGTTTTAAAAATTGCAATATGAAAATCACCCATATAAAAACAGGAGTGAGCACGAGGTGAGCATCTCTACTCAACACTGACTTGCACTCTAAATTTCCATTGCAGCGTATAAGCAGGAACTCTCAGGACTATTTGGGGACATGGGTCTCATGCGAGTCTACCCAGGTGCATTTGCATAAAGTGCAACGTTTTGTGTCATTTCGATTGATGGAATATGTTTACAAAATGCACACGTTCATGCACTGATCTGCATTTCTTTCTAACAAAAACATGTAGTTCCACAAAGGGGCACTTGCAGCTGCCTGTAAAAATGAGTCAATCCTCATCATCTTCAATAATAAAATGTGACTTTAAAGAAAAAAATAAACATTTTTAGAGCCAGACAGTAAAAAAAAGTATTAAATATTTATATAAGTTGACAGTTTAAATTACGTCAAGGCTTAACATCTTCATTATTTTGCGCATGGACGAGTTGACTATGGCTGCTAGCTGTTTGCTCGGCATCAAATCAGCTATTTCATAGTCAGTGAACTGGATCTCTTGTATGTGTTCATGTTTGCAACACTTTTGAAAGCCTTATTAAACTAACAATATTGCTCGCTGTGCATTAATCGCTCCAAAAATGCAAAAATAATTTTGGTGAGTAAAGACTTAAACGGGTGACGTCACTGTGGCAACATGAAGCACGGGAAGTATTGAAAATAATAAGCTCCATACACCAAAACCAAGAGGTCAGATCTTATTCTTATGATTTCTGTATAAATAACACTGTTACTTTCCCTGGTATTAGAAAAACCCCAAATATGTCAAATATGTTTCCTTCTCAAAGCATCCGACAAGCCAAATGAGAAGTTTTTAAATGTAATACAGAGCTTTACTTGGTAATATATCACCGCATTTCAAGACATCCATAGCAAGCATCAGCTGGCCCAGAAATGAAAACTTCTTGACTTCATTTTTCTTGCAGGAAAGTGTTTACTGGCTTTATTCGCACTTCATCCCTCTTGATTCCGATCTTGTTTCAAGTGACACTTTGAAACTTCTCTTCAAAATTTGCTTTACAGTTGGATGGAAGCGCCACCTCTCCCTTCCTGCCGTCCTCACTGCCTCTCTCTTTACTTTCCTCCCACTCTCCATGTCTCATCAGGAGTGTCATCAACCCCCACTCTGGTTGATGGCTGTTAATATGGCAACGCTATTGTCTGCCCGTTTGTGGCTGCTGTCTCTATTGTTTGCTCTCACACTTGATGAATTCATCAAAGGAAAAAGAAAAGGGAATGGGAGAAAATAGCTGCAAATCATGCAGTTTCGAACAATTGACTGTGTAAGTCTGGCAAGGCGAGTCTTTGTCTTCAAATGATGCACGAAATACGTGTTTGCTTGTGTAATGTTGCACATGCATCACTTGTTCTGCCGTTAAATAGGTGGGACGGTCCTCAACCACTGATAGACTATGTGCCTCTGTGTGGGTAGAAGTGTACATACAGTTAAGTATTTGTGTTTTCTGTATGGGTATCCTACGCATTCTCATAGCAGAGCGTTAAAAAGTGCTGTTTTTGTCAGAAGCTGTTGGCTTCAGATACAGACAAACTGTCCTTTGGCGTTGGAGCAGTACTTGATGCAAAGCATAGATGGCATATAAAAGATCTATAAAAGATGGATGTGACCATCTGATGTGAAGTCCTGAAGTAAAGCTCTGAGCTGAGCATTGCCGTAGTGTCCACTCTTGGTGTTTTAACACCAGATGTGCCCAGCAAAGGGTCACATCTGGCTAAAATGCAATCTCATTGGCTATCAATTTGTGATCGGCAAGGCATCAGTCCATGAGAATAGCCTGGTTTATCCTTTTTAAATTAGTCATGACTTGAAAATAGCAACTCAAGCCATAACATCATCAGGGAAGTGTTTTGAGAGGTCATAGAAAAAATGAGCAGATAGTTGACTGCCCACAGATTTCTACTGACTAACCCAGTTTGTGAAATCCTGCTTTAAAGGTGCACTCAGTATTTTTTTTTTGTATTATTTACTTAGAAAAAAAGGGTATTATACTCATAAATATACATAGATTAGTAATTGTATTGTGTAATTATATCTTCCAAGAAACTGATATGTTCTCATAAATTCATAATTAATTTTTAATTAATCCATTAAAAATACAAAGGAGCAGGTTTGTGGTTTGTGTTCCATGTTCTCCACCGCATTTGAATACAGTGGCCTGAAACGACATCTCCCATATGATTGGCTGGAGATCTGCCACATAAATAAAACACTTAAGGTGGAGGAGAAGACACATTTGCTTATTTATCCCTGATGTTGTTTTAATTACTTATTATCAGCAGACTAGATTTGCGACCCTCCCATCTCCGGACAGCTAACAAGAGCTAATATTTTGCCAGCTAATATTAAGCTTGCGTATCCTTAAAATCACGCTTTGCCTCTGATAAACAGTTTGATTTAATGCTCATATTTTGCAAGAATCTAACAAAAATGTTAGATCCACTTCAAAAAAAGTTGATCTAACGCTGGCTAAAGCGGCTAACAGAGGCTAATAGAGGCTAAAACAAGTCTTACTGACAGAAAGGTTCAGTCCTCAGCCTTTCACATATGTTATAAATTTAATGTTTCTGACCTTCTTAGGCTGACTACAGCCTGACTACAATTTACACAATGTAATGTTCAATTCTCAAGTTAAGCATGAGGGCTGTTCCCATCTTGTTTGAGCCACAAATGACCTTAACTGGATATAGAAGGATGCTAATTTATAAGTTAATGCTAGTTAGCTTGATTAGCAAGTCTGGCTATTAAAAAAAATGCAGATTTATGGCACTTCAGCAGCAGCTTCAATTTTCAGACATAGAAGGTCTTCCCATCTTTCATATAGTCTGTGATGCAGTGCTGCTTTAACCCTCTGAGGCCTAAGTCATCATTAATGATGACCCTAACCCTAAGCAGGTCACTTGTGATCTGGTGTGTATTAAGAGGTTAACCCTCTGATAATCACTGATGATTGTAATTCTAACCCTATCATAATCCTAACACTATTATAACATCTTTTTGTTAATTTGTCTCTACTGAAAACATTGAAAATGATGCTTAATTGTACTCTGGTGGGTTTTAATGTGATGCCAAGGGCTCCTGAGTCATGGCACCAAGGCCAAAGGACACCTTGGGCTTATCTCTGAGACACCAGTAGCTTTGACAAAACAGGAGCACTTGACTCCCCAAGAAGAGGGACCAAAGTACCTCGATTCATTATCATATCTTAGGCTACTGTATCATTGTATTTGCATAAATGCTTGTTGATATTTTTATAATATTTTTTCTTCATCATGAGAAAGAAAGGAGAGAAACATAGGCAAGAAGGAAGAGAAACTATAGCAGACAACCATACATGAATGAATGAACACATCACCTCTAAGTGCTGTGTAACCGTGTTGGTTAGTACCTTTGCTCTGTGGAGGGTTCTGGCTGCGATCTCGGAGGATGTTGATCTGGTAGACGGCTCCATACGGTTCAAATAGCTCCTTCAGCTCCTTCTCTGACCAGGAGCGTGGGATCTGGCCCACAAACATCTTGATGGCGTCCGGGTCTGGCTGGTCCGAATGCTCCAGCGCCCCGTTCATTTTTCCGGCCGTGCCGTTACTGTTGAAGAGACAGAAGGCGGGACATTAGAACATCACATTAAGACAAACCGATATCACTGACAGCTTAAGAATCAGGGTCTCTGTGTTCATGTTATGTGATTTAAACTGGATCTACAATGCTTTTAAGCATTTTGATAATCTTTTTGATTATCGTAGGAATCTCGGACTAAAACTACACACCCGTAAACACACTTAGACACAAACAAACTTGACCTGAAGCTGAATTTGAAAACTTAAAAGCGGTTTTCACTGGCAGAACAGCGTTACCCCGCAGTTTCAATTTCAAAAGACCAAATATCCAAACCGTGCTCTGGCTTGCTCATGGAAATTTTCCTTGTGTTAAAATAAATAACCTAAAGGTTGAGTGTATCGTTTCTGCACACAGCACAATTACACGTTTCAAATTTGCTCCCCCAAATTCAGCAGAAACTAAAATTTACGCAGCAGTATAAAAAGCAGTCTTTGTTGCCTTGATTTTCAGCTTCACAACTGATTTTCTCAGTCAGCCCAGTGTATTGTAACCTTGTGGGGGTTTTTTAAACTAGTCATCCGCACACATATATATTGGTTTTTGCATACTGCAGTATCTGATAGACATAGAGTAGACATAGAATAAAATGGCCAAGATCCTAGTGGGTTAAAGTGATTTGAAAGCTTAAACATCTGTAAAAGTAGAATATCATGAATTCTGAAGCATTTCAAAGCCACAATAAGAGAAGATACTGAGCTTTCAGCAGACACACACATGAAAAAGGAGGAAATAATAAAATATCTTAAATTAGAACCTTTGAACCAATATTGTGCAAAAAATTAATTTAACTTCAAAAAATGCCCTCCCAGGTTTTCATTCATAACACTATGGAAAAGGCTCTAAAATAGCCTTTAGAAACGTCACAAGGACACTGAAACTCAGTGAGAGCCACACTAATAAAATTCTCTTGGGTGCCTTCGCAGCTCCTTACAGCGGGGCGAGACAGCTTTCAATTCAGGTTTTACAGCCTGATATCCCCGAAGCCGGCAATTTTTATATACACTGACCTGACACATCAGCAAACTGACATTTCACTGTGATGCTAAGTGTGGATTTTTGATAGCGGAGATGTAGCGATGGATCTATACGGGATGTCAGTAAATCCACACTGAAGGACTTAGGTGAACTCAGATTTTATTTTACAGCGCAACAGCAAAAGCGGCATACAAAGTACGTCTTTTTTTTCACCGCACTTGCCGACACAAGACCGAGCTGTAGCCGACAGAGGAGACACTCTGTGCGAATATATGTGCGCCGTGATGCATGTGTGAATGTTTGTCCGTGTTCGCACGCCTCGCTGGATGCGGGGTAAACAGCGTGCGGCGTGGTAATGTGAGGTTTTGTGTGAGGGATTAGGCTGCAGAGCCAGTACAGTAAACCTCCAGGCCGCCTCTAACAGGACACAGATGCTTACAAGCCGATCGGTCTGCTTATATATCTCCACATCTGGAATGCATATGAAAAGGAGTTGAAGTGCTTTCCCGCCCTTTCACTGCAGAGCAGCAACACTTATCATCGCAAAACACACTCGTGGCTCCTCTCTCTGTTATTTATTTATTTAATTATGCACCAATGAAGGTGAATAACTTTCAGCACCTTTCAGCAGTAAGGCCATGACAGAGATGAGAGCGGCACCTGAGTACGCGCGAGCCTAAGTGTGGCTGTGTTTTGACGATAATCACACACACATGGCTGCAAACAACCTCTTATGCAAGCGCCATCAAGGCCTGTGGTCTATTGAAGACGGCTGAAAACCAGTTTAATGAAACCAAAGTCAATGGCTGTGCTGTTTTATTGCTCTTCTCTTCCTTTTGTTGTTCTCGGCAGGAGAGTGAAAAAGCATTATCTTAAGAGGCAAAAACAAAACAAAGCCAAATCCTGAGCTTGGTTAGCTGACAACGCTAATACCACCCTATAAAGCTCAGCAAGAGCGAAAGGAGAAAGAGTTGAAGGAAGGAGGGAGGGGGAAAGAGAGAGATTGAGGGAGAGGAAAGAAAACATCCAGACCTTTGAACGCGGGCCATCCATCTTTTGCAGAAAGAGCCAAGGCGCTCGGCAGAAACGCCCAATTCTTTAAAGGACTTAAAGGACATGTCAAATAAAATGCCAGAAATGGAGAAGGAGTCAACGAGCCAAGCCCGTGCTAACAGTCCTCTGGGCAATAACCGCTCCTCGCTAAGCTGTCCGATAAATCGCTCGGGCCTGGGTACTGCACGAGCCCCAAGGGTGGTAGCTGACGGCAGGGGGGGAGAGAGGAAAGAAGGGAGGTAAGGGAGGGAAGGGCGGCGGTGGTAGCAAGTAGCTGACTGGCCCTATCACCGGCTGATATTTAGCCACATAAACAGCGAAGACGACTGCATCGGACAAGCTGCGGCGGTCGCTGGGTTCAGACTGCAGCACATCATGCCTTCGCCCTCTGACACACACACACAAAGCTGATGTGTGTGTGAAAGCTAAAGAGCAGAAAGAGGGGGAATAGGCTGGAGACAATCCCTCATTGTTGGCTGTTTATGTGAGGCTTGTGGGGACTGAGCAAGGCCAAGGGGGGAGACGATACAATAGCCGGTGTCAGAGGATCGCCTCCCTCGTCCAGGACACTGTCCACCCTGTGCTCCTTCCACCATTCACTCTGCCTGCTAAGACAATGAATAGCTTCACACCAGCAGCCATAAGGTGTACGAATGCTCACAGAGCTGTCTTGTGTAGATTGCACGCTCCGTCTTTCCCTGAGGTGGTTGGAAGTAGGTGCCTCTGCTAACTATAAAGGAATGAGCGGCTCTTCCATTGCCCCTGTGGCCAAGACTGACAAGGTGTTATTGGAGGCAGGCAGAGCTTTATAGTGTGTGTGTGTAGATGTTTGTGAAAGTGTGTGAAGCTTAGCAGGAGAGTGTCCTGGGGCTCGGATTAAGTCGTTGAGTGGATCCACTCCTGCCATAGACTCTCCATCTCCCTCCCTCTTTCCCTCTTCTTGCTCTTCTTTTCTCTCTCCCTCCCTCTCAATTTGAGCCAATTGTTTGCCTTAATGGCTTAACTATTGCTTCCATCACTCCGGTCTCCCTGAAGCACAGGGCTGTGACTGAGGGCTGATCTACACTCACAATGTGTATGTGTGTATTAAGCCCGGCTACAAAAAAAAAGTGTCTGGGTAGGGCTTTGAAGCATCTGCTGAGGGCTGCTATTCCCTCACCTTGCACTCACATTAGACAGCAGGCTTGTTTGACCAAACTACAGCTGCATTATATTGATCATAAAACCTTATGATGGTTATTTATTTATTCATGCATCATCTTCATTATACATTCACAGCTCCTCAAACCTCCTCTCTCAGCATATTTTTGGCAAATTCAATAATTGGCTTCAGTGGTAACAGTGACGTGAGAAGCGAGCTATAAAGACGTGCTTGCCAGGACTGTAGCATATCTGAACCCAGCTTAGCTCAGATACTGAAAGATAACATTTATTTAATGTGTGTTTTTCACTTTACTTGGGCATGAATCAAAACGGAAATGCAACAGAAAAGCTGGAAATGTTTCTCATCAAGCCATTCACCACTCATCCATGTGGTTTCTCTCTTTTCAGTGCCCTCAGGTTCCAGCTGTTAACTCGTAGAACACACAGTCAACAGTCAGGTTGTAGAAAGTGACTTATTTGGACTTAAAACATCTACTTTGTGGGAGGGCTGGTTTAAGCACATTTAAAGAAGCTGTTTAGAAGCAGAATATAGTCCAAAGTATAGCCAAGAAAACAGTTAGAAGGCCTCAAGATTCCTAATAATGTTCAAGAAAGGTCATCCAATAATTTCTGGGGGTGTGGGGAACAAGCTTTTAACATCTTATTGACAACTTAAAATCAAGTTCAGCACTCAGGCTGTCTTTAGTGCTGTTATTGTCTGGAGACAAAATGTTTTTTAGCTGCTAATGTTCCACTACATTTACCAGGTATTTGCTAAGTTAGTCTTTTAGTCATTAAGAGCTGGAAAATTGCAAGAGCTTTTCTTTTGAAAGCAGTGACCCAGATATTAACGTGATGAGAAAGATGAGACAGAACCAAAAGCTGTGGACATGTAGGGCTGCCATCGAGTACTCTAAATTCAACTATATAACTGAATACTAAGAAATTTGGAAATTCAACTGTAAAAATGAATGCATGTGTAGTTGAACGGACTCAGATGTACTGTCCTGCGTGGTGAGGAGAGAGCTGAGCCTAAAAGCGAAGCTGTGAATTTACAGATTGATCTAAGCTATGGCCATGAGCTGTAAATAGTGACCGAAAGAATTAAATTGCTGATGCAAGTAGAGGAACTGAGCTTCTGATGAAGGGTGTCTGGGCTCTCCCAGGTGAGGGTTAGGAGCTTGATCATTCGAGCTGGAACTTCTCTAAATCGACAGGAGGTAGTTGAGGTGGTTAGAGTATCTAACTAGCCTGCCTCCTTGAAGCCTCCAAAGTGAGTCGTTTTGGGCATCTCCTACCAGGAAGAGGCCCCTGGGCCGGAGTCAAGCCATGCTGAACAGATTACACCTCACTGCTGGCTTGGGAGTGTTCAGTGTACGCCTAGAAGAGTTGCAGGAGGTGGTCAGGCATTGGGAGGTCTAGATGTCTCTGCTTAGGCTGCTGCCCCCTTGACCTGGACCCAGAGAAGCAGCAGAAAATGGATATATGGCTGTGAATCTAGACACCATCCATCCATCCATCCATCCATCCATCCATCCATCCATCCATCCATCCATCCATCCATCCATCCATCCATCCATCCATCCATCTTCTTCCTCTTGTCTGGGCCCCAGTCCCTGGGGGAACCTGAAAGACCTTGCAGAGACACCCTAGGACATGCCAGAACCCTTCACCCAGGAGACATCCATGTCAGATGCATGAACCATCTCAACTGCCTCCTTTTGATGTGCCAGAGCAGCAGCTCTACTCTGCCGCCCCCCCTCCAAATGACCAAACCATCTGTAAGGGAGAGCTGAGACACCCTTCATCATATCCACATCTCTCAGTTACTACTCACAGCTCGTGGCCATGACAGCTCGTGTAAGCTGACAGCTTCACTTTTAGGCTCACCTCTCTCTTCACCACAGTGAACCAGTACAGCTAGGGGCCATGTTGAACCAAAGCACTGATTTTAGAAATTGTGGAGCTCTCTGGAAGTCAGGTGGGATTCAGGCAGAAAATAAACAGATTATTATATCATGAGAAACATACAATGTAGAATTAAGGTTCTTTATGACAGTCAAGTCATTAACTTTCTGAGTTCTCCTATTTTTTCTCCAAACACAGTGTTGCCACACAGCAATAGACTGACAATAAAAACCCTAAAAATATATTGCTTTGCTGTGGATTTTACAGGTAGAAGGAAAAAGGAAAACAATCTTTGCCTCCACAGATAAAGAGTAAATGGTGACAGCGATGAGCTACCTGGACTACATTAACCACCTGCTATCCCCTCTGTTGGCCTTGTTCACAGCTGGAGTTCAGTAGGCAGCAAGATAGGAATGTGCTCCAAACAGACAGTCGGAAAGTGACGGAGGTAAAAGTAGGAGTAAAAGAGAGGGAGAGGGTGGAGGAGATGGATGCAGATGATCCAGGTCTAGAGTAAGCACAGCAAAGAGCTCAGCGTGTGCTCTCTCAGAAACCATACACACATGCATGTACACATATCACACATGCATACACACAGGCTCTGGTTCAGGCTGGCTGCGCTGATCCCCCCTGCTGTTTTCCCCTTCTGTTTCTGCTCTAAAACACACATCCATTCTGACTCCCGTAACCCCTCAATCGGAGCACACACATATACAAGTACACACACTCCAGTGGGTTCGTGGAAAGGCCGAGCTGTCACACACTTCTTCTCATTGGCAGTGTGTTTGCAGGGTGTGCAACAGTCCCACAGGGGAACTAATCTTGCTGACAAGCAGAGTGAGAAACATCAGTTCCCCTCTTCGCCCCAGAGGGAGTGCAGGGACCAAGGTCAGCTTACCGCACACACACAAAGACACACCTACAAATATGTTAGAAAACACACACACAGACATACTACCACGGGCAATCAGATCTCCTCACACGTGCACACCTTGACAGATTCTGACATGACTTTAACACAAACAGACAGAAATCGTGGAAGACGCTGAAAGGGGTACATCAAGGGCTACATGACAATTCAATAATACTACTTTCGGAAGAAATGACTCTACGATCAGTACACAGCAGGAGATAGTTTGTTTAAGACATGGACTGTCTGGGTAGAGCTGGGAAGAAGCAACAAACAAGATAGCGGCTCTCTTGGGCTGCATTAAGCAGATATTTCCCGTCTCACATGCATGCTAGCAAATAATACACAGACTTTGTAGATGTGACCTGTCAAGTTAAAAAGCTTGTGTTTGATCAGATGTTTCCAGACATTTTCTTTCTCAATTGCACCTCTATTTAAAAAAATTCCAGCTCTGCACTGCATGTTGAAAATGTAACCCTGTATTCTTAAGTTCAATCACTACTAACTAGTTAGTTCCATCTCTTAGTGACTCCTGTTAAGCTGCTAGCTGGCTGACTGGATCGCAGCTTTAGACAGCATGGCTCCAAACCAAATTGGAAGTCTGAAGATTTAAAACAGACCAGGAAACCCCAGTAAAGCAGAGAGCGGATGCGTCATCCATACTTTTTTTGCCAATGATGTAGTTCTATTGGCCTCAAGAGAATGTGACCTTCAGCATGCACTCGAGTGGTCAAGTTGCCTCTACTGAGTGAGAAAATTATGAATATCATATGAACTAAGATATTAAATTTACTGCAGCTGAGTCAGCTGGAATGAGAGTCTTCAAGTCTGAGGCCATGGTTCTTATGGGTTGGTGGAAAGAAGCTGCCTCAAGCAAGTGAGTTCAAGTATCTTGGGAACTTATTAGCGATTCATCAGCAGTAATACAGGTGTTGCACCAGACTGTTGTGGTGAAAAGAGAGCTGAGGCACACGTTGAGGTTTCCTCTGTGGTTCCGGCTTAGAGACAGGACGAAGGGCTCAGACATTCGGAGAAGTATTGGAGTGAAGCTGCTACGTGTCGAAAGAAGTCAGTTGATGTGGTTTGGGCATCTGGTTGGGATGCTTCCTGGGTGCCTCTCTTTGGAAGGTTTCTGCGCAGGCCTAAGTGGGTAGATCCATAATGAGCTGGAGAAATTATACATCTTATTTACCCGGGAACAACTCTGGAACTCCTTGGAAGAAACTGGGAAGTGTGGCTGGGGAGCAGGACATGTGGAACATCCTGCTTAGCCTCCTGCCATGTTAACCGACTTTGGATAACCAGAAGATATCGGCTTTAAGGACTTTAATGTTTTCCCCCAATTATTGGCTCTTGCTCATAAAGGCCTTTAAAATTATGACTATTGAATTATGACTATCATATGAACTAAGATATAAAATTTACTAAACACTTGAAATGTATTGCTTTCAAATGTTTAATATATGGGGGCCCAAAGCTTGTAGATCTTTCTCTGTAGGGTTCCATAGATAACCATTAGCTCCTGAACTCCGATACCATCTAACCCATTTGAACAGTGATGCTCTATTCATGTTCTTTATATCCCTGAAAATGAAAGAGAAGTTGGCTCTGCTGAGTGCATTTTCCCCCATTGGACATACTGAGCATCAATGAGCACATCACACAGCCTTCTGCATTAAAATGAGGTGAGGAAGACACACTTGTAAACATACTTGGAGATCCTTAGAAATATGAGATTTACAAAATCACTGCAGCCATTTAAATGTGCTCCTTTCATCAACACTCGCCCCAAGTGAACAGCGCTCATACGCACCTTGGAATTCTAACATCTGTGCATCAGTGTGTGCACACGTACGTATAACGTGCATGCAGATACGCGCACATCCAGTGAAACACACTCACAATTTACTTCATGAGCCTCAGTGTTTTCTGCAGATTAGTAACTTCACCAAACAACACAAGAGACACACTTTTTTCCCTCCAGAATCCCAGTCCGTAACTGATTTTGTCAGTGCACGGCGGATTAGTGACTCAAACTAAATGAATGGCATTCAGTGTTATTATTGGAACACTTTTAGGTTTTCTCTAAGTGACTTACAGCGAGGTAAACTGGCTCCCAGGGGCCCTGTACGAGCCAAATGAAGGAGTGTGATATTGCCTGTGATTCACTTGAACTTTACAATAAGCAATATTCCACCCACCTTGGGTACAGCTCTGGGATAACAGCCACTGGTACATGTTTCATAATAAATATTTTTTATTATCAGTGTTTCTATGCAGCGGGGAGGAGGAAAGCAGCAGAAAGTGCTCAGTCTGTATGAGACTGTATGATTGCCTTTATGTGTGTGCACGCATTTTGCGGTTGCCATGGAGACGTGGCAGTACATGCGACGCAGGGAAACGATCAGATAAATGTCACAGTACCTAATGAAGCTGCACCGGTGCCCTGACGCTCAGCTAGCTCTGCGCTAACGAGCTACCGCACGCCGTCGCCGGATAATGAGGGAAGACACACATACACCTACGCTCTAACACTCACACACACACAAACGCACACTTAGACACTCACAATGCGAAGAAAACGTACTGATGCATGACACACATGGACACAAGTGAAATGTGTCTCATTCTGCTCGTTTCTCATGTCTCATATTTTCCTGCATGTATAAAACGCTGGAGGAGCCCACACTGTTTTCTTGGAATTAAAGCTCCCTTGTTGGGTGCTGCAGGTGGCAGTTCATGCGGTGTGATCTGTGGCACATAAAGCTACCTTGATATGAATACTTGAAAACAAATGACAAAGTAAAAGCTTGGCTGAAAAAATAAAACAGTTTCCCGCAATGGAAATGCTTAAACGCTGCTAAAAAACCTCATTGCTTTTGTCAGTTTTTGGCTTTGAGCCTGGCTGCCGATGACATTTTTTGGTTTATGATGAGAACAGTCGAAGCAATACTTCTCCAGGCTTTCTGGGGGTCTTTCATAGTATTTCTTTGGACATTGGCTGGTTTTTCACTCAATTTCAGTCCAGGTGTTTTTACTTGTCAAGTCACTAAACACTAACCTATGAAACAGTTAAGCATAAGACACCTAACTCAAGGGATGAACAAGTGTTCTGTCTATGCATAACAAACAACTTAGCAAACAACCGATGTTAAGGGTCTGTCATGGTTTGTGGATGCATTTCAGTAAGTGGTGTTGGGGACCTTGTCAAAACTGTGGATGCACCATCCAATACCATCTAAAAAGGTTCTGATCTGACAACAGCTTAATTTTTCACCATGAAAATGATCCACCAACACACTGCCAGTGGGTTGGGAACACCAGTAATATTGAACAAAAGAGAGCCAACATCCAAAGAAAAGCTTTGAATGTCCTTCAAGAAGCCTGGAGAACTATTCCTGAAGACTACTTAAAGGAAGAGTTGAAGAATAAAAGGGGCCGTACTAAATATTTCAAAGTCTTTTTTTCTTATATACTGGATTTCTATGTGTTTTTACATATCCATAAATCACACCACCTATATCTGATTTTCCCAGAAAGACAAAGAAATGAAGACTGGATCAAGACTTTTTCACAGCTTTGTATATGAACACATGCAATATATCTGTGTATTTACGCAACATGTCAGATAAGCTTTTAAAGAACATATAGCAAGATAATGTTCCCATCAGCACAAACATTTGGAATCGGACCGATCAAATAACAGGATGTGTTAAGCTAACAACCTTAAAGTTAACACTTCATTTCTCCTACCTCAGCAAGTCATTAGCATAAAAATACAAAACATTCAGACAGCCACCGTGTCGTTTTTAGCCAGCTCTGACTTTTACTTTTAAGGGCTGAAATGGAAAGCATTATGAAAGATGTCATCTCATCTGGTGAAACATCAGCTATTGCTAATTGACGTCAATTCCACAAGCAACTTGCCCAAAGGCCAAAATGAAAACTGGCCTTTAAAAGTTATTTATGAATGTCGAGAGATTAACAGATTTAAAAACACAGTGAATGAATCAAAAAGAAGAAAGAATGATAATGAAGCGTGCACCCAATCTGTAGCCACTTGTCTTCTTCCCTCTTTTTCTTTTCACCGGTTTTCATGTAAACATAATGGAAGCAACCACCCCACCCCCACCCCATCACACGAGCGCCTTGTAGCTAACGGTGTGAACAGAACAGCGCTGGGAAGAAAATATAGGTCAGAGTAATTTTTGAACAGGTCTGATTCTTCTGAATTCAGGCATTTTCCAGTCAAACACACACGCAAGCATGCACGCACGCACGCACGCACGCACGCACACACACACACACACTCTGAGCCTCATATAAGAATGCCTGTAAATGTATCACAGCTGAGTACCCAAATGAAAGCCTCAACAGGTGCACTCAAAATTGGTATATGAATAACTCTATTCCGTCTCTATTCAAGCTTGAGTTTTCTCCCCCCCTTAACTTCTTTTAAAAATGCTTCACGGTTCATAAAGAAAGAACATGTTATGGATGAATGAGGTCCTTTCAAAGCAAGTGCAAACATTATTCTACTGTTCACAGCCTGTCTGCATGTGTGTAAGTTAATTAAGTTGCACAACGAAACTTAAACTGTGTATTAGTCACCGTGCCACTGCCTCCCATACACACACACACACACTCAAAGTGCTATTTTATAATTTGCGAGAAGAAACAACAAGGTGATGAACGCCGTCACATGCAGAGGAGGAGATCCACTTAGGGCGAGTCACACTCGCAGTGGAGCTGAACTACGACCTGTAGAGAAGCACCTACCAATCACTTCTAAATCCTTCGAGTGAACACCCTTTTTGATCTGAAACACCGCCCTAGCAAGGGTTATCTCCTGTTCCTCAAACACAACTCAACCACACTTGATGTTTGTGCCAAAGGAAAATGTTTCCCATACTTTTATTTTCAAGGGTTTTTAGGGTTAAGTAAAGACGAGGGTTTGGGTTAAAATACATTCCTTCACAACCTAAAGCACCTGCTACAAAGCTGAATTTGCTCACTCAGCGTGAAAGATTTTAAACACACCTTTTCACATGACCTCTAGATGTTTTCTAGCTTTTGGTTTTCACTGACAACAGCTGGCAAGCAGGTAGATTAGCAACTGGTATCGACCTTTAGATCCAAATCTGACAAAATGGTATGAGCTTTGGTATAGTCCTTTTTGCACATACTGCCTCCACAGTCATCTATGGATTTAACCTCTGTCCATGGTAAACTCCTAATCATGGACAATACAAAAGGTTTTCCAACCACCACAAGCGTTTGTAAAGATGTACAAGTTTCATCTAGACACAAGAAAAATCAATAAGTTTGTATCTGTTGAGAGATAAATAGAAATATTGCCTGCTTACACTGTAGGAGAGGTCACAAGGTCACTGGATTCAATAACGCTCTTCCTCGTGGGAGCGTGAATGAGCAAAGTGAATTTTAATGCACATCTGGTCACAAAGTTTTCAAGCTCGCAGATACACAGATGGGGAGGCGATCTGCTGGAGACAAAAATAAAAATATTCCCGCACGGGGAAAATTCTCAAACACTGAGTTGTGGCCTTAATGTTTTTCTATTTTTGGGGCCAATATTTTGGAGAAAAAAACAAAAACAAAAAACAGCTGTACTTAGTTTTTACCACTTCTTCTTCCGTTTTTTTCTACTTTGACAGCGCAGTTCCTGGAATTTTCTCCCTCAAAATATGCTTTCTAGCTCACATCAGTCTGACCTGGAGTTTCTGTGCGTGTGTGTGTGTGCACGTGATAAAAAGGAAGGGGGGGAAGGAATTAGAGCGTCTTAAAGCCTCAACACCAGATTGGTCAAATCCAGGCAGTAGCAGCAGTATTCCACCCTAATCTTTAGCACACTTCCTCTTTTCTTCACCCCACATCCTCCCTATATCTTGTTGCCATGGGAACAGCAATGGACATAGGGGGTGAGGGCATCTGGGGGGGGTGGAAGCTCTGGGTGTCAGGTAGGTAGGTGCCTCACCCTTGACTCTTTGGTGGATTTGCACCGTGTCCCTCGTCTCATTCTTCCAGCTCTCTTATCTCACCCTGGAAAAAGCCTTCGGCTCCCTTCGTCTCCCCTCCGTCATCACCCCTCGTCCCTCTCACTCAATCTCTCATGTTTGCGGGCTTAATGAGAAACAGCTTGTTTGTGGTGTGAGTCTGCGTGCGTGCCTGTGCGTCCGCATGCGACCGTGTGATGAAATGGCAGTGGCTCTGATTGTCTGGCATCGCGCTGCGGCTGCACTCTGCCAAAAGTCATCATCTGACTCGCCGACGGGGATGATGGCCCATTTGACTAATGCTTCTCCGCAAAACGGGCCAACAATGCCGATCCAGCGAACAGAAGAAATAGCGGACGGGCTGGTGGTGATGGTGGTGGGGGATCATATCAGATTGGTACCGGTTCAATTCAGCTGATGGAACTGGCGGAAAAATAAAAGTCACCTGGGCCTTCACAGGTGCTTGAGTGCTTTTGCGTGTGTTTTACAGTAAATCCTTGTCTGCTTGTACAACATGCAACACCTCCACCACTGTGCCCCGCTTGAACAATAAATCCCCCCCGGTGTGTTCATGCACATTGGTCGTGACACCTCTAAAGGGGACAACAGAGCAGAAAACCACAGGGTAAATACAAAAAAAGAAGAAAAAGCACAAAAAGGGCATCAGACAGAGACAAACAGGAACACAGACAGGCGGGAGAGAAAACGGGGCACTTGCCAGCAACAAACCACCACTGATTTAACAACACGAGTGCATTTGCTGTACTGGCTTTGGCACAATTGTGTCCCATTGTGAGCAAACCTCTACGCTGCTTGCAGTACAAAGGTTATGAAAGCCTGTGAGTTACCTCTATTAGCATGTGGAGAGGATCCTATTTTCATATATGATGTCAATAAAACAAAAAAGTGTGTGTGGGGTTTTTTTTCTCTCAGCATATTCCAGGTGAAACTGCTTTTATGACTTTAATCAGCCATTATTAGACACACATATACCCTGTACGACCTCAGAGGGGAAGGAGTAGTAGTTCTTGCAGTAGTGGAGAGGATGCTCGGAGCGAAAGCAAAGTGAAGTTGAACACAGTGGAGAGAGACAGCCGGAGGAAACCTATTTATTGGCTGGCATGGGAGGGCAATGTTTTCTGTGTTGGTGTGTGTGTGGCTAGAAAAAAACCCAACACTGAGAAGTTCCTTTTCTCTGTGAGGACACATCTGTAAACTCTTGTTTGCGCTGTAATTTCCCTCGTAGATCATTTCAAGGCGTTTGCGACTGAGTGCGATTGTGTGTTTGACCTCAGGCTCCCACTAAACACAAAATACAACTGGGGTGTTTTGTCCACATGTACAACACATTCTTCAGTTTGACGTCACATTAACCCACACAAACTGTACTGAGGCTGTACAGCTATATGTTTGCCAAGTCCCTTTACTCCTTTAATTTTCCTCTTATCCTGGTTTTATTCCAAATTCTTTTCTTTTAAGTCTTCCCGCATCATGCCTTCCTTCACTGTTTTGGTCCTGGGATGGTCAAAATGTGATGTACCTAAAAGACCATCAGTCCCTTTAAAATACTGATGTATTAGAAATATTACATGCATCCAAGCCAATGTAAGGTGCAAATTTTAAGCCCAGTTTTTAAGTCAAATAAAACAATCTGAGTCCAAAGTCAAAAACTGGTAGACAAAAACGATTGTAATGAAGTATATTACAAAAGGTTTGTAGTCTCAACCTTCAGTTTATAGACTAATTTAATGTTCACTGGGTAGATTATGGTCCAATTTCGAGCAAAACAGATGACAGATGTGATAAATCTCTACACAATGGGCATCTATTGCCACTGGCTGCTCAGTCAGCCACTTCAATTTAAAAAACAAACAAACAAAGAAGACATGGCTCCTCACCCAGGAGGTGTCCATCTCAACTGACTCCTTTCAATGTGGAGGAGTAGCGGCTCCACTGTAAGTCCCTCCCGATTGATTGAACCCCTCAGCCTATCATCCATAATACTTGGAACTTTAAGCAATAATTTCAAGTGATCCCCCATGACAGAGAAAAAAAAACCTAGGGACCAGTTTCCCCTGCCTGGTATAGGGTTACTGTGGTCACGCCCTGGAACCAGGCCTCGCTCGAGGGAGAGCGTTCAGTGTCCCAGCCCAGGAGAGCCTGAAGAGACAAGACTTCAAAAACCAGAGGTTGATGTCACAGTGGCTACATCCATCTTATCCAAAGCCTGTTTTTTTTAAATCATTTATAAAGTCAGGTCACCAACTCTCCAGTTCAAAACTCATGAAATAATTCCAGGAAACAGCACATAGTTTTCATTGCACTTCACTAAGATCTCCTGCAAAGCATTAGTCAAATAATACCAGAGAACTCCATTACCTAACTTTATATTTCGTAACGCAAGCAGATCGGGTTTGATTTGGTATTGCTCAATAATTAGTAATGTTTGTGCATATAACTCTTTGGACTTTCACATTATTCATCTACTTACTGCCTCTTTTGCTTTTTATAGCCTTTCCTCCCTCGTTTCTGTCTCTTTCTGCTTGTCTGATTCGTTCAGTGCACCGTCAGTATTAAGGAGGAAATCACTTGCACATTACAGCCCTGCATTTCCAAGCACTTTACTCAATAAAATTGTGGCAATTCACACTCTGAACCCAGTTTACGGGGTGTTGGGAGGGCGCTGGATCTCAGACAGCTGACAGGTTTCCACTGAGAACAGCAGGTGATCTCCAATCTTTGGACCTGCCTCCTGGACAGAAAGTGCCTCACCAAGAGTTGCTGCTAATGCCCACTACAGTGTAATTATTCCTGTAATGTTGTAAAGGAGGAGGGCTTGAGCTGGAGGGGGACGGGGGGGAGAAAGCGGGTGATAGCATTAACAGATATTAGGGTGGGTGGGGTGTTCATTTTCATTAGGTTTTATGGGTCGGAAAAACAATGTCATGCATACCAATTAGCGCTGGAACAGATGGCTCAATATGGTTCTATGTTCAGTCCCATGCAAGGAGCAGGAGTCTGACAGTAACAACCCAGGCAACAGCATCAGGCCGGTCAACAGGAGGAAGGAGTTCAGGCTGCCAGCTGTTTGGAAAAAAAACCTTTCCTTTCCTTTGCTTTGGTTTGGTTTCCTTTCCTTTCCTTTCCTTTCCTTCCCTTATTTCTGCCCTACATTCCAGGTCAGGACCTCCAGGGCAAAATTAAACCTTGATCAGTCTGTTCATCAGCCTCTCTGAGGAGGGAGCCATATGCTGACATATGCTGACGGAAAGGGAGAGGGATTGGCTAATTATACTTGTGTGTGTGTGTGTTAGTGTGCATGTGCAGAAAGCTCAATGTCTCTGTCAAATCAACACAAACGGTCTGAGCGACATTGCTTCGCAAGGCCCAAAAGTGAGTGAGTATCTGGCTGACATTTTGCTCTGATATTCGATATCTTTAAATCTGTTTTTCTTCCAATTGTTTTTCATTCTTTTTTTCTCATGTGGTTCACATGGAAACAGTCTTTTTTCTTTGTGCATCAGTTTTGAAAAGCCTATGAAAAACCAGTAAGGCTGTCAGCAGACACTAACAGAATAATAATACCATTTCCACATAATACTGATACTAATCGGGATAATAAAACACTTTCAACACACATTTGTGAAGAAATCAAACAAATGTGTGCCCTACTGAATTAATTTAGCACTGTTCTCTTACAGAACCAGCGCTGTATTGATCAAGCCAACAATACCAATAAAAAAACTCAAACAAAACCCATCATATCTGATGGATGACTCAGTGACAACTCAATATCCAGCCTGTAAAGTGGAGCTATTTTTGTCAACTAGAGGGCAGAAAACAAATCTAAGCAAATTAACAGTTGCAATGCAGTTTTTAATCATACTATTTCCTGCGTTTACAGAGTAGTCACTCTCCTTTCAGCTCTGTTTTGATCTCCACCAACCTGTCAAATAGGTTTATAAGGGTGGTGAAACTGAACCATCTGGTAAATGTCCTAAAAATTCTAAATAATTAGGTAGAATTCAGAAAACTTCAAAAACATTGCAGAGTTAAATCTGAAGTTCTTTGCCATTTCTGAGCAAGTGGCCAGAAAGATGTTAAGGAACGGTATACACCCATCAGTTATCTAAACTGGAGCATAGACTGGTATTTATAAAGCATTGTCTTTTTATCTATTACACTAATCTGTGCTCCAGGGACAAGTAGAGGTTTAGGCAACCCTGTGGGGCACAGCTGTACCTTTGGTGCGGTTGCAGTGTGGTTTGCAGAACAGTTCAGTTTGACCATTCAAGCCTTTCCCAAGGCTAACACAAAAAAGATTCGGTTGCGACCACAGATCGCCACTAAGTCACTGACTGTCTTGAGACCTACGTCAGCATAGGAGAACAGTGGGATAGAGACTTCCACACTGGCTCTTTGTTCTACATAAATCATAAAAAGATGTGTTTGTACTCACCAATCATATGAATGGGAATCTCCATCAGTATGCGCACACAACTCTCCACTCTAGCTTAAGAAAATGAAAGAGGCTTCAACTCATGATCTTATTCAGCAGCTGGGCTTTACAAATAGATTTTGACGGAGTTAAATAGTGCCCAGACCTCTAATTTAGCAAAATAAACCAACACAAATCAGACGAAGAACTTCCTCAAAAACCAACCGGTGATAGATATGAAACTATTATGACCTGAAATCGAAAAGCTGCGAGGTGACAGCCTTCAACACAGCTCCGCTGCCCCGCTGCCCCTAACAAAGAGTTGCTTACCTGAAAAAGACTGAATATTTTGCCTGCTTACTCTATCTGTATCTAGACAAAGAGATTGCTTTTATCTTTATTTAAGCTCATTGCAAACGCTTTCTGCAGGAGCAAATTTCCCTAAGAAAACAGTCCACAGCGGTGTCTGTGTATTACAAGGGGCAATGCTTCTGGAGAGATGCCGTTACATTTTTTTGAATGCGAGTTGTCAATGCTTTGAGGCCGACAAATGAAATTCCTTTTACCTCTTGTGTTGTTGTGGCAGCTGAAGTCTAAGAGACAAATATCTGTGAACCTGAAAAAACCACCTGCACAGCTAAGTAGAACTAGAAGTAAGTGAGAAAATATGTTTTCCCTTTTCTCTTTTTTTTTGGTAAATTGGGTGAATCTGCCCTTTAATACCCACCCACTGGACCCAAACTGGCACATCAAAGGCCCCTTTGTATGCTTTCTCATTTCCTATCTACAGTGGTCCTCTCTCCTCTCACTGGCTTTAGAGCTCAGCTTTACATCTGTAGAAGCAGGGTGGGTACAGGTGTGCCTCCACACTTTGGAGACTTTATACTAGCAAACACTTTCACTGTGGTGTTAGCCACGGCTCAGTGGGTCTGAATGGGGAAGCGCTAACAGGCTAGCGCTGCAGCTCCGGAGCCCATTGATCTGTGCTGCTCACTAATAACAGACAGCAGAGACTCCCCGGCTCTCTGGGGCCATTAGGATGCATGAGTGGGAACCATGCTAAATGGGACAATACACAGAGGTGTGTACAAGGGTAAATACACTCCAGTTCATATGGAGAGGCAGATATGCCACGGGTAAGCCTGACTAACACATAATTTCTTTGGCTAACCTTGGAATTGCATTACCCTGGGTGTTTGTCTTAGCATGTGTACGTGTGTGTATTTTGATATAGGGATTAAGCACAGTGTTACAGCATGACTGGGACTGCCTTATTTAGGGTCGTGCAGTTACATTTCCAAGCCATTATCTATACCTGCGGGGACAAGCGGGAATTTCAGCGTGACAGAAAACTCACACGGAGATGTATACGCATACACACGAACAGACAAAGCCCTAACAGAGGTGTATGTCAGTGCACGGGCAGGCCTACATTCAATCTCCTATCTCCCAAACAGTAAAAGGAGAGAAATCGAGAGGCCTGTCTGCTCGCCATCCCTCTAAATGTTTAATGAACCATCTTCCCTGTCTCCCTCCCTCTCCAGCTCTTCTGCCTCACTCACCCTGCTGCTCAGCCCTAACCCATCATCTACTTTTTCTCACTTCATCCTTGTTTGTCTGTCTCTCTCTCTCTCTTCCTTCAGGCTAACAGACGCCAACGAGTTGCACTGGTTCGCGATGAGGTCTGAATGCTGACGAGCAATGAGAAGAGGGAGAGGAGGACAAGGAGGAAGGCTAATCTGCATCCTATTTCATAACTAAACCTCCCCCTGGCTTGGATCCAGACTCGCCAAATCTATCATTTGTTCTCACGTAATTTTTCACTTGACGTTTGAAACCGTGCAGGTTTGCAGGGCCCGGCAGGGCTCTCCTCTGACTGGATAGTATGGAGATGACAGCACCTTGCAGCCTGAGTGGATGCTGGGTTGCGCGTTTCCATGTGAACCACATGAGGAAAAACGTGCGTCTGCGCTGTTCCAGCTTCTAAGTGCTTGTAATGTAACTGGCAAAAAATTTTTGGCATGAGGGAAAGATGTGAAAATGCTGCAGAGCTATTTGTGTACTCCACAGTCACAGCTGTTATTGTTTAGACAACAAAGATTCGGCTGTGGGGGGGGGGGGGGGGTGTCGCTGTTCTGTTTTATTAGGCCTAATCTACTCAACCCTTCTTTATCTCCTAATGCAGAGGGGGTCTTTATCTTTTGACCTGCTCCAAATAAGCTTCTTCTACCACTTAAATAATCTAGCAACACGGTTAATCCTGTCCAAATACTGTAATACTGTACACCGTTTACAGGTTAAACATGTAACCTCTGTCATTTCCAAATATCTGACATAAACTTGTCAAATTAAAACTTTATTCGGGTAGACACTTTGCTAGTTGTATGACACATGACTGAAGGCTTGAAACAAGTTTTTATGTTGGTGCTAAAATCTCAGGACAATTTAAAATAGAAAGAATAAAGACAGCAGCACAGTGGTTAGCACTGCTAGAAGGGTCCTGGGCTCAAATCCACTGTCTGGTTGTCTCCAGCTTCTTCCCACAGTCCAAACACATGCACGTTAGGTTAAGTGGTGACTAAACTGGATGTAAGAATGTCAGCGTGAATGATAGCAAGGTGTACCCTGCCTCTCGTCCTATGACAGCTGACAGATGGACTCATTGCAGCGTGTGAAGACTGATTGCAAATGTCTGAGGACTAGTTTTGGAGATCAGAGGACTAGTTGGAGAGGCCTGCGATCGACTGGCAACCTGTCCAGAATCTACCTATGACAGCTTGGTTAGGCTCCACCAAAACTTGTGACCCTGGAGTGGATAATTGGCATGAAATGGATGGGTATATAAAGATAGCATGGAAAACCTTTTTAATAATCAGTTTTATGAGGCCAGTTGATGTGGATAGCTTTTTACTGATGGGAATTCATTTCTGGACTTGAGGTTGAAAGAATTTGTGACTTGATGTAAATTTTATCAGACGAGATTTCGCCTTAAAACTGATTTGAGGTTTGAGACTTAAAATCTGACTTTGTTTATGTTTTTCATAACTGAATAGTGAAAAACTAAACTTGTTTACTTGAGAATGGCTTGGTCACTCTGCCATAGACAGGATATGAAAGACAGATGTAGCCACTGTGATGCCACCAAAGTCCTTATATGAAGGCTTCGGTTGATTATTTTCTTGGCTTGTCAGTCAAAGCATACCCTGCTTTATCATCTATTCTACTCTACATGTAATCATAATGAACAAAATGAATTACATGCTCTATTGAACAGACTTGAAAAAAGCAACTGGGATCGAAAACTCACTGGGAAAGGATTTACTAAAGCCATAAATGAAGTGAGACATAGAAACAGTTTCCCATAGACTTCTATACACACAGACTGGAGTCGGTAAAATTGCCCCCTGCTGGCCATTCAAGAGAATGTACTCAAGAAGAGTCCAGACCTGATTTGAGCCACTTTTGACAAGAAGTGACACTCGATGTGATTTCAATTGAATTGGACTCGCTCTACAAGCCTGGATTTTTGAAAACCTAACAAACAAGTCCTCGCAAGAGATACTGAGAGCCACTTTGTATAACCAACAATTGCTCATTACAAGCAAGAACACAACTGCTACTTTCTTTCTGAATGAAATACTACGGGGAACAAAAAAAAGAAAAAAGTGTTATTTTCTCAGATTTCTCTGATTTTGTTTTGCTCGGCTCCTCTAAAGAACATTTAAAACGCGTAAAAAACCTCTCGTTCGGCTGTGGAAACACACACACACACACACATAATACACGAGACAAGCGACAGTGCGCGGGTGTGTATTTACGCGCTTGCGTGCACGCAAATGTGTACAGCTGTGGATGTAAGCGAGCGAGCCTACTTCTACTCCCAGCCCCAGGACTTCAAATTATCCTGAGGCTCCTCCAAAACACACTTCAGAATTTTTGTCTGCTTTCCAAACTCATTACTTTAGTAGGGCAAATCAAACAGGGCGCATTAAATGGAACTCAAACGTGAAGAGAGTGGAGTGCAGGGGGAAGGAGAAGAGTGAGTGTGAGTGTGAGTGTGCGCGTGTCACAGAGAAAGCAAGTGCGCCTGTGTGTTAATTAGCAGGATCCTGCTCTAATTAATGGCCTATGAATAGCCATGCTGGGTAAGTAGTCAAGGTTAGACACCTGTGCAGCCATATTGATGCTGGAGCAAACTTCTTCTCATGCAGGGTCTATCAAATTATCCACATTTAATGTAAATACAATATTGGCAGCCTCGGCTGCCGCTGAGCCAAATGATGAAATGAGCGTGTGTGTGTGTGTTATAAGAGATACTGTGTGTATCCAACATGGATGATGTCAGAGCAATTAGAGAACACATGAATCATCACTGGGGAGGTAATGACCTCGGAGCACCACAGAGGAGAGTCAATTACTCCATCATAAGGGAACCTGGCACTATTACACATTATTTATTACTCATTTAAGAAGTGATATGATGACTTTGCCGTGCTCCGTGGTAACATTAATTTGTTATAATCCTTGAATTACTTTTTTTTGTTGCACCCTTTCAAATGTGCAAATTGAATTCTCGCGCACAGCCAGGGACTCTCCAAGAGACTTTTAATCGACTGTGAAACGGCTCGCAAATTTAATAACTGATGTTCGCAGATTAAAATCACTAAAGATTCGCGTTTGCATTGTTAAAAATCCCGATCAGGCTAGCGACCGACAGCCGTCGTCCAGCAAATGTCTGAAGCACGGTGATGGCTCGAGTCGCCCTGAAACACAAACCAGAAGCAGCTGATTTCAATCTTAAACATGCTAACGTGATCCACGTTTCTGTTTCTTCCGTGTTAAGCCTTTTTGACTCATCTGAGCTAAAGCTACAGCTATATCTGTGACCCGGGACATTAAAACTCCTGTAACTTTTAATTTGATTGCGATCTTTTGTGACTGACTTACAGTCGGCACACTTTTACTTCCTTGTCAGTCTTGAAAACACTCATCTGGGAAGTAGAATTACAGCATGAGTCACACACTGAGTCCTGACAGTAGTTCTGGTGACATAATAACATGGAGCGTAGTTGTGTTTGGTGCTACTTAACATGAATGCACACAATCTTTAAAGGTGACATTCATACTAGAGCACCAGCATCTCAGACCATTTACAACCAGACATGTTGAGTACTCAAGAGATTAAAAAAAAATCATACCACAGAGTAGATCTTTACTGTAGGTGAGTTTAAAAATAGCAGATATCAGCTCAGATGTTTGATGCTGATGTCACACGGGATGTAACGCTTGTTGGGAAGCTTTTATTGCATTTACAGTAACCTAGCAAGTTGTCTAGCAACACTGTCTTCGCATCACCCGTCTCCCTGTGTGGTTCTCTTTCACGGTGACAAGCACAGTGAGGCATAATGTTAATAAAATGCTTTGTTCTTTCTTTTAATTGGTTGTTTCTTTCGGGGGTTACTGTCTGAATGCTTCAGCCCGCATCTTGATTTCATGAGTGCACGGAGAACCAGCGGGGCTAAAACGAAATGTTCTCATAAGCACTGACATGCATGCTGAACTGCTTGCTGCACAGGCCTTCCCAAAAAATGATTCAAACCATTCATATCAAAACAGTTGAATCTAGTGGTTTTTGAAAGGCTGTTTACACTGTTTGATATCAGTCTTTGCAGTCCCACTTGATCTTAATTGGAATCCATTGCAACTGCTGTGAATCCAATCTGACTACAGCTTTTTTTTTATTTTTTATGAATGAACGAGCAAAAAACTTTTCAGAGCCACACAAGGTGTTTGATCCTTAAAAGACACATTTTCAGCCGGGTGCCACAGATTAAAAACGATAAAAACGAGCTTTTAAAGGGCCTCTAATGCACTATTATGTCTTCATACAACTCATTTTAAATCTGCCAGCATGGCTCTTTGAGCTTAAATTGTGAGATGTAAATGCTTAAAATACAGAAATCTATAACTTAATTACTTTGGCAGAGTATTAAGGACCATGGGGAAGATCTTTATCAGTGAGAACAAGGTTAAAAGTGCAAAATTTATGTCCTCCTTCACATTTTCCAAAGACGTGTAATGGGATAGATTGGAGTCTTTGCGGGCCCGATTCTGGTCCACGGGTGTTATATTTGACACCCCTGATATACATTTTCTGTAGCGCATTAGCTCTCCGTGTCAAATTTTCCACTTCCTGCTCTCTCCTTTTCTCAGCGTGTACGTTTGAACAAAGAGAGCATTCCCTCGTCAACAGATCAATACCCTGGATCCATTCGGGTTTGTTAAAGAGTAATAGGCATGGATTTGAAGGGGGGGCTAACAGGCGCTGATTTAGCCAGGCTACGCTGGACCCATTTACTTCCCAGCTACAGCTAACAGGGTTTCTCCAGCCTCCAAAACACTTTGTACTGCCGTCA
Source organism: Pelmatolapia mariae (assembly GCF_036321145.2). Classification (NCBI taxonomy): domain Eukaryota; kingdom Metazoa; phylum Chordata; class Actinopteri; order Cichliformes; family Cichlidae; genus Pelmatolapia; species Pelmatolapia mariae. The sequence goes on along the minus strand of NC_086242.1, from coordinate 19,126,656 downwards.
CAGTGCCGTATACGGCAGAAGAAAAATTACCCCCATTATGTAATCTCTATAATGATTCCTATTGAGAAAGCAGAGGCTACAATGGCGGTACAGTAAATTACACTAAACACCATTACTCTTGACAGCTTCTTCTGAATGTGTGCGTGCATATCTGTATTTGTTGGTGAGTCGGCGTGTGTGTGCGTGTGTGAAGGTGTTAGGTGAGTGAATGATTGAGTGTGTGTGCATGAGTGCGTGAGCGCCACTCTCACAGTGAAATTAAACTGGGGCTCAGGTGAGAAACAGAGCAATGCTTCAGTGCTGAGCGAAGAGGAAGGAGAAGAAGTGGCGGTGAGGAGTTAAACACCCCAAGGACTTCGCAGTCGGTGTAGAATAAGCCCGTCTAAGGAGGAAGGGAAGAGGAGGAGGACGAGAAGGGACGAGGGAAAGAGGCAGATAGAAAAAGAGAAGGGGAACAGAGGGAGCTGACAGGGAGATTGAGAGATGGCGAGATTGATGGCATGTAATGATGAAACGGATGGAGGACGAGACAAGAGAGACATGCACGTCAGAGGCCATTACTCATCTGCGGCACGCACGCACACACACTCACACACACAGACAGCAAACGCCACCCAAGGGTGCCGGAGGAGCCGTCTACCACCCACCTCTCTATTTTTCTCACCTTCTTTCGTTTTCTCTCTGTCGTCCTCCTGTTCATCCCACCCTCCATCTGTGCCTCTGTGTCTTTTGCTTTTTTTTTCTTCCCTTCTTAGACTTCAGTCTGTTTCCTCTGAGGATTTACATCATTCGTATCAAATCATCTCATTCGTCACAAACTGTGAAACTTGTTTTTACCATTTATATTTCAAGTGGAGCAGCAACGCACAAGAACTTATAGACAGATAGAGGTGATATTGTCTATTGTAGACTATCAGCTATAGCTATAGTATCAGCAATAAAGACAGGCACGAGCTTTTTGTTTGCTTTGCTGTTTTTGTTCCCCTTGCGTGGGTGCAAAAGCTCAAGTTAGGACTACGTATTGTTAAAATATTGATAAAGTCACACAACTTGACCCACTGACACACGCTGTTATTAATTAAATGACAGAACCATGCAAGACATGAGTCTACATCTGGCTTGTATGTGTATGTGTGTATTGTTTTGGCCTGTTTGTCAACCACAGTTTTCCATAATGAGCACCCAGGGGACTTGTTGCACTGCACTCTCTTCTCGGAAAGGCCTGAACAGACTTGTGCAATACCTCCGATGCTCCCTGGAGGCTTGAGACACACTAAATGCCGATTTCCATAACAGAATACTCACAAACAGCGTGATCACTTCTGTCCCACGGGTTTTTAAAAATTTCTCAAGAAAGACGGCCCTCTGTGCTGAAACCAAAGCAAGATGACTACAGGATTAATCCAAGAGGTGAGTGACATTTTGCATGTCAAGGATTTCCAATTAAGACAAACATCAGGCCGACACGCCCCATGTGATAAAATGTTGCTCCAGAATGCCAATGATGCCAAGAAATACTTCCACATAGAAACTTTACACAGGCCTACGAAAGACAACGACCCTGCAATAATATGAGAAAAAACCTCAACAATCAGAGGACCACCGATGAGCAAGCACTTGGCAACAATGGGAAGGAAAAACTCCCTTTTAACAGGAAGAAGCCTCATGTAGAACCATGATCAGGGAAGGGCAGCCATCTGCCATGACCGGTTGGGTTTGACACTGCGGAAGAGAGCCAGAGATTAATAAACAAAGTGGTCTATTGGGGTGATATGCTACTATGCGGTTTTTAAGAAAGATGGGGCCTTATTATTCAAGACGTTGTAAGCGAGGATTGTGGACCATAAAAACTAACATAAGTGATGCTGTTAGGACTAGAAAACTGCTGTATAACTCTGTGATTCCCAGCCAGTGTTTCGGGAATGCCAGGAAGTACTTCTGGACCAGTTTCAAAGACTAGTTTCAACTAATCTAAAAAACATCATAAATGACATCTGCTGCACAAAAGAGTTAACTAAACTAAAAGTTATGGATAAAAAGTACAAAGAGGCAGCAAATGGGAACGTTTAAATCAGCGGTCCCCAACCCCCAGGTCTCGGACCGGTACCAGTCCGTGAGTCGTTTGGTACCGGGCCGCGAGAGTTGAGGCTCAGGTGTGAAATGTATGGTTTTCAGGGTTTTTATCGGTTTTCAGCGTTATTTTGTTATCGTTTTTATCGTTAACTCGGTTTTCCTGGGTCTTTTCACGTGTGTTATGAATAAATCTTCTTTTTTTCGGTACCGGTACTAGTTTTATTTTGTTGTATTTATGGATTTATGGAGGATTCATTAGTCAGAAGTAAATTCAAACTCAGAACATGTTTTTTTCTCAATCGGTTAGCCTGCCAAGAGCTTTGACTTACTGAATAACTTTGAGTTGAACTGGAAAGTCCAGCATGTTGCTGCTGGGCCCAAATAATAACAAGTTACAATGGAAACCATTACAAAAGGGTGGAGGCAGATGGTTAATGCCAATAGCTGTTTCACTAAAACACACATGTGACTGTTTTGTTTCTAAGTTCAGTTGTTTGCACGCAGTTGTTTGGGCATGCAGTGTGGCATCAGAGCAACAGTGAAGAGGTGTACTAGTTTTTATCACTACAGAAAGCTTTCCTACAAAACAACTTGTATTCATTTGAAAACCACTGAACTGGCGTAATATAATTCAGGTATGTCTCTGTGAGTTAAAGTTGAACTCGGGACAGAACAATACAAAAATTCAAAGTGGACGGCGCCCTGCTGTGTCAAAGCTTCCTTTCTGCTGCTGCTGCGGACTTGCTGTTTAAAATGAGCCCTCTCTCTCTCTCGCTCTCTCTCGAATAAGCTGCATTCACTAAACATCTGCTTAACACCCCGCACACACACCGCTTAATACAATGAGCCGATATGCCAAGCGGCGGAGTGCGTGCCGTCCTCTCTCCCCGTGGAGGCTTCAAATGCATCACGCCTAATCAGAGAGGGAGACTCAGCTCATAGTGCCGGCTAGTGCTGCATGCTAATCCTCTGCAGATGAAGACGCTAAGCTAAGCGCAGGCTGACAGGCATGCGGTGGGAATGGCAAAGGAGGCTAATGCTAACTGCAGTGTCACTGCTCCCTCCCACCTTGATTTTGCACATACACACACTCACACACTCCACAAAGCCTTATGCATTTGGGTATTCATGACTGAGCGTGTGCAGAAAGACTAGCCAACGACAGCTGCGTTAAAAGCCTTCAACATCAGTCTGGCCAGCTGAGATTTGATTTGGCTGTGAGCATCTGTGTGTGTGTGTGTTTCTCTGTATGTGTGTGTGCATATGCCTGAGGTTGTGTATTCATGAAGGAATTTGACAGTACACTAACAAGCGCCCGGAGCTTGGCAAATGTGGAATAGAAGGGCTTCATAGCAAAGTTAGTTAAGTTACATGCACAAACAGACACACACACTCTGTGGGATGAGTTCAGTGAGTTGTTGTGATTGTTGCTGTTTACCAGCAGAGGTGAGACAGAGCCGTGGCCTTCTCATTAAAACAGAGACCTCTAGAGCTCTTACTTTTCTCATTAGCCTTCAGTGTATGTCTGCCATGTGTTTGCACGCTCACACCAAAGAGTGCGCGAGCAAATACACGTGTGAGCAAGTTAAAAACCGCCATGCGTCCCTCAGCGTGGAGGTCTGTCAGGTCATCTGTGTCTCTGGTTAAAGATCTGGAGAGGAAACCAGGGGGAAACTCGAAGGGATCACAGTCGTGGCGCACAAACTCACAGACGCACACTAACTGGCTGTAGTTGTGTGAAAGCACCCCAGAGAACCACAAAAGGCTATAATGTCTGCCAATCAGAAAAGAGCTTACACAGAGCTGCCTGCCAATCTCAGCCAACCACAGTTGCCACAATGCCCACCGCTGTACCCACTCACCGTCAATCACATTTCACCACCACACCCACCGCCTGACAACCTGCAAAACGTCTTGCAACACCCAGCCAGCTCTCCTAATTACCACCACCGCTGCCAAGTACCCCTCCGCTGACCAAAACCACAACTTGACATAACATAAAATCTACCGCCAGGACTCCAAATCCATGGAAATGCACCAGCTACAGTCCAGGATGAAAACCCTCTGTGCCTCGTGCTGGCTTCCTGCTTCCCCCTGTGACATGTTGCATCCCATTAACGAGGTGTCACCACTAATATTTAGGACGTTAATTTGCACCGCTCCTGAAGCCGCTTTGATCCAAAGAGAGTGTGACAACTTTAATGACTAAACAAAACAGAGGACAAACAAACCTAAAGACCTACTGCTAAATCATAGCGGGGTAGTCTGCAGGGGAACAGCTTTTGAAGTGGAGGAAAACAACAGAAGGAAGCTTTTTATGCGGACATACCATCATTATGCTGGCCGAGGTGAGGCGGAGGCCTAATTAGGGATAGGAGATTGATTGAAGTTGTGTGTTTTTCTACGTTCAAAAGCACACAAAACAAAATTACAGGGGAAAAAAAAGAGGATGAAGTTGAAAAAGTAAAATTTAGGGAGTAGACATGCAAATTTAAGATGATTTGTGATCTAAAAGCAGACTCTTTATCAAAGCCAACTGTACGAAAGCTTGTCTTTAGAAAGCGGCAACATTAGTTGTCTTTAGGCCTACTTGGGATTCACCCCGAGAGGATTTCTGGGTAGAGAAATTTAAATGGCTACCTTCGGCTGGGATTAGGAGGTGACAATGCTTAAAGATTACAATTAGCGTCAGCTTAGAGGTAACATAAATCAATGAGCTTGTCAGCAGAGGTTCCAAGAAGATGGAGATGCTAGGGTTAAGCGTTTAAAGCGATGTTAATGTGCACCTGTATCCAGAAGGGAAAAGAAAGTCACTCTGGTCTTTTTTAAAATGCCAAACATCTTCAGTGTATCCGCTCTCTTTCAAAAGAAGACAGCAAAAACCATCCTCCCTCTCTCTCTCTCCATCCCTTCCATCTTCTAAACCAAGTTATTCTTGAGAACTCGAGCTCCTGTCAGCTCCCACCAGCTCTTGCCTCTAACTGACAGAGGTAACCCTCTTATATGAGCAGCCACTGCTAAAAGCATGTCATTTTCTCCCGCTAATGTCAAGTGGGAACAGATCAGAACAGGCAGGAGGAGTTAATAACACCACATAGTCTCCTCGCACGGATCCCTTGGGTACTCCTGCTTATATGTGAATCTGAACTTCCTGTGCGACCTTTGTAGTTGTGAATACCGAACAATCACCCGGAGTGACCTCACCCCCGTTCCGTCTGCATGTCACAATCCCCCCAAAAGACCTAATTCGTGATGAGGGACGGTGTGTGAGTGCATTTACTCACGTATTTCATTTGCAACACTCCCCAGCCTCTAAGCCTGGTGTTTTCTCATCTGTCAAAGTCTTTGTCTTTGTTTGGCTGGTTCCCAGATATCACATGTCTTTGCTAAATCCATAAATCCACGGCTTCTCATAATCATTAAATACAGCATATGAGCCACGCACAGGAAAAACTATGTGACTAATTAAGATGTTGTTCAAACATTTGGACAGAAAAGTTTGCAGTCCCTTCGAGAGGGGGGCTGTCACATGTTATCTGCAAACAAGTGAAAGAGATTACTTACACTATACTGCTTGGAAAAAAAGTTGTTAAAAAGTTTTTATAGGCTCTTATTTGTATTCCTATATAGTTAGACTGCTGAAATTCAGAGCCAGTAACAGATGAGAAGAACAAAAAGTCATAAACATTAACAGGAACATACAGTACTTTGGCTAATATTCCACACTGACCCGACTCGCAGCTTTGCAAACACCATTTGGCAGATCAAAACCTTTAAGTCGCCAGAGAGACACAATGTGATGAACATAAAACACAAAACGGCGGCGCTCACTGTCTAAAAAAAACCGTCAGTAAGTGACGAGCATTTCTTTTACTGGAAGAATGAAGAGCTAAAAAGGAAAAAGAAGACCTGCCCACATTTCTGCAGGAAGCTGACTTTAGATTTAACATTGTGTATGCTATGATACTTCAGATACTTCAGAGTGTAAAGAAAAGTCAAGTTTGCTGCAGCAGAAGTGAGGAAACAGCCTGCAGATGAACTCTTCTACTTTCCATCCCCGCCTCCCCCGGTGCTCCTGATGATTCTTATGCTAATTAGCCATGTGAAGCTTTGGGTGGTTAATGCTTTGCTAATGCATGCCAGTCAGGTAAACAGCCCTGGGTTCAGAGACCTGTTACGCTTCAGGTTTACTGGAACTCAATCTGGAAACCCAGTGGCTACCTCGCTGACTTCAGCTGTGAGAGCAGCAGCCAATTTTTCAGGGCTTACATCGTAGCCAGGAAATCTGGATCATAGATAAAAGAAATCCGGTTCGAGACTTCCTGTTCTGTCCATTGTGTTGTTGTTTATGAATGCAAAAAAAAAATTGAAAAAAAAAAAAAGAAGCTACATAACTGTCAGACACAGGTAATGGTTATGAGCTTGTGTTGCAGTGCAAACACTGCTTTGCTCGCCACGTGTACCGTTTACCTGCATGCATAAATGTGATTGGTCAATAAGCAAAAGCAGACTATGTTAAAGGTACTGGTGCTAAAAATCTTGTCTATCATTATATTTAGATGCCTGTTCACAAACAATATCCTTGCTTTTTCCTCTCCCATTTTCTGTTAATGAAATATGATTTGTAAATTGAAACCAGATTTAATTTAACTCACATGCAGGTTAATTTATTTGTGTTTTCTTGTGATAATGCGAGGCCATATGCCCGGTAATAGTTTAGCCAAATGAAAGCTGCAGTATCACCATCAACGTGACGCTATAGCTGATGCTGATGCTGAACCATAGCCAGTTAGATCAGCAACCTGCAACTAAATTACACATTTTTACATATAAAGTAGCGCATAGAGTGCAAACTGAATGCTTGATCCTTTGTTTCCTGTTGTAAAGCTTTCGAATGGTACAAAATTTGCTGAAATGCTAAAATATAGTATTTTTATCTTTAACAGTTTTTTTAAAAAACATTTTAAGTCATGAAAGAGAAAACACACGTGTAATCTGTGAGGATGCACATTATATCAAGCCTGCATCCTTTGTGCTGATGAGAGAAATAAATCCAGCTTCCCACAGTGAATTGCTGGGATGCTCTAAAAGAGGCTGGGGCTGTTTCATCCATAACCAACAGAGCCATCAGCGGGAGAAATAGCGTCTCTGTATTCCACTCATGCCCCCCTCCTCTCCACTGCAGAGGCTAGAGGTCCGCACACACTGTGGCTCCACTCATTACCTTACCGCTTGGATGCCAGACCCCCATTCACCCTGCTCTCTCTCTCTCTCACACACACACACACACACACACACACACACACACACACACACACACACACACTGAAACCCACACACTGCGAGCCCCCCTCCTCGATTAATCATCTCTTTTTAACCCCTCCCTCGCTGCGGAGGCTCACACTCGCCCTTTTGCAGGATGCAACACGCTGGGAGAATGAAACGTGATCCTGATTCTGATTGGTACCTTCCGGGCTCGACACCGCGGCGGCTGGGCGGTTCGTGTTATTTGACCCCGGCACAGCAGTTCACACTGGTGTTTGAAATTCTCAGAGCTTTACAGACGTTTCATAACTAAACATGAATTAATGAAATGAATAGATAAATAAATGATCAAAATGTCACTGCACCCAGTTCGAAGTAGATTGAAGCTTTTTCTCGTTGAAAAAAATGAGTAAATATGTAGTGAATTACGTGGATCTTTGACGCAATATCCGCCCTTTTTTCAATGACTTGAGGAGCATGAAAAGAAAACTAGACCTCTATTCAGCTCAGCACAGGAGCAGGATGACACACAGAGACGCCGAACCTTGATTTACGCTTCCTCATTTCTCTCCATTTCATCCTATTTGAGAAAGGCTGGAGGTTGGAGGCATTTATATTTCATAAAACAAACTTGCATTTGTCACCGGCAGAAAGAAAACACACAATGCTGCGGCGCAGCCAAAAAGCTCCTGGATGCTCCTAATCGGCTATTCTTTCTTTTGTTTCACGTTACTTCTAAACAGCCTGCACGTAAACATGGTCAGAGGTCAAATAACGCAGTAATAAAAAATCCACTGTGCATACGCCAGAGCTCAACCTAACACATTATTTACACCGTGCTATTCCAGCGATATTGGACAGTAGATTCAATATCTAGAGCCACAGTCAATTGGCTGCCTAAGCTGCAAATCCGGGCGTCGAGATTTGAATTAATGTGATATGCGATATGACACGTTTTGGAGACCGTTCCTCTGATATTAAATTAGTGACTGAATACCTGAGCACAACGAATTTTTTTGCTTCAGGTATCCCATCCAAATGAGTTTTATTTGAATGTAGGAGTTCCAGCTGTGAGAGAGAAAATGTCCTCATATCCCGGTGAAATCACCCGGCTGCTGTCACGGTGTCCTGGGAGTCGTTCCATTATTCACCGTCTACAGCGAAGCTCCAGGATTCATCTCTAGATAAAAATCACCTCTACACCTGTTCTCTCTGGTGTTTTGTATATAGATAAACTTGCACAAAGATGGAAAATCATTCAAATGAAATGCAGAGTGCTGCGCAGAAAAACTCTGCGTGTTTACTCTATGGAGTGAGTATTTCAGTCGACTAAATCAACTGAGCAAAAACTACCCCCCATAAAATGTTCCAAACTTAATGTGCTGCCAACTACATTACCCACAATGCACCAAAACTCCTGCTTTAAAACCTAGAAAAAGACTCAGTGATGAGTTCCCGTCTTAGGTGTTAATTAAATACATCTAAAAGATTTTTTTAGACCGTGAGTCGGTTAACTTGCAATGTGCTCCAGAGAGTGTCGTGGCTGTTTTTGACTTCTGCAGTAAATCTTCGGTGGTGTAGGGTTACAGTGCAAGTCACCCGATGCTAGCGTTCAGGCTTGTGTGTGGTGTGTTGTGCTCCTGTGCTGATGTTTTATATGTGGTGTTTTTTCCCCCCTCCTGGATGTCCTCTCTTTGCTATGGTCAGTTTATTTTTTGGACCCAAACATATTTATCCCTCGAGTTTCTCCACTTCTCTGTACATTTCCCAGCATTCCAATACTTTCACCAATTTCCCGCCAGGAATTTGCTGACATATGTGAGTCCTGACACTGATGTTTTTATTACAACTGTGGTGATAAAGTAGCCACAAATGCAGTGAATGAACCAGCCCATCATAATAACTTTAGGCTGTGTTGAAGCAAAGTGTAGTTACATCTCTCGTGAGGTGCACGTCAGGTTATCGCGTAGGGCTCTGTAACATACGTACACGGCAGATGGCTGCCCCGCCCTGAGCCTGGTCCTGCCAGAGGTTTCTTCCTGTTAAACGAGAGTTCTTCCTTCCCATTGTCGCCAAGTGCTTGCTCATAGCATGGTGTTTGATTGTTGGAGTTCTCTGTTATTGTAGGATTTTTACCTTACAGTATAAACCACCTTTAGGCGACTGTTGTTGTGATTTCGGTGCTATATAAATTAAACTGAATTGAACTGATTACAGGGTAGATGTAACACAGTCATGTAAATCCAATAAGGAGAGAATATCTGACCCCATTCCCATTAAAGCAATGGTTGGGTAAAAGTGGAACAGCTGACACCTTTACCTAGAGATGGCGTTAAGATAATAGTTTAGCCACGTTGTGCCAAAATTTCTGTGTTCGGAGCTGCAGATGTTAGCATCCTAACCAGTCTATAACACTGACCAGTATTCACGTGGATAACATGAGAGGCAGAAGATGCAGTACTGCCCAGAGGTGGAATTTTTCTTTTATAGAGTCTACAGTTGTGACCTTTTGTCATGAATGTTGAAGGACTGGTAGTCATTTCTCTATATGCTGAAAGACATATGCGCATATTCACCTTGGAACTGCAATGCATTTAGTCAGCCAGGATTTCACATGGAAGACATAAGAAAGAATCAGGGATCGTCTACCCCTTCATTTTGCCAGAGAACTTGTGATGGAGTGTTACTCATCGATGCAGAGGGAGAGCAGGGGCAGGCTGCAGGCAGGTGGCAGCGGGACGAGTCGGGGACTGATTTAAATATTCATAGATTCATTACTAAATGAGGCAATGTAGTGTAGAGGTACAGCTAAGCCATTTTCAGGCATGAAGAGATTATTTTCATGGAAAGAAAATCTAAATATGTTATTTTGTTGGAAACAGATCAGCTTTAGGGGGTTTAGTAACATGGCTTTAAAGAAAGTTCCAGAGTAGCACAGCAAAGGATCCAGAGAGGCTAAGGTGAGGTTTTCTACTTCTGCTTCTTCTCTTCAGCCATAAAATCATTTTAATAGTTATATTTGGGAAAAAGTGATCACTTGTTTTAGATCTGGTGCTTGTTCATACATGCATTTCTATTCATCAGTGATGACATCGATCACAGTCTTTGTATTAGTCATCATTTTTTTGATCGAGAACTCATCTCTCTCAAAAGCTGAGTAACCAAGCTCTTGGAAGTTTGCTAAATCTTCTTCCTTTGTTTGCAATCCACAACCCTCCCTTTTCTCCCAATCATCCTCATCTTCAGTCTCCTGTCCTCTCCTGTTTTGCTCCAGTTCTCTCTCCTCTCCATCTTGCTAAGACCATTAGGCTTAGCGGGGTTGGCTAGCCTGGGTTAAATACACACAGTCTCATGCTGCTCCGATGGGGCAAAGAAGCATTCCAGAATTGCTCACAAGCATACACGCACGCTCAAACACACACACACACTGTCACTCACTCGACCTCTTTGCAGCTTTAAGAGCAGTGATTGCTGTAATAGCCCTATAGAGGAGGAGAAAAGACAACAGAGAGGAGCAAGAGGATTGAGAACAGAAGGAGTTGATGGATGGGTCTGCTTTCCAGGTCACTTAGGGGGCTCCCCCCCCCCCCATCAGGCTTTCTCCCCAGGGTCACTATTACTGGGCGTGCACACACACACACACACACACACACAAACCAGCGTTTCACCGAGTACAAGAAAAGAGGCAGGTCGCACCACAATGAGCAACATCGATTTTACAATATAAACTAATGAAGCACACCAAACTCAATACACAGAACACACATAAACACAGGGGACGCATGTGCACACACTCGCACACCTTGTAAACACATACCATCGCAATCCCATTGTTCCTTTTCCATACACATACTGTAATTGCTGATGTGAAGATAAGTGTGTACATTACTGAAACACAAACCAATTATACTCGCATTGTAGCCATTCTCAGGCTCACAAACAAATCGAGATCCACACACACACACATGCTAAAATCCACGCACACAGCTACCATGCCTTGTCTGAGAGAAAGCGTGTGTTCCCTCGAGGCAGTGTCTCTCCTCTCTCCTCCTCCTCTCTCTATTTCCTTGGTGACAGCTGTCATCCTGTCAGGCCCATGGCAGCCATGGCAGATCTGGCAGCCTATTCTGCTCACTGACACACACCACACACACAAATGCACCAGTCCTCAAACTCAACAGCCTCTGCACATCCAGTTTTCTATCTCCCAAACCATCCCTGCAAACACAGAAAACACCGAACTGAACCCTGAGCACTAACTAGCAAAAGTTGCACTTCCGTTGCTTCCCCTCAAAGGCACCGAAACACAAACAACGCCTGACGGAAACAAAAAAAAAATGACATTTTTGTGAGATTCAATTATTTCCTGTCACAAATCTAAAGAAAAAACAGAAAGAAGAAAAAATAAATATCACTTCTATCTGTGTGTCCGGTGCAGAGATCCTGGCTGTGATTAGCTTATCTTGGGGTAGACTTTAAGTCTAGCACCTGTAGACACTAAATCTATTAGCAGATACACAAGTTCATCACTTATGTCACAAAAATATCAGTGCATATATATATATGTATATATATATATATATATATATTTAAGCTGCGAAGAATCAGTATGCATAGAATATATATGATTTACCAAACAGCTGTCAATTTACAAGTCTAACACAAATGTTCCATGTACTGTTTTATCTCTGTTTTGGTCTCCACCATCTCCATTATCACATTATTGATCAAATATCTGTCTCTTCTACCACTATTTTCACTAACTGGTTAACAAATCTGCTAAGTGGTGGCTTATCATTGTGTTCACCTAATTTCTGCCTAATAAGGAAACTGATAAACCCAAACAGCAAAGTTAGAAAGGCAAAAACAACTCTACAGATCTGAAAGCATACAATAGTCAGCTCAGTTCTCTGGGTTTTCTCACTGAAAGCAAGTTTCACAATACAAAATCTGATCACTCTGCAGCCCTTTAAGAATCAGGGTGACCATATTTCTAAACTTTACCTTCATATACTGGTTTTTACCCAGTGCCATGAAGGAAAAGCTTTTGATTATAATCAGACTGCATACTCATCAGGAAACACTGAACATTATAAACATTTAAAAAAGGCATCCCATTCTATGGATACATCCAAACTGAAACCCAAAATCTGATACCAGACAAAGGAGCAAAAGGACAATATGGGAGTATATAAAGAGACCATTAGAACCTAAGCTACCTTTAAACCTTATTGTATTTACATAGCAAGAGAGTTGGAAATATAATATATTTTTCCTTAAAAATCTAAATGTCAATCTGGTAGCATGCACAATGTATTTTTATTCAAGTTTATTTATTTAAGATATTAAAATTTCAGACTTCCTCTCAGCATTGCTAATATGCCCCACTTTGTGTTTGCCTCACATTTAGTTTGGTCACCCTAATCAGAATTGGCTTTAAAATAAAGGAAACCATAAGTCTGAAAATGAAATCATCCTCATACGATAAAATCATGCAGGAGCAGGTAAAATCTGCCGTGTCATAAATATAATCAGTTTCAGAGAAGGATTTTACCATTGTACGGCCTTCATACTGTCCTTATATGACTAACCTTCCCTCTCAGACACTGTTTACTTGTTCTTTTTCTCAGATAACTTTGGCAAGGACATAAAAATAAAAATATCGACTATCGGCAGGTTCAATCCAAAATTATCTGTGCTGGCCTTTAAGAGCTCATATTGGCGCGATCCGAGTCTGTAATTCTACACCAGGCTGACTCAAACTGCTGCTCGGACACATTCCAGTCATGTACACATCTACTGCAGCATGCCGAACACATCACTCTGACTGCCCACAGTACACTGACCCAGTGCTGTACTACTGCATTTAAAATCTGACTTTAGAGCCGAATTTACTCTGTTTGAGATCCACGCCGGCCCCCCTTAACCTGGAGAGTCACACAAACATGATTTTCCAGCTCCCGGTTGGCCCTGCTGTGTTTCTGATTTGATCCAGGTGATAAACAGAACACAATTTTAATCATTTTCAAATCGCAAGTGATTGTTTTTCATAATAATATATGCATATATTTTCCATATTTCAAAATCAGGGCATTCATAAGGGATCCCAAACTTTTAAGAGCGATTATACCCTGATGTATTTACTTACAGTTCATCTAAAACCAGTGGGCAGACCCGATTTAAAGTTAACTTGCATATTAATTTAATATACCAACAATATTTTTTCTATATAATATATAGACACTGATGATACAAATACAGAAGCCTGTATAAGCAAACACTCGTACACAGCCAGGCACTGTTTGGCAAATGGCACCGGGTAGAAAAATGTAATTGCTTGAACTTTAGAGAAGCGACTGCAGCTTCTGAAATACCCATGGGAGCCATCAGACCAGTATTTTACAACACACACACACACACACACACACACACACACACACGCACACATGCACACACGCACACACACACACACACACACACACACACACAAAACACGAACCTCCCTGTCAGCAAGTGCAGTACTTTAAGTAGTAATAACTACTCTGGCTGTTAGGGTGAAGAGAGTGTGGAAGGAGGGAGAAGAGGGGACGGAGAGGAAATGAACGCAGGAAAAACGGGGAAGAAAAAGCAGTGCTTTAATCTCCATCAGTCTGAATTTTATTCTTCCTGGGCTGGGCAGCGCAGCTTTGAGAAAATGGGCTGTGAATGTCGATAATGCTACAGTTAAAAGAATACTTCTAGGAATAGTCTACCTTTTGAGTACTATATAATCTCCGTCTGTTACCGTGTGTGCTTTTTCAGATGCCACTCCACCAATTTTACACATGGAGTCTAGTTTATGCAGCATAAGTAGTACCTCTCAGTCTGCAAAAACCAGCTGCGTATTTGCTTCTGTCTCTCAGGCGGAGCTCTCCGAGTCTGAGAAATAACCCCTCATCGAGTCGTAATGACGTGCAGCACGGTTACCTTGACCAAAGGAGAGCAACTAGAGTTGATCTAGAGAGAACTTGTTCACTTCCCATTAATCCCATTGTACTGAAAATGGCTGCAATCCACCTAGAAGGTGCTCGACCATTTCTAAATTACAGTGATACCGGTGTTAACCGGTGCCAGGGTGTAAAAGAAGGTATGACATGTTTGTTTTTTTTAAGTTGGATCCATACTTGGGGTTCAAAGTTGTTTGCTCCTTTTTTGCAAACTAAATCATGGCAACCACTGGATCAGTTATTGTAGGTGGAGGCTGATCTTGTTTGTGTTATAGCCCTAGAGCTCCACTGGAAGCATCGTCATTGATTTATTTGCAAAAGCATGACTGTTTTGGAAATACTGAATATATAACTCTTACAGTGGAGAGGTGAACTGTGCTTGCAGGGAGATTCATGAAGTTTCTGCGGTTTCGTATGTTTTCAAATGATTTTTATGCTTCGGTTTGTGGTCATCACGTGAAATTATTATAAAAGCTGTGAATCCAAGAATCTTCACCTGCCATCTTCTGCAACGCAGCAGGCTACAACTCCTCAAACCCCACAGGCAAGTTGTTATCAGCCCATTGAAGGGTCGTTATCAGTCCCACTGATATGACCACTAGGTGGTCTCCTCCAGGTAGTTATCTCAAGAGCTCTTTGATCTGGTTATCGCCTCATGTAGAGGCGGTCATTACGCCCTGCTGAAAGTTGTAGCATCGACAATAGCATCTGCACGATTAAGACAATCAGCTGGTTAGACTTTGTTCTGCTTTCTTGTTAGGAAAATAACCACAGCTTGTATTAAAGAGTGTCCTTAACTTCATGAAGCTGTGCTATGAAGCACCCGCCAGAGATTTTACACGAACTTCTTCACACAACCGTTACTAGATAAGAACTGATACACATCTTGATTGCTCCATATTGAGCACTGAAAATACTTTGCTTCCCTAGATACCAGAGAGGCCCATTAAGATCAAACTTTCCTTTACTTGAAGCAGAGATGCAGCCAAGGTAGCACCAGCTACCCAAGGGTCTTTGGGCAACAGAGGTGGCCAGTAGGTAGGGGGCACCTACCTAAGAGACGTGGGACTGGCAACCACTTATAATAGCTAGTCAATGGGCTGATAACATCTGTAAAGGAGCTAATACCAAAAGCTCAAAAGTAAAATGCTGAATACGCCTATGAATTTGCTGTTTTTTTTTAGCAATAACAGATATGAACATCCCATCAAAACAGCAGCGCACCCTCCCTCACACATAAAACCTCATCTACTTCACTTCACACATACTTTTGTGTTTCCACGCTCGTAAGTGTTTAAGTGCGAGCATCTGTGTGTGCGTGCGTGAGTTAGTGCGAAAGCCTCGGGCTGTCCCCTCAGCACTGCGTCTGTATCGACCTGCAGTGGAAAACAGGCCTGTACTCGGCCATGTAGGCCAGGAAGTCGATAGGGACATCAGAATGAGGGCAGCCGTCCAAAACGGCGTCACAATGTGCCCAGAGGC
The DNA here is from genome assembly GCF_036321145.2 of Pelmatolapia mariae. Taxonomy (NCBI): domain Eukaryota; kingdom Metazoa; phylum Chordata; class Actinopteri; order Cichliformes; family Cichlidae; genus Pelmatolapia; species Pelmatolapia mariae. The sequence continues at coordinate 19,110,850 of NC_086242.1, read as the reverse complement.
CGCGCACTAACACACACACATGCACACACACAGAGTATACATACAAAGGCTTGGCCATTTTTCAAATAGCCTTGGATTTATGGTTTATAAATCCCCCAGATGGTGATTCATGTGTAATCTGTCTGTAATGGTTACTTGATAAACACAGTTTCAAACCTTCTTGGACTGCTTTTCTATTGTATTAGCAGACACTGGAGTCACTGGATCATTATCATTTATATTGCACATGTAATTGTGTGTAATTGCATTGGATTGTTGAGACATTTCCATATGAATACATTAGCAAGAATTTACTGTCTCGTGCGTCTGCTTCCTCTTTACAGAAAATAATCTATAAAAAACTTTGCTCCAAGCATGACCTTTACAGGGAAACGTTTTTGCTGACACATGAATCAAGAAAAACTGTAACACGAAATGCCACCAAATAATGTGAGATGATTCACGGTTAAATAAAATCAGATATTACTAAAAGAGAATGGGGCAGATGTGACTTAAGGTGTTTTTGCCCTGTGGTGTTTAGTCCATTTAAATCAGACTGGTTGACCTTTAACCTTGGTGCAGTTCGTTTGTGCAGATGTGAACACATTAATTGCACTCGGGTGAGAACTGCACCAAGACCCTCTGACGGAGGTGGTCTCGGTGTGGTTCCAAATGAACTCCAGATCAATTCATTTATGGTAACCAACCACCAAGTGTATTTTACAAGTTTGAGCTAAAAAAAAGTCCCGTAGCCACTTATGCTTAGTATTCTAGGACACAGTGAGGTACTATTGATGTGCAAAGGTCTGTACGGGCTAACAACTAGCTGAAAGAATGTAAACTCTCAGTGTTCTCCAACAGCCCAGAACAAAGCACCTTCCTGTATTTAGTTTTGTTACTCCTCCCTCCAGACACATACTCTGACATGATTTGCAGTGACACATTTTTATTTACTTGGATTTTTCTCTGTGTGAAGAGAAATGACTTTTCCACTGTTAGTATATTCCAAATGAGGCATAATTTACAAATGGAACATCATATTTGATTACATAAACATGAAACTAGTGATTGAGACTGGAAAGTGTTAACTGAGGTAGTAAATCAAGATTTTAAATAATTTTCTACACTATCAGGCTTATTTCTGCAAGCAGAGAAGTCTCCCCCTGCTGGCTATTAGAAAGAATGCAGACAGTTTACTATTCAGGCTTGTGTCCATCTTTTACATACAGTCTGTGGTGAACACCGGTCGTAAGATTATACTGGAGTTCATTAGTGTTAACAACCACTGATTTCTAATGTATCAATGTGAATTTTTCATGTGTTGCAGATTGCATAGCTGCTGTATCTGATATAAGCTTTAATCCAGAGGCTTACAGAGCAGCAGGTATAGGGCTTTGGAGCGTGATGTCACGGGAGCGGGGCCACTCCCGCTCCCGTGACATCACGGCCTACTGTCATGGCCCCCTCCCGCCATGACAGTAGGCCAAGGAAAGCACACGGAAGCGTCAGCTATGGTTCGTACGTGCTGTGTTGCAACGTTAGATCACACGATAAGGAAGGCAAGAAGCTGGAAAATTGGCTCTCTTTTCATCGTTTCCCCTCCTGGAGGCAACGGGAGGGATCTCATGTATCCGATATTACTAAACGAAGACGTCAGGCTTGGATTGCAGCGGTCAGACGAGCGGATATCGAGTTCTCTGCCATCCCCAATTTTTTGTTGGTTTGCTCGCGGCATTTTCTTTCCGGTGAGTTCTAAATAAATTCATATCTCTCTTAATAGGCTTTTAGTGTTATTTTGAATGCGCTGAGGTCATAGATAATTAGATAAAACATCCTAATGTGTGATGCTGCAGAACCACGTCATGTTGACGGAGTAGCGTTATTGGCATTATTGCAGGCAAACCAGCATATGAAATATGAAACAGAAAAGAAAAGTATGTTTATTTTTTTTATTCAAGATCTGTTCACATGTACTTAGCAAGTACATACACATGAAATGCAAACTATTTACATGGCAACGCACAGCTGGCAACCTCTGGCTGTATCTTGGTCATATGGTCAACGTACTCACAATGTGGAGGCTTAAAAACGGCCAAATCTTGTACCCAACCTTTTGTGAATTAGATGTGCGCCTCCAGGGATTTATAATTACGAAAATGATTCGCCGTGTATGCGCTGACTCCACAAACAAGGTATGCAACGATATCGGGATAGGACAACGGCGGTAGGCTGTCTGGGTTTCCGCTCCACTGCCTTTTTTCATACGGGTCCACATTACCGATGCACGCTATTTTTTCCATGTACCGTTTCTTGGCGTCTGGGCGCAGTCGGTCGCGATACAGCCCTTTGTCTTTTGCGTTGATTTTAAGCGTGGTTCTGGCAGTCCTGCTTCCAACACAGTGTGTTTGTTTTGATTTGTGGCCTTCTGACATGGCGCCGCGATCCCACAATGCACTGCGGCGTGACGTCAACTCCAAAGCCCTATAGATGTTTTCAACCTGGCTGGCCCAGGAGGGGAATCCAACCTTCCATCCTTGCAGCATTTAGTCGCTCAGCTAAGGGACAACAGAGTTCCTGCCTCTGTATCAGCAATTCCACTGACAGATTACTCCATCAAACTGCGGCAATAATATGTGAAAACAAAAATGATGTCTCTGGGTTTAGTTGAAAAATAGGTTTGGCACTCTTATCAGGCAGCAGCTTTGATAACTGCGAGCAAGAAACTGGATAAGTTGAGTTTAAATCATTGTGCCTGGCACTGGGGGAAAAAAATAAAGAGTTTTGTTCTAAAATGAGATATTTGAGAAATTTTTTTATGTGGTCGAGTGAAAACTGTACTTTGAAAATATGACAAAATGCCAGGGGAGAAATAAAGCAGAACTGTTCATAGCTAGATGACCGTGGATTTTTCATTTCATCCAGCGAGTTTCTTTTTAAAGGGTCTCATAAACGCAGCAGTCCTAGGATTTTCTGAGCCATGAAATAGTTCAACTAAACCAAAAAGATTAAAATAAAATAAAAAAACCTCCTCTGGCATCTACTGGAAACACCGACTTTAGCCAAGTGCAAACATTTTCAGCTTGTAATCATCTATATGTGAACATCTAAATAATCCATCTGAAGATGAAGAGTTGCTACTTTAAACTTTGCCTTGGCGCTTTAGCTAAGGTGTTAATTCATGCATCGGCGGGTGACATCTTAATGCCGCCACTGTCCGCCCTTTCTTCGTTTGAACCGCACATCAGATGACTGTTTTCAATTATACAAATTAAACTTACTTATGAGGGAAGGGAGGGGGGGGGTCTTGATCACACATGCACAGAGATCATACAGGCTAAACATCCCAAGTGGGAAATGGTCTGGGACACTGTAAAATAGATCTGTGTCGGGGGAAATGAGCCAAACCGCCGAGATCGCAGCTATGCTGCTTTAAGGTTCCTTCCCGCTCGTGTTAATGTCTTTCCAGTGGTGCCTTCAGTTCTTCCCCCTGCCAGGGCCATCTAGCTCATTTGATTTGCAGCAGCTCGGTGGAATGAAGCCACGATAGCCACAGCATCATCTCCCCCCCTCACGTCCTATAGGGATTGAGAGGCCTTGTGCTGTGTTATTACTGAATATAGCAAGGCGCTGTTGGATGTACACGCATGCACGGATGAGCAGCTATGCTCACAGGCACACTTAGTGCACACATCAGTGCACACACAAGTATTACAGCATCTATCAGAGAGAAGCTAAAGTGCAGCAGATGTTTGTGTTTCAGCTGCAGGAATGGCTTTTCTCTCTTTTTTTCCTTCTCGTCCTCATGTTCCCTCTCGCTGCTGAAAAGGCTTAGGCCAACAGGAATCAATGGCTCAAAAGACACCTCATGTTTCGACTTCTCAGTGGCAAATTACAGTGCCCTCACCTAAGCAGCATTTTTTTAAGGCAAGTCGCTCTGTTTTTCTCGCTCCTTTGAAAGAGGGGGGATTGGCTATTGAGGGGAAAGAGCAGCAGACGTTTGGTTTCAGAAGGTCGTTATCGTCACACGAGGCTCCGACCTATGTCAAACGCGGCATTGTGCATAACAGCTGATATGTCCACCTGTTCCAGTTCAACGCGGGCACAGGCACAGAAGCTCACGCCGGCCGTAAAGCTGCAAACACGCACAAATACTTTCACAAAGAGAGATCACAAATGGCTGGACTCAATTCTTCAGCGCAGTTTAGGCGCGCTCGTTCTGAATGCACGAGTTAAAAAGAGATAAACAGAGACGACAGTTCTGGTTTCTGCATGCTCCACGGATCTATTATGGCCGCCTGTTCACTCAAACCTTCATCTAAACATAGGAAGTGCACTGAATGAAAAGAAGGTCAGTGGCTGATGTCTACAAAAAAAGAAAAAAGCTTAGTTTTGCATGCTCTTTCTACCCCACGCTCCTACGCAGTTTCCCTAGGCAGCAGGGACAGTCTCATAACACACACACACGCATTACTGCCCCACTTATCCTGCTTTATCACCTGTTATGTGATATATGCCAAGCACATAGGGTACATACTGTGACTGTGTCTATATGATACCAGGATTTTAAAAGCCAGCAAACACGGGTATAAAGTGGCTTCTAACAGTGTGGAGGCTGGCTTCAGTGGTCAAATAAGAAGCATTTATTCAAAAGTCACACTGAAGCAGACTGGGTTGATATAACTGATAACGCTTACTTATGTCCTTTAAAAAGGTGCAAAACTCTTCATTCAAATTCTACAGGCTGTGTGAGGTGTTTGGAATGACTCTTTGGTCCTTTGATTACTTTAGCAGACATGGTGGATAATTAGTCATTCATGCAGTCAAATTAAAGATTTAATTGGAATTTAAATCTTGCACAAGGTTGGAAAGATTAACAATCGCTCTTGAGTGATCCGCACTTTTCCCGTGTACGACAATAAAACTCACCAAACTCACTGATACAACTTAGAGGGTTGAAATCTTTTTTTAAATGATATGAAAGTGAATTTGTCATAAAATCTATTCATATACTAGGGTTTTGCATTGCTTTTAAAATGATGATGATCTAACCACCTATCATTAGTACAACAGCATAGGGAGGGGCAATGTGTCTACTAAGTTAATATAATAATTCCCCTTATATGTTCATTATTTGCAGCACTTAATTCAAAAAGGAGGTAAACCAAAAAAGCTAGCACAATAAAAGTATACATTACATCAGTGTACCAACACAAAATGACCACTTCAATATGGGCGCAGCAAAGTGCGACATTAAGCTCTTAAAGTGATAAAAATGATCTTTTTTAAAGCCGCTTTTAAGTCAAGTATCTGATTAAAAATCTGCCAAAGCTAGAACCCCCTAGTGGTGTCATTAAAAACATTGACGGTACTGTATGTTCAACCCAACCCCCCCTTCTATCCCCCCAAATCTATTACCTAGGTGGGTCTGCACAAACTTTTATATATTATAAACCTGTTTTTTCTCCTTTTTTTTAGCATGAAATTGGCCAATTTGAAAGATACTGAAGATCAGCACAAAGTATGAGCAGTCAGCTAAAATGCTTGGCGTCGGTTTCTGCCTTTAAAAGTCCATTGAAGCCTAAGGCAGGAGAGGGTAAATGGGCAGGGGGTGGGAAGAGGAGCGAGGAGGGAGATGAGGCCAATTGGACTGCAGTGGGATGTAGGAGTGGAAGCACAAACTGACGGATGGAAGAAATTCCGTGGTATAAAGGGGAGGATAAATTAAAAAGGAGAAATGTGGGGTGAACGGATAGATTGGATGAAGGGCAGATAGATGACGGTTTAAATGGATGATTGGTGGCATGGGCACTGAGAGCGAGCCTGTGTGTGTGTGTGTATGTGCGCACTCCAAAGGTGCAGATTAGATCACTGTTATGACTGCACAAGCCCCCAGGACACAGAAGATAAACATCAACCGATAACCTACACATTTATTCCCACCTCTGCACCATCACCACGTCCTCCCCCTCTATACACGTTCTCTTCTTCCAACCATTTACCAGCTCTTCCTTCTTTTTATTTTAAAACTCCATCTCTCTTTCTTTTCCTGCCCTCACTAACTACATCTAAGAGTCCCGGGGCAGTGCACTAGATCACGCTTCTCAATAAACCCGTCAAGCTCTCCTCAGCCGCCGCCCCCCCCTCACCCCGTCTCCCCTTAGCTTTCCGAAACACAATAACAGCAACTCTGAACGCCCCTCCCAACAATACCGCCATCGATCACTTTGCTATCTGGAACACACACATCTATCACTACAGTGGAGTTTACTGCAGGCTTGGCGCCCACTGAAGGCCCGTCTGCTCTGCTCTATAAAGCTTTGCAAATGTTTTCATGTCTCAAACCCCAATATCCCAAACAGTAAGCCCCAAAAATGGAATTTTATGTTCTGTGCCAACATAATGACATTTGTGGTGTTCTTGATGTAACCTGCGCATGCTTAACCAAAGTCAGGTAACAGCGGCAACAAGCTAAGCAGGGGACTATAGATGCCCTTCTATCCAGTCACTTTTCAGTTCTTTCTGGAGGATCCTCAAGCTTTCTCAGTACAGACCAAATATAAAATCTCCTCAGCGAGTTCTGGGTCTAAGCCAGGATCTCCTCCCAGTTGGGCATGCCTGGAAATTCTCCAAAGGGAGGCACCCAGGAAGCATCCGAACCACCTCGACTAGGTCCTATTGACAGCGCAGCGACAGTGTTTGGTCCCCACTAGAACACAGAGGCACGCCAAATCAGGTTGCATGTTAAACCTCAGCATTACAGGTAACATTTCACCATGAGCAGCATTAAAAAATGCTAACTATGCTAGCAACTGCTAAATACTCAGATACAAAGGTACAGTTATAAATAGCATTCACTGCAATAAAATCAACTTTTATTAGTTGCCTGCTTTGATTTAAGCACCGTGGAGTTAATATGAGCAGTGGGACAGCTGATAGCTGGCATAGATGGCACACAGTTTGAGATTAGTGGATTAAAATAGCAAATGTACATAATGGAAGATGCATGCATCAAAACGTCTTGTTTGTTCACAAAAAAGCATCCACGCCTGCAAAAAATACTGGACTCTGTAGTTTTCTTAGACAATGCACCTGTTTATCGCAGAGACTGGATGAGCATTTGCAAAGAAATGTGTCAAAAACCATAAACACGCGCACAGAGACTCCTTTTACAATGACATAAAACATGCATGAAGCACCTGCAACACTCTCTAAAGATGGAGACCTTAATTTTTTATGAATTGGTAAAGGTTTTCACCGTGAGCAACAAATGTATCCACTGCTTTTAGCTATAAACTATTTGGTATCGGTCATAACAAGCAGGTGAAGTAACACCTGGAGTTTTCTAACAGCTTCTCATCGCGTATAATCATATAAATATTTATGTCCTGAAAATGAACAAAGTTTGAATGCATTTTTTAAATTAAATTTGATTTTAGCTCACCAGCTGTTGCTGCTTCACATGCGATGTCATTTAAATAACCTATTAGCATTAGCATGCAACACAAGAGCCACCAAGGGCACGCGAATGTGTTTGGTCTGCGAGTAATCTCCTAAAACTGTACTTTGCTCTAAAAGGCCTGGGATCTGTTTGGTGAGTGCAGAGGGAAAGGAGAGGTAACTATTGTGGGTCTGGTGATGGGAGAGAAAAAAATACCTGTAAAAGAGGGATTGTGAAGAGCTGGACTCCACAGGGAAGAAAAAGGCAGGTTGGGCAGAGACGAGCAGCAGCTCTCTGACATCCTGTTTGTGCCCACCGCCCTCCTCTTTGCATTACAATTCACTCTCTGCATGAGTCAAGGTTAGACCTGACAGCTCTGCAACTGTGTATGGATATGTGAGCTTTGTGGGTGTATGTGTGTTCAGGTGTATGCTTTGCAGCGCCCATATAAAACAGATGGGGGAGATGGAAATGAAGAGAATCAGACTGAGAAGAAGAGACCAGACAGATAGATTTATAGGTAGGAAGTAGAGTGCACACTCTGTCAGTGAGGGTGGGTGGGTGGACGGCACCCTCAGGTTTGGAGAAAAAAACTCAGATTAATCCCTCATGCATGGCTGGAGGTTTGATTCCTACTTAGATTCTATTGTAAGGTCAGGCCAGAAGGCTTCCAGAGACTAATGGACTGATTTTTATGTCTTGTTCTTAAATATTTCATCACAAAAAAAGACAAGTAACTTATACTTGTGGCTACATTTTATTTTGAAAAGCTGCCGAAACACAACCAGACATTTAACCTTTAAACTGCTCTGAATAAACTCGGTGTGGAGGTGAGCAGCTCATTTTAAATAGACTGAGATAAATTTTGTTCTTTATTCTTTTCTTGTTATAAAGATAATTTCATTAAAAGTGCTGCAGAAGGCACGGCTACAACAGACACGTTTAGAAGGTCCTGAAGGTGAAACCTACAAGACAGCCGCTTGTTACAGCCCCACCTGTCACTCAAAGCCTGCTTGCCCTTGACCTTAAGCCTTGATAAAGTTGTTACTGCTGAGTTATAGAAAAATAGCACTCGTACTCGTTAAACAGCCCTCATTTCTTTATATTTTGCTTCCATGACCAGACTTTCTTGTCATTTTTAAAGTGGTCTTGAGCAATTGTTCTCTAGGATTTCTGAGGGTCTCTCAAAGTTCTTCTTTGGACATTGCTTTAAAAAAATTCAGTCCAGTCCTTGTACCCAACAAATTTTAGGGGCATGTTTTTGAGCTGAAGCATTCAAGCATAAAGAAGTCGCAAAGAACTCAGCAAAGAAGCACAAGCTTGTCACAAAAACAAATGTCTTCAGTTAAATCTAGAAAAAATGCCAAAGATAATACAGACAGGCATAAAAATGTATTTTTGTATAAATACAGTCATTCCCAAAGAGCTATGAGCCAAAAGCTGGCATGTCTCAGCATGGTGTGCAGTGTTTCCTTAAAGAATATCAGGAAACCGGACAAGTTTCCTCAGTTTTTGTCTTACACATAACAAATGATGGGAGCAGCAGATGAACAGCATCTGAAAGTCATGTCCTCTAAGAAATAGGAAAAAAACCCAGCAAAGATCTGACACAAGACCTGAGAGACACATCTGGCACATCAGCTGATCCATCTATTGTTCGCCAAACCCTCATCAGAAATGGTCTCAGTGGAAAGATGGCTGTCAAAAAGCAATTCTTAAGGCAGGGAAACAAAGAGGAAAGGCTGACGGATGCCAAATTACACAAGAGCTGAACTGGAAATCTCAACAGGTCTGATGGAGTGATGAATCCAAATTTGAAAATTTTGTTCCAAATCATCGTCAGTATGTACAGACAGGTCAGGAGAGAGATTCAATATTAAGTGTCTGCAGCAGAATTACGAACACAGAAAAGTAAGATTAGATTTTTAACAAGTATACAATACCACCTGGAAAGAGTCTGATCAGCAACAGCTTCATTTTTCATCGTGAAAATGATCCAGAACGCATTGCCAATGCAGTAAAAGCATAACTGGAAAAACAGCTCAGACATCAACATTATTGAAGCAGTTGAGATCATCCTGACAGAAAACAGAACAAAAGGCAGAAACAGCAAAAAAAAGAGCTTTGAATGTCCTTCAAGAAACCTGCAGAATTATTCCTGAAGACTTTTTAAAGAAATTATAGAAAGTCGCCTCAGAGAGATCAGACTATGATGAAGAATAAAGGTGGTCATATCAAATATTGACCTTATACACTGTATTTCCTTGCATGTTTGCATGTGTTTCAATAAATCACTGCAGCTATTTCTCATACCCCTAGAAAAATGTAATAAAAAAAAAAAGAGGTGGCTCAAGACTTTTGCACAATGTTATACTTAAACAGACTAAAACAACTTTGTGCGCCTGTTGAAAAACCATTTATTCCTGCTCACGCTTGCTTTCAGATTCAGCCTCAAGTGGTTACTCGTGGAACTGCAGTTTTTGCAGCTTTCTACGTAGAAATGCACATTAATGAACAATTTTATGTCACTTGAATATTTTTCTCTGCCGTATACTAACCGAGAGATTATGGGGTGAGTTCGAGGTGCAGGATACTGCAAGTTCTCATTTTCAAGTTACACCTGCTCCTCTTTCAGTATTATTATTTTAATGTATCATCTTCCATGGAAAGATTTGCCACTAACTTACTGATACCACTCACAACAATGAGTCAACCTGCCACCCAGCCAGTCATGAAAGCCATTTCATTTGGCGTTTTGAATTTTCCGAGAACGGTTTGCCTTTCCCGGGAAACAAGAGAAGTGATACAACAGAAATTATGATTTGTTTAGGACAAAACTGGATTGGTACCATGTGCATGAGCAAACACGGTAATGAATGTCACATTGTTGGATTTATTCAGCCATTAATCCAAGAGAAAGACTTCACAGCGATGGTCACGCTGCTTGTTTGACAAGCAATAGATGTCACAGAAAACAACCAATTAGCACCAAAGAGTGAAACAAAATCGAACAATAAGGACACGCAGGATTATCCCCTTAAAAAAAAAAGTGTCTGAAAACCTGCATATGATTTATATTGCAGGAGATGTTCCGCACACGGATGGCAGGTGGTGCTGACCTTTCTGTGACCTTTGAATGCCATGTGATCAGACCCTTTCAAGTTTCAGTGCTGTCTAATGTCACCGGGCCGGCTCTCACGTGGTCTCACAGTTACACTCATGCAAGTTAACCAGCCCAATAAATGTATGCAAAAGGCCAGCGTGTGCATTCTGCATACGAGACAAGTTTCAAAGCCAGAGGTGATTTGTTGGGGTTGAATATCAGCGACTGAGTGCCAGTATTTTGGGGAGAATTCTCACCCAAATGTATCGCTTTATGCCCAGATTACATCTTAATTACCCATGCAGGTCTCCATGTACTACTAAGAGTGGAGAGTAGCATTAAACCACGATGAATCGCATGGTTGGGTGATGTTTAAAAATTTTCCAATCGACCATTATCACACCGTATAATATCTGATATATTTAAAGATGTATTTGTGAGCGTGTTCGCTTTAAAATATACTTAACTAGAAAACTTAAGAACCAACATCAAGCAGATGGACAACTTGCAGTGTTGACATTAACAAAAAGGGTAGATGATGATCACAGTAACATGGGTGTATGTTAGAGAAGACCTTGCACAAGGGATAGGTGGGATAATTTGCTTTGCTGAAGAGAATCTTTACCGGTGTCTGTGTACAGCTTCTCATTAAGCTGAGGTCATCATCATCACAACAAGAACGAAGCTGGCATCTTTTTGTGGTGCTAAAGTTAATTATTTAGCAAACTCAAAGAGACAAACCATCAAATGAGCAACTTCCAACAATGAAAACTTATGCAAAGAAGTCATGGACTGACTTGGTCAGCAACCAATAACACATATATTCATCCAGTTGCCAACCCTAGAGCATCAAGCATGGTGACTTCTGTCCCAATGCTTGGTATCTTGGTATAAGGGGAAAGGAGGACATTTTTATACCATGCTCTCAAAGGCACAAATGGTGTTGCACATGGCTGTACAGAAGAGGACAGAGCCAAGAAATTGCAGGAAGAATTTAAAAAAACAGAGTTGGAGAGAGACATTCGACCCCTGTCAACATTTTCACCTCGGGAAACCTGGCAAACGGTAACAAACAGTACAAGTGATATTCGGATTGGATTTTCAGAAAGTTACAAAAGTTGCAAAATACAGTGAACCTCAAATCTGCCGTGGGCAAGGGGTCTTAGGAGGGTTCAGACTGTTTGACAAGCCAACATGTACTTGTACTTGGCCTGTGTAAGAACAATGCTTCTAAACCTGCAACCAAGATTCAACAGAGTCTCTGTGCCATGACTTTTCTCCCTGTAAATGCACACATTCACAGGTTCTCTTCATAACTGTAAAGACATTCCTACTACACTACTACAAAGTTGTTTTTGCATGTGCAGCCCAGAAAATCTAGGACGAAACACAACAGGACAGTAGCTGAAAATTGTCTTTCGAACATCCCAGACTTTATTCTCAACACTGTAAATGATACAGATCTGTGGGTGAATGTGTTGTCTAAAGTAGACCTGCACTGGTGCAAATCAGCTCAGTCAGACATCGAGTGGACTGATACTGGAGTCCTGGCAGGTTAAACACCCCTTTTATGTCTGATTCCATTGTGTCCTCACATGCTTCTCCTTTAGGTAACGTCTAGCAAGGTTCACGGGTGCAGAGCAGGTGTGAAAACGGCTCATGAGATATGGTATTAGGACCTGATATTTACTGAAAACCGTGGTCTATTACTATGTTTGAAATCAAACTTTATTCGTGCAGGTAAAGGGATGTTATAATTCAGTAAAACCCTGAGTCCCAGTGATTAGCGAATAATAGCGCCAACTAACGCAGGTAAGTCTACCACTGTCTGTAATTCTGATGGCTCTTTTAGCCGAACAAGAGCCTCGGTCCACGAATGTTGCTCCTAATCCTGAATTCCTCTCCTTCTCCACAATAATGAGCTCCTCTCAGACTCATGAGTTGACAGAGGTAAAGCATTTAGCACGCTTCAATGGAGAAAGAGGGAAAGAGTGGGAGTGCAGAGAGAAAGAGAGGAAGATACAGGCCAAAGAGGGATAAAGCGAGGGATGTGGGGAAGAAGGGGTAGAAAAATCTACTGAGACATGCATGAGGTAAGCTCTCCCTCTGGCAAGGCAGAGTAATGCCGCTGCACAGAACAAACGCAATAGCTGACTATTGACGACGAGCAGAAGAAAGGAAGCAGAGGAAGGAAGGAGAGAAACAGACAGAGAAGAAGGGATGTTTCAAAGGACAGATATACATAAACCAAAAGGTTTAAGGGAGAGCATCATTGTGTTTTCTTAGTCTCTGAGGATTCAGTTGTTTTTCTGCCCGTCACTACAGCCCAGGGACATGATGTGAACAACGTGGGGACTATGTTTGTGTGTGAGTGAGTGTGTGTACGTGTGTCACGTGGTGTGTATTCTGCGTATTTACGTGGGTGGAAATGTGTGTGTGCCGCACTGAAAACATGTGTATGCTTCATTCGTTTCAAGGCCAAGTGATGAAATTCTCTTCTTTCAGTAAAAAAACCACTCAGACACAAATACACACAAGAACACGGTTTTACACACATACACACACACAAAACACTGCTTTCCACAGCTCAATTGATAAGGTAAAGTCTGTGTACATGCTTTTAAAAAAGTGTACTTGACTTGAATAAGGCCAATGAGCTGCAGCCACTGCAGAGAGACAGAAACACTCAAATGTATCGAACCGTTCTTGACGTGTTGAATTAGATTAATCAGGGAAAATGTTCGGAAAGGAAAGGAAAAGCAAACACTCAAAAACAGCAGACGAGCGTGATCTCCCGGCTTAAAATAAAAGGGAGAAATGCAGCCAACATGGCTGACAGTGGGGAAAAGAAGGATGAGACAATCACTAGGAGATCATCAGCTAGCTGATGCATACACTCAGTAACGAATGCAGATTACGCAAGATGCAAGTCAAGGCGCACACTTAGTACAATAAATCCATCACCAGAGCCACATCTTCACAATCTGCCCGGCTACTGGGCCCTCACTACTTCTTTTTCAGCACGACATTCACAGTATGTAGTATGAGTGTCAAATGAGGTGTTGCAGTCGGAGGTCTGGTCTCAGTAGGACGTAGCAGATCAAAAGTCACTCATGGCGACTGTGATTATTAGCTCAAATCCTGCTCCCTATCCTTGCTACGTTTTGATCCACTAACATCTGTAACTTTCAATTTTTCAAACTTTCTGAGCAGGGATAGTTCAATATTCTAAGATACACAGAGTGATCATCCAGCTAGGAACTCAAAAGGCTTGTTACAGTTACCAACTGTGACGCTGACTGAAACTAATGGAGTTTTGTGTTCGAAACTCAAATTTTCTGTTGTATCTTCAGCTTAATTAACACCAAGCACTGTGTGAGCAAAGTTTAAAGTATTTCATAAGCAGTGAACAAGTTAAGTCATGACTTTAGGTTACTGACACACTGCATTGGAAGCAGGAGTTGTATTTCTTGAATGCTGACAAATAATCTTGCTTAGGCAGTTCAATGGTAGATATCTTTTACAGCTACAAAAAATGTGTTCTGCTTCACAACAGGAACAAAAAATTAATTTATGTTAGTTACAAAATTCTGACAAAAAGCACAACAACTTTCTCAGTTTCCAAAGAACAAGTAAAAAAGGGCCCGAGTTGCTACTGAGACGTTCCACAATACCTAACAGTGACAATCACGACTATCACTTCTGCTGCTGGGGCAGGACTGGGGAGAGTGGTTAGCACTGTTGCCTCACAGCAAGAAGGTCCTGGATTTGAATCCACCTTCTGGCTGGAGCCTTTCTGTGTGGATGTTTGGACGTTCTCCCTGTGTTTATGTGGGTTCTCTTGGGGTTCTCTGACTTCCTCCCACAGTCTACAGACTTGCAGTCAGTGGGGTTAGGTTTCCTGGTGATTCTTAATTAGCCATAGGTAGGAATGTGAGTGTTAGCGATAGACTGGCGACTTGTTAAGGTGTACTAAGTAGCTTACTTTACTTAAGGGGACCATAAGTAAGAGTGACATAATCTTGCAGCAGGGAGGAAGTACTAAGTACGTACTTTGTGTGACATTTCACTACTTGAAGGGACAAAAGAGAATAACTAAGGTTGGAGTGATGATGATGACTGTATTGTGCTGCTGGGTGTTGTTGCCAAGTTCATCTGGAAGAAAGTGGGGTGTTGGATCAGTATATGGATAATTATGGACTATCATTAACAGATTATTCATTAACAGCCTATAGACTCGCCCAGCTGGATCTAAGTAATCATTATGTAGTACAAGTCCTGAATCAGGAATTAGCAGTTAAGTACTGATAAATAACACATTCTTCACGCATTCTTCAGTACCCAAGTAACCTTACTGCAGTGTTACATTAACATTTATTATAATGGGCTTCAAATTATGCAGTGCTATTGCACTGCGTTGTCTAGTGTTGAACTTTACTTTGTGCTTGTGCCCTAAATAAACGTTCATTATGATGTGTTAAAGGTGAAAAATTGGAATTTCCCTTGAGTTTAGCTTTGAGGATGCACACTTCAGTTGTGGGTTCAACCTTTCAGCCTCCACCTAGGGTAAGGATAATATTAGGTTAACATCCACCTGCTTTTATGAAGCATTTGGAGAACTGCAGTACTAAATTTAAGAGCCAGTAACCTGTGGTTTCTAAAAATGCTCCTCTTTTACGTGTGGCTAACACACTCTTTTAACTTCAACTCTAAGTTTGTCACCAGCAATCTGGTGGATCTGAAGAAGTGATGGAATCTAAATTAAGTGACTTTAGTGGAGGAATTTAGTGTCATAAACACTGGTGCGATTTGCCCTGCACTCAACACAGAGGGTCATTACAGATGTGGAAGCCGGCACACTCACGCAAGAAACAAAAAAGGCAATCTAAGCCCACATAAACTTTTCGATTTGTTGACCCCGTAATGTAACAACGGACACACCTGCTCATTCACAGCCTCACCTCTACCACACACTCACACATCCACACAAACATCCACAGTGAGACCTTAGACACACGGTCGTGATACATCACCACCTACACACAGCGGTGTCAGCCACAGACAACTGCTCCTGAGCCCCAGCAGAGGAAAGACATTCATCATTATGACATTACAAAAACACACACACACACACTGAGAGAAAACGACATAAAACAACGCTGCAGCTGCTGATGCGTGAAGACGACTCCATCAAATCATATATCACACACACTGTACATGTTTCCTACTAAAATAACACCATTATGAACAAAAACAGTCATAACAGAATCATCTGCTGATGAATCTTTCCTCACTGGATGCCTGTGTGTGTCATGTTAAGCCTCTTTCTTTAGCCTGGGAGAGAGAAAAAGCCACAATCGCCACCATCATCGCTACCTGTCTTTTTTTTTACCCCCTCCTTTTCTTTTAATCTCCACTTCTGATAGGACACAATTTAAATCCAACCAGATGTCTGTCCAGGGAGTCGTATGCTGTCAAACCATCACTCCTCCTCCTCCCTCTTTCATACTTTTTCTTCTGTGCACCTCTCCCGCTCTGCCCATGTCAATTTTCAACATGCTCCTTCCACTGATCTCTCTTCGCTGCCATTTCACATCTGAGATTAGTCGGATGTACCAGTCTGATCATCTGCATGTGCCGCGATTTGCCAGAAGGTGTAATCTACTTCCTGTAATTGTAAAGAGCTGAGTTTTCATTCGACTGCACATTTAATTGAAGCAATGGACATCGACGACAGCAGAGACAAAGGTCTAACCTGAAAGGACTCTGGTCAGACCTGCCAAGATTGTGCAAAATTTCTGGTTGTTATTGGAGGCAGAAATGGTAAATAATTACCAGTTTTGTGATAAATACGGATACAATTTGCACTTTTGTTGAGGGTTCATTTTATGCACATCTTCAGACCTTGAAATGTGGCGACTGTTTCCTGTGAGTCTGAGGAAAGCATGCAAGCATCAGCGTTTTTACAACCCTTCCTTTTGGAAGCGGTACAGCTGAATATAACATAATTTATCTATTTTTTTTTAGTCAGGCAGTGATGCTGATTGGCAAAATATGCAAATGTACTTCCAGCGTGACCTTTTTCCCCCCCTGCTGAAGCACTAAAGGGAATATCTGATTTTGGATTTCTTGTGATCACCGGTTTGAAATTTCCTCTTAAGTGACATTTGGATCAAGGTCTGCATAGCAATGGTCAAATTTAAATAGAATGAATTAAAATAAGCATTAGTGGCGCTAACAGCTTTCCTAGCACACTCGACAGGCCGCCTCCTTATTCTTCCTTCAAAAAACCTCGCGGTCTGTCCTCCTCCTCACATGCATTTCTCATGAGAACACTTTGCTGCTGCCCGTCTCTGCCCTTAAAGCCGGGTGAAGTTCCTCATCGGTTAATAGTTACATGTCAGATTTTAATTATTGCTGAGAAAACGAGCTCAACTCATTTGAAAAACATACACAATTGCATCATTGGTACCAGTTGCAAAGCTTAAGGCGTGCAGGCAAACAATATGGATTGTTCTGAATCAGTGAAAACATGGTGGAAAGCAGTGACAGCACTCTGGAGATTTTTCAGCCTTCAAAGAGGGACGAGTCTGAAGTGTGGTTGTAGCTCTCTCGGTACGAGGCTGCTAAGTGAAGCCAGTCACCCTGTCTGCAGTGCAGGAAGAAAGAAAATTACTAAGAAAGAAGGCAAGCAGTACTTTACATTGAATGGAAAGTAATTGACTTTAGGTCAATGGAAGGCTTTCAGACTTCAGAATGGAGTGAGATGTCACAGTTTGTCTGTCAGGCTTGCTAATATTTTAACGATTATGTAAACTGAAGCTTTCTGTGTTATCTACTCTTTAAAAAAACACAACATGCTGTCCTGCTGCTGTATGCATCATTTATCAGCACAATCCAGTCACCCATCGCTCCCATAAACTCATCACATCCCCCTGTGAACATATTTTTTTTGCATGTCATAACATGAAATCTAAAGGAAAGTGTCTGAAGAATTGTATTTCAATTGTTGGGCTCATAGCCATTGTCCTTAATGTATTTTGAAGCCCTATTTGTATTTCCTATGCACACTGTGACCGAATAAACTCAAATGCATGCATGGTCTACGTGTAATCTTGACATAAAGTTTTCTACTTGTCTGTCCCAGGACCCTCACAGCTGCATGATCGGCAGGGGGGTCAGAAAGTGGAAGTGAAGAGTGGGAGGGAGGGTCATAAAGACATTCCGTGGGAAGCTATACATTCGGGTTATGCATACACCCCGCAAGCATTTGCTGTTTTCAAGTCTCTAGTTAGTAATCCCGTGTTTACTCAGATTTTAGCTTCATGGTTGATCATTAATGTGTAAAAATGATTGCCTTCAGCAATCATTTTTACCTCCTCAGTTTTGAACCTCCTCAGCCTGGATGTGTGATGGACCCCGAAGAACGTTACAGTTCTCTACCAGATGGGGATTCAACACTCAGCTTAAGGAGGTGAAGAAGGTCACATAGTTCCCAGGGACAGGCAGAGACAGTCTAGGCTTCAGTCAAAGTAAGAGTGGAAAGAAAAGGGCACAGGTCTACCACAATTTTTCCCGATTCTCTCATTTTACCCCTTATTTGCGTTTTCAGGCTCGATAGGAGTGAGTAGAGGGAGACCATTAGTCCCATTTATTTTCCATATTAGCTATGATGTCAGCTAATATTTGTCAAGTCTGATGTTGTCAGGGGCTGTCAGCATCAACGAGGGAGCTGCTACTGGAAGGGAACAGGAAGGGGGAATGAAGCCAATTCCCGACCTGATCACAGTCATAAGGAATCAGCAGAGTGAAAGAATTTCAGAGGTGTATCATGTGGGAGGAAGCAAAGGAGCTGACATGAATGCAAATATTTTTTTACATTGCTCCTGGAAAAATAGAGCTGTTAAAAAAAACAATGACACAAACAAAAAAAAGTGAAAAGATCACTAAGAGCACCTCTTGTGAGCTCGAGAGGCGTGTTCACGTAAATACAAAGTGTCATCTCCATAAGTGCTATCTAGTTCAACCTGTCCGCCTCCTTACCGGCTGGGTAAGAGGGCACAGATAGGCCTGTCTAATTCCTGCGACGCACATTATTCATAAATCCTTCACTCCGGGGCAGATATACACACAACTGGTGATGCAAAGCGCATCAGAAGGAGAAGGCTTTCTGGAAGCGCGATGATTTCCTCGTCCACCCCCGCCAGTTATACACGGGGTCCACGCTGTCAGCAACGATGACACTGATTAATGAGAAAGCCATCGCTTCACTATAACATCTGGGTGATACACTACACAGAGACTCAATGGAGGGAGACTCTGCAGGGTAAAGTGTGTGCCCTGGCCTTTTATCACTGTGGAGGATGAATAATTCTTGATTAATGCAGTTTTGGAGTATTGTACAGCGTACAGCTTCCTACAGTGATACAGAGAAACCGTTACCGGTCTCTTTTGGTTTAGTGACACTTAAAAACAGCAACGTTTATGTGTGACCACTTTATCAGAGATTTGATGCATCACAAGCAGCTCAACCAGAGTCATTTTGCCTTAAAGTTTTGTGGTTTTTATCACATTTTGGGGGCCAGAATGACGTCAAATTGTACAACACAGCAACAGTAACAGAGCCAAACTAATATGTACATTTGCTTTATAATGAATTATTTCGTATCACTTGGTAGGAAACTTATACTGACTTTCGAGTCCCATTTATGATATTACGACACTTTTTATGTAGTTGTAATAAAGTGCAGCTAGTTTAGGGTGTCATCTTTTTCATAGCTATGTTTATATAGCAAAAAAAAGAGATTCACTGCATGTGGTGGTTTTACTAAACCTGGAAGTGATGAGCAAAGGGTAGATCTTGACTGACAAGCCTTTAGCTAATAAGCATATCCTGGATAACCCATTTTCTGGCTGCGATTTAGAAAATGGACTGAATGTTCAATTCAACATGAGCCAAAACTAGTGAGCGACGCCAAACACTGACCAGGAAACGTTTACTAAGGTCACAGAGTGAGAAGAGGGCCGTTTTCCAAAGACTTCCATACAAAAAGGAGTCGCCTCCTGCTGTCTGTCTATTAAAAAGAATGAATTTTTAAACCACTTCCATGTTGGCTCCACTTTTATGTAACTTTTATTTAAAAACAGCGAACATTTGGTCATTTTTGGATGTTTAAACAACCAGGCAGTAACCGCTTTGGCCTTTTTTGAGAATCAAATTGGTCCTTAAAAATGATAAAATGATATTATCCTTCTGTGTGCTGTCAGTGAACATGACTGATATCAGCCAATACCGATATTTCTCCCTAGTCTATTATGTATGCATATACATTAGTATAAATATACTTTCATATTACTGTATTTAATCTTCACTGAACAGACACATTTTCCTTTGCTTCACAGGCAATTTTTCAATGTGACTTACACAGAATTTGCAAGCTACAATTGCATAAAGGGTCTCTTATCCATGACATTTATTATTTACATGTTTCTTTAGTATAGCAACAATATTAATTATGCATTTTATGGAAGACACTTAATCTCCACGTGCATTATTGTATTTATTGTAATGCTGTTTTATGACATTTGTAGATTAGTCTCCTCAAAGTGAAGCATTATGAGGTTTTTCATAACTCCCCCAACAACACACACACACACACACACACACACACACACACACACACACACACACACACACACACACACACAGTCTTCGTTACTTTTGTTCTATGCTTTTACACCATGAGTCACCAGAAGTTAAGTGCAGCAGCAATCGAACATACACTGACTGCACACTGAAAAAAAGACCTTCATGCGAAAATGAAAAGAAGAGCCACAGCACAGCCTGCATGCACGTTTTCTCTCCTGAGGACGGAGAGAGGGGGGGGGAAAAAAAGAAAGAAAGAACACGAGCCTTCAACAAATAGGCGCCGTGAGCTGAGGGGACATAAGTGGGACATGCGCTGCATGTGGAAAAAAACACATCATGCCGGGATGAAACCCTCCCTTTGTCCCTGCTCGACAAATTCCGGAGTTTAACTGAATTACAACAAATCCAATTGAACCACGGGACACAAGTCATCCGTGCATTCCCGAATGTGCTGAAAAAGCCGCGGTGCTGCTGCTGCTGCTCTTCCAGTCGCTCGGATTGTTTCCCCCCTCATCCAAGAGTCCAAAGTGAGGAGAAAAACACGGGATGAGAGCGCAACCCCCCCCCCCCCCCAAAAAAAAACAAACCCAAAAAACCCGCCTGTGGTGGAGTTGATCGAGTCTCGTGTGACTGAGAACACTTGTGTTTCCCACCCTGCGGTTTTATTTATTTTATTTTATTACAACCACAGATCCACTCCGTCGGTCTTTATGGGTCTCGGCATCGTGCGCTCCCGAAGCCCGCCGCACGGTCCCGACCCCGCCGCTTCCAGCCCGGCGAGAGCCGGGGAAAGAAATGAGGATGGGCGGCTGCCGCAAATCAAAGCAACTTCCCCTCCTCTGCTCCACGGAGCGAGATGGAAAAGCCGATGCTCTAAATGTTCCCAGAGTCGACCTGACGGGATACAACAATTTGACGACACACGCCGGATAATACAGCTTAATAAAGACGGGGTTTATTCACGGCGGTGGCATTAATTTCCCATAATGGCGTTCATTCATCACCATCCTGTCTATAGCTGATAACAGCCGCGGGCGCTCCTGCGATCCCCGCACAATTTATCGACGGATATTAATAACAACAAGCCATAACTAACACAATAACACACAGATACAGTCACACGGGCTCCAGCCTTCATTCTGACCCCGATTCTGGTCACATATCAAGTAGCAGAGCAACATTTCCACATCGGACAGCTGCTTTTCAGGACAGCACACACAGACACACGCACACACACACAACACTGGCGTACGAGAAGAAGAGCCGAATAACTCACATTCTGTCCCCGGGAACGAGCAGGCGACTCTCCACCATCATATCGGGCAGAAAATCCAGATTGTAGGATGAAGTCATGTTGCCTTCCTGCCCTGTGTATGAGTGTGTGCGTACAGTACCGTCCGTGTGTGTGTGAGAGAGAGTGTGAGAGAGTGTGTGTGCGCCTCCGCCGCTGTGCGCCCTGCCTGATAAATAAAGGAGCGTCGCTCTCGCCCAAACTGCGCCTGGCCGCGGAGACGGAGAGGGACAGGTGCAAGAGCCGAGGCCTCCCCAAAGGCAGTGTAGCCAGCCGCACACACTCTGTCCGCATCCAGCAGTTGTCACATTCTCCTCTTCCTGCCCCCCATTCGCTTTTTTCCCTCTCTCTCTTTCTCTCTCTCTCTACCTCTCGCTTTTCTTCCGCCGGTCCTGTCTGAAAAACCGTTCCGCAACAGCGCAACTGACGGACTGTTGGAGAGCCAGGTGTCGAGCCGTGGAGGCGTGGCGCATAGCGCTGCAGTTGATCTTTAACTATTAGGTCTCCTCGGCTAACAGAGCGCGCCGTTCACCACAGACGAGGATGCTTTCACATCTACACACGATGTTCCGAGCAGGAGGCGGCTTCAATCGTTTATGTTCGGAGAGTCTCCAAACGCAGTCGGCGCCAAGACGCAGAGTTTAAAAGCTAACCGCGCACAAATATTAGAATGATCGGAACATTTAACCATTAAATATCTTCCACTGGATTTAATCGTGGTTTCTAGCCAGTGTTTCTGTGGCATCATGCTTTTAAAGATTCTATTACTTTTGTTAATGACACTAAATAATAATAATACTAATAATAAATGTTCCTCAAGAAGAAATGTACTTAACCTCTCAGCATCTACCAGCTCACCAGTGACCTGCTTTAGTTTAGATCTAAACAAACATAGTTTCAGAAACTCGAAGGTTTCACCTTTTAAATCTTACATGTATTTGTCCTCCTGTCTCTCCTGTGATTTTCATTTGGGAATGCCACTTAGGTGAGAATTCAATGTAATATTATTTCTATTTTGATGGGTGTTAAGAGGTTAAAGATGGCTTAGCCTAAGCTCAAACGTGGATGCACTAACCAGTTACTGTAAATCATGAACAGATATTTATTTTGTTAATGGCTTTATGCGAGTACGCGCGATGTTCTCTACATCTTTGCAATTCTGGACATCTAAAAACAGGGGCTTCCTTTATTTCAGTATGGCCACTCTGCTGATAAAGCAGGAGCGCTAACAGAGGGCTAGTGTAGCGTAATCCCAAATCACTGGCCATTCTTGCCAATTAAAATATATGGAAGCATGCATTGGCTTCCTTTGTAGCAGTAAGGCTGTAATTCCACAGTCTTCCTCAGGAAAATGGACGTCTGTGCATTTATTTTACAGACCTGTAAAATTCCACCTTATGTTATTGATATGGGGGAATTAAAAAAGAAAAAGAAAACTCAAATTGGGCTTCCTGGATCTCAGATAAAAACCACAAACACTCCCACACCAGCATAGATCACCGGGTTGTTTCTGTGTGAGCCTGTTTTCAGTTTGACTAAATTAAGGGAACACGCATCATGAGGCCACAATAATCTATCAACAAACCAAATATCAGTTTAGTGGATTCTTACTTTCCAGTAAGCTAATAATGAGTGCTGCGCAGTCATGCTTCAGTGTGGTAACTTCATAAAAGAACGGTCGGTTAGTTGATTTAGAATCAAATGAGTTGGCCATATTTGGAGAGGTGCAGTTACGCTCGGGGACAGCCTTGTAATAATGAACCTGCTCATAATTTGCTGCAAATTTGCTGACTCGGTTTTACACTGCATTAATTGTGTGGATCCAGCATGCCTCCCCGTGGAACCCGTGTGGGCCTGAACGCACCCCTGCGCGGTACGACTGCCAGGTTGCCCCACTTCCTTCGTCCTCCTCCAATGGAGAAAAGAGGGGAGGCACTCCAGTGAAATAATGAGGCTCTCTTAGACTGAGAGAGGCGGCTCTCTGGGGGAAGAATATGAGTATCTGGGTCAATGGGAGGAAAAAAAAAAAAGCTCAGTATGCGCACATACAGCAGGGTAAGTGTATGGTGTGGGTGGGACTTGGCCCGCGGCTGTGCTCAGGGGTCAGCTTGCATGTTTACTTGCGAGAACTCGGGTCACAGTGTGGATGGGAAACGCTGATCCTACATCAGTGCCTTAGGGCTTGGAGTGTCCCAGGAGTGGGGACGACTCTGCATGTTTCACCACACTCGACCCTCATCAGACCAGGGGTTGTGCTGAACATTATATAACGAACTGCTGCATGACAATGGGCTGCGTTCCCATAGCAGGCTGTCATTTTCAGGCCTGACCTGGTGCTCACGAACACCGTTTTCAGATGGCGGCTCACAAGAAGAAGAAAGACCTCCATATTTTGGATTCACCACATCCCTTTTATTGCAAACCGAGTGACTGGTCAAATTTAAATCAGTTAAGGTTTGTGATTTTTATAGGTGGAGTCACTAAACTTTCTGATTGCATTTCATACTCCTACTTCATCGTTCCCCTAAAAAAATTACAATTTATTTGCATTTCTTTGTTACATCAGAGGAGAAAATCTCGAAACATGGGCACACAACACCAAAACATGGCTCATTATAGCTAAACTGCCGATTCAGATGTCTCCCAAAATGTCATTTAGGCATCTGAACACAACATAAGTTGATTGACTGTATTACCCCAAAGACTTGGTCACAGTCAACATCACACAGTATTACTGACTGAAAACCATGCTGAAAACGACAGCAGCCACTACCCTTACATTTTAAACGGCTTAAAGCTGAAATTGCATGTCTGTGTTTGGCCAAAGCTTCTGCGCACACATCTCACAGCGTGGTCGCTGCAGCAAAAATGCATCAGGTTTGAAATGAGTGAACTGAACATGCAAATGTAGTGCATGTCCCCTAATTTGTTTCTAACTATAAACAAATCTTTGTATCACAGACAAATAGACTCAGGGGCAGCTTTTAAACGAGAGCAATAGCCCTAATCAATGCAAATACCTGATCTGGCCTGACTAGCATCTTTTATTTTTGCATATATATATTTATCTCTGTACATATTGTACATTTCATTTCTGGACATGGTGTATACTTTATTCTGTATACATGTTATTTATTGTGATTACTGCTTGCCTTTCTTTCAGCACTGATGTGGGAGAGTATAGGTAAGCATACTGTGTACCAAAGAAAAAACATCCATCCATTAAAAAAATATGGACAATTTTCAAACTACTGGCAGGAAAAAAGAAGGGGGGATCTGAGAGGAGGGGGAGGGGATATGAGGCATTGCTTTAACATGCAAATTTGAGATGTAGCTGTTTGCTCCTGCATTTAACATGCATATATAGCCATATTTATATAGCTGCACAGTGGTTTGCTGTGAATTTGAAACAATATTCTGCCTTTCCAGAATCACTAGTACGTAACTTTGGTGTTAAAAGCCTGTTTTGATAGAAAAGAATGGGCTTCACATAGAGGAAGATTATGCATTTTCTGTTCAATAACACAGGGATGACTCTATCAGCATGATCATGCACAACTGGCTGTAGGTTGATGTTAAGAGTGGGGCCTACAGAGGATAAATCCTGACCTCATGGCTTCCACATGACAATGGAGCCTTGCATAGATTGATAATGAAGGACCGTGCTTTGCCCCTAGACCTTGAGATAGTCCTATTACATGTGATAAATGGCCATGTTCATGAGGCCAGTGAAAAAGAATCACAGTGAAAGAGCGACGCTGATATTGCCCATGGAGCTGCCAACAGATCTGTATCTGGGTTAGGTTTGCTACAGATTTTGGCCATGTGGATCAAATTAAGCTACAATAGGGACGCAGTGGCTTTATTTCACTTAGGAGTCTAAAGCAATTTGAATTTTCAATTCATTTATATTTAGTGGTAAAAAAAAAAAAAGAACAAAAAGACATTATTTAACCAGACGTGAGATTAAACAAGGAGCTGGGGTGGAGATGGGTTTCAAAGCAGCTTGCAGATGTATAGGGCAGACTAAGGCAGCTAAAATGACATACTCTAAAAGGAGGAGAAGGAGGGTACCATCTCAGCTGAACTGCAAGAATTATGGCTCTACTTGGATCCAAATTCTTCTTTTATTAATTTGATCAAACTAACAGTCCCACATAAAAAAAAAAAACGTTAAAAAATCAAAGGAAAAAACTGCACCTGATCTGGTGTTTTCGGTACACCTATAAAAAAACAGGATAGTTTGGGTCCTTTAAAGAGAAGGGTCACTGCAAATCAATACAAAGCTGCTCTGAGTGATCGCCTTTATCCTTTGACGAAGCATTTCTATCGTCAGGGGAGCAATCTCTTTCTTTGGGTCACTGAATGGTTTGATAAATGTGAAAATTAAGTTAACCACATGTTATGGCCTTTGCCCCACCACATCTCAATCCACCGACGCATACATATAGGATTTTGAAGGAACATGTTGGACAGGGTTCTTCAGCAAGATCGTGAAGACACCCAATGAGGGATTGTCTTCAGGACTAATGATGTTGTTTATTGTGTTTTTCATTGTGTGATTCATTTTCAAATCATATAAACACTAATAATAAACACAAGGTCTAGGAAACATTTCGCTCATCTTTACCGAATCCGTTATGTTTCCATCCCACTATATGGATAAACAGCTTATATGAAGTAGTCTCCAAAGACTTCGTAAAAGTGTAAGACTGCTACTGTGAAAGCATGAAAGTAAAGTTTTGATTAAAGCTAAAATGAAGGCCGTCTTCCAGCATACAGTTGGGCTTTGACAGGTGGTGGGAACAGTGGGAATGTCACCTCAAACCTTCAAATTTTGATCCGTGGCCAAGTTTCACTGAGATTTCATAAAAGTTTACACTTGTTTCTTGTGCCGGCTATGTTCCAAACCCCCCTGAGTACACACCGCTGCAAACCTTCATAATTAAACCAGCACAGCATGTAAGAGAACCCCGGTGTGCAGAAGCTCAAAGACCTCGTCGTGTTCTTGGTGCTCGGTGATGACTGATGCACGGGCGTGACCACCGAGCCCGTCATTTCTCCTTTTAAACAATTACTACTTTTACGAGACAATAAGAACACATAGTTACGGTTTATTTACAAGCGAAGATTAAGATCGCTGTAGGCCTGTGTACACGCCGCTGTGAAAGCATGAACAAAGACTTCAGAAACATCCTTGAGCCTGTATTTACTCAGGGCCAGTCTTCAGAGCCAGTGAACATTTCACACATTGTGTTCTACCTTATTTTCCCCCTGCCGCCGCTGTTGTTCTCGTCTCTTTCCACCCTCAGCCATCACCTCTCCTATCACTCCATTTCTTCACCCGAGGGTCCTGTGTTCGCCAAGAGGTCCCACTCGTGGCAAGGTCTGGCTCTGCCTTTGCTTGCTCTCCTGTACTTTCTCACCTCTTCCCTCTGTCTAGTTATTTCTATCTTTTCCCTGCCTTCATCTCTCTAACCCCGGGCTCAGCTCGGGCTGGGGGGGCTCAGCTGCCCGAGCAATACGAATTGATCACCCAGAACGAAGGAGAACAGGAGGAGACAAGGTGGGGCAAGACAGAAGAAAGAAGAGGGAGGACCAAAAAGAGGCGATCCTAAAAAAACCAAATTAAATAAAAGAATAAAACTGCTTTCTGCTAGGTACATAAGTATAAGTATCATCCTGCTTATCTTCTCTTTCCTGCCTGTACCTCACCCAAGAGGAGAGGATTGTGGGTAGCTGATGGTGCCGGCTTTTCACACGTGAATATTTAATGAGGGGTTCATGAATAATTCAGAAAAGCAAGCATCTGCGTTTGAGCCTAAGTGGACATGTGAGGAGCAAAAACCAGACAGACCCTGACTGCTACCATTCATCGTCGCTGGAAAAAAACCCCCATTTTGATCAGTGATTATTCCGCACTGTACACGTGTGTGCGTTTGCAGATAGACTGCTTCCTAAATGAAAGGCTATTACAGGCGTCCCAGTCCAGCCGAGTCCTCCTGCTACTTTCGTATTCTGTTAAGCTCAGAACGGCGGACTGAAAACCAAATAAAAGTAGAGACATCTCTTTCTAACACTCTCTCCATCGCTCTCGCTGCCACTCACTGTTCAATCTTCAGATCTCATTCCCATATTTTCTCCAGCCGCCTTCTCTCCTCCATTTTCATGCTTTCATCTGTCTCCTTCCCCTCTCCTCCATCACTCACTGCACCTCTCCCTCTCTTCACCCCCTCTGTCAGCTTGTTACTGGCCCTTGCTGGACTCTGGTTAGGACATCGTGTTCCAGTTAACGTGGATCCCAACTCTACCTGCAGTGGGCTGCAGTGCCCTAATGCTCGCTGACCTGTTTTAGAAAGACAATCTGACTCAAAACACACAAACTCATCGTGCGAGGGTTTTTCAGCTCAGCGCTTTTTTTATTTTTCAATTTTTTATTTTTATTAAACATCTATTTACCCTGAATCAAGAGTAGAATTCAGATTAACCTTTTAGCACAACCTTCACTTTTTACTCTCTTTATATGCATGTTTTGTCAGGTGTTTCACATATATTGTCATTTCCAGGATAAAGAGGCCTATTCACAAATACCATCATGTGAAAACGCGAGCGGTGCCAAGAAAGAAAGATGGCTTGAGTATGAGGACACTTTGTGAAAAAGAAAAAGAAGGTTATTATGGTGATTCAAACATTTTTTTACCTTCACAGTATGTGAAGATTCACGTGCAGCAAATATTAGCATAAGAAAGAATAGAGGAAAATGTCAGCAGTTCAGGGATTAAACAATATACAGCTGAGGCTTAATACCACTTCTTAATATCGACATAAATGTTAAGGACTAAAAAGAAGCTAATTTTGTGTATGTTTCATTTTGGTCTTCTTGTTCTTTCCATTTGGATTGAATATGAGTTGCACTGTCCACAGAGCTCGTGTCCTTGGGTAATAAAGTAGTACTAATCTAGTACTGTAACCACTGATGCAGAGTGCCAGTCATATCTAGCGCACCCCCCCCCCCCCCCCCCCCCCCCAAAAAAAAAAAAAAACCCTCTGCTCATACACAAACAAACCGCTGACATGAGAAAATACTACCCAACCATTTTCATACAGTCAGATTGTCAAATCTGCTGGCATGTCAGATTTATACACGATGGACTTTGGCGTTGGTGTTATGATGAGAGGGATTGAAGCAATAGTGAAACAGGCCAATTCTTCAAACACGGCAATCTGCAAAATTCAGCTTACTTCCATTTTTATTAACATTGTCAAATCAGAACAACAATCACCTCAGGTAATACAGGGAACACCTCAAAAATTAGATGATCCCTATGAGCAGGCACTTGGCGACAGTGGAAAGGAAAAACTTTCTTTCAACAGGATGAAAGCTCTGCTAGAACTAGGAAGGGTTTATAAACACTATGTAAGCATTATTTCCTACATCTACCCAAGTAGATATTAGTGCCTAAACCTAACTAGTGAGTAAAAGCAAAGGTAAAAAGTCAGAACATCTGACTATGCTTCTTCCTGGACACCGCCTAGGTATCCGAGTGAGAGGAAGCCCCGGCATAGAACCAGGACATGCTTGAGAGATTATCAGCAGGCTTGGAAATGCCTCAGTGTCCCACCAAAAAAGTTGGAGAAGGTGGTCGAGGAGTGGGAGGTCTGAACATCTCTGCTTAGACTGCTCCACCCGTGACACAGACCCCGATAAGCTGTAGAAAATAGAAGAACAAAGTTCTTAATGGAACGCGTGACGAGGTCAAACCTTTTGACCTCCAACCTGCAGGCCTGCCAGGGTATAAACACCAAAAGACTCAGCTTGTACTTATTCTATTGATGTCTGACAGAAGAGAGGAACGCTGCACCCTGGGATGAGACAGTAGTGTAAATTCCTCAACCAGGCTTTTTAAGCTTTTCCCAACCCCACACTTCATTAGATTACTCTTATAAGATTCATGTAACAAGATTACTGATGTTCCTGGCAAACAGTATAATAAGAACCACACTAAAACGACTTATACTGATAACATTGTGAGCCGCAAAGGGGAACAATGATCAGCACTTTGATGTTGATAGCATATTAGCTGTAAATCCAGACGCTACCTCCAAACAGCAAAGAGACACAGTTTACATACTCAAGCTGCTGGAGAACCACACCAGTGAAATCCGGGTTTGACAAGACGTTAACAGGAACTGAAGTTTGTTGCTTGTGGCTATTTGTTGGAGTCTTTCCTCTGAGCTATGCACATTTACACATCTGGCAACACAGCAACAATTTCATTAATTATTCATAACTAATTATTTTACCCTCAGCCAGGACCTTATGTTAAATGTTTTCTGTAATGTCACCTAGGTAACCAAATGGGTGGCGACAGCCCTTAGTGATGGATGCATACATGTCGTGAGATCGCGATTTCTTTTGAGACTGAGGGAAAAGTCTAAATTAGAAGAAGTATCGGCAAGATCTAAAGTGCAAAATGAATAAATGGGCAATGATCCAAGACAGACATGTGAGCCGAAGTATTTACTGTAAAGAGTTTAGTGCGCTTGATGACTGTCTGTTCTAGTTTGGCAGAGAAGGATGAGTGCAATTTTTAACTTGTTCAAAGTGGAAAAACAACATCACGTGCTTCTGACCTCTAGAGTCACATGCACACATAGACTACACACACAAATTCCACATTACAGGACATCGTGATCAAGTCCAACACTGTCGAGCAAATACCTCCTGACCTGTTCACTGACCCTCACACACTAATGTCTGCACCGGTGGTCTCGACATGACATGTGTGGGTCTGTCTGTATCTCTCTCTCTCTCTGCACACACACACACACACACACACACACACACACACACACACACACACACACACACACACACACACACACACACACACACACACACTTGATGTCCTCTGCCCCTGAAGAGGCCTCCCGGCTATACTGTGCTGCTGTCTGCTAGTTTTAATAGTCTCTGCTAGACAGGCCTGGACAACGCTCAGCCGCGCTGAAGTAGAAATGCATCGCTGCTGACGAAGAAAGACCTCGTATCTGCAAACTCTCAATACGCTCTTTTTGGGTTAATTCTGTGATATTTTAAAGGCTTGTATCAAGTTATGCTACACATGAGTTTCTATGGCAGTAAAAAGCTCTGAAATTTGGTTAAGTTACAGCCCTAACCTAAAGCTTTATGTGGTTTCAAGCGGCTCTTTGAACAATGTAACACAACCTTTAGACTTAATTTAAAATCCTGCGAAAACCAGTGTATAAAGGATACTGCTAGGAAATGCTAGTGTCATGTAGGAATACAGGAAGCGTGTGTCTATATTTTTTAGGATCACTAAGGATCAGGTGACCCTGAACGACCCTGTAGTTTCTGCTATAGGCTCAGGCTGCTGAGGGACTTCCCATGATGCAGCAAGCATTCCTTCCTCTCTCCACTCTTTTGACTACTGTTGTGTTTACATGTCACTATTACATGCCATTAATTTTTATCTAGAATCTTCCACAGTTATAGGAATTTTAACGTTTAACCTATTTTGAGAACACCCTCTTTATTCTGATTTTCCCTTAGGACAATGTTAGAGGATCCGGATGAAGTTAATATCCTAAACAATAGGATCATGTTGTGTGCTGATTATTATCAGTATTTTTATTATGACTTGGTGAACCAAAGACATTTTTGTGCGAAGAAGAAGTTATTTTCATTCTAGTTTGTATTTTGATCCCCTTTTATTTTCCTCCTGGTTTTGCCTTGTTTTCCTGTTAAAAGGGAGTTCTTCCTCCCCACTGTTACCCAAGTCCTTGCTTATAAGGTATCGTGTGATAGTGTGGGTTCCTTATGATATAAAGCAGCTGAGACAAGTCTTGCTGTGTTATATAAATAAGACTGAGTTGAAACTCAGTCGCTCGACTGCTTCATAATGCGATTTTACTAGATTCAGAAGAATAATTCTTTGTAAGGTGGTGGGTTGTATACATGTCTCTACCTGACGTCTGGGATTTTTACACTTTCACTTCACTTTTCACTTTTAATTTCGCTTTCCTTTTTTGGCTTCTCTTTTTCTGTCATTGTCTGGGTGAAAAATACTCCCTTTTATAATAATAAACCACGTGTTACCATGCAAACTTCCCACAACAGTGAGAATACAAGCAGAGCACCATGCGTACGGCCTTACTTTGTCTCTTTCAGATGTTTTGAACCCCACTGGACCACGCTGCATGTTAAAAAAGACACCAAAGTGGTACTCTGTGCATTAAAATGTGTCGGCTATACTTCCAGACAACGTGTCGGCCACACTACCATGTCTCTGCACAACTTTGGTACGTGCCCCAAGCTGAAAAAGCAGTGCTTCATTACTCTTTTGAGGGTTTAATAAGTTTGGGAAGTAAAAGAAAAATATACCTCAAGGGAGCGTATAATCCTTGGAGATGCGTGGTAAAAAAAAAATAAAAAAATCCCTGTATAGTTCAGCCCAGACCCACAAAGGTGTAATGTTCTATTGAATCACAAAGTAAACCCCCCAAAGCTGCTCTTAGTTGTACACTGTGCAGTGATTTCTCCTCTCAATGCAAATGGAGGATGGAGGGATATTCTCTGGCCACTCAAAACAGTGTCCGCTCCACCTGCAGTGCATCGGAGCGTGCTCCAACTGTAATTGGCCATCGCATCAGTGACAGACAGAGGCCCTCCATTCATCACAACCCCCTCCTCTCTTTTCCATTCGTCTCTCTCTCTCTCTCTCTCTCGGTCCCGTCGTTGCCAACTCGGGCCAATCTCACCCTCACTTTCCAATTTCTCCCCTTGCCTTCTCCCCATCCTCTCGTCCCTCCTCCACCACCTCTGTCCTCTCCTTCTCCTCCCTCCCTCTCTGCTCCTTTTCCTCATTAAAGCGGGACCCAGGCAGTAGCGGTCACTGCCTCTCATTTATTTTCATTTGAAACTGGTGCAGCTCCACTGATCCTCTGGGGCTGCAGGAGAGAGGGAGTGGGATGGTGTCATTCTGATAACAACCGTCACACATACACACCTCATACACACTCACACAGATGTACACGCACACACTCCAAAAAAAGAAAGGAGGAATATAACGCATCTGCCGCACATGCACACAGCGGAAATTCACTCATGCGCACGCAAACACACACACACCCAGGCATACAAAGGGATGTGCATATGCATCCGCCTGCAAATAGATGCACTTTCACACCCATTTCAATTCATTTCACGCACATATTCACACATTTCATGTACCTGCAAGCTCCCGTGCTCTGTTCCCTCCTTCCTCTTTCACATATGCACCCTCTGCCTTCACCCTCCCCTTCCTTGATTGTGCGATTTTGAGAAGGTGATGATAGCAGGGTGTGAATCAGGGGCGATAAACCTGCGCCTATTGTCACCTGTATGATTGCGAGTATTGATCTGCGCCTGGGCATGTGATGCACGTGCGCGCAGGAGTAGTCGCCCTCGCTCGCCCTCACTTCCTGTACGTGTGTGCCCATGCATTGTATTAGAGTCGTGTCGAGAGCGGCCCTGCCTGACACTCTTTGATTGAAAAGGTGCTCGGCAGATTAAATCGTTGTAGCGCGGAGACGAGGTGCGCTCCCTTCACAGAGGCTTCGATGGCTGGTTTAGCAGATTCAAGAAGGCTGGAGGGGAGGAAGGGGGAGGAGGGAACAGAGGCCGTTTTAACGCCCATTGCCCTGACCCATCTGGGAAAATGGGAGTGAGAGGCAGTGACTCTAAACCAACGGTCATAGCTCTAATAGAAGCGTAATATCCTCCACACCATTAGATAGGCACACTGTGTGGGGTGAATGAGAAGGGCTGCTTGGTTTTACTGCCAGCGCTCCAAGAGGAAAGAAAGAAGAAGGAATAGGAGGGGTGGAGCAAAAGAGGACTAATATTAGCTCACATAAGCAAACTCTCAGGGGAAGATGTGCTGATTATTTCTGCAAGTTTCCTCTGACATGAGTTCTCTTTACTTCAATTTATAAAACAGTCGGTAAGGTTATAGTGTGTTAAAGCACACTGGCTCTGAATTGAAATATTAACTATTTGGCTCCAATTCTGGAGGGTAGTCCTGGTGCAATTTGAGGTAGAGGTCTAAATGACCTCACTTTAGTTCCCTAGTAAGAGTCAAACTCTGCAACTGTGGGCGACATAGTTTTCAGTGCACCAGGAGTGTCAAAGATATGGCCCGTGGGCCAGAATGACGCCACCAAGAGTCCAACCTGACCCACTGGATTGGTACGAAAACTGAGAAAGAATAAAAAGTCCAAGTGTTATTTCCTAAGGATTTTGAACCAGGAAGCATTGACATGCAGGCTATTAAGAATTAGAGTAGCTGTCAGAACTTTGTGAGCTCTGAATCATCATCAATTTTATCGCTTTTTACCGACAAAGACATAATTGGACATAATCGCACACCAGAATAAGTGACTAGCACGTCAGGAAATGTACTTTTTTAAGAACACATGACTGGAACTCCCACACAGTCTTGCCCACTGTTGAAATATTTATTAAATCACAAAGTTTTGGTCTGTAAGTGCAGGAGTTCCAATCAGCTAATAAATCTGCTGATGAACTAAACTGGCTTCACCTTTGATATCTACTGTGAAATCTTTTCGAGACACTTTTGGAAAGTTGGTGGATTCCTTGGCAATGTTTTACGAGACCTGCAGTGCTGCCATGTTACTTCTTTTTTTCTCTTTTAGCTTTTTTTACTCTCATGTAGATGCAGCGGCGGTCCTAGCCTGTTTGGCGCCCTGGGCGAACACTCCCCCTTATATTTATTGTTTGTTTACTTGCACTGCTGTAACTGGAGCCTCGTCGTCTCGTCTCTCTATATACTGGACTGTATGTAGCGGAGATGACAATAAAGTTTACTTTGACTTCAGCAGCGCGCAGGCACACCGAGGGCTCTCGCGCTCACTTTTCGTGTATAGAATTTTGAAAAAACATCGGTGCAAAATATAAGTCTGTATCATAATGTCTGGTGTTTTCGTGTTTGTTGGTTTGTTTCTATTTTGTTTTATTTTGCGAGTTGGTTATTAGATGCTGCTCCAGCCAGCCAGAGAATCCCCCGCTGCCCCGCCCTCTCCTCCCTGTGCCGCAAGCAGCAGGCGCACCTCGCAAACGGAGGGCGCCCTTACTCCCAGCAAATGGGCGATAGAAAACCGATCAGTGCCTGTGCCATCCCCAGTATGCGCTGGCATGATGTCGGGGCAGCATGAGTACAAGCATTTTTTTTTTTGCCGATGCCCGTGATGCCGCCCCCCACCACGATGCCGCCCCGGGCAACCGCCCGTGTCGCCCGTATCTAAAACCGCTACTGTGTAGATGAATCATTGTTTTTTAGTGAGGCTGGGAGTCAGCAGCTAGGTGGCATTCACGAATTTTGACACTCTTTGCTTTCTGTATTTTTAGTTCCTATCTCTGTATTGTCCTAAGACTGAGACACTAAATGGATAAAGTCTAAAATGTCACAGAGTCTTCTGTACTGGATCAACGATAACAATTTTAACTACATAGCTACTGTTTTATTTCATAACCACTCTGCTGGAGGAAAGCCCCAAATTAATTACTGGTATCTGTCATCACTAATCTGCTGCAGTGGACTTTGTCGTTTGATGTTCACGCTATCTCAACCCACCGCACCACCTATAAACCCTCACATGTGCTAAACCACTGGAAAATATCCCCCATGTTTCTCACTGGGAGAAACTGCTTGATGCAGAAAGCGCTCAAAGTCATATTTTTCATCGGGAAATTGCAAATGAAGTGCATGCCTCAAAAGCAGTTTCATTTGTCACCCAATGAAGCATTCACCGATTCAGTCAGTAAATTATGGTGCAATAAATTACTACCTGCAAACATCAATGAAATATGTTGACTCGTTGCAAAACAAGTCAACCTCAGCATGACTGTTTTTCATGATCAGGTGCGCAGCAGAAGCTTGTTTCAATCTTGTATGCAACAGGAGGGGAGTTCAGACAAAGTGTGACTGGTAGGGGAAAATTTATCTGTAATGGAAACTTTAAAAATAAAAATGATTCACTTTGAAAGGCGGGAATGGAGGGGAAAGGCTAGAGAGAGAAAAGTTGGGCATCTCCACTGCTTGGCTCATATTTTGAAAGCAGGGATGCTTCTTTCCTTCCCATCCTCACTGCTGTCACTTCATTATTCTCCTGTTTCAGTTTCTCGTAACTTTTCCCAGCAGTTCAACATACAGAACAAGAACAGGCATTTCTCCACCATCTCCCGCTCAGCCACCATCCCTCCATAAGACATGCAAAAGAAATTGCACAGATTTCAGTAAATAAATAGCAAGTACAAATTCAAGCTTTGTTAGTTGGACACAGTCAAATGGTGAGTGGTTGAGTGGGTGCGTTTGGTCTTCTTACCGAGATCCCCCATTCCATCTGTACTCTGTTTTTCTTCATTTTAAACAGCCAATGCCACAAAAAAGTCTCGCAAATCATTTTCCACCACTGGTGATGAATACTGATGAAAACTTACAGTACATATTTTTACATTGCAATACAGTGTTTTAAATATAATATATTATGTTATAAACCTTAAAATAATTATATAAAAGAAGAATCTTCCAAAATGAACAAGTTTATAATTAAAAAGTAACTGGCAACAAAAACAATTATAAGATTCAAATGAGACTTTTATGGTCTATAATAAATTGTTAAATAACTCAACTATGGAGTTAGACCGCCATGTTAAAATGCCCCGAATTTATAAAGAGAATAAAAATCTTTACAGCCTTTTTATTTTGGTTTTTATAACCAATTAACAACTGTATGGGAAATGTTTTTGATTTATTTACTTGTAACTCACCTGTTTAAATGATTATTTCAGGCATTGCAACCTCAACTGACAAGTGGGTGCTGCTTGCTGTCTGCAAGGCTTTAGTTTAGCTCGTATGAATTCAAGCACTGGATATTTGATCATTCTAATACACACCAAAATATGTGCGCTACAGTTTTTAGTGAAGGACACTTTGGTATATTTTTTGTATGTCAGTTAGCACTGATCAGTGCCATACAGTCTGTTGGGGTTTTGCAGGCTTCCAGTTCAATTCAGTTTTCTTTATTTAGCGCCTAATCACAACAGTCAATCTTAAGGTGTTTTATATTGCAAAGCTACGACCCTGCAACAATACAGAATATCCCAACATTCAGACGACCACCTATGAGCAAACACTTGGCGACAGCGGGAAGGAAAAACTTACTTTTAACAGGAAGAAAACTCTGACACAACCAGGCCCAGGGAGTGGTGCCCATGTCCTGCCACCGGTTGGGGGTGAGGGACGAAAGACAAAATACGAACACGTCTGGATTAAACAAAATGATACAGTGGTGGCCACAAAAGCTAATTTCAAGCTTCACAAGTCTACAAGCCAGTGGGTGGCTTCATCTCAAATCTTAAACAATCAGGGAGCATTAAAAGTCTTAGGTGAAATAACGGACATCTTTATAGTTTCATCAGATAATAGTGTTTGTGTGTGTGTGTTATTGTGTAGGTCCAACAGAAAAATGTGGTGTTTTTTTCTTACTTTAAGACATCAGAATTCTATTACAAGCTTAAGAATCAGCATTGACATCATTAAATGCTACAACTCTTGACACCAAGGAAGCGAGTAAGACTATAAATCATACATATTCATGTACATGTGGGTGGAATAATACGAAAATGTAAATTAGCTGAAAGGCAAACACAGCGACTGCATGAAAAACATTGTATATAAATAAAAACAACCGAACTGTGAGTGAAGTCAAAGGTGAATGACACTGACCAGCCAGATGTTTAATTTAAAAGCAGTAGAGGCAAAAAAATAATAATTAAAAAAAAATACTGTTAGCGACCATTTATTTGCTAATCCTTCAGCTTTAACTGCTTGTAGTCCACACAATGCTGCTAACACAGCAGGAGGAGGGGTGAATGGAGCGGAAGATAGAGAACAACAACAAAAAAAGCAGAAGTACAAGCATTGGATGTTACGCTTGACTGGGCAAACAGTTGCAGGGAAGCAGTGAGAAATATCCTGCCAGCTAACAACACTGTTAGGCTGAAGGTCCGGGTAGGAGGTGTTGCAGTGAAACCTGCTAGACGTCAAATCTCCAGAAAACACAGGAATAAGCCAGCATCTGGACTTTGTTTAGGTTCCCCCTCCACACACACACACACACACACACACACACAGACACACACAAAGATGCTCATGAACCTCGCTGATGCCAAAGTAACCATGCAGCAGAGGCACGCCCTAGCTGGAACGCATGGAGGCAGCATCTGGGTCAGAAAAGAAGTGCTCGCATGTGCGTTGTTGTATGCGTGAGCACAGATGCGTGTGCGTGCGAGTGTGTACCTCAGCAGCAGCTCGTCAGCTCTCATAGATCCCGCACCGGCGGCTGCAGGAGGGGGGCGGCAAGTGGCATCATCACACACTCTCCCCACAAAGCCCAGCTCGGACGAGTGCTCCAACATTACAAGCAAACTAATGCACTTTATCAGGATACAAGCTGGCAACTCTTTTCTTTCCTCCTCCTCTTTTGTCCTCTGTTCCTCTCTTCCCTTTTCCCCCCACTGCTAGACGTTTGCAACAAGCGGCCTCTCTTTGCTTCTCTCTCTTCTGCCTTGTTCCTCTCAGCCTCTCTGCCGTTGTTCCCTCTTCTCTCACAGAGAAACAAGCGTCCCCCCTCACCCCCACCCCACTCTCCACCCTCCTCTTCTTCCCTATCTCCCCCTCCCCGTACCCCCCACTCTCTAACTCTCTCTCTCTCTCTCCCTGGTAGAGCAGCAGAGCAGTGGAGACCCCGCTGGCTTGCCTAGCTGAAGTAATCCCCTGTGACAGCTCAGCTCATGTTGTTATGTTGTGGGCCTATTTGAGTCTAATACTACAGCTCTGGAACAACCTAGCCCCAGTCCAGCTCTGGACTGCCTGCATGACCACTGGGCACGGCCCAGTCCGGCACCGAGCCACGTCGACAATGCCCACTATTCGCATTTACTGCACATCATCTCTGTGTTTCTGGCACAGCTCAACCCGGGCTCAGACTCCAGATATAGAGCTGCAGACAGAGTGGAAAATAAACCAACCTTAACTCAGCTTTACCACCCTTTTATGAAGTTTTTATGAGGTAAATAAATCGTATACATCACAGTAAAGTTGTGTTGCGCCGATGGAAGGAGGCCAAGTACAGCATGAAGTCAATTGTGCACTGAATTTTCACAGTTTATTAAGACGGAATATAAATAACCTCAATGCAACAAGATTAGCATATCACAAATATATGCAATTTCCACAGCCTCTGGTGTAGCTCACAGCCTCCTGACCACTTCCAACTCCCACTATTTAAAAGAGAGTCGAGCATGTGTGATCCGTCCTTGATATTGTATTTTTATTGAACTGTTATTTGCAGGAACTAGTTTACAGCTCAGAACATTACTGATTTGGCCGTACCATCCTGGCAATACTCGGGCGTCTGAGCAAATATCCATAAATCCTGGTGTTAATTCCAGGTCGTGGAAGAATTTTTGGCGCCTGATTCTGTCAGAGTTTCACCAAAATATATAACCTTTTATGAAAAAAACTGGGTCTGCCAATAAGAAGCATCATTCTCACCTCAAGCAGCCTAAGCTTTCCAGAAAAGTGGAGCAAAAATAAAAAATAAAAGTCTGGGGCGAAGCGGTTTAGTCTCCAGAGAGAAAAGGCTCTCATGGGGAAAGAAATTGGATGCTTTCTGGAAAAACATGGCTGAAAATGTTGGACCTGCAACTCTTTCTTTAAAAATAAAGGAAAATCTCAAAAAAACATTTATTTTCAAATATTTCAACCTTTTACTGCACAATTTAGTGCAAAGTTATGAATTCTAACTTTCTTAGGATCTATTTCATGTATGTTAATGGACAGTCAGAATAATGACTGACTGCACTCTGATTAAAACCAAGCTCAGAGTTTTATTTAATATTTCTCCTCAGACGTCCCACTCTAACTGTCCAAAGCCTCCTGCAAGTACAGGCTGCGTTTTCGAAGGGCCAGCCTCAACTCCAGAGAGACGGCTCGGTCCAGCAGATCATGCCCAGCACGAGGCAGCCCAGACAGGCATGTCTCAGTGAACAGCCCTCCCGAAGGAGGCCCTGCCATATCAGGCTCCATATACCTGGCACATCACAGCATCTCCTCCCCATAGGAGGCTGGGGCTGAAGACACAGGCAGGGAGCTTCTGATTAAAAATTCATCTCTCTGTTTATTATGATTTATGCATGTTTCAGTGAGCCAGGAACGAAAAAGAGAGGAAAGGAGAACAGCTTCATTAGTGCATATTGTGTGTATGT
This sequence comes from Pelmatolapia mariae, assembly GCF_036321145.2. Lineage (NCBI taxonomy): Eukaryota > Metazoa > Chordata > Actinopteri > Cichliformes > Cichlidae > Pelmatolapia > Pelmatolapia mariae. The sequence goes on along the minus strand of NC_086242.1, from coordinate 19,071,041 downwards.
GTGTGTCGGTATCATGCCCATGCTTGTTTGTGCACTGTGTGTGTGTGTGTGTGTGTGTGTGTGTGTGTGCGCGTGCATATGTGTGGATGTGTGTGTGTGGCTAGCTGGCAGGTGGGGGATAGTTAAAATTATGGATTGTACGTGAGCTTCATTAGAATGTTTGGCATACAGGGCAAAATCGTCTGTCTTCACAAAACACCTGCATTTCACTGAAAAACAACAACAGTTGAAATCCTAAATTACCCGGCGTGCACAGGCCATCGGCATTAAAATGCAGCAGACACTTTTGCTAACTTCTAACTTAATTACCCATTTCCGCCTCTGTTGTTTACCATTCAGATCGGATCGGCCTCTCATTGCACTTTGTCTCAGCCAAAAGCGATGGCAAGCGCGCGACGGTGACAAATATTGACACATGGCGAGCTCGTCAACAAAAAAGTGGTGACAAAGAGCGTGAAATACCTGGCACTCTCACATATAATGATCTCATGGATTTTTTTTTCCTCAAAATCCAACATATGCTGCATCCACTCATGTTGCTTATGTTTATTGGTCTGAAAGCTGAATGCATAAAGAGCACAACAACCTAAAGCCTAAAAGGAGCACACAGCGGTGAATGGAATGATGCATTCAAATTACAATGCATAAATGTTGACAATGATGACTGATGATTTGTTATTTACATGGCTAATAGCTCACACTTCTGCAGGCATTCAGTTACTAAAGCTGTGCGAGGAAGCATTTATACATTAAAGCGGGGAAAAACAACTCTGCTATGAGCTTACATTTAAATATAGACCGCTACAGTCCCATTCTGAATGAAGGAATTAGAATATTTATTTTTTTCTGATAATAATTCATATCGTATCAGTTACATTATTAGGGTTGCATTAGCAAAATGTATCCTTTCCCTTCTCTTTCACAGTTAACATGCACAGCATCTTATGTACCTTGACTATTAGTCTTTCATATCATGTCCAGTGTGTCAGGTGACATGATGACAGTCCATTTTGCACTTTTGCCTCATTCTTCACATGGTTTAGGTTAGTAGACACAAGCGTCTGTGATTTCTGACTGCTGACATCAAACTGTTGACTCTGCAATCCAAGAATGTGAGTTTCCTTCTTCTACTCTTGCTGCTGTCTGGTCTCCATGACCTGCCAGTGGTCTAATCAGACGTGCTGAATCAAGAAGTGCTAACCCAAAACACCACTTTCAAATGGCCAGTGTTACCAGTTGGTAACAGTCCAACAGCCATTATACCAGTAGGCGGTTTCTTCCACTAGTTTAATAGCCAATTATCACCTCGGCGTGGTTGTGCCTACTAGTTAATCACAAGTAATAGGCAAAGTATTTTAGTATTGAAAGACTTGGACAATTTCCATCTTGTGCTTGAACAGGACTACCTGTCATAAGGTCATTCACATGTTGTAAAGATCACATTTATAGGTTACCAAAAGTATTTTCACAAATGAACTCTGGAGAATGTCTGAAGAAGCAGGCTGGGAAATAGTCTAAAGTTTCCCTTTTTCTGTAGCATAGACCAGTGGATAACCTGCATCAGATGTACTGATGAAAAACATCCACTCATTCATCCATCCTCTTGTGCTTATCCATTTCAGGGTACCTGAGTACCCAGACACGGGACAACATGCTAACTCCACACAGAAAGGCCCCAGGCACATTGTGGACTTGAGCCCAGGACCTTCTTGCTGTAAGGCTAAAGTGCTAACCACTGCACCACCATGCTGCCCTCACCAGAAAACAATAATAATAATAAAATAATAAATAAAAAAAAGCGCAAAACTAAGTTCCTAGCATAACCAACACACCAGCGAGAGCAGTGAGGGGTGAAATGATTTCAGTGTGTCAGTTGAATATTTTTGCAGTGTTTCTTGTTTTTTTTCAGTCTTGCACTTTGTAGTCGGTCCCAACGGTTGTGCACAGTGACGGCTGTGCAGATTATAACTTGTTTTGATGAAAATTATTGTAACTCATCCAATTGAATAATTTGGAAAGAGGCGTCGTGTTTTCACAACATTTCGGTTACGAGTAATTGATTTGGAAAGCTCTTAATCGGAAAGTATCTCTTTGACAGAAGTCAAAAACTCACCATCATCGACATCCGAAAAAACAGAAATATCACTCAAGTTGCCTGCATTTATTTTGGTTTATTATAACGTCTGGTTCTTCACTGCGTCTGAACAGTTGTTCTGAGGCAACAACAACAGAAAAGTGAGCATCTAACTAGCCTGCTTTAGGAGCGATAAGCTGCGCACACACCCTTTGAATCATTCTGTGAGTTGCCAGGTTGTAGTTGAAATTGCAGTGAATGGAGAGAACATTGCCAGATCATCTATAAAACAAGAGTGCGTTACAACTTCTCACGATAAAGTGTGAGAGTTTTGCAAATTCAGGGACAAACGGCAGAACAGGAGGGTCTTAAAATATGGGAAAAACGGGAGTGTTGGCAGGTGTTCAATGTCTGATTCAACGTGTTTGTCCTCAGATGCATTTCTGTCAGGTAAAGTTCAGGCTGTCGTGCATGTGTGAAAGTGGCTGGAGTATAAAAAAACTCTACTGTAGATTTTACATGCACACAGAACTCCAACAGAACGCTGTGATAAGAATGGCTGATGATGCACTTTTTTGGACTACAAGCAGGTACACGAGGGTGGCTACCAGCCAAATCTATAGGAGTGATAAATAGGCTGAGAACATTCTAAGCTGGTGGCCAAATGCAAGCGAATCTGCTGAATAAGACATCAAAACCAGTTAAATGTATAAAAAATCCATCATATTAAGGAAAAAACAAACTTCAGCAGCTCTTTAACCTCTCAGCATCCTGCAGGCTGCTAGAGAAGCACTCAGGAGGGCTCAGTTGCCTTTAGCCACATGCTAAACAACATATAACACAAACCTTAATGATCTAAACTCTTTACGCTATCCCCAAGCAGCGACCTTGTAGAGGTTGAGAGGTTAAAAACAGCATTCATTTGAATTCTAATCTAGTTGCCTTTTAATTGGCATTTTCTACACACTTCCTTACATTTATTTACCCTAACGAGGATCTCTCTGAAGGCCCGCATCAGTCTCTCTCTGTGCTTGCTGCTGGAAGCCTGCTCTCTGCATATGAGTCTGAGTTAAAGGGCTACTGCTGGAGAGCATAGAACATATGGCAGTGTACAGGACCATCAGAAGCTAAGTGTTACAGGGAACCCCCCTCCCGTCTCACGATATCTCAAATTTAGCCTTGCATTAAAAACATGGCTTTTTTGTTCTTTTTACAACATCATGACATTATGCCTTATGAAGACAAGCATCTTGTTTTTGTCATTCAAAGCAAACGGACACTGTGGCACTGACATCGCAGTAACTTGAGGCCCAGTTGAACCGAGCAGCCTCTGTCTCTTTTAAATTGTGTTTACGATTTAATGACCTATTTGTGTTTGTTGTTTCTGCCGCGCGCCTGCCTCCACTCGCTCTCTCCCATCTCTCTCTCTCTCTCTCTCTCTCACTTTGTGTCTCTCACTCCCTAACACGCTCTGACAGCAAAAGGTCAATGCCCATTGGCTACATGGGGGGTACTGAGTGATGTAAGGGGGGTTGTCATGGTAACGTGCAGGGCACGGTGCAGCGGCGAGGATGCATTTCGGTGCCAAAAACCCAAGCCCGGGAACCTGAGCGAGGATCAAAAGACTCGAGAGCTCCACTCGCAGGGCAGAAGTGCACGGGGCCGGGTCTGGACCCGGGCAAGACGCGACGCTGTTTTAACCGTTTAGCTGTTTACTAGCCCGGCAAATGGGAGGGGTCGGACTTGGCCCGTCATGACAGCGAAGCAGATCTGCATGCGAGAGACAGACAGCGAGGCCCAAAGACAGTCAGTTGTGAGCAGCTCTGGTATGTCTGTGAGCCTGCATTCTGCTGAGCTTGGCTTCACATTAATAAAAGAGGGATTACCAAAGTCTGCAGGCTCCTCTTAGGCCCCTCTCCAGCCGAGAGCTGAGTGAGGTTCGCTCGCTCAACCCCTCTGCCTCCTTCCCGCCATCCTTCGCTCCCTTTTCTTACCCTCCTCGGCATGCTGCTCACGTTCCTCCCATTCAAAAAAAAAAAAGAAAAAAAAAAGAAAAGGAAAAAAAAAACACTCTCATGTGCCTTTCCTCCTGTCTGTCTCCATCCCATTTCTCTCCACTCAACAGTACAGGAGGGGGGAAAATGCACCAAAACACAGATAAATTATTTAGATTTTTTTTCCCCAAAGAAAAAGAGGAGGAAAAAAAATGCTTGACTCTGCAGTTCGAAAGAAAAGGGAAATAGGAAAGGAGGAGGGGTGAGGAAATAAAAATTGCATTAGATACAAGATTCTGCAATCAGCCCTGCGATATGAAGAATTAATCTTATCTTACGCCGGCACACACGGCCAAGTAGGAGAGAGCCTCCAAAGACTTGGAGATGACAACGGGACAAATTCGCCTTTCCATTACGCTGCCATTCATCCATTGTGACGGCAGACACCTCGCGATAAGCGGATGTATTGTTGCCATTGACAATGTCATTATGGGACAGTAAACAAGCGACGCAGTGGAGGGTCGGGATGAACCGGGTGGGGCAAGAAGGTCACCAAGACAATCTGGAATGAAAGGATGCGAGACCCCGCGGGAGAGATAAGACTCCTCTTCGTCTTCTTCTTCTTCTTCTTCATCTATCTCTTTTCTCGCGCGCTGCAAAGCCAAGGACGGGCATATGCTTAGAACAAAGCCCCGGCACTGCCAGCGTAATCAACTCCTCTGTACTCCAGCAGCAGCAACACAATCTCCCCTGGAGGTCATCCACAGGAAAAGGCTTAGAAGGCAAAATGGCTGCAGGATCACGGGCTATTAAGATGGGAAAATAGGGTGACAGTCACCCGACCTCCCACCTCCACATTCCTCTACCAAACATGTTCAAATGTGAACAGAGATGGCAGCGCGACTGATGCCACGGCATCGTGGAGCTTATTTTTGGAATCTTTGACAACCGTTTGCAAATTACTTTAAGTCAGTGCTTCTAAAACTGTGGGGTGGGCCCCCTTGGTGGCACTGCAGGAGGGCGCGAATGGCTGGGAGAAAAACGTGCAGTGAAACTAAGCAGAATAAACACGGTTAATTAACTTAAGGGGAACAAAGGTAGAAGAGCTTACCTCGCGTTTTACAGATTTGGGGGCTGAAAATGAGAAGGCATTCGTGTGCCACAAAGTCGACCGTGCTAACGCTTCAAAGAAATTTTCCAACACTAAGGCAAGGCACTTTTTGGGCCACTCTCTGGTCTTTTCTAAAGAAAAAAGGGCAAGCCCAAATGAAATCATAAGACCGGGATTATTCTCCCTCGCAGATGTGCACACCGACAGCTGTGGATGCCACACAGACACACACAGTAGCTGTTATTACACAATTTTGTAACTTGCTTTGAGTGTGAAGCAATCATGCAGTAATTGGTCTGCATGAAAAAGTCTGCAGAAGCTGAAATTAAAAGCCTTTGATAAAACTTGTAGTTATGGTTTCCCTACGTGTGTCTGCTACCAGAGTTTGTGTTTTGTCCAGTTATTCGTTAATCATAGTCTCAGTTTACTCTTTTACTCTCTCTTCTCCTCACTGGTTGTGGTAGATAGCCGCCTGTTCCAGTTTCTGTTTCTTCTGGAAGGGACTTTCTTTTTTCCTACCTCCGCCAAGAGCTGTTCATATCAGAGCATCTGATACTTGGCATTCTCGCTAATATTATCGTGTCTTCACCTTACTGTGTCTTGGGTTGAGTGTTCTGAAATGGAGCTACAATTACAAGACTGAACTGCACTGCGTGAACTAAATCTATCCTCAGTTGATTTACAGTTAATTATGTTAGTTCTTAGCAAGCAACACTTTGAAATTACTCTTTTTCTTACATGAGTGGAGCGGGAAACACTGGTGGCACTACCCCCAGTCTCCAAATTTGTACCTGTGATATAAAGTTGAAAATCCTACGTGATTTTCTTCTCGAGTTATTGTGTTGGCTACAAATTCTTACAACCTACTGGAATATATTGGAACTTGCCTGACATTTTTTAGGAGCTGCACCTATGGTATAAGTGTGAAAATCCTAAGTCGCCTCGTTCTTGAGTTACTGTGTCCACGCTGCCCCGTTGGTTGACAATACCCCCTCTGCCTTTTACGACTGAGGATTAAAAACTAAAGTTCTCCATCTAATATTTTTAGGTCTTTTACTTACAGTACAGATTGCTGCTATGAACGGAGCCTTGTATTCACACCTACACCATGAGAATAAAAAAAAAATCAGCCTTAAACAGAACCTCACATTCTTGATGATGTTTAAAGTATAACACTGGGACGTCTTCATATACGCGCTAAGTCTCCACCCTCAGCATATGAACAGGATTGTTTATGGTTTAAACAGGTTTTCACCGTGTTTCACAAAGATCACACAAAACACTGAAGATGAAAAGACACAGCACTTACATATTCGAGGTGTGTGGCTGCGCAGTGCCTGCATTATTTACACATCTTGCCTGGTGACTGACAAGGAATCCAAAAGAATGCAGTCTTGATGCCACTGCCTTTTACTGCAGTTGTTAACAGTTCCCCGTCTCCCACTTTACCCCTCCTGTGGCGCTGTTAGCACCTACAGCAGCACAGTCTGCAGTCCTCTGTCTAAATCGAGCCTTGCTCTAAAGCGACTGTGAGAAATCCTTCTTAAGACTCTAATGCAGTTAATGACTTTCAGTACATATAAGAATGCACCAATCCAACTTCTGATCTCACAGGATGATTTAAAGTATCTACTTAATACCAGTCCTTTAGAAATACTCACTTGGAGGCATACATATCAGGTAGGAATGACCTGAAAACTGTACCACAGAACATTGATCGTTTCAGTTAAAAACACTATACAAATTCTTTTGTGATTCAAATTTTTTTCCCAGAAGGCCTAGAGAATCCCACAGTTTCAAAATGACACTAGCTGCGTTATATCCATCATCAGAGCCGACGGAGGTTTACATTATCCTCGTATGCACTAACGCCAAGCAGGTTAGCTGAGCATGGAGGTGGCAGGAGTGGTCCTGTTCCATTTGCAGACATTAGCACAGAGAGATTAATTTGTCCCCTTCCATTAGGCGGGAAAGCAGCCGTCATGGGTGTTCAATTATCCCTTAACAAAAAGAGAAATAGACAAACACAGCAGCCTTTTTAAATAATAAGCACCATGCAAGTGCATGCGTTGCATCATATGGATGCATATGTGTGTGTGGGGGTATTGTTTGCATCTAGAAGCTGGAAGGAGTGCAAAGGGTCAGGTGTGTTTTCCACAGCGGCTGACGGCTAATTACCGGCAAAGTCTGCAATTTCTACGCCTAATATTCAGCTACTCAGCGCTGAAACAGAGCAAAAGAGACGACATGAGAGGGGAAAAAAAAGAGGGATAAAGAGAGGAAGACAGATAAAGGTTGTTGTTTTGTTTAGACTTGCTGTCTTCCTGCCGCTCTCTCCTCCTTTGTGAAGATTTCGACTTCATTAGAATTATAATGAACATCAGCGAGGCTTGCTGAAATATTTTTGGCTCCTTGAAAATAAATGAATACACAAGCAAATCAATTCAAATCTGCCCATTATGCCTGTTTTCTGGGTCGTATAAAACATGCATAATGGGCCACAGTATAAGTCGCGCAGCGCTGTATGTTGCGGGAGGCCGTGATAATAAGCTAACATTAGAGGATCATTTGTCATCATTTCCCAGAATCGTTACATATTCCAGAATCAATTTCATCTGCGCGGTGACACTGACGAGCTCGTGACGGCGTATTGACGGACTAAGACGCACATCGGGACGTTACGGTGGCAGAGCTAACCGTACGGCAGAGTCATGTGGAATACTGGTATGTTTTTTGTGTTTGTGTGTGTGTGTGTGTGTGTGTGTGTGTGTGTGTGTGTGCTTGTGTGTTTCGCTGTCGTGCTCCGCTGGTGTGATGATGTTGCTGTGTAGTGAGACTCGCTAATTGGCTCACCTGTCTCTCAGCCATCTGGAGCCTCTCAAAAAAGAGGAAAAAAAAAAGTCACACTGAGTTCCCCCAACATCACACACACACACACACACACACACACACACACACACACACACACACACACACACTGAAAGGCATGCATATGTGCCTTAGCACAGAAAAAGACAAATGTGGGAACGTGCAAACAAGCGAATGAAAATGGAAAAGGAAAGTAAAAGCAAATCTAAAGATATTTTTCCCCCAGATCGCAATCTTGTAACTGTATCATTACTGCGCTTGAAGAACTAATTTCAGAAAGATCAACACCACCAACAACAACAAAAACAGTTTCTTTATAACGTGCTACAGTAATCATTCAAAACAAAATTAATGTGATAATGATTAATTATGGCAACAGCATTGTTTGCACTGGGTAGAAGTTGCTAATAAAAGAGCGCACTTGCAATCAGGACTCGATTGAAATGGATGTACAATCATAACAGCCGTATATTCTTATTGTTTTAGGAAATCACTGCAATGCAAAGAAGACCCGCCCACGAGTTCAGCTTCTCCCCATCTCAGCGAGGAAGCGTCAGCTGGAAGAAGGAACTCCACTCCAGTATCCCAGAAAACCCCGGGGCACAACGCTCTGACTGCATGTTTGTGTGTGTGTGAGTGTGTTCAGACGAATCTGCTTTAATACCTAGTCGTGTTCTGGATTGATTAAGCAGCAATAACACCGAAAAATACATTTTCCGATCAACTATTCAATATGATCCAACTTTTTCAGGGGATAAACTAGTAAATTATAAAATAATGATAATAAAAAGATGAAAATGTAGTTCCCATGAAACGAAACAAATGTACCAAAAATACAATATTAAAACAAAAATACCACGTGTTAAAAAAGTAAATAAGTAAAGGCATCTGAAAATCATTTAGGAATAGCAAATCAGTAAAAAATGACTGTGTTATATGCCTGTGTTCAACACTATACACTATTCGATGCTTGATTAAACAAAAACAACAAAATGGAAGAACAAAAACTTGTAATTATATGTTAAAATATAGAAACAGTTACAATGATACTTAAAATATTTAATAGAAAAAACGAAGTAATGACGTGTGTGTGTGTGTGTGTGAGTTTTATTCTCTCAGTGCTCTGTGTGTTCCAGGTCAATGGTCTAAATCACACATACAGAAGTCAGTCCCTCCTGGACCACTGTATGTTCACCTGCCACCCAGGCTGTCTGTGTGTGTGTGTGTGTGTGTGTGTGTGTGTGTGTGTGTGTGTGTGTGTGTGTGTTTTATCCAGAAATTGAACCCCTGTGTCACTCAAAAAAGAAAAAAACTCTCTTGAGAGAGCAGAGAGACAGATTGTGGAGAAGCGAAGGAAGAAAAGATATCTAAGAGTCCGTCCAGCTCTCTGCACACAGACCCCCCTCTCCTCTCTCTCTCCTTCCCTCCCCGTCATTAGCAATTCTTCATAATTCATGTGTTTGGATGAAAAATGGATGAACAGTGAGTGTGACACCGGCATAGCCTCCGACAATTAAAAACCCAATGAGAATTAAAATCCTGGTTTTCCTGCTGCAACAGTTTCACTCTTTTTTTCTCCTTTGGCCACTTGTAACCACCTGATTAGCATCCACTCTTTGGTCACATGATGGCACCTAAGCTAAGCTGAAAGCCACAAAAAGGGGTAGCAGAAGGACCCAGCACTGATATTTGGTCGCACATTCTGATCACGCCAAGAAGAAAAGAAGTTTTTGAAAGATGATAGAAATAACAGAGGCGAGATAAACCCGGATCCTGTCCTTTCCAACACGCCACGCTGCTACTCGACAAGAGAGAGAGGCCTGTGTTTGTTGTGTTATTAAAAATGGGAGTCATTGCCCTTATTGACGAAATGCAAAAGTTCTGGCACAAAAAGTGGGGTTAAAAAAAATGAAATGACCGGGAGTGCTTTCAGGAATCACGCTGCAGCTCCTGCTGGACGTTTTCTCACTGGGGGACAAATTAAAGCTCAGGAAGGAGCCTTTAACACCGACAACTGTCACTGCAGAGGAGAGCGGATACTCCAGCCCGTGTCTTCTGACTGCCAGTTCCTGTCTCATAAATATTCAGATGTGGGAATACTTGGGGAGGCGGGGCCAGGAGCGGCGCATCAGGCAGTCTCCGTAGCGAGTGGTGGGGGGAGACCGCTGTTGTCATGTGGCAACCGGGGAGGCAATAACGGACGCAGCGTACCGGGACGCCACATTGTGTGAATCCCTGTAATTACAGTCTCTGCTGTCTGTGTGGGTCTGGCTCTGTAAACAGGAAGTGTGAGTGCATTTGTGCGTGTCACGCGCACCTGCAGCCCTCATGCCAAAGAGGAACTTGAGGCCTTCGGAGAGCTGTTGTATCTGTTCCACTCGTGAGCTTATGCTATTCATACACTAATCAGCACTTGTTTACCACAATTGGTGCGTTTTTTTGACGTGTGTGAGCTCGCTGCTGGCACACACGTGTGTGTGTATGGGTGTGTATGTTTGTGTGTGTGTGTGTGTGTGTGTGTGTGCGCAGTGTTCCTCGCCATCTCAGGAGGTCATGTCAGAGCCAATAGTGGGTTTGCGGCTCATAATGACCGATGCTGAAAGGCATCCGTGGAGCCATGCCTGCTAATTATCAGCTGTGTGCCTTCAAAGAACATTATCAGGACAAAGACCTGCAATTATACACACTCATGCACACAATCCCTCCACACCCTTTATCACCCCCGTTTCCGGCATCAGCTCTTCCTCCTCCCAAACTGTCTTGTCTTGATTGCAGTTCTCCTCTTTTTTTAAACTCTTCTCCACACCTCTCTCTCATTTACTCCCTACGACTCCCATGATCCTCTTTTTCTCTGTCCCTGCTTCATCCTTCCAGCCTGTTTTCATTTCCTGTAGTCCCTTTATCTATCCCTATCCTCCCAATTCCAATCCTATCCTCTCTTTCAGCTCCCTTGTTGCCACTTTTCCTATCTGTTTCTCCCCAACCCCTCTCACTCCTCCTCCGCCTCCTCTCCGTCTTCCATCCTTGCCCCAGCTCCTCTTCTTCTTCCTCCTGGCCCAAAACAGGCACTTAAATAACGAGCCGGGTGTCAGTCAAACCGCCAGAGAGCTTCATTAGAGGAGGAGAGCACACAGGATCAAATTATACGCCCAGTTCTCTTTTGTGTGATTGTGCGTGTGTGTGTGTTTGTGTGTGTTTGCAGGGGATTGTGGGGGGTCGGCGGCAGTGATGGTGGTGGTGGTGGTAAAGGCACAGAGGAAGTAAACACACGTTCCGGAATGACGCAGCTGTGTGGCGGATTAGTGCCTAAGACAATACACACTGGTGCGTGTGTGTGTGTGAGAGCGCATGCGACATGCGACAGTCACAGCCTCGCTTATTTTCTCCAATCAGAGAGAAAAACAAAAGCAAACTATTTTGCCTAATTATTCACAGCCACAGCCGCCGTCGCTCGCTCTTCCTCCCGCATTTTGCCTCTTTTCTGCCAGTGTCGCATTCCGAGCCGGATCTTGTTTTTTTGATCTCAGCTGATTCACCTGCCGTGTTTGCCTGTCAGGAGCAGCTTTAGACTGATACTATTTAGAGACTGTAGTATTGAAAAATCAGCAGATGTAGAACTCATCATCGTGTAACAACATGCTATCCATTTTCTTGTCGCACTTCCAAAAGTACAAAACATTTATTTAGAGGTTAGCCTGGTTTACAAAAAACATTTATATATTTATATATATATAAAAAATAAGAGTAATATTAAAATTATAGAGCCACTGGGTTACTTAAAGGACCACATCAGTGGTCTGACACGATTCAGTCCATTAAAATCGCATATTCTTTATATTACTGCTGAGTATTTTCCAAATATACTGCGAGTTTTTAAATGGATTTCTGACTTTCCAGGGAGCCATTAGATTCAGTTCATTTCACTATGGAGTAAAAAAAATCAGCTCACAGAGACTTAAAACTCACTAAGGATAGGTAATCCATCACAGCGAACATTTCATCACCTTCTATCTTTGTTGTTTTCTGCTTTATTATAAAGAGAAATAACTGCCTTTTTTTTTAAAGAAAAAGAGAGAAATCACATTTTCATCTCTACACAACATTTATCCTTCTTTATTGTTTGCCTGCTACAATGTATTTTTGCCTTCTCGGTTCATGAATGCAGTGGATTGTGATTCTGGAGTACCCTTCAATGCAGCGGTGACCGCACTTACAGCAGCACCTGCTGACGCATTATGGATCCTATAAATGTTTATGAGATGTGCTATTATTAGGGTCTTTGTTGGACAACCAGTCATTAACACCTGTAGTTCATAAATGTAATATTTACTGCAACAGTAAGCATTATCTCTGATTATAACTCCGATCATAAAGCATTACAGGTGCATTAGAAATCTTTATGAGCTTAAAATGATTCAAACGGATAAAAACTTGCACCGGCTCGTCCACCCCCACCCTCCGACCTCCCTCCATCTTGTAAGAAATGGGAGGGCGCTGATGGTTTTCGGGGCAAGATATTCATTCTTTTCCTGTTAACTAGGCCTCAGATGAGAAATAGGTAATGCTATTTTAAGATTGGCCCTTATTTAAACCTTCTTCTGCCCTCCCTCTCCCCTCTCTTGATCTGTCGTTCTGTCGCCGAAGGGTTTAGTTTAATGACCCTCTTTGGCCATAGATCTGAGGCACGTCACATCTCTGCCTTTTAATTTCCCCTTTCTCTCTTTTCCTTTACTTCTCTGTCTCTCTCTCTCAACCCACGACCTCATCTCATCTACCTTCTGTCCTTCTGCGGTCCCCCCCTTCCCCCCTTTTCACAACACCACTCCAGTGTTGATGCAGCCAGTGCTTGGCCTTAAGCCTGGAGATGGCATGCTTCATTGCAGATGAGGCCAAAGGAAGGCGAAGGAGTGAGGGGGAAAAGGAAAAGGAGAGGAGATGATGAAAAGATGTATTACAGTACCTTTGTATCGGTCCAGAGAGGTCACTGGCGTCCTGCCTGCAAGACAAAGAGAAAAGATTGTTGAACAGCTGTAAAGAGAATAAAAATTATTTACCTAATGATTTGTAAAAAGACAAATCGAATATAATTTGTGTCCAAACAGAGATGCTGACAAATGTAAGCGTCTATTCCCTCAAACTAAAAGCCTTTTTTCTCTCATTTTAAGTTGCCAGCATGATAAGAAATTTCTACCAAGATATTTAACAGCAGGCACTGAGCGTTTAATTCAGGGCACCCTTCAGTCAGTATTTTTCTCGGCAGCTGCTCGCTGGACTCCAGGGCTGCCCAGAATTTCTAGGCACAACCGGCAGATTTCTGGAGTTCGTATCTCTGCTATTTGCCGATGAGGTCCTGGTGGCTTCATCAAGCGGTGACCTCCAACTATCACAGAGGCCCACTGCAGTCAAGCATAAAGCGGATGGTAGGAGAATTAGCACCTTAAATTCTGAGGCTACGGTTCTCAACCGGGGGGAAAAAAGAACTGATTGCCCTCAAATTCGGAGAGTAGAGCAGGAGTTGCAAAGCTTGAAGGTGAGGCTTTTGATTTTCTGACTGAGCTAAATTCCCTTCATCACCTATGGCCACGAACTGTGTGCTGTCGCCAAAAGAATACGACTCCAGGTACAAGCGTGAAAAAATGAACTTTGTTCTGGGCTTTCTGGGCATGGTTCGTTAGCAAACGTTCACAAGAGGACCCGGAGACTGGCGGGTGGGCAGAGAAACAAGGAAGTTTAATAAAGATTTAGAGTTCAACAAAGGGTGCTACACAGTGTAACAGGTGAACCCGACAGGTGAGTTAACTTACACTGATGAAGACAGAAAAACGGAACAAGAACGGGGAAATGAAACACACAAAAGCACGCTCAAATAAAAGAAGAAACAAATCAGACAAAAACAGTCAGGTAAAGAGCGGGGGACTACAGAAGGCAGGGAAATTGAAAACTACTACTGTGGAGGTTTGGAGTTATGACTGGAATGCCTGATGATCTTCTCCACAGCAGGTGACTCGACGTTTAGGGAAACACCTGAGCAGACCCAGGACACGCTACAAAGAATTTCCCTCCAGTGATTGCTTGAGAGAGGGAAACACAAGCAGTTTTGACTTAACTGCAGAGAACTAGAAGCACATTAACAGTAGAAAAATGTATACATTGATGCAGGATAGAATCTTAATAGAGCTACATATAAACATCATATCAGTGCACATCTCCAGTATGCTTTACAGCTCCAACCCGTTTCCAGTCATGAAACAATTTCCCACTATAGAGTAACCCCCTCCCTATAACTTCAAAATAAAATTATCCAACAAACATTAAGATTTACTGTGAGAGACGTTTCTGTGTGCTCAAACAGTTACTGCATCTCTTGCAGCACACAGCGGCATCCAGCAAAGGTTATCATCTCACTTGGGTTTTCCGTAAATGTTCCCAGGCTGCGGTTGCATCATTTGTAGGTGATTTCCTGTTAAGTTCTACCTGTTTTCAAAGCAAATACATGCGACTGCAGCTTTAAGCTACTTTTTAACCCTGGAGCTAAAACAGTCCGTCACCAATGAAGGCAGCGTTTCTGGAAACCACTTAAGATACTGGCAAACAAAATCCACAACGAAGCACACCCCCACTGAGCCATCTAAATAGTAAATTGGTCTAGTCTGTCCTTGGGAACAGCAGAGAAACTTGCTCGTTCCACTGGGTTTTCTCCATAATTCCCTGCTGCTTCCTCTTTTTCTCTCCTTCCCTTTTTGTTTTATCCCTTCCTCCAATTCTCTGTTCCTCTTCCACTGCATGTAAATAAATTGGTCCCCAGGCCCCACCACTAGACACTGTATGCATGTGTGTGTGTGTGTGTGTGTGAGCGAGCCAGCATTACACTCAGTGCAATACAGACACGCACAAGCAGACACAAGCAACCCTCCAGAGCTCAGACGCACCGAATTAGTCCGGGTTTTATGTCACAGAGGTAAATAAAATAATAATGAATTAACAATGCTATCATTAATAAACTTTGTGTGTGTGTGTGTGTGTGTGTGTGTGTGTGTGTGTGTGTGTGGAGGTGGGAGGTGAGAGCAAGTGTGTTATGATGAAATGCTGGGGAAAAAACTCCTCCTCAACACAGTGGCCAATCACCGCTATCACTACTCTTTGCATTTCAAAGACGCACTCTTGTCCGTTTCATCTCCACAGAACCACAAAACGCTCATCTGTTATCCTGCTACACACACACACACACACACACACACACACACACACACACACACACACACACACACACACACACACACGATAGCCACCTCCGCTTCAGTCCATTTTCCCAGTGCCATGAATTATGAAAAAGGGTAAATGGAACATCAGATACACACAGCCTGCACTTACAAGTACACACACCGCATACACACAGATGCAAATAAGACACAACTAAACTACTACGCACAAAACTCGACCAGGGCTCTCATATTTTGAAATCTACATACATATATAACCTCCAAACGTTTACACTCCATGGTTCTTATTACTTATTAACTCGCATATTACAGCTCGATGTTAAAACATGCTTTGCAACTTAGACATTACAGAAAAAGTCAGCCAGTTATAAAGACTCTAATTAAACTTAATTACAGTAAGTTCAATTAGAGTATGATGACACTAAAAGCACAGTCAAGCAACTAAGAGTTCCTCTCACTTAGTCCATATCCAGCTGGGAAGCAAAAGCCAAAACAGGATAAAGCAGACGGGTCTTGCATGCTTTAATTATAAGACTCGTGCTTAAACTTCATTGACACTCAGTATGTGTCTAGAAAAGTTTAAGAAACCTTTATCAGGGTTTCTGCATCAATAAGAGGTGGTCTAGTCTTTATTTGAGTCTCAGTTTTATAAGAACACAATCTAGATGGAATTAATAACACATAATAGTGGTACTTCTTACATCTATATCGAATTCATTGAGCAATTAATCACAGAGCTAGCTGGAAAAAGTACGTGAACTCTAATCTAGTAACTCCTCCATCCTCCTCCATCTGATGTTGCCTTTAGTTGCCTATACCGGCCAGTAATTTTTTTTTTCAGATACGCGAAACATAAACAGATTTTTCTGACTTTTTTTCTACTACTAGTTACTTAATACCATTTACATTCTGAGACTTTGCTTGGGTCAGCTAATTAATCTGTAGCTTCCCAACGTGTCACCAACAGGAAAGTTGCAGAGTGCCCTCTGGTGGACAAACTATGCAACGTCAAGACACCGTCAATGCTAGTAAATGGCGATAAGCCAAACACAGACATCCACAGATTGGCAAATAGCTAATATGTGGCTCAATTGTTCAGTGGCTGCAAGGCATCCAGGATCTGAGACACCGAAGCAGCCCTAAACCATGATGCATCCTCTACTATGCTTCAAATCTGTGAAAAACATTGACATTGTTGCAGGCTTCCACCTCCATGTATCTCTATTATGTTTCTTCTGAGATCCTATGTAAGTTATTATTAAACCACCATTTCCAGTAACCACCTTTTAAGAAAGTTACTTTACTTTCAAGTTTGGACTGTGTATGATTACTACAGCTTTTTGTTTGTTACTAGAGTTCTGTCATTTGGACTTAGTATTATAGTTATTCCCTCTGAAAGCGAAATGCCCTCTCTTTTGAGACATTTCCTTGAAACAAATATCGTACACTGATTATGATTAAGTCCTTGCCAATTTCATCAGGATGGAATTAAAACACAAAAAATCCACAGGTGTTAGAACTGGTGGATATAGAAGCTTTATATTTCTGACTTCAGTGTTTAGTGTTTCAAGGTGTTTCTGAAAGTTCTTTTCTAGTGTACTGTATATTTTGCTGAGCACTCATTAGCCTTGTTTTTGCAATGATGCTCCAGGGTCGACTGCTAACTAAGTGTGGTCTCTGTTGAGACTGTGGAGATAAAAACTTTGAGGACAGTCTGTCAAACAGGAACAGCGTGACTTCAAGCTATCTACTGGCAACGTGAAGAAGTCGGGGACAGGAAACAACATTTAGTATCCCTTGGCTGAATTATTCACATTTGTTAATGTTGAAATTTCAGATTACTACTTGAAAGCTTTTCAAAATTCTTACTACAAGAGTGTTATTTCAGCATAAGTGGTCATTTTAGGCCTGGATAGTATTTTAACCTTTCATCGTTTTCCAGCACACTGACTGACTCACACCAGAATTTTATTAGCTGCCCCATTACAGAGCTATTGATAGAATAGCTCTCTAAAATCTCTCTGCAGAAAACAAACACAACAAGAAGCTTTAGGCTTGATTTTTTTGGAAACGCTTGTGCCCTTTGCTGGTCTACATAAGTCAACCTGACAAAATTTGGGTCAGAATTGATCACTGGGATGGAAACAGATGGGAAAACAGTGTCCAGGTGGAAAAAAGCCAGACTCATGCTTAATGACAGACAGCTTTTTGGCAATGTATGTGAACCCACGCACAAACTCCTGCAGACCTCACGCAGCTGCGGGCCTGGCAGAGACATAAAACAAAGCTGAAAACTTGAGGGGCTTCCTGGGCATCAGCGGACAAGGCGACGCAAAGACAGAGCAGGTGGCAAGACCTGGCACGTGCCATGGGATACTGGGAGACACTGTGATTACCAGAAGATGTGATGCACACATAGCGCACACCGCTACACACTGCTTCTGCATTAGTGCTGTGTGAAGAGAGACAGTATGAGCCATTTAACAAACCTATTGAACAGCATCAAACATTCAGTATTTCTCAAACAGCCACACAGTAAAATACAGCCTGATTCAGAAGTACTTGCAAACTCATTCTAAGTCCAAGGCAGCATCTTGAAATGCATTCAGTTGAAAGCCCCCAAAATACTTAAGCCACAGTCATACAAATCACAGAATGACCATTGCGAGGGCACCCATTGTGCTCCAATGTGAACTTTTTGGCAGTTCCCTCAACATGTCTGGCATGTTGAGGGTGGGTCTGACTTAGAAGCTCTGGTTACTACCAGAGCTTCTAATGATTGGTAGCGACTTGCCAATCATAAATGCCTCTTTGCAACTAGTACCTACTTGACTCGACTCTACTCAGTTTGGGTCGTTTTCACCTTAATGTGGGTGGGGTCATTATAGCAACATTGCCAAAAGTCCCGTAACGTAATTTGTATGCGAAAGAAACACAACACAATAACGGATGATATGCATGCTGCTCAGTCTACACCTTTTCGTCAGACTCGGGGACTGCCAGACTCATTTTCGTCATTGCCGGGTTTCAAAAATGGCAGTTTCGATTTTTGTTAAGAAGTCACTCTCATGAGTCATCGAGTGATGCCACTGACTGGCCAATTGCTGGCAGTGCAGTCTGTTGACACTGACTCAGCTTGCTTTGAACTCCGGCAGAGCAGGTGCTAAAAAACAGTACCCAGTACCAGGTACAACCTGGTACCAGTGGAAAGAGTGGAAAGAGGTAAAAGTAGCCCATAACTAAAGCACACCCGGTTCTAAATGTAATCCTAATGTTCAAAGCCAACACATATTGTGTTAAATAACACTCTAAAGCACACACAGAGGCCTTAAACTCACCAGGAAAGTTAATTTTCTCATAGACTTCTACACAATCTGACTTCTACTGCCAACCAAAGGAGTCTCACCCTACTGGCCGCTGGAAAGAATGCAGCTATGTGGCATTTGTGCATTGACTTTACTTCTTAGGCCCCACAGTCACGTCTATATTTTATGGAGACTCAATAAAAATAAATCCAGCCATTTAAAAAGCTAAAACAAGAGAATAGTTGGCATTTCAGCTTGATAGATTTTTAAAAAAATCTTTAATCTATTATCAGATTTGTTGTCAGTTACCTTTGCGCTGACTGTCTCATTAGCAGTTGTAAGACTACAGTAAATCAATTTGATATTTGCTTGTTCTAAAAGCCCCAGGAGGATCTCTAGCTGTCTCTTGTTTTTCTCCCCTGCTTCATCCTCCTCTCAGCAGCCCATCTGTGTCATCCTAACACTTTCCGTTTTAACGCTTCTCTCCTTCTCACCTGCCATCGTGCATTTCACATATACCCGCTTCACAAGCTGTACCCACAATCCCCAGCCAATCAACACACCCCTAACACACATCTTTAAACACTGATAAATGCATTCCCACACTTGACTTTCACACTTTCCTAAGGCTTCCCACTTTATTCGTCATCTTAATCTTATCTCCATCGCCGGTGTGTGTGTGTAAGTGTTGAAGTGTGTGTTGCGTCTGTTTCTAAGTCAGCCATTGTCACTCTGAAAAACAGTGCCAGGTCTTAAGATGATGTCAGATACAGGCTGCTGGCCTGTCTCCAGATGGATCTTAACTCTCCCACTGGAGGATGAGCCGGGTAGATGGCCGTGCCAAAGTGCCAAAGGGGGAAGGGGACTGGATGGCATCAAGACCTGAGCAACACCAATGAAATGCTGTTTCATTAATCATAGTCTGACTGACGCTGCATTCAGGTGTGTCCAGAATAGCACAAATAAAGGGTTAATAAAAACACTGATCCTGATTCTAGTGTCTTATTGTGTGTGGAACTGTTTAAAACAATGCATTTTGAGTTGATCAAGAAATATTCCCCTCAAAACTGTAAAGCTGAATGGTTTCTTCCTTTTAACGACACTTGAATTAAAAGGCTTCAAAGCAAGAAGTACTGCGTCCAAAGAAACTACTCCTCCTTCTTAATCCAGTCCTCTGTTGTCCATCTGTACCCCCAGTATGTTCCAAGAAAATCATATTTCTGGCTAAACATACCGCTTCTGATTCATGCTATCACACTCCTAAAAATCCCTGAAATGCTGGAAGAAGCATAGCATTCAACCATATTTTGGCAAAACTAATCTGTTTGAAGATTTTGAGCATGTGGACGGACAATGTAGATGCTGGCTGAACAGCAGGAGTGGTTTGAGAAGGTCTGTGAATATTTCATTACAATATTTTACCATAAAAAAAACACAATCCATAGTCAAAACTGGAACTGACCGATGACACCATTCCAGCAATGAATGGAAATGATAAATCTTTTAGAATCACCAAAATAAAAGGATGGGACATTTGATAGTTCCAAAAGCATACTTTTTATACTATGGTCTGGGTAAACTAATTTAAAGATTTGAATGAAAATGCACAGTTAAAGTCAAAAGATATTCCAGGAAATGTCTGATCATCCTGACAGATTTGGGGCAATACATCACCATAACACAGATTTATGTACTGAAAAACAAGGTTATGCCCTGAACCCCTGACAATAAAACTAGTTATGTGTGGTTACTGTAACATAAAAAGAATGCTTTTATTTCTCACATTTGACAGAAAAATCTTTACCACGTGCATTTCCTTTAAAGCTTTAAAGGGTAGTGAGATAAACTGTATTTATCTTCTTTAATATACATCTAAAGAGATGAATAGCTCATGGATTCAACACAAACAGTCTCATATATGTAATGTGCTGTTTGTTAAAGAAATTATAATACCCTGTTATACCTCAGTACATCACCAGAAGGGTTCTCTGTCGTTCCCAGTCCTCCCTACAACACCTGTTCTGGCTCTATATAAGGTGGGGGAGCTTCTTATGAGAAAAAGTTCAACACTAAGGTCATGGTCCTGAAGAAGCTGAGAGCAGAGGCTGGCAGATTAAGAGGACATAAGGTACTGCAGCAGGAACTGTTGGGACAAGACCTGGCAGTACAGAGTCATGAGAAAGTGGTGTACATGGGGGCAGTCGGCACGCTAAGCTTAAGGCCAGCATGATGATGTCAGCTATTCTTTCAGTTTTATTGGCCAATTTCAGACACAGGACAGTAAATAAGCACATGGCCCGTAAACATACACATAAAAGACATGAGGAACTTTTTTCCAAATGAACTTTGTTCCCCTGTTGAGGAAGAGCAGAGGATGTAGATACTGCCAGGCTTGGTGATAACAAAGTAGACATGCTAGTATTTGATTCGATCGTAGAACTCTCAATGGAAAGTGTTTATAGAGATTTGAATTTCAGGAGCTGGACTACACCCAACAGACTTCCCTTTCAGTCATACGCCTATAAATGCCTACTTGCACCACACACCCATTCGTTCTCCTTTCTGTGCCCCACTTCCAGCCTCTCTCAAAGGTTTTAAGGGACTCTGCCGCCTCTCAGCGAGGCCTTTCCCAAATCTCAGTCTATGGCCTAGCTTCTTGCTTCATTATCAATAAACGTTAGTCATTTGCATTTAGGGTTGGGGACCTTAGTTTCACTTTTCAGACCCGGAAGCAACATCCACCTTTCATACAGGATATGAGAGAAATGTTTTGCAAACTCATTTAGCCTTTTTACCAGCTGCTGACAGTAAAAATTGCCGGTTTCTACTGTTTGAATGATTAGCTGCATTCTGCAACCTTCAACTTGCCCAACAGAATTTACCAGAATCCTGCAATTACCACTTGTAGCCACAGGGGCTGCTGTTGCCACTGCTGAGCAGCAAATGCTGCACATTTTTGATTTAGCACATCATAATGGAGCTCTGGCATATAAAGGCGAAACCTAAAACACAATGATCATTAATTCGGTGTGTAAACTATAAAAGATGAATGCTCTAGCAAACATTATTTTACAGTTTAGTTCTGTTACTCTACGGTGTAGCGCTGGAATTGCTGGAAAATTGCAATTACACTGTAACATACTGCAGTAAAACAGTGCACGTGTGTGCTGTTACAAAGGGTTTGAAACAAGTGCCCCAAGAGACTTCATTTACTGTGTGTGTGTGCACCTGTATTTATGAGTGTGTGTTGACAGGACTGCATGCGCTCATGCATGCACGTGTGACATATTGAGGACATTTAAATGCAGCGAGAGAAACGACCTGAGTGGTAAAGGGTGAACAAAGGGAGAAGTGGCAGTAGTGTGTTAGGCCTCATTTACCTTGTGATAGTCAAAGGGTATGCAGGCAGGCTGGTTGTGGCACACACACATACACACACACTTGCTGTATGTTAGTGTGTTGCCGCCTCAAACTGTACAGCAACTAAGGAGACTAAACTCAGTGAAGGAGAGGCTTCTGAATCATCCATCACGCTTCTGGGAGACAAGAGAAGACCTCCCCTCTTTTTGTCTCTCCCTCCTCCTCTTTAATAATAATCCCTCCACCGCACCCCACCTCTTCCCCCCACCCCCTCTCCATCTCTTTCCCCATTTAATAACAGCACAAGAGATCAGCTCCATTAGCCCGGACCTCCTCACACATGCAAATGAAGCCGGCGTTATGGAGGCATGCGTCACGCATTACTGATGCCACACTCCCCGACCCCATCACTCCTCACAACAGAATAAAGGCTGCATACATGTGTGTGTGTGCTTGTGTGTGTGTCTCAGTGAGAGTGAGTGACTGAAAAAAAAAGAGAGCGAGTGAGGGGGTGCATGTGTGTTACAACAGTGGTTAAATTGAGATGCATTAAGGTTTTGATTGGGGCGACGGACACAATGTTAGTGTGTGTGGAGTCGAGCGCAAGGCCATTACCAGGTGGCCAGATGATAAGATGGTGCAAAGTGAACGTGGAAGGACGAAGGTTCCAGGAAATGGGATAGAGGGGGGGAATTAGATGTGAGGAGGAGGCCTATATGAAGAACATTCAGTATAACAGCTGATTAAATCTACGTTTCCTTACTCAAAGCTTATATTTTTCATTAATTTAAAACATTTCACAGGTCTTCACTTCTATAGGTTGCTCTCGGGTTTTTATAAATACAACCATCTCACACCACTCCACACGGAGGGCATTTCAGCAAAGTTTTTCAGTGATCTGGCTCACACTCATCCACGTTAATCAGCACAACTGTAACTGCTAACCTAACAGCTTTCACACCACACAAGCCATGAGCACTTAGCAGCAACTTAAAAGAGCTATTTTTAGGCTCCGTGCTATTTCACTTTGTTTTACACATGTAGCTGCAGTCGTGATGAATCCTACTGAGCTCACAACGTGGGTGACCTTTGCTCATCACGCTAATGCAGCACTCACCGCTGATACACTTCCGAAGGTGCCGCTTTCACTACATCTTCAGTGCCAAGATGGGATTTTTGGACACACTTCTAGTTAATGAACCCAGTGACACAAGTTAACCAGGATTTCCACCACTGTATTAGAAACTGGGCAGCTCACCGATTCTAGTAACCGGAAAACCAGATGTTTTCAGGCATGAGCTACAACCATCGCTCGTTTTTGTGCCTAATTAAGATAAGATAGCTAATTTAAAGTTTTTACACACAGAAAAAACGATCAGCTGATTTATTAGATTTATAAATGACTTTTAAAAAATGTAAAAAGAACCAAAGAAGCAAATGATACACTTTAATACTGTTTGACCTGTTCAGCTGGTATCCATTTACATTCACTAATTAGGTTATGCAAAATCATTCATGGCTGTATGCCTACTAGATTAACCGTGATTCGGTGCTCTCCCACAGGCACAACCTACATTATTTTCTCCTTAAGCTGAAAGTGGGAAATAAACTCCCAGGTCTCTCTCTCTCTGCCTCTCTCACTCACCACACCAACAGGAGCATGTCTGTACAGAAGAAGAAGCAGAAGCAGAAGCAGAAGCAGAAGAAGAAGAAGCAGAAGAAGAAGAAGGAGGAGGAAGTTGCATCTATGGATAGAAAATGCTAACTTTAACTCAATCCAGGTTTTGTGTTTGCGTGAGATGTTACAATATGATTAGGTCACATTAAAAAAAATTCTAGATGTTGTCTCCTAACAACCAATACTAACTTATACTTGACAGAATTTTCCAGCATTTTCATGTTGATATAATTAATCTGTAGATGTGTAGGCAGATGTGAGCCTGCCATGTGAAATATGTTACACATCAAAGCACATGACAAGTATTTCACATTTTGTCATAATTATACTTGTTTTGGGTGTAACACACTAACAAGGTTAGGAGTTACTGTAATTTAATTACATGTACAATTAACATTACAGAGCAACCTGAAAGTATAATGAGTAGTGTGACACATTTCTTTCAGCGCGGAGTAATTAAGAAACGTGATGCATTCTTTTAAAAAAGTAATAACAAGCCATGTGTGATACATTACTCAGTAACAACCCTAATGCTGCTTACAAAGCAGGTTAGGTCTTTATATATAATTATCCACTACAGAAAAGTCATGGCGTAAAGTTTTTTAAGTGATTTAATGTTTATTATCATTTTTATACGGCTTGCCGTCACGTCAAGAAAACAGGTTACACTAATGGTGGTTAAATGGGTAGTTAACCATTTCTTTGAACGATTTTGAAGAAATTGCGTTCTTAGTTCTTGAAAATCCCTGCAGAGGCACTTGAGGTGTAACATCAACCAACTGATGTGAGGTCTGAGTGGATGCATCAGTGCAGAGCTACACATTTGAGGAGCTTGAGGTAGCGAAACGAAATGGACACAAATATTTTTGAATGGAAGGTTATTTAAGAAAGTGCTACAAATGCTCTCCATTTATTGCAAGTCTCTGGTGTTCACTAAAAAAATATAAGCGTTGACAGAGAGCATAATAAGGAACCTCAATCACGTCTTGCTACCTTGTTAGCCTTGACGGATATCCAACATAATTGAGCTGAAACGATGGTTTGTCATAATTGGAAATAATTAAAGGCTACTTTAGTGGCAATGCTGTATTACCTGAAGCTTTCATTAACAGCTTCAATACTAAGACCTTGCTTTTGTCCACTTGAGAAAGTGAAATCAGTCACTTATGGTCTTTCAAAACTACCGATTCGATGAATAAACTTCACTCTCCTAAACAATCATTCCTGGCAGTTGGTTGGCTGTTACTTAGCGCCAAGGCCCCGGTGACAAGGTGCCTCATAAAAGGCCACCATATCAGATCTATTGCTGTCCATGTGAATGTGGACCGATAAAAGAAGACGGGGAATAAATCAATATCACGAATGCCAGTTCATCAGATTGGAGGGTAGCTCAGACGGTGAAATGTCAAACACTAATCTCTTTAATAGTCTGATATTACATTTTAATCCCAGTCTGATTCCTTCACTCTTTCGTTCGGGCTGTCTGTCGATGCCTGCGAAGGAGGAAGGTGAGAGAGACAGTAAACAGAGAAAGAGAGGTATCAAAACAGAGTTGAAATTGGGTGGATTAAAAAGACGGAAAGAGCAGATTCCAGACAGAGAGAAGAAAGGAAAAGAAAAACAGCAGAGGACGGGAAATGGTCGGTTTATGGAGCGCTGTGGCACGCTGCCACTTCAGGTCTGAATTTACAGTGTGGGGCGATGGACTGTGAGAGACGGAGAGGCAATAAAGCGATGTCGATGAGAACTGAGGACAAATTGATATGATCATAACATGTCACATTAAAGACAGGCCTGCCATCCATCAATATGATAAAAGGCCTCCTTCATTCTAACACTAACACCACAGCCATTGATCTCAATGCTTCACTTAGCCAACCACTAACCATTTATGATAACTATCATTATGCAGTTACGAGGATGTTGATGATCTATCGGTCCATGCAGTCCACAACGACAAAGATAACCCTCACTAATCTGCTGCACTGGCAAGCCTGAATCATGGAGGGAAATTAGGTAGAAAAGAGAATAATTTCCCTCAATTTTTCTCAATTATGTCATAAAATAATGTGACGGTGATGAAATGACAAAGTGGGCGGAGGTGGCTGTTAATGGTGATTTAAAGAGAGAAGCCAACTTTTCCTTACTCTGAGCTTACCGGAAAGATGGAGCGCTACTGAATTCAGAGAGACAGACAGCGAGAGCGAGAGAGGAAAAGCAGCATTGACGATAACACCAAACATGCTTTTAAATCACCCTTGAGCAAATCAGTAAATCAATATCAATTAGGCTGTGAAAGAGCCCAAATGGACAACTGGCTTTGTTTTAACTAATGAAGTCTGTGGAGAATCCAATCAGTCCTGCTACCCCTCTCTCACTCTCCGCTGCCACCCCCATTTCTCATTACCACCATGACAAGATGAAAATATGCACATGAACAAATACACAAATTCTGATGCACTTCATGCTGCATATTTAAAACTACAATTTGTCGATATTAATGTTTTCTTAACAGCCTCACATTGACCAGCAACTACTATTGATTTCTTGGAGCGTATTATACGCTTTGACTGAGTACCTATCTGCACAATCCAGGCTTCGCGCATGTCAATATCTTTGTGCATGTCAATATCTTGTCCAAAGGATTTCCATGTACAGTCATCAACAGTGCACAAATGTATGCACTACTTATAATCTTTGCTTCTTGCTGGGTGAGCTCATGATAACAATCCCATGAGCCACTGTCATTCGGGACCTTGAGAAAGAGTCAAACTAGCATGCTAGTCTACTCATTTTCCTAGCTAAGCTACCTAGCTTGTAGTTGTACAGTAGCTTCAAATTTTCTACTATTTTCTACAAATACTACATAAAAGTATAGAAATAACAAACTCAAAATATCCTTTATTTCGTCAGTTCTGGCTTCTTTGTTTGTGCTGACGTTTTTTCCTGATCTCTGCCATCAAATATTGAATATTTTGGCTGGTGTGGACTTATCATCGGAAAAAAATAACAATCTGAAGACAGGAGAAATTACTTGTATTTTGAAGCAATCACAGAATCTCCATCCAAATACAGTGAAATTACCTCATCTCCCATCATTTTGGAGCTGACGGCTAGAATTCCTGGACCTGGTTGTATATGTATGCAACCCTTTAGCCAACCCTGTCAGTCAGCGGTAGCCTTTGCTGCCACTAGTAGCTGTTCCAGCCACTCGCCTCTAAGTTAACAGTAGTTTTACTTGGTATTCATCCACCTTTTATTGCTGCAGGATTCCAAATTTCACTGGCGGACTGCTTACATTTCGAAACATCTCATCTCTAGCAAAGAGTGGACAAAGTCCATTAAAATAAGTTTTCCAGAGGAGGTCACACTAACTGACAGATAAAAGTTAGGTAAGTGAAGAAAAATATGGAGTCCTTGAGAGTTTGAAATCATTACTAAGATATAAGAAAATCTGCTATATTAGCATTTAAGCTAGCCAACATCTGGCCAACTGTCTGATGTGCATCACTGCAGAGGCCACTGACTGCACCTGTATTGACTTAAATAGCACTAAAGACCCACTGTAGTCACTCATCTCGTCACTCCTTCGCCTAATGCCGCCTCTTATTGATGTTTTGAGGTTATTTTGTTTTCCTTTTAGGATCTCGTGGGGCGATTTTGGCCCTCAGTCATGTATGCACGTGCTAGCCCTTTGCAGGCATTTACTGTGATAAAGGTAAGATAAAGGTTGATCAAAGTTGAATCAGGAAGTTGATCTGTTAATAAATGATAATATTATTATCCTTTGATGCGTGCCTCATTCTTTTTTAGTGACATTACAGCATTTTTGTGCCACTGATTTTGATGCCATGAGGTGTGAATAAACCGAAAACAGTGAATCTATAAACTGGAATGCTAAACAACAGAAACAGAAACCTACTACAAAGTTCTGCAATGCTAAAAGAAGCTGCTGATTTGGGTGATTTTTCTCTTCAGCCTCATCATTACCAGTGGATCCTTTCACATTGTCTTCACATTCTCGTTTGATATATGGCTGACGTAAAATATAGGTTATAGCCACTTTAATGTTGAGCTAAATGAATGGAAGTTGTCACATGTTTGAGTGCATAAGTATCATTGCTACAGTGATTAGGATATGGTTTTCACTGACTGACACACACAAACCACCACATTCCCAAAGACACACGCACACACACAGAGACGCCATCCCTGGCAGGCAGCATGCGGCGAGGCTGCTCAGGGTTGCCATATCATTTTAAACATCCATCAGCTCAGCAGAGATATCATATTAGCTCCTCATCTGCATACGGTGCAGACAGAATGACAAACGAGAGGGAGGGAGGAAGAGAGAGAACGCGCTTCTCCCCCTCTCCTTCATTGCATCTCTTACATGGCTGCCTTCCACCCCTCCACTCCCCTCTTTGCTCCCTCTATCTCCTTATCCCTCCCTTCTAACCTCCTAAATTGGATCACCACTGCCAGCAGAGCGTGTGTAAAAGTGTGTGCGCGCATTGTTGCGGTGTAATCACATCTTTTAAATGGAAAAGGGATGAATCTCAGGAGGAACGATGACCACTGGACCCATATCTGACTCCCAAGTCCCCCCCATTGGCAGTCTTTGTATCTCCGTATACTTCATCACACTTGCTTTCACTGAGTAATCTAAGAGTCTTGCAAACTTTTACACCTTATACCGCCTACGTCTTTTACTCCACAACTTTCTTTCCACCAGTCCTCAAACTTTTCTAAACAGTTTGCTTCCGCAGAAACTTTCAGCAGCATTTTAATAGCAATGGTTTTTCTCTGCTACACCACAGATTATTAACAATTTTGAGCCCATTAGAGATTTTACTGTCTGCACGTGCACATCATCATTTTGCAGTGTTCTGAGAATGACATTTCTCTTTAGATTTTTTATAATTGTAAGCCTCAATTGCCCTGTTCATAACCTAGTTGTTGCAAGTAATTTAAACTATAAAACAAGCTCTGATAATGCACTTATAAATAAGTTACTGTGCAGCATTGAGTCTAACACTTCTTTCATTTAATATGCTCAACAGCAATGTAATTTTCCACTGATGAAAAAAAACAACATTGTATCCTGTTGGAAAACAGTGAATATTTAATGGTGATGTTATCCTGGACTACTTGGTGTAAACCTAATTTCTAACCAATAAAACCATCGCAAATTTCTTATTCACAGCCTTCGATGATTGAAGTGTTCCTTCTAGAACTCGCACTTTATTGGTTTACACTTTTGCATCATTCCTCACTATGTTGCATCGGGTCGCAAATCCCATTTTTTCCACAGAAATTACACCGCACTGAGGGAGTAAACGGCCCATTTCCTGTTGTCTTTAATGCTTATTTTTGTTCAGTGAGTTTAGTTATGCCATTTACAAATGACCCATGCGTCGAATTACCAAAAATAGCAGCACAACTGATTCAAAGGCATCATTACCAACATTCCCACAATAGCCCAAAATTGCTGCTGGTTGTTTCCCCAAAACTGGGAACCAACTGGGAGCTATAACATATGATTGTTTCTTCTATATGTAGTCAGGGCTGCACTGTACTGATGAAATAAAGGAAATTTGCTAATGATTCGACGCAACAGTCTGTCAAAACATAATTCCTTTTTATCAAATGACATATGTTGATTCTGCCTATGCTTATTGCATTTGTGACAACTCCATTTTAATGTTGTGATCCCATTTGAAGGAAAGTAGCACTGCTGTTAGAGCTCTTTGTTTTCTTCATAATGTATATCATTATTATTAGTAACAGCAGTTCTGGACAGATACAAATTACTGATATCACTGTTTCCAATGACAAATGGGTGAATGTATTTAACTAAAGCTCATAGGGTTAAGACTTTTGGCTCTGCAGTATGCCATGTTTGAATTTATCAAGGGTAATCCAATCTGACTAGCATCTCTCGAACTCACTGTCATCCCCTCAGGTTCTGATTTCTAGTCAGTCCATCTCACCCACCTTTCCCACATTTTGAGCTAAGAATAAAAAATTTAAAAAAGGTTGAGGACGTGTCACTCTTTGCCCCCCCCTCCAAGTCACAGACATACAAAAAACACTTGAGAGCGGAAAGGCGTTATCACAGAAAAGTAGAACAATGCTCAGGAACACACTGGTACACAACACCGTGACAATGGCTCAGAATGCTGCAACACAACAGGGGAGAGAGAGAGAGAGAGAGAGAGAGAGACAGAGAGAGAGAGAGAGAATTTGGGAATGAGAGAGAGAGGGATGAATGCAGTGGTATCCTCAGATCTGAAGGCAAATCCCCCTTGGTGTTAGTTCTGCTCGAGCGGCTGGCACTGACACATGAATATTTCATACTGTTGATGTTTAAATCCCATCATTTGTGATGTAGCATGTGAGCGTGCGTGGAGATTCAGTGAAATGAGGAAAAAGAGGAATGTGTGTACACATATATGTGTGTGTGTGCGTCTGTGAGACAGAGAGGCAGAGTGTGTTGATCTATAATGCATAGTTTAAGTAAGTTCACTTGTGATCGGGTCTATTGCGCCTGTGTTTCAGTATTGTGAAAGAAGTGGACGTGCTTGTGCCTGTTCGTTTGCCTGGAAGCGCAGATTACCCTCCGTTAGCTCATCCGCATGCAACTCCGACCATGACACAACAATACAGCTGTGATATACATGTTTGAAAGCATAAGCATGTGTGCATGCCCGTGCAGACACTTAATTATTCAGACTGTTTCAGGAGCTATTTTACAGTCTAGTTTCTGACATTCAAAAAGCACAAAGCTAGAACATAAAGACCTCATCTCCGGCAAGCTAAAAAGGCTCCGAAACAACAGGACATCACTTTTGGTTAATCTAGTGAATCAGCAGTCACTGGTTGAGTCACCGGGT
Organism: Pelmatolapia mariae; assembly: GCF_036321145.2. Lineage (NCBI taxonomy): Eukaryota > Metazoa > Chordata > Actinopteri > Cichliformes > Cichlidae > Pelmatolapia > Pelmatolapia mariae. The sequence continues at coordinate 19,040,535 of NC_086242.1, read as the reverse complement.
TGAAAAGGCAGCACGGGCAGTCAATAAAAGAGCTGTTCAACCATTGGGTAAGTTCTCTTTAAAGACTTAGCTGGATTGTAACCTACTACTCATCACAAAAGAGCCAACTGAGATATTCAGACTGGCAATAATCATATTAGTTTTGGACAGAATTTATAATTTGCTAGTTCTGAGTAAAAAATTGGGGTCATTTAGAAAATGTGAGACGGCTGATGGGTTGGGTTTTTTTTTGCTAGTTTTACAACCTGTCTCAAATGTTATTAAATCAGTTGAATGAATGACTGAATGGTCATTCTAAGTCATTATTAGTCCCCTTGATATCTCTATAAGGAAGCCTCTTTGGACTACAAAGGAGTAGTTCTACTGCTCTAGTGAACAGCATCAGCCTTTGCAACTGTGACACATAATTCACCCATCATCTAGGCTTCCCTCTGCCATCACCTTGCTGTTCAGTTTTACGTTTGCAAATCGCTTAACTTTAATCAAATGTTTGGCTGGGTTTAGTCACCAAAACTACTTGGAAACACTAGGAAATGGTCACCGTTTAGGTAAAAATATGCCGGTTTCTAAAGCCAGATTTGCTACAATAAGGGTAAGGGTAAGCCCTTATCGCATTTACCAACGGAGTACTTCTTCACACGACCACAAGAGGTCCTTTATACTTTCTGGATTGGACCCAATTTATCTCTAATTACAGTGGATTGCATTTAAAAGAGGGTTCCTATAGTGGCCACATCTATGGAACTGAAAACTGTGGTGGACCTGTCCTAATTAACAGCACCTCCCATTTAATAAAGGATATGACTTCACATGTTTGGGAGCCTATATAAGCGGTTTCATTCCATGATGGCTTTTTCTCCTCCCGGAAGGCCGATGTCTTTTAGGGACCCAGCTTCTTTTTGTTGTTTTTCCTACTTTGGTTTGACTGTGTTGTCCTGCAGTCGTACCTAATTTAAGTCACATGCTGGTCAGCATCTAGTTTTCTTTTGTTCTTCCTTTTTTCAGGCTACAATCTTTGTGTGTATATTCTTTTTTTGTTATGTTTTGAACGACTCGGGCATAGCACAGCTCAATTCAATGCAGGTGTTTAGTGTTCAGAGTCACAAAATACATAAATGACATCTATATTCTGTGATTTAGATTTTGTCAAAAGATAGCTTTGTGCTGGTCAAACAAGCGTATCTCAAAATATTTGTGTTGTAACTAACACCGTACACAGTCAGTCATAAAGTCATGGCCAAAACAGGTTATAAAATGTTTTTTACACAACATTTAAAAGCTGTAAAGCCTAACATAAAAAGACTTCTTGGTGGGCTTTTATTTAACATCTATTATTGCTCATTTTATTTGTCTTGTTTTAGCTGAATCACTTGCAGTGTACCGACTAATTAGTGAATCAATTTGGCTTTATTTGTAGATTATGGTTTTATTAATGGATCAATTTATCTTCCCACTGTGTGCTTGTGTCTGCATTAAAGCCACTCAAAGCAGACCAGACCACTTCTCTTCCAACTCATCCCTCAGGCTCATTACTTCATCTCTCTTCCTCACCGGGTCCCTTTCCGACTCCTGACTCAGTCTCTGCTACTTTGTCTTTTTTCCAGGTAAGCGACGCGATCAAACCCAGACTCTCCATTCTGACTTCCAAATGCGCAATTTCCCGGCTAATAGAGTGTACTCAGAAATGACTAATCGAATCGGAGCTACCTGGAAAATTAATTTACCATTATGTTCTTCCAAAATTGTAACAGGGAGGGCCAGCAACCTTGTGTAGTACTGCCGCAGGGGAAAGTAAACAATTAGAGACTCGGTGACTAATGAATTCTGTGATTAACGAGTGTGTCGGAGGTAAATCTCGACAAGACCGACACACACATGCGAGAACGTATGTACAAACAGTTACACACTCGGAGTGAGGCGCCCTTATCTATACACAGAATTCATGGTTGAAGTGAAATATTCCACACTTCTTCCAAATTCTTTTCTCTCCCCCTTCCACCTGCCAATATCCTTACCCTGCATGGTTAAGTGAAATAGCTGGAATATCCACTCACAGATTGTGACTGATAGCACGCGTAAGCTCCGGCAGCGCGTGTGTATATGTGTGTTTACATGTAAGAGCAAGCGAGCAAGCGAGACTCATGCTAGGTTGGAGTGTGTGTGGCAAGAGACGCACGATAAGGCCAATCTGGTTTGTGTTACAGTCCCAGATAAAGCAAGAGTGGTGAGGGATAGATAGCGGAGGACTGTGGAGGCACGGCACTGCGGTGGCAACACACATTTATGCCACCACTGTGCCATCTGTATCTGAGCAAAAAAGCTTTCTGAAGAATTCCTTCATAAACAATAAATGAGAGGAGGATGAGGTGTGAGTTCTATACACTCTGCTTCTATCAGCAAGGCTCTATTATATACAAAACCCAATGGACCGAGCCCCATCTGGGGAGCGGGTAATGACAAATATAGAAGGAACATTAGGATTAGATGAGAGTGCATGTGTGTGTTCATATGAATGTGCATCAGATGCCCAAAGCGAAAGCCACGGGCTTAATTGAAGGATGTAGTGGCATAGTGATAGATAGAAAGAGACAGAGGAGACAAGTTGTGTGTTGCTCTGTGTGTGTGAGAGAGTCCCACAGTGGTGTAATGACTCCCCATGGGAGCAGGACCCGGGGCTGAGACTCCCTTCTGACTCCCTGCTGTCAACTGAGAGGAGGGATAAAGGAGGAGGAAGAAGAGGAAGAGTGATGGCGGTGAAAGAGAAGACGATGGTGGCGACAGCTGCCGGCTCCTCAGGACAGTAATTGGTTGGCTGAGAGAATGACACACACACACACAACACACACGCAACCCGGGGCCGCACGGACGTTAAACCCACTACCCGAAATCGACAATGGCACATCCCACCTGGCACAAGCCACCCAAGCCTCACACCCACAGGGGTCTCCTCTTAGCGCCAAGCAGGGCTTTTAGGAAGAGGAGAAAGGAAGGAGTGAGGAGGGGTGAGGTGGGCTTATTCAGCGTGACACCTCCAGTCACATCTCAGTAAACAAGCCATCGGACCCCCGTACCCGAAACCCAGAGCGTGAGTGGCAGCTCCAAATCACACATGACAGCTTGACTGACAGGCCGGTATGGGAAAAGGGAGGGATGGAAATATGAAAAATAATAAGCTGTAATATTATCCAGACAGGAGCGATGGGGAGGGTGGAGGGGAAAAAAAGGGAAGGAGAGGAAAGTGATTTGAGGAGATGAGGGTGCCAGGAGTGGCTGCAAAGAAATCCAACTATATGCTGGAGTCATGGTCGAGTTTTAGTAATGTAAGAAAGCATCAGGCTGGAATTTAAAACTGCTTTTCCTACATTGTAAAATAGGAGAATATAGGTATTTCCATTGTAATAACAAACAACCATGGAAAAATAACTAGCATAATGCAAAGTTATTTGCACCAGTCTCATTTCAGGTGCTTACTATTGTCACTTATTACCATCGCTCACACTGTAAGTGCTCCTCCTGCAGTGAGGCTGACAACAGATGTCTGAAGTGAAATAACATTAATCTACAGTTGATGACAGCATGCTATGTTAGCATAACAAGTGTTAAACCAACTAGGGAAGCATCATTTTCAGAGCTTTACAGTAGCACCAACTTACTTGACCAACGTGTCAACTATGGCAAAGACGCAAAGAAAAACTGTTACTGTAGCAGGAAATACCTTCAAAGTGCTCCAAATCAACCAAAGATTATTAGCTTAGCTCTTGATTAGCTTGCTCCTATCTAAGCCAGTTTTTTGAGTGACCAATCAAATTGGTGCATACCCAACCGCCGTATTATAGATGTGTTAGTCATGGCATAAACGGTGGTAAATAAACAATAAGGAACTTTGTATTAATAATTTTATTGACATTTCCACTTATAAGTGCATATTTAGGATCTTTTTTAAGCACATTATATACACCAGATAGCATACGTTGTAAATAATAACATGTTATCACAAAATCCATCTGGCTCCATTCACTTTGATGGCAATTAAAAGAAGAACAATATGTTGTGGCATCATGCGACCAAACGCATCACTGTGTTTGCTTGCATGACTATAAAAAATAAGTTACCTACGTTTTGACAAAGCATTGTTTTTCCACCATATGACATGTTAATAAAGTGAAACACTTTCTTCTTATAAAGTTGTTTCCAGACAGGGCAAAATAACTTTTGAAATAAAGCCGAGACCTCAATCACAGTTTTAATATTAATGATAAAATATATCAATCATCATCATCTGTCTCACTGGGAGCGGTTGATATGACTGTCCCTTATCTCATTATAAAAGTGCTGGTGAACTGGCATCAGTCAAACCCAATATAACAAAGTAACTGGAAAGAGAAATTAGTCCTTTGTGGGAGCCTGGTGATGGGAAAGTAAGAAAGAGGCCGGAGGAAGAAGCAGAGGCTGAGAAACAGGGGTTAAAAACGTGAGAAGTGGAGAGGAGAGGAGGGGAAAAAAATTCAATATATTTTTAATCTAGCGGATGTAATCAGATTATGCGTCTGCCAGGAGCGACGTATTTCATAAGGAATAACCAGTTTCGGGGAGGGAAGGGGATGCGGAGTGGCGAGGAGGAGCGGAGGAGACGGGCACTTTGGCTGGCCGATCTACATCGACACTGACAGATTCTAATAAATGCGCTGGGAGGCGCCCGGAGAAACACAATGCCGTGTAATCATTTTATCATGACAAACCGGAATTCCAATGCTGTCCCATGTGAGCCCAGCTGAGGGAAAATTGAATTAACTGTGAATTGCTCATGCTTGGGGAATGGGGAAGAAAAAAAGGGGGATGGAGGGGAGAGGACAGACAGAGAGTAAGTAGAAGGAGGGAAAGAAGAGAGGAGGGTTTGGCTTGCTGTACTTTTGGCAGAGTTTCTGGTCTCTCTGGGCTCGGTTGGTTTCATAGCGGAGCTCTGGTTTCAGCAGCTGCTAGCTAACGACGCTAACTCAGAGATCCTATACTCGTGTTTTCGAGCCCTGCATGACTTAGCTTAACAGAAAACGCATTACACACTTGTGAAATGAGATGCAGATGCCCTCAAGGATCCGAGGGACGGGACTATTAAAACAATCACACACATCTGCTAACACATGTTCAACCACAGTCGTGGTTCAGCTTCTAGAACTTCTATGAGGTGAAGAATGACGAGAATAAACAGGTTTATTCCAGGTTTTAGGGAAATTGGCACTTTTGTAACCACAGGGACCAAAGTCATCTTTGTGGCTATGGCAAATTATTGCCTTCAGTTGCCGCTTAAATTACTTCTTAATAGTAGAGTAATGCAATATGTCCGTTTCTAGCTTGCTAGCTTGTACTCTGAAAATTTTTCTAAAGCTTTTGTAGCCATGCGTGCTAATTTTTGACTTTATGTGATCACTGAACATCTAAACATGTTGGGCACATACACTGTAATATAAGCAGCATTAGATCACGTGTGAATTATCTATCAGCCATGCTGTGTGACTTTTTAGGTCTTGTTTGGACATGTTATTCCTCTTTCCCCCCCTGATTTTCCTGATAAGGAACATGGGACTTTATCTAACACAGAGTTGGTAGATGTTTTAAATGTCTCCAGCTGTAAAAAAATATTTCCTACACACAGAACCCCAGTGATTAGCAGTACATTTCTGCCAATTCTCATTCCTGTGGTGTCAAATACAGGCCGCGAGTATCCAAAAGATGAGCACAAAGTGTTCCTTTTGCATCTGCGCCAGGACACATGAGAGTAATGGCAATGGTAGGATGGGTCTCACTTCCAACTTGTCACATATGGACACTTGTTTATGGTCTCTTGGAATCATATTTTAGCACACTGGGTGACTTTAGGCTTCATGGTTCGCCATGCAGCCTAAATGTTGTGAGGGAGAGAGATAACATGAACCCGTGATCCTTTTCTAACCTCATAGTTGCACTGAATATACAAGAAAAGAAGAAAGAAAAGTAAAAAGCAAGTCAATACAAACCCATGTGCTAAAAACTTTAGCTTTATAATCAGATACAGTGTTTATGTGAAACACGTTGTTTTATCTTGATTTATTAACTAATAATAAGTCCTTTGTAATTGTTTTCTTTACTCTTTAAGTCTGAGTCATATCTGGAAGTCCAGTAAATACCTTTCCTTTGATGAAATGTGCTCATCTTTTTTCTTTTTTTAAAATCTCTGTGGAGGTATTTGTTCCTCTTGAGCACAGAGGTAAAAGATCATACACACAGAACAGAATCTGCCATGCTGCCGCCCGTAACTTCAGATTAGGCCTTGTCAGGGTTTCGGGGTCGCTACGGATACAACCCAGATGCTGCAGCTATGCAGCAGTGTGTCGCTGTGGAAACGGGAAGTGTTGACTGCTGAGAGATAAAGGGCTTGATTCTTCCCCCCGCTGAACACAGCCCAGAAAGGCAGGAACATGGTTAGACTGAAGAGAGAAAAATGAACACACCACACTCATCGTATCGGTGCATGAGTTGTGTAAGTGAAAAGAAGAGCCTTTTTCTCAAAGTCTGTCACACTCCCACACAGTCCCTTTTTTCTGTCTCCTTCTGCTGTCACTTCATCGCTCCTTAATCATTAATATCACAGCTCTGACCCCAGCCAATGAGGATGAAGCAGGGATTTGCATAATTAGCCCCACTTGGTGGACAAGTCCCACTCCAGACCTTATGAGAGCGTCTCTAGTGTGCTTGCTCAATTTGACATGTAGGAGGCCGCATACAGTTAAGAAGGGGGAAAGTGCCAAACAGATGACACGTACATGCTGTAGGTTTCCTGATACAGGAGTGTTGCCTCGAGATGAAAAGAAGACATTATCGTATCGCTTTTGACGCAGCATTGTTAGAGCCAAGATGTCAAGTGAATGACAACTTTCGAGAAATTGGAATTATACTAGTTGAATTTCTCAGAGTATTAAATGTTGTTCAGTTACTGGGTGTGCTTCTTACACTTTAGTCCTTCCTAATCAACAAAGAAATCACAAACTCTTGGCCAAATATAAGCTTGATATTTTACATTTAGAAACGAGCCGGTAGAGCACTTTGGTTTTAATTGTGTTGTATAAATAAAACTTACTTACTTATATTTACCCACAAATCATTTGCAAGTGTAATACAAAATATTATTTATACATTCACTGTTAACTTTGTACCATAAATGGAAAATGGATTTGAATGGCATTTAATAATGAGGTTAACGTACAGAAGAGGATGTGTCGTTGTTTTTTTAAATTAGTATTTTAATGTCACATGATTCAAGTTATCACATTCTGAGATATAGATATTTTTTAAGCTTATGTGACAGCCTCAGTTTTTAAAAAGAACTACGTCTCTCAAATGAATGACTTAAGCCAAAGTGGATTTGGTTTAAGTTGTCTTCTTTATACTTACTTTATTTATTAACCTTTATTTAACCAGGAAGATCCCATTGAGATTAAAAACCTCATTTTCAAGGGAGACCTTATTTGCTATTACTTCCTAATAGCAAATAAAAGATACAGGAAACAAACTGTACCAAACCAAGAACTGTATGAAATATACGCACGCCGGACACGAGGATGTGAAGAGAAGTCAAGTTTCATTATTCAGTGCATCTAAATAAATTTAACAGATATTATAACCAAGAGGCACAGTGAAAATCTTTTCCAGATCTCTTGTCCTCCCTTGACCCATCACTGTAAAGTTAGATGAACCACAAAGGCGACTGACATTTCTGGGGAGGTTGCAGTGGACAGTCATTTCACCGAAGGTTCTTGGCTGTAAATGTCGCTATGTCATTTATCTGACAAATGTAGTTCCCTTGACATTTATTGCATAACTTTTTATTGATAAAAACCCTTTCTGCCCCAAGCAAATGTTCAGGATTTTTCGAGAGTACTGAGCAACTTATAAAAACTTCAGGCTTAACCCCTGAGACGACTACATGGAAGTGAAACAGAACGAAGAAACATGGGACGGATTTCCAGAATTAAACCCAATTATGATTAGTGATTGGTTATAGCATTAGGGTGGCTTTTGTTGTGATTTGGCGTTATATAAATAACATTTAATTGAATTATAGCTTACTTGAGCATTTTTTTTTAAATCTTATTATCATGTAGCTCATGCAAGACTATCTTTTGTATAAAGTACCCAAAACAAACAAAAATAACACTGAACATCAAGTTAACATCTGTCATTCTGATCTTCTACGTGTTATCTTTTTAAATTGAAATGCACCTCTAAATCAAGTAAATCTTTTCTCAATGATATATATATATATTAGGTAGTAACATATTGGTTTATCCTCAAATTTATCCAACATTTATCCTCACTGAAAAGGGAACATTATACATATATTTTTTCTTGCATGCAATTACTGCGGAAAGCAGTCACTTACTTTTGGTTCAGTAAAATGACAAGGTTGTGCTTTACAGCTTTTTATTTGATCAATAAAAAGCTGACCAAGCTCTGACCACATCTGTTTCTAATGAAATAGGGATTGTTATCGATTTAGCAGCCCAATGCACTCATGGGGTCACAGATTTACTAGTCTGGTGTGAATAAAGAGATATAAATATAGAAAAAAATGCAACATGAGGAACAACGTAAGACGACTATTTAAGAAAGAATATGCCAAACATTTTTGCAAGCCTAACTAATAAGCTGTACCATTTCAAAATCACCTGAAATTGAATCTAGGTGCTGTGTAGTACCTAAGAAGATTAGGACTGCAATCGCATAAATCCATCTTGTTAAACAAAACTAAATATCTTTTGTCTTTCAGATGAATTTAAAGGAATATGCATTTATAGAAAGATACTACAATATTGTTTTTATTGTTAATATTAGAGATCTAACCTTTTAACAGTGAAATTCCTGGTACTTAAAGCAGAGCAGAGTGGATGAAGGAAGGGACAAATGTATGGATAAAAGGACAGATGGATGTGACAGAGAGTAAATGTGCAGAAGAATACCATTAAAGAAGGCAGCACTGCAAGAACACGTCCAGACAGAGTGGTCTGAAGCCCAGGGGATGTCAGCTTTTATCACACCCCCACACACACAGAAACACACACTCAAAGCAAAGCACTGCTCTTCCGCTTGACAATTCCCCACACCATTAGCTCTCGTAAAGATTTCTTTATTGGTATATGTCATGCTCTGAGTTTTCCTAGAAAACAGCAGTCGCTGGTTACGAAGTAATAGCCTTAATCAGCAGCTGGCGCCATGCCTGAACCTGGCCTCGTGGCCTAATCATCGCTGTTTCGTTTTCTCCATGGATACAGAGGAGAAGCCCCAAAACACTCCCGCTTTATGACAACATGCCCCAAAAAGTAGGAAAAATGAGACCCTGTGTTGTTGAGAAGAATTAAGCTGTTATGTAAGTTGAAAACAGACAAGAGTCTGCTGATACACGAGAATCACATTAGGCTGATCGCATCTTGTTTCACTTCACTCTGACACAGCTGGTGTGTGAGACAAGAAAGAGAGACAGGCCTAGAAAGTAGAGCTGAGTGTGACGGGATGAAGCCACTAAAAGGGAAGGCAAAGCAAGACAGTCAAGGCAAAGTTATTTCCACTGTCAAAAGCAGTTCCCAACAAAGTCATTTTTTTAAGAAGGAGCATTTCCAATAAAGTCCAGGCAAATGACACAAAACTGAACGGAGAGCCTTTTGGAAATTTCAGAGAGGGAAGGTAATCTGTGGCAAGGCATAAAGGGAATTTACGTGGGCGCTTAAGTCCAGCTGTGCTGTCTGTCTCTTTGTGTCTGCTAAAGATTTAAACAGCGGGAAACCCAATGCATAAGGCCTGTGCAGCTTTCTCAGTATGAATGTATTAAGCTAAAACTGCCAGGCTAACAACCAACACGAGGCAGGGATTAAACAGGGCATCGTCCCTGCTCCGCTCTAATAGGGTTCAAGAGAAAGAAGCTCTGAGAGCTCCAATTGACCCATGGTAACCCAAGCACTTCATGATCTTTCTTCTTGTCTTGAATATAATACTTGATTAAGCTCTCAGGACCAAAACATTGTACAGTTAAATATTTCAAAAAAAGGAAAAAAAAGAAGGGAAAATTCTTACCAGAGCATGCCTTTCACAAGCTCGGGGAGGCTGGGGTTGTAAACGTCAGCGCATTGATTTATAGGCACTCCTAGTGCAACGATGGCATGTTTAACAGTAAACTGTAGATTTATGATGCAGCTAAATATGCCTGGACGGATGTGAACATTTGAGACTTAACACCTGCTATTGCAGGCCTGCTTTAGAACAGAGAGGTCACGTATAGACCTGGCACATTCAATGCTTTAGTCATAACATTATATCAAAAAGCTGAAGGCTGCCAAATAGTGGAAATCTCACAGATGGTCAGAAACGGAGCAGCCGTATCCCTAGGAATTTGTCTTATATAAGGCAATTATGTGCTATGAGATATACGTTATCATGAGCACACGCAGTGCCGATGTTTGTACAAATCATCACTAATTTTTACCCCCTTTTTTTGTAGAAGTGCTGGCTTTGGTGTTAGGCTTATGATGCTCACCTGTGATCCTCCTCTTCTATACATACTGTAGATATTACTATGACTCCTATTGGGCAAAGTGAATGATAACAAAAATGCTAAATGCTAATGCGTATCAGCAAAATTCAGACACCATATGTGCTGACACTGATATATCCATGAAAGGCCAATATCAGTGAGCCGATATATTAGTTAGGCTATATTTAAAATTACTCAAAACTGCCATAGAGTGTTTTATGGTTATACAAACTAAAAGTGTATCGTATGCCCAGGCTAACAATACACCAGAGTTTAACTTTGGTACATGAATGAATTTGTTGGTTGAACTGTATTACATTGTCGAACCAGGTATTGTGTAAGGCTGTAGAACATGTTTTGTATTCATGATTCAGTAGTGCTTCAAATCCATCCAAGCCTAAAGAAGAAATCTTGCTGTTACCTCATAGCATTGTCAAGACAAATTAACTTCTCTATTTCCAGGGAAGGCATTCAGGGTTACTTCTGTAACCCTGAATGCCTTCATCCATTTATTCTGTTGCTCAGTCTGTTCAACATCTGTAACTCTCAGCAACACTTCCATCCCAGCTGCTGCGGACTCAGGTTGAGAGACTGCCGTGGATCAAATGTGGAAGTGGAGCGTGAATGGTGGAGAGCTTGAGGGTAAAGTCCTAAGTGCCTGTACCTCTCCTCTAAGTCTCATTCTCCTACTGCTACAGTCATTTTGAGCCGATCAACCTGTGAAAGAGTGTGAAATAGCAGCCCTGGGATCTCATCCATCAAATCTACCTGGAAGACCAAGGCACGACGGAGAAAAGTAACCACATTCAAAACTGTAACTGTAAAAACAATGAAAGAGCCAGGTTTTTATCTTTGCAGAGCTACTATCAAGTTAAAGATGTCCATCGTGGATCAGATCACCGGATGCCAATTCGGGCTGACAGATCACTGTAGAGTGCCGCCATCAGCACGAGTTTGTTTGTGAGATTAATGGCGATGAGCTTGACAACAAGGCCTAAAATTGGTTCATGTCATGTTTCCCTGTTTAATGCTGCTGCATTGAGCTCATAGTGCTAGTCTTCTCCACAGCCCTCTCCATCCCGAAGAGCTTTAATCTCCCAGTGGGCCTCTGGGCGACCCATCCAACATATTTGCATACATCTGCATATTTCCCATTAGGCTCCACTTGTTGCCTTTTCATGGAAAACTGGGCTATGGCGATGATCACCCTCAACAGTAATGGTGGTATCCTTCTTTGCCTCTTTCTTTTTTTTTTTCTCCCTAACATTTTTTACACTCCCTCTTGATCCCTTGTTTCCACTCTCTCTCTGTCTGCCTCTCTGTCATCACTGTGATCAGAGTGCAGTATGGAGGTCTGATCCGGAGACAAAGGGAGAAGCTCTCAGTTAAATCAGCGACGGCTAGCTATAGTAAACCATCTGGGGCCAATGACAGGCTCTGGCCTGAGAGAACACAATAACAAGACAGAAGAAATGAATTCAGCACACAATGACCACGACTGAACCAGACTAATTAGATTAATATGTGATCAACTATTCAATTAGGCCTATTCAGCTGCAGAGCTCAAGAGGTATGGGTACATGCAAATTAGATGAGCGAGCACAAATTGAGGAATGAATTGATAAAGTGTGTTAACAACGTCTATACATACACTGAGTTATTCATTCATGTATACTTACAGGGGAGTGATCATTACACGTCTTTTACAACTGTCACCAAGTATAATGGCAACACATCACTTTAAAAGGCCATTCGCTGATGAGCAACTTCCTGAGTTAAAGAAAAGTCAAGCTTAGTTTCAAACATGTTTTCTAGCTAATGCCATCCAGTTCTTAATTTTCTTCAATGCATCTGTATTTCTCAGATTTCTGCCAAAAAGGGGGATAGCAGAGATTGAAGTGAGTGCGTGAACTCCACAGAATGTACTGTGGTAAAGAGCACTACACTGATCAGGTTTTTTAAAAATCCTAATCAGACTTGTTCCATTATTTTCACCAACGCCTTCTCATCAACTCATGGTTTGCCTTGTTATTTGGTGGAGCAACTCTGGCCTTAACCATTTAGCCCTTTTCAGAGTCACTCAGGTCTTTTTTGCTGCTTAATTTCTCTTCAATCCAACAAGCTGATTATATAAATTGACTATGTAGCTGATCCTTCACATGCTGCTAAATAATTACTCTCTAATAGTTCTCTGTTAGAGAACATTATTCCCTAGTTGTGTGCCAGTGTCAGCAGACAAAACTAGACCTGACTAGTGATGAGTCACTAAGTACATCCTAAGTCATCCTAATTGACAAAGACAAAAATACTTCTTTTGCTAGAATCTAGCCATCAATTAGCAATTTTAGTGGTTCTGATTTCTACAAAATTGTTACAAACAAATAAAACACTGGAAATAAACAGTGCCCCAATTACTCCGGATACCGTGACAGCAGTTTCTAATGGAGCTACTTTCTGTTAAAATAGTTTCATTTCCTTTTTGAATGCTGGTGGTCTAAGAAATGTGGGTTGGAGTTAAGATCACAGCAACTGTGTCCTACACATCATTTTTTATTAATGTTGTATATGTCTGTGATTCTGAGCATTTTTGATGATATTACACTCATTTTAAAATATTAGAGAGTGGCAGGTATTTCAAATTTCGCTTTAGGCTCTATTTAATCTTTTGGAAAGCTCAATCTGTGTGGACATTAGAAGGGATCACTAAAGGACGGCCACAGAGTACTAGACGTCTCTATCTTCATGCCACCACTTAGTATTAAAAAACCCCACCGTGCTAGTTACAGTTTCTATGCTGATGATACACATTTATATTTCTTCTCTGACACCATCGCATAGCCATCAGTCAATTAAATAACCTTCCCATGACCATTGCTGATAAGTGGAAGGGATCACATTTCCCAATTAAATCGAGAAAAATAGTATTATCAGTGGTCAGAACTCATCGTCTCCTCTTATCTGTGTTTTTGTTGAAGAAAACCTCAGTTTTCAGATATTTTTCAAGCATGTTTTTATTTTTACTAGCCGGCGGCACTTGTTAGGTTCACTAATTCACTAACTCATATTTTTGTTCTTTGCAAGCTACATTTTCATTTTATAAGACAAAGTAATCAATTACAGGCACTATGAGCATCATTCATATGCATGACAACACATTCCAGTTAGACCAAAGTAGCAACGCTGTAAAAATTGTTTAGTAAATTGTATTTACAAACAACAACATCATCCACGTACATGTAACGTAATGCTGCTGTTCATTTTAAAATCAGCTACTACACATATTATATATGTCATTTGTGTAATATATGTAATTTCAGTGTTTTACACGATAATTTCTATTATTTTATATTATTATTAAAATCTATTATTTTTCTTACCTCGCTCAACAAAAACAACAAACCTGAGTTTATTCAACAACAAACCAAATAGAAGAGAAAGGATTTACTGTTTTTAAAACTGAGTCTAAATTAGAATTGTAAGTTTAATTGTCACTTTTAAGGCTTGTAAGCTATCCACTCTTTATGCTGGTGACTCCTTGTTATTCCTTAAAATAACAAGGAGCCTTAAACCTGGCTTTATGTCTTAAAAGTGGCTAATTGTATGACAACCTGCCAGAATTGTTGCTCATCTTTTAATTGTATATGGAATCATTTTGATGCTTGTTCTGAAAAGCTCCAAATAAATACATGATTGTTACTATTGCATGTGGTATGACTAGACTTTACTTGGGGTACATGGGGAAATCTGTTTGTATTATTTATGTGTGCCATGTTCAATAAGCATAAGCAAAAATGCCACGGCATAAGTGATTTCTTTTCAAAGCAAGAGTAACTAGAAGTCATATTTAGCACCACCTGTTGGCGCTATGTTTTCTGATTAAAACATGATTGGAAACGCTTTATTAGCTTACTATAACAGGATGAGTGCCGTGCTTTCAAAAGGAAAGCACACTAAAGAAAGTGCCATTTACCAAAAACCTCAGCATCACCTTTCCCTTGCTGCTTAATTTTCTGTGGGGTGCTAATCAAGCGCCTGTCTCTGCTCATGAATTTAGAGGGAAACCTCAAGCATTTAAATGTGCATTTAATTGCGTTGGTTCTGGAAGCGTCGTTAAGTAAGAGCTGGGAAATACATTTCTTAATGCGACTTAGTGATGCCCGGCAAATCAAAGACCATCAAGCGAATTAATGAGGGTGAGCGGTGAGCACATTAAGAGTAGAGACGGAGCGCTTCCATAAACAAATACATATCTCTCAACTAGACAGCAGGGACAGAGGGATAATGTGGGAGACGTAATAAATAGACTTCCCTGTCTATAGGCACGGCACGCTATCCATTCCAGCACAATGTTCCCCACTTTAATTGAGTAAATGCACACATGTAGACACATACACCTTTTCTTCTGCTGTGTTTTTAAAAGGCCGACAGATGCTTCTTCAGCAGCAATCCTTTGCTCCTCAATAGAGCTGAAAAAGCTTCTAAAGAAGAAGAAGAAGAAGAAGAAGAAGAGCAGGCAGGAGGTGGGGGGTAGTGGCAGTGGTGGGGACGAGGCAGAGATGAAAAAGAGGAGAACCAGAAATATGAAACCTTCCTGGTTATTAAAAGCTGTCTTGCGAGGGCAGCGCTCCTGTCGTTAAGTACTCTTTCAATTATTAACGGAGCCGCCGCTTTCATCAGCTGGTTGGCGAATGCCAATACAGCCCCAACACACACTCCCACTGCTTGCTTTCTTCTCTTTTTTACTTGGCAACAGGCAAATACACACACACACACACACACACACACACACACACACACACACACACACACACACACACACACACACACACACACACACACACACACCAGGCATTCAGCGGTAATTGTTGGAGAGCTGGTGAGAGGACAGGTCAGGCAGTGAGAATGATTACATAAAACTGGATGTTTTGAGACTGTCTGAGAGCTCTGCAGCATGAACAGATGGCCACAGACAAAGAAAATAACTTTATCATCAAGAAGAAATTCAGAAATTACACTCACTGAATTATTTTTTTTCAACCTGAGCGAGCCAGCCTCTGGGGGGAGCTGCAGGTATACACTGGTGGCCAACCAGCACTCAGGTCAGGCCCAATTTGGGGTATTTTTCTAAACTGTCAAGTGCCCGTCAAGCTTCGGCAATAAAGGAGAGGAGATAAGGAGAGAGATTTGAGATAGTTGGGATTGAGCTGTGGGCAATAAGAGGGAAGCAGGAAGCTTTTAGGGTGTTATCCAGGCTCTCTGTTTGCAGCTCCAAATGTTCCTGTGCCTCTGATGAGACGGGCTCATATGACAGATTACCAGCACAAATGCTGCTCGAGGGAAAGCTGGCGCAGGGGCAGAGCCAAACACAACACCAAAAGATATACAACTGTGTTCGCTCGAGTATGGTGCAAGAGGCCGCAGAATGATTTTCACGCCTGATGAAGGAATGAACGTTATAAGGTGTTTTGTGGAAAAGCAGTCAGGCTCTCGGTGATGCTGGTTTTAGGATCTCATCTTATACATGATCAGATACTAAAAATATTTGCCAAAACATTTTGTCATCATTTTCCCAGATAAAATTCAAGAGTAATCTTTGCTTAAAGAAAACTAAAAGGAAAAATGATCTGTCCATAAACATCTAACCCTCTAAGCCCCGCCCACCTACTGTGTAAACCTTTTGTTTGACAGGGGCAGCCAAAGAAGGGACAACATGCTTAAAGGGGACAAGAGGGCATCCACCAGGACTTGGTACAGGATTAGTCTGAGATGTATAGCGTTCAAAGGCATACTAGGTCATCTTTAACCACTTGCATTGAAACATTTCCACTACACATTTACCAACTTGTTTTTAAGGTATAATCTTTCAGGTTTCAGTTACAGACAGACAGGATTAAACACGACAGAAATGCCTTTGCGGTGTGTGCAGTATGATTATTCCTTCGGTGAGAAAAAATGGACAGATTAGGTTTTGTTGCTCTACTGTGGGTCTATTTTGGACTCTGTTTTGAAGTGAGGCCCAGTCATTTTGCCTATTGAAAGTTAGCAGAGTAGGGAACGTTGGACTGATGGTGGGGGGAGCACGGCTTATCGACCATGGCCGGGTGCGTTTCTACTCTGGAGATGGGACACAGGGCACTGGGGCGTGCTGACGAACATCCCCTGGGACTCCTGTCCAATTACAGCTCAAAATGAGCCAGGAGAGCAGCGAGATTGGGCTGGGCGCACCAAGGTGATGATGGAAGGAGGGAGGGGGCTGAGAAATGGAAAGTAAGGGGGCCAAGGATATGAGTAGCACTTGAAATTAATGGGGCAGGGTGGAGCAGGACTCCCAAGAGCGAGTGCAGGGCCCGCTGATGACATGAACTTCACCCTCAAGCAGCCATTAGGGGGCGAGAGGTTCCAGTAATCTCAGAATTCAGAGGCTCAGAAGGTTCCCCAGATTTGATCACTGCTTCTGGGCTAAGCTGGTGCCGCGAGTGGCCTCAACGTCAAGCAGCAGCAAGTTAACTGTGCATGACACTATTAGAGTGAGTCAGACACCTCTGAAACCATGATCGCATAACTAAACTGGGAATTTTTGGTTGCAATCCAGATTTCATTCTGGCCCACATCACATAAAAACTGACAAATTGAAAAATTTCAGCAAAGATTTTAATAGAAGCTGGCGTTCAGAGGGCTTTCATTTGAAATGTCATATTTGGACGACTCTGCTCCGAGAGCTATTAAGCAGAAATGTGTTCGTCTATAAAAGAGCTCTTCTGTGTGTGATTGCCATTTAATAGCCGGCCATACGTTCATGCTCCAGTCTTGCTTTAATGTTGCAGCGCACTGGGGACTGTCAGCGAGCGAGGGGGGAGAAGAACCCAGGGCCTCGAAACATCTCATCCAAATTACCGTCATCTTCCAAAGCGCAGTGTCGAGGGGAGGAGATGAAATGCTGTCATAATGTTACTGTGGTGGAGCTCATTGCCTTCGCATTCAGTGTGCATGGCCACAAGATATGACACAGACAAGACTAATAGCAGCAGGAGAATTACAACAATAAATCTACTTTTGATTACATATTCAGTGCTGATTTGATTAACATTTAAATAACGCCCTGATTTGATTCTAATTCTAATTCACGATGCCAACATTGCTTTTCAAAGGCTTCCTCAATGGCAAAAGATATCAGCTCGTATCACTTGCGATCCAAAAATAACCCGCTATCAGTTATATCCTCTCAGTAACAAAGTGGCACAGACAAGTGCTCTCTGTTTGACACACAAAGAAAACATGACTGTCACAGAGCTGAGAGAGGGAGACGGGAGGAGGGAGAGAGAGGGAGGAAGGGAGAGGTAGAGAGGCACATTTAAAGTTTTGCCAGGAGTCAGCGGTGCTTTTAATACATACAGTCACATCAATGGCACATTAAGAAAGTGTAACCACGGCAACAGACACCGGGATTATGTCAAACAGAAGCACACAAAAGACCTAAAGATGCTTTGTTTAAAACAGTGGCAAAATGGTTCGAAAAGAAAAAGATGAAAACAAAAAAGCAGCAAGTGAAGATAAAAAAAAAATATATAAATATAGTCAAGGTTGAAAGGGCAGAATTTTCACCTCTTGATTATTTCATGAGTAGCTGTATTAATCACACTGGGAGGACATAAATATTCAATTCAATTCAATTTTTTTTAATATAGTGCCAATTCACAACAACAGTCGCCTCAAGGCGCTTTATACTGTAAGACAAAAAAAGACAGCAACATTTAAGTGAAGTACACGTGTTCTGGGGCAAAAATCGAACCTTTACAATCCCAGTCCTCACATTTATTGATTAAAACTAGATATCTGGGCTTTATCAACTATTGGTTATAGTTACAATCATTCAGTGAACTGACTTTCTCTACTTAAAAGTAATATTTGGCTCATACTCATCATCCACAGGTCTTATTTTGAAGTCCTGTGATTAGTGCTCTCACAGATCACTTGGTTTCAAAAAACAAAATGTTACTGTTTCCTCATTAGCTAGACGTACAAATTTTGTAAGATAAGATAAATCATTAGCTATTGAACATACCACATATAAGCTTCCTTTTATAAACACAGAATAAACGAGATTTACCAAACTGCGTCTGCAGACACATTAGCAAAGTGTTTACAGAGGTCAAGTTAGAAACCCACGTGACCTCTACTCATAGACTTCTTTAAGGCCTTTTTTACCACAGGTTTCGCTTTTGCATTGGCCTCACTTTTGGGACCTAACGATGTCCATGTACCATATTATATTTTACTACATTAGGAGCAATTTATCCTTGTTAACAGCCGAGCTAACATTAGCTAAATGCTCATAATTATAGCCAAGCAATTTACTGGTGGTCTACCTGCTAACATGGACAAGTTGATAGATGTCCGATATAGCAGCTAACTACTCGAGGTGAAAGTTCCTTTTCTAAGAATTTCTATTCAGAAAACAGCTTTATTAGCTTACTGTTGCCGGAAAAAATAGACTTACCTATTTTTAAGCTAAACATTGTAGCTACAGCAGAGCCAAGAGTGTTAGTGAGCCAAGAGTGTTAGTGAGGCAAGGTGTTCGAAAGTAAGAAAAAAGTTCACTACTCTGGATTTATCCCACGCCTTCACACATTAATCTATCAAAAGGCTGTTAGAGGCCTAAGTAAATGTGGAAAGGTCTCATTTTTTCAGAGAGATTATATGCTGGCGATAAATATGTGTTTAAAACAAGAAAAATACTGTATGGTTGACTTTTAGATGACAAAGCACATTTTATTTAATATATGTATACACAATATATCATAAAATAAAAAAAATTCTAAAGGGAAAAGGTAACATTTCTATTTGATATGCATATCTGTTCTACACACAGACACACACAGTATGAGGTGTAATATAATGACCAGGATGGCTCTGGGGCTCTTTCTTCAGTCATCTGACTGTGAGAATAACATTAGGCAACAGTCCACTCCAATAAAAACACAGAGTTTCTGCAGCTGCAGTAACAGTGTCTCGTTTCCTTTATCTCTCCTCCTCTTTACCATCAGCTCCCCCACCCTCACACCCCCATGACATTTCCATCTCCATCCAATTTTTTGGTCTTCAAGAGCCAAATTCATCCAGGTCAAGCAAAACTAAGGCAGCTTGGTGCTCAGCAGCACACTGCTTTAAAACTTGTTGCAGTGA
This sequence comes from Pelmatolapia mariae, assembly GCF_036321145.2. Taxonomy (NCBI): domain Eukaryota; kingdom Metazoa; phylum Chordata; class Actinopteri; order Cichliformes; family Cichlidae; genus Pelmatolapia; species Pelmatolapia mariae. The sequence continues at coordinate 19,020,797 of NC_086242.1, read as the reverse complement.
AGTGAGTCAGTATTCTTCACTGAATAGTGCAGTGGGTGGACAACATAAAAAGAACAGAGAGGTTCAGCTTCAGCCGTGTGGTTAGGTTTATTTTTAAAGCTGCACTTTGTAGCTTTGAGGTGTTTCTAATATTTGTCAAACCCCACATACAGCCAGTGAACTGAAGTTAAAGTTGTTGTAAAAATGTCTTGTTAAGGTCCATTAAATAATCAATGAGTTACCTCAGAGCCAACGGACTGCCAAAGATAACAATGTCATGTCCCCATAAGCTAGCCAATAATAGCACAGCTCCAACAGAAATGTGTCACAATGCAAAATGTTGCAATAGGAATGCTGCTTCCCCCCACTTCCTTTTTTCAGCTAGAAATGTCTTTTGATGATTGTGAATTTCTTGAAACTCCAACAGTGAGTTTTGAAAGCCTAAAATTTCCATTCTTGAAGTCCACAGAGCAAAGGGCTCCCAAACAGTCTTACTGCACCATGAAATTCTGTGGCTTTAATGCTAAAACCACTGCCCTAATTCACAATAGACATATGTTGCAATAATATTCCAAATTAAAAATGGCATTTCTGTCTAAAGTTAGATAATTCATATCTAACATACCGTAAGCGTTTTAGTGCCACATGACACAAAAGCATTCTGCTGTGACTGCACGGCAAAATGCTGTAAAATTGTGTGTAAAATAATGGGATTAACGACAACACTAGCAAACACTTTGATTTTAATCTGAGTCAGGTATAACACTGTTTTCATTTTCTCTTCATTTTGACCATTCAACATGAGAGCTTTGCAATTATCTCAGCAATAACAAGGACTCTTATATTAACATAAACATAAACCAATCAGCCAGAACGTTAAAATGTCTGACAAGTCTAGTGAAGAACATTCATTCCTTCACAAAAAGGTACCATTTTTCTTGGGTCCTGGTATTCAAGTGGTATTCCCCAATGGCAGTTGCCTCCCGCAGCAGGAAAGTGTACCCAGCTACTCGGAAACTGTGCTAGGAACCCAACAAATAGCCTGAGGCACTGACGTGGGATCACCAACTTTAAGGACCCACTATCTGGAGGTCTCCCCAAGGGACCCGCTCTAAAACAGAGTCAATGATAAGTCGAATTTGGAGAAAAAAGGTACGACTTGATGACAGAATAATTCTAATAATAACAATTAGCAATTTCTGCTCATTCATTTGGGGCGGTGGAAAAGGGTTTTACCTGACCTGAACATAATTTGGACGTAACTCAATTGGGATCCCAGTTAAAGTCTAAGATAGCAAGAAGTGGATGGATGTCTCGAGAATTCCAATGGCCCCCAAAATTGGAATCTAAATACTACTGGGCAAAGGTGAAAGACATTCCAGTCTTAAATTGTTGGTTGTACATGAATGTTTGTGTAGTTTATTGGGCAATTCAACCAAGATCCCTGCAGACATAGAACTGGAAACCTTGAAATGGTCTTAAATATTTGTGGAAGTAGTTAAATAAAAGTGATCACTAAAAGACAGTACATCCATCTGCTTTAAGCTCTTGACATCAATGGGGTCATGGTTGACCTGCCTATGGTTAGGGTTGGGTTTTGTTTTATGCTAAAAAGGCAAGTTGCTTTTACATTTTCTGTTTTCATTTGGATTTTCAAAACAGGCAAATAGTCTATAAAAAGGGGAGAACCATTCACCAGAACCAGTCCCTACCCATAACTCTAGATGGGTTGCCAGTGACCTGGTAGATGTTAAGAAGTTAAAGATGCAAAATTCAACCAGGTTTTCAAAATGTACAGTAGAATCTGGTAAATGGAGGGCTTCTTTCTTTTGCCCAGAGTATGGAGCAAATAGCCCCGGTGGTTACATCATATAAGATTCCTGCTATATGGACTCCACCCTGCAGTGCTGTTCCCTTTGCAACAGCATGTATGCCTGTGCGTGAGATGTGTTCAATGGCATACACTGAATAAAATGTGTAAACGCCCAGTATCGTGTCTCTGCTCTGATCTATCTCCTTTATTAGAACCAAGTCCTGTGTCACCCTACCCGTGTCGGGGGTTTAAATGACAACTATGGTTCCTGTTTGGAAGCAGGAGAGGAAAACAAGTTTTTCTCTGCCTCCATCATGATTCGATGATTATTCAACAAAACACTACTTATCTAAGGGCAAATTTGGCAGCTGGTGTGCCTTCATAAACCTAAACAGTTTCAGTTGACAGTGATCATGACTGTGATTAAAGATGCCTGTCGAACCTCTGCAGTCAATCAAATGACTTCCTGTTCTGTTCAGACGGTTTTTATTTAATAAAAACAAAAACAAAACAAAAGCAATCCCCCATCTCCATTTCCATTTAGTTTTGTTTTTTTTCCCCTCTCGAGCTTTCTCTGTTTTTAATTCTCCTCCCCCCCCCCCCCCCCCCTCCCCTTTTGCAACACTCCAGGGTCACCATCTGCATGGCAACACTCGCAGCGTGACACTTCCATAACCCAGGAGGAGGAAAAGAAGCACAGAGCGTGGACCTCTCTCTTTCTCTCTCTTTTTCTATTCATAGGCCACCCGTAATTCATTAGCTCTCCCTCTCATCCTCTCTATATTTTCTCTCTGCAGTGTGACCGATGCAGGCTTCTGAAAGCTTGTTCGGATATTTTCTGGAATGAAGCTGCTGACAGTCAATTTTTTTTTTTGCGCTGCTATACAGCATGTTTTAAATTTAACCTTTCTCCATACTAAACCTCATTCATAAAAGGCGGTTTTTTGTGTTTTTTTAATGTGGGGCAATAGAAATTTCCCTTTGGGAACACTAAAGCACACTGCATTTCATACACCATGTAAACCAATATGTAATCATTCTGCTGCTATCTGCCACGTTTATTGGTTTATCATTAACTTTTAAAGTTAATTTTTCAAAATAAATGCCAAAGTAAATTGAGAACATATCCATCTACAAGACGAATAATGATTTCCTTTACAGATAGCCTCTGGTGTTGCACAGTTTCAGTCTGACCTATTGGCGTGACCCCTGCAAAACCAAACTCGCACTATGCTCGGTCAGTTTTGTTTTTGGCCTCTGGTTATGCGTTGTCTCTATTTTTTTTTACTTTTTCTTTTTCCTTTGCTTTGCTTCGCTTCAAGCATCCATCAGTCACACACACAAAGAGATTATCTCCTTTTTTCCTGATTTCCACCAGGCAGAGTGCCAATGTTTTTCTTTCCTTCACTGACTCTCACCTCTCAGCCCTCCTCCTCCTATTTTCCTCCCTCCCTCCCGCTCTCCTCTTCCAGCTTAGCTTTTCTTTTTGGTTGCGAGGGAAGGCTGTTTATTTATTCAGACAAGATCTACCCCCCCCCCTCCTCCCCCCATCCTCCAGTCTTTCTCTCTTTTTCCTTTCACTCCCTGATCACCTTCCTCTTTTCCCCCTGGTTATGTACTTGTAGAGTATCACTGTGAGGGGGAGAAGGGGGGAGAAAAAAAGGGAGAGTGGGTGAAATCTGCCGTGGAGGTGGAAGAGAAATTTTTAAAAAGAGAATAAAAAAAGGAAGGATGTGAAAAGGAAAGGTGGAGGAGGGAGTGTGCTCTATACTTCCTGTGTCTCTTAAGCCATACGGAATAAAGACAGTTGTGTGTCAGTGGGGGAAACACTCACACTGGTTTAAAGCTTCTTTATGGGCCCAGCCGCGGTGCACATGGCAGCAGTACCTTTGAGAATAAGACTATAACAAAGTACAGCAGTAAAATACAGCCAGAGGGAATGATTAGTGTATGTGTGCAAGAGAGAGAGAGAGTTGGTAACAGAAGGAGAGAAAGAAAGAAAGACATGAAGAAAGAAAGCCATGCTCCAGGTGGTGCATTATTAAACAGATTTGTCACTTAGGGCCAGTGGTGTTAAGTGTGTGCGTGCGTGCATGTCTGAGACAAATGTATAGGTTGCAAAGAGCAGTTAACGATATAAACATATATGGACTTAAAAAAAACATGCAAGTTTATCTTTTAAAAACGAAAAAAAAAGAGTAAAAACGAAAAAGAAAAATGGTGGACAGACAAAAAAATAATCAAAGAAAAAGAAACGGACAGAAATGAAGAATAAAAGAAAGAAAAACAACAGCAAAAGAAAAAATCAGGAACGAAGAAAAGAAACGGCTTTGAATTTGTTCGATGTTTTTGATTTACACATGCACGTTACCTCATACTCAGTGATTATATGGTGACTTTATGAACACACACACACACACATACACACACTCAGGAGAACATTACATTGATTTAAATCAATTTATCCTCGGGTCTAACTTCTTCCTGACAAAACCCAAGCCTCCTCTTTGCCAAGGCTTCACTATAAAATTTAAGCAGTTACGCGACTATTTTAAAAATGCGTGTCCCCACAACATGAGTAACACAAGTACAAACGCACACAGTCATGTGAGGTGTGTGTTACAGTTGCGTTTTAAATCCCTGCGGCTGCTGTTGACTAAGCTGATCTTTGTTGCAGGGGGGAAAAAAGAAAAAGAAGCAGCTACTGCATATGCCGTGACAGGCAACAACACTTGTTTTAGTCAAAAATAACATTAAAGAGACAGACAATGTCCTCTGTGTGTGTGTGTGTGTGTGTGTGTGTGTGTGTGTGTGTGTGTGTGCGCCATCTGTAAGCCTGCGGTAGGTAATCTTACTTTTGGAAGAAATCAAACAAAACGAATGCTGAAGCCGACAACAACTGCAAAGGACAGGACGGGAACAGAGAGTCCGTGCAAACACTCATACACACACACACACAAGGACACACACACACACGCACACACACACACACACACGCACACACACACAAGGACACACACTGTAGCCTGTGAGCACGCTGTTCAAAAGGCTGCGAATGATGCAGGGTTGCAACTGAAATATAAACTTCTAAAAGGCCAAAAAAAAGTGCTCAGGTTTTTGACTTTGATGGCAGGAGGAGGCGCGGGAACGACTTCCGAACGCTTTGATTTGCAGCACATTGTACAATTTGTGCATTTTATCCCTCCGTCTCCTCTGATACTCTTACACAGAAACTGTACTTTAACAACAAATGCGCTGAAACTTCACATTCGTACACATTTATCCTCTTAACATTTCAGGATTTTACTGCCGAACCTAATGAAATCTATTATTACTTCTAGTATAACTAACAGCTAAATCTATAGAATTTGTAATATAATACTCTCTGTATGCAAATCAGTTAAACTATCAAATAAATTCTAAATAGAGAAAAACAGAGTATTTATCACTGATGGGTAGAACGGTATCTTAATATATTATACTTAAGGAGCAGTGAGACCTGCGCTAATGCAAATCCCATATTGTGAAAAGCTGTATGTTTAAAATATCCCTTCATATCAGAGATGGAAGAGAATTACTGATATCCAACTTTTTATAAAAATGCAGTCTTCTCCATAACAAACACCTGTCCTGGAGGAGTCTTGCCTCCTCGTTCCATCGTTATTCCCTCCTCTTTTTCCTAATTCCTAGTCTCTCCTGCTCCTCTGTAGCTTTTCTAGTCCTCTTCTCTCCCTCTGTCATCTTCCCTCTGTCTCTTTTGTGTTTTGTGACGCACTCTTTTTGCTCAGCTATATAATTATCTCTTGCTGATTCCAGGGGCTGGTTCGGAGAAACTCAGCCCTCCCTTTCATTCTCCTTCAGCCCGCCCCGTACGCCTCCGTCACTCAGACGCTGAGTGCTGTATTGTTCTTCTCCGCTACAAAGGCTTGACAGACAGCTGTGAGACACAGAGAGTGGATTCTGAGTCTGCCCCGCATCCCACCGACCCTCCCTTCTGCTGCCATCACTTTCATTTAAACTTGTCACTTTTCCTTGTATCAGTGTGATGGTTGGAGTGCATCGTTAGGCACGCGCACACACACGAATTAGAAAAAAGTCTAGACAGCAGTATTTAATGAGCAAACACACGGTGCATTTTAAACAAATGGCGACTAAACTTTTTTTTCTTTTTTTAAATTTGCCCTCTCTCATTAATATCACTCGTCCCGCATCTGACTTCCATCCCTCCTTCAAATCGAACAAGCCTCAGCGCCACCTGAGGAGCTGCAGTGCTCGCCGGAACCTTTCGAGGTCTTTCCTCTGAGCTGATCTTTGTCAGAAGCCGAGGAGAACGCCTTGAAGACAGCTTGTTAGGATTCCACATGAGCGAATCCGTGTCATTATTCAACATGCATCAAATGCAGCCGTAAACACTGGGGTTTGGGGAGCAAATCGGAACAGAAGCTTCCCTCGTCTCAATGGTAAAATTTCAAAGACGATTAAATAAGCCAACAAACGCAGCGATGGAAAGATAGGGAGGGAGATGGCTGGAAGGAGTTCAGCCCGATTTTGTATTTTGATTCAGATTCCAACATCAGCAAATTAGCTGTGTATGACTCTCACGATGAAGTGATGCCTGCCTCGATGAGCATAATGACTTCGGTGTCCCGTGACAAGCTTTTCTCCACCACAAAAAAGGATGAAATTCTGAGGTAAACGCTGGAAAACTTGCTCGAATTTAAAAGATAAAGCTACGTCCTATCTGCTGCTCCGGTCTGGAAATATCAGAGGGCGCCTTTTCCCAGAAAAAACGGTTTTCACTCTAACCCTTCAGTTAAAACCAGTGTAATCCTGAACGGTGGAAAGGTCCAACGTCCAGATAAAGCAGCAATACACACTCTCTCATGCCGCACTCACACACACTATCAGAGGGGATTTAAAGATTCAAGCAGTGGTCTTGGTAATTAGGCGGATGGATTTGCGCCTCTCCTCGCAGTCCGGCGGGATATAAAGCGACACATAATGCAAGCGGACAAACTCTTTAAGTGGATTAATTAAAACCAACACTGCGGGGTCAAAGGTCAAGCCCCCTTTCTCTGTCAACCTCCCATACTCTCGCCTTCCAGCCTCCCTCGGAGCGCACTCGGACTGCGGGACCTGCATACGGATTTAAATGAGTGGATGAAAACGGTCCCCGATGAGACGGAGCAGTGAAGGAATGATGGTGGAGTTTTCTGGGTTTATTTTCAGTTTGAGGCTTTAACATGAAGACACGTTTTCATATTAGTGCTGAATGCACATACTCGCTTCGCTACTTAACCTCTAGTTTGGCTGATTTATCTTTAACTTCCCGTCTCTGAATATGCGGCAATTTTTCATCCGCGTGGTAATAGAATAAAAACCTGAGCTCCCACTTTCCCCTCCCTAATTGAATACAGAGCACACCTCGTCTTTGACATGCGTGTGCGTGTGTGTGTGTGTGCTAGCTGGATGCAATCAGATGGAATTAATATGCATGCTGTTTCTCATTATGGAATAACTCAACTACACTTCAGATATGTGACGTGCACTGTGAGAGGCACGGGCTGATTTTCCAACATCCATCCGTGATGCTCGAGCAGGAACAGAACTGTGTGTGTCTGCTGTCTTATAGACAGCAGAATGACTGAATTCAGAAGAGCAGACACGCCCTGCTGATGATCGCACGCGTGAACACACATTTGTCACTTGCATTAACTTCATATTGCATTTAAACTAAAATCAGACTCGGCAGCAGCCGCATTAATCAGCCAGTTCTGCTAATATGCATATGATGCTGCCTAATTGTGTTTCAGCAGTGAGATCTTTCTCATGTGTTTGGCTAGTTTGCTGTAACAAAATCTTTGAAACGACATTTATTGTTTTGGTTTTTGTTATTTGGCTTCTTAAATCTTAACCGAGGATCACTCAGTTGTCGCTCAGACAGAAATTGGGGTTTTAGCCTCGTGCTAAATTTTTAGGAAATGATATCCAAGTAAGCGCTCCTCATCGCTTCCCTTTGTTTGATGCAAATCACACACACACGTGCCGTCTTCACACTGCTGTGGTTACGGTATGAAGCGTGCGTGTCTGAGCGTGACAGAGGTGAGTCTCATTAGGGAGAAAACAGCGGCGAGAACGCTGCCGAGGTGCTTCATTATGGTAGACGATTGAGAAGTGCCTGTTTGTGTGTGTGCGCGCGTGCGTGAAGGACTGGCGGATGTAACTGTGCGTGTGTGTATGACTGTGACCCCGAGAGAGTGTGAGCGTTGGGCCCGGCGATAAGCTGGTCTTTATTAAGATGCATCGTCTTTGGAGAGAGGGACAGCTGCTCTTGCCTCTAATCTGGAAGAACAAAGGTTTAATAAAGAGAGAAGACAAGAGCCAGAGGGGAGGTAAATACTCCCATCTCTTCTTGCTGTCCTTCCTCACACCATTTCCCTCTGCCTGCCTTTTCCTTGTTTCTCTTATACCGACTGATCCCACGCCAGCTAAACTAAACCGGTGCAGAGATTACTGTGCAAAAGTTCGCCCATTTGAATCCCAAAACTTTCACCTTCTTGCTGACCTTTGGCTTCCCACCTGTTGAGCCAAAATGGCCGCTATGAGGCCAATATGCCGGTGGCTAAAACAAGCTAAAAGCGTCTTATTTTTTTATGCTGCCAGGAGAAGTGTCCCAGTTAAGCAAACAGACCGAAAGGAGAGGAAGAGCGTGTCCACAGAGAAAGTGTCTGCTGTGGCTATTTCTGAGCAAGTGTGAGTCTGTGCGCCGGGTCAACTGCATGCCCTATTTCTCAGCCTGAATGGTCATCACCGCCTGTTTGGAAATGACATCACTTGCCCCCCCTCCCAGTCCGTCAGCAGTTCACCGAACTGCCTGCTCTACATTGCTCCGCTCATTTTCTATTTTGGATTTGTGGATTATGGTGGTGGGATGGAAGAGGTGGTGCGGGTGAGGGGATAAAAAAAATGATAAAAGAGAGAAGAGGCAGCATTAAAAGAATAATTTGAGGGTCCTGAGGGTTCTGTCTCCTCTCCTAGTCTCTAAAATAGAATCTGCGATAGTCCCGGCTGCTACCGCCGACTCTGTCGAGGGAATAATGACTTATTTATCAAATGGCTGAAATATTCAGGGACAAGGCCTTTTAAATTTCAGCATTTAAATTCATAGGCTTTTTCTGCTGAGATGCTTAATGACAGTGAATGTATTCAGAGTGATTTGCAGGTCCGAGACAGAGCCTAGTGTCCTGCCTATGAGCCTAATAGGTGTTTGACAGAAAAGGGGAGAGAGTGTTCCGTTTAAGGGCAAGGGAAGCCAAGAGACGTTTAACCTTTGACCTCACGTGAGGCTCAGCGAATCAAGTGTGTATCGTGGACCGCCTTCCGTGCCAAGAAGTAAACGGGCTGTGTTGCTCAAAACATGTTTTGCAGCAGTAGAGATAAAATTTAATGTTCTCTAAAGCGCGCTGGAGCAGGCAGGCAATCAGCCATGAGTAAATGTTTCAAGATAAATTCCTAGAGGGGTATACTTTTTTTTTTTTCTGGCAAAGCGCGAGACTCCTCAGCGTTCGGAGGGACCACATCAGCAAGGGGGGGCGGGGGCAAGGGAGGGGGTGATAAATGGGTGTTATTCTTGCTTCTAGGCTGAAATGGAGGAAAGTTTGGGGATGACGGCTGGTGATGAAGCGCCGCGCGGGGCAGCAGCGGAGGTTAATGAGATGTACGTGGACACACGGCAGCTCGTACGCATCAGCCTCAAGACAGAGCGCAGCACTGGAGGAAGAGGAGCTCAGAAAGTGGCAAGAGCTCCGTACTCGCGGCACATTAAAGCCAAACGGCGCAAAGCGTGCGTAATTACGCACCGCAGCGCCACTGCCATGGTGAGAAGGCGGCGACCTCCCGCCTGCGCTGCGTCCCACCCTCATTCTCTCCAGAAAAAAAGAAAGAAAGAAAAGCAAAGACAGACACACACCGCACTCCTGTCTCCGTTTCCCCTCTCTGCTAGCGGACTGTCGAGGCTGTGGAGAAACTGGCCGGGCGCTTACCTTAACACGTTCCAGCTTTTCAGAGGGTCCAGGTCTGAAATTATAGAAACCATGGTCGACTGGCTGGGCAGCACCGGGAGAGGGAGGGGGTGCGGCAGAAAAAGATCGAAAGAAAAAGCGGCGCAAAGGCTGTAAACTCCGTCAGCGAATGACAGCGATTGCTCGGATGCAACCCGTCCTGGTTGTTCAGTGGGTGATGAGCGCTGTCACAGCTCTCTCTCTCGTTCTCGCTCTCTCTTTCTCTCTCTCTCTCTCTCTCTCTCTCTCTCTCCGCCCCCTCCTGTACAAAGCCTGCGCTCTGCAGACGCGTCTCCCGAGCTTCCTCGGGTTCCTCTCTCACAGACAGGCGGGCTTCTGCTGGAAATGCTGGAGATGTACAGCAGAGGAGGGTAAATCCTACCTGAGAAACTAATTTATTCATTTTCATCTTCAAACAGTACACAAGGACAAGCTGGAGTTTATACACCTCATTTTCACTGTCAAGTGTTCTCACTGAAAACTACTTTTTGGTGTTAAACCTCTGAGGATGGATTTTATATCGATGGGAACGACGTGTTCAATTTTACTTGCTTGAGTTTTTATGAGGCAAACATGAAAGAAATGACCTGCTGTTTTCACTGAGAACCAGTTAGATCATCAAAAGAAAAGAAAAAAAAGCAAAGAAAACACTTTATGCAAGAATAAAATATCATAGTTTAACATGCCTGAATATTCCTGCTATAACTGCACAGGACACTTATCAATCCTGAAATTATAGAAAGGCCGTTAAATTAACTATATTTGCCAATTTTTACTTGATCATTTTTAATGTTAGAGAGAAAAAGAAACAACACATGGTTTGATGCATTATCCATAGAGAATTGTTGGGTGAAATGTTGCAATGAAGTATTCGACACAAGCCTGCAAAGCATGGCTGCAATGATCTCTGCACACTCCTGTGAGCACCGACTTCCTGTCTGACACCACCACATCCTGTTGATAACTGTTTTTTCTCTTTTTTTCTCTACCCCTCCCCTCCACTTGACATGGCAGCAGATGCGTCATCTATGGCAAAGACTGACAAGGCAATGGCCAAGTCCCACCTCTTCTGGGCTCCTATCTGTTTGCTCATTGGGGGGAAGATAGAAAAAAAACCAGATGAGATCTGAAGGGACAAAAAAGAAAAAAAAAAAGAAGAGACAGAAGTGTTTCAAATAATGGTCTGGGACAACATAACAGAGTGAGACTGAAAGTCTGCAAAAACTACTGTAGCTCCTGCACAAGCTGTTTGTTTTCTTCAGGGTCATGATATTAGTCACACAACAGTCACTTTGACAGGAAACTGCAACCATTTAATTTTAGATTGTTTAAAAAACTTTTGAATGAGACATTTCTTTAGGTTTAATCAGCTTTTTAAAAAACCCTTTTAGTTGTCCAACAAAACTGTTTAAACCTTCTGTAATCAGATTGGATCCCCCCAATTTCCTAAAATTGAGGTTGCAAGGTTTCCCGTCGTATTAATGAACTAGGAGGTAATTTCCAGAGCACAAATGCTAATTCACATGGAAGCAAACAAAGAATTGAAGGTTAGAGTTGAGTACATTGTAGGTAAGACATAACAGTAATGCAATGCTACAGCCCGGCGCTCTCAGCATCAGCAGCCATACTGCACTGGCTTTAAATAGACTCAATTGGACATCTGCTTCACAGAGGAAGGAGAGGAGGAGGATGGAGAGAGCTGACAGCATCGCGCTCCTCTTCCTCTGTCTCTATTTCTGTCGCGTGCTCATATAGAAACTGATGCTCGCACACACCAGACACAGCATAGTTCTCCATTTCTGCATGGAAATCACGTCGGCAAGCACCATATTTACCAGAGTGGCCATTGGTGTCGGTGTCAATGCCTGCATAACATTGACTGTTGAATTTAAATAATTGAATTTACAATTCTTTAAAGCTTATTTCAAATGTTTCTGGTGATGACATGATAGCCAAGTGGTCTGGGTGCCTTGAGCAGCAAATCTCTGGCTTACATTAGTCTCCTACTTTGCCTGTCAGTTTCCTGTTTCTCTCTCTCTCTGTCAGCAAGTCTGAAATGCCAAAAAGAAAAATGCATGTTTGACTTTGAGTTTCCACATTTTTTTTCTTTCTAAAGCTTAAAAAAACCCCCAAACAAACAAACAAAAAACACCTTATGTCTGTGTGTTTACTACTCTAATACAATCGATTGATTTGTGAACTTCATTATGAGCCATGAGAGCCATTATTTTCAGGGATAAGCTCCAAAATCACCAAAAATATCTCACAATTTCTTTCATTTTTATTTCTTTCAGTTTTGTTTTGATAAAATACAATTACTGTTACAAAGAATTGAATTGGTGATCATTAAAAGAAATGTTTCACTTTCAAAAAACTCAGTTCTGCCTGGGTGACTTTAGTCAAAAGAGGGTTATCATTTCCAGCTGCTGTGATTTAAGTTTAATGAAACTAATCAGCCCCATAATGTAGAGGTTACATTTTTAGAATACCAGATTCTCTCCTGTTATTTTGTTGAAAAACATGGCAGACATTATACTAATCCTCCACCAATAACACAATTTTCCCATTAATACTGGTCTTTTTTGTGGATATGTGATCTTGTTGGTTAATAATCACAACTTAAAAAGAATGTGGGACATTGATATTGGGGTCGCAGCAAAGTCACTTCCAGCACTCCTGGTTTAAGTGGCAAAATTACTTTGATTAAAGTTAGTTATTTTCAAGAAATTCAGATAAAAAACTGAGAAAAGCCTGCAAGCTATTTCAGGTCAACAACTTGTGTTGCATTAACATGCCTTAGGCCTCGGTGACTTAGGCCCAGAGACTGATTGGAAACCCCCTGGCAACCTTTAGTTGCTAGGCAAAAATGTGTATTCCCTGACCAGCTGAAAAGTGGTTACTTGAAGCTGTTGCTGGGTGAAATTGGTTGCAAAGAGGGTCCATCTATCCATCCATGTTCCTCTGCTTAATTGTGGAGCTTAACCAGAGAAGTCCAGAACTCCCTCTCCCACGCCATCTCCTCCAGCTTTTCTAAGGGAACACCGAGCTGTTCCCAAACCTATCGAGAGATATAATCTCTCCAGCATGTCCTGGGCCTGACCCGGGGCCTCCTCCCGGTGGGACATGCCCAGAACACCTCACCCAGGAGGCGCCCAGGAGCCATTCTTGTCAGACACTCGCACCACCTGAACTGACTCCTTTCAATGTGGAGGAGTAGCGGCTCTACTCTGAGCTCTTCCCAGATAGCTGAGCTCCCCACCCTCTCTCTATGGCCAAGGCACCACCCAGAGCTCATGACCGTAAGTGAGGATAAGGACATAGACTGACTGGTAAATCGAGAGGTTTGCTTTTACGTTCAGCTCTCTCTTTACCACAATTGACTGGTACAGCATCACCATCACTGGTGTCGCAGCACCAATCCCCCTTTTGATCTCTCACTCCTCTCTCCCCGCACTCATGAACAACACCTTGAGATACTTAAATTTCTCCACTTGGGCAGTGACTCGTCCCTGACCCGGAGTGGGCATGCCACCCTTTTCCGGCAGAGGACCATGGCCTCACACATGGGGGTGCTGATTCTTATTCTCGCTTACTTGGGGTTTTTCACTCATTACTCCCCAATCTATGAATATTAACGCTGTGGAGAGTGGCAAAGAAGTAATCAATTAAAATGTGAGTGTCCTGCTTGAACCAAAATTGCATAAAGCTAATTCCTCTTTAGTCCCTATACTATAACTAAAGACCGGTATGCTCGTACTGTTTGAGTTTTCCTGTATTCTCTCAGGTGTAGGCATTACAAACCAATGTACCTGGGCTGGAAAAGATCACAGTTTGGGGTTAAACAGAGAACCTTCATTCTGATAATAAAAGTAACATCTACCCTCCACTCTATGTAGACTCTGTGACTATGGAAACCTTTTCATTATGCTACTGTATGCCTGCTAGCGTCATCTCTTTTACCCTCTTCTATAATGAAATATCTTCTAATTTTTTACATGCACTCGATGGAGATGAGGACCGCGGAGTAAGAAGTCTTCTGGAGGAGCTTAGAAAGAAAACACATCTTGAGTAGAAGACTTATCAAGGTGTGATGGATACACACTCAGTTAACTCTCACAGTGTGTACAGGGATGAACAGAATACATAGAAGAGCACAGGTACATGGTGAGGTGATATGAGCAGTGTGTCAGCACAAGTATCCTGTACAGCTCATTTAAAAGTATTAATTTGGAAAAAATGCATTTAAAAAGCTGCTTTTGTTATTTATACTATATAACAGCAGGTCTGTGGTTTGCCACTGTACAGATAATAATGCAAGCAAGCAAACATAATAATTAATCATGACCAATACTGCTGGTCTGTACACAATCTGTAAAATTTAATATAATACATTTTTTGATTTGTGACAGAAGGATAGCAGCAACAGTGAAAGGGAAGGTTTACAAGATGGTAGCGAGACCTGCTGGAGGCTGAGCTGGAGCTGAAGATGTTATGGTTTTTACTGGGAGTGAGCAGGATGGATAGGATTAGAAATGAGTACATCATAGCGACAGCTCAGGCTCAGGGTTTTAGGGACAAAGGCATGGCTGAGATGGTTTGGACATTCACAGAAGAGGGAGCGTGGATATGCTGGACAAGGGATGTTGAAGATGGAGCTGCCAGTTGGGAGGAAAAGAGGAAGACGATTCATGGATGTAGTGAAGAAGGATATGCAGAGGATGCTAAGGATAAGAAGAAGAATCGATTTGAATTTCTAAATTAAAACGAATGAAAGCTTCATGTAGTTTGTAGGCCTGTAACAGAAGATGTTCTTCTGACATTTGTAGCAGTCAGTTTTAAAGGTGATACAGCTGCGCAGCATATGATAAGTAACTGACGCTGCTTAAGGCTCACGGAGGTAAGCATTTATCATTAGGCTGAGGCTTACATCTGTCTCTCACATCCTTACTGGCAGGAGCTAGCAACGGAGGGAAGCTATGAGACATGTCAGCATAATGAAAAGGACCCCGGGTCACATAACTTATCCTTTGCTCTCATCATAATTACTATCACCAGTAGTAGGCACTCTAACAGTGAAGCTCTTGGATGTACTGGGCTGCAAGCACACGTATCCTGTAGACTTGTTCTTTTTTTAAATATCATAACAGCCTCCTCACCACGGCAAAACAGGTGAGTCAGGAAAGTGTGAGAAAGGTGCAGCAGCACAGCACAAACCAGAATTCACACTCATGTACCGCAGCTCTGTGAACAAGGTATGCAAATGATTACAGTCAGTTGCCTGTGTGTGAAAAGACACCCCGCACTGTCACCGCCCGTTTGAACTCACTGATCCCATTATTCAGAAAGCGATAGAGAAAAAAACAAACCTGCGGACTCTTACTGGCACACACGCACAGTCAGGTATTTACACACATGTTTTCAATACTACAAAACCACATGTTCGCAGACGGAGCCAAAACAATATCAGCGTGATAAACACATTGTATTTCACCGAGCTTCTTTATTCAACAAAAGAACAACAACAATAAAATGGGCAGATTTTTGGACAAGCCTTGGGGTTTATGTCATCATGCATATGTGATGTGCATTTCAAATCTAAACAAAGTGAGTGTATCTTAAAGCCACCCACTGAATACAGATTCACATTTTACCTCAATCCACTTAAAAAAAAAGATGAGAGGAGAAGAGAGAAAAAATAAGCAGCAGAGAGGATGTGGATGAAATAAGTATAGGGGGATTATTTCATAAACGACAGAATTTTCTTTTCTGTGTAAGTCATTTGATCCTGTCAAATATGCCGTAAGCCATACGCCCACGTGCTCATTGTCTGAAAAATGCTTCGTTTATGAGAACACCCCCCCCCCCCCCTCCCCTTAAACAATGAGTGGAGCGCTTGGCTGCTCGGCTCTGCATCAGCCACAGCGTTCAGAGAAACCAGGAGAAGGCAAATGAGATTTAAATCGGGGGACGCAAAGTGGCACACACACGCCCAGGAGAACAGCCCAGTGAGCCTGTTTGTTTGTTTGTCCCACGCTGCAATCAGTGTTCTAAATTGCAGTAGGCCTACGTGTGCTGTGTTTACATCCAGGATAGCGAGCATAGATGCAGAACAAACAGACTGGCTCCTTTTCTTCCATCTGGACCCTTTCTATCTCTAACATCATCTCAACTAATCTCCATTTAAATGCTGCACTTTACACACACACTCACCGGGACTTTTATTTATTTATTTTTTTACGCTTCCCGTGCACCGTATGTGTTATTCCAGCACAGTCTCGTGGTTGGGGAAGTAGTGATACATGTAATCCATTTGTTTGTGCGCATGGACACAAACCACCTTTTTTCCACTGCAGTCAGCATGAGTTGAAATGAATGTAACTCAGTTAGAGGCACACTTTGTGTTTGCGCAACTAACTGTTCAAAACTGTCCGAAAGGACTACAAAAATGGAGCTTTCTGATATTTTAACAGGAACCATGCTCTGCTACTAAATATAAACAAGTAAGCTGTGTGAAACTAAACAAACAGGAAGTAAAATAAAACTTTTTTGTTGTTGTTGATCCAAAAAACTATGGCTTATACCACCGCCTACTCCATCTTCAAGTGGATGTAGCATTTGTAACCGGAAGCGCTACGATCCATATTCATGAGTGCGAAACAGACACAACTTTTGCAAATATTTGAACTCCTGTACATGACTGCATTGATTATTCATCAGTTATGGTGTTTTCCTTTTTTCCTAAACAACATTTTCTCTGTCCATTCTAAAGGTGTCATTGGTAGGACTTTAACAATTAGCTCGCTAATTGTTTTGATTTTACAGCCCACGACTTCTGGTAGCTTCTGTCGCACGTTTCTCACTAGCTTTGTTTCAAGCTTGCAGCTGTTGGTTTGGTTTGTTTGTTTGTTTTTTTGGTAACTGAAAAAGCTCTTAAATGATACCTCCCACAAACTTAGTAACTATTTAGCAACTCAATTGAACAAAGCCCTGGCATTTGGTCCAGGCGGCACATCACGATCGCTATATAAATAAATAAATAAATAAATAATTTTGTGTCGGTCCACCGGGAAAATGCCCGATATGCCAGATTACCAGTCCAGCCCTGCAACTGACAGTTGGAGTAGAGTACAGAGCTAAACTGAGAATGAATGCTGAACTCACACGTCAGATGTGCACAAACACGACTCCAAGTGTATGCTAATGTTGCTCATTATCTGCTGCATGTGTAAAGAAAACACTGCTTGTTAACAAATTTGCTCTACCAACTTTTGAAATGACAACAAGTCAGCGTTGTGTTTACACTTGTTGCTGCTGTCTCAGAGTGGCCAGTGTTTCAGTTAATGCACGATGAATCTCAATCAACCTAACCAAGCCCGAGTGAGAGTAAAAGCAAAACATAGCCCATGAAGCTCTCTACATACTGTTCTTGAATTAATCTGAAGGCCACGTGAAGTTTCGAGGTGTGCGGAGTTTGACTCTGCAGAAAGTTGGCGACCTCTGCGCACCATCTGCCTCATCATCCACTGACCCCACTCTGTGATTTTATGTAGTTTTTGTAGTTCCAAATTGCTTTCACTTTGTTATCCTTTGTTATCCACTTTGTTATCCCACTAACAGTTGACTGTGCAATACTTAGTAACAAGGAAATTTCACGACTGCACTTGTTGCACAGGTGGCATCCTATCATGGTACCATGGTGAGCTCCTGAGAGCAACCCATACTTTCACAGATGTGAAAGTATGATTGTAGAAGCTGTCTGCATGCCTAGCTGCTTGATTTTATACATCTGAAGTCAATGATTTTGATGGGTGACTAAATATTTTTGGCAACATAGTGGGGATCCTTTTGTCCCTCTTTGGGGGGTTACTCCCACGGGGTTTAAATCTGGGACTCTCCACCATTTGACCCTAGAACTGAAGAAGCTTCTCGGATGAGAGGTGAAACGTCTTCAAGCAACTTAAAGAAGTCCAGATGCTTTTCTTTCCAAGCTCCTTAAACACAGTGTATCATGGCTGACATAGGCAAGGAGCAGGGACAGTTTGCTGGTCCCCTACAAGGCTAACACAGAGACTGGAACCACACACCTACAGCCAATTTATAAATCACTCAATAACCTAAAATACATGTCTTTGAACCTAAAGATGAAGTGAGGACTCTGCACAGATTCAGGGAGAGTAGAAAGGTCCTACTACCTACTGTTTTGAGCCTACACTTCTAACCACTGCACCACCGTGCCACCCAACCTTTACATTATCATTCCATATTTTTAAGTAAAGGACCTTATTTATGGCAAACCATATATTTCAAAGGAACAAGCCTTTTTCCTTCTCTTGAAAATTGAAGTGTTTTCTTTTGTGCCCTCCTGAATACATGCGTAAGTGTGTGGGATTTATTCAGGTAAAGTGGTGAGTCATGCGGAAAAAAAAGTATAGTTGAAAGTTGGAATGTATGCAACAAAAGTATGTGTGCAGAAATTCGGAAAATGGACACTGTTCTAAAAGTTTCTCCGATCACTCCTAAATTTGTCAAATTATCATATGATTTTCAGCCAAACCTGGCAACGCTGCCCATGGCTCTCCATCTCTCTGTACCCCAACCTTTTCTCTTTTTTTTGGGAGGACTGACAAATGATGTGCTCAGAGTGAGTGGAAAGGAAATGGAGAGAGGAAGGGAAAGCGCTTGGCAGAGAAACGTCCAAGCGAATCGGGCAAGAGAAAATGCAGAGAATAAGTGATTGAACCGGTGTGGTAGAGCGAGTGGGTGAAGGAGCGAGCGAGAGAAAGGGAGAGAGAGGAAAGAGAGGAAGAGGAAGAAGAGGAGGAGGAGGTGGAAGAGGTGGAGGATATATTTAGAGCTGCACCTAATCAACTTCTCCGTCAGTTTGTGTCTGTGGGGGTGAAAGAGAGAGTGAGGAAAGAAGCCACACACACACACACACACACACACACACACACACACACACACACACACACACACACACACACACACACACACACACTAAAGTTCAACACTGAAAATCAATATGCAGCCCACTCGCTCACTGAAAGCAGCGGCCAGCAAGAGAGCAAGAGAAAGTGAAAGGCAGAACAGGAAAATGACCGGATGAGGAAGCAACAGCTGAGACAGCACAAGTGGAGGACAACTGCTTTAGTTTTATCACTGCACATAATTCATGCACAACAGATATATTAAGCTTTTCTGTTGTGCGGCACTCAGGTACCACGTGTACGTTAATTCGAGTTACTGGCCGGTAATTTCTCTTGCTTAAATTGGCTGTGAAGTAATCCCTTCCTGTTGAAATATAAGACTTCAATAATCTCAAGCTGTTTTCATGCCATTTTTCACACTTTATACATAGTTACCCTTTCAAACACGCAACAAACAGCACAAAGTGTCAGACCAGTTTGACACCATATATGACATAAATATAAACAGAATGCAATCATTTGTAGAATTTTTAGTTAAAATCTAAATCTAAAATTGTTTGCAAAGAGAAAAAATAGAACATCTGGAAACAGTTTACTGTTTGCCAAAAAATATAAAGTCAAGTGAAAAAGAAGGTTTTCATAGGACTCTGCAGTGCTGTGAACACTAAGTAGACTCCATGATTCAGTAACTTTCGTATTAAGTATCTTAAGATCCAGTAAGTTGAAGTAATTGTTTTCTATGTGACTTTATCAGTCTGTCACATCATTGTGGAGGAATTTTGGGCCACTCTTCTGTACAACATTACTTCAGTTCACTGAGGTTTGCATGCATTTGTTTCTGCACAGCTCTCCCAAGGCCCAGTATTTCAATCGGGTTGAAGTCTGGACTTTGACTGAGCCATTGCAGCACCTTAATTCTTTTCTTTCTCTGTGCTTGGGATTATTGTCCTAAACTGATTTGGACCAAGCTTTAGCTGTCATACATATAGGGTCACATTTATGCTGGAACTCTAGAGCACATTGGTCTACATAGGAGTTCATGGTCAACTCAATGAGCAAAAGGTTTCCCGATCCTGTGACTGCAAAACAAGCCCAAATCATCACCCATCCACCACTGTGCTTGATAGTTAGTGTTCAGTTTGCAGTATTATGTCCAAACACCTGCACTTTGGTCTTGTCTTCCAAAGAACATTGCTTCTGATATTTGTGGTTTGTTCAGATGCAAGTTTGTAGACTTAAGCTGTTCATTTAGAAAGAAGAGGCTTTCTTCTGGAAGCCCTTTTAAACAAGCCACACTTGTTCAGCCTTTGTCCAATTGTGCTGTAAAAAACTTTTAACGCACAGACTGAGGCCTGCAGTGTGTGAGATGGAGTTTTTGAGTTTTTTTGCCATTTCTCTGAGCACTGTAAGGTCTGATCTCAGAGTGAATTGGCTGATTGTGGCAATGTGTTAACACAGCTGAATGTCGAAGTCCAGCAAACTGACAAAACTTCTGCTGTTATAGAAGTGCTCACACTTGCTCATGATGGATTAATCAAGTGCATCAACTGACTTCTACTTACCCTCTTAAATTCTATAGAAGCAGTGAGGTTGTACTTAGTTATTTTGAATCAGATGCAAGCAAGACATAAAAAAGTCTGGGATAGACATTTTCCACAGTACTTCAGCACTTATATGTTTTAGCAGAATCTCTAAGTATTTGGCCCCTGAGGAAAGCAATTGCTATTTTTGCCTTCTTGTTGTCAGGTTGCAGTTCAGGACCTGTTTTTGTCATTTTTTTTGCCATAATATGAAAAATATTTGCAATGGATGAATCAGAATGAAGGCAAAATAAGCAAGGCCTTTCCTGAAATGCCTGCCGCTTGATTGGCACCATATGTTTCACCACAACCTGAATTTATGGTTCAGCCTTCATATAAACGCAAGTTATCTCACTCTGTTCACTAATCCCCATAACCTTGCAGATGTTAGCTTTGTGTTCCCTTAGCAAGCTAGATGATTCTTTATCTTTTTAGCCTGAAGGACCCTGAGTTATTTGAGTATTTATGATGATTCAGATAGCAGAGCTTGACATCTACCTCTTAACATCCATTGGGTGTTTTGGGAGCCAGCTAGGCTTTGGGTTTGTTTAACAGGTTAACAGAGAATTCTCAATTGTTAGGAGCATCAAATAAATGAATAAATAAATAAAAACCTCCAAATTACTTCAAACTGAAAAACTATGTCAAAACATACAAGACTTCATCTGACATACCATCATCTAGTTTCTTAGCAATATGCCTATTTACCGTGTATGTAAAACAAAACCCTAACCCTAATTGGGTAGCTGGTGTTGAATTAGCACAAGATAGAGGCAGCATTTCTGGATCTTTTCATGCTTTTTCTTTGTGTAGTACAATTTTAAATTGCATTTCTGGATATAGCATTAAACTGTGTTCCCTGACAACAGTTCTCAGAATTAAACCCATGGAATAATTTCTAGTATCATCTACTTATTCATCATGACTCCTTTGAATTTCTGGCATCTTGTAGTAGAAAATTCCTAAATCTTTGGCAATTTTATGTTGAGAAATGCTACTCCTTCATTTTACAAGACAGCAACCTCTGCCTTCACAGATGGTGCTTCCTTTGGCTGAGAGTGACAATAACCAACAACCCCATAGCTGCGAGCCACATATCACAACTCTGAAATGCAAGCTACAACCATGTTCTAGGTGTCTTCTTATTGTCTCAAACAGATGCTTTGCTGGCAAGCGGTGAAGTCTACCACTGCTCTCAAGCTTGCATACTATGGCTGCTAGCATACTTTTACTCACAGTCTACCCCCGATGGTTTCAATGCCAGTCAAAGGCATATAATGGTCTATCCATTTACATCACTGAGGGTGTTTTTTATTTGTCTTCCCTTTTCTACAAAATTGCTGCTCCCCTCCAGGTTTTATCTAAAGACCATCTACATAAATCCTTATGTGTGCATGTGCACGTGTTAAGATATTGATAGCTCAGACTTAAGGTCGATACTGTGTAGGCAATAATGAAGCCGGGATGTAGGAATGATGGCAACAAGAGCATTTAACAAGAGGAGGAGAAGGAGGGTTAGAGCTCATATACAGTAGCCTCTTTTTAGAACAACAGGCCTCCCCCCCCCACCTCCCCGCCCAACATCTCTCATTAGCTGATGATCGATCCCCTCTCTGTGTAACCCACACAGAGAGAAAACGCAATTAGAGCCTTGACCAAATGATTGTGTGAACTGCTGATCGATAGGTAATCACCACCTGAGAGGGGCAGGAGGCCGGCTATGGAGGGGAGAGAAGGGGCCAAAGGGTGAACGGGTGAGTTTGGGGTGAAGAAGTGAGAATGAGAATGTGGGAATGGAAAAAGTGAAGGGCTTGTGTAGAAAAACAATCACGGCTAATAACAGGGGATGTGAAGGCCATTCTGTGAAGAGGGTCACATCACCTTAAAATATCATAAAAAATTAAAGCAGTAAAGGTCACTTTGAGAGTTTTGTCCGAGAGGAAGGAGACAGTTTTCAGCTGTACATGTCTGAAGCTGGAGAGTGAACCCATATTTTAGCGATACCCCACCACACACTTACATAAACCAGATGATCTTATTAGGCTTATTCTTTGCTATCAATACTCCTTTTTTGAAACGTATTAATGGGGTGATGCATCTGCTCAGCCTCAGCACTGTAATTTAAGCATCGAGCATGTTAAAATTATATTTAGCTCACAGCCTAATGGAGGTATAATGGATATAGACTCCTGGTGATGTTAAACATCAGTTCATCATTCTGCAGTTAACATTGATCTGAGTGGGTAAAAAGTATTGAAAACAACAGGCCCCATGGTTAACATCGGTGACCTCGCTCTCTCCACGGACATTGTTACTGCTACAGTTTCGAAAAAAATCAACAAATTCCCATAAAGCTGTCGATTCTCCCTGTACCTGCTGGCTTCGGCTTGTTTTTATTTTATTTTATTTTTTTAAATAAATCTTGTAATAAAAAGTTTAAACTGTGAACAGAACAACATTTTAAGCTTTTGGTCTTTTGAAGATATAATTAGTTTGTTTTTATTATTATATTATACAGTTTCTCAGTCTGTTAGACATTGAGTTTGGGATTCTTTAATTACCTAAAACAATTACAGAAAACTCCTCAAATGGACAGAAAGTGTGTTGGTACTTTGTTTGCCACAACAGTGTGGTACTAGGTACTGATTTACTGAAGTATTTCTATGACAGCACACAGTTTTCATTCTCGCTCACTTTAGAGTTCATAAACACCAAGTGTCATTTGTCGGCATTTGTGTTTAATTTTTAAGGAGTAAGTCTGAAACTGTGCAGCAGTGTGTTTCTAAAGTAGTAGCTTTTGATGCCAAAATGTAACTCTGATTAAGTTCTCTGCATATGGTAACATCTCGATAATCTCGGTTCCTCTTGTGTACGCAGCAGGAAGAAAGTCAAAAACGTGAACTGATCTGGAAAGAGGGAAAATGTAGACAAATTGCTCTTTAAAACAGTGAAAGAGAGGCCATTAAAACTAGGATTTAACCATATTTGGTTTCATGAAGTGGCTGTAGCTCAAGTGGTATACAGGTGTGATCCTGGCTGCTCCAGGCTGAACCCCAAAGTATCCTGGTGTAAGATGCCAGACCCTCAGCTACTCCTGATGCTTTCCCTGGTGTGTGATTCTTAGATAGAACACACTTACATGTAGAATAAAGCGCTTGTATTATTATGTGTGTGTGAATGGGTGCTTTGAGTGCGCTACATAAGAACCAGTCTACTTACCACGTGCATTTATCATCCACATCGGTCTTCTTCTCAATATGAAAAATTTCCCATAAAAATGTATTTAATCGTTTCTATCTATATCTCGTGAAAGATTATTCCTGTGTGAGGCAAACTGGTGTCAGCAATCCACCAGCAGCACCCAGTAAAGTAAAAAGTCAACACATGGTCCCGAACAGGCCAGGAATGAATGATCTCCCAGCTGACCAACTTGCGAGTCACTCCATAAAGGTGAACACTCAGAGCTGCTTTGTAATGATGTGCAGTAACCTTTTCCTCTCTGGGGAAAAGTGGACCCAAACAACATAACAGAGCCACCGGGGTCCCTTCACTGCAGGGGTCAAGGGTTCTGTTCATTCCTTTAATTTGTCATCCATCTGTATCTTTATCACTGGCCTCTTTTATCTTTCATCTTTGTAATACTACTTCTGCTTATGATTGCTTGTCATATAGACTGAAGTGTCCACTTCAAAGGTCAGAAGCTGCACTTGAGGCAGTGCGTGTCCATTTCTTTTTGTTTTGAGCAATGATCCATTTATAACAATTACTGCTATTGAAAGCATGACTCCTGTGGGTTAACTGAAGGGAATGGATATGTGGGAAATGATTTTTTCCTATTAGCCTGTCACTTCATACGAGATCTATCGAAGCAACAAAAAAAAAAAAGAAAGAAGGAAAAAAAACAATCAGGGAACTTCTCGCTTTAGCAGTCAAAAATGCTCCAAGATGAGACCAAAACCAGTGCCGAGCGTTGCCTCATCACTTAAGTGTTGCAGCTTGTCACATTTGCACGCGGTTATGAAAGCAGTGGGCACAGTTTACCAGGAAGTGTCCTCACTCTCACTTCCTTTTCGGCGCTCTACCAGGGAGAGGTGGCCTCATTGCTTCCTGCATAAATCCTGTATATTTATTCTCTCTCCTTCTTTCTCTCTCATTTCCTCCTCTGTATCGCATTGTCTCTCACTCCCACTCTTTCTAACCCCTCTCTATCCCAGTGTCTCTGTTTCACGCAGTTCACCCAATTTCCTCTCCATCTCTTTTCTCTGTGTGAATAGCTTAAAAAGCATTATGCACCACACTGATTCACTCATATCATGAATAAAATAATGCTACCAGTCACACAGGGTCTAAACCAGGCTTTGACATGGGTTTTTTTTTCATGGCAGATACCAATATCAGCATTTTTTATTTATTTATTTTTGAATAGAGCTGCCAGTAGCAAGACATATTGAGCCAACATTATGTATTTTTAAATGTCCCTGTTTTCAGGCCAAAATTTAGTAAAAACAACACAAATTTATTCATGCTATTCATCCTCACTGGACAAAAAAAACAAGTATTAATTCACCACAGACTTTGTTTATTATACTGTATTTTGCAATTGCAATTTTATGTATTATTCTTCATTTGTAATGTGATCATTGTTGAATAAAAAGTGGCCACTGGACTTTGTTTTATTCATTCTTCTTACACGTTTTTTTTCACTTGCATGCCAGAATTAGTCTCACATTGTTATAAATCAGGGATCCCAAGATCCCGTGTAACTTTTTCCATACAAAATCATTAAAACATGGAGATCACAGACTTTCAACGTTACAGTTCGAGTTCCAAAAATATTTTCAATTCAGTAGATGCCACAAGATACTTTCTTTTCTGTGGTTGAGAGATTACAATATCAGAGAAAGCCAGATGATCTTCTATGAGCACATGTTTAAAACTACACAAAGTAAAATGTTAATCACATGCAGTACTGATATGTTAAATCACGTGATGAGTGCCTCACAGGAAGTCCCCCAGAAGGCTAAAGTGTACACATTTAAATTAACCTTAAATGTGTTAATTTACGTACACATTTCCATTCAGATAGTGGCTGATGGACCAGCAGAAGTATAAGCACGACCAGTTATACCACATACTTTGTACACTGCCTCCACCGACAGAGGTCTGTGCAGGTAGACAGGGATCCCTGGAACCATGAATTCCCTTTAAAAAGGGACAGTTTGGGAGGACCTGATTTCTTACTATGTTGTTGTTTTACATCATGGGACTGTGTCTGTCTTTGAGCCCAAACTGGGAGATGGTTCAGGGGAGGAACCTGAACGCTGAAGGTTCTGGTTCTCCCTTTTGTGTTGTGAGAGACGTGTCTAAGATATGACAAGCCCTGATCATTCAAGGCTTTGTAAAAAGGCAGAAGGATGTTTAAGGATGTTCTGATACTTGGGTATTTTCAAATGAAAGCTGAAAGGGGACTTTTAGGGCTATAGTCCAATCTAGAAGTAAAGTAAAGACCAACCTAGAAGCTAGATCTAGACCAACTGCAGAGACCAAATGTAATACAACTGCAATATCAATAACTTAACATATTGACACACATTAGCAGTCCCATTAGTCTTTGCAATCACTAAGTCAAAACTGTCCACAGTCCAAGAGAACGCCTCCCACGGATCGGGTCAATATGTGACCTGAATCATCGTTTTTCTTCATCATCCTATTGAT
Source organism: Pelmatolapia mariae (assembly GCF_036321145.2). Classification (NCBI taxonomy): domain Eukaryota; kingdom Metazoa; phylum Chordata; class Actinopteri; order Cichliformes; family Cichlidae; genus Pelmatolapia; species Pelmatolapia mariae. The sequence continues at coordinate 18,994,723 of NC_086242.1, read as the reverse complement.
GCATCAACGAAAAATGATTTCTGCATCATTAACCAAGAAAAAAAGTTTAGATTAAGACTTATTAACCAAAGCATACTGCTCTCGCTAACATATCTGTTACTGTATTTCAAGCTTTTCATGTGCAGTTTCATGTCAGCCGTTGTCCACATTGTAAAAAATGTCAGGTTACATCACCCCACTTACTCCCTGTGGTGGTGATGTAGATAGATAGGCCTTTTGTTTGCATCCTGGTCTAAGCCTGCTTGGATACTGACTTTCTGATATTAATCTAAAGCTATAGATGCGTACACAGGATTTCTATATGCATATGTACAGATGGGCCAGAAGGGCTTTAATGCACCTTGGCATTGATTCTAAAAGTTGCTTACTCTCTGCTGGGTGGAGAAAACATCTAAGGATCCATTTTTTTCTCTTTTATTTGGCTCTAGTCTGTATGTATACTGTATATTTCTAATATTTGTCACATATGACATGATTACATGGACTCAAGAGCACACCAGACTTGCGGTTTTGATGGTATGGCAAAGGGGAAAAAGCCAAGAAGGCTGCACAGCCAGCTCATAATAGTATATGTGCGGTCAGTACTACAAACATTTGATTTATTCCTCTGACTACACGTTCATCTCGCAGCTGCCAGCACCTCTCGCTCTACAGTAAATCTTCAGTGCAAAGATTTTTCTCTCTCTTTTTGATGTCTTGTGTTGTTTCCTTGGGTGACTTATTTAAAGCCCCCCTCCAGTCAAAAATATGTTTTTCTTCTGCTCCCTACACTTGTTCCTGCACTCGAACGTCAGAAATTCTTTGTGTAAAATTACAGTATGTATGTTCAGAGTTTGTCACTAGAATGGACGCTAAAATATCCACATGATTCTTACAAAGAATCTGTGTCCAGCACTTAAACTTGTGAAAATGAAAAGAAAATTTGCATATTCTTATTTTCTCTTTTATTACTCTGAGCGAGAACGAACACTGTTATTTTTTAATAAAGAATATGTCTTTTTTTAAAAATGTATCTTTAATAAGTGCAAGGCAACATTTAAACTATGTAATTTCAACATCCATTCTTATTAAATTGCAAATATAGAGCTTAACAAATTTATTAGGTTTATGCCACAGCTGCGTTAAATTAAGTATTTCTGTAATGGTTAATCTACCAGCATGTGCTAGATTGGAAAGATATTTTTAAAATAAAAAAAAAATATAATAATGACTGTTATCTATAAATGTAACATTTACTGTTTTGGAAAAAAAGTAGGCTGCGTCAGATTGGTGACCGTTCCATGGTGCACTCTGCCTCTCACCCTTTGAGAGCTGGGATTGGCTCCAGCCCTGCTGCAGCCCTTATAAAGATAAACAAAAAAGAATGGATGGATGAAAAAATAATAGTGAAGCACCTTATTATTTTTTGATTAAGACACTAAATTACAGTTATTTACTTTCATTCCTGAGCAGAAAAATGAGTTTTAGTGGTTGAATGTTATGCTTGACTAACTTCTGACTTCTCAGAGAAGTCAAGTGTGCCGACTCAAATGTGGGTATAAAAACATTCAGTTATTATTTTTCTAATAAATGAGTTTTAGTTTAAAACAGGTTTGATGGATTTGTAACATATTCATTATCCATTTCCTTGTTTTTATGACAGGTGCTGAAGCATTGTGTATGTGTGTATCTATATGTGCACCTAGAGTAGATCATATACACGCAAACACACTATAACTATCTACACATACTATGGATGTTATATGAGCATGCAGTCGAAATGCGCATAATTTAACCAGTTATTAAATATAAATTCAGTACAACACACCGTATATTAAGATTTTTATATTTGCCCTGCAAAAGCCAGACACCAGTGTCTCAGCCATTACTCATGTTAATAAAAGGCTAATATCAGTTCCATCACTTCTGGTCAAATCCCATCTTATCCTGCCGGGGAGACTGCACATAAAGCACTTATGAAGGGAATAAGACAGTAAATATCGCCGCAAAATACCACACAAATCCCAAAATATCAGCGGCTGCAAAAGTATTCTTCCCCCATGGCCTTCCCATTGATCCGACAACATGAATCAGTACATGGAATCCTTTTGCTGAACAACACCTGATGGGAAATCTCTCTTTGTCTCAGGCGCTGTGGTCATTTGTGCCAAAAGGTCAGAGGTCAGAAAGAAGAGCAGCCAATTAAAGCCCTGCAGATTTGACTCAAAGAGGAAACAATCTCCAACCCCATCTGTAGACCTCTGCCTCAAGGGCTTGTTTGCCAATAACTAGCCTGTGTGTGTGTGTGTGTGTGTTGCACTCATACTCGTCTCTCTCCTAGTATATTTTTCTACATTTAGTTATGAACTGCAACAACAATGTTCACGTGAATGTTTAAATCCTTTAGTACCTTTGTGCACTGACGACATGCACACTCTTCCTCAGTCGGGGGTGTTGGTCCACGTACGTACTTCTTATTTGTTTGTAGTGCAGAGGTCACTACAAGCCAGCACACTCCATTTCCCAGGTTGCCGCGGGGCTGGCCAAGGGCAGAGCAGCGCGTATTTCGCTGGCTTGATGAAACATGTCTACCTCAGTATGTGTGCGCCTTGTGGGAGGGGTGGAGGGTCAGAGATGAATGTGTATATGAGTGTGAGTGAGTGTATTATGCTCTTTCTAGTTCAAGATGGCACACCAGCAACTCAAAGCCTCATACATCATCCTGTAGCGGAGTGGCAGAGTGATATTTATGGGTGTCTGATGCTGTATATAGTACGTGTCACAGAAAAGGAGAGAGAGTTAGGATGAGCAGAAATATTACAAAGGGAGAGGGAGGTAGCGAGATTTCCTTTTTCAAGTAAAGGCAGGCCTTGCTGAGATTTATTCAAAGCCAAAAGGGGAAATGTTGTTGTGTCAGTATACAACCGATTCAGTATTAACTCAAGTATAGCTTTATCTAAGAAGAACTAAGTGACTTCAGCATCTTTGAAAAGCCAGGCTTTTCAGCCGATATAAATGGAAATATGAAAAGCACTTTAGAATTTGTTGCTCTCATTCATGCGTTCACTGGAAACTGCCGTGACCAAGGACGAGTCACCTTACCCCCATTGACTGCATATCCAAGACAGAAACAGCCCAAAGCCTCGAGGCTTTTTAAAAAAAATAATCAAACATCACAAAACCTTGGATATTACTGAGAAAACAATAACCATGCATGCCCATATAACAATTACCTATCATTTACAAGGTTGCCTGTGCCTATTGCAATCTAAACTGAGACAAAATAGGACCGTAAACTGTTGTTCTGAGGTCATTAAGTAGTGCAATTAGCATTACTTTTGAGTCTCCCCCTGCTGGTCATAAAAAAGAATGCAGTTTTAATGGTATTTCACATTGACTGTCTTTTTCAGGCCAGTCACAGTCAGTCTGTGGTTACCGCTGATGTGTCTGGAATTTCCTTTTATCCTTCTTGTCAAATACCCGACGCTGTAAAAAGAGGCAGCTAATTAAAGCTAGCTTCCGAGGCTTAAAGAGCATATTTCTCCAGTTTTTCCGCATGCTTTGGTTTAAGGTCCTGCCACTTTTGGTTACAAATAATTTTTTTTATAAATTTTATTTTATAAAAATTATTGCTCCTTACAGCTACAGCTACAGACGACTACTGGGCTCCAGATAAAGCTCAGTTTCCTAGAATGGTGAGACTAAGTATTGGGCTTTTAAAATGCACATTTAAGTCATCTGTCCTACCTGTGTTTGATTAAGTAGTGGTAGTAATTCAAGTTCAATAAAAGCCATACAATAGTCCAAGATATTTACTTACACCTTCTAATACCATGCATGATCTTTAGCCTTCCAGCATTACCGCTGTTAATGACTGTGCAGGTTGTACAAATGCATCTGTTTGCTGACCGGGGCTAAGTTTAGGTCTTCTACGGGACCATAAAGTTTCTCTTCCATGGAGTCTTTACTTTAATTTTTAATTAGTTTTATTGGGTTTAGACAGTAAGTATGTAAAATTTATTTATATAGTACCATTCTAGGTCAGTATCACAACAACAATAAACAAAATACAAATAGTAAATCCACTAAAACATCCACTAATCACACGCTGGTACATTAATAAACATAGGTCTTTATTTATGTGTTTTTAGGTTAAAGAAGTCCGCCATATGGGAGAACTCCATATCATCTAAGATGGTAGTTTTTGTGTTCCTGCCCCGAAAAATTTTAGCCAATCATATTGTTGCACTTAGCACGCCCAAAGTAGAAGGTTAAGACAATTTCACTGGTCACCGACACAGATAACTGTGCACTGGTGTTACCAAGATGGGTGCTGAGGCACAAATCTTGCTGCTCAAAGGACTTTGGTATTAGACCCTGAGAGCTACAGTTCGGTACTGTGCCCAAATGCATCTTTGCTGTTCTGCTAGCATGCTGCTAACATATGCTTCCTGTGGAGACAGGGTTAAATGAACAAGTCAGTCCAAAATCAGCCAAAGTTTATTCCGTATCATATCACTACGCCCTCCGGTGGCTAACAGTCAAGGTGAGATTAAGTACTCACCCCAGCTCAGATTTGATTGAATAACTCTTTGTTGCTGATTTGTTTGAATAATCACGGAAATGCCAAAATTTGGCCCAAGACGAGTGAAAGATTGCAACATTCTGACATAAATGAATGATCTCTTTCTAGTTATTACTGCGTACAGCAACAGGTGATGCTGTATACTTTGCCATCAGACATTTCTTCTGCACGCAGACTAATAAATCCTCTTTGTTTTGTGACTGCGCTGTAAGTCACATTTCACACAAAGTCAAAGCGACAAACCGAGTTAAGGAAATTAAATTATGTTTATTTTTTGTTCCTGCAGCTGTATTATTTCATTATTACACAGTGCAATCAAAATTACTTTCAAAATGATAAATAAGGTAAATATTCAACATACAGTGGCTTTTGGCTTTCAGTTTAGTCATTCTGTTTTAGTGATTTGACGGGAAAAAAATTATCCCAGCCTGACAAAAATAAGCCTTCAGCAAGCTTGGAGTGGAGTAGGAGGTTGTAGTCCAGAGCTAAAAACAAACTCCTAACTAAGCTAACGGCATTAATAAGAGCCAGAAATGTCATCATCTCTGGATTTGCGGTTTATAGACTATGACTTCTTGCTTCTAAGCAGTGGGTGGGAGAGAAAACTGGCTGCCAAGATATTGTTTCGTAACATTCGGCACCACTCTTGACAACCATGAGCTGGTTTTACTGGCCAGTGAAAAGCGTTCCTTCCTTGTCAGTCCCACAGCAATGCCTTCCCACACACACTCACCTCTGTGGAACCCGCTGCAGGGCCGAGCAGGGGGAGGGAAGGGAGGGAGGGAAGGCTCTGCAAAACAAACCTGACTGCAGGTTAGGTTTTGGGGGGGGGATTGTGTCATCACTGCCAAAGTACAGCCGGCTATAGCTTTGGTCATCCAAATGTGTTAGTAATAAAGTTTTGAAAGAACACATACACGCTGACGCCAGCATTATAATTGAAAGAACACGATCATCTGTTTCTCGTTGTTGAGGAATCTTCTGAGCCGCTTCCAGATCTGCGTGCTTCCTCCCCCTACGCTTCCTTTACTCCCTCCACAGCATTACAAACTAAATTCACCCAATGTTAAATAAATTTGAAGCATTAATAAATAGGACTAATAAAAGCTACTAATACTAATATTATTAAGAAAAGGATGCCAGTTTCACCCACTATTGGGGTTAAATGGGGACTCTGTCAGTCATTTTGAAAGAGACGGACACACATAGCCTCAGCAGAATGTGTGCCCAGCCTGCTCTGATGTCCAGGGCATCAAATATTGCTGTAAGCTCCCTTTAATCACAGCTGAAGCCAGCACTGTTTTTCAGTGTGCGTGTTAATGTTGTAGAGTGCTTTAACCCGAAACCACCAAGTCTTTTCCTAAACCTAAGCAGCAAGTGAAAGCCGAAGTAAGAAGCAAGTGCAAATGAAACCGATCAGCCAGTGATAACGCAATGAAACAAACAAAGTGCTAAACGGGACATAAATCTGCGGTCTCCTGTCTGGAAAACTTGCGACCTACTCCACCAACACGGCTCTGCTGTTTCAATGCGGACTTTGTTGCTCTTCAATGAGGACTGTTGTCTCAAAATATCCAACACTGGCACGTGCGTCAAGGACCTGACATCAAAACACACGGTTTGCATATCTCTGTGGTGCCAGTGGCATCTGACAGGAGAGCAGTATTTGATGTCCTAAGATGGGAATGCACTAAACTGCCTGTAGCATTTGGCATCCATAGTTCTATGCAACACCCCCCAAAGACATTCATTTTGCTTTATGTACAAAGTGAAATACCCTTTACAGCAAGGGTACATTAATTATTAGGAGCTCAATTCATATATGACCAAACTCTGATAACATAGAAACAAATGAATTTTAGTCACTTGTGATTAGGTGACAACCTGTACTCTTAAAGCAGGAAAAACAAAATTGAGTATATTATACTCAAAAATCCACTTTATTCTTGGAGGGGGGAGAAATGCTATATGCAGTTATCAAATGTGATGAGATTAAAAACTGTAGCTGTCAGTCATTTACCCCAATCTAACATTTCAGTTACCTGTTTATAAAAGGTACCTATTAGCAAAACAGGGTCAATTAATTTCTGTCACACAAGGTCAATTCAATTATATATCACCAAATCACAACAACAATTGCCTTAAGGGGCTTTATATTGTAAGGTCAAGACCCTAAAACAGAGAAAACCCCAACAAACACATGCCCCCCTTTGAGGAAAGGCTTTGGCAACAATGGGAAGGAAAACATCTCTTTCAACAGGAAGAAACCTCCGGCAGGACCAGACTCAGGGGCGGATGGCCATCTGGCGTGCCTGGCTGGGTTGAGGGGAAGAAGACAGGACCAAGACTCGCAAGACAGGTTCATTAAGTAAGTACCAGGTAAATGAACAACCTTGCAGACTGGAGAATGCAAACAAAATGTAAGTATGATCTATATGAGAATATGAAAAATCAAAACTTTGATCTAAAATCTTTGTTCTTTAATTTTTTAAATTAAAAAGACTTTGAATGAAAAAACAAAAACTAAGCTCCATGCAGTAGTAGTTTTGGTTGATTGCATTTGTGGGACTCTTAGTAGCACTGGGTGACATTGTTATCAAAAAATGAATTTTAAAATCTAAGTACAGGATTTACTATAAGGATTTCTTTAAAACTGATACGATTTTGAAGCATTAAACATTAAATTCTGCACCGATGCCTTTTTAAATGCTGCACAGGCAACAGAGTTTTATTCATCTTGTGAAATGAGATTTTTCAGCTGGTTAAAATGGCAGCTTGTAGACACAGATTAGAAAATCAAAGATTAGAAAATTAAGATCAACCATCTGAGGAAGATTATTTCCACCTTATTTCAAACAAAAACTGTGCATTTTAAAGAATTCATTAACTCGGCATTTACATGCAAGCATCCCTCATTAATACAGCTAAAATACAGCATATTAACATGCAAACAAACTAATATGTTTGTATGTCTGTATGACGCTCCGTTTTATGAGCATGTTTATCTCTTTACATCTGGGGAAACCTAAAAGGTTGACAAAGCACTCACAAAGTGTTTGTCCCTATTAATATGTAATTATATTTAGTTTCACCATATTTAGATATAGAATATATACATATTGTACAACTTAATCATTTTATTGCTTTAAAGATTCACTTTCAGAAATGTTGAATAGGAAAATTATATAAGTCAGTTTTGTACAACTGATCAAACGGCATTACATTCACGACACGTACCTAACGCTGATAATAATGTGGAAAAATGGTAATAACTACTATATATATTAGCAGTCTCACTATTGGAGCAGTCATGTGTCTGTAGAGAGTGATGAAAATGAAGGTTGTTGGAGCTCCAGGGTTTGGTTTACATCAGGGAAGACGAGAGCGAGGAAAGAGCAGGAGAGGGAGGGTGTCCAAAGCAGAGCTGTCAGAAATCCCCGGGTCAGAGCTCCATGGAAAAAAAAAAAAGAGCAACTCAGCTTTCGCGTCCAGCGAGTGCTGCATAATTGCATCACCAAACCTTCAATAGTCCCTCCAGTGACAGATTGCATAAGCAGCATTTTCTTTTTTCTTTTACACTTGTCACACATGTTGTGTGTGCTAACAGTGGCCTGTGACAACAAGGTGACACGAATGAATCAGCGAGACTACAGCGTGTTTCCGTCCCATTTATTTCAAAAGCTATTTCAAATTTTCCTGGAAGCCTGCATGGCTAGATCATCTGCAGGAAGTTTTCCTCAGGCCTTGACATGTACTTACTGAGCATTTAAATCTTTTCTCCAAAGACCTTTCAGCCCTTCAGCGTGGACTCAGTCTTGTCACATGAAAGCAGAGAGGGGGAGAAATTATGGACATACTGAAGAGATCCTCCCAAAACCTTTGAAGCCTTTTAAAGTTTATATCCCAATTTGGGATCTATCAGAGGCTTCTGAACCCTCTCAACAGCATTTCCTACAAGGTAAAGAAGTACAGCAAAGACAAACAGGGAGATAAGGAGGGAAAAGGGAGGAAAAACATGTTGCTTCATGCTCAGCTATGTTCTCTGCTTTGGTAAGTCAAGACATAAGAAGAAGGTGAAGACTATATCTGTCTCATCCTTTAAAGGCAGACTGTCTTTCTATGTCTAGTACTGTTTTAAAGCTTGTAGCATCATATGAAAAAGCTGCTTTTAGAAGCTTTAAGAAAAAGAAGTGCACGCTCCTCTCCTTTGTTGTTCTTGCCCAGCGCTATAAGACCTCTCTCTCCCCTCACACTCGCTCAAGAAATCATATGGTTGATATTCTTTATGCATGCACATGCTTTCATGCCCCATATTGGATTTGCTGATAAAAATAGAGAGAAAATGAAAAGAATATTGCAAACTAACAATTTTGACGTGGATATTCAAATGTGCTCTTCCAGCGGAGTGATACAAGTGCTGCTCTGAGGTCAGCTCCAATACCGCGGGCCCAAATCAACATAAAAGGGGAACCAGCTCCCCATGCCTGATCCAGAGTCAGTTCATCAAATATTAATGCTGCGTGTGGTATTCCTGGGAGCGTAGCCCGACCCGAATACAATTACAAGCAATAAACAGCAGTTCTGCTTTAATCACAAGAGCAACGTTTACATGATTAATGCAATAAACTCCAATCTCATATTGCTGTTATGAGCTCAAGCTGAGAACATAGTGCCAACGTTGTGATTATGCACATGATTATGTTGATTTTTTATATTACCTCTTTTCATTTGCCTTTATCATGGACTCCAGGATTTTCACTGTAGGTGACATGGTGTGGATCTGCAGAGGAAGCTTGCTGAAAGCGTTGAAACCCAGCCAGCTTGGAAGTGAATCCGGGCTGTGTTTGAAGCCATCCCAATTCTGCCTGTCTCTCGTCTTCTAACATTTCTGCACAAACATATGAAATGTGACACTTATTTATCATATTCCCTAATTTCTACTTTCCAAAACACCCCCTGTCCAAACCACTGTGTCACATGTTTCTTAGCTTTGCACCTCAGTTTGCCTGGAAATGAATCAGCGCAGAAGGTCACAAGAGGTGAGAACAGATTGGCTCAATGTTTTGGGAATGTTTTTTTTTTTTAATAGATTATGCGACTCTAAAGGGAAACTATGACACTGAATGGTGAGGAAGAAGAGAGACAGCCTAGTGAGATCATTACCGAAGTTTCCAGAGCTGAATGAAAAAACTCAAAGAAAGTGAGGGTGGCAGCAGCAGAAGTACAATAAAAGGAGTTTATAGAATACCCCCCCCTCACACACACACACACACACACACACACACACACACACACACACACACACACACACACACGCACACACACCTACACACCTGATTAGGCAAACACACTCCTGATTAGGCAAAATCAGTAAGCTAAGGAGGACAGCATCAGTGTGATTGGAGGTGGCTGTTTGAGAAGTGAGCAACAGTAAAGAGGCTCTTCACACTGATGGCTGGCCTGGCTGCTACTTGACTCTCTGTGGCAGACCTCTGTAACAAGATGCCATAACCCACACGCCCTCAGCCTGCACGCACACAGACACATCTTTTGCTCTGACCATCCTGCCGTCCAAACACACAATGGCAAAACATATAATTTGTCCATGTCCTCTGAAAACACAGTGTTTTCTGATCTGACACTCCTGGCAGCAACACATCATCACGCGCCTTTTAGAACCATTGCAAATCACCGGCTACACACGAGTCACTTAGCTTGAAACAATGTGGCGAATTCAGGCATGGTGGTAACTGCAGTGTGTGGGATGAAATGTGGATGAGATATGAGGTCATATATATCCCATAATTTAAAAAAAATAAATAAAACTTTGTCTACAGCATCATTAGAAATCTATTTATCTCATTATGTATCCCTTTTTGATGCATCACAAATGTAATGTAACAAATGAAAGAGAAAAATGTTACATAATACTAATATTCTGTGTTTAGCACACAGGTCTGACATGGACATGTTGATGCCTAATTGATGAGGTTTTCATAAACCTGACCGAGTTGAATTAAAAGCATCCCATGTCCATCCATTTTCTTTCCTTTATTCAATTCACGGTTGCTGGGGGCTGAAGTCTATCCAATAGGCTTCCCGGTACACCATGGAACGGTCTCCAGTATTTCACAGGGCTAACAAATATCCATTGATCAAAGCCATAGAGAAGTATTTTAAATGTACAGTCATTCAACGAGCTGGTGCTCCCAAAGGTTCGTGACCATCTTACAGCTTTTTTTTTCCAATTTAAAATGCTTTTCCTATTAACAGTGCACTGATTGCAACTGGTACCTCCCGCAAGGATGGCACAGTCACGGTTGGGTGACACTATTCATCATCTAATCCAGTTTACAATGAATAAACCTGCTCCTGACTAGGTTCGACCTCATGGATACATTTCTGTTACAGCCAATCCAACAACAGCTGACCTGTAAAATCAGGGCTTACTGCACATCATCAAGAGTTTAATCAGCTACACTTTCAATCCACATACAGAGAGCAGGCCTCTGGGTTAAAAGGTGAAGGAATAGCGTCCTTCTGAGGTTTTGTAGGCACACCTACACCAAAGTCCTTGCAGCAGAACATTTTTTAGCCCTGTAAAAACGTCCTTCCTAATTCCCTTCTCTTCTTTTGTTTCTACTAAAATTACCAAGACTGTTACAGGGTTTTATCAGTTAAACAAAAAGTGCCTTTTTAGGGCACTTGCTGAAATAATGGACGCTTTATGTCTTCTTAGAAGTGTTTCCATCCCTAAAGTAGAGATGATCCACAAATAGCAGCATTAGTCATTTGTTAAACAAGCTGCAAGAGATCTATGTTTATATTCACCAGTAAAGTGGCATTATGCTCCAACATAAAAATCCTTCAAGTGCTTGCACACTTAATTGTATCAACAGTCCGTGTACACAAAAGACTGCATTATCTTACTTGCCTCCAAGGCTTGCACCTTAAACCAGCACTGCCAGGTCTTCTTGCTTTTGCACAGCACAAACTGGGACACCGGAGGAAAAAACAGCATTGTTGTTGTTTTTTTGGATAACTTGGATAGACATTTAAAAACTTCATATCGTACATATCATGGATGGAGTTATGGTATTGAGCAGAGCTATGCCTTTTCTTTATTATTTTCGGAAGGAAAGTGCTGATAGCAGGCTTGCTGTCCTGTCATTTTTATCTTCTCTTGGACATCATGAATGTGTTCCATCTGAATTGCCAAACATTGAAATATATTCACTCCCTCATGGATATCATTTAAAATTTGAATATACTATATCTTTATTTCTAAGTCTCCCATCTTTTCCATTCTTGCCCTGATGCAGCTGTTGGTCTTTTTTTTTTTTCCCAGATAGGGAATAGATTTTAATGACAGTAGTCAGAAAGCATCTGTTTTGTTCACACCTGTATTTTGGTTGCCTTACTCCCTAATGCATTATCCAGTGTCACTTGTAATCATGCTGACTTTTCACAAAAGAGCCCAACCTTGGAAATCGTTTGTGAAATCACCATGTCTGGGAGGCAATATATTTCATTTGATTTTATTTTTCTGAAATCATAACCTTCCTTTACTTAGGTTTGCATGACCTGAGAAGTCCCTCTCATAACACTGACCTTATTAGAAGCTTCTCCTCCATCTGCTCCCTTCAACTTTAATACATGATTGTTTCCAAAAAACAGGAAGCAAGAAAATAAAAAGTACAGGATACCATTTTTGGGGGTTCTTGACATTTGGTGGTGTAGTTAATATTCAAGGTCATCATAGATATAAGCTAAATATAATGGCTTTTCTATGATTTGAGTTACTGTATATTTACGAGTCAAACCACCATCCATAGAGTAAGCTGGGAGTAGAAACAGCTCTTACTTTTTTCTCTCGTACAGCTGAGTGTTGTTCTGTACTACAGCTTGCTGGATGGTACAGAGTTTGAAGGACAAACAGAAAGGTGCCTCACTCTCTAATTGTGAAACACTCACTACTATGAAGATGTCATGCACCCAGGCTCAGATGCCTATAGTAATATATTTATCCCACTCCCACAGTTAAAAACTGGATATCCACCCAAAGAGCAGATATCTAGTTGATTATTCAGCACACACTCAGCAGGCGCTTCTTTTTTTGATACACTTTGTTGGTACTGAGTTGGGCCCTCTTTTGCCTTCAAAACTGCCTTAATTCTTTATGGCATAGATTCACAAAGTGTTGGAAACAATCCTCAGAGATTCTGTATCATATTCATCACACAGTTGCTGCACATGTGACCTTACTGCTACACCACCAAACTGTGGAGACACCTGGGTACAGTGATCATCTAGCCAGTACTGGGTACTGGCTAGATGATTTTAGCTTTTTTGACACTGTGGGTTAAAAAAAGGATGGACATGGTCAGCAACCATACTCATACAATGCTCAGTTGATACTAAGAGGCCTAAAGTGTGGCAAGAAAATATACCCCCACCACCAGCTTCAACTGTTGAAACGAGGCTGAATGGATCCATGATTCCATGTTGTTTAGGCAAATCCAGACAAACTTCCAAACAGTAGCAAGAACCAAGGGTCATCAGACCAGGACAGTCTTCTATTGATCAGTTTTGATGACACTGTGTGAGCTGTAGCCTTAGTTTCCTGTTCTTAGCTGACAGGAGCAGCATCCTGTAGGTTCTTCTGCTGCTTTAGTCCATGTGCCATTCTTCTTTGACCTCTGGCATCAACAAAGCACTTTCAGTGCAACAGAGAACTGCTGCTCACTGGATATTTTCTCTTTTTTGGACCATTCTCTATAAACATTAGACATGGTTCTGCTGGAAAATCCCAGCAGATCAGCAGTTTATAAAATACTTAAAAAACCCAACCCCCCCCCCCCCCAAAAAAAAACAAAAAAACATGCATCTTCTCCAATCTGATGCTTGGTTTGAACTTCAGCAGGTCATCTTGACTGTATCCTGTTACATATGTATTTGCAATATGTCACAGAAAATACATTCTGAAAATATATTCTAATATATTCTATTCTAATTTTGTTTCCTCATTTTGAAATGAGGGTCTGTAATGTAGCCAAATATTTGACCTGCTCTCAAGTAAAAGCAATAAAAGGTACTCTTGAGTTGTCCTCGGAGTCGTGCCTAAGTGGAATTAGAGTTGAAAAAGTAGCAAATGCTCCAAATGGCACCAGGTTGGTAAGTGTTGTGTTAATTGTTTAGCCAGTGAAACATGGATGGACTTAAACCTAGCCAAGTGCAACCATCCTGTTATGTATTTTTAGAAACCAAAGGGGTGAAAGCTTCTGAGCAGTTTATTGGCTTTTGAATTCGGGTTCTGATTTTTGAGGAAAATTCCCACTGAGCCTGCGTGAAAGTGGCTAACTCAGTAGAGTTTGTGTGCGTATGTCACCAAAATGCCTTATCATATGATGGGCAACGACCAGAAAAATATATATGTATATGAAACAATTTGGCTTTGCAGGGTATGTTTGTGTTTGCAGTTTGTAACAGATAGTGTTTGGATGAATGGATCTGAAAATGTGCACAAACTGGTGCAATTCTGTGAGAATAAGGGTCTTGATGTTAGCGATTTTTTCCCCCCAAAGCGGAAGGATGATAGTGCTGTTTTTAAAGATCTGTTCTGAGTGTGTGGCTGTGATGCTTGCAGTAGATGTGCGCTGCAATTCATTTTTAAAATTTGTAAGGATTTTTAAGTCTTCCTGTGTGTCCCCAGGCTAAGATACCTGCACAGCTCTCTCTTCCTCCCTCCTGCTCGCTGCTTTATCCTTTCATCCTCTCCTGTCCGTTTTCATCTGCTGCTGGAAAGGGAAACTGTGTTCCATCTGAACTGCCAAACATTCACTTTGAAATATATCTGCCTCTCCACAGAATCCATCAAAAATCAGCATATATCTTTATTTCTCTTTTCCCCCCGCCCCCACCTTTTCTGTTTCTGTCCTTGTGTGGCTGATGATCAACTTTGTTTCTCAGGCTGATCTTTATCTGAGTTGTGTGCGTGGAGATTTGTGATTGAGCCCACGTACTGAACATTGGCTCATTGCCCGGCCATAAATCTCTACTCTGAGTTTGTTCCAGACCTGGTTCATTCCATGCAGCCCTTCCTGACCGTGATGGAAGAAAACCATAAAACACCTCGGTGGAAGTCACATCTCACCCACAGTGCTTTTTATGGCCAGTTCTTATCTTTGCACTGTATATAGGACTAGCTGTCATTATCATGCAGGGTAATTAAATGCTGTGAAAAAGCTGGATAACAGGTGTAGCATGCCACTGGGAGGATGTCAAAAGTTGGGTGAGTTCCCAGATTGGCCTTAAGGGAAAATGGAAAAACATGTGACAATGACTTGACGGAGCTTGAATAACTCTTCACAATACATTGCTAAGCACTCATTTCAGGAGTGGCAACGCAGTAAAATCTGTGTCTTTGGAAATAATCCGTGCACTCAATATTTTTCCACCAAACCTTTTACTTTTTCACTTTTTTCCTACATTTGTTGCGAGGAGTGACCACTACATACAGCTCAGCACAGTTCAGTGACTCATTCCACTGTCTTGGCTGATCAAACAAGGATTATCTAGTCTCTAATTCAGCTAAAACAACATGATCTCCCAGTCTCAAACACTTCCAGTGAACTCTTGTATTAGAAGGCCTAACAAAGAAAAAAAGAGTTTATATGCCTTGTATTTCTGTTAATTCTCTACTGATTTATCACTAATAATAACCAGAAAAGGAATCAATACATAATAATAAATATTTAAAACCTTATTTTCATTAATAATTGAAACAAGTTTATTTATATTATCCATATACATAGTAATGGTGCTCTTTAACTGTACTTAGGCATTGTACATTGCCAGAGCTAAATGCTAACGTGCATACAGTTCATCCTGAATGAACCATAAATGTCAGTTCCAAATTGGCAATCGATCCAGTAGTTGTGACCTTTCACTGAAAACCACAAATGTCACCCCTACGAGTGGCATTACATAAAAAGTATGGGAATCACAAAGTCATTGGGATTCATTGTCTGCATATGACGAAGGTCTGATTTTATTTTTTTTTAAACTTCCCTTTGCAAATGTTTAACAGCTGTACAAAATGTTATTGCAGTATTTGTAAAGATATTTCACTAGAAACCAAACCTGCCAACCTTGTGCAACCTTGGTGGTGCTAGGTGAAAAGTTCTGAGTCAGAGAGACCGATCCAGTGGAGACCACGAATGACCATCCACTCTGCAGTTAGAGATTTTAGGACATCCCCGAGGGTAGGTAGAGGGTGCCCAAACGTTTTCTACTTTTCTTGGATTTCCTCAAAAACAATACACTCACTTCAGCCCATCAACATGACCTTTATCCAAAGGGTCAGCGTCAGCACACATGCTAAAGCATCACGGGAGTCAATTCTGACTTCAAATCAAATTTCAAATTCCTCTCCCCACATACGTCTTGAATAATCAAGCCCCATCTTAAAAACCTCATAGTACCCCATCACCCCAACAGAGCACTTTGCTCTCAGACTGCAGGCTTACTTGTGGTTCTCAGGGCAGAGCCTTCAGCTTTCCGACCGCTCTTCTGTGGAACCAGCTCCTAGTTTGGATTTGAAAGACAGACACGTTTAAGATTAAGCTTTAAACTTTCCTTTTTGATAAAGCCTTTAGTTAAGACTGGATCAGGTGACCCTGAACCCTCCATTAGTTTCTCTCCAACAGGCCTAGGTTGCAGGGGGGCCTCCCATGATGCACAGCGTTTCTTCTTCACCAACCTGTTTTCACTTTCTGCTTATACAGTGAAGAGTTATTATTAATCTCTGGCTCTCTTCCACTGAATGTCTTTTATTCTGCCTTCATCCCTTCACCCCAACCAGTGACAGTAGATGGCTGATCGTTCCCCAGACTGTTTCTGACGGCGGTTTCTTCCTGCTAGAAGGGAGTTTTTCCTCCCCACTATTGCCAAGTGTTTGCTGGTAGATGGGCTCATCTTTTATTGGGGGTTTCTTTGTATTATTGTAGGGTCTTTACCTTACAATACAAAGAATCTTGAGGCAGCTGTTGTTGTGATTTCACACTATATAAGTTAAAAGTGAACTGAACTCGACAGAATGTTGTCACTTTGATAACCTGACAGAGCTAGCACTGTTACAGTACTATTACAGTACATGTCTCAAAACTGAAGAGGAGCTTTATTTTATTCTGCTAAGTCATCAAAATGTTACTGAGAAAAGCTTCTGCATGACTGCAAAACAGATCAACATATCAGAGTTGACAGTGACTCTGTAGCCTTGTCTTCTCTTTCAGTCAGTATTAGATATGAAGTCGAGTTAAAATATGTAGTTAAAACACATGGATGTGCCTGCCACTGCCCCTCGTCTGCATCCCAAAGACAAGCAATCAAATGGACACACACACACGCACATGCGCGCACACACACACACACACACACACACACACACACACACACACACACACACACACACCTGTTACAAGTGGATGTGGATGTTTGTCCTTCTTCTCTCCTCCATCTCCCCATCCAGGCTAATCTCCCATTAAAATGGCACTGACTCTGCGGGCTGTGTTTACTCTGACCCCGTCGGATATGAAGTGTGTATTCCTATTATTTGAGTTTTTTTTTTTTTTTTTAAAGCAACGCTGTGTTGTTTGAAGTGCTAATTCTGTTGTTCTGCCTTTATCTTGTGATCAGAGGGCCTTCTAGCCTCTCACTTCACACCTCTGGAGGGACAGGAACAGTCCCAGGTGAAAGCTTTTCACTGGATTGTCCTGGTTTTCCAGCAGCTTTAAAATTAGATTAAAAAAAAAACCCCTCCAACACAACAAAAAACAAAACAGTACTCCATTATGTACTACAACAACAAAACCATTGCTGTTTTTAATTGAACTTGAGAGAAAACTTTGAAGAGACCCAACTTCTTACAGATCATTGCTTCTTTTATTGTGGTATAATGGATGACAAGAGTTATATTTGCAATGAAGAGAAGATAAAGCAGCATTTCTTTCCAAAGTTATTTTGCAAATATCCAGACTTTCCTCTTCGTTTTATTCCATTCAATTCAAAAGGCTTCACTGGCACAAAAGTTTTAAACACAAAGGGTATACAGTACAATAAACAAATGCCAAATATGTCATTGACAGGATTTAAAGTAGTTGTATAGATGATCTCATTTCCTTCAGAGTATTTTTTTACTTTTGACATCTTATATTCTTTGAAATCTGTAACTACAGAGTTGAATCGACTAAAGTAGATGTTTCATTATTTAATATTTGTCTTACAGGTCAAGAGGAAAAGTGTCTCGCCCTCACCTCCTAAGCAGTGACCACATATTCTGATTGTTGGTGGCAATAGTTTTTCGTGTTTTCCTTTTTCATTTACCAATTTGTGGTCGGTAAGCCTGTCCTTGGTTAGAATCTGTCTCTGCTTTTTTATCTCTCACAGCAGAGAGATATTCTGCCAAGTCATAATCGCTTTTAGTGCAAGATAACATTTTAATCTATCCTGGCTTGAAGTTTTTCCCTTTCCAGTGTTCCAAACTGGTTTTATTTCTTGCATTGTGTTATAACTTGCATGCTTTTATTGATGTTTGGACAGCAGTGTTGCAGTGAGACTATTCAGAGTGCATCTCAGAGGGGTTAGTTAGACTAATCACCATCCAACATAGGGGATTCTTTACTTGTGAAGGGCTTTATAATCAAGTTGAACTGAGCCCTAAACATCTCTTTGAAAGTTTATCAGTGGGTAGCTGCCCAATTCTGCTCTAAATGCATTTGTTGGTGCTTTTCTGATCATGTACATGTAAATGAACCTGAATGGATGTAAATATTAGATTACCATGAACGGGATGACTGAGAACCTATGCAGACATATCTTTTAGATGTTCTTTTTTTCTGTCCTGTCCTACAATGTAAGATCCATCCATCAATCTGAAAATCAGAAACCTACACCCAAATTTATGTGAGGTAAATATTGACTTGTACTTGACAAACTTGTTGGACAGTGCACACTAGAATAAAGTTGGAGGGATCCAAGTGTTGGTAGTATTGTGGGTGGGTGGGTGAGCAAAGACTGTGGGGGTCTAGCACAAAATCAATAAAATGATAACCATGCTACTGATCGCACTCCTAACTCGATGCACCAATTGGCAGAAAAGTGCGGTTTGGTCTCTGGGCGATAACCTAGATCTCAACTATATTTACTGGTGAAGACGCACATGCAAGCTGGGTTGGTTTGATGCAGGAGTCAGCTGTTCGAGCTCTGTGCCAATTTGAGATCCATGGTGAGGTCCAGCTACCACCTGCACTGCAGAGCATGCAATACAAGTGGTCAAAAACAGTATTTCTGAGTGGCTATTTTTTAGATTTTTTACGTGCTGAACTTTCCAAACTTTAGATTACACCTTGCAGTGTATTCACTGAGAATGATTATTTATTGTGATCTGGTTTTATGAAAGCTCTGCAACAGATTGGCAAACCATCCAGGGTGGCCCCGCCTCTTCACCCATGGCAGCTGGAATAGGCTCCCATTGAACCTAAATTGATGGATGGATGGTTGCTTTTATGATAGCCATCTACTATGTTTAGAATTTCCTGTAGCTTTTGCTCAGTAGAAGACTACAGAACAGAGTAAGCAGCATAATCTTCTTTGGGTGAGTAATCTAATCTGTAATGCACACTTAATTTCCAATTCCATTGATTACACTTGATCATACAGTTTGTCTGCTTTACCACTATTTAAAAGTTCACAAGGGGATTCTTAATCCTAAATAGCATTAAAAGATTTCTTGAAATGTGTAAAAGATATGCACATGTGGTATTAGGAAGGCAATTTGGAATATGGAATATTTAGCAGGATGGAAAGTTTTTCAGGGCCATATAGTATTTTTTTTCTTTAATTTACCAAGATAACTGCTAACACATGCTATGGCAGTTGGTAGCATCTTATTTGCCCCAGTTCTTATGAATGGGAGAAATGAGTCCTTTGCGCCAGATGTCAGGAAAACATCCTGATTATTCCCAGCTATTGTCTGGGATCAAACTGAGTGCAGTGCTTTAGCCAAAAGAACAAAGGAGAAAGTTATTTGATGTCACTAGACACTAGCCAGACTCCTTCATGTTTAGCAGTTGTGGATCAGAGTCCCAACTAAGGGAATAAAAAAAAAGAAATCAGTATTTGGTGTTAATTTTAAGACCTAAAAATAGTACCCTAATAAAAATAAATTCTCTATAGGAATTACAAATCAATAATACTTCAATGGTCCAGAGGCCAAAAAAAGCTTGTACCTGATGATCTACATTGTGGCTCTGGCAGAAAGGTTTCACTAGAATTTAGGCTCTAGATGCAATGTTTAATGTTCAAGCAACAACACTTTCAGAAACTAATACTGCTTCACAACACAAAATTACAAATGCACAACTTAGAACAACTCAATGGGGATGAAGTGCAAGTGGCTTCCACATCTGGCCAGCATGTCTGTTTAGTTTTATAGCAAAACATTTCCCATCACCAAAGGACGTCTTTTGATTTGCATTTACAAAACCATAATAAAGTCGAATACATTACTGCTCTAATTGTATGAAGGCAGATAAGAAGACAATTACTGTCTTTTCTCAGAGCTAAAGGGCCTTAGACACAAGAGTCACACATGAAGAGGCAACCAGAGACTATAATGCCAATTAAATCTGTGACTTCTAGTTACAACAGTCTTTTTTTTGTTGGAATAGTGAATGGAGACATGTATATAGTTAAAAAGAGTTGGAATAACAACTGTCAAGTGAAGGATTCTTTTGACCGATATCATCTATGGGCGATGATGATGGACAAATTTGAGTTAAAGCAATGCTATAATAAGAGTCCTTCCGTGTTTTGCAGATAAGACTCATGCATAATCAATTTTCTCCAGGATTCACTGGAGAAAAATGGTTAACTCCAAAGCTAAAGCTTGGAACACCTCGGCCAGTGGGAAAATTACATGTATGTCAAGAACATCTGAAGAAAACCAAGATGGACACTAAATCAACTGAAGCAAAAAAAGAAGACTTCCAGTAAGGTTGAAATTAAATTTTTATTAATATCTTTGCTAACATAAGTGTGTCATATATATATATATATATATATATATATATATATATATATATATATATATATATATATATATATATATATATATATATATATATATATATATATATATATATATATATATATATATATATATATATATATATTAGTGTATAACTGTTTATTGATGGCTTTTTTCTTTTAATCTCTTTTGAAACTTGTTAGGAGGCAAAAAGCCTCCATTTATGATCCTTAATGGAAAGCGAAGTGCAGTCATATATAGATGTCAGACTGGTATACACCCTTTTGTGGTATAGCATTAAAAAAGAAAAAGAAAAAAAAAGGTACATATCTTGACAATATTTTTGTCAGCTTTTACAGAGTGTGATAATCCATTTAGCAATGAATCCACTGGAACAACGCCTCAAATGCATGTACAGTGTTTATGTGTGTGCATTCTCCCCATCTCTCCATTAAACTCTGAATATAACTCATCTGAAATATCTCAGTCAGGGCTGAGCTGAGCAGGTGACCCAGAAAAGTGCAAACAGAGATGGAAAGAGAGAACGGAGGAAGGAAGCTGGGAAAAAAAGAGTAAGTCTGATATTTATAGATATGAGGATAATGATGGTATCCAACAGAGAATGTGAACAGTGAGACTTGTGGATAAAGTGTGTATTTGTGTGTGTGTGTGTGTGTGTGTGTGTGTACAGTGTCAGTGAGGATACATTCCAGCACTAAAGCCTGTCTGTTTGCAGATAAGACTCGTGCATCATCAATACCCGCCCTGCACCGTTTCATCAGATCAAACTCCAGCCAATACGTCTACTTATTCCTCTATTCTGTTACTTGCATTTCTTCTTTTCAGCTCCAGTCAGGTAAATTGTCATAATTTTGAGTTTATGTCTTGAGATGCAGAGGCTTGCAGAGATTGTCTTTAGCCAAAAGAGTGTTTTACGCAAAAATTTAGAAGACATTAAATAAACGCTCTTTCAGACCCTCCTCCATCTTGTAAGGAATGCAAAGCATTACATTCTCTAAGGAACACCTCACCTCATATTTCTAAGACTCCATACTAAACAAAAACAAACAAA